>NC_139344.1:185974594-187348791 GCF_055883805.1 Amblyomma maculatum
CATCAAAACATACGTGGAGCATAGATCACTGGATCACTCTTCACATTTAAATGCTTCGGCAGAAAGTATACAGCAGTTTTCAAGGCAATTTCAAGATTGCACCAGTCCAGACAGCTTTAGCATCAACAAACGTGCTCAACACAGGAGCATTAGAGCATACATTGAGTCTGCGTGCAACCTCCAGATCTACTCACCGGTGAAAGTCAGCCGGGAAGCGGTAAGACGCAGACGGTGAAGTCCACGCTGTCGCAACGTGCCACACAGCATCGCTTCCTCACTTTGTGCAGGCTCATCTTGCGATAAAACGCTAAGCGCAATACAATGCTGCAAAAGGACTTCGAACTGTGCGCACCACGAAGGGGACGAAAGCAAAAAAACTGCTGCAGGGGATATTAAATCTCGCCAAACGGCGACAGAGCAGCGACCAGCAAGAACGTAGAAATCTTCGCAAAAGGGACATTTTAAGACTTGCTAACTAAATTACGTTCCCATGTTCCGTTTTATTCTGCATAGTCCGTTGTCGCGCACTTCGATGGCGTTTTCAGCGCAGTTTTGACCAATGCTGTTTCTTTTTGATTTAATACTTTTCTGTTGATCCAGAATAAACCGGTGTTTTAAAGAAAGACTTGGTTTTTCACTCATCGGGGGAGACCATTGCTCGTGAACCCATATTCTAGAAGGCGGAGCCTTCACTGTATAAGGCGTATTTTGCCGCCAATTACGTAATGAAGTGGTCTAGAAAAAATTACTAATTGGCACAGTACCATTCAACACCATATAGTTCTGAAGGTTTAGTCAGGTACTTGTCGTTTCAGGAGAGAGAAATAACATTCATTGGCACCTGTCAAAAGGTTGGTGAGGATTTGAGGCACAGCTTTGTCCCAGCCTTGTCCCCCCTCAGCCGTCGACCTGGATCTCTTGGATCTGAGCAGTGGCCAGGGCGAGACGCATGACTTCACGTTGCCCTTTTTCGTCCTGTTTGAGTAGTGCCTCCCAGGACTCATCTGTTCTGTCAGGTTCTCCAAATCTAGGACATTTTTATATCATACGGATCATGTCTGCTATGCAATCGCAACGTTTGCACCTGGGGCTAAAAAATAATTTTGAAAGTTGAGTGTTTGTAAACACTCAACTCACCACAGCATTGCTGTGTGCTTGTTCTTCACTGCAACACACTTTCTGCCAGCTGAAAATATAGATAGAACCAGCACTCCACTGCTTGAATACAATGAAGCACTAGGTCTGGACACTGCTAGGTTCGACAATACAGGAATCTGCTAAAGGGCATGGACACACAAAAAATATTTAAATGAAGTGGCAGTGTCGCACAATGATCAGGATTCTCTGCAAGGTAACCTTGGGATGCGGACCAGACTGCTGCAGACAACCCGCAGCTGGGAGGAGTGCTATCAGATGCAAGCACCGCTTTCATTGAAGGTCTAGCAGAGGCTAGTGTTCATCAAAGAAAAACAGTATGAAGATACGACCAGGCCAGAAAGTGCATTGTACGGTCTGAGCACACGGAATAAAAACCACTCCAAGATAATGTGTCATGTTGTGTCTTAGTGAAATGGAGTCTGAACTTTCAACTACAAAATATAAGGAGCATCCACTTAAAGCCCCACGCAGCGGTGCTTTTGTGTCTCCTTCAGCGTCCATTGTTAAGCATTCGGCAGCAAAAGCAAGCCAAGTCCGCCATCGCAGCAGTCAAAATCCACTGGAATTCTGGGTGGAAAGCCTGATCGGTCCAGGACAGATCCTTGTCTGCAGGAAAAAAATCCACCCACTTCCACAGACCAATATAGGGTGGCAAGGCACTGCATTTGACTTCACACAGGAATTCCATGGGAGGGCAGAGCTTCGTCCTGGAAGCTTATGCGCTGTAAATCCGCAAGGCGCGATTACGAGTCTTTTAGTAAGCATTTCAAATGCGTAAATGCGTTACATATAAAAACAAATCACAGTTAGCCAATGCATACAGCTCAAAGCCTCGCAAACCTTCAAAACCATTAAAATCAAGCATGCAGGCTCCTGAGCCACGTGGCAGGATGAAGCTCCACCTATGTGGAATTCCTGCATGAAGTCATTGGTGCGTGAAGCCATAAGCATTGTGTCATGTGTTTTTACTGTCAGGCATTTCAAAAATTCTCCCATATAAACCATTTTAATTTGTAGTGAAACTGCGCAGGAAGCTTGCATAATGTGGTAAATTACTTTCACAGTAAATTACACACTGTTATACCTAACTGCGCCGAGATCGAGGGACCGAAATTTGCTAGTGCCAGAGCAGACGATTCCGGGCTCGCACAATGCACTAACGAATCAGGTAATGTTGTTTAACTTATTATGAGACAACAGTTTTGCAAAAAGAAACTTAGACAAATGCAAGGTTCGTCCACCAGTGGCGTAGCCCAAGATTTTGTTGGGAGGGGGGGGGGGGGGGGGTCATGTTGCAGCATGGCTTCCTCCATATAGAATTTGTCCAAGGATCAAATATCTCATTATTACCAGCACTTTCATTACCAATAGACATTGTGTATTAGGTGCTGCAAACAAATTCTTGAACGCTACGCACTGTCAAGACAAGCAAAATATTCATTTTATTATAAAAGAGCATATATGTATGTGCCAAAAATTGTAGCAGAAATAACTGATATCGATGCCTTCGTGAATCTGTCTATTTAATAAGTACAGAAAAATTTTACAAACTTTAGAAACCTATTACTTCGAAACAAGCAAAGCAGTGCATGTCGCTGACATAAAAACGTAAAGGCTACCAAATGAACACTTTGATCGCAAATACTTTATTGAACCATTGTCATTCAAGACCCTAGTTTATTTTTTATACATGTGCAAAGGCCAATGACGCTGTCCTTTTAATTTATTGCACAGGAACAGCTGTCACTGGTCTTGTATTGTGAGTAATTGCACCGAAATTATAGTCTCAACGAAGAGCGCACATAAAAAACAGGAGTTCCTAAACGCATATATAGAAATGAGAAGATACAGCTTTATAAAAGCAGAAAATTACCACTGGAAACGCACTTCACTAAATGCATGCACAAAACCTCGCAACATGATATTTATATATACGTATAAGTCTTCAATAAATCTATGCAACTAAGCAAAGTCACTGTATATAATGCGTCAGATAAGGCAAATGAACATGTTGCGCAATCACAGATAGTAAACTTTACGCACAGAAGGACAGACGATTCGACGAGCATTGGTAAGAAAGTAAGGGGTAACATTTTAGGACCGCGAGGGCAAAACAGACAAAATTCAGCAACAAGCGCAAAGTTTAAAAAAGTGATAACCATCAGAAACTTTAAAACAATGCTAAACAGATAAGTTATGGTGAAGCGCATGTGTGTGTCCTCCTCTTCTTTGTCCGTCGTCTGCTAGCATTTTCTCTGACGACGAAGTATATAAATTTTTTGTAGGACAAACTTCCTACAAAATGTGTATTACTGGAGCTTAGCACTAGTTTTACAAAATATTTATGTACTCTATAACTGTTGTGGGCGCCAGTGACGACAGCGCCCCAAGCGGCAAGCTAACCAGGCGGACCGCCGGGAGACCCCGGCATGGACGACCGCGCCAAGGAGAGCGAAAATGGGCGCCATTACCTGATGTATATATAAACAGTTTTGCTTGTTATACCGGCTAAGTCTACCACATGGTGGCAGCGGCGCGATAACCAACGCAGCGTGACACCCAGGACAGCGAGCCCAACGTAAGCGGCCGCAGCGTTATGCCAGACACTCGCGGCGCGAACGAAGAGCGCGTGAGCGGCACTCCGAGAATGATGTTCAACTCGCTCGTCATGTAACTGCCGACAAAGCTCGATTTCCGCAAGCCCGAAGATTGGACACGATGGCACCGCAGGTGGGAACGCTACCGACTCATCTCCGGTCTGACAGGACAGGACGAGACGACGCAAATCAACACATTACTCTATGCCATGGGCGAAGAAGCAGAGGACGTGCTCGCTGCTTTGAAACTGACAGACGAACAGATGGCATCATATTCTGCCGTGGTGAGTGCTTTTGAAAAGCATTTCCTACCTTGAAAGAATGTCATCTATGAGAGAGCGCGATTTAACTCGGAAACAAGAGCAGCGTGAAAACGTCGACGCATTTGCGACTGAAATGTTCAAGATGGCCGAAAGATGCGATTACGGAACTCTCAAAGACGAACTGATTCGGGACAGACTCGTGGCCAGCTTGCGAGACGTAAAACTCGGCGAGAGCCTGCAGCTTGACGCAGAACTCACTCTCGGAAAAGCAATCACAGCTGCCCGCAATTCAGAGAGCGTGAAACTTCAACACAAGGAAATTCGCTCCATCGAACAGCCAGCTCTCGACGTGGGAGAAGTTCGCGGCCAGACAAATGTCAAAACACGCCGAAACGAAGCGAAGGTGCCTTTCAAGTCGCGCCCTCAACGTACACACAAGACGGGAGACGAACGCTGCAAGTGGTGTGGTGGTGTGTGTGACCACACGAAGACGCAGTGTCCCGCGATAGACAAGGCGTGCAACCAGTGTGGGAAAAAAGGCCACTACGCCCACGTCTGCATGTCTAAGCCGAAGGACGAGACCTCGAGTATCCGACAATGACCAAAAGATCTCGGAGAGCTATATCTAGGCGAAATCAAAGTGGGAGTGAACACGCCGTGGAGGATTACTGCTACCGTGAACAACTTGCCTTTTACCTTCAAGGTCGACACCGGCGCGAATGTGACTGCAATTGCACACGACCAGTACAACTATCATGGGACCCATCAAGTCAACGCAACAGCTGTTGATAGGCCCAGGCCAGACAGCGATAGCCACTGTTGGCTGCATCGATGAAACAGTCACATGGCGCAACACTGAAGTCCAAGAAGCAGTCTTCATCATCAAAGGATTAAAAGAACCGCTGCTCAGTCGACCAGCTATAGAATCACTTGGGATTCTACAGCGCCCTCTTGAGCTAGACGAAACCCTCGCACAATCAACTGAAGTCCCCAACTTCTTGGCGTCATACCCAAAGCTAATGTCTGGGCTTGGAGTCATGAAGACTGTACCGCATCAAAGACAAAAAGGATGCTGAGCCATACGCAGTCAGTTACCCTAGGCGCGTGCCTCTTCCACTGCTTCCACTTGTGAAGAAAGAACTAGAAAGGATAGAAGACTTGGGAGTCATCCAGAAGATAGAGCGAGCAACCGAGTGGTGTTTTCCAATGATTGTCGCACGAAAAAAGAACAATGAGCTGCGCACCTGCGTGGACTATGGTCAACTCAACCAACAACTAATACGCAAACGTGTGCTCATGCCTACGGTGGACGAGTGTCTTGCAAATTTAGCAGGTGCAACAGTTTTCAGCCGCCTAGATGCACAAGCAGGGTACTGGCAGGTGCCACTGTCCAAGGACTCTCGCGAATACACAGCCTTCATCACACCAGTTGGCAAGTTCTAGTTCCTGAAGCTTCCCTTTGGAATCTCCACAGTGCCAGAGTTCTACCAACGAGAAATGCTCCGTGTGCTCGAAGGACTAGATGGTGTGAGTTGTCTACAAGATGACATCATTGTCTCAGGGAAGACAACTGAGGAACACGACACCAACCTACTGCTGGTGCTGAGGAAGCTGGAAGATGCAGGTGTTACTCTCAACATCGACAAGTGCTCCTTTCGACAAATAGAAGTAACATTCTTAGGACATGTCGTAAACTCAACAGGAGTCAGCGCCGACCCGGAAAAGGTCAGGGCCACAGTCCAGCTCGACCCACCACGTGATGTGTCAGAAGTCAGGTCTTTGTTGGGCTCTGCAAACCCCTTAGCGAAATTTCTTCCAGAGCTAGCAGACTTTACGAAGCCTCTCAAAGACTTGCTCCACCAAGACGCCGACTGGCACTGGGGCCCAGCTCAGCAGCAGAGTTTTGACAAACTCAAGCAAGCTTTAAGCAGGACGCCGATTCTCACTCACTACGATGCTCAGTCGCCTCACACAGTGTCTGTGGATGCTTCCTCATACGGTCTTGGGGCTGTACTTCTACAGCAGTCACACGAAAGCTCCTACCTGTGGCATATGCATCACGCTCCCTTACGGATAAAGAACAAAGATATGCCCAAATCGAAAAGGAGGCACAGGCAATCACATGGGCTTGCGAACATTTCCGCAAATACCTGCTGAGATCAACCTTTCACATGGAAATAGACCACAAGCCGGTAATACCGCTGCTGACGACTAAATGACTTGACGAGCTGAGTCCTCGCCTTCAATGTTTCAGGATGCGCCTTTTGGAGTGCGACTACACCATGCCCCACACTCCCGGCAAAAAGCTGTACACAGCTGACCTTCTGTCCCGGAAGCCATCTGGGGAACCAGCAGACAAAGAAAGAACTCTCGAGAGTGCAGTGCACAAGTTTGAAGAATTAGCACTTGAATAGCTTCCTGCTTCAAACCAAATTCTGGACAGAATCAGGGCAAGCATCCAGTCAGACAAAACACTTTACAGGGTGGCTACCTTCTGCACTACATCATGGCCAACTGTGCATGGGCTGTCACCTGACCTGAAAAGGTACGTCGAGGTGGCTAGTGAGATTTCGCTCGTTGACTGTCTGCTATTCAAAGGCAACAGAATATTCATCCCGCCAGACATCAGAGTAGAGGTTCTGGAAAAACTCCATGCAGGCCACTTGGGCACAACAAGGTGCCGAGCGAGGGCAAGAGAATGCATATGGTGGCCAGGCATAGGCAAGCACATTGAAGACTACGTGGAAAAGTGTCCAACTTGCAGAGAGCAAAGAAAGCCAGAAACAGAACCCCTGCTTCTAACCCCATTGCCAGCACACCCTTGGGACACAGTCGGCATGGATCTCTTCACGCTGGAGGGGAAAGAGTATGTTGTAGTAGTAGACTACTACTCCCAATTTTTCGAGCTAGAACAGCTGCCGAGGACAGCTACAAAAAACATAGCCCTAGTCTTGGAGCCAATGTTTGCACGGTACAGTGTTCCACGGACAATACGCATAGACAACGGGCCGCAATTCACTTCCACAGAGTTCAAAGAACTAGTGCATTACTGGGGAGCCTCACACACAACCTCAAGCCCTTACTACCCGCAGAGCAACGGTATGGCTGAGAGGGCTGTGCAGACAGCAAAGCAGCTTTTGAGGAAGTCTTCCAACATATACGAAGCGCTGCTTGCCTACAGGGCCACACCCAGCGTGGAAGGGTTTTCACCAGGAGAACTCTTAATGGGTCGTCGTCTGAACACCACAGTACCAACCACTTCGAAGCTGCTAGCTCCGAAGTGGGACGACAGCGAATTCAGACAAAATAATGAAGACTACAGAGCTCGTGCAAAACGATCATACGACACCCGGCACAAGGTACGGAGCCGAGAGTGCTTACCACCAGGCACTGCGGTGCGCATCCTCGCTGGAGCTGCATCACACGGCGTGGTAACACAGCCAACATCAGAACAAGGTCCTACGCTGTACAAACCGACAGAGGACAAGAAAGACGTACAGCAAGACACCTGCAACTGTTGCAGGACATGAACACCACAAGAAGTGGACGTGTTTGTAAGCGACCAGAACGCCTGGACCTGTGAGATCAAAGCTTTCAAGAAAGAGGGGCAAGCTAACCAGGCGGACCGCCGGGAGACCCCGGCATGGGCGACCGCGCCAAGGAGAGCGAAAACGGGCGCCATTACCTGATGTATAAACAAACAGTTTTGCTTGTTATACCGGCTACGTCTACCACAATAACAACGTTCGCGCCCCTAGTTGTTTTTTAAAGCACCGGCTATTCGAACGCAAAGAGAGCAAATTGTCAGTCAGTCATGAGTGGCATTTCGAGTTGTGAAGCTGTCAGTCTTTTTTTTATGATAACCAAAACAGCTAGTTATCGAAATTATTTGCCTGTATACCTTATAAATAAAGGACTTAATGGTTAAATGGTGTGGTTTCAAGAGTAATGGGGCATGTTTAAAAAAAAACAGACTTTCACCTGAAAGGTGAAGCAATGAATGCGAGAGCAACACATTGGAGAGCTAACTCAACAAGCATGGCAGCATGCGCGCACGAACATAAGCACCTCTTATTCCACGATAGCGGACACAAGCTTGGACGCAGCAGCAGCTACCTTCGTGCTGCCACTCACTTCAACGCGAACTGCCATAGCCGGAAAACATTCAAAGGTCTGCCAGGCAGAATCCACTCAGCCAGAGAAAACGCGCACTGAAATGCGCCGCGCGGTGGTCGGGGCAACACAAGAAAAATGTATGCGCTCTGGTTGGCCTTGCCAGCCCCCAGGTAGCGAGAACAAGAAAATTGAGGTCTCAATGTGTCCTCTCGCATAGAAGTCAAAGTAGAAAAATAAATAAGAATGCAGTTACCTTTGCTGTCTTCAGTGTCCTGACATGGACACTTTGGTGCAGGTGAAAACAATGTTGATATTCTTTTCTGTGACATGGCAGAAGTGAATGACCATGGCGCTTCGTCCCATTCAAACCTTGCTGCGTGCTGTTTAAGAAGGACGCCGTTGGTTCACCTGGGATGTCTCTCGCTGAGCTGAGGTTGCCGAGTCCTGGCTCGGAAGGCTGCTGCTGCGGAGTGACGATGAGAAGAGATGGGCATCGAGGGGGAGATGATGTGATCGGGGTTCGGGGGCCTAGACTTCACCGCAGTAGAACTATGAGGAGACAAGACTGAGTAGAAGTAGGAGCAGAAATGCTTCATACAACTCTTTACATGATGAAATACAGTAAAACCTTGTTTATCCGGATCTCATTAACTCAGAAATTCGGTTAACTCAGACTCGCTGCGCGGTCCCGGCAAGGCTGTGTATAGTTCAATGGCAGCAGACGCTCATTATCTCGGAGGCATTTGCCCGGACATCGGTTAAAGGCCCACTGTCCACCCTCCGGTCGAAAATATTTTCTTCCCCGGTGACTGTGAGACTTCGCCCCTGGAACGCAAGGCCGCAAAATGTTTTTGAAAAGAGTAACTAATAACGCAGTTACAGCCACCTCAATCACCCGATTCTATCCTGCCTCTCTCCTTCCGTTCCCTCGCAAAGGTTTTTCACTCTCCTGCCCGAGGTCGTCTAGCCTCCGCAATACAAATTCCCTTTCCTCCTCCGCGTTTGGCGGGAGGTGGGGCGTGGCTCTCCGCGAGCGGGAAAAAAAAAAAACGGTCGAGGGAGCGCGCGCCGCTGGATTCAGTCTGGCCGTGGCGAGGGAAAAGCGCGCTGCGAGCGGTAGACACCCATCCTTCTCCCGTCAGTCAGCTAGACGGACCAATGGACGTCGTTCCCGAAACGTACGTCGTTATCGGGGCCCGTAGGGCCAGCGCAGGGAGCGGTGAAGCTGGCTTGTCAAAGGAGAGCATGAGGGAGCTTTGAATTGTATTTTCGATGCTTTGCGGCGCGCGTGTCGCTGTAGAATTTTGCACAGACTATCTCCGGTACCTGATCGAAACACTGGGCTCCTTTTCTTAAAAGGGCCTTCCCTGGACAGTGGCCCTTTAATTCTGAGAATTCAGAGGATGAAGGCTACCGACAGACTTTCCTGCGTTACCGTGCGATACATCATGGATGTGCATCCACAGCAGGCAGGCAACAGGAAACCTACGCGAGGCGAGTCGGTCTACGCGCTGCTCGGTAAAAGCAAAAAACAGGGGCGAAAAAAAAAAAAGCTGAAGAGCACAAAATGTGGTGACGATGATAGCGGATCATGTGAGCAGTGGCTAGGTGGATCCGGTGACCGCGCGGTTCAAAGTAAGAAGCCTTATCATCATCATCATCAGGGCGGCGAGAATGTATTTTCCTGTTAAATGACTGCGGTGGCTGCACTGACTGCACGCCTGATTTCTTTGTCCCAATTGCTTGTGATCCGATGCTGAGAGCGCGCGAATCATGAAAATAAGCACCCACTGCTTTATTCGACTGTGTTCGGGACCTGTTGCCGCTGCCGTTGCGCTCCACAACGATGGCGACCGTCACTCCAGTGAAGCGACGACGATGTTGCCGTCGCTGGCATGCTGACGCTATCAAGAACTTCTGACATTATCAGAAGTTCTGGACGAAGACGGAAATTGTTCCAACGATGAAAGTCATGAGCAGCCGCCGCCGCGCTGTCGCAAGAGGCCGCTAAGGCTCTCGCTGTACTGGGGGAAATTTGCATCGGATCATGCGACAATGCGCGTTCGCACAACTTGATGAGACTGAAAAAAAATTATCGTGCAAATTCCGATGAAGAAACAAACAAACATAATGCAGTTTTTCATGAAATAAAGGTATGTGTGTGCCCAGCACATTTTTTTGTTGTTTTCATGGCAAATTCGATAATCCAGAGTTCAGTTAACTCGGACATTTTTGGCGGTCCCTTGCAATCCGGATTAACGAGGTTTTACTGTATGTACAATTTGAAGGATGAAAAAGGCGCTCTCGGCAAAGACAACTTCTGCCATTCAAATATGGTCGATCGTCCCCACTTCCCTTGCTGGGAACTAAAGTGCAATCTGTACAGTCCAATGAGCGGGGCACAAGCAAGGACTTTAGATGCCGCTCACTGCAGAGGGTGGTGCTTGAGCCTCCTCGCACATCTTTTGGTGGCGAAGGCTAGCTTCTCCGATGTTGATGACGATCATGTGCATGCTGGCGGTGGAAATCCTTCACCAAGGCGAAGCAGCCAGAAAAGTCGTCCCTTGGCAGTCATTTCCCGACATTACTTTCAGAAGGTCACCCACCTGCCTTAAGAAGTCCGCGAGCAGGGTCAGTGCTGATCAGAGACGCGCCGCTGAACCTTTCAACAAAAGGTCAGGTTCCCGTTGTCGCCACCGTGGGTGCCAAGGGGGATTAAGGTCTGAAAGAGCTCGTCTCCATTCCAAAAAGGGGAGATGGGGGGGGGGGCGCTTGGGTGCTGCAGCAGGAGACAAAGGGTCACTCCGCCATCGCCGGCGCAGCTTCGATGCCTTTGGTCGCGGTCTCTCACCAGCGTCCACTAGGTCAGTTTGTTTTCAACTGCTGGAGAATCCGCGCAAACCTCGGCTTGAGCCGAAACGGAGCTGCACGTAGAGAACCCTGTCTTACCCGCGCAGCGGTATCGGAAAAAAATGAGGTGCAATAAAAAAAACAAAATGCCCCTGGGCCAGCATTTGGCTCCTTCTGTAGGAACAAGCGCAAAAACGAAAAAAAAAAGACAAAATCAAAAAGCATCACCACGGAGAGAGCGTGGTGTACGGGGAGAAGGGCGAGGGAGTACCATAAAGAGCTGCTAAAGCAATGTGAGGATCCGCAGAAGGCACGAGAGAAAAAAAAAGCACCAAGCGGGGAGAAATACCGCCTTTGAAACACTGAATGGGAATGGAAACCTGGCTTCAACACTATCTTGTTTTGTCCACCCCCCTCTGCGTCTGCCGCGACTTGACGCGACGAGTCCTCTCGCCATCCAAACGTCCTTGAAACTTAGTGCTCGGAAGTGGCTCCTTGCTTTATGTGACTTCAGGAGCATGGGCGTTTCTACGAAATGTAGCCAAAGTTCAGTGCCGAAATGTCTTTTCGAACCGGAAAATAATATTGCAGACAAAATTTAGAATGCTTTCCAGCGTCGGTGGTTGTTTTGGACAGCGGTGCACGACTCCACGAAAACATTTTGGGGGTGGAGGTGGGGAGGAATGAACCCCCTAAGCCCCCCCCCCTGGCTAAGCCCCTGTCGTCCAGCTTCACAGCAAAGACAGCAGTTGAGGAGGGAGGTTTTTACAAAGCTGCAACAGTAATGATGTACAACAAGGATGCTCGCACCTGTGATGTCTGAAATATTTGTCTGTACAGCACTCTGCTCACTCCGGTGCATATTACTTACCAGGGCCTGTTATTGCCTTAGCATGATCAGTGACGATGGTGCCTCCGAAAAACTGTTATGCATATAACGTGATAAGTAGCAGACATAGGCACTGCAGTCGTAATCCTGTCGATGCGTAAGCGATTTTTGAAATCATTGATGTATTAGATATACAGTCAAACCCATTTATAACAATACCGGTTTTAACGATATATTGGATATAACAATGGACAGCCACTGGACCGTCAGGTTTGCCATGTGTTCTATGGTAAAATAAACTGCTTATTACAATGGTGTCATATTACATTATTGGTCTAACAATCAAATATGGTCACTGAAAGTCAACAAAAGCGTGCGCATACGCAGAGATGCCGACAACGCCGATGCAGCGAAAAAACAAAATTGGGACAGAGCGCCTTAAGCCAATGCATTGGTCGGGTGCGCCAGGGAAGCTTGCATGCTGCGGAGACGCGGGGGAGGATGGAGCACTTCCTCATGCGGAGGAGGAGGGAATGCATCCATTCTGAGGGAGAGCTTTGAGCGTTCCCCCTTAGACTGCCCATGGCCTAGGGAACTCACGTCCTCTCTGCCTCTGCACGGTGGAGCAGTCCATTGTGAGGGTGCGCTAACCGTGGTGCGCTACACTATCCTCCCTTATTTGCTTTGTCCAGGCCCCCGTTTCACTTTTCACATTTTGTGACAGGCGTGCAGCAGCATTTCTGCACGTGACTTTCTAGCGTGGTTCGCCTAGAGTGCCATCATCATTTCCACGATTTTGCTGGCCTTGGATTTTCCGCGAACAGAAATGGAAGATTCTCCTTCAGGAAGCACGACACAACCTGTGCAGAAGAGGAAGCGAACGGCAATACAGCTAGAAGTTAAGCGGAACATTTTACGTCAGCACAAGGACTGCGTAAAAGTGGACAACTTGGTGTGCAAGTATGGCCTGACGCAACCGATAAGATCGACAATCATTCACAACGCGCTCAAGATTGAGAACGAAAGCGATGCCAGTACTGCCCATGCAGTGGATGATGGCCAGAAAAGGGGTTCGACACGGTGCCTACAAAGATGTAGAACAGGCGCTCTACCAGTGGTTTTTGAATGCCTGTGCAGCGAACCTGCTGATTAGTGGCCCGATTTTAGCGGAGAAGGTGAAGCACTTCGCATACCTCCTGTGCAACACCGATTTCCAACCTGGTGGTGGTTGGATTTAATGGTTCAAGGAGAGACATGGAATCATCTACAAGGCAGTCATGGGATAGGCAGGATCGCTTGATGTCGATGCTAGGCAGAAGTGGCTTGAGAAAACACTGCCCTGCATCAGATAAGCATACGTGGACTGGGACTTGTACAATGGGGACGAGACTGGGGCTGCTTTTCAAGATGCTACCGTCAAAGACGCACGCTGTCAAAGGCGATCCCTGTAAGGGCGGCAAGCAAAGCAAATTGAGCGCAACCGTTTTCCTGTGTGCCAACATGGACAGTAGTGACAAGCGCCCTATCTTCGTCAAAGGAAAATCCAAGAATCCCCGATGTTTTCATGATGCCGCGAGGATCCCGATTCGCTACTGTCATAATGGGGAAGCATGGATGACATGTGAACTTTTCTGCGAGTAGCTGGTCGATTTTGATCACCGAATGTAGCGCGAAGGCCGCAAAGTGGCATTGGTGCTAAACAACTCAGAAGCTCTCGCATGTGAACGTTTTTTAACTCCCACCTAAAACTACTACAGGCTTGTAGCCTATGGATGCAGGCGTGATTGCTTGCTTCAAGGCACTGTATCGCTGACATGTTCTGAGTAGGCTCACGCTGAACCCCGACATTTCTGTCCGAGAACGCCGACCGGCGCCAGACTTGAAGATATCGCCCCTGATGGGAGTGCAGCTCATTTTTGAAGCATGGGCAGAAGTAAGCTCCTCCACCATCATGAATTGCTTCAGGAAGGCGGGCTTTGCTGGGGATGCCGGCAACGTGGAAGGTCGCAAAGCTCCTGCCGACGCAGCGATGATTGAACTTTGGTTCACAGTGAGCGGTAGTGATGGCCAAGCGTCGGGACTTGAGGAATTTTTACATGGCGACAATACAGTCGCAACAGATGAAGAGCTCACTGAGGAGGCTATCGTCGCAGCAGTTACTGGCACGGAGGCCGGTGACAGTAGCGACAACGATGAACCGGAACCTGTGCAGGTTGTGTCTCACCAGGAGGCTTTGAGAATGATCGACTCCCTGTGGGACTTTGTTTTTGCTAAGAGCCTTCCACTGCACTATGTTCAGCAGTTGGATACCCTGCAGAAAGATGTTGGCCAGATTGGCGTGAAACAGACAATGGTTACGGATTATGGGTTTCTTCCTGCTACCAAATAAAAAGTGTAAGCTACCTCGTTCTCATTAAATGTGTAGTTTATAATGTTTTCTGTTTTTTCATCCTAACCCGGTTATAACAATTATCGGTTCTAACAATAATATTTCCATGGCACTTCAATACTGTTATAACTGGTTTTGACTCTACAAAAAAGAAGAATGGATAAAGATTAAAAATGCACTACAGCTGCCAAAAATGCCATCGCCATAGCTACGACCAGAGCTTTTGGATCATACCAGTTGGGAAACTCTGCTTCAAAAAGTGACTAGTTTTTGTATGCATTTTTCAGGTGCTTATGAATTGTCGCGCCATCTAGAAGTGGTTAGTAGAAACTTTCGCTATTGCCATCATTGACTTTTAGAATTCACTTTTTTTCTTTTGCTTCTTAATTAACTGTACGGCTGTTATCTTTAGGACTTTTTGCTACTGCAAGTCTTAACTAATTTTATTTTCCAAGTGACTGCACATTTATCAACAATCTGAAAGTTTGCAATGACAGTTTCCTTTAATGGCCGTGGGCACTGCCAGTACTCATAAACACCCAATGCTTGACCAATCAAAACCACCGTTTTTTGAGAAGTTTCACAAATGGTAGTATTAAAAAGCTCTGGCTATGGAGACAGGCAATCTTGCGCGATAATGGTGAAGGCCACTCAAGCTGCCTGCACAAGGTCACAAGTACAAAACAGACATCTTTAAAAAAACATTCTCATCTACTGCAGACTGTGAATCACTATGCAGTATGTATTAATATATTTTTAAAGATGTCTGTTTTGCACTTCCAACCTTGCACAGGCAGCTTGAATGACCTTGGCTTGAGTGAGGAATTACCAAAAAGGAAAAATTCCTAACATAGCACTTGAAGTCCTTTGTCGCACCACAGCACACCACCTCCCAGACGTTTACACCACATGGACTTTGGGAAATACCCACAAGGAAGGAAACAAGACAGCCAATGCCTCAGCCCGAGCATACCCTAACCAGGCACCACTTCCAGAGGGATTTTGGAGCAGCCAGGATGTACCCATGAAGTATACTGACATTCTCCTGCATCAGAGGCTTGACAGAAGAAAATATGTCCCATCTCACCCGAAACTAACCAAAGAGGAAGCAGTCACCCTCCGAAAAATACACGAACAGTAACGTCCCACGGCACCTTACTACAAAGGAAATCGGCCACCACCTACAAATATGAATGCACATTCTGTAATGTGCCAAAAACCTTTGTGGTAAATCAGTTTCCTCCCCCTTCGCCGCGACCGGTCACCACCACTCCGGCGAGCGTCGTGGCAGCGCCGGCTGGGAGAGGAGGTAAATACCTCTCCCCTTGGGGGAAGGAGAATCAACGATGGATGCACAACCAAGACGTCTACGCGGGTTCTCGCAAGACGAAGAAAGGGAGCTTCTGGATCCAGCCGGCAAAGTGAGTGGCCTTCTCCCGCCGCCTCTCCCAGCAAACGTCGGGGGATAGCAGGCACGGAGTGCGCTGCGCACATGGGAGGACCCATCGTGCACGACCGCCCATCTGCTTCCTAACGGCGAAGCGACCGGTAAATACCGCACGCTTTTGCCACCTCCTGCGGCAGACACCGTGGTATGGCTTTGTCCAATGAATGCGGCGTGCACGGGAGATCCCGGCCACCATATTTACGGCGCGTGCAAATGTCTGCCGCCGAAGTCGCACCGCCATTTCCCAGCCGGTGCGTCAAAAGTCCTTCTTACGTAGCCTTGCCCTTCCAAGGAAATCCTTGTTGATGTATAGCTAGCCGGCATGCTCTGTATTATTTGCAAGTGCAATAAATAGCATTGGAGTATTAACGATGTGTCGTCCCCGTCTTTGTTCCTTTGTTCCCCTCCGCGGGTCGCTAGCGAGGACACAGCACCTGCAGAGTAGGAGCGGGGCAGACGACCGTCTCCTAATACCGCCACACCCTACAACATATGGGGTGGGAATGCAAGGGACCACAGGGTACCTACCATAACAACCAGGAATCTAACGGAAGAGCAGTGGGAGACCCAGCTGTCAAGCCTCGGTTTGGATGACCACTTGTCAATCGGACCAGGGACATAGCATGGGTCCACGGCTTACTGGACTGAGGAGGCTGCCCACCTGGTGTGAATATTTCGCACCTGCTCTGAATAAAAGTCTCTTTCTCCCTCTCTCTATCTCTCATGTACTGCACGTTCATAATTTTTGTATTAACTAAATGTTACTATTACAACTTATTCTGAATAACTTCTGGTGTATAATATATGTGTGATGTCTGCAGGAAGCCTACCGATAACCATTTAAAAATGTTAATACATACGAGCATTGCACAGAGGAGAAAAAGCGAATGAAAAAGTATGAGGAGAGCCTGTAAACGTTCAAATGTGATTGTGGACTCTTTACTTCACACAGAGATGTGTCACTCAAATATGTAACACAACACAATTTACGAAGAGAGCTAAATTTCCATCAAAGCACGGGAGATGCTTTAGGGCCTCTTTAAAGCTGGGCTTTATATCTGCCGGGGGCCTTTCACGTAAAGTACTAAATGACTGTGAGATAACAGAGGCACAAATTAGGAGATTAATGAAGAAATGAGTGGCAAAGTTTACGCATGCGAACGAGGATCTGCAAGGAAAGTTGGCAGATCAACGCTGTCGTGTCATACCCTCAAAAGTTTAATGTTGAATTCCAATGGAAGATCGCAAGCTCTTGGCCAGATCACAAACGGAGCGCACACCTCCAGCAGTCATAACTTCCTCCAAATTTAATGAAATGCTCTCGCTCCCACAGGAGTATGCTCCACAGTCAGCATCCACCGCTTGCCTTC
Organism: Amblyomma maculatum; assembly: GCF_055883805.1. Classification (NCBI taxonomy): domain Eukaryota; kingdom Metazoa; phylum Arthropoda; class Arachnida; order Ixodida; family Ixodidae; genus Amblyomma; species Amblyomma maculatum. The sequence continues at coordinate 185,991,614 of NC_139344.1, forward strand.
ATCCAGTGGACATTACTGGGGCTACTCCAGCCTCCTACTATGACTTTTTCGCTGCCTCTTGGAGCGAAATTCAAAACCACGCAAGTTCTTTGTACATTTTCAAGGTCATATTATCAAAGCCCCCATGGAAATATGATCGTATCAGCTGCAAGATAGTGTTCTATCTCTATAAGGCATTGGTCTAGAACAAATCTGGCATTGGTCCATTGGTCTGGCATTAGATTGGCCTGCGAGTTATTTGAATGAATAATATATATTACAGAAAAAAAAAGTTATGCTGAAAAATGCAACAAGCAGGAGCGTATCAAAGAGATTTCACTGTTCATACTGCTTATGAAAAAAAAATATCTTTGATACGCAAAATTTGACAACAAAAAAAAAAAAAAAAAAGAAAGAAAGAAGCTCACAAAAATATTGAATATATTGTTACAAAAAAAAATAAAAAAATCTCACATATCTGCTTCATGCACTACCATGTAACAAATGAACATTTAAGGTTACAGAACTCTTCATGCTAGACTTTCCGGACAGAAGAACAGAAATCACATCCAATATTCTAGCCTATAGTCAATAGTGGCCAAGGCCGATCTCTAACTGTCTCGCAAAAAACTATGTCCGCTACACTACTGGCTGCATTCAATTGTTCAGAATGAGTCCAGTCCTCTCAGAGAAGCCTGGAAAGCAATGCATCTTATCGGCAATGACAGAAACAAACATTACAGACAGGCACATGTTCACAGCTGGGCTTGCAAGAGCAATCATCTCTGTTCAAACCAAAATAAGGCTAATGGATGCCATCTTCTCACACAGAGCCGTCACTTGCACCTACAAAGTCAAGTGTGAATGCTCTTAAATCGCAAGAGTACCATCGTCATTGAGCAAGGTCTGTGAGAGACAAGGACATCACTTTGAACACCATGCTTGCTACGATGGTTAAATATACCGTAAAAACCCACATATAATAGGAGAGGTTTTTCTCACTTTATTGTGTCCAGTTTCCGCCTCATACTATATGCGGATCCGAACAAATTTCATCCTAAATCCACAGTTCCAGCCTCATTATTATTCAGCATTATCAGCACCAAGCTTCCAGCGAGAGGAGGCACTGTCTAACGGTGGTGTCGGCCTTTTCGGTGCTTTCGGTTTCATCATGCAGAGCCCGCGATCCTCATGACCACAGTGCCCGTGATGCGCACATGACCGGAAAGATGTCAATCGCACCTCACACGAGGTAGGGATGGCGAAAGGATAACTCGGCATGTAGCACGGGTCTATCACGGGCCTGCCGAGCCATGCTGGCCATCCCCAACAGCCTAATTCCGGTCACTTCACCAGTATTCCCAAGGAACACATCGGTCGTGCTTTCGAGCAAATGCAGAATACCGAACGCATTTATAGGTATCGGAGGAGGGTTTGTATCGAAAGATTTCTCCAGCAAGGTACTCTCGGTAGATGATACAGGGGCCAGATGATGACCATCACGAAAACCCCGAATCTGAGAATGCTTCCTGGGTGCACATGCCGTGTGCCTGCACGCAATGTTAGACGCGAAATGGTGAGGCACGGAGCATGATGGTTGACAGCTAGTGCGTTGCCCTCCCGCATCTTGAGCTGGAAATGGCCTACCAGATTTAAAACGTGATATTCTCCGATCAAGTGTGTCGGCGCAAGGCGGGGAAGGAGCCAGCACTGGCACATGATGGTTCATGGCAGTTTTTGACACCTGGTGCAGGGTGGCGTTAGTGCGCAGCGCGCCGACCTCGCAGGGCGACTGCAAAATGCAGTGCAAATAAATACTTTTGCTGATCTTTTTTCTTACGCATTATACAGTCAAACCCGGATATATCGAACTCGAAGGGGATCGCGAAATAGTTCGATATATCGATAATTCGATATACAAAAATCGGCTTGTGACGGCATTTACGATGCCAAAAAACGATACCGTATTTGTCGCGTAATCAACCCGCTCGCATAATGAACCCACCCTGCACTTTTGCACGGAAAATTTGAAAAAGAAAAAAAGCGTTAAGGCCAGCTCGCTCACATGCAAGCGATTGAGCGATCTCAGCGACGAGCGGCAGCGACAGAGCGAAAAATTTCAAACTTGTTGGAACTGCGTCCCTCTCGCTGCTCAAGCCACCGCGGCAGCTCTAAACAAGCGGCCAGAAATCGCTAGCGCTTTCGCTTGCATGTCGATGGCGCGCATCACTCCGTTTCGGTCGTCTCATCCACAGCTCATTTCTTGGCAGTGTGCCAAGATGCTACGCAGGGCGCGTTTATCTTTTGATAGCTCCTGCGGTGGCGGGGAGCGAACTTGGCAGAGTGCCCGTGATGGCTTGATTGCACTTACAAGCCTGGTTCGATTTATCACGCCGCGCTTGAGGCGGGTGTCGTGATCGCAGCAGCTGATCGCGTGCTTTTTTTGATTCATACATGCAAGGATAAACGACTCCCAAAAAAAAAAAAAAAAAAACACCTGCCGCTTCTTAACGTCCGAACAGCACAACGATAAGAAAGAATGACTCGCAAAAAGAAAAACAGAGAACTGCCGCTTTTTAAAGTCTACAGGCACCATAGCCACCACAGCCGCCGCGCGCAGCGGGTTGCAACACACACTGGAGAAAGCGTCGATGCCTGTCTGAAAACGGGCTGAGCTGGCTTGGTGCATGCGTAGCGCGTACTGAAGGAGAGAGATAGCTTGGTAAAAGGACTGGCACACCCATGCACATGGCTTGCAAACGTCATGTGTTGGCGCGCGGAAAACGCTAACTGCAGATGCCGGCGCCTTTGGGGAATGGGCGCGGCGCTGCCCAGACCAGCCGTCAGTCGCCGAACTGTCCCCTCTCATTCCTTCCGCGCGTGGCTTGAAAACGGCACGCGGCAAACGGCCAAGGGTGATGCGATCGTCTTTGGGGAAGGCACACCTTCCAGTGCGTGGTGCGGAGTTCGATATATCGAACGACCAGTGAAATTAAGTTCGATATATGACGCGGCTTTCCTATACTTTTGCATGGGATTTTCAAGGGGATATTCCGTGAGTTCGATATAACCAAAATTCGATATATCCGGGGTTCGACTGTACGCAGACGAAAACTTTTTTTTTTTTTTGCTATCCCAAAATTACATCTCTGATTATATGCAGGTTTTTACAGTACTCCCTCATATGACTAACGAAAAAGACAAATTGTGAAATTTAAGGTACAATTTTATACAACATATAGAATGACATGTTGTCAGAGGGAGAGAATAGGGAATTTCGTGCATTGTTCAATTTGAGCAGCAGTCATGATGTCCTTAGCTGTACTTTTATCTCCGGCACTTTTCCAACTCTGCTCCCACCAGCACATACGAGCCCATTTACTTTTTCACAAAAAACAGCTTATTATACATAAGCATCTTGAAAGCCTGAGAATATGTGTGCGAGCATGTGTACGTGCGGTAACACCATGAAGCTGCATACTGGCTATGAAGTATGTCACAGTGTAAAACTCAGATTCCTATTCCTTTCCCCCCACTGGACCTCCCAAAGCACATGGACATTTCTGCATTTTGCCTCTATCGAAACGTGGCCACCACAGTTGTAATTTGAACCTTTAGTGAAAAAACAGTGCAACAACAACGAGACACACGAGAGACAAGCGCTGACTTACAACTAAGTTTATTACAAAGAAACATGCCTTCTTATACATGTGCAACAGCCACGTGCGTCACAACCATATCGCTCAAGCATTGGAAAAAGTAACAGAATTTGTAATCATGCAGGTGCGTCAATTTACAACATTTCCAGTTAACTTTTTGTTAATGCAATAGACTGTGTGCTGATACACTTATCATTCAGCTTTGCTATAGCAGCTGCCTCGATAATCTCGCGGACTACCTGTTCTTTGTGCTTGGCAAGCACTTTGCACCTGCTGAGTTCCGGAGCACAAGTTTTTGAGGGGCAGTCTCTGCAGTGAACCCATAAATGTTGGCAAGCCTGCTCAAAATTCCTTTTATGCTCTAATAGCCTTTCATTCAAACATCTTCCCGTCTGCCCAATGTACTCCTTTCCACAGGACACCGGCAAAGAATACACAAGGCCTTCAGTACATTCAACAAAAGGGTTTTTGCGCTTTGTCAGGCACACCTGTTTTTTACCACTTAAATTAGTGTTTACCTTTCTACAGAGACTTTTCAATTTGTTAGGGGCAGTGAAAGCCACATTAACACCAGCTTTTCGTCCAATTCTTTTAAGGCGAAGAGAAACATTATGGATGTACGGCACAGCAACCACCTTCCTTTTATCCTTTATTTTCTCTTGCCCACATTGTTGTTCAAGCCTTGGCAATCTCAAGCGCTTATTCATCTTCTTGGCAACCGACACCAGCACATGCAAAGGATAACCAGCACTAACAAAACGTTCTGTCTCACGTAGGAAGCTAATTTCCATTTTGTGCACGCATGATTTCTTTAAAGCATTTGTCAAGCATAAGTTCACAATAGCTCTTTTTGTCAGCTTTGAGTGAGACGATAGGAACGGCAGTGGCGCCTTCTCCCCCCTAGGCTCATATGCCCAACAAGTATGCCCTCTGGTAAACTCAAGATTGAGATCTAAAACCTCAAAGACCTTCGAGATGGAAGCTCATGAGTAACAGCAAGTGGCTTTAACGCTTGAGAAAATTGACCAACAGCCTCCAATATTGCTTCCTGGTTGTTCGAGCCTTGGCCTTCCCACAGCACAACATAGTCGTCGACATACCTGAACACTTTTTTGACATTTGTGCCAGCGAGAATATTTTTTAAGATCCTGTCTTTTTGGGCCAGGTACAAATCACTAAGAAATGACGCGATACATGACCCAATACACACCCTGCGTTTTTGTAGATACACTTTATCCTCCCAGAGGACGTAAGTCGACCTTAGGTACACTGAAAGGAATTCCAGGAACCCTTGGATTGCCATTCCGCAGTCGTTTTGAAAAGCGACCGCACCAAACGTATCTATGCATTCTTCAACACATATCATCAATTCGTCCTGGGGAATGGAATAATATAAATCTTTCACATCTATGGAACACGCTGCAAAGTCACTGCTAAAGTTGTCACTTAAAAACATCACTACGTTGTCAGAGGATTTTACCTGAAAGGGGTCGTCAATAGTTAGTAGTTTGTTTTTCCTGCAAGAACTTGCCGAGCGTCTTTTGCCAAGCGCCGTCCTCAGAAACTATTATCCTTAAGGGCCAGTCAGGCTTATGCGTTTTTACATTGAAAAATACGTCCAGGCAAGATTTCTTGCAAGTTGTGATTCCTCGTAAGAGGCGGTCAAGTTTTAGTCTTTTACAAAGCTGTTTAGCTGATGACTTTGCCTTCCTCAAAACTGAAGTATTGTGCTCGTCAAAAACAGATGTGATGGCTTTTAAAGCCTTGCATGTGCTGGTGTCGGTTGGCAAGAAGATGAATAAGCGCTTGAGATTGCCAAGGCTTGAACAACAATGTGGGCAAGAGAAAATAAAGGATAAAAGGAAGGTGGTTGCTGTGCCGTACATCCATAATGTTTCTCATCGCCTTAAAAGAATTGGACGAAAAGCTGGTGTTAATGTGGCTTTCACTGCCCCTAACAAACTGAAAAGTCTCTGTAGAAAGGTAAACACTAATTCAAGTGGTAAAAAACAGGTGTGCCTGACAAAGTACAAAAACCCTTTTGTTGAATGTACTGAAGGCCTTGTGTATTCTTTGCTGGTGTCCTGTGGAAAGGAGTACATTGGGCAGACGTGAAGATGTTTGAATGAAAGACTATTAGAGCATAAAAGGAATTTTGAGCAGGCTTGCCAACATTTAGGGGTTCACTGCAGAGACTGCCCCTCAAAAACTTGTGCTCCGGAACTCAGCAGGTGCAAAGTGCTTGCCAAGCACAAAGAACAGCTAGTCCGTGAGATTATCGAGGCAGCTGCTATAGCGAAGCTGAATGATAAGTGTATCAGCACACCGTCTATTGCATTAACAAAAAGTGAACTGTACATGTTGTAAATTGACGCGCCTGCATGATTACAAATTCTGTTACTTTTTCCAATGCTTGAGCGATATGGTTGTGATGCATGTGGCTGCTGCACATGTATAAGAAGGCAAGTTTCTTCGCAATAAACTCAGTTGTAAGTCAGCGCTTGTCTCTCGTGTGTCTCGTTGTTGTTGCGCTGTTTTTTCACTAATGGATAACCAACACGCCCAAGCAGCCGTTGTTGTAATTTGAACCTGGATCCTGGATGCAGCACCCAAATGTTGTGGAACATAAGAATCTCTCCCAACAAAATTATACAATAAATATGTAGTATTTTATTTAATGAAATGACTGTGGTTTTTGGGCTCAAGCACTGAAGTGACTGAAGTAATGATGGATGGATGGAAACACCGCAGTGGAGGGCTCCGGAAATTTTGGTTACTTGGTGTTAACATGCACCGACAATGAACAGTACACTGGTGCCTTGCTTTTCACCTCCATCAAAAAGCAGCCACTAAGGCCAGAGTCAAACCCGCATCCTTGAGACCAGCAGTCAAGCACCTTGACCACTCGGCCACCGTGGTGGGGTTATTCAATGAAATGACACGACACCGTGGTGGGATTATTCAATGAAATGGCACGAAGTGCTTCTGATAAACTCGCAGTGATTCAATGAAATAACAACAGTGTCACTACGGAGTGCCTTGACAGCTCACTCATCTGATGGCTGTTGAAACTTGCGGCGTTTGTGCAGTTTCCTCTTGCCCACCTCATCAGAGGAACCCATGGGATGCCTCCTCTTGTCAAACTTTTTAGCGATAGTGCCAACAAGCGTGGAATACCTGGGTAGATAGAACACGGCAGGCATTCAAGAACATAACGCACTTCTTGTGGCAAAAAGGCTCGCTAGCTGAAGTGTGGGTGCAGTACAAGATTTTATATCACAACTGAAATCTTGAATTCCAAAGGCAGATTTGGTGCACTTGCACTGCAGCATCTCTCTCCACTTTACAGATCAACACACATATGGCAGCAGGTAGGGATACTGATATGCTCTGCACTGGTTGCACATGAATGCTCCAGTTTCTTGCGGCTGGAGCGACAATGTAGCATACAGACAGATTGGGAGCAGGGGTTGATGTATGGGTCACTCGTGGCGAGGGCAGTTTGAGAGGATGGTTCCATTCGAGCTATGTATTCCTTTGACTTTTTTCGCAGAAAAAAATCTGCTTTAGAATGGCTTTCCTATGCAAACTTTATTACTAAAGGAGAGACGGGCGCAGTAAAACCCCCTATCTATCTATCTGTCTCTCCGCCCGTCCCGTCCCGTCCGTCCGTCTATCTCTCTCTCTCTCCCCACACACACACACACAACTTAAATTTGCCCTTGATTGGGGGAAAGTACTCCAAGTGGGTTCAGGCACTATCTTGCTAACTGGCTAAACCATTCCTTACTAATATAAAATGCTCTAGCAAAGTGCTAACTTTGTTACTTCCTGCGAAGCAATGCTATGTACTTCTGATGATTTCATAAATCTTCTACCAAACATTTACCAACTCCTAAATGTCTATGGCACAGTCCACTTTTCTTGACAATTTAAAAACCTCTGCTGTGGTTGAAAGCCTGCCATCAGCTTTCTTGTCCCCAAAAATTGTTACATTTACACCAGACATTTACACCAATGAAAGAAATGCAGAATGAAAGCAACTTGAGTAAAATTTGGAAGTAGTTAGTCTTCTATTTAATGAAGGCAGATTGAACAAAGGCAGAAGACATGTTACCTGTAATAACAGGGTGCCTAAAGTAATTGTTGACTGCAAGCAGTCAACAATTACAGAAAAAGAGGAAGCATATATTATATGTGGAGGGTATGTGGGGTTTAATATCCTTAAATGACTTAAGCTATGAACAATGCCGTTGTGGAGGGCAGGTTTAGTTTGGTTTATAGGGGCTGACTTCACAATCAGGCTATGAGAAACGCTGTAGTGGAAGGCTGTGAAAATTTCCACAATGCGAAGTCCTTTAATGTACACTGACACCATAAAGTACACAGATGCCTTGTTTTTCACCTCCGCTGAAAGGCAGCCATCATGGCTGCAATCAAACTCACATCCTTGGGATTTTGACTGCCTGGGGCTAACATAAGCTGTCTTTGTACTGTACAAAGGCATTTTAGCATTTCATCTCTATTGAATGCAGCTACCACAGGCATGTTTGAGCCCACGGTCTTGGGATCGGCAGCTAAAGCCAGTGAATTACAGCAGCAGGTGCATCTATTATGTGCCACAAGGGCCCTCGCTTACCACCATAACCACAGTTTTCATCAGCAGAGTCCAATGCAGGACAGCATGCTCAATATCAGCTCGAAATATCACTTTTTTCAACAGTGTGCCCATATCACTCTTGCAATTTTCTTGAGCTGGCTACATAACTTCCCTCTCTTGGCCACCTTCAACTGAATTTATCCCTTTTTGGCATCCACTGCCACTCGAACAAACCAGAGGACATCAGTTCTGCACATGGAATATTGAATCCTTGCTCATTTCCCCTTTATAAATTTTAGCACAGATGCCCTACTAACAGAGCATTCATCTCATATGCACATTCATTTCGGTACGATTCCTCAGCACTTCTAGAGAACCACTGGTTTGCTAATGGGTATATGCATCCCCTGAGCAGTTGCTCGGGTAGCTCAGGCAAAACCACTTGGAAAAGGTACAAATAATGTGGTCCCCGACTGCGGCAATGGCCCAGTAATTTTGTATCTGACACACATATACATCATGCTAGACTAAGAATCTTGGTAGTACTAAAAAATTATTGGCTTTTCTAATAGGTTCAGGCATCCTTAAGCAGCACTCTTTGTCAGCCCTTCAACTCTGTCAAAAGCTAGTTTGATTGGGCAGACTTGTACTTATTAGAAAACAAGATAGTACCGGATGGCGACGCAGCACCCCCTGAATACAAGATGGATATGTCTTAAAGGGACAGAACACTGGCCAAAATATTGTTACAGACAAGGAAGGAGGGAGAAGCGGGCAGTAGCACGTGCAGGAGCGCTCGCGCTAGGCCGGCCAACAATTCATTAAGCATCGTCTCTCAGTTCTCTTTCTCCTGTGTTCACCGGCCTGCCGCATCGTAACATTTGGTTGGGGGTGCGAGGTACTTCATTATCACCTCCTCACCCTGGTTCGGAGCTTCGGTGCCCTGCGACTTCCTGCGTTGTCGGCTGAAGGTTAAGAAGCATCGTCCCCAGCCTGTCGAACCCAACAAGACCTTGCCGTTCCTCCGCCCTCTCCCTAGCCCCGACCACAAGACACAGCAAGAGAGCAGATGACCACGTGACCCTACTGACCCGATTTGCCGACCTGAGACCCCAAAGACCAAAGACGCCACCTCACATGAACACATGACCCCTGCCAATGCCAATGCCGGTGTGTGCCTGGGCCTGGGCCTCGGCAATCGGATCATGGAGACCAGTGGTCTGAAAGCATATTGGGCCAGGCTTCATCAGAAGATAATCGCAGCGGCAAGCAGTTTTCTTCTTTCTTCCTCTTCTTCAGCCATCTAGGCACGCCCATAGTCATGTCATGGAGTCATCAACATACACAAACTTCCTCGTCTATGATCGGGACGATCGCTCAGTGGCCCCAGGTCATGTTACGGGCGAGGAAGGAGGAAGAAGCGGGCAGTGGCGCAGACAGCAGCACCCGTGCTAAGCCCACCAACAATTCATTAAACATCATCTCACTGTCATCAAATATTGTCTCTCAGTTCTTTCTCCTGTGTTCACCGGCTTGCCGCATCGAAACAATATGTTGAGATTATGCTAGAAATGAGAAGATCTTGCCTCATATAGACAAACGTCATGTTTGTAAACAAAGGTGGCGCTGCGATCGGCAGCGTGTAGGCAAAAACGCAGCGTGCCTATACAGCGCCAAGTGAAGCTGCCATCGAAACCAGTTTGCGAATATTCTGAAGCGTATAACTTCGCTTGTGCGTAGAAATGGTTTGGTTTATGCTTGGATAGTAGTTCAGCACTTTTGGAGCCAATTACTGCTAGAATTACCCGGCGAAGAGCTGCATTGGCTTCCTTCGTCGTGGTCTCAACGGCGCGCGGCTACGGTGGGAGGCTGTAGCGACTGATTAAGTTATGTGAAAATGAGAAAGCGCAATGTATAAGAAAAACTAATAGTCATCACTATTCAACTTCCAGACCTATTGCTAGCGCATGAAAGGAAGACAACAATATGAATGAACGGAAGTGTGTTTTTCATATGAAGACTCTTTTGACTGGTTTTCCGCTGTTCCAAACACCTTCACTCTAAAGAACGATATTACTGGCAACTATAGGGAACTAGAAGATAGATAGATGGATTTATTGATAGGAAAAGGCAGAGAGGTTGGCCCGAATAATTCAAATCTGGCCTGCTACTCTGCACTGGGGAAGGGGAAGGAGAGAAGAAAGAAGGTCATGATGGGTGACGATGTGGGAGAAGGCATATGAAATATATATACAGACACAGCAGCTTGCTTTACAAACGTGAATCAAGTCCACTGGCGCTCAAATAACGGCAAAGAGCGCGCACTGCCTGGATGCCCTTCCCCTTGTCCTGCCAAGCGCCCAGCAGCAGTTCCTCCGACAGAGGCCTCTTGTCTAAATGCTTCAAGGAAGCAGCTAGCACATTTCTTTCGTTCGCATACTCTGGGCACACCAATAATACATGGTCCACAGTCTCTGGGATGCCACAAGTTAAACATTCCGGTGAGTCCATCTGTCCAATTAAATGTAAGTACTTGCGCGTGAAAGCCACGTTTAAACGAAGTCGATGTATCAAGCATGCCTGATGACGCGGAATATCACGCGGAACAGTAAATTTAAATGTTCGATCAAGCTTTCTTAGACGCATGTGTCGGGCGTCTGGTTGAGCCCAGTAAGTCGCTGTAGCAATATTCATACAACTCTTTAGAAGACACGTCGTATCCGCTCTTGAAAAAGGCACAGCTGTTTGGAAGCCATTGATGAGAGCGCTTTTCGCTTCAACATCGGCCTGCTCATTCCCATGGAGGCCGCAGTGGGCAGGAATCCATTGAAACATTATCATGTGGCCTTGCAGCTGGGCAGATGTGATGAGCTCCGTAATGTTTAGTGCCAGGGACTGATAGGCAGTGTGGCGTAAGAAGTTTTCCAAAATTTGTAATGCAGTCTTCGAGTCCGTGAATATACACCATTTTTGAGGTGGTTCCCCACATATATAGCGAATAGATTCCCGAATGGCTACAAGTTCGGCAGCGGTTGATGTAGAGTTATGTCCCAAAAGGAAATGCAGAGTCGTTTTCTGAGCTGGTATGACCACAGCTGCAGCTCACTGTACCTGCAACTTAAGTGACAGAATTTCATCGAACAAAAAGAACTCAATCATTTAGCTCTTTGTAACATTCACCTATAATGCGCTGCCAACTTGTTTCATCCTGGTTGATAAAAAAATAATAAAAAAGGTTTCATGTCTTTTTCATCATATAGACGCGTCAGTCATTCACAGGTTAATATATATAGAAGGCTTTTAAGAATGCTCTCAATTTGTGCTCTTTTCTCTATAGAAGAGGTGCATGAGCGCAAATACAACTTTCTCCACGATCACTTGTGCAAAATTTAAGCGATCTGCTGACCACTTTTTTATAATACTTGGAACATTATCATTCAAATGCACATCATCTTATGCAGCTTAATTTGTGCCCCTGATAGCTGAATCAACTTTGGGACATTAAACTGCATATACCATATATACCATAAATATCCTGCTCGATAAGAGCTAGGTTGTACGTGGATATTTATGTTGTTCGTCAGGTTGTGACCTTCAAAAGAAAATTTAATAATCTGAGCAATAACGCTGCGTGACTCACTTTCTACTGGTGATGAAGAGACACTCGTTGAAACTCGCGAAAGTGAAAACAGAGAAAAGCTACTCCACAAGTCTGGACCTGTTTCGGCAATATCGCGCTGGAGTGACCACTAAAGGGAACTGCAGGAACTGCAGTTACCTTCGCAGCAGCTTTTGTGTCCTTTTCTGCACGAAAATATACACGGGCAGTACAGCAGGTGAATGGGATGTCACAGTAAGCTTTCCTGCCTTAAATTAAGGTCATAAGCACACGGAATATCGCGTCAGAACTTTTTGATTTGATAGTATATACAAAAAAAAAAAAAAAGTGTACAAGCTGCAGGCATTTGTTACTGCGCTCTTCATTGTGCGGTGGAAAAGCAACCACAAAAAGTAAGAGTTGCAAACTAACTGATCAAGTTCAAATGCAGAAGTGCAACGCACGTTAGCCGCGAAGGCGCAATCTGTCGCCAAAGGGTCTTTTTGTCGCGCTCAACGCCGCTGCCCTCCGCTCTCAACATTTTTATCCGACCGCAAGAAACATGTTAAAACAAGTGCCATTTCCGTTTTTGTGCCTAGTGGCGCAACCAACTGCACCACAGTTTGCAGGAATACCAGGAATTGCGCTCGAAAACATAGCAAGCGCCGCGCATCTAATGCAGCCGGCTCGGGCTTTTTGCCTAGACCCCGAAAGTCACTGCTGTCGCCAGCGCCGCCGAATCTCCACTGACTTCATTTAATGTTTGTCTATAGGATAGATCGAGCACTACTATATCAAAGAAATGAGGCTTTATGATATTAACTTACCAGTGGAAATCGCATAAAAGCAACTGAGTTGTAATCTTGCGGAGAAACGTCGTTACCAGGGTGTCGAACCGGAATTTTTTCGGGTTCGGTTTGAGTTCACGCCTTTCAGTTTCGGGTTCAGTTTCGGCTCCGGAGACACATTCCGTTCAAGTTTGAACTGGTTATACCCTGCCCGAACCGGTTTAAACGGGTTCAGAAAAAAACAAAAAAACTTTGGGAGTATTTTTTGACCCCCATATTTTTAATACTGAGTTATCTTTCTTATTTAAATATATAAAAAGAATAAAATTCACATAGTAGCCGGTTTCTTGTGTTTGTCATGACTCATCAGATGTGACGGGCTCAAATTGGTTGTATGGACCACAGCAAAATGTTTATAATGAGTGACCAACAATTAGAGCTGGATGGGGGAAAATAATCATTTTCCTTTGCACATAACCAACTAAAGCTATCACTCACCAAAACTCAAAAGAAAATAAAGTTTCCTGCGGCACTTTTCGGGTATATAAAATTTCAAATGAATCTGAGTTTAGAGCGAACTCTCTCCTACTACATGTACAACAACGTTTCGCCCGGATCCCATTAAAGAACTTTGAACTCAGGTCAAGGTCGAACCAAGCACACATCCCAAGACTAACAATATATATATCATGTGCAACTATACACTGCACAGTGCGCGGACACCTTTGTATTTGGCATTTCTACGAAGGTGAAACGCATATGCACCCGTGTGCCATGCTCCAAGATACACTGACATAAGTCCCCTCCGCCATGTATTGGAGTTGGAGTCAATATTGTATGTGCCAAAGAACCGTATTAAAATTAAGTGTCTCACTCTGGTGGCCGCGACGCGATGCGACCGCCGTCTTGTTGCGAGTCATGGTTGATTGTATAGGCGTGCTATATACCTTCTTATAGAACCACTTTGTGGCTAGACTGGTATGTTAAGTAGCACAATTTACAACAAGCATGACATGCTATCATGGCTGGTCGCAAATATTTTATTATTTGCCACCATAGAAAGACCGAGGGAAGAGGACAGTGTTGAGGATTGTTGAAGTCATCCGGGTACGATGAAATGAGAGGATATATGCAGGGTGCGTCCAGAAAATAATGCAAATATTTTATTTTCTGGCGCTGGTAGTCAACCCTACCGCGCTTGGATTGGTTGGTCTAGGCAAGAGGGACGTTCAACGTTTCATCACTGCCTAGCGCAGACTGCTCTGAGCTCTAGGAGCATAATCACTTATTTAGTGTACCTACTGATAGTGCTCTTGTCACGACGTGTGATGACATCCGCACGCAGACAACGGTAAGCAATCAAGTTCTGTGATAAACTGAATAAGAGTCTTGCGGAGACCTATCAAATGATTCAGAAGTCTATGGGAAATCTGCTTTGTCCTATTCTCATAGCACCGCGAACCGCCAAAGTTACGAATTGAAAATCTCAGAGCCCCAAGACGGCAACGATGAGCCAGTCAAAATCAAAAGAATACAAATTGTCTTTTGTAGTTGACAACTCATTTGTACCCCAAGGACAGGCAATCAACGCTGTCTACCAGGTGGATGTGCTCAAGAGGCTGAGAAAAAGGGTCCTTCGAGCGGAAAAGGAGATCGCCGATACCTGGGAGCTGCATCACGACGTTTCCAGCCACACTCTCTGCATGTACGGGAGTTTCTGGCCAAGCACAACTTGGCGACGATGTCCAAGTCCCTCTATACTCCTGACCTAGCTCTGACAGACTTCTTCCTGTTCCCAAGGATCAAGAGCGCCTGAAAGGAGTTCGTTTTGGGACACCCAAAGGGATCCAAACCGCCATTACAAAGGCTCTAAACAAGACTCCTGTCGACGCCTTCCAGGATGCATACAGTTCATGGCAGAGTCGCTGGTAAAAATGTGTAGATGCCAAAGTACACTACTTAAAAGAATTTTAAACGTTTGTAACGATATCTTGAATGATTTGTCTTCTACCTGTAAATTGCATTACTTTCTTGACACACCCTGTACTTTAGTCTAGAAAATGCTTTCTCAACGCTGACTTATATAGATGGCACAGCACAGAGCAAGTGCTGTTTTAGGTATTGATTACAGTTCTGGGCGCCGCAACTTCTCCTCCTCCCTAAATTTCAAAACACTCGAGTCTTTGCTTATTCTGGGCAGCGTTTCAAATGCGTAGAGCAGCCTCTGTACTTCGTCAATTTTGAGAGAACTGCAGCTGTCTCTGAGTCTCTGCAGGCAGTCTTCTCTTTCCATAAGAAATGCTTGAAGCTCATTCTTTGCATGTAAGCACTTAGGGTGAGATTCTGCTGCCGACTGTAGCGGTACTTCAGCGCTGCCGGCGATCCTACGATGCAGCTTCCATGTGGCGACGACCAAATGCTGTTTTGCTCGGCACCTTTCCTCGCTTGTCCAAGTAAAGTCGTACTGAGGGTCTCAGACAGTAAAGTTCACCGGCTGCCCTATTCCTTTTCTCTTGTGTTTTTTTAGGGCCTAGTCACAGGCTCCTTCGGTCCGCTTGACTTTGTCCCTCTCCTTGCTTTTCAAGGTTTTTGTCCAGACCTACCTCGTCACCGCGCAACACGTTCGCCAGGTTACTCATTAATTACGTTTTCTCTCAATAGTGCACTTCTAGCTTTCAATACCACTTTCTAAAATCTCTTAGGTATACGCATCAGTGATGGTGGATAAAGGGATGAAACGCATTCTTTTTTTCGCCATCGTGGTTGTATAGGCCGAAACGATAGCCCGCTAAATACAGCTTGTGAATTATTGCCCCTACTAGTAATTCCACTGACTTCCTGCTCCACTCAAATTGCACATTTGAACATCGGAGCTTCAATCCTGGCATAGTTTAGATGCTAAGGGAAATTAAACAAGGAGTCATCGCTAGGGACAAAAAGAAGAGAAAACAAAAGGAAAATTGACTTATGGATTGATCTTTGGGTTAAGGTACTTCAGATACAACTCAAGGGCTGACGAGTAATTGCTACACAGGGCAGCATTCCCCCATCAGAGTCGGCTTATAATTCTGATGTCTCGGTCAACCAAATTGCATCTGCTGGTGTTGCATCGCATACGGCTACTGTGCACACAATGCGACTCATCGTGGCGGCGTTGAACGACAGGAAAATAAAATGATTTGCGTGACATTTTTAAAGAATCGCCATTTCTTTTTTGAGTTGTACATAATTGTATATTTATTCATCTAAATATGCAACTCAGGTAACAAATTATCGCTCCTGAACGCAACAACTTTCTCCATGAGCGATGCCATTGTGCAGTGCAGTGGCTAAACGTGTTCGGGATGAAAAGACAGCCAGACACCAGAGCTTGATGATATGCACGTGGCAATCTACTTTTCTTTTTTCTTGTCAAGTTTCTGCAATGGACTATTTTTCAACAGTTGTGATGTTTGCGGTGTGCAGTGCCGCTTAGAAAATAAGCGAGGAGAGCGCTTTACAAGCAGCGGTAAAAGAAAAAAGAATGAATGTGTGTTGCCAGCAAAAGTAGTTCGGAACCGTACCGCCAACCGGTTCGGAACGATTCCTGCGTTTGTTCCAGTTCGGGTTCAGTTCCAAAATGACAAAAAAAATTCGGGTTTGGTTCAGGTCTTCGGTTCAGTTCTGGTTCCAGTTCGACACCCTGGCCGTAACTACCGCAGTACCCCACATGATCACATCTCAGGAATATATCACTGATTTTCATTAATGCATGCTGTTTTTTTCTTCTAGGAGTGCTTGTCTTTTTATTATATTTTGCGCTCTCTCCACTGTGCCCTTAAATAAAAACTACCGCTCTTTTTGCATCACCAATGGTATGCTTTCAGCTTTTGTCACTAGATGACGCCACGGTGTTTTGGATTCCTTGGATCAAGTGGTGATAGAGCCCACTAAAACTTTTGTCAACAAGGAGTATGTTACTGTGTCGTAACAGACTTGAATGTGGTTGGTTGGTTGGTTTGTGGGGTTTAACGTCCCAAAGCAACTCAGGCTATGAGAGACGCCGTAGTGGAGGCCTCCGGAAATTTCGACCACCTGGGGTTCTTTAACGTGCACTGACATCGCACAGCACACGAGCGCCTTGCTTTTCGCCTCCATCGAAAAGCTGCCACCGAGGAAACTCAGATGAATGCTACTCTACACTAAAAGTGTCTAATTACTGTCTGGTGGGAGAAATTTACATTTGGTGGGTGAAATTTACATTTGTTTTTGGTAAGTCTTTTTTGACGACCACCAGACATCGCATTCGCTGCTCATGGTTTCCAGCATCGGACTACATAAAAGCGGGCCCATGCACTGATAAAAAGTCTTGATAAAAATTGTCTACAGTGTTTCATCACGCTGAAAAAAATGTGATGCCTAAATTAGTGTTCTGTCCCTTTAATGCATTCCATTTTTAAATATACACTTTTCACATTTAAGGTGCAATGATTCACCTACCCTTAAGCCTTATTGAAATTTATCACAATATCATGCAGAACGACAGATTAGTGACAGTATAGAACATGTGTAACCAAGTATGTGTTCGCAGCAGCCAAAAGGCTAGAACAACCTATTTTAATCCACTTGCTTCCCAAAACTTCCGCAGTTCGCAATCTTTGGTATGGTTTGGCTTATGAAGTTTAACATCCAACAAAACTCAGGCTATGGGAGATGATGTAGTGGAAGGCTCAGGAAATTTCGACCGCCTGGGGTTCTTTAACGTGCACTGACATCGCACAGCACACAGGCGCTTTGCTTTTTGCCTCCTCTGAAAAGTGACTGCCGTGGCTGGGATTCAATCCAGCATCCTTGGGCACAGCAGTCAAGCGCCCTAACCACCATAGCACCACGGCAAAGTATAATAGAAAAAGCAGCCACGATAATAAACTGACAAGTGAAGGAGGTACTGAAGACCATATGCTGCTTTTTAGCAGTGAGTAGGATGTGAACTGCAAGTACTCTAAACATTTATTAGACTACAATGAAAGCAATGAGTTCAACTAGATCTGCAAGGTGAGGATTAGAACTCAGTGTTATGAGCAGGCCTGTGGGAAAAATTAGAGTGCAACTGTTTGCCATGGGCACACCGATTGCTCAAGGATGTGCTGGGATGCACCAGCAGGAGCTGGCTGTGGCCAGTGCATGCCAGGGCAAACATGCCGTGGTGTAATGGGAATTTCCACCGACTATCACAGGGACTCCTAGGGACACCAAGAAGCAGCACAACTATGTAAGACTGCGTCTGATGCAGAGAGAGTGGAATTGTGATGCGGACCCTTGCATTCCTTCTTTGCAATGATAATGAGTTCCCCTGTGCTTTTTGTCCTGTCCTCTTGTACATGTAGCCAATGCTCGCAGCAATGGTTGGATTGGTTTGGTTTGTGGGGTTTAACATCCCAAAGCGACTCAAGCTATGAGAGAAACCGTAGTGGAGGACTGGGAATTTTGACCACTTGGTGTTCTTTAACGTGCACTGATATCGCACAGCACAGGGAAGGCCTGCTTTTCATTTCCATCGAAAAGCAGCTGCCAAGGCCAGGATTTGATCCCGCAACCTTGGGCACGGTAGTCGAGCGCCGTAGCCACTGCGCCACCCCTTGTGGAGGCTCTCGCAACAACGGATCCAGATAAAACGAACTTTATGACTAATTGTATCAGGCCACCACACATTTTAAATCTAACATGTCCCAGTTTGAATTGACCAGATAGGAATGGGTCCTCTTCTACAGCAGACTAAATATGAGATAAAATTTGTTCTACAACATCTTTTACAACAAACATTTGTGGCGGGTTCCAACTTGTTACCAAGTAATACTCACAGTGATCCTCCCTGCCCCGTCCCAATAGCCAACATCACCAGTGCTATGAATTCCACCATATAAGCCTCTGAAGTCACCACCTTCCGCAAAAGGGAGATGAGTGTTTCCTATCTCTCCCATTCTCAATTCTGGAGGCCGCACCCTAATGAGCTTGGGTGGCAGATGGAGGTCAGGAAAAGTGTACACATTCCATTTCCTTTGACATACCAATTAATGCTAATTATTAAATGTCATCCGTACAAGGCTGTTGGGAGCAATTATGGACCACAACACCGTCTTCTAAGAAAACTGGCAAAATCTAGACACCTTAGCAGCCAGCACTACCAAATTAAGCACCCTACAGCAAGCTTGGGATGAAAACAGAAAATTAAAAGGAAGACTGGGTTGCACTGCATGTGGCAATCACTACTGTTATAGTCTTGAAAGATCAATTAGTGTCTCTGGCACCTGAGTGAAAGAAAGCACAGGCCTATGAAGGTAGCAGCATCTGGAATGAGTCCCTGGGTAAATTGAGCTCGCATGAAATCATTTAACGCATTGAAACAATAAACGGATTCTTCTTATAGCAACAATATAACTGCTCTATATAAATTCTGCAGCTAATAGAAATGTGGTAGAGGGTTACTACAGGTTTGATAATACAATCACGAAAAATCATCACACCAGCTTCAGCATATTGATGCCATCAAGGGACTCTAGAGTTGCAAAAGCAACTGTTCCCCTGGTCAATTGCAACTATGCACGGGAAATGCAATGCAAGACTGCTTTCAGTTCATTCAAAAGACGGACCATTTCAAATGAAAAAATAAAGCTTCTTGCAACTCTATTGCGATTGTGTGCCTTCCCCTCTTATTTTGCATAAAACATACTCCGGATACAACGGACTTGTTTTCCTGGGTTATGCAATTCCATTATAACCGAGGTCAGACTCTAACATAATTAACACTTTTGTTCTTTCCCGTCAAATGAGGTATCAAAGGTTCTGTCAGCACTGAGCATGCACCCCGATTTCAACAACTCAAGTGATATCATCAAACTGCAAGCTTAACCATTTAGAAAGCTTAAGCCCCAGCTTGAGAATCAGAGAGCTTGCATGAAAATATTCACCAATGTGATGTATTTGGCCACATATGCCACAAAGTAGTGACTTGGAAAGAATAAGCTACACTTTCACACGGCTGCGCTGCTGATACAACAGCACCCGAAATTCATCCCAAACTTGACTAAGACTTGTCAATGACACAACTTTAATCACCACATACCTTTCCAAATGATACTACAGCAGAAAGAATTACACTAACATTACAGTGCAAGGCCCAGGGAGAAAAAAACTGCGAAACACGTTGAGAATGTGATAAGTGCCAGTTCGCACTTCAAACACTAGAATGTTTCAAGATTTTTTGTACATAGAATAATTTTTTACCTTCACTAGTAGTGTGACTATCTTGAGAGCAGAAAAATATTAAAATTTATCACAATGAATTCTTTCCAGCAAACAAGGTCGTGTGGTTCCCTCGTGGATGGCACAGTGGAAGTAAATAGGTTAAACATACACTTATACTATCCTACAGTTTTTACTTGCTGATGCAACATGCCCTATTCTTGTAACCACAGCAACACCAATAACAAATGAATGGGCAAATGGCAGCCTTCAAACATAAACTTACAGACAATAACATGAAGTTTGGACAGATTCACAAAAATGACTATTTTTCCAGAAGCCATAACCAAGGTAGGCATGTTCCAGGTTTAGTAGTTTTCCAACCTCAACAGAACATCAAGAATAGAAGTGGTTCATGTATGTGCCTTTAAGTGCTCCAGGCGCCAAAATGGTCAGAACAGGATGCATACATTTTGCCACAAATAGAACAAGTTCCTTCACAACTTGCCAAAGACAATGTATGAAAACTGGTTCATGGGTACACTGTGGTACGTCAAAAGAAATAAAACAAATAGTGGTTTCCACCCACACCACCATGCTAAATGCAGGTCAGTCTACAAATGGAATGTATATCACTCAACCTCTATAGGAACTCTGGAATAATACTTATGGTGACATGAAACAAATCTTTAGAGGAGCCTTTGTGAATATGGGAGTCAAATTTGAAAGTTCTACAATGTAAACATAATATGCAAAAGTGGTTTAGCCATTGCTAAGCACAAGTTTTTTGTGCAAAAGCATGTTGTTATGCATTGCTTCACTTAGTGAAGCTATGCTTTACTTATTATTTTAGCTATGCCTAAACAAGTTTAATTAGGCTTAGGAATGCATAATTATACTAATGTACATTAAGACACATTCAGACACCATTTCCTAATCGGTGATCGGTTAGGCTCAACTTTGTTGACCTTGGTTATGATCATAATCACTCATAGCAAGTCATAGTATAATTATGTGTAGCAACGATAGGCTTGGTTGTAGCCACACCAAGTTAGGTGGATGAAAACTGGAAATTTCACAAAATTCACCATGCTAGGCTAGAAGCAAACTTTCGCACTAAAGAACAAATAAATAAGTGGTTAGCTCCCACACCACCACATTACACGAAGGTCAGCCTACAAAGGGAATTAGTAAAATGTACCATGCGAGTTTTGCCATTTGTAACTACGTTGATGTTGCCGTTCTCAAGGAATTTCGCCAGCAAAGTACCGCTTTATGATGTAAAATGGAAATGCAGGCAGCGTGTACAAGTCCATCATTCCTTCTACCGTCATTTTTTGCTCTGAATGTGAGCTAATAGCACGAAAACCACAGCACTAAACAGACGCAGCTAGTGCGACGGCCGCAGTGTAGTTGACTCACTCAACCCTTCAACATGGCGTCGCGCGGCATATGATGCGCTGAAGATCAGATAGATGGCAGCAATTTTGCATAAGGCCTATAGACACAAGAAGGGACAAGGAAAAAGACAACCAACACAGTTAAGCACACACAATTTGGCTGTCTCCCCTTGGCTCTTCTTAACTAGTCTTTAGTCGCCTTCTCTATGCAGCAACCGCAACGCTTTCATTAGTTAACCAACTAGCTCAAACTGAAGCCTGTGGTATTACCATTAAACGCTTATTTTGAAAATATGTGGATGGCTTGCTAAAAAGCAGCATATATTCAAACCAACAGCCACAGGAACCGGAACAGCCTCATGGCGCTACTAAGGGCAGGATGAAGTGAAGAGGGGGCAGGATATTTGTCAGTACCACTGGACAATGAGGCATCTTGGAGTGGTAATGTTGGTAATGGGACAAGAAGACTCGGCTGACCAACGCACTCTCGGCTATGGGCCACCATTGTCGACAGCTGCCAAGAATCGGTGTCAGCGTAGTTTTGCCAGCTAAGATTAACCCAAGTGAATCGCTTTGTTTGAGAACATAATGCTGTCCCTTATTCGCTCGGCTTTTCCCAGTGTGTCAATGCACCAACCCAGTCTGCCAGCATTTTGAAAGGAGCTGGTACACACAGCATATGTATGAGAACCGAGAACACAACAGGCCATGCATAATGACTTTTTGGGGCTCGTGCAACCAAGATTGCTGCCCTTCCCTGGTTTCGACATCACAGTAAAACTTAGTGCTTAGAAACGAACAGCAAAACTGCTCAGTATAAATCAGTCTTGTACACAAAAAGGGAAATAACCGATTACAATTACTTTACCACTAATGTAACTGATTATAATGGCACATTACAGTACCTGAAAAGCAACCAAACGATCCCAGGAAGGAAACTGATTACTCCTGCACTACTTTCCTTCAAACTGATTCCCATCAGCAACAAGATTCTAACATCGTGCTCTGGCAGCGAAAAGAATGCCAGTACATCTAAGGTCAAACTTAGCATGGACGAAGCAAACTATATATATAATACAACTCAACGAGCACCGCTTTCACAACACACAGATTACACATCATTAAGACTGCACATCTCCACAATGACGTGGCTCTAGTACAGTGCCAGCAGGAGAACGGCATCATTACACACAATATACAGGTATGTATGTCGCTTACAAATAGAAAACTGCTGATATTTGGCTCTACCTGCCTCAAGATTAACTCATTCTTAGATCATGCTCATAGGAATATTTGCTACGACAGAAATAAAGACAGTGAAAACAGGATGCAGCACGATGCAAGTGCTGTGTCGTTGCTCACTGATTAGTCATCAGTGGTACTGTTATTTACGTTTGCTAACATGGCGACTGTGCCGAAACAAGCTGCTCTATGGCACTTGTCATGCGCAACGAGCCGTCCCATGCAAGCATGTGCCGGTGCGAATGCAATTTTGCGCATGAAAGGCATCACGACTGAAACATAAAATAATTAGATGTAAGCTGCAAAGGCACAGCAATATGGCAAAGCGATATAGTACAATGGGAGTAGCAGAAACTGAGGTTAACGTGATGCTGCACAACTGACAAGCAGCGCTGTATGGATGCACACCCATTTGTTTTTGTTTTCTACCGATTGCGTTTATTTTTTAGAGTGGCATATGAAACCACCACTAAAAATTATTCCTAGCTAGGTCTCCAACTAATCCTAGTATCCTCACTGCACACACAAGGTCACACAGCAGTGGGAGGCAGAGCTGAGGCCATTTGAGTGAAGCAGCATGAAGCTGCCAGCGAGCTTGATTTCGGCGCCCCTGACAATAAAAGGCACAGTAGTTCACATTTCCCCTCAGAGATGGTGGGCCTTTTTGAATATCCCCTATTGATATTAAAAGGTAATCTCAAATTACTATCATTATCATCCGTTCCACATATCCACAGTATTAACAGCAAAAAAAAAATGGATGCACTGTAAAGCAGATAAAATTTTTGCATCCTGAAGCTCAGTACTGCAGGCCAAGCTCACTCAATTAGATGGCACATCATTGTATGTCAGATGGGCCTTTCTAAGCTCCTGAATGCCTGGTTGCACTGTTAAGCCCTTTTACAATAAAACCTTAGTCTGTTTAATGTTAAAAGAACTTTACTTTAGTCACTTTCACATACTGGAAAAAAAAGAAAATTAAAGTGCAAGAAAGTGCAAGAAAGGCAAGGACCAAAAGAGAGAGTGTGCCATGTCTGGGTGTTGTTGTTTTTCATCCTTGTCTTAACAGCGCTGTTTTTGTATTTTCCCTAATAGAAGATTACACATTACACACACATTTCCTTCCGACACTAAAAAACACTATAGCAGCAGTGCTCGTTTTATAGTTTGCTTTGCCCGCCTTCTTGAACTATATTCACACCTTTGTGCTTTGTGCAAAAGTTTACGAGTTTTGTGTAGATGGAATAAAGTTGTAGCACCACGTCACAGGATGGGAGGTCCATACAGAATGGATGCATGACATTTTTTTGGACGGAAACTGCCTTCAAGGCGATGATGGCCCAGTCGGGCAACAAACATGATTGCGCACGACATTTCTCAGCAGCTGGTTCCTTGTCACTTTGTGATGAAAACAACTCTGCTAACCCCACTGCTTACCCCAAGTCAATGTTCTCGAACATGTTTCATTATTACAACTTCTTTTTGAATAAAATATGATAATGTGTACACTAACTACTGCCACATAAAAGCTTAGGCTAAATAAAAAAAAAAAAAAGAAGATACAGGACAACGTAGGATCTAGACACTTTTGACCACATAAAGATGTCATATATATCACTGAGAAAAAAACATTTTCACATAGAAAATCATGCTGAAAAAACAACAAAAGTATGATCCTCAAATACATGCCGGGGTGGCGCAGTGATTAGAACACTCGGCTATTGTGCCCAACGATGCGGGATCAAATCTCGTCCTCGGCGGCCACTTTTCGATGGAGGCGAAAAGCTGGCGTCCGTGTGCTGTGCGATGTCAGTGCACATTAAAGAACCCCAGGTGGTCGAAATTTCAAGAGGCCTCCACTACGGCATCTCTCATAGCTTGAGTCGCTTTGAGACGTTAAACCCCATAAACCAAACCAAACCATCCTCAAATAAACACCAAAAAGTCTATCCCATGTTCACAGCCTATGTCCAGCTTTAGGAGGTTAATACACCACAAACACACCCACCTCCAACGAAAACGGAAGGTCCATTCGATTCACCTGCACTGTGTGAACTAGTTCATGTGGTATTGCACTTCGCCATTCGTTTCAGCGATGCAAAATGGCACCCTTCGTATGACGCCGTTCGTTTCAAAAAGTGCAGATGTCGTGCAGGTAGAGTTCATGAAAGGTTCAACCACATCAATAGTCAGCGCTTAAATGATGCAGCTGCTGCCGCTGCATGAAAGCAGACAGCTTATGCGGCGATAGCCGGCATGTTGTGATACACAGTGAAGTGACCCTAGTTATTCCACTCATCAACGAGAATGATGGTCGTGTTCGCTGACTTCAACTGTGATCAGTAAAAGTTGTGTGCACTTCGTGCCAGCCGTTGGTGCCAGCTGCCCCATGGTGCACATGCATCGAGGCTGGTTCATGCCAACACTTCGTTGCAATGTGCTATTTGAAAATTTGTCCCCTTATTCGGCCTATTGGCCCCAGTTGATGTGAGTGGCAATTATTCACAGCTATCCGACCAAATGAATGCGGTCCGCTTTATCATATTGGCTGTGTAAAGGCCGCTATCATCTTGAACATTTTCGAATAGCACATCGCAATAGTATGTATTGTGCATGTGCATATATATGCACCTTAATTACGGCAGCGAGTGATCGAAACGCACATGATCATGACTGAAGTATATAATCGACATGCATTACACCGCATGTGTGTGTTTACTTCTTAGATGTGAAGTATGCGTAGCCGTTTTCTTGGCAAACTCAATCGTGTTCTCTTTCACAATTAAATGGAATAAGTAACTCGGGTCTTTTCACCATTTATTAAAATGCACAAGCCAAAAGCATCACGGCAAATGAACGGCAAAGCTTCGTTGTCATGTGCTATAGATAAGCAGAACGTTGGCGTTAGTTGACGCGAATTGCACACACAGCCGACCTCAGCTTGTTGGCAATGCCAAGGCTAGCAGACGGCCCAGCCTGCACTCTGCCATTCGTTTAAGAAGCAGCCGGTGCCAATGCTGCACCTGAACAGCTGAAACTGGAGCTGCACACCTGCAGCACTGCCACAGAACTTTACAGAAAAGGGGAAAGAGTGCAGCTTAATCGAACGGACCCGGAGTCAAAATGCAGCTGATATGACAAAGATAGTGAACTGTTCGGGGACATAGGAAGGCACATATATTAAAAAAAAAAAAAAAAAAAACTTGACGGACGACATAACTGCTCAAAAATTATTTACCTTTTGGCCATTTCCTCATCTGCAATGCCAGGCATAGTGTGTGGCTTTGTCTCTGCTTCACTATCCTGCTGCATCAACCTCTGCAACAAATGTTCAACTTACAAGATTGCAAAAGAAAGGCAACCTTTCACAACTCACTTCTATTTCGGGATTGCGACCTTTGAAGGACATTCTAGGAGCAAGAAGGCCCAAGCATGGTGCGTAGCTTTCCTTGGTAATGTAGCGAGATCTGAAAACCGACATGAAAGCAGAAGAAAAATGGTCACGTTAAAGTGAGCACAGGCGTTCGAACGCAAAATTTTTATGAAAGACAACAAGCAGAAAAAACATGGTCACGTTAGAGTGAGCACAGGCGTTTGAACGCAAATTTTTGATGAAAGACAACAGACTATACCCATTGTAACGGCAGTTAAGACTTGTATACGCAGCATAATCCAACAACACTAACGCACAATACTTAAATAAAAACAGTAACCGCAAAGAGGTACCGAGAAAGAGAACATGCGACATAACTTTTCTGCAAGTAACAACATGGGAAAATTTATGTTACTGCTGCGACCCGCAAAACCACTGTATGCATGAAAGCAACATGCACAGGCTACATCATTTTTCGAGAACCTCTGCTGAAAAATCGCAATAAACACTGTTCAAGTTTACACCGCACTGGTATCGGTTCAACATACCCCTCTTTTTTAATTGAATCCATTGCATCGCTGTTGAATAAAGAACGATGCTCCTCTTCCTCCTCGTCTTTCTGTGCCTTCTCCTTGCTTTTCTTCATAAACTGAAAGACATTTGGTGATAAACAAGACAAGCGTAAATGTGAAACGCGGAGTCGCGTATGCTTACCTTCATGTCGAGAAGATGTCTCGAAAGTTTTGTTTTTGATATGTCCCTTGCCATGTTCCTGTGCTGACTTCGCGGCAGTCCAAATTAAAGGCTTATTGCAATTAGCAGACGGGGGACAACGGGGATGTCACAATACAAAAACCACCCGAAAACCCCTTCCAGCAGCGAGCCTGATTTAGCCACCCTACGACAGGCGATTAGGCATGGAGGCGCGAATGGATGGATAGATGGATAAGGCTGAACTGGCTGAACCCTTTGAATCGGGGTGGCGGCGTCACAGGCCGCTTAGCCGAATATTAATATAGTTTGTACCTACTCTTGCCTTGATTTCAGCCACCGATCAACTAACCTTCGTTTGGTTATTTCTACCCCTTTAAAGTCTATTTTTCCTCCGTTAACCCCAATTTTCCCCAATAAAATTTATCAATCAATCAAATAACAGGAAAGGCGCAGTATCCGTCACACTTCTTTCTGTGAACTGATTTATTTATACACCTGAACCGCGCCGTAAGGGAAGAGAAGAAGGCCTCTAATTGTGCAACACCCTATATAGTCTCATCCTGTGATGAGACACTCACTGATCTCCACTAGGAGGAACCCCCTAGTGATCAGTGGAGACACTACTGCCGCCATCTTGCCCAATGTGGCCAGACCTCGCAGCGCCCCCTGTCGTTCATCAGAGTTGCGATTTCGGGTTCGATCCCGACCTCGGTGGCTGCGTTTCGATGGGGGTGAAACGGAGAGGCGTCCGTGTGCTATATGCCCAGGTGGTTGAAATTACTCCGTAGCCCTCCACTACGACTCCTACTTCTCTCTTTCCACTTAACAACAACAACTTAAACTTTCTGCCAAAACGTTCGCCCCCTCTTTTCCTGCTACAGAGTTGCTGTAAGCAGCATGAAGTAGCGCCACCAGTACCATCGCTGGGGCAGCGGCTCGTCTAGCGTCGTCGCCGCCGCATAAGATGGGAACATCTGACTTCTTTTGATCAAATCAAGCAAGTACTCCAAACAAATTTGGTATTAAAAAATACTAGCGACAAAATGCCATTTCTGTGCAAAATTTGAACTGCGAGGATTTCACAGTTTAGCTGGGAGAAGCATTCTACAACGCGCCTCTAATTGTGCAACACGCTGTACAAAGGCAAGGGAAGCAGAGATAACATAAAGTCATATCGGCCAATCACAGTTACATCAGTTACAAGGTAGCAATGCAGTTAGTAAAAGTAATGATGGAGGAATGGGCAGAAGGAGGGAATATCCTCGGAGAACTACAAAATGGTTTCCGCAAGGACAGAAGACTAGAGGATAATTTAATTGGTTACCCAGTGTATAGAAACAGCAGCAGCAAGTCAGAGACCATTATGGATAGCATTTTTAGATATTAAAGGGGCATATGACAGTGTAGATCAGAAAAAACTGTGGGACCAATTGAAGGAATATGGCCTGAATAAAAACCTGGTTCAGTTCATACAAGAAGTGTATGCAGATAATGGGGCAGTGATAGTATGGGAGACGGAAACAACAAAACCAGCAAAAATAAAAAGGGGGCTTAGGCAAGGGTGCCCCCTGCGTCACCGCTGCTTTTCATGATATACATGAGCCAAATGGAAAGGCGCCTGGAGGAAAGTAATATGAGATTCGATGCAAGCTATATGCAGGGAGGACAGAAAGTAACACAAGTTCTACCAGGATTGATGTACGCGGATGACATTGTACAGCTGGCAGATAAGAGGGATGGGTTGCAGGAGCTGCTTAAGATCTGTGGAGAAGAGGGCGAAAAGCTGGGACTGCAATTTAGCAGCGAAAAATCAGGAATAATGGTATTTAATGATGAAAGGGGGGATGTGCTGGAAATACAAGGCACCAAGGTTGAACATGTGGAGAGCTATAAATACCTGGGCATATGAATCAATGAAGGAAAAAAATTACCTAGAAAAGCATGAAAGAATCGATAGACAAAGGGAAAAGGAGTTCGGATATTATGAAACACAGGGCCCTCTGGAATTATAACAGGAGAGGGGTATGGAAGGGTGTTATGGTACCAGCAGCTGACTCACTTTTGGAAATGCAGTCATGTGCATGAAATCAGAAGTACAGTCAGGCCTTGAAATCAGACAGAGAAAGGTAGGTAGATTGGCATTGGGAGCACATGGCAACACACCTAATGAAGGAGTCCAGGGAGATATGGGCTGGGCATCATTTGAGGTTAGAGAGGCAATTAGCAAACTAAAATATGATCAGAGACTAACCGAAATGGAGTAATCAAGGTGGGCACGAAAAATGTACAAGCACCTCTTCATGAAAAGCCTGAATACGAAATGGACTAACAGAACCCGAAAGCTCAGATTTAAGTACCTATAGTTTGGAGATGCATCGCAGCAAAACAGCAGCATTGAAAAGCAGGTAAAGGAGGCAGAAAGGAAAGTGTGGGAGGAAGGAATGCACGGAAAATCAGCATTGGTATGTATAGAACTCGAAAACAGGATATAAAGAAAGAAAGTTTATTCGACAACTCACGAGGGAGCTCACTGCTGTTTGAGGCTAGGACAGCGGCCCTCAGAACAAAAACGTACAGGAAAAAATTTCAGGAAGTAGATATATTATGCGCGGTGTGTGGAACTGAGGCGGAAATAGCGGAATATGTTGTTATAAGGTGCCAAAAACTTCGTCCTGCCCTTCCCGCGGGAAAAGCGGCAGATCTGGAGAGAGCGCTGGGATTTGCTGGGGAAGATGGACGAATGAATGAGGAACGCGTTTTGATAATAAAAGAGAGGTTAGAGGATTGGTGGAAAAAGTCAAGAGAATAAAGAGAAGAAAAAAAGGGAGGGGGGCAGATACGGGCGAATTAGAAGCTAAAAATAGGGAAGAGATAAATATATTTCTTTTAATTTTTTGGCTAGGCGGCGCAAGCTGCCGTCCAATACAACGGGCAGAGCCACTATCATCCATCCATCCATCTGCGCTAAAGTATTCTAGGCACTGTAGCACTGTAGCTAAAGTGAGCTATTATCTGCGCGCAACTCGTCCCTTTAAAATGTATTGCTGTTCCTTGCTTGTGACGAAATTTGTGGTGTTTTGTGAAGAGCGGTCGCGTTTGTGATGGTTCACGCTTCATTCTGACATGCCTCAAGTGCCCCAGGGACTATCAGACCGAAGTCCAGGCGCCGGCGTCGCTGGAGATCCTCAAGAAATAGTGATCAGCTGACGAACGTGTTTATGAAATCTACCGTGGAGAAAAGCGACGTGTTATCGCGTCGCCGATGCTTCTACGGAAGCACGTTGGCATTGCACTGTGTTTACATATTACTACAGGTAAGGACCTCAACGATTCCGCAATTATTCAGCGTGAATGGAAAGGCGCCACGCTCATCTTGCGAGCCTCCGGTCGTCGAGCTTGTTGCCGCTGCTTGATAGCGATCAGCAGTATAACCTTTTTGTTTTCCCCCAGTCAGTGGTATGTTTTCATTTCCACGAATAATATGAAGCTATTAGTGACGAGAAGGGTCATCATAAATATTTCAAACGAATGTGGTTTTTGATGAGATTTGGCTTGTGCACGATAGTGCAGTTTATTTCACTGAACTAGTGCAACAATTCTTTCGTGATTGATGGTGCCGCTCCATTGCTAGGTGTCAATTTAAGCACGCAGGTGTCATACGTTTGCGTGTTATGTCGCTACGCCTACTGTGGGTATGACGTGCACGTGTGCATCTGCTTTCATCGAGAGTGCGAGCGTGATAAGTGATGCCTTCGAAAAGCTTGCGTGCTGCGCCGTCTCTTTCGCGTGTTTATTTACATCTAGGCTACCGTATATTATAAACTCGTTCTCTAGCGAGGCCCTAGGGAACTTTCGCTCCCTCAGGCAGTCTGTGATCGAGAAGCTTGTTAGTATAAATTCCGTATTGTGTTGTATTCACACGCTGCTCGGCCCGCCTGGCTTGTGTCTACCTGTCGACAATGTATTTCCAACCCAGTTATAGGGTTTAAAAAAAAAGTTGCTAAGAAAGTTGTTAAAAGGGCAGACAGGAAAGTAAACCATAAAACTGTGCTTTCTATTGGCCTGCATGGTTCGTCACCCTCAATTTCGTCTTGCTCCTTTGATGCTTGAACCAGTAAAGTGATTCAACAACTGAAGTGAAAGTATTATGGCACCTTTGGCTCCCCTACTGTGCACTCTACACAGTAGTTACCAGTTGTTGCAAGGCACACGCCCTAGATGCATGTGCCTTTCTCATTCGGATGCCTAAATCGGTGTGCCTAAATCATTCGGACCATAACATGTGTTTCGTGGTATCTCACCCATTACTTTGCCACTGGCCTGGTTTCAGGTTAAGGGAGCATGGCACCGCTGGTGTAGGATAAGTGGAAACAGTTTTTTTTTTTTTTCTTTTTTTTTTTCTTTATGGCACCAGCTTCTGAGTTTGGAACTTTTCTAGTTACATGATATATAACCCGTTCTCTAAGGCTGCAAGTATCACTAGGAAGATATTTCAGGAGAGAAAAAAGTTCTGTTTGAGGAAGAATATGCTTCTACGCATTTTCGGTACTAATAACTCTAGCATGGTATAAGAAGAGCGACTTGTCCTTCCTTTAATGTGGTAGACCTTTTTACTAGACTGTGGAACAGCATATCATTCTTATTTTAATCTGTTGTCATAAACATGTTTCTTAAGATGTTACATATCTTTGGCAAAGGAATTGAACAATTTTTTTCTCCAATTTTAGTTGCAGACTCCTTTGTGAAGTTATTTTATTTATACTCAGTTTGCAGAGGCTTTCTTCGCCATATTTCTATGTTTATACAATTTCTATGAACCATAGTGCTCGTTTCATTTACTGGTAGTATTTTTCATTGTTCTAATTGTGTTTTTTAACAATGCAGCTGAAAAGGCCTGCCGTCCACATCAACCTATTGCGCTGAAGAGGACCGGCGGATGCCTGTGTGTGGAACACGCGCCGCAGAGGGCGACAGAAAAACAGTCGAGTCAATGACACTGAATATTCTCTTGAGTGACTCAGCTATCAAAAGGATTGCATCACTGCAATTATCACATATACCATCCTTACCAGGCAACAAAGCTTGTTTCTCAGCCGCTTAGTGTATGCCAAATAACACCCCCAAAGGCTACAACACCTTATAATTTGAGGAAAATGGTGCTTTTTACCTTGCAGAAGTTTAGAGCTTGGAGGTAGCATGGTGCTGTATTGCATGACTAAGAAAGAAAATTTGATGCTTTCTCAAACTATGCATCTGCAGTCTGTGCAAACAATTTCATGCAAAATTCTTATCAGACATTTATCCATTGCTTACTCGAATCTTAAAAGCAAACCTATCTGTAGTCTAGCCACGATTGCTTGAATGCCAAAAAAAAAATTTTCTAATATGCATTGAGCTGTCCGAGTCGTGATACACAAAATAGGCATCACGTCATTCCAGTTTCCTATCGCCGGGTGCTTTGTGCCCATGAAGCTGGTAAATTAAATTCAATTATGGAGCACTTGAATGGTAGGTGGGCGACACAACTCGCCTGAACGCCATCTAAATTAGTCGACTTTGTCTTTTCCAGTGATGATTATTGTATGTTGTGAATCTATGCTGTGATGGTGCTGCATCTAGGCACCTTAAGGCTTGTTTGTAGAAGTGTACTTAGCAGAAATCATCACAGTTCCTTCACAAAGGCTGTCGGAAATTCCTAGTCAACGCTGGGAGGAGGTGAAAATATCTATTTGGGCATCGAATCTTCAGTAAGGAAGTTCACAAACTGTTAGACTGCCACACGTCTCCCTAAGGCTCTGTATTGTGCTTATCTATGATTGTAAATACTTCACAACTATGTACATTAAAGCCCCACTCCACATAAAGTTTAAATCTGTAGGACACACAGTGACAGTTTTTCAATTCAACATTTTCTAGTACCTCACGTACCCCACACATTGTAGCTTATGGTCTTAAGCTTGGTTTCTTAACTTAAGAATGATTTATGAAGACGAGCAGGCTTCATGCGTCTTTATACAAGTCCATCAGTTTATTGCCAACCCCTTCTGCATTTCATATATTGCTCAGATAATTAGCTCAATTCCTTCAAACCTTCTGCTGTTGGCTTTGATAAGCCCAGCAAAGGTTCGCTTGATTGAAGTTCTTACACTGTAGTTTGCCCTCTTGACATTTCTTTGTGCTTAGATTTTCATGAGTGTTGCATGGCTACTGCTGATGGAGATTGGTGTTCATTTGTAAAACAATACTTTGGTGAGTGTAATAATATTTTTCCAGCTAATATGTTATTGTTGTGCAGTAGTGATTTTGCAGGTCTGCACTCGCATATAGATGCATGCCTCCAGTACCCGCCTATGCAACTTTCTCTACTATGGCCAACCCCCCCTCCCAATCTTAGGAAGGCGTTCAGCCACCCATGCTGCTGCATGGACTAACATGGGTGCCATTCAGGGATATGTAACAGCACTTTGTAACAAGGGTGTCTTCGTAACAATACAACCGAGTGACATGGAAAATGCGCATTCTCCTTACCTTCTCTGATGAGGCGACAGAGTGCCAGAGGAAGCAGCTGAAACATCACTCTGGCATAGTACAAAGCATGGGAACTAGAATCTCCCATTCTCTCCTGCTCCGAGCCCTCAATCGCCTTGGGCATAGAGGCTTTGCAGCCCTTTCTATGTTATTCTTGGCAGAATACAATCATAAATGACATGTGGAAGCGCATCAGTGGAAAGAATCAGTTGACCTGGGATTCGCATGTTCAGGAGTTAATAAGCTCTCATCAGCGACAAGTGCAATTTCTCGTTGCCATACTTTTCTTCCTTCTGAAATAAAGCTTAAGATATATAATGCATTATTCGTCTCGCGTATGAATTATTGTTCTTTAGTTTGGCTCACAACTACTAAAACAAACATAGAGAAAATTTATCTCCTTCAAAAGAAAACCATTCGTCATCTTGGTTACTTAGCCCATACTCGACAAGCTCTCTAGACATATAATGTAGTAAGGATTCAAAATATGTATGAATTTCGAGTTCTATTGTTATATTATTTTCCTTCCAGCTTCAGAACTCTGATTAAAGATGCCACCCTGCTGAAAGAAAATCGGCATCTAGTGAACACACGTAACACAGACAAGTGGCTGGTACCATTTTTTTGCATGGACTATAGGCTGCAGACATTAGGATATACTCTTCCCTCAATTTTAAATAAATTAAAAGACATAAATCAGTCCACTAAAGCTGCACTGCGTCAGTGTTTTGTAATTATGTAACCCGTTGGTATCTTCCACAGTATAAAGTTCTCTCTTATTTTCATTCATGGCCTCTGTTATTATTTCACACTTAAAGTATGCACTATCTGCGGTCTTTTTTTTTTAGTGATTCTGTGAATATATCTGCTAGTTTGTTTTGCTTGCAGAACTGATATTTAGATGCTGTTGTGATATAACTATGTTTCCATTGCATTACTTACACATTAGTAATCTGGTTAGCTGCATTTAAGACATGAAAAAAAAAAGTATTTGCTTCTTGATATGTATGTATATTATTTTATTGTATGCTGGCCTGCCTTATAATGGCTGCGTGGGTCTCGTCAAACTGTTTACTAGCAGCTTTTAGCCCAGGCAGCTGACCAGAACATTCTGGGAAATAAAATAGGAATTGAATTTGACATTCTGGGAAATAAAATAGGAATTGAATTTGACTAGCAACACGTGTGTCGATGAGGCTACAGGGTGCAGGAGGCAAGTGGGAAGACAGCCTCTCGATGGGAAAGGGTTCTATACCTTACCGGAGAGAGTGCTGTTGTATTTGTTTTTGATGTAGTTCATATAGTGGGGCCCTAGGTAGGG
Organism: Amblyomma maculatum; assembly: GCF_055883805.1. Taxonomy (NCBI): domain Eukaryota; kingdom Metazoa; phylum Arthropoda; class Arachnida; order Ixodida; family Ixodidae; genus Amblyomma; species Amblyomma maculatum. The sequence continues at coordinate 186,026,037 of NC_139344.1, forward strand.
CCAGGCTAGCAGTACGATTTGACTTGTAGGCCCGGCCACTGGAAATTACTGCCCTTATTTCTTTGTTAACGAAGTGATTGAAGAACGGGTAGTTCACACCATTCAGAGCTTGGACTCCATGCTTAGTCATGTAACATGGTTAGGTTGTAACCATTTAGGTGCTTAGGCCCTAACCAGTTAAGTAGCAGAAGGTAGTTGTTTTTGCTAATTCATTTTTGGTCCTTCCAGTTTTGCTCTGAATATATATTATGCTCTAAATATATGATGCTCTGCTACCATCATCTTCAAGCATGCCTCCTGGTCTTCCATGTCGAACTACACGACTGATATGTATTCTGGTGTTTGTTGAAGATAACATCTTTGACACTGAATGGCACTGTGTTCCTTGCTGAAAATGAAGACAGGGCCACTTTATGTGTTTGTCATAGCTGTTCAAAGATTAGGACACAGAAGAACAGTGCAACTGTCATAGAGAAAACTAGTTTATCATTCCCTGGTTTTTAATAAAAATATTTCGTGTATAATGTCTGAGTGTGCATTCTTATGAGAAGACAACACAGTTCCTGCTCACTACAAGCTGATCGCAGCAATGATGGAGTTTTAGCAGGAAAACACTACTCTAAAAATTAAACATTGATAGATAATACTCATGTGTCAACCCAAAGTGAAAGCATGAAGTGTGGCTTCAGTGACAGTGGAAACACTATGTTCCAGTCAAAGGCTGTGCTGATTATGTTGTCTATATGTGGTAGTTTTGCCTTTCATATAAGCTGCACGGTAGAGCAACTAATAAAATGTGTACTTATGCATATGTCATGTTCTTTTTTTATAGTCATTTATGCTCATTTATAGTTTCACACAACTTGAACAATGCCACGATTGCTGCTGTTGCCTACATAGCTTCAAAAGATGTAAACTGGAAAAGTGAGAATGGTGCAGAAAGCAATACGTTTCAAGAGAACTATATGTCGGGTGCAGACACAGTCATGTACAGTATGTCGTTACTATATAGACATTGATGCAATAGTGCTTTGCTAACACAAATGTGCAAGTTTACTGAAAGTAGTTTGTGACACCTTTCAGAGCTAACTTGTTGCCGAGACTGTGTGGCTTATTTACCACTTGGCAGGATGCAACAAAATTTGCGGCTGGGTGTAAATGTTGAAAATGCTTTGCTGTAAAGAGAGCAAGCAATCTGATATCAGGTGCAGGAGGCACACGGCGATTACTGCTTGTGTCAGATAATATGCCTTTAACCTTGTATTTAGCAGTGCAAAAATAAAGCATTAGAAAAGTGACATATGGAAGTGTTGGACATCTAGTATCAAAGAAAAACAAGATTTGAGGGGAAGCCTCAGTTCGCAGGCAAACATTTCAACAAGAGGACTTCTCTTCGTCCAGGTGATGACCGATCCTGCTTGCTTGTAAACTGAGCGCTCACGCTCAACCCTTGTTTGGTTTTCTTTGATACTGTGATCTTGCCTTCAGTCTGGTGAGTGCTTATGCACACTTGCGATACTCTTGTGCACTGCATATGCAGTTGTGGAATTAAGTAAATACTAGCTGCTGCCGAGAAAGCCATCTCCTTTAATAGTATGTCATCAAACATGAAAAACTATTGAGTGCGTTGGCTTGCTCGTACAGCTGATAAAGCTCCTCTTGACAGCCGTTCTATGAAACAGCCTTTAGAGCAGCCGCAAATCGTTTCTTGCAATGAATTGCCGGGTGTCCAAGAAAGCACACTCTACCTATATGCAAGAAAGTTTGTGTGCATCAGTTTTGTATGACCAGTCTGCATTCACTTTCACTTATTCATGGGGGTTATTTATGCTGCAGTTGATGAGGTGATGTGTGAATTATATATCTGCAAAATCATTCATTTGTTTTATTGACATCCTTTTCTTAATGTGCAATGTTTACTTCACTTTTACTTCAGCATATATCACATGTATAGAATATCCTAGAACTAAACTTGATGTGGCAAGAGGTATGGGCCATCAGGAACTTGAGTTGAAAAGATGAGCTCATCTAAGTTGCATTTTGAGCACAGATAAGCTGTTGATTTCAATATCGTTTTAAGTTAATTCAACAACCCCTTGATTGTTTGATTAATATATAGTAATTAAGCTAATTTTGGATCTGATGTGTATGTATATGCATGTATAACTACATTCACTGCTCCTTTGGCAATTGTCGAGGTGTGATACGCATGCGGGCACTTGACCAAATGAGCGCCCTGAAGCGAGCTTTGTCTCTGGCGAATTTCCGTTTGTTTGAGAATACTTATAAAAAAAAAAAAAAAGTGCCACGGCTCCATTGGTTGACCGCGCGTAATCGTCATAGACCTGTCGACAGATTCAGGGATCGTATTCATGTGTGATAAGCTGCGACGCGGACAGGGAGCGGCCGCATATAGGCGAACGATCACGCAATGGGCCCAATTCTCGTAACGTGCGCCGTCCAAGATCGAGCACAGTCCCCAAGCTTTGGGGCCCCCAAGGAGCTTGGGGCGTCGAAATGCGCATGCGCAGAACGTAAGGCGTGCTTGGGGTCTTGGGTTAACGCTTGGGGCGGCCCCTATTTTTCCAAAATAGCGTTCGCCCCAAGCCGCCGTTGGGTCGCTTGTGTTACGGCAACATGGCGGCGCTCGGCTAAGCGGCGGCCGCTCGCCTCGGCGCACATTCGTCGTCACCGCTCCATGGTGTCACGCGTTCATGGAAAACGAAAGGCCAGCGAAGCTTATGCTATGTCTCATGATGCCCGCACAACCAAATTTTAGCGATAAAACGCACTATATTTTCAGATTGCTTCCGGATTTACCGAGCTGTTAGGCTTAGCGAGTTCGCCTCCTTTGGTTGCCATGGGGACCAGACGGCGGAAAGCGCGGAAGGTTCAAATGAAGTTTCCCGGTCTCGGCCTGGATTGACAATTGGCCGATTTCGTCTTGTCTGACGAAAACGGTTTATATAACCGGTAATCTTAAGATAGTTTTTGCACAATAATAGTACTTTTTGATGAATAATATAACATTGTTTACTTTTATATATTAAAATGCTTTTCCTTGGCTACCGTCGTGGCGCTGCAATCGACGAACGCAAGCCCGGCTCCGCTGCGTCGGGAAAACCCCTATTCTAAAACTCGCCGCTCGGCTAGCACGTTGCGCTGCCGCGCGCTATTTCCTTGGGGGCCCCAAGCCTTGGGTCCCCCTATTCTAAAACTCCCTAGTGTCACGTACGCGCTGCGTGGCCTACAGATCTCGAGACGCCTGCTTGACGCGGCGAAGAATTCAGCCGATCGTCGTAGACTGCTCCCTTACGTGCATTTGGTGATTACTTTCTTAGCAGAACGAGGTTAAAAAGCGCCATGATCAAGCTGTCACAACTAGAGTTGTTAATTCATACGTGCGCTGATATCGACTTATGTATGCGACGCGAGAAGTCGAGCTGCGTAGTACGTATTGTTTACTGGTACTTACCCGTAGGTGTTCCGTGCCTGTAGAAGGCAGTTGATACCAGGAAAGAAATCGCACAACAAAAACTGACGAGGCTATATATAGATTGTCGACGGCACTTTGCGTTCCGCGGAGATTGGAAATGCATCGATTCTCCGGCGCCGATCGCTAGAGCACGAAGGAAATACATGAAACTATGTGCCAATGTGCTGACAAGCACTGCGGAACTCTGCTTTATCGGTTTTGCGTTGTTTATCTTCTTTTTTTCGCGGTGCTATGAGCGACGTGCTAGCGGGTTTCCATAGCGCGAGTATCTATAGCGCGAGCGAGGGGCGTCTACAGGTGCCGCATGGATTGCTGGAATCGTGAATAGTCGGGCGTCTTACGGTCTTACTGCTGCACCGCACCACCCCAGCGGGGCAACCTCTACGCCTGATTGATTTATAGGCAAGGAAAGGCGTGGTAACTGTCTCGCTTGTTTTCTATGGACTCCTGAACCGCGCCGTAAGAAAAGGGAGGAAGGTGGGACTGAAGGTGGAAAGGGAGAAAGAGGAGCGTGGAGGGCTACGGAGTAATTTCGACCACCATGGGGTACGTGCGCTGACATCGCACAGCACACGCGGACGCCTCTTCGTTTCACCTCCATCGAAACGCAGCCGCCGAGGTCGGATCGAGCCCGGGTACTCCGGCACAGTATAGTCGGGCATCTTACCACTGCACCACCCCGGCGGGGCAGCCTCTACGCCTGATTGATTTATAGGCAAGGAAAGGCGTGGTAACTGTCTTACTTGTTTTCTGTGGACTCCTCAACCGCGCCGTAAGAAAAGGAAGGAAGGTGGGAGTGAAGGTGGAAAGGGAGAAAGAGGAGCGTGGAGGGCTACGGAGTCGTTTCGACCACCTGGGGTACGTGCGCTGACATCGCACAGCACTCGGACGCCTCTTCGTTTCACCTCCATCGAAACGCAGCCGCCGAGGTCGAGATCGAACCCGGGTACTCCGGCACAGTAGTCGGGCGTCTTACCGGGGCAGCCTCTACGCCTGATTGATTCATAGGCAAGGAAGGGCGCGGTAACTGTCTCGCTTGTTTTCTGTGGACTCCTCAACCGCGCCGTAAGAAAAGGGAGGAAGGTGGGAGTGAAGGTGGAAAGGGAGAAGGAGGAGCGTGGAGGGCTACGGAGTAGTTTCGACCACCTGGGGTACGTGCGCTGACATCGCACTGCACACGGACGCCTCTTCGTTTCACCTCCATCGAAACGCAGCCGCCGAGGTCGGGATCGAACCCGGGTACTGCGGCACAGTATAGTCGGGCGTCTTACCACTGCACCACCCGGTGGGGCAGCCTCTACGCCTGATTGATTTATAGGCAAGGAAAGGCGCGGTAACTGTCTCGCTTGTTTTCTGTGGACTCCTGAACCGCGCCGTAAGAAAAGGGAGGAAGGTGGGACTGAAGGTGGAAAGGGAGAAAGAGGAGCGTGGAGGGCTACGGAGTAATTTCGACCACCTGGGGTACGTGCGCTGACATCGCACAGTACACGCGGACGCCTCTTCGTTTCACCTCCATCGAAACGCAGCCGCCGAGGTCGGGATCGGACCCGGGTACTCCGGCACAGTATAGTCGGGCGTCTTACCACTGCACCACCCGGTGGGGCAGCCTCTACGCCTGATTGATTTATAGGCAAGGAAAGGCGCGGTAACTGTCTCGCTTGTTTTCTGTGGACTCCTCAACCGCGCCGTAAGAAAAGGGAGGAAGGTGGGAGTGAAGGTGGAAAGGGAGAAGGAGGAGCGTGGAGGGCTACGGAGTAGTTTCGACCACCTGGGGTACGTGCGCTGACATCGCACAGCACACGGACGCCTCTTCGTTTCACCTCCATCGAAACGCAGCCGCCGAGGTCGGGATCGAACCCGGGTACTCCGGCACAGTATAGACGGCCGTCTTACCACTGCACCACCCCGGCGGGGCAGCATCTACGCCTGATTGATTTATAGGCAAGGAAAGGCGTGGTAACTGTCTCGCTTGTTTTCTGTGGACTCCTCAACCGCGCCGTAAGAAAAGGGAGGAAGGTGGAAAGGGAGAAAGAGGAGCGTGGAGGGCTACGGAGAAGTTTCGACCACCTGGGGTACGTGCGCTGACATCGCACAGCACACGCGGACGCCTCTTCGTTTCACCTGCATCGAAACGCAGCCGCCGAGGTCGAGATCGAACCCGGGTACTCCGGCACAGTAGTCGGGCGTCTTACCGGGGCAGCCTCTACGCCTGATTGATTTATAGGCAAGGAAAGGCGCGGTAACTGTCTCACTTGTTTTCTGTGGACTCCTCAACCGCGCCGTAAGAAAAGGGAGGAAGGTGGGAGTGAAGGTGGAAAGGGAGAAGGAGGAGCGTGGAGGGCTACGGGGTAATTTCTGACCACCTGGGGTACGTGCGCTGACATCGCACAGCACACGCGGACGCCTCTTCGTTTCACCTCCGTCGAAACGCAGCCGCCGAGGTCGGGATCGGACCCGAGTACTCCGGCACAATATAGTCGGGCGTCTTACCACTGCACCACCCCGGCGGGGCAGCCTCTACGCCTGATTGATTTATAGGCAAGGAAAGGCGCGGTAACTGTCTCGCTTGTTTTCTGTGGACTCCTCAACCGCGCCGTAAGAAAAGGGAGGAAGGTGGGAGTGAAGGTGGAAAGGAAGAAGGAGGAGCGTGGAGAGCTACGGAGTAATTTCGACCACCTGGGGTACGTGCGCTGACATCGCACAGCACACGCGGACGCCTCTTCGTTTCACCTCCATCGAAGCGCAGCCGCCGAGGTCGGGATCGGACCCGGGTACTCCGGCACAGTATAGTCGGGCGTCTTACCACTGCACCACCCGGTGGGGCGGCCTCTACGCCTGATTGATTTATAGGCAAGGAAAGGCGCGGTAACTGTCTCGCTTGTTTTCTATGGACTCCTGAACCGCGCCGTAAGAAAAGGGAGGAAGGTGGGACTGAAGGTGGAAAGGGAGAAAGAGGAGCGTGGAGGGCTACGGAGTAATTTCGACCACCATGGGGTACGTGCGCTGACATCGCACAGCACACGCGGACGCCTCTTCGTTTCACCTCCATCGAAACGCAGCCGCCGAGGTCGGGATCGAACCTGGGTACTCCGGCATAGTATAGTCGGGCGTCTTACCACTGCACCACCCCGGCGGGGCAGCCTCTACGCCTGATTGATTTATAGGCAAGGAGAGGCGCGGTAACGGTCTCGCTTGTTTTCTGTGGACTCCTCGACCGCGCCGTAAGAAAAGGGAGGAAGGTGGGAGTGAAGGTGGAAAGGGAGAAAGAGGAGCGTGGAGGGCTACGGAGTAGTTTCGACCACCTGGGGTACGTGCGCTGACATCGCACAGCACACTGACGCCTCTTCGTTTCACCTCCATGGAAACGCAGCTGCCGAGGTCGGGTTCGAACCCGAGTACTCCGGCACAGTAGTCGGGGGTCTTAGTCTTACCACTGCACCACCTCGGCGGGGCAACCTCTAAGCCTCTACCGCGCCTTAAGGAAAGTGAGGAAGGAGGGAGAGGAAGTGGAAAGAAAGAAATAGAGGGCTCCGGAAAAACTCTCACTGCAGTGAACACGTTTGAGAAATACGTCCTGGGTAGTCCAGGGCGTTGCTACAACCAACGTTACGTTACTATAGAACAAACTCAGTTTCACAGCTCCGCCTGGAGAGGTGTCCCTGGTGGCACGTTTCTCTTTACGGTCACTCCAATGCCGGTCAAAGCCACGGCCGGTCTCATGGGAGAGCGCGCTCTCCCTCGAGACCGGCCGTGGCTGGAGTTGACTCTTGCTTCTTGCGTGGGTGCGTCGCCTGCTACACGCGGCGCGGAAGCATGGATCGACCGGCATACACGACACGTATACCTGCTCGTACGTGCTGCCGTTGCACTCTGCACGGCTGCAGTGCGGTTATGACTACATTATGACACTTTTGGCTTCGAAGGCATGCATTTCCTTAGAGAACGCGTTTGTGTGATGTGGAATTTAATGCCGTGAAACAAGTGTGACAGCGTTGTCGACTTTCTCGCCAGAACCAGCGTTCTAGTAACGTACGTTGTACCTTGACGTCAGCTGTCTTATGAGTCTCGGCCTTTAGAGCAGCCGGAAATAATTTCTTGCAATTAATCGCCAGGTGTCCAAGAACGCACACTCTACGTATATGCAAGGAAGGTAATTGTGCACGGTGGATACAACCACCATACCCCAGCCATTTAGCAGTTGGCAGCCCCTTGTGCATGCGCGCACGAGGTTTACTTCGAACGCTTGGCATGCGGTGCTTGGTGCGCTGTCAAATTGCATAGCAGGGAAGAAGTTTGGATAAGTCGTTTGTAAAATTACGCATTATTTTTAACTTATGCATGTGGTATTAAATTATGGCGTTGACATTCAGGTTAAGGCTTGTTGCGTCGTCTGCGTTCCGGCCGGCGTTCCTTGAGTTTGTTCACCGGAAAGGGTTCTTGACGGACGTGCAGCGTTTTGGTACATTGCGAAGTTTGGTGCATGTCTGTGCAGTACTAAAGAGTACTGGGTAAGCCGCTTCGGAAACTGTTGTCACTGCAGTGACGGCCACTGACATCCGACGGACAACCGACCTCGGCCGCAACTCGGCGGCCGATTTCGGACGTCCGCCGGAATTCCGGCGTACGTACGAAAGCGGATGGTCGAATCCGTTCGCCCAGCGGACAGCCGCCGTACGTCCGCCACTGGATTTGCTTTTACACAGCTATGATATAGTTTGTAGTCGTCGTGCTCGTCTGAACTGCGTATAAATCAGTAATGCCGTCAAGTCTGCAATATATGATGCCAGAGCGAATCGATGCGATAGAAAGCGTTTCCATTAAACAGTTTTTTTATTTTCCGCATGTTTCATCGTTGAATTCTTCCATCAAACATTTTTGATTAAAAGTTAAATGACCATTAAACATTTTTCTATCATGATGCTTCGGTGAAATTTTAATCAGTGGCTGAATAGACGCAGCAAGCAGCAAGCTCAAAAAGAACGAAACCGAACCTATCCTCAAAAAAATCTGAAATGAGCCAATCCAATCCACCTGACAAGTTGAAGCTTATTCATGGAAGATGGCTTCACGTTTCCGTGTTCTGCATTTTCTGCGCAGTTACAAATACCTACGGCTGTAATGCACTGCTAGCATTGTTTTTGCTGTGGCTTGGTGCGGCTGGCACACATTGTTCACCCGCCGATCCCAAAGTAAGTATTTCACCGAACTTTTGTTTCTTTAGTGGAACTTTTCGATGCACCGATAGAGGTGAGCTTTTGGGTAAGGAAACAGCTCTGTACAGCTGCCGAACGGTCGAGTGTTTTAGGCGAGACTGACAGAATGGCTCCGCGCCGACTAACTAAAGTGCAGCCTCAAGTCTGAGGGCCATCTTTCTCGGCATTACTGGACGCTGCGCCAGTAAGCCGCGCAACTTCTCTGTCTCTGATAAAGGAGTGCCTGCCCGAGCTTTAAAGGAGTTAATTTGTTAACCATGCGCAACGTGCTGAGTTGTAAAAACTATACGAGAAAACTTTTGCACTCCTCAAGCCTGTCGTGCGACATGCCTGCACTTGTGAAAACGTCGCGTTTTTTTTATTTTCTTTTTTTTTTCCCCCCTTTTTTTTTTTATGGACAGCCGCTGATCTTTCTCTCTCGAGCTTTACGGCAACTACAGTTTCTAGAAGGAACGGCTGTAGCTACTAAATAACTAAAGGTTTAGTACTCTCCTTCAGCTTTGACAAACCAGGACAGCACCTTGCGCATGTTGGTTATGCATGTGGGACCGAACCGCGCAGAACAACCGGACATATGTTATGTTGAGGCAGAAAAGGAAAGAAAAATAAAGAGCCTCGGCCCGTGCCACTTAGTATAACGGGCTAGAACAACCGGACAAGGAGATGAGAGAAAAAAAAAAGTCAGCACTTGTCTTTTTCTTGACCCGTTGTTCTGCGCTGTTCTGGCACGAATTTGACATACCGCCGCCGCGATACAGTTGGGCTGTGAGCTCTGGTGCCTGCAACGCCTTCTTTTATGCAAAACAGGCATACTGGGAGGCCATGCAAGCCGCGGGCTCAAAAAAAAAAAAACACAAGTTGAGCAAAAGTGAGATGAAAACAAAATTGTTGTTGCTTTGTCCTTACAGATATTCAAAGGCTCCTCAGAACTTCACTGCATTATTGACAGCGAGATAATGCCAAAGCTACACTAGAGCCATGCAGCACCTTATAGTGCATGATACTGAGCTTATGTCTCGCACTGAAAGCTCTTACCATGTTCTTAGATTATCATATTAAAGTAGCTTTAAACCCATGCTTGTTAATACAGTGATAGCCATAAATTGAATCTAGGGCATCATGCTCACATACAAGGCTTCTGATAACCGCTGGTCACATGATGTGGGCTATAGCAGAAACCTGTACCTGGTCATCTTACAAGCATTTGTGCAATTGATGCTTTTAATGTGTTGTAAAAGTTTTTGTGTTCTGTTTCTGTATGGGAATGCTTTCCTTATTGAAGGCTAACATTTGGCTTGCTACAGCAAAAACCTCTACCTAGTCATCCTAAAAACAGCACCGCAGTTGGTGCTTTTAGTGTGTTGTAAAAGTATTTGTGTTCTGCTTCTGTATAGCAATGCTTTTCTCGCTGAAGACTAGCATGAGGCTTCCAAAAATTTTTCAGATGCCATTTGCTGTAGCCGATTTCGTAGGCCAACAGGAAGCAGCATTTTGAACGTGGAAAACTGTCATCCACGGGGGAAAAACAGCAACATCCCTTTGCATTCTCATTTCTTTGGTATGGCTAAAAGTGAGTATTGTATCATTATCTATATTATTAATATTGAATCATGATTGTCAGTGTTGAAGTTGTTTGAGCGTGATGATTTTAAACACACAGGACATCCCTTCAACATTAAGGTTTTAGCTTGTTTACATGTAGGATGTAGAACTGGTTTCAACAAACTTTATGCAGCAAATTCTTTTTACATTGTCCACCATGTTAGTTTTTGTCATTGTCCATTGAAGTAAATAACCAGTATTTTATGTTTACACAGTCGTCCACTCTTAGCTTGAATGGGAATGTGGGGCATGCAGTTTGCAAAATAGCAATGCATCCGTCACAGCCATGCATCAAGGCTAAGTGGCTTGTGCGTAGAGGGACCAGCCGCTCCAGCTTCACGTCATCTGCCTCTTTGCTCCTGTGTGCAGACGTGCATTGAGGCAAAGTGGTTTATGTGTAGAGAAACCAGGAGCTTCTTTGTCACATCTGGCTGTTTGTTACGGTGTGCAAATGCGCATCGATGCAAAATGGCTGATGTGTAGAGGGACCAGGAGCTGCTGCTTAACGTCCTTCGCCTCTTTACTACAGTGCACAGCCGTGCATTGATGCTAAGTGGCTTGTGCATGGAGGGCCCAGGAGCTGCAGCTTCACGTCTGCCTCTTCGCTCAGGTACGCAGGTGCGTATTGAGGCAAGATGGCTTATGCATAGAGGGACCAGGAGCTGCTGTGTGGTGTAGTCTGTATATTTGCTATAGTGCGTATCGAAGTACAATGGGGGGGCTCATGTGTAAAGGTACCATGAGCTGCTGCGTCATGTCGTCTGCCTATTTACTATGGTGCGCAAGCATGCATCAAGGCAAAGTGGCTTATGCATAGGAGGACCAGGAGCTGTTGCTTCACATCTGCTATGATGCGCAGCTGCGTATTGTGGGTGGTGGTGGAAAACATTGCCATCAGATACAAATACAGGAGGTTACTCACTAGCTGACCCTGAGGGGGCCTGTCCTGACAAAAACAAGGGGTCCCTAGTTTGGGACCCCAGTGGTGGTGGAGGGACTAGAGGCTGGTACTTCACGCTGTCTGCCTCTTCGCTACGGTGTGCAGCTGCGATGGATGCAGTGGCATCTCAAAACGTGCATGCCACGCACTCGCATGTTCAGTCTGAGTGGACGACTGTGTACCTGCTATAGCTTTGTTATTCATAGAATAAACCTAGGCCAAGTTGGATAAATTATAGCTCACCTCATATGTGGTCAGAAAAGAAAAGCCACTCCAGAAAATCTGATGCATTTACTGTCATAGGATTCTTATTCATATACATGCTACTGACAAGTCAGATTCTTCACCCTCAGAAATGCCAGAAAAATAATCAAGGGTGCGTCTGTAATAGTCTAGCTTGCTCTTTCTCTGCAGACTTGAGTCAGATGTGTGTTCCATTGCTGTGGGTGGGACAGGTGTGAATCTTTGATTTTAAGCTTGCAACAAGTATGTTATTGTAGTTTAAAGGCAAAACGGTACTAATAATCGTAGCTCCCCGTGGCCTTTATCCCCTTTTAATAGTGTTGCTAGACACTGAATTATTAGTTTACTCTGCACTGTTTCTGTCTAGTTAATGTGCGGAGATGTACAGCCTCGTCCACTTCTAGCTATAACACGCTCACCGCCTTCAAAACGCTGTTGCGTTTGAACCGGCCACACAATAAAGCTAAGTGGCAGGCCATGTGAAGCAGCACATCCGGGTCCCTGTGTGTGTGCATCGATTTGCATCGATATGTGGCTGTTTCGTACGTAATGTTGATTTGAAAGCAGTGTCTGTGCTATAGCTAGAAGTGGACGACCCTGTACATATATTTATATGACTTGGAGTTGTCAACTTTGCACTTAGAAACATTGTAGCGTTATCTGATGTGTTGCTTTCATTTCTTTAATGATTTCTGTAAGGGATCGGTGGGTATGCTAGGCACCATTATTAGTCTGCTCTTTTTGGGTCACCTGTTCAATGCCCAGCTGCGGCCGTCTCCCACTTGCCCTCGGACAAGAGGCAGAGAGACTCGCACAGAGAAGCAGCTACAGCAGCTACAGTGCTTAACGGAAACGTAGGCAGAGAGGGAAAGAAGTCCCCTCTTCCGAGGACTTTGCTGTCGCACTCGAAGACGCGGGGACAGGCAGTTTGTTCTCGTTGCTGTGTCATGTAGGGGGCTCATTTTTATTTAAGGAGCTTTACGAACAGTATACAACTAAGGGGTCCTTAGTACTAAGCGTACTAAGGGGTCCTTAGTACTCTGACTGGACCCATCACCCGGAGGCAGCACAGCTTTGAAACGAGCACCTCTTTTGGAAGAACTGCTTATCGTTCAAAGAAAAAACACTGTCAGGTTGAAGCGTGTAAGGCCCTCTTCCTTGTTGGGGAGCCCATAAAAGTGACAATTATTCAGTGCAGGCGCGCTGAGTGGGGTCTCGTTGAGAATTCCAACCCTGGATGTCAACAATGGTGGGAGATGGCGGCGTTGAAAAAGGGCAAGTGTGTAACAGTGACGGTATGATGCAGAGCGGGAGGATGTGGGTTGGCTCCTCTGATGTGGTCCGCAATGGTGCTGACTCGGACGCCAATAATTGCAATAATTGCCCTGTAAAAGGAGCGCCAAGGATGCAAGCTTTGGGCAATGGTTGCGCACGTGGGACACCGTTTTGATGGGTTCTAATTTTTTTATCTTTTTCTTTTTCCTAGGGGAGAGAGTTTGGCATGTGACCTAGTGAGCCAATCATTTCGAGGTCCATTCTCTAAATTCCGTTTGTTGTGAAACGAATTTGTTGTCCCTTTTGCATTGCTTGTATTAGGGAGAGGATGAAGAACTTATGAAAGTGGAAAGACATGCCAAAATGTTTGTTAGCCAGTCATGTGTGAGTTCGTTGTCATTGGGGATGAGAAATGTGGGCGGAGTCCAGAAGTTAATGAAACGGCCCCGCGGCCTGGAGAACTCGTTCTGAGCTAGATTTTGATCTCTTTCCTCTTCGGCATAGATCATGGTCATTGTTTCACCTGTTGTAAATACGTACATTCATGTATAAAATTTTCAGTTCATTTTCCTCTCCGTGTGCAAGTTGTTGTGGCCAGATGCAGTAAATTCACTATTTTCATTTCTATATAACGTGCCTTTCTGAAGATGGTGAGCTCTTTTGTCCAATCCTGTAAGAAAGCAGCAAAGCGCTCCCAAATCTTCCACAAAACTGTGTGATATCTTTAATACTAACTGCGGCTTGGTGTCACTCAAAACATGTAGTTGAGGTAGATTTCTTCCCCCCCCCCCCCCCTCTTTTTGTTCGTTCAAATGAGGACCAGCGGACACTAACTCTTGCTTTTGTAATGCCCTAGGCCCCGCCTTAAGGCAGTACTCCAATGTCAATACCATTTTTATAGCTATGGCTGTCCAACAGCACTAATGTCTTTTATACACTTCTTTTACTAATCTCTTACCCAAGTGGTGGCTTATACTGCGGGGGCGAAAGTCTCTGGACAGTATGTCTGGAGATTTTGGACTAGAATCGCGATGTAAACGAATTGTGACCTTATTTCTCTTGCACACATGAAAGAACTAACGTTAAACTTTCACATCGATAAGTATGGTCAGAGTTTCCTGGTCGATGTGAAAATTATGTGCTTTGATTACAGTTTGTGTAGTCCACACACTTTTGTCCCCGATATTACATAGGGGCAAAAGTTATGTGCTTTGATTGCAGTTTGTGTAGTCCACACACTTGTCCCCGATATTACATAGGGGCAAATTAGGTGCCTTTACAGGGGCAGTTTCTTTGGCGCCCACTACCTTCCCCATAAAAAAGCTACAGTGTTTCTTGTGAACAGCTGGCTGCATTTGTAAATACCATTATTTTTTTGTAATTTGTTGTGCGTAGTTGAGAAATCCATAACATACATGCACAGCTGGTTGCCAGAATTATGCAACCATATTTCAGTAACTAACATCCATGCTGCATGCTGCCAGTAATACATCAGGAGCTTGTGGTTGTCAGCTTTTTGTGTTTGTGTAACTATAAGCCTTGCTATTGTAATGTCACATATAGCGCTGTGGGTAAACAAATAACTTTACTTTTAACTCTTGTAGAAGCATGAACACTGCGCAATCACTGCGGCGGGCTATGCTTCCACATTGGGCTTTAGCCACATGTCAAATGTCTATCTTTTTTCTGCTGCAGCAGCTTGCATGTTATCAGATAAGTTACTTCGTCGCAGCTGCTCTAAGGAGACGCTTTCTAGACGCTTGTAGCCTAGATGTTGATGTCGATATACCCCCGACACGCCCAGGGAATGTCTTCGGTAGAGGGTACATGGAAACCAGCGAAATGTGCAGTTTACAGAACAAAAAGGTAACAATTTTAAATGATGTTATTATTGATCACTTCTTTTCAGAGCAGGAACAATGACTTTAGAAATCTGCTTGTTAAACCGCTCAAAATGCAGGTTTCTGCCGCCAATGTGTAATACTGCAATGCTCTGGCTGTGCTTTATGTTCATATACAGCATCCTTTATGCTTAGTTTCTCTGCATGTGCACTCCATGTCTTGGGCACTGCTGAGGGCGCATAGCAGCAAGCATAACATGCCATGTTTGGTCAGAGTGGCATGTTCAAAGAGACAACATAAAAACATAAAAATACTGAATGCCAGGTTCTGGTCAAACTATGTTTGTATTTTTTGTTATTCTGCATGGGTTTGGCTGCAGTTATATGACCTTTCTATATAGTATGTGACAGTTCTGAATGGAGATGCATGCGTACAGTGCCATCTGGAAAAAGCGATTGAGAGAAACTGGCAGTTGCCCTTGGAGATGTGTAATCAAAGTTCAGCACAGATAACTTGAATTTCATTTTCCCTTCTATTGCAGGAGGAGCCCAGCCTGCTCTTTCCATCTTAGGCCTGAAAGACCAGCAACAGCTGATCGAGCAAATGCACAGGATAGTAACTGCTCCTGGAATCCCGGCCTGCGGAGGCCGCCCACAGAGAACTTGATCATCTCCTTGCTAATTCCGAAATATTAGGTTTCAATAAATACCTTTTCCTTCACCACCTCCCCAAGGGAAAAGCTGTCACAGCCAAGGATAATTAAAAAAAATTATTCAAGTAGATTCTTAATACTCCAGTTGGCCTGCATTTTACCATGCCATTCCTTAACATCGATATTTTTTTTTTGTAGACTATTTATGCATGCAGTTTTGCAATAACGCCAAAAAAAAATTCTTTTTTTTACAACCTCGCATGCTGGTATGCCTATGCACTTAGCATGTTTTCAGGAATGGTGCATTTGTGTAAAGCTCAGCTAGCATATGTGCCTCTTTGATGGAAGTTTTAATTGCACACTACTGTTCAGTGCTTTGTGTGTGAAAGTAAAGCAGACAACAGGAAACTTGAACCTGTTGCATATTCTGTTGTCTGCTTTACTCTCACGACAAAGGCATTGAGCACTAGTATGTGACTGAAATTTCCATGGCACATGCTTGCTGAGCTTTACACGAATGTTATTGGCAAGTTTTTACACCAATAGCGGGCCCTGCAAGCATGTTCCGGGAAACGTCCGAATGTCCGCCTCCGGCTGCCCGTCGGACGTCCGTGGGACGCGATCCGGATCCACGAACGATAGTCCGACGGACGTCCGCTGTACGTATATCGAACATAACCGGACTTCCGTCGGATGTCCGAAGGTCCGAAAACGGACGTCCGTCGGTCGACCGTCGGACGTCTATGGCCGTCTGGGTGCCTTGTACCCGTACAACCCTTTCGTTGGGTATTAAATCACGCTCTTGGTAGAAGTGTGCGTTAAGGTGAGCGTTCTTTGAGGCACACCATGTTGTGTTTGCTGCGTCCCCGGCTGGCGATTGTAGTGCTTCATCACGAGAATTGATTTTATTGCAGCTGTACAAGATCGAGGGCAGTGTCACGTATACGCGCTGTGTGGCCTGCAGATCTCGAGACGCCTGCTTGACGCGGAGAAGAATTAAGCCAATCGTCGTAAACTGCTCCCTTACGCGCATTTAATGATGAAGTTCTTAGCAGAACGAGCTTAAAAAGCGCTATGATCAAGCTGTAATAAACTAGGAGTTGTTTATACGTGACTCGAGAAGTCAAGCTGCGTAGTACGCATTGTTGTTCACTCGTACGTACTTATCCGTAGGTGTTCCGTGCCTTAGGAAGGTTAGTAGAAGGAAGTTGATGCCAGGAAAGAGATCGTACGACAAAAACTGACGAGACTATATATAAATCGTCGACGCGTCACTGTCGATGCGTTCCGCGGAGATTGGAAATGCATCGATTCTCTGGCACCGATCGCTGGAGCGCAAAGGAAATACATGAAACGATGTGCCACAGTGCTGACACGCGCTGCGGAACGGCTGCAGAATCGGTTTGCCGCTGGTTTTCGTCATTTTTCGCGGTGCTACGAGCGCTTTGTTAGCGGGTTTCCATAGCGCAAGCAAAGGGCGTCTGCTACGGCGCGTTGCATGGTCTTGCCGCCAGGTGCCGCATGGATTGCTGGAATCGCGATTAGTGCCTAGAATGTACAAGAAAACAAGAAAATGAAAACTTCATTCGTATCTGTAGCGTCTGTACAGGCGCGTCCAAACCAATCCAAGCTATCCAAACTGTGCAAAATCAGAAGTCTAGAACTGTTAGAACCATGCCAACCGCGCTTTGAGTTTTGATTCTCAATTTGAGCGTTAAAATTTATTTCCCTCATGGGTGAGGCAGGGAAAAGAATTTGTGCCCGCATGACACGAAATTTCACAATGTCATCCTGCCATCATCATTGTAGAGTTATTATACAAAAATTGTTCACGTGACCCAACAAAATAACGACGTCACATCATCGTCATTTCTCTCTAGCCATTTAGCAGTTGACAGGCGCTTGTGCATGCGCGCACGTGGGTAACTGCGAACGCTTTGGCATGCGGCGCCTGGTGCGCTGTCAAATTGCATAGCAGGGAAAAAGTTTGGGTAAGTCGTTTGTAAAACTACGCATTATTTTTAACTTATGCATGTGGTATTAAGTTATGGCGTTGACATTCAGGTTAAGGCTTGTTGCGTCGTCTGCGTTCCGGCCGGCGTTCCTTGAGTTTGTTCACCGGAAAGGGTTCTTGACGGACGTGCAGCGTTTTGGTACATTGCGAAGTTTGGTGCATGTCTGTGCAGTGCTAAAGAGTACTGGGGTGAGCCGCTTCGCAAACTGTTGTCACTGCCTTGTACCCGTACAACCCTTTCGTTGGGTATTAAATCACGCTCTTGGTAGAAGTGTGCGTTAAGGTGAGCGTTCTTTGAGGCACACCATGTTGTGCTTGCTGCGTCCCCGGCTGGCGATTGTAGTGCTTCATCACGAGAATTGATTTTATTGCAGCTGTACAAGATCGAGGGCAGTGTCACGTACGCGCTGTGTGGCCTGCAGATCTCGAGACGCCTGCTTGACGCGGATAATTAAGCCGATCGTCGTAAACTGCTCCCTTACGCGCATTTAATGATGAAGTTCTTAGCAGAACGAGCTTAAAAAGCGCTATGATCAAGCTGTAATAAACTAGGAGATGTTTATACGTGCGCCGATCGAATTTTGTACGTGACGCGAGAAGTCAAGCTGCGTAGTACGCATTGTTGTTCACTCGTACTTATCCGCTTCTATGGAGCGGTCTACCACTGCCATCCATTCATCGCCAAAGCAGAAGCCTGCTTCAACTGCCGTCGTCCGGGACATCGCAGCGACGTGTGCACGGCACCCAAAAAGGACTTATGCCAACGATGTGGGGAGACCCATGTACCGACCGACCCTCCAACGTGTCCACCCCAGTGCATTCTATGCGGCGGCCCCCATTTTACGGGCTCCCGCGATTGCTCGGAGCGATTCAACAGACCGGGCAACAAGAGACTGACACCCTCGACAGCTGGTGCAGACGCCGAGCGAACAACCCGGCAATCCCGAAGCAAGCACCGGACGAGTTCCACTAGCCGCGTCCGCTCCAGGTCCGCCGCGTCCGCCGCTTCGACCAACGCCAGGAACCGCTCGTCATCTTTCCCGCCCCTGACCGACCAGCCTCCGCCGGAAAATAAGGTGAGCTGGGGCCCACGATCTTCCTCCCTTGTCCGAGAAAATAAGCAACTTAAAGAAAAGCTAGAAACTCAGGGCAGGCAAATTCAGCAACAGAATGATCAAATAAAAAAACTCAATGATCATATTGCAAAGCTCACTCAGCAAATGCAAACGCTAATGCACAGGCTCTCCCTCGCAAAGGGAATGGAAAGTTCTTCCACTCCCCTCCCAGGTCATTCCACCCCACTTTCGCCTCCTCCTCCCACATGCAACAACACAGCATCTACTACTAAAACTCATACACCCGCCAAACGGAAGGCACCTCACCAAGACATTCCTACAGTGGTCGACTCCCAAAAGCATGATCTGGTCGCCTCCATAGCTTTACTCGAAGAGAAGCTTGCGGAAAAATTTGAATCTATTACCACCAGCACGAACGCATGGGCAGCTGGAGTAGACGTGCGGATAGCGATGCTCGAGCAGCAGATGCAGCAGCAACAGATCCAGATTCAAACTGCTCTAGGAAAGCGACTCTCTACCACAGTATCTCAAATGATCCCACCCGAATCTCAGCCCCAAGATAGGAGGACGTCTACAGGACATTAAGGTGTGGCAGTGGAACTGCAGAGGCTTTCGTTCCAAGCGTAGTACCCTTCCGGCCGATGAAACACCAGCGGTAATCGCACTGCAGGAAACAAACTCCCCTGTAAAACTGCTCAATTACACTCCTCATACACCAACAAACTGTCTTCAGTACAGAGTGGCGACGCTGGTTCACCGCAACTACACAGCAACTGATCACAACATGGACGTTGCAGATATCGACTTCCATTTGATAAAGCTGCTTCCCATAGAGCGGAAAGGAACGAGTCTATTCATTCTGAATATCTACAGCCCCCCGAAAGGGAAAACTGCTCCTCTAATGGCGGCCATGAAAAAAGCCCTTCAAATCAGCGCTAACCAACCATTGATAGTTGCAGGAGACTTTAATGCCCGCCATATCACATGGGGATACGAAACGACTTGCAGTAAAAGGCGCCCGACTCTGGACACTTCTCCAAAATGAGGGCATAACCCTTGTCAATGATACACAACAGTACACGCGCATCGGCAACAGTGTACAGAACAACACCACCCCCGATCTTGCAATCACGAAAAACATAACACAATGCTATTGGACAAACACGCAAACCTCTCTTGGTAGCGATCACTATATAATTGAGACCCCTTTCTCACTATCCTCCATAACTCCCCGTGTAAAGAGGAAACTCAAAATCTCCAACTGGGATCGCTTTCGCGATCTTCGTACCGCGGCCCCGAAGTAGATAGACCACCTTACAAATTGGCTGGCTAACCTCAACAAGGACATGAACATGGCCACATCGGAAATGCCGTGCACACAAACCTCGGAGGTGATTGACAGCCGATTACTCCACATGTGGGAAGCTCACTCGAGCTTACAGAAGCGATGGCTTAAAAACAAACACAATTGCGCCCTGCAGCTACGCATCTCCGCTCTCATAAGGGAAATGGAGACGCACGCGGCACAGCTCAGTCACCAGCAATGGGGTCAAGTATGCGACCGCCTTGCTGGAAGCCTAGGACTTAAGGACACGTGGCGGTTGCTACGATGCCTTCTTGAACCCGATCACGCCAAGAATGTACAGCAGAAAAATGTGACGCGTCTTATCCATGGCATAGGCATGGACAACGACAACATTATTCAATCCTTAAAAGATACATACCTCACAACCACACCGAAGACACCCTTACCACAGTACTGACCTTGGAACCCAAAACCATGAGCTAGACGAAGACATCACAAAGTATGAAGTCAGAGCAGCCATGCTCCAACTCCGCACTATGTCTGCTCCAGGAGCCGATCAGGTCACGAACAAAACACTTAGAAACCTCGATGAAAACTCCATCCAGGCAATAACGGAACTCTTTAACAAACACTGGCAAGAGGGAATGCTTCCCTCAGAGTGGACGCATGCTCAGGTTACCTTTATACCTAAACCCGGCAAACCGCTCACTCTTTCAAACCTTAGGCCCATTTCGCTAACTTCATGTCTTGGTAAACTTTTTGAACACATTGTCTTGAATCGGCTACATATACACATGCAAACCCGCAACTTTTTTCCTCACACAATGCTGGGTTTCCGCAGCCACCTATGCACCCAAGATGTCATGCTACAGATATCAGAAGAAATTCTCCATCCCGGACACTGCAAACGCACAAGAGCATTGCTGGCTCTAGACTTGCAAAAGGCATTTGACAATGTCTATCACTCCTCTATATTGGATGCACTATCCACTCTGAATGTGGGAAACCGAACACATGCTTACATTTCAGCATTTCTCCGGGATCGCACAGCAGAAATTCGGTTCGGTCCCCTAAAATCCCCCACTTTTACCCTCGGTAATAGAGGCACCCTGCAGGGATCAGTCCTTTCCCCTTTTTTTATTTAACATCACACTCATCCCCATGGCTAAAAAGCTGTCACAGATCCCAAACCTCTCCCATTCTCTATATGCAGATGATATCACCCTGTGGACCACCACTGGGAATGTAGGTAGCATGGAAGAAACTCTTCAGGAGGGGGCGGGCATGGTGTCAAGATGCGCAGCTTCAAAGGCCTTGCATGTTCCTCCACCAAATCCGAGCTCCTGATACTCCACCCAAGCCCGCGGAAACACCACCAACCCCCTATGCTGATCACCGTAGATGGTCAGCCAGTACCACAAGTTCACAAACTTCGAATACTAGGTATGTTCATACAAGACAACGGCCTTAACACGGATACACTCTCCAGACTGACTAACACAACACATCAGATCACCCGCCTAATCAAACGTATAGCCAACAAGCACTGTGGAATGTGCGAGCATGACCTCAGACGCTTAGTACAGGCATTTATTATAAGCCGCATTCTTTACTCGATTCCGTATTTATATCTAACAAAAACAGAGACAGACAAGGTGGATGCTCTCATCAGACAGGCTTATAAGGCAGCTCTCTGCTTACCTAAGCGCACCCCAACCTATCGACTCTTATGCATGGGAATTCATAACACCCTCAGCGAACTGGTGGAAGCCCACCGCATCGCCCAACTAGGACGGCTCTCCACTACCCCAACTGGTCGCCACATTCTTTCCTTTCTCCAACTTGGACCGTTAAGTGCCCCTCCAGTAGAAACTTATCCAGTTCCAAAGACAGTCCGCGATCACCTCACTGTCCACCCACTTCCGAAAAACATGCATCCCCATCATAACCAGGCCAGACGGAAAGCGAGAGCACGTGCCCTACACAGAGCACATGCGAACGAACCCGACACGGTCTACGTGGACGCCGCAGAATATCCACACCGCTCAGCTTAGGCGATATGCGCGGTATCCAGCCGCTTCGAACACATCACATCAGCCTCTATCATCACCCGAACGTCTGTAGAAGCGGAAGAATCCGCTATAGCCATCGCGATAGTCTCTTCCACTGCCACACTTATCCTCAGCGATTCTAAAATTGCCATACAAAATTTCGCCCGAGGCCAGCTACATGCTGCCTCTCACAAAATCTTTACAACGTTCAAACACCCCGACCCATAGACCTTGTCTGGGTACCAGCCCATTCGGGCAACCCCGGTAACGAAGCGGCCAATTCTGCTGCTCGAGCATATGTCGACCGAGCAACAGATACCGAGGACCTAGGCAGTGCCAGATATCGGCTGATCACCTACAACGACATTACACTACACTACCGGTCTGAAAGACTTCACTACCCCCCCCCCCCCCCCCCCACACCCCTCCTTAACTAAACCCACAACAAATGACATGGAGACACCTTCAAGCCCGCACCTTTCCCTCCCCAGCACTGCTGGCACTCTTCTCCCCCTCTCATCAGTCCGAACGTTCCCTCTGCGAGGCCCCGAGAGCTACATTCGAACATATTATGTTCAGATGCCCAGAGTTTCAACCACCGGCCGAATGGCGCCTTACGGACAACGAGGCTTGGGAGATCGCGGTCTCCAGCTCAGAACCGGCTCCACAAAGGAGACTGGTCGACTGGGCTGAAGCGGTCGCCGTCAGGCACTCACTGCCTGCTGGCCACCACCCGTGATCAGGAGCCGGCCCAGCCCTTGTAACGAGTATTTCGCGGCTCCACCAAATAAAGTTTTTCACCACCACCTATCCGTAGGTATTCCGTGCCTTAGGAAAGTTAGTAGAAGGCTGTTGATACCAGGAAAGAAATCGTACGACAAAAACTGACGAGACTATATATAAATTGTCGACGCGTCACCTTCAATGCGTTCCGCGGAGATTGGAAATGCATCGATTCTCTGGCACCGATCGCTGGAGCGCAAAGGAAATACATGAAACGATGTGCCACAGTGCTGACGCGCGCTGCGGAACGGCTGCAGAATCGGTTTGCCGCTGGTTTTCTTCCTTTTTCGCGGTGCTACGAGCGCTTTGTTAGCGGGTTTCCATAGCGCAAGCAAAGGGCGTCTGCTACGGCGCGTTGCGTGGTCTTGCCGCCAGGGGCCGCATGGATTGCTGGAATCGCGAATAGTGCCTAGAATGGCCTAGAATATACAAGAAAATGAGAAAATGAAAACTTTATATGTATCTGTACCGTCTCTACCAACGTCACTCTGTACAGGCGCATCCAAACCAGTCCAAGTTATCCAAACTGTGCAAAATCAGACGTTTAGAACGACGCCAACTGCGCTTTGGGCGCTTTGAGTTCTGATTCTGAATTTGAGCGTTAAAATTTATTTCCCTCATGGGTAAGGCAGGAAAAAGAATTCGTGCCCGCAAGACAAGAAATTTCACAACGTCATCCTACCATCATCATTGTAGAGTCGAGTTAATATACAAAAATTGTTCACGTGACCTAACAAAATAACGACGTCATGAAATCATCGTCATTTCTCCCTAGCCATGTAGCAGTTGACAGGCGCTTGTGCATGCGCGCACGTGGGTAACTGCGAACGCCTGGCATGCGGCGCTTAGGTGCGCTGTCAAATCGCATAGCAGGGAAGAAATTTGG
Source organism: Amblyomma maculatum (assembly GCF_055883805.1). Taxonomy (NCBI): domain Eukaryota; kingdom Metazoa; phylum Arthropoda; class Arachnida; order Ixodida; family Ixodidae; genus Amblyomma; species Amblyomma maculatum. The sequence continues at coordinate 186,049,416 of NC_139344.1, forward strand.
GTAAGTCGTTTGTAAAACTACGCATTATTTTTAACTTATGCATGTGGTATTAAATTATGGGGTTGACATTCAGGTTAAGGCATGTTGCGTCGTCTGCGTTCCGGCCGGCGTTCCTCGAGTTTGTTCACCGGAAAGGGTTCTTGACGGACGTGCAGCGTTTTGGTACATTGCGAAGTTTGGTGCATGTCTGTGCAGTGCTAAAGAGTACTGGGGTGAGCCGCTTCGCAAACTGTTGTCACTGCCTTGCACCCGTGCAACCCTTTCGTTGGGTATTCACGCTCTTGTTAGAAGTGTGTGTTGAGGTGAGCGTTCTTTGAGGCACACCATGCGTTGTGTTTGCTGCGTCCCCGGCTGGCGATTGTAGTGCTTCATCATGAGAATGGATTATTTTATTGCAGCCGATCGTCGAATCCAGCTACTTAGTGACGTTACAGAGCGCGGCAGCGCAATGGATGGTTTTAAGACTGTGGAAGGATGGAAATCGAGAGTGGAGGTGGTCGTCTTAAAGGTAAGAGCTCTTGAATGTTCAGTGACTGGTGCTTGGAAGCCTGTTGACATCGGTTTTTCTTTATTCTACGAGTTCGAATGATTTAAGGAGCGCACTGGATAGAGTATGTTCATTGTTGCTTAAGCTGCTTGAGATGAACGCTGCATGGTGGGCATGTTTTGCTGATAAATTGCTGTTAATTGTTTTGAAAGGATTCGGCGCGATTTTTTTTTTTCGACGTTTTTTTTTCCTTATTCTCTTTTTCGCAGTTGTGTGGCAGCGTCATGGGATAACCGTTGTGCATTTCTTGATTATTGGTCAGCTTGCGCATTAATTGTGATTTCTTTTTTTCATTTTGTTTCATTTTGTTTGGACCTTTAAGGCCCCTCGGCGGAGGCAACACACCACTTTAGCCCACGCTTCCCATAGAGTGTATAACTGGGCTGACCTACCAGGGGGAAATCGGCAGTCGATTTTTCCTGTCCTTCCCCCCCCCCCCCCCCATCTTTCACTTTCCTATCTCTTCTCTCAGCACTGTCCTGTCTCCTCCTCATTTCTTGTTTTTCCCGTTTTCTTGGCGGCGAATGTTAACCATGTGTGGAGTAGCTGCCCTGAGTTGTCCATATTTGGTTATAGTAGCCGTGTACTGCTAGCATGGGCAAGACTTCTTGCAAGCTCCAGCCCCCCCCCCCCCCCCTCTTTTGTTGGGCGCCATGGTGGGTGGCAAGCACAACTACTGAAAACACAAGCCCTTTCATGGATTCTTTATATCAAACAAATGATCGCCCTCCTAACAAAAGAGGGCGGACCGATGTTACAAGCCATTTCTTTGTGAAAACGAAAGAGACATTCCCAAAGTTTCACGTCATACATAGCGAGGAACTTGAAAAACCTGCTCGAAAAATCTCCCCTTTCATTGTGTCAAAGTGTCTCCCTAAAATCCTGGGCCCTGGATACAACATATCAAAACTTGCAAATGGCGACTTCTTGCTAGAAGTACAAACCAAGTACCAGCCCTCCAACCTGAAAAACATTGTGTTGCTTGGGGACATCCCCGTCGCCATCACCCCCCAGCAATCCTTGAACATTGTAAAAGGAGTAATATCTGAAATAGACTTCATTGCTCTCACTGAAGATGAAATGACAGAAGGACTAGCAGACCAAAACGTCATAGCTGTTCACAGAATAAAAATCCGAAAGGATGAGAAGGAGATCCCTACAAAACATCTGGTTCTGACTCAGTAGCTGCACCCTCCCAGAGTCAGTTGAAATCGGATACATGAAAATAAACGTCCGACCGTACATTCCAAATCCGAGGGGATGCTTCAACTGCCAGAAATACGGCCATGGTTCGCAAAGTTGCCGTGGCCGCAAAACTTGATGAAATGGGCTGCGAGCGACCACAACTCTGATAACTGCACTGCAGACCCACACTGGGCAAACTGTGAGGGAAATCACCTCGCATACTCTCGATCTTGCCAAAAATGGAAAGGAGAAAAGCAGATCATAACACTGAAAACAACAAAGAACATCACATACAAAGAAGCACGCATTTCAGTTCACAGCGAAACCAAATCTCACCGATGTATCTCACCGATGTGGTGTGACAGGGCGGGGCACTACAACGGCTTTCGGCACCTACCCAGGCCTCCAACGAGGCTGGGGTAGTGCCATCCTCTGCCCCGGTGGAATCAGCTCACGCTCCTCCACCACCTCCAAAACAGGCTACGTGTCCCTCAGGGTCGGCGGGCCACAAGACCTTTGCCCACGAGGCAGGGTCTCAAGAGAATGAACACGTGCCTGTGGCACGTTCGTCCAGCACCTCAGAAGAGGTAATGGACGCAAGGCAGGACAGCTTTTTGCCATCTTCGTCACAGAGATGGCAGAGCTCCTTGGATCGAACCAGAACAGACAAGGCTCGAAAAAAACCTTAGTTTCTCAGCTTTCAACCAAATTGCATTCCTGGTACAGTGGAACTGTAGAGGACTTCTAAAGAATATTAATGACGTAAAAGACATCCTAGATACAGTCTCACCAGTTGCACTGTGCATACAGGAAACAAATTTAGGTTCCAAACACACAGATATACTGAAAAAATATCAGGTCTTCCGCCAAGATCGAGAGCAAGCAAGCAAGCTTTCTGGCGGTGCGGCCATCATATTGTAAAGTGGAGTTCCAGTCCAAAAACTGAAATTAAACACTCCCTTAGAAGCTGTAGCAGCCACAATAATCGCCTTTAAAACTCTTGCTGTGTGTTCTGTATATCTTGAGCCAAATCTTAAAATAACGCTCTATAATTTAGAAAACCTTTTTAGTCAACTACCAGAGCCACTACCTAGTAGCAAGAGATTTTAATGCACACTCTCCTTTGCGGGGAAGTGGAAAAATCGATACACATGGACAGCTACACACACATTTGTTTGTTGGCGTGCCTGTAATCTAAAATAGATAAGACGTGAATAAATTGGTGCTTTACGCCAATGGAGCGGGACATGCCTGAATGCAAAGAGTCTTGCAGAACTCAATTTGGCGGGGCTTACTTGCTGTTGCTGCTCATGAAGTCGGTTGAACCAAGGGCCCATGCTCGAAAGCATTTATATAAGCATTGACAACAAGCGTTCGCCACTGCAGCACACAGCAGTTCGCTTGTGATGCTTTCAGGCCTGTGTGTTTAAAAGATCGCGAAAGAGGTGAACTTCTGTACAGCACTAACAAGCAATCTGTGTTCGGGGCTCGGGATGCTTCCCTGTGTAGGAAAATTCAAGACATTAAATTGAAGATGCAAGATACAAACATCTTACAACTGCTTACAGACCAGCTATGGAGCTTGTCATTAACGCACAGTATTGTCTGCAGGAACATGAAAAGTACTCTGAATGCGTTCGGGATATAACTCAATAGGGCTGCTGCCCCAACAGCTGTACTGGTGGTTTAGGGAGCGCAAGTAGTCTGGAACTGCCCAGGACTGAAAACCTAATGTATGCGATGTGTTGAGAGTTGTGCAGCTGGCATGGCCAATACGCACTCATAAGATCGCAAAGGGTAGCACAATGCATGGCTACAAACACTCTAGTACAGAGGCCAAAGAGTGCCAGTGCTGTTTCATTTCCTTTTGTTATAAGATATGTGGCATGTGCAGACGCAATTCTTGAGAAGAGTGGCTTATTGGGCAAGTTGGCTGAACATTATTTTAAAACAGTGATAGTATCAGTGCAATGTATGTTTGTCTCTTTCCTTCTGCCCTTGTTCTAGTGCTGTTTTCAAATGAGGTCTTGAGAGGGTAGTGAAATAGGCAAAGCTGCAGCCAGTGAGCACTCCTATAATCTCTTCATAGAAAGGTTCTAGCCTACTTAGTTGCAGGAAAAATGTGGTTGCAAGGGAAAAAAACATTGGAGCCAGCCCTCTCAACTTTACTGCATGCTGCACGACCTGCAGGACACCTCTTGCACCGTAATTAGGTTTTCGTGCTTTCATTTTTTGACACCATTTGATCCCATCCCCTTAATGCGCCTTTTAAGGCCAAATTTCTAGGCTCATGGAACGAAATTTCGTGCTCGAGATCTGCCTTCTATTAGTGTGCGAGATGTGTTCTCCTTGTCCAGCGTGCCTTCCATCTGCAATCCCACATTTGAACGCGCGCCAAGGAACGCCACACGACAGGAGTGGTGGTGTACCGTCCAAACTCACACTTGCCGGAGAAAGTGTGACAGATACCGTGCCTTTCCTTTCCTGTAAACCAATTATAATTATATGTAGCACCGCAACGAATGCTGATAAGAGGCAAATGATAAGAAGATAATTATAGACTAAGAGATTCTCTTTTTTTTTTTTCACATGGCCATTCTGCACATTGGCGTCCCTCTCCAGGTTGAAAATGAACCGCTAGCCCCTGCCGCGCATGTGCAGTTCATGGTCTCCAGGATCGGTACAGCTGGAGCTTATCACAGTACCATGTGCAGTTCATATTCCTGACAGGCTTATGCGACACATGGTGGTAGCTATCAAGCGCACACATCGCCACTTCGCAGGCTCAGAAGCGGATCTTGGCTGCATCTCCGATGGGCGTTTTCAACCAGTAAAAGGCAATTTTGTCCTCCTCTCGAAGAGCGCCACATATTGTGAAAAAGGCAGATTGCGGTGTGTTTCAATTTGGATACAGCATTCCACAGTTGGTGCTGTAGGGGCCATGTAAAGTGACAAGCTACGCTGCATTGGTGGGTCTGCTAAGGAGAGGAGCTAGCCATACTACCTGCTCGCCGCATATTTCTGTACAGTAGTCTTGTCATGGATCCCATTTTTCCACTGTGTTTATTTTTACAAGCATTATCTGTTGCCACTGCTGTGTAAAAAGTTTTGTTCGTAGCATCTGCATACTCAAGAAGCCAGGCTGGATTTGCTTTTGTCAAATGTACTGTTTGATCACGTTTAGTGTTGTCATTTTACTCCTGTCTTATGTTTTTAGATCGAATAAGTATTTGAACAGTAAATGTGGGGCAGGTGGGCGTCAGGTACACAGTGACACGAACTTTGCACCAAATGTGCCAAACCAGAAAAGCTGGGCTGCTCTGACAAAAGGGAAAAATTAGGCTAAACTGCTCTGAACTCTCTGCTCTTGAATTGGGTGACATTTGGTGCCGGCAGTTCACAGATTTGTAACCTTGGTTGCTGGCACTCTTCCAGAATGTAAAGATACGTTGAGCTCCACTTAAGGACTCCACTTAATGAATTTGGTATTGCTGCGGCAACATAGACTTTAGGTCAATGATCAAGCCACTATTGGTACAGCAGTTTCTGTGTGCATTTCTAGCTGCTACCTTCCTGAAAGACCACAGTAGCGCATGTATAGAGATTGAGGCGACTTGCACGTCAGTAAAGCTCTAACTTTGTCAGAAGGATTTCGACTAGTTGATTTACAGGCCTAGTGTGAGTCTGTTGATCAAGCGATGCATGTAGTTATGATGCAAATGATGGTATAATTCATATCCTCACAAATGGCACTTTCTTGTATATGGTACACTGCATCTGCCAGAATATCGTCTTTGCTGAGTATTGATGATTGAGAGTTTGTGTGGGGAGCCCACGCTCAATCTACGCATGGCTATGCCAGTGATGGGCAGACAGTGTTTCATGCCATGCAATTGAATTCTTTGTTCACTTTCCAATTCACTCTTGTGAGTCTGTGAACATCTTGGGCAGCTCTGCAACAGCAAAAATTGCTAGGCATTACCAGACGTCCAAATAAGTGCAACTGCATGGAGCTGCTTTATTTGCTTTTCACCACTTGTTTTAGTTGTGCAACAGGGTGACTCCAGGGCTCACTTTTGTTTGGAATTGAAAGTTGGGGAGAGTTAACGCACCTTTATATTTCGAGTGGAACTGCTGCAGCCTGCACCAGGGCCTAATCTAGACTGGCCTGGCTCACAAGGATCATGAACACGAGTTAACTGTTTCTTCATGAGGGAAATGCTATTGTGCATATGACACAACTGGCTGGCATGAATGGAAAGTCTGGGAGGTTTTAATATGGAGGACGGAGATTTAAAGAGTACTGAAAGGGGGCCTGCCGAGGGTGAGAAAAGCTGATGATACAGATAGACATTGAATCTCCTATTATCATTCTCAAAAATTGTTGCAGCAGTGATATGGGCGATTGAAAAGTTTTCGTGTTCTCCTTCTCATCTTGTTGACAGACCCGAGGAGGAAGAAAAAAATTGACAAAGGTTTAACTTCGCTTAAATCGTAGAAAGTGCTGTGTGGCATGGCTTTGCTAGGTGGCTTAGACATTGATAGGCTTATGCGGCAGAAAAGAGTGTTCAGGAAGTGTGTTTCCGTGTACAAAGGTGTCCCCCAAATTTGACCAGAATTTATTTCTCGCCTAATTTGAGTATGGCCAACTTAGTAGTGACTATCAAATTTGAGTGGGCCAGCTCAGTCCCAAAAATTGGTCCCTAGACCCTCAAATTTGACTTAGTTGTCGGATCCAAAATTGGTGTGCAATGTAATTTGACTACAGCCAACTGAGTGGTGACTTCTTAATTTAGGTGCGCCGCCCCCAGAATTTGGCATGCTTACACAATACTCTGCACTTTGAAGCCCATGTGCACCCTTGGAATTTTAATTGCACAGCGTTCATATGTCAATGGTTTGAATACCTTCTGCTAACTAGCCTCCTCCAACTTCACTGGCAGCTTGATGCAATAAGGGAAGCCGAATGCTGCACGAAGAGTGGTTGCATCACAACTTTTATACAAAAGAGTGCTGCTTGGGTCAGTGATTCCGTGTATGCAAATGGTGTGTCAGAGCTGATAGGCCCTGCCACGAGGGTGACTGTTTTTGAATGCCATTGTCCCAAATGTTGCTTTGCTGTCATCACAGTGACTATGGCAACCAGCTAGGCAATTTTTTTCTCGGCTTTGACGTTGTATGAATCATCATCATCATTAGCCTGTCTATACCCACTGCAGGGCGAAGGCCTCTCCCATATTTCTCCAATTAACCCGGTTCTGTGCTAGCTGCATCCACTTGACCCCTGCGAACTTCTTAACCTCATCCGCCCACCTAACTTTCTGCCGCCCCCTGCTACGCTTTCCTTTCCTTGGAATCCAGTTTGTTACCCTAAGCGACCATCGGTTATCCTCTCTTCGCATTAATGTCCTGCCCGTGCCCATTTCTTCTTCTCGATTTCCACTAGAATGTCAGTAACTTGAGTTATTTCCTTGACCCACTCTGCATGCTTCCTATCTCTTGATGTTACCCCTACCATTTTTCGTTCCATAGCCCTCTGGGTTGTCCTCAACTTAAGTATAACTCTCTTGGTTAGCCTCCACGTTTCAGCCCCATAGGTGAGTACAAGCAAGATGCAAGTGTTGTATACTTTCCTCTTGAGCGATACTGGTAAGCTGCTAGTCATAATCTGCGAGTGCTTGCCAAATGCGCTCCATCCAATCTTATTCTTCTTGTTATTTCCTTTTCATGGTCCGGATCTACGGTTACTACCTGTCCTAAGTAGACATATTCGCCTACTACCTCCAGTACTTCGCTACCTAATGTAAACTGCTGTTCCTTCCCGAGGCTGTTGAACATTACCTTAGTCTTCTGCATATTGATTTTCAAGCCTACCTTTCTACTTTTCCTGTCTAGGTCATCAATCATTATTTGCAGTTCATCCCCCGAGTTGCTTAGCAAGGCAATGTCATCAACAAATCGCAGATTACTGAGGTATTCTCCATCTACCCTTATCCCTAACTGCTCCCATTCCAAGTCTCTGAATACTTCCTCTAAGCAAGCTGTGAATAGTACTGGGGAGATTGTGTCTCCTTGCCTAACACCTTTCTTTATCGGAATTTTGTTACTTTCTTTATGCGGAACTATGGTTGCGGTGCAGCCACTATATATATCTTCCAGCACTTTCACGTACGGCTCGTCTACCCCCTGATTTCGCAATGCCTGCATCACCGCCGAGGTTTCAACTGAGTCAAATGCTTTTTCGTAATCAATTAATGCTATGTATAAGGGCTGGTTATATTCCGAGCATTTTTATATCACCTGATTGATGGTATGGATATGATCGATAGTAGAGTACCGTTTCTGAAACCCTGCTTGATCCTTTGCTTGATTGCAGTCTAAGGTTGTCCTATTGTTGTATGAATGCTATCGCACTAAAACTACGGCTACAAACCAGTACCATGCTGTGGAATCACGTGCTCCAACCTCTTCCACTCTCTCAGCTCCAAGTTTGAAAGGTCAAAAGTCGTACAAAGGGTCAAGGTCATGACTTTGTAGCTTTGACACCAAGGTGGTCCACAAGGTTACACTTTAAGCGGTCGGATATTTTGGGGAAAGGAAGGCACAATGTATTTATAGCCACACTTTGTGCTGTGGCTCATTTAAGGTCGATGGTTATCTCACGCTGACATTGTGTGCTGGTTTGTAGGAAAGACACAGTAGCTGTCATATTATTTGTTGACACCTGACTACATAGCAAAAGTTTGTCGTTGTGCTTATTGAAGGTCAAATGAAGGTTAAATTGACGCCCACGCGAAAGCTGCCTTTACCTAGCGTAGTGAAACTTTTGCTTCAAAAACATTCAACGTTTTTCTAAATTGTAAAGCTGTTCATAGATATCAAGGACATGGGCAGCCTTCCAAAGCGCTGGGTTTTAAGGACGGAGCAAATTGGAAAAAAAGTTGGATCATGTTTGTTGGTCTTTTCTACAGCGGTCAGAGAAGCCCTTGCTTAGTTATCGTTCAGGTCATTCAAAGGTAATAAAATGTGGCATTGCAGTGTTTTGCTTAAGTTCTGCTGTTACAAAATCGTGTTCACGCTATTGATAAGTTTCAAACAACAGGTCCAAAGGTTAAGGTTAGCGGGCTTCCCGATGGATATGATAATTGTAGCTAGCAATAAAATCCTAAGAAAGATTAAAGGGGGACAGGGGTCTTAAGATTAATTTTGGTATTTACCAACCAAGCTTGATGAAACTTAACAGAAATGCTCAGTTTTTTGTGCTGATTTCAAATATGCAAAATTTTCTTCTGCTACAATTAGTTTAGGAGCTATTTTAAATGTATTTGAAAATTACTGTTGTTGTCTATCCAAAGTATAGGGGTAAAAATGCTCATCAGAAATTAATTTACAATATACAGGTGGATACTACAAAGTGTGAGGAATGCAATGTTGGAAGCAGTTTTCAAATTGAGCTAATATTAGAGATTTAGCTGCTCGTTGAACTTTGCACTTACAGCCATGGCTACTATATAAAAATTTCAATATAAAATAAAAATATTCTAAAAGTGAAAATAAAAAAATGTTTCCAACATTGCATGCATTATACTTTCACCTTCACAATACAAAAAGAATTATAGCTCCAGCTACTCTAGTTGCTGAGATAACCTTTGGGCAAACTTGTAGTTCAACTCTAAACACAGTTTTGAGAAAAAAAAACAAAAAAAAACGCACCAATGTAATTTTAACGATTGAAAGTGGGAAATACTGTATCTTATAGGAAACGGCAATATTTCCCGAATTGCTCATTCAGTTCGGCGGACAGCTTATGAACTGACTGTGTGCACTTGTGTATTTCAGTTGCACGACTAACAGCAGCAGACGGCGCTTTTTTTTTTTTTTTTTTTTTTTCGAACTTAAGCCTGTCATGTTCGCGGCGGCTAACTTTAATTTCGCAAAATACATGATTCAAAGCTGTTCGATGATTGGCAGTAGCCTGCATCGCAAGCGTCGCGAAAACATTCACAGCGAAAGGGTTGTTTATGAGTGCCTTTGATTCACGGTGAACTGATGACATAGCGCCGTAGCCTTCGTGCACGAACAATTTCAACGCAAGGTCGTATTTCCGCTTATCCCCAATTAATTTCAGAGCACCACAGCACAGTTTGCAGTCCACAAGTGATACAAGTAAATAGTTCAGGAAATTGAAATTCACAATGGGGAACTAAGTTTCACTGGGTAATCGGGTCGCATCGCTGGTACTGTCAATGAGAAATTCATTCTTCCTGTCCGTGGCGAAAATGGTGGTGGCGGGAATTTGAAGAGGGAAAGCTGCTTTTGAAATCGAGACCAAGATGGCTTCAGTAGCATGCATGGAACCGGAGCTGCACGCCGTGAGAAAATTGCCATTTTGGCATCGATTTCGGTTGATATTCGGTTAATATTGACAGTATAAATTGTTCTTGCATGCAAAATACTGAACTTAGAACTGTGAGATTTTGCAGACAGGTGCAGAAATGGCTGCAGACTTTGAAAATAGTGTTTTTGGCAATTTTTCAGTTTCTGAGACCCATGTGCCCCCTTAAGTCTTTTAGTAGAGATGAAGTATGCAGTGGTCTCGTATATCCATCGGTTATCACATAGGCTTAAGCAAATCTGCAATAGATATGGAGTTGAAGTGCTGTTTTCGGTTCCTAATAAGCTAGGTAAAATTTGTGCAGTTGTTGATTGAAGGGCTAGGGATCAGAAACAAAAAAAAAAGTACAAGGAAAACTGCGTGCCAAGTGGACCATGACTTTAGTTTTTTTCTCGTGAAGAGCGGGTTGTGTATGAAGTACCTTTTAATGCGGGAAAATTTATGTAGGGCAAACCGGCAAATGTATTAATACTCGCCTCTTTGAAACTCCTCTTTGAAAGTGCCCCTTCATCCAATTTGGCCCTTCATTATAAAAACTGCCATTTGAACAAACCCAGTGGGTCCAATGTGCTTAGTAGGAAAAAAATGCCTACCACGATGACTGTAGCAGTGAGCCGTCGTTCCACTACTTCAAAAGGTTCGCAAAGTGTGTTGTTTGGCCTCCGTCAGTACAACGTGATCTAAGTACTGATCAATTTATCCCCTACCAGTTCTGCTAAATGAAAGTTTTTAGAATCACGGCGAGTGCTTACCAATCAGCTGTCGATGGTTGGTCTCATTGCCTGACTAGGCCAGCATACGTGTCACCGTTAGCCGTTGTAATACTTATACATTGTTGTACATACATTGTTGTACATACATTGTTGTGTAAGCAATTCTTTGCTGATTTCACTCCATATATCGAAACATATGCTTTCACCAGCGAAGAAATCAGTGTGAGTACGCAGAAATTGCGGAGAAATACAAGCACGATTGATAAAGTTTCCTGTTTGTGCTGTGGTGTTTATTCTTGTGCTGTGTAGAAAGAGAAACAGACTGTTGCAGGGATAAAAATTAGTAGCATTTTTCTATACTCTGGGTCAGAGTCATGAAATCTTTAAGGACAGCACTAACATTGTCCAGCTATTTTTCATCTTTCATATCGTAGAAAAGCTGACAGCTGAGATGCATGGTATAAACCAAATTTTGCTGTTCAGCAAAGCAGTTTTATAATGGCCTACGTGCTGCTAAACGTGTGCATGCGAAAATTAAATGAATTCATCTACATCAGCTTCTTGTGATGCATATGCAAGGCGCTGCGTACATGAAGTTTATGTGTTATTTTCATTCGCTGCATGACCTTCAGATAGAAAACAAGGTGTTGGTGGCCATTGGCTATCTCAAAAAGTGCAAACTTCTGCAAGGTAGGCAGAGGCTGGCCTACCTAGCAGTTTTTATGTCTAAGGGTAAGAAGTATGAATCTTGCCGAGGCAAGGCTTCTGTGCTATGCCTTTTCTTACAGCTTGCTATTACTCGCCCACAGGTCTATTGAAGCTCATTTCTACAGTCTGTATTAGGCATTTTGTCACAATTCACTATTCCTCACTCCCAGCCTTGTTTGGAGGTCATTAATCACATGCTGTAAAAAATGTGCACGCTGCAAAAGTTCTGCTGGTCAAAGTAATATGATGTGTAATTACAGTATGAGAATGGTTTCCCATTTCCAAGAACCGTTGCTTTTTCATGGATATATAATAAAGACTAGTCACTTTTACCTTTGCTTATTTTCTTGTGCCTGACTGTTTCTCTTGGTGCCCGTAGCAAAGCTGTGCTAAGCGTTGATATGTCTTTCAGTTGTGGTTCTTCATAATGAAAACATCAAGACAAGTTGACTTCATGCCTGACTTTTCGTATCTGACTCCTTTACCTTGAACCATAGCCTCCTTTATACTCTCTGTGACTGTCAACGCGCCCCGCGAACAATAGAGCGGCACTGTCGCGTAAAGTTGCGCGGCGCTGCCGCTCCCCTCGCTGAGGGCGCCATTGACGTAGGAGTCGAGGCGCGCGGGTACGAACGTCGCGCGGGGCGGGAGTATGACATTTTATGTTGGGCAGTTTCAAGAAATTGCGCATGGCTCGAGAAACTGCATGACTGCTCCGCTAGCACCAATGGTAATAGAAAAATTACAATGCTAGTTTACGCTGCAATAAAGCAGAATTTAAGAAAAAAGGCACCAGCTTTTATTTACATATTTCACAACAGCAATTGTGCTACAAGAGTACCATGTAGAAGTGGTGTGATGAACAGTTGCCACAAGTAGGGAAAAATGTTCACGGTGACTGCTGTCACTTATAGCACCTCAGAAGCCAGCTTGATATACAGATGATTGGAACAACTGCATCACAGTATGCCATTGAGGTCTGTAAGGAGAACAATTTTGGTATCAGCTGTTACTTTCAATGATTCAGCGCGTCATACAAACGTTTTTTTTATCTTGAAAAACAAGGAAAGACAAATATACGCGTTGCATCTTTCTGTTTTGATCACTCCAAAATAATTGTCACAATAGGCAAAGCTTGTGTTTGTGTTTTTTCACAGAATTGCGCAGTTAGCGAAGCAAAAAATACTGCGCTGGAGCACATGTAACATACCACACAGACGAGCTAACCAGGGAGAAAGTTAGCACCGCAGTCCAGAAAATACACGTGCACATTTAATATTATTATTATCTCACTGACACGTAATAATCACACTATTATTTTTCGCAGGGCCTAATGCTGTTGAGTAAGAGTTTTGCGGTTTCCAATGCTAGAGAGGGACGCGATTTAGTTGACAAGGAAAACTAATATAGGCTTTGCACGATTCGGTTTAACTCGCTTTAAAGTAGTCATCTTGACAATAGGTATATCTTGCGTTTCTATTTTATCACAAAATTTTGTAATTAGCATATACTGAAAAGAAGAAAAAAAAAAACCCTTCCCAGGAGCACATCTAACTACGCAGACGAGCTAGGCAGGGAAGCAATTAGCATTGCAGTCCAGAAAGCACAGGTGCACATCTAACATTACTATTGCAGTATTGATGCTAAATAAACACAGTGCTTGGTGCTGTCACTATTTTTACAAGCCTCAAAGCAGCTGAACACTACGGAGCGATCGGCGGAAGGACAAAGCAAAGCTCGCACTTACCAGTTGGTGCAAAGCTGTAGTCCTGCAGCACCCGAAGGGAGATAAAAGTAGAAGCATGACCTTGCACACTGCAAAACAGTCCACGAAACTGCGAGAAGGCGGCAGCGCGTGGCTATCCGGGCCGCTTTGCAACACAGCACACCCGGCACTCACCTGGCGAGGCTGACCACATGTCGCTGTCGCCATCTCTCGGCAGCCAGCGGCGTAACTTGTCAATGGAGGAGGAGCGACGGCCACGGAGCGCGGAGTTGCCAGGCACAGAGTGTATAAATTAGGCTGTGCTTGAACACATTGCATATAGTCCGGAGGTTTACATTCCAGCATTACGGTATGTATGCATTAAAAGTTTGTGCCTACTGGAAACATCTAAATGTATACACAATCTAGTTTTTCTGTCCAACCAGACCCCAAGCACAAAGTACACAACAGCAAAATAGTTGCATGCTCTTCCCAGCTTTGATTGGAAAAAATAATGGTTTCACATTCTGGAGTTTTGGAGATTTCAAGAGACATCATTAAAATAAAGCTTTTGTTTTAGTACTTCCCTTTTTTTGACCGACATAATGCAGCAATCAGTATTGGGGAATCAAGCATGGGAATTTCAAACATGCAGAGCTTCCACAGTTGTATATGAATAGGTAAAATGTGTTTGAGTGGGGTTTTCTCGCATGCACTGTAGCCTCGGCAATTGGATATGTCTCTCTGACTGCCGGAATAGCTGCATTACTAGCAGACCCAGGCCCTCAACAAGCATTAGTAGAGATTTTTGACCATATAGTCTTGGCTACATACATGTTTGGGTATGATGCATGCAAAATAAACACAGCAGTGGTAAAAATGCAACTCATATACATCATGCAGTTGCATTTTTGTAATACAACTCAAGTAAAAATCAAATATGCTTGAGAGAGAAATTTATTATTTCTTTTGTGATCCTCCTAATGTTTCATTGATTGACAGTACGATGTTAACCATGATACAGTTAACATACAATAATGACAGATGCTAATGTCATTCGATACGAATGACATTAAATTTGCTCGTGTGACAGAGGTAGTGCATCGATTGCTGGCTGGCTATGTTTTTCAAACTTTACTGGCCAGTTTTTTATATTTATGAATTTCTTCACAAAAATTGTTGAGAAATAGCTGACACAGTTTCCTGCAAGATTTGAAAAGCTTGACCTTACTGGTATTTCAAGATAAGAGAATCCATGCCCAGTGTCCTATGTGTAGGACACCACGTTTTTGGGCAGGGACTCTGAATGCTTGCACCTGCAAGTATAAATTCAGTGGGCTGTAGATTTATTGTGTATTAGCTTTCCTTGTGTGCGTTCGGAAAGGGCAGCTGCTCTTGTCTGGACCCCATCATCTGCTTTGTGATTCCAAAAGAAAATAAAAAAATGTTTGTGCATTGTCATGAGAAATGTGACATCTGTGTCAATAACAGATATTTCAAGATTTACCACTCATAATAAGGGTTTTGTAGTGTCTAGCATTGCAGGATGTTTTTAATCAAGAAGTCTCACAGTCAGTGTTGAAATATTTCCACGACCTGAAGGGTGGTTCTAATTCTGAAGTTTTATAAGCATATAATGCCAAGTATTTTAAGTGTGTTATTTTTCTCAAGTTCTGGCAAATACGGGTGTGTGCTGGTCAATAGCTTTTCCAGGATGCACATTTTCTGCTTCACAGCTGTTTCAGAAAGCATATATTTTGCTCGAAAAGCTGCTCAGTAATTTACATTGGCTGTCCTGCCTCTGCTATTGTTTTCTATCTTTTCTATCTGATGCCAGTGAAAATACTCTTAATGAAGAAGCTTTGTGCAAAACAAAACTTGTATTTCGAAAACAAACCACCGCCTTAAGAAGAAAACAAGCACATGCATACAGGAAGCAATGCCGCACATGTAGAAACTGGTCGACCAAGGTATATCAAAGCTGTCCAAGCAGCAATAACAAAGAAAAGCATTGGGTTGCTTTTTATGGGTTTCTGCGTAGGACAGTATATAGTTTCAAGTTTGCGCTTGTGCATGTTTCTTCGTAGTGTTCCATATTGTTTGCACGCAGTTTCTTCATTATGTCGGCTCATCAACTGGCCCAACAATCTGCTTTATTAAAATACTTTATAAGTCATTAAAACATTATGTAATTTATTTATATAGGTGCCTTCAACTTATTCTCAGTGTGGCTTCAACATGCTTATTTTTGGCTTACGTTTTGTGTTCAGCTATGAAGGTTTGTGAATTGAAAACCAACCTATTATTTTGCAGGTTATGTCGCCTTCTCACTTCTTTATAAGAGAAGCTCCATGCCCTGATATGTCGCCGTGTGCTAGAGAGTTTATCAAATTGGAAGCAGAGATCAGGAACAACATGAAGAAATGGGACGTGAGCCCTCTGAATCCATTACTTCCGGAGGTTGGCGCAGTAAGTGCCCCCTGCTGTGTTTGATCACATTCATATGAAGCTGGCTATTGCAAGTTCAGCTTCTTTTTTTTTTTTGCAAGTTTTCTCTGTAAACAATTTATGTGCACTTCCGTCTTGAGGAATTCCTTGGGATAAACTGTAAAGTGTTCTGATATGTTATGACTGAATGCGGTGTGATGCGGAGCAAATTAAATCAAATCTTAATGCAGCTGCTTGTTAGGAGAAACCCGCTTGTGTCTGTGCAGTTCTCATGAGTTTGTCAGATGTCAGTAGACCTGCTAAAATTTCAGTTTATTCGCTTATTGCACACTGCTCGGGCTCTCTAGACAAGTGAGATCGACTCTGTACTTCATTTGTAGTAGATAACCATTTACTGTAGCACTTGGAATTGTGAAATAATGGCAGTTTGCTTTCTGGCTTTCTCCTTTTGGCTGTGTTTGGAGGTGTCAACTAGTGTGGCCAGCTCTTGGTGAGCAGCAGAGAAAATAATGCAAAAAAAAAAAAAAAAGGGTCACAAGAATGAACTTTTCAGTACAGTCACTGCATTGAGATACAGTGCCGGTGTCAGAAATGTGACTGTGTAGAGGGAGACGTACTGCACTCTCCCCACATCAGCTGTGCCCTTTGGCCCTGCATTAGGTTTTCACTAGCTGTAAAAGGAGTAATATTAGCTGCAAGTACAAGGTAATCCTCCAGTGTTCAAGGATTCATGAATATCTATTACATACGCACTCATGCCTTTATTCATTTTCTGCCAGTTCTAAGCAGTGACACTGGCAGGCAAGGTGCCGACTGACATCAGCCAAGTGTTAGGCTTTAGCATGCTCCTACTCATCATCTAGCCATACTGGTTTGCAGTCTTGCTGGATAGATGAATATTACTTCCTTCCATTTCTTCCTATAGCTAGCTAACAAGGAACTAGAAATAACTCGTCTAAGCGGGGTTCTCCTGTAGAGACAAAAGGCGACTCTAAGCTAGAGCTGTGCACGGGGTCAGGCTAATACAAAAGCCTATACCCAGCTCGGGTCCTTCGGAAGCTCTCAGGCTCTGGCTGGGCCCGGGCCAGATTATATTTGTCACAGGCAAGCTGGGCCAGGCTGGCCTACCCAATCCCTAGTACACACAAAGTGTGAATATGGTCATAATGTGCCAGACATCTCGAATGCATAGCAGGAGATGTTTTCCTGTGTCCTTGTCATGTGAGAGTGATGGAATTCTCTCCGTTTTGATAACCTTCTTTCACATGCCCTTGCCATGAATCGATCTGGAATGAAAGATTGGCAATGTTACTCAAGTAAAAGATAAGCCATACGGCATTGTCCCATTTGTTATAGTCACGGTCTCGCAAGGTGCCAACCAGTCCTTCAAGTTGGTGCTGCTGAAGACGGCAGGGTTACACTGCTGCATGGCACCAAAGCAAATAACACGAGTAGCAGGATGGTAGTTTAGGCATCGCAAAAGCAGGAGGGGGTGCTCAGCTGTGGAACTCCACTATGGGGAGGTTGAGACACTTCCAACACTTAAGAGAAAGGTTATCTGAAGGAGCGTTATGTTGGGGCTTTGTGTCAGCACATCCTCTGGTCTGGCTGAAAAAAGTGCGAGTGTCCAGCCAATTCTTATTGTCTTCTTAAAGAACAGGTTACTTGGGCTTCTGTAGCTGACGGTCTCTTTTGCATTACCAGTGTTTATATAAATAATATAGTAATACAGTATATTATTTTTTATTAAAAGTACTTGCAGTTAATTAAGCCTCTCTCCGGTGGCTTGGTGGAGTTAGGGCTCTCAACTAGCTGGTCCTAAGGATGTGGGTTTGTTTGTGGCAGTGCTTTGATGTAGGCAAGAGACAAGGTATCCATGCACTTTCTGATGCTGGAGGTTTGTAAAGAACCTTGTGTGGTCAGAATTCAAAGGTCAGACAGAGATGGTCAGACAACCTGCATGATAGTTGTCTGTACATGAGACTAAACCAAAGTAAGAATGATTTTTCCTTTTTTTTTTTTTCTGGTTTCGTCTTGTGCCCTAGTTTGCGCGCTTTGTTGGGAGGCCTTTATAGAAGAGAAAGTCCTGCTCCAAAAAACTGCCCAGTCGCATTTTGAGATGCTTGACTTCATAGTCCCTGCAGTCAAGCATTTTGGTTGCGGCGAAACTGCAGTAGACTCTAAAATTTACAAATATTCGCAAATTTCATGTATCAGTTTTTGGAATATGAATCGAATAACAAGCATGTTCAATTCTTATTCGAAATTTTGAGCACTTGCACATCCTTAATAATAATGCAAAGTGATGTCACTGCAAGAGAGATGCCACTAATATCAAATTTTGAGGCAGTAGCGGTAAACATAGTTAGCTACTAAACTAACTGTATGCTCTTTATGCTTACCGCTACACCTCATAGTTGCAATTCACCATTGAGAAGACCTTAGTAAAGAATCATCATAGTTGGGGATCTCAATGTGCTCTCGTTCTTCTGTGGACGTTGCTCAGAATGTCCTGAAACTACTGTCATGGAAATGCTGGGGTTCAGATAGGCATGCCCGTTCCATACCTATCATTCTCTGGTATGCTCCAAGTTAGATTAGCAAAGCATTATATTTGGATCAGCAAGATCATCTTGGTTTAAGGTTATCCAGTGCTTACAAAATATCCGCAATAGCCATCTTTATTGTAGAAACAATGAACCTGCCTTGAACATACCATAATGTCGCAAGGTACAGTAACATTCTGCTGTCTTCCTAGTCATCTCAGGATCAGAGATGAGAGCAGATATGTGTCCTGCATGTACGGGAAATATACAAATCAAGCAGTCTCTGCATAGCATGTTGATTTGTTTTATTTGTATATTTTCCGTACGTGCAGGACACATCTGCTCTCATTATCAGGTTTGGTGCAGAACAAACTGAGAGCTAAGTGGCGTGCTGCATAGAAGGATGAAATAAAAACAAGCTGCATTTCATAAAATCCATTTTAGGAGAATGGAGATCACTCTAACACCAGGAACGTTTCTCTGAAGTAATTTTAAGTCACCTACGTAAGACACGCACATGTCACATATAGTTTCTAACAAAAAAGACTTGTATGTGAAATGTGGGGTGATGAGTTTACATATTGTCATAATTTAATAACTTTCACTAAGTTTGAACAACTGAGGAGAAAACTATTTTTTAGTCAACACATTCCATTTCATCAAATATTGCTTTTATGCAAAGAAACACATGTTCTTGCATTCCTCATGAAAGTCAGTGTTTTAAATCATATATACAGTACACCATCTAACATTGTATTTGGTGCATTATAGCCAGAGTTGCTTAGGCATCATGAAACATCAGATCACTGACTAGCATGTGCAGTTGCAGTTTTGTTAGTATTGGTGCGTACTGGTGCCCAACCCCAGCTGCTTGTGCAGCGGGCCGTGCACACGATTGGTTAGCGACAGGATATGTGCAGTTACAGTGCCTTTGTTTTTTGTGAATATGTGCGGCAGTTGCTCGCGCAGAGACACTTGGTCAGAGTGTCAGGAGGAGTGCAAGCTTTTTTTTTTATTTGTATGCAGTGTGCAAGGTTTCTTCTGGGCTTTATATGTCTTCCTTTCTTGTCACTTATCAGCATAGAGTTTCTTACTCTTACCTAGAGAGAAAGCTCTGCTGCCATCTATGGGAGTTTACATGGAGTTTTCAGACGACCAGTTCAGCCACCATGGGCGCTCAAAGCATCATGGGCCGGAGAGCTACCGAGTGCAGAACTACAACTTTTGGCCAAAACTAATGCAAAGATAAATGTTGTTGTACCATAAATAATGTCCTATCATTCAATATTGTGACTATAAATTTTAAAAAGGCAGAGTAACAGCATGTCAGTGTGAGATTTATCCAATATAAGCGATGGCTCTTTCTCCTATTGGCTTAGTTTTGAGCAGCACAAATACCAATATTTCGCACTTAATAGGCACACTTTAAGAGGAAAAAAACGTTTTAGAAATATCTATGGTTGTGCAATTACTTAAGGAAGTTTTTAGTGGCATTTCGGCAAACAGAAACCTTTTATTGGCGACGTCTGCTTTTGCGCCTTAGCTACTATGGCTTTTGCGGTCTATGTACGCACTTCGAGATGATGATGATGATGAAAAAGAAACATCATAGTAACGCCACTCCATGCATCCGAGAAAAACAGACTGTCCCGCAACAAGTAGCACACCGGCCCATGATTCTTGGTGCGCCCATGGTGGCTGAAGTGCAGCGCCCTCAGCTTTCCCTCTAGTTAGTGTAGGAAACTCTATGCTTATCAGTTCCTTTTTTGTCACAGCTCAGGTGCTCAAGATATAGCGTAGCAGTTGCCATGGCCAGCTCAACCTTTTCATATTTTTGTTTTTGCTGCATAAAACATCACACTACTACTGCTGCTACTATTTCTACTGTTACTACTGTATGGGCCTTACATAGTCGGTTTTGCATGCCTGAAAAGCTCATGTTTCTAGGTAGATAATCTGGATTGTGTAGCAGGTGCAGAGGAGAGTGGTCAAGCCAGTAGTATTGAGAGCGTGGTGCTGCAAGATGTTTGGACTAGCTTAAAGTATGACATTAACATGTTGCAAAATATGTTACAAAATTTGGCTATGGGATATTAGGGCCTTTGGTTTAGCAAGGTTTGTATACCTTTATGACTAATAAAGAAATCTCTCTGAAAGCGTGGTGTTTACTGGCTACTTGGAAATTAAGCACGTCCTGTTCGTACTGTCATTTGCTGCAGTTGGTGTTGTGATATCGAATGATCCATAATTGCAAAGATTGTATGATCTTGTACATATTGTTTGTTTCTTGCTCAGGTCATTTTGGTGAGGAAAGCAAAAACCATGGAATGGTACCGTGGTCGTGTCGTTAAGTTCCTTGAAACCACAGAGGGCTACAAAGTGGAGTGAGTTTCAACACTTTTTATTTTTTTTGTAAAATTAGCGGGGTTACCAGAGTAACCCGGCTAAAGGTAACAGGCTGACGTTCATCTTAAGATCCAGTCAAAACATACAACGGGTTAGCAACACAAGCGCTGTGGGGGTTTCTTTCATTGGTCCATTGTTTTGTGCAGATCCTCAAGATGAATGTACACCAAATTGCCTAATGCAGTGTGTTGTTGTTACATTTTTGTCAACAGGTTGAATACATTGCAGCCAAACCCATTTGTACCAATACTGAAAAAAAAATCATTGCTATAATGTATAATGCTATAACTGTATTAATGTAATGCACGCACACATGTTTTGAGCTCTTTGAGCGAACACTTTAAAAAACCAAAGGTGGTCAGATTTCCAGAGTCCTCCACTACGGCGAATATCGTAGCCTGAGTCGCTTTGGGACATTAAACCCTACAAACCAAACCAAACCACTTTTAAAAATTGCTAAATATAAGGAGTTGAGAATAGAAAAACATTTGCGGAAACGAACTTTCTGCTTCAGCAGAGACAGCTTTGTGCTAAACTCTTTTAATTTTGCAACTAATTAACTAAACTCTAGCATTTTTAATGCAGTTTGGTTTTAGTGTCATTGGGGAGTTTGAAGCTGTGGACAAGACAACTCCGTATCACTTTTTGGAACAACAAAAACTAATTTTCTAAAGTCCCGGAACGTGAGGAAATCTGAAGCTTTTTTTTTCCTGCACGAAACCGAAACTAAATGGTTCGCTTAGAAGCTAGGTGCAGGCGCAACAGTGTGACTCAGTAACAGTGGCACCCACTTCAAACTATGCTCTTGACCGTCCTGTGTCAGGCACTTTTAATAAGGCGAATGGCTTATACTCGCGGCCATGACCATGTCCGTTCGGCCACGAGAAGTGTCATACCTTGTCGCGAGGTTCCACAGGATACCGTCAGATTGTGACGTCATCACACAGCCCGTGATGACATGAGAAAGATAGCTGAAAATAAATAATCTTTGCTGGTAAATGTATATCCTGTCTCCGCATTGAATCCCTTAGATCTCCAGCCGAGCGCTTTAACAAACTACGCCACGCCCGCAATAGTGAAATGCACATAGTAATTCTTCTTGTCTACTGTGAGGATGACATCATCGGGCGGTCCACACATACGAAGCTGACCCTGCCAGGTATCCAATCCAGGCGTCCGTACTGCGCCTTTCATTTGGAACTTCCTTGAACGCTGCACCAAACAGCATACAGAAGCAGACGCAGTACAATAGGCGTCAGCGGCATTTCAAATTGGTTTCAGGGGGGACGCAGCCTTTGAGAACCGAAAAATCTCTCAATCAATTTTTGGAAGATTATATATTCCAGTAGTATGTCTTATAAACTACCATTTCTGTAATTATCAATGCCCAACTCGCCTTAGAAATACTTGAAATTCATTATATAGCAACAAGCAAGCGCCAAAAATTCCCAAACATTGCGCGTGCCATTCCTCTCCCGCTGAATTGAGTGCCGCCATCTTGGTCTTGTTTTGTTATTGAATTCTTGCACTTTCTTCTGCTACCCTCGACGATGGCGCGGTCAAGGCGTGGCTTGCTTTCGATTGTTTCATTATTATTTTTTTAATGCTAAAGTATTACTTCTTTCACAGATTTTTGTCCGCAGACCGCGTAAGCAAAATCGTGTCTGCAGCAGTTATGAGTAAAAAACAAGGTAAAAATGTAGAAAAATACAAAAACCTTTGTGGCGAACACCCCTCCTCCCAAGTATGACACAGCTTCACAAAGGCCAGCCTAGAATGTCCCAAGCTGGGGTGGCTAAAAAAAAAAAAAGCTGCGGGGGATGAAACGAGTATGGGAGAATAGGAATGAATGAAGCTGGAGCCGGGAAAAAAAAAAGCGACAAGCCTGAAAACTCGAGGACGAGATTACCGGGGCCTGAAAATGCCGCATGCACTTATATTAAGCAGACTACTTTTGAAAAGCTTTCGCTGTTTTCTGGTTAGGAAGTTGCCACTTTTCTCGACGATAAAGGAAAGGATGGCAGATGGCACGCGGTCGCTGATACAGCGACAGCTATGAGAATGGAAACTCCCTTACAGCACATATTACTTAGTAAACACCAGGAACACCTGGTTGCGTATGCATTTGAGATAAAAGCTATGTGACACCGACAATTTATTGCGGATTCGTCAAATGCTTTGTTTTGTGTGTACTGTCGGGAATGTTGAAGAAGTGCTCCAAAGTCGCAAGTAACGCTGCGGCATCACTGCGACGCCTTGTTGTGATGCCTTGTTACAAACAGTCCCTTTGCGTTGCGCAGTATAGTAAAACTGTTGCCACCCACCGTGGGGAGAATGTGGAGAGAACCTTGAGTGTCACAAAGATGTCTCTCTGCTTTGTTCATTTTTTAGAGCTGTTAGCTGTTGCTTGTGTCCTGAAGCTTCGTTAAGTAATGCATGGTTGTAAGGTAAATAGGACCTACAGTGCATTGGAGCTTAATATGATTACACATAATTTCACATAATTTTTCTACCCTTGTTTGCTGAATAGCTTAATGAGGCCCTTCGTTCTCACAATCTTGAGAGGGCATGAGAGTGTTCTCGCTTGGCTGCTACCCTCAATGTTGGATGACCTTCTGCGGGCACTTGCATTAGCAGATGACATTCAGTGTCTGCCACTGTGGACAAGGGAGGTGACAAGGTGACTACACTGCAAATCTTCTATTGTTTAACACCTCAAATTTAAAGAAACCGTCTTCTATTCATTCCTTCGTTTCGGTGTTTATGACCTATGAAGTTCAACGAATGAAAGCAGTTAGTAAAATCTGTGTCAAATGTTTTCTTGTGCCTTTTCCACAGGATTTTCTTGGTTGACTATGGGGAAACGTTCCTCGTTGACCGGAAACAGTATGTGCCATTTTCTTTTAATTTTAGTTTGGAAAGTAGTATATTTTTTTTAGTGCACCATCCTGCTTCATGCATTAAAAAGAAAGGAATTACTGTGGAGTGGAAAAGCAAACTATTTTTATCTTCAAATAGCTATTTAGGGTGCAAATATTTTCATATCAGTGTCTTACAAGTTGATTGTGAACTTTTATCCTATATTGTTCTATTTTGCCATGTAAACGCAATATGTTGAGGTTTCCTCGTTGTCTGTAGTGCAAAGTAATTTTTTCAAAATATCTGCCTTATACAAGGTCAAGTAATCTGTCTAAGTGTTCCATATAAATACAGGGTGTCTAACAACCAGAAAAATCAGGAGTTGTCAGGGAAATTTTATGCACCGGGAAAAATCTGTGAAATGTCAGGGAAACCATCAAAAATTTCCCCAAGTCAGGGAAAATGGCACAATATATTCTGCAGTGCATTTTCATTTTAAGCAGGCGCACAGGAAGTATGTTATTCGTGGATTTTTTGTTTTTGTTTTTTGTGCTGTTTCGCCAGCAAGGCATGATGCATCACTTTCACGCCAACACATGGCTGAGCTGCCACAATAGAACCAATACGCACATGAGATGGGTACTCAAGCAAAATATGTGGAAGCATTGGATGAGAGCAGTACGTGACTAAAAGCAGGAATAATTGCGTCTGCAGCAGCCAGCAAGAAAGCGAGCTGTGCTACCAAGCGCGCCCGCAACCATACTAGTTCGGATTGGCTCGGCCTTTTGCCGGGTGGGCGGCTCGCATGCTCTGAGGCTGGAATCAATGTTACTAGAACAAACTCAGTTTCACAGCTCCGTCCGGAAAGGTGTCCCTGGTGGCGGTCGCGTGAACTAGCGGCGCTGCAGTTGACTCTTGCTCCTTGCCAGCTGCATCGTCTGCTACACGTGGCGCGGAAGCATGGAGCGCCCGGCATACACGTCGCTGTTACGTGCTGCCGTTGCACTCTACACGGCTGCACTGCAGTTATGACTACATTATGACAGTTTTGGCTTAAAAGGTATACATTACCTTAGTGAACACTTTTGTGTAATTCGAAAATTAATGCCGTGAAACAGCTGTGACAGTGTTGTCAACTTGCTGGCCAGAACCAGCATTCTAGTAACGTTCTGCTGTTCGGTTTCATTTCTTTTTATTACGCGATATAGTGAGGCGCAAGTCATTTTGTAAAAAAATATGACTTAGCTGTTCATTGCGCAGCGTTCAGCGTGCTGTCATGCAATGCTTCGCTTCTTATTTAGCATCCACCTTCTTTTCCAGTTTCAGTCCAATGTGTGACAGGGATTCAAGCTGCCGACATGTGTGCCTCCAATTCTGTGCCGTTCACTGTAAACATAGGTTGTGCGCCAAGAAGATGCTGTGTCTTTATCCTAAAATTAACAACAAATAGAGTACGCTTTGCCAACTATGTACCAGCCTTTAGATGCCTAAAATTGGCGGAACGAAGAGACAGTGTTAAAGACGCTATCGCGTCCTGTCTTAAGCAAAGCTTTCTGCTATATTTTTTTTTAACATAAGGCCCCTTCATGCTTGCCTGCATGCTTTGTACCGTGCGCAACGAAGCCTATTGAAACGAATTGGAAGTCCGTCATTTGTTCGTGTCACTGATAGACTTCCTCAAGATTAAAATGTAGGCGCAAGCTCTGCACATAAGAGATATAATTTACTTCAAAGTGAACAATTTCTGATCTGCATTTAGAAAAGGAACTATATTCAAGTACTCTCGTGATAGTTCGTGTAGCAAGGCTCTTTATTTTCTTGCTGGCACATATTTCGAACGCAAAAGGCATTATATACCGAAAAGAGAGCATCCTAATAATTGCGCTTCCCCGTGTGTTTCGACAGCAGAGCCAGTAGAGAACATGAAAGATTCTAGGAGCCTATCAGTGCACATAGCACAAATCGGACAGCTGAGCTGCACAAACGGATTTTGATTTGGATAATTTTGAGTTCCTCGCAGTATAAGCAATTCGAAGGAAATTTGAGTATTTTCGCGACGAGGAAATAAACGAGCCATGAGGGTGAGGAATTCTGCTTGTTGAGAATACTTTTGTAATTGAGCGGTTAATAGTCACGGCAGTGATATGGTGCGCATAAAGTTCTCATATCATGTGAATTGAGCGTTGATTACAGCTCTTCTGAAGCATGTCAGTGAAGAAAAATTGTGCAGGGGGGTTCCAACTCAGAGCTAATGCGAAGAGAGGAGACATCCAAGAACTGCAGAAAAATTCAAAAAGCAAGATGATCACAAAAATTAAAACATCTTCAAAATAACTGAGCATGCGGCGTAGAAAACGCAGCGAGCTGCGGCAGCTGACAAGGAAATGTAAAAATAAAAAAGACAACGACTGAATTAAGCCTTTATTCGATTGAAGGGTTGACTTTCGGCCGCTGTTGGGGTAATGAAGGAGTTAGGAGGGATGAGAGTGTGGCTTATCGCTTCTTCACGGTTCTTCAAGTTGTTTCACGTTGTTAAAAGGTAAGCATCTAAAAAGCTCGGAAGATGCTAGGCCTTCCAGACTTACAATGGCTGGTACGTCAAGCTCCTGCCTGAACTGAGGTATGATATGTCGAACTGATTTGTAACTGCATTTTTGTGAGGTGGGCAAGCACGAAGCTTTTAAGCTACTGAATGAGCTCAAGATATGCTGCCAACCAAGCATATGAGCTCGTTAATGCATGCATTGAAGTGAATTCGCTGCAAATATGGTTTTTGCTGTTGAAGGAATACAAAATCGCATGCTAAAAAAAAAAAAAAAATGGTCAGGGGAAGTTAGAAATGCTAACACACATTTCCCGCACGTGCGCGCGCGCGAACACACACACACACATGCACGCGCGCGCAATTCTGTCTTCAACAGTAGGGTCCCGCAGCTTCTTTCTCCTCACTTGGGGCCTCTGAGCGAGTTAAACGGCAATAGTTCCTGAAAGGTGTCTCTGAACGCAACCTAAAGGTAACATACATTCACTGAAGGCAGGAAATGATTATGGTGAAGGTAATTGGTTAGTGTTACCATTGTCATGCCATCCCCTTGTGGCTCTGTTCACGGCTGGTTCTGTGGCTATTAAGAAATATAAACACTACATATTGCGACCTAAAGGGGAACACTTGCCCGGAATGATCTTGGTAGCTTATTTTAATGTTGCGGTGTAAAAAAAAGTAAAAACAAATTGCTCTTACAGGATTCGAACAGACGTTTTATCGCTTAGTGCTGAGGTACGTAGGGTCAATCCATTGCCATTGCGCCACTGAAGCAACGAGCACAGCATGGTTTACACCCGCTATTATTCATTTTTACAATATTTCTCTTATCTGTCGTCAGGTGACGCTGTTCAGAGTACCCTACCTGTTGAGGGAACAGAATCACGCCTCCCCCCCCCCCCCCACACACACACACACACTTACACACAAATTGTGCTGCCCACTCAAATATTTCCCAAAAGAAGTATAATGTTCTCCTCTTAACTGTGTGTATAACCTTGCAATGTCTGTCTATGTTGATGAAGTTAAGTTCTGGTTGTTTGCTGCATTTCATTAGCATTCGACATTAATGTTGTTGGCAATATTGCATCATCATCATCAGCCTGACTACACCCACTGCAGGGTGAAGGCCTCTCCCATATTTCTCCACTTAACCCGGTTCTGTGCTAGCTGCTATTAAGTCAATATTGCAATTAAGTCAATATTAAGGCAATATTGCATTTATCATTTTTTTCTTGTTGTGCTAATAAATAACATAGGTTAATGCAATTCACTTCTAATACCCTTTCCGGCGCTGTACATACCTTGAATATCGTATGTTTTAAAACTGCAGTCCAGTGCTAGTTTGAAATTACATTAACTTCCTCTACAAGCAATAAAATTACGTCGTTTTTCTTTTTGCTGTGTGTGTGTGTGTGTGTGTGTGTGTGTGTGTGTGTGTGTGTGTGTGTGTGTGTGTGTGTGTGTGTGTGTGTGTGTGTGTGTGTGTGTGTGTGTGTGTGTGTGTGTGTGTGTACAGGAGGAGGAGCAAGAATCTATCAGGGGCGCGACTTGATTACTCGCAATATAAGTTTTTTGAATAGACTCATGCGCTCGTTCAGTCATTTCCTTTCGCAGTGCACATGCCCATTCTCACTGTTTCCTCTTTTAGTAAACTCATTAAATAACTCGACATCTGACGTTGTTTTAGACAACAAAGGACTATTTTTTTTTTTTTTTTACATATTGCTATATACGGGAGTGCGAGAGTGCCGATCCGGAGCTATGTTCTACGCCATACCTCGAAAGTGAGACATTAAGAAAAGCTCTTCTAATTAGGCGATGACTGAGGCCGTTCATTTGTAATCTGTGTTCACTATATCGTTTGACGCGAGTAGCCAGACTTCATGCACTGCATGAACAGGCTGCCCTAGCTAGCAGATTTCTGCGTGTAATTGAGGCAATCTGCGCAGCGCAGTAGTAAATGAGACACCCACTGCGTTACCTTCTAAGGTTAGCGCTCCTATGCACTGAAAAGTTGGCTAATTTGTTTAAATGACAGGATCTATGCTCTGAAGGAACATACTACAAAACACATGCCAGGGAGTAAAGCAAGAGTGAGCAAGCCGACGGCGCTCACACTTGTTTCATAGCAATAACAAATGAATTGACGAAGGTAATGCGCTGCTTCGAAGCCAAAGCTGTCGTAATGTAGTTATAATTATACTGCAGCCATGTGCAGTGCAACGGCAGCACGCAAAAGCTACGTGTGTGCTGGCCGCTTCATGCTTTCGCGCCGCGAGTAGCAGACGATGCACTCGGTAAGGAGCAAGAGTTGACTGCTGCGCCGCTAGTTCTCGCGACCACCATTTGGGACACTTTCCTCCGCTGGACGGTATGGGGAGCTGTGAAACTGAGTTTGTTCTAGCAACGTTGGCTGCCATCAGTGCACTTCTAATTTTTAGTAAACTTTTGACGTTCTTAATGGCCATTGACAATGACAGTCTTTTCACTATTTTAGATAGCAGAATATGATTAATGATGTATAAAAGGTTTCACACTACTTATGGGTAGGTACGATAAACATTCTAGCAATTTGAGTATTTGCCTTTAAACGGAACAGGCGTCGCTGCTGTCGGTAGGCCTCTCTAAGAAAAAATAGACTCCCTTAAGGGAGAACACGGTTCTTTCGGACCAAAAATCGCGAAAAAAGCACTTTTTAGAAAATGTGATTTGCGAAATTAGTAGCTCTTTATTTACCTATCTAATGAGTTTTTCACTTCTAGGATCGGCATTTTAGTCACAATGCCAATTTGTATTATCGATGTCTCCTGAATTTGGGCAAAAAACGGCCCCCCAAACAACCATTTTCCGCGAGGAGTAGCTCCCATTTTGTTGGTCTAAGCCATCTTGGTCTAATTCGAAAGAGCCGCCTTTCGTCTTCAAATTGCCGCCTCTGCTGTTTACATTTGCCCATCGGTCGCATAAAAAATAGCAAAAAAGAAAACGTGGCATTTGCAATCCTATTTGCTTTCGGGGGGCACGTGACAATAAAGCGTCACCGCATTGGTGGAGCTGGCTGACGGCGTCTGCTCGGCGCGCCCAAGCTGCGGGCAGACGGCGAAGACGTGACACCTGCCGCGCTTCGTTCCGAACCGCGAGGTGCATTCACGGCAAGAATTTGTAAAAAAAAAAAAAAAAAAAAGGTTAATCAGTGCTGCCCTGTCCCAGCTGTGCGCGCTCAGGCCGACGAAAGTCGTGTGCTGAACGATCGTTTGTACGAGCCTGAAGTAGGCCTAGTGTGTTCCCCAGCACGGGCGACTGCTACTGCCAGCGGCCGCACCCGTCGCGACAGTGATATCGCAGGCCGCAGATAAGCTAAAAACAGAACAAGCTTGAACTCGCGCCAACTCCAGCAACGAAGCGGTATATTCGGATTGTTTTCGTGACGATGACGGCAGCGCGGCGGACAGTCCACTTGGCTAGGCAGAGTTAACGATCGTCGGATCTAAAGAGTTTGCCGAGACTGGCGAAGTGTAAAACATATGGCGGCGATATGCGCAGTGAATGCACTTGCTTCCTGTGCAATGCAGAGCACTGGGAAGCAGCAAACAGCCCCAAATTACATTTCTTTTCCGTAATAAACATTCCTCACTGCGGTCTTGATGCGAGGACGTGGCAAAATGACGTACGTAAAAAAAAAAAAAAAAGTCGCTGCCTGCATGCGACTCGCGCAGCCGAAAAAGTGACAGCTGAATGTGCTGCAACGGCAAATCAAAATGAGAGGGGACACTTGGACGTTGGAAAGCAAAGAGACTACATTCCTGGAGGTTTCTAGCCATTTTAAATTGTAAATGTGTGCATTGCACCAGTGAATGTCCGTTAAATAATCCCCTGTTTCTTTTTTGCTTTTCTCAAAACATGCATTGTCGACCACTTGCATTTTGCGGCGTTAATATCTCTGCACCTATTGCAGATAGAGTAATAATTTTTTTCTCAATATGAAGCCAAATACGTGGAGCACACAATGTTGCAACTAGATTTTTCAATTGTTCAAAATTTTTAAAATGGCTTTTTTTTTGTGATCATTATAGGGCTATATTTTGACCTTTGAACTTTGTTATGCAATAAAACAGTAATTGCTAAATCAAAAAACTGCTTGCAACATTGTGTTCCTCATTCTTTCTAGTGTCCAGCAATGTGTTCATCTGAAGTTTTTCTTCAGTGGTCATTTTGTAATTGTTCTTATAAGAATTAGACTAATTGGTGTAATTGGATCACAAAGGAAATGATTGCAGTTTGGGAATCTGCACAGAAACCTGCACAAACACACCAAGTTGCATCAATTTTGATCGGTAAATAAGGAAAAATTAAGACCAGTGTCCCTTCTTAAATAGCAAACGTGCTTTCAGTGTGCCATTTCAATGGATAGCTTTTTGTCATGAATTATTTTTCTGTGCTCATTATCATCAGCAGCTACATTTTTGAGCCTTTTCACTCGTCATGAAAAAATCGGGGAAAACCTGGAAAAGTCGGGGATTTTGAAATTAGTGGCTTGCTAGATGCCCTGTACATATGTCATTTTGAGGCGGGCTGTGTTCCAACTTCTATCAACAGCTTTGTTAAGTGCTCTTCCATAGTAACTTAATATGGTGCGCAGTTGAACACACTTTCCTATGTGTTCTTATTTGTTTCAGTTCAAGTTCTTTTTAAACACTCATTACTATGCCCTTTACTTCCTGCAGGTTGCGCAAGCTTTTTCATGAAAGGCTTCTTGAAGTGCCATTTCAATGTGTTACATTTTCTCTGCCTGAGCTGCAACCCCTCCGTTGGACACTCGACCGAACATTCATGGGGACGAAGTAGTAAGAGCATTTATTGGTGACTAAAATACAATATTGCAACTTGATGTAATTTCATCCCTTCAGTGGCTTGCAGTTCTTTTCATTTGTTTTGCTGCCATCTAGAGGGATAAGTTATGGTTATTCTGACACCATGTTAGCCATTTAATTCAGATTTCCTCTGGCCAGCTTTTAGCTCTCTGCTTTGCATTTTGTTTGAAGCGGTAAAGTCCAATATAACATGGGAGTAATTTGTGAGGTAGGTACAGTTGGTCTAGGTTATATCAAACTCAAATATGTCTAATTAATGTCTACTGAAGACTCAGAATATCTCATTTGATATTCAGTGTAGATGTCCAGCTCTGTTCGATGTGTAATTTTCTCCTGTTAGTAGGAATTTGTTGGTGTTGGTGCATGTGTCACCTGTCTACAATTGGCACTTTCTTGTTTTGCACGTGGAGAAAGATGTGTTCTCCATTTGCACATTGTGGCTGCATAAAAATATCAAAGTATGAAACGGTATTCCTAGAAAAGTAGAAATATTACAGAAAATGGCTAGTACACAGCGTTGATTAAAGCTAGCTTGCCATAAATACAGAAGCGCCTTGCTGTAGTGAACATTAAAAGTTGTCATGAAAGAAAACAAGCTACTCGACATGGTCGGGCAGAAGTCGTTCCCTTCTAGCTGAAACACCCCTCTGTGGTGGTGCAATGGTTAGGGAGCTTGACTACTGTGCACAAGGATGTGGGATTGAATTCTGGCTGTGGCGGCCGTTGCAAGACTTGTGTGCTGTGCGATGTTGGTGTATGTCAAAGAACCCCAGGCGGTCAAAATTTCAGGAGCCCTCCACCACGGCATCTCTCATAGCCTGAGTTGCTTTGGGACGTTAAACCCCACAAACCACACAAACCAAACCTTCAGCTGAAATAACTTCTCAAGCCATATAAAACGCCCTCTTACTTGGCACTGAAGTGGCAGGTATTGCGAGGTACTTCGTGCAAAGCTTTGACAGAGTGGGGTATCTGAAAGAACCAACGGTCCGCCTCCAGTCGCATAGGTCCCTGTCTCGTTTCAACAGTGCTCCTCTGAGTAGGCAGAAAGCTCATATTCTGCAGCAGAAACTGCCTCAGTTTCCACAGCATTCTTCACCAAATTGTCAAATGCATTCCAGACATTAGAACACGGCTGTGCACAGACCTCTGGCCTCCGCTGCTTTGCTTCTGGGTCAGGAGCACACAGGAACAGCCGTTGAAGCACTAAACTTTAGCCACATCATCTTTCCTTTCTTGGCTCTGAATGTGGTGGATTTGAAGCGTGGGTCCAAAAACAAGGCCAAGCATGCCTACTCGTCCGCTGCATACAGGGGAAACCTTAATTTCACCGAACATGCCAGGACTATATGAAATTCAGTAGTACCAGTAAAGTTGGCAAGATAATGCTGCATTTTAAAAATTATGGGTATTTGAGCTGAAAGGGATGGATAAGGTTCTGTGCTGGGGATAAGAATGGCTTGATCATTTCTACATATTCAGAAGCCTCTTTCCATTCCTGTCAAACGAGTCCGTCAGTACTGTTGTCTGAAGTGGCAAGGTCCACAGTAACTGCTTCCTTTAGTTCTAAGAGACGAGACAGCATTAAGTACTGGCTGCTCTATATATGTTTTCCACATCTTGCACCAGGTGGAGAGGATCTTTGCATGCTTTTTTTAGTATTCTTCAAGCCTTTTTTGTGCTGATAAAAGCACTCTGCTGCATGTCGTGCACTCCGCTGGTGATGACTTCACAAAGTATTTTCATATGACTCTTTCTGTTTCGTTTCGGTGTCTGGTCGACATTGTTCGCCTGTTTTGCGGGTGGCTATCCACAACCTACATCCCGCATGGCACGAATCAGAGTCGGATGCGCAGTCGCAGGTACAGCCACAAAGAAGCTCACCAGCAGCACACATCTGCTACGGCATAGCTCTGTGACTGACTTGTAACAGAGAAAGATCTAGAAGCTTGTGCCTGTAGTTTAGTAGACTGGCCCTTTATTGTAAGGTGCATTTTGTGGCATGTTTAAATCTTTTTAAAAAAACTTGCGCTGTGATTGCAACATGAATGTTTTGTAATAGTACGAGTCACATGGGTAAACCCAAAGCAAGCCTGTGCCAGCAAGTCTCCCATAAGCTTGTTCAGACGTGTGGTATCCCATGTTGGAAGCTGTACACTGCAGCAATGAAAACCACTTTCCTATAGGCACACTATGTACTTGCCACCACATCAGTGGCATCTACTAAACGTTTGTTTGCTGCCTGTGTTGTTCTTATTGACAGATGGCCACAGTCAGAAACTCTGTATTAAAGATTGTTGAATAGAAGTTGCAAAGAAAGTTCTCGGTTATTATTTAACTGATGCATTGCAATCCCTACATATCTTGGACATATTTTTGTTTGCTGTGAAGATTTGTAGGAATGGTAACAATTAATAAAATGTCTCGTTTTATTTCTTGCCACAGCGTCGCAAGTGACTGCTGGGATAGGGCGGCACTTGAATATGTGAAGGCAGCTGTAACAAGTAAGTTCATCAGTTATCATTGTGGTAGCTCATAACTGTCCGCATGTGGTGTGTGTGGGTGTGCACCGGCGTGTGAGACAAAAGTCTAATATATGCATTTTGTGGGTAGGACTCAATTTTTAAGGATGTGGTAACGTTTACAAATTGAGCTGAGAGCAGCAGCTCGGCGTTCGGTGAGCTTTGTCATATAGGCAATATTTTAAAATGCCATCAAAAACGTTTTCACTTTCTGCTTATTGCTCTGCAAACTACTGTACATTACTATCACTTTTTCCCCTTCCCCTTCTTGTTAGTTGACCCCAGCAGGCCATTTGTGGACATTATAACAATAAGTGAAGTAAAATTATTATGGAATATGTATCTTTTCGAGGCTGCCTTTTGAAAACTGCATTTATTTTTATTTACGATGTCTGTATTTGTTCAGTTTTCGTGTACTGGAAGTTATGGAAAAATATTTCATTTGCAACCAAACATTTTATCTCGCACCGTAAGGGCTTTGTCCTGAGAGAACAAACCTGAGTCAAAAGTTTGTTCCCTGTCTTTCAAGCATACTCAGTGTTTGCGTATCGTTACGAAGTCAAAACTCATTCATTATAATGAAGTGTTATCTTGAGTGAAAATTCATTCATTATAACTGATATTCGTCTTAAAAGTATGCACATAAGTTCCTGCAATAAGTCTGCTAAGAAACCTAGCAAAGGGCTTATTAGATGTTCAACGCAGGAAGGTGCAAAACAATTTTTGAGTTTTAAGCTTTATATAAGCTTTTTAAATATCTCCTTCTGTTCTGTGTTTTGGGAGGGGGAAGCACTCAAATCGGTATACTGTCTCTAGTGCAGAGGTGTTCGTTTAAGTATACAATGCACTGCTTGTTTGGCAGTGCTCCACAATATTTGAGAGGACAGGGGTAGGACAGCTGGGCCAGTTGTGCCATTTTGACGAGAGATTTTGGATGGCTACTCTAGCAAAAGCATTAAAGGGGCCTGTAACATTAGCATGGCTTCTGGCCTTAACTCTTTGTGGTATGGGGCATTGTGGTGCTTAAGTTCTCTGAGTGATCGCTGTAATCATAATATTATCTTAATCGTCTCTCCAGAAGTCCTAGTTTCAAGCCTGTGGTGTCGGAATGCCGCGGAAATTTGCGGTAACAAAAATGATATGGCAGCCAGATTGACTGCTGGTTTTCTGATTGGTTTGGTGTTGAGTTTTTTTTTGTACTTGTGAGGTGGGTCTGAAATAGTGTTTTAGGAGGGACAGAATGTAAAATGAAGGTGTGAAAGTGAGCTAAATCTAATAATGCCAGGGGTACACTTTACAACTGCACCTAGTAGGCAGGAATCAAGAAGGAAAGCCAGTTGACACACCTCAGTTAAATGTGCAAAGGCCGAACAAGAGGCAAGGTTGGGGAGAGCTGGTGTGGTTGACTTCCAATCCTACCAAAAAAAGCAACATGGGGAGCTTGCTTTGTTGAATTTGTTGCTGCTGTCCTGCCTATGTCACTTATGTGGAAGGACGATTTCGTTGGTGGTCTTCCCTGGCGAGGCAACAATAGCGTGCAAGCTTCCGTGCGCACATGCATGAGACAGTTCCGTTTGCTAACACCAGCACCTGTTTTCAGCATTAAGGGAGTGAATATGCGAGTGAAGCATGTTGGCATTGATTCATTTTATTTAGAATTTTCTCGGTGTAAAATTTTGATTGCATGCTGTGGGTCTGCACTGGGGTCAGGAACGCATGATGAATCCATTTAGCCCTAATAATCAACAGGGATTAAGGCAGATTTCTTAGCTTTGTTATGAGTTTCTGATTCATGGAGGGGTGTTTGGAATGTTTGGAAATTTCGGTATTTTTTGTTCATCGGAGATTACAATGCAATGTTTGTGTGTCAAAATAGTGCTCACTAGTCTCATCTTGCCCTTGTGACTTCAGTTAACTTCATTTTGTTTTTGGCAGTACATTAAAGCTTGCATAAGAGCCAGTGTGTTGAAGACCACGCATGCAAGCACGTGAAAGAAGCCAGTAATCAGCGAGGCCAAGGAAAGCGGAGCGGGGAGGGGGGGAGGGGGGTAATTTTGAGCTGTTGGCGTCAATTCACATCAAATATATCAGTGCCTTTCATCCCTTCCGAAATTGTGTATAGTCTGCCTACCCCTGCCCACCCACAGTCACCATGGCGGATATCTATGCCCGCCGTGGTGAACATGACCTTTAAGTATCATTGCCAACTGCTAGATGTTGCCCCTAGATGAGCTAAACACATACATTCGCATATCTATTTGTTTTAAATATGTTAAGACCCTGACATATTTTTTTTTTTTAATCCAACATTCACCATCCAGTTTCTGTGGCAGTTGTTTTCTATCTCCCCCACAAATTTTTTTGGAACCACATTACAAAGGAACTAGTGTGTGGTGTCATGAAAGTGTGCTATTCTCATTGCATTGATAAATTGCTAAAAATGTTTGTTCTCTGCTTGATCTTGTTCCGCTCGTAATTCTTTGGCCTATAGCTCAGCTTGTAGTTTCTGCGTCTTATAACTGGCTTGACACCCTTTATAGGCTCATGAATGTAGACAGGATTTATGCTCCGCGGAGGTGTCGCATCGCAATTGTTAAGAAATGAATTGATTGATGAATAAAAGAATGGTTATATATGAGGTAAAGGGTAAAAAATGTGTTTGTGAGAAATTTCGTTGATGTGGAGTAATTATGATCCAGAAAAGCCAGTTAGGTGTCAAAATAACCAAGGACGTTAATATAGTGTGCAGGCGTCAAAGCAGCCACAGACATTGAAATTGTGCATAATACATCAAAATTGTGCAAAAAACACACACTCGGTAAAACAGCATAAAAAAAGGAGAAAATTGAGCAAAAAAAGAGAACAAAGGGAAAAAAGTTTAACAAAACTTGAAGTTGGGCTAGATGGTGCATTGTAAATTGACTGAAGATAAAGCGCACGGGAAGACACACACAAGAGAAGAAGACACAGGACACGCGTGTCCTGTGTCTTCTTCTCTTGTGTGTGTCTTCCCGTGCGCTTTATCTTCAGTCAATTTAAAAGGGAAAAAAGAACCAAATATGTGGAAAAGCGTCAGATGAGTGCAACAAGTCGCAGGAAAGGCTTTCACCTTACCACACATTCACACTGGCGACTTACGGAGGTCGCGCGGCCTCGATTTGTAAGGAGGGGGAGACCCGCGACAAGCGCTTACTAACAAGGACTGTTCAGATCGGCATGTGACTCTCTTCACAACAACCTCCTTTCCGAATGAGATTTGAACGAAGAGCTGACTTTCGAGCCTTTATGGTCTCTGCTACCGTGCTCTGGTTAGATCGATTCGGACTCATTTGGGGTATGAATATGTGCAGTTGTAAGCGAGGAAGAAGATCTTATAGTTATGCCCGTGTTTAGGGCTTTTTCGACAGCCAAAGCGCTCCAGTTTGACGAAGACGGAAGCAGCGGTGGTGTGTGCGCTGTTGTTTGCTGTCTCGTGAAATAGCAGATTACGAAATCGCCTCATGCCCGAGCATCGAGCGCATGACCAAGAATACGAGTACAATTGCGAATTAGTTAGCTTCACTCTCGCATTGATCATAACGTGTGCCCAACAACTGCGGGTGCAGTAAGTCGATCATGCACACGCGCGTATGCACTCATCAATTTTCCTGCCTTGGAAGGGGGCAAAAGCGCTGCGGATTGGCTCAGTAGTTATGCGGCTTGAAGTCACGTCACAAAAAGATCGGTCAGCGAACGACTCCCTCAAACTACCTGAAACGGGTCACTGGTGACTTGTTTGGGTCTCCCCCTCCTTGACTAATTGCCCCCTTTGTGACGAATCGTGTTGCTGCGAGTCGAGTCGACAGTGTGAACCAGCCTTAAGAGTGTCTCCAACAAATTTTTGCGGAATATGCTTTTTCTTGGGGTCCAGTGGAGCACAATCATACTATTTACTGTCAAAACTGAAAATCTGCTCAAGGGGCTCTTCTCTGGAAGCTAGTTGGTAGACCTGACTCCATCTGGCTTAGACAACTATGCACGTGGTTGGAGAAACCCACCACGTTGGCCGGAACTTTCCTTGTTAAAATCCTAGCATTGTCTGTAGAAATCCGCAGATAGACGTAAATCCGCAGATAGACGTAAAAGAGTGAGAACTTGGTGAACATGTGCAACTGCTCCAGACCGAGCTGAAATTGAAAGAATGCTGAAGTTCCAGACTCAAAGCTGCCTATTTCATCGTTCGAGACGAAGTTAGAACTCGCAAAGTTGTTTTCTGACTGTTTGCTACTGCTGTTATGAAAAAATTTATGGTAGAAGCAGTGGAATCACATGACCTACTGCGAATTATTAGCCTGTCCTGACGCAAGCGCCAATGCCAGTTCCGGTGACGTGTGATCACTGCGCTCCAAATAACCAGGTAGTGGTGAAAAAAAATTAGCTACACAAAAATCGAAACTACCTCCTAATAGGGGCTACATGCTCCAACACGTGTAGTTTGGCAGCACGTGCTAAACCATTGATCATTATTGATTGATAGCCAGTGGGGCAGTGTTGATAGTTTTTGTCATCTTGCTCTGTAGTCAGTCAGAAATGCTGATAATACTGCTACAAAAAGTTATAATTAGCTGATCCCAAATCTATTTTCTGCTTCGCAGCTGTTCCACAGCTCATTTCTGCTCCAAGAACTGCTACAAATCTTTTTTGGGCTACGAATTGAATCATATTGTTGGCTTCGTTATTTGACAGTGTTGAGCGGTGATAATTACCCGAAAATGGTGCCAGCTAGTATTCACTAGTAAGCTTTGACTGTCATGCCTTTTCTATCATATTTTTATCCCCTCTGTGTCCCGTAAAAATTTTTTGCTTTAACTTGTGTTTTTTGGAAAGAGCATTCTATTATGTGCATATTTTTTTTTTCACCAACTTGCCATAAGGCATGCTATAGAAAGTCATGCAAACCGTTTTTTGCCAGAAACTGGAAAAGTTTTGCTTTTAAAGTTTTCCATTAGCCACTTAGGGAAATCCTCTTCCCTCGTCGCCGACAGTCCTACTTTGAAGAATCCGTGTCCTTGACACCCTTGTCATTGCACAAGTCCACAGCAGGTAGCGAACGTCCTCCTCTGCAGCCGGTGTAGATGATTTCGGGCAGGTGGTCGGTCCTATGTCTTAGGAGTCCCACCAACACTTGACTGACGGGGTAAGGGCCGCCCCAGCCCTTATCCTTCTAAGGGATACCTCCTCCAGTCTAGTTAAGTTATTAGGGAGGGGGTAAGTGCATGACAGGATGAGGGCATGTGCACTTTTCCGCAGAGGGGATGCTAGGATGGGGACTACAGAACGGGCATCAAAAGGTAGCTGGGTGGATGCTGTATTAGTGTTTGGAGTTTGATGTGTGAGGTTGTCAATGTTTCTTTGCTCAGTGTTCTCAGGATTATCTTGTGTCCAGTGTATCTGGAAGCGCATCTTTGTTTCTTTATTAAGTGCATGGACCTCCTGTGTTACACAAAGTGTTTTTGTTACTCCTTTCAGTTGTTTTATGGCAGCTAAGAAGTCTGTATAGATGTGGGCTTTTGTTATGGACTCTTTTTTGTTTATGGCTTTCATTGCATCGCGGATTGCCTAAAGTTTCATTACAAGCGAGTCCGGATGTTCTGTTTCATATTCGTTATGTACGTTTAAATCTTCATGAGCCGGACTGGTACCTGTTGTTCTGCTGCCATATTCTATAATTGACGCATCTGTATATGTAATACAGGTTCCTGGGAGTACATCAATGAGAGGGAGAGATGCCGGCTTGTCTTTACGACGCGCTTAGTTGTTTTTATTCGTCGTAATAGTTGTGAACTCCAATGGAGGGGGGTCAGCCATTGTCACCGCATTTGTCAAGGATGCCATGGGTATAACATATTTTCGTTTTATATTCCTTGTTGCCTCTCGTTGTTCAATGAGTTCTGTAAGTGTGTTGAGCTGTGCATATTCCTAAGTATAGGGATGGGGGTACGTTTTGGTAAAGCAGTGATTGTACACATTGCGTTCCTATTTATTGTTTCCAATTCTGCCCACTATCGCCTCGTGAGTCTTTCGAACTGAGCTTGGTATAGTATCCTGGGCTGAAGCACCGATTTTGCAAAACAAGGCAAGAAAGGTGCAGTTCATTACTTACGCAGATGATGTCACATTCTGGTCTACTCATAAACGTCTTGAGACACAAAATCTTAATTTGCAAGAGGCCCTAAATACACTAGATGAGTACGTCTGTGATGCAGGATTGGAGCGTTCACCCCAAAGGTCCAGCTACAGTCATGTTGCAAACAAAAATGGAAGAAAACAATTAGCAAGGAAAAGAGTTCTGCTAAAGATTGGAAATCAGGCATTACAAGAGGTGGACGAGTTGAGAGTTCTTGGCCTAGATATTCATAAATCTGCAAAGGAACACAATGGCTTCATAGGATGAAAAAAGTTGAATTTGTTCTTTGTGCAGGTCGATTTAAAAGATCTAGCAGTATTTTGAGCAAATGATGTTATGACTTTCTTAGTGATGTAATGTCAATATTTTTTGCAGACGCTGATACAGTGAAAGTCCAAGTGCTAGGAGAGACGTCCTCTGGGGGCCTAACAGGAAGGTTGTTTGTGGACTGCAACAAAACTACCATCTGTCTTAATGAGGAGCTGATCAAATTGAAATTTGCCGTCCCACGTGTTGGTGAAAACAGTGAAGGTATGTGCTACTTTCCGTACAACATTACTGCATGGAATGGGCTATTTATTCTGTATACACAGAACTTTCTAAAATTTCGGTACTTCCGATATTGTATGCATATACCTTCGCATACAATGAATTTGCTTAAACAAATTTTTCTGATTGGAAGCGAAAAAATTTGTTCGCATAGCTTTAATGGAGACGTTCAGACTGCCATGTCACTCTGCATTCTGCACCTTAATATGTTGCATTAATAGGCATGTTTGTTGCATTGTTCAAGGAAAGATAAAAGAGCCACAGCACTAAAAGGTGATTACGCATTTACAATAATATGAATGGTTTCCTTGTTTTTCCAATTCGTTTTTCAATTAATGGTTTTTGCACAATTGCAATTTTGATTTTTGCATCTTTCACGGAATGCTCCCATGATGCTTTTGAATCATGGGAGGCCTGTAGCTGAAATGGCTGCACACTGGGGTTCGCTTGCATACCTTATCTTTGGCCTCAACCACAGCCGCCTGGATCAGTGTGTGCGTTGGGGTTGGTACGACCCCCCATTCGGACGGACAGGGCGGAATTGCCGAGAGTGGCATGGCCGCTCCCTCCGCCGCACCACAGCGTGCACCTCTGACCCCTTTAGTTCCACTGCTCTGGCTGCGCGCGATGCGATATGTGGCACCCCTTAAAATATCTCTTAAAAAGCGCTGCTGAAAGTTTTGCTCATGAAAAAAAGCACACAAAAGCGCCCATGATTCTGGTTAGCTTTTTTTATTTGTACTTTATGTCCCTGCCTTTGAGGATGACTCTGCCTGAAGCGAGTACACTCGTCAGCAAAGTTTGTGTATTTCTGTGCATCCAAGTGTAGCATTTAAATGAAAACTATACAAGCTTGAGAAGACATTCGTGCTCCTAAAAGGATTACCACGACTGGCTGCTGAGGCAACGCAGTATTTATTTTCTGCGAATCCGCAGTACCTAAAATTCACAATGCCTACATCATTGTAGCTTGATTAAATGATTTTATAACTGTCAAATTGTATTTTAGAAAACGAGAAATAGGATTAAAAACTTGGGAAATAGAGATGCAGTCATGGCAGCCTTGCACAGAAGCAGTAGGACTTTTTGACGGGTTAGTTGATACATGATCTTGATTCTCATAGCGCTGACGAAACACCACAGGAAGAACAACACAAAAGGACAGAAGCGCAACTTCCAACTTTAATGAGCAGAAAAGGAACCCAGGCACTCTTTTATAATCTCTGGTCAGCATGAATGTGCGATAACCCCCACACTAAATCAGAAAAAAAAAAAAAAAAAAAAAAAAAAAAAAAAAAAAAAAAAAAAAAGAAGTGCGGGGGTTATCGCACATTCATGCAGACCAGAGATTATAAAAGAGTGCCTGGGTTCCTTTTCTGCTCATTAAAGTTGGAAGTTGCGCTTCTGTCCTTTTGTGTCGTTCTTCCTGTGGTGTTTCGTCAGCGCTATAAGAATCAAGATGCACAGAAGCATGCTGTGCGACATCAGTGCATGTTACAGGTGGTCGAAATTTTGGGAGTCTCTCACTGCGGCGTCTTTCATAGCCTGAGTTGTTCTGGGATGTTAAACCCTAAAAAACAAACAAAACCAAACCAAATCATTACTTGGGAAAAACTGTTTTTTTTTGGGGGGGGGGAGGGGGGGGGGGGGGGGGGACAGCCGTCCATCATTCCACCGATCAGTCAATGAAAGCATGCGGCCGCCCGCAATCATGGAGCCAGCTCTTAGCATCGGTTGCTACAAAAGGTGTGCTTGGTGGTGATGACAATTAGGCTGGCTGCCTTGTGACATGGCACGGGTGCAAGCTCCCATTTTCTTCCAAGCCAGAGTCACAACCAATCCTTCGCCAAAGGACGCAGCAGCCTGGCAACAACAGCAGCGCATTTGCTCTAGTTTTTTTCACACGTACTTGTGCACTGCAATCGACACAAGCGTGGCGACTTTGTTTTGGAAGCCGAAGTTACTTTCTTTGAAGGGTAGGCATGAATTATCAGTGCAGCATCCAGTGGCAGGAAAAATGGAGATGTTGCAGCAGACTTCCACATCTCACAGAGCACGCTGTCAATGATCCTGAAGTCGAGAGACTCTAAGCTCTTTCTTCGGGGACATCCGTGAAGCGTAAAAAGCTAACGCAAATGGCTCATGAGGACCTTGAGAAGGCTTTCTACATGTGGTTCCTCGATGTGCGCGCAAAGAAGATGCCATTCAGCAGAAACATGCAGCAGCAAAAGGCACTTGGCTAAGCCTGTATGCTGGGCATCGATGGCGATGGCGATGGCGATGTGGCCGTACCCTTTTCAACGGGCAATCACACCAAGGGATCTGACCAAAAAAATCGTGAAAAGAAAAAAAACTTAAACAGAAAAAAAAAAAATCTCAAAAAGATCTTCCTTTTTGTTTTTTCCTTTTCTCGCAGCCTTTGAGCTGTTGAACCGCACTTCACATTCACTCTTCACTCTGCCCTCGCACTTGACCCTGTCCAGCCCACTGGTCTTACTGCTCCTCGCGTCCGCCACAACTCAGCCGCCTTTTTGTGCACTCCAGAAAAGCCCTCAAAGACTAAACATTGCTCACACTTCCGGATAAGTCTGGCTCGCCACCGCCACCACACTGCTGGTGCCTGAGAATCCAAGCACGAGGGGTAGTGACTCTGTGCGAGGGGCAGGGGTCGTAGCAGGTGCTTCAGTCTCCTCCTCCACACCGCAGAAGGCGCAGTCTGGCAAGCACTCGTGAACTTTTCTCTCCACTTGCGCGTCCTCAGAGCTCCACACCATTTCTCCACCAGTACCGTGCTCACCGTGGAGTTGTCATACCACGGCTCCGGGCCGATCCCTGTCTTCTGTACGCTGTACAAAGCCAGTGATGGCTTCGCCTTGAGCACCCACGCTGCCGTCTCCGCTTCTTTCACTGTTTTTTTCTGGCTTACCGCAGGCACATCTGAGAGGCATGCCGCTGGCAGGTGGTACCTTTTCTGCAACTTTGCTGTCCACCTAGTTCACTTAGTCGAGATCCCAACGTATACGAAGTGAA
Source organism: Amblyomma maculatum (assembly GCF_055883805.1). Classification (NCBI taxonomy): domain Eukaryota; kingdom Metazoa; phylum Arthropoda; class Arachnida; order Ixodida; family Ixodidae; genus Amblyomma; species Amblyomma maculatum. The sequence continues at coordinate 186,092,608 of NC_139344.1, forward strand.
CTAGTATTTGATGTGCCAGATTGTTCTCCGGAAGTCGCGTCTGTCTGTCCTCATAACTTGCCCTAGCTGCCGCCTCCCGCGCTACTAATGAGGACCATCCAGCTTCCCCCTGGGTTCCCTCCACTGCCGTGTGTTTCGGTACCCCTAAGGCCACCCGGCCGACTGCTCTCTGCTGTCACTCGAACACCCGCAATAGCATACGTCGGAGCCGGCACCGCCACCATCTTCCACCGGGCTGTGGTCACTTCGTACACCCACGCCCACAGCGTCGACGACCCAAGACACCCTTATAACGTGCCGTTTTTCTCGGCATTTCCCTTTCATGTTGGTCCAAGGATGATTTTGAAAGCCAGCTCAGGGTGGCTGACCCGTTTCAAGGCCAGGCATGAAATCGTCGCTAAAGTGCTGTGCGGCGAGCCAGCAGACGCCGATGCTGCATCTACTGCAACTACTGTCAACTACTGTGCCGGAATTAATGGAGAAGTATGCCACATCAGACATCTACAATGCCGATGAAACGGGACTTTTCTACGAGCTCCTTTTCTTCAAGACTTTTCACATGAAGGGCCAGCCATGCAGCAAAGGGAAACATAGCAAAAAGTGTGCGACTGTGCTCTTGTGCTGCAACATGGACGGGTCTGACAAGCACTGTTTGGCAAAAGTGCGTGGCCGCTGTGCTTCAAAGGTGGCAAGAGCCTGTCCGTCGAATATCTTGCCAATAAAAAATCTTTGATGACACAGGTCAGTTTCAAAGAGTGGCTAACCGCCTTTGACCGTGACATGACGGCAAAGAAGCGTGAGGTTTGTTTGCTCATTGACAATTGCTCGGCACATAGCGTTAAAGATGTTTAGCTGCAAAGCGCTGAAGTCAGATTCTTTCCGCTGAATTGCATGGTTTTAATCCAGCCGTTGGATCAAGGTGTTATCAATAGCGTTAAAAGCGCTTGTCGACGGCAACTGATTCAGCGGCTGGTGTTAAACATCGACACCAGTTGGGCAAACATAGTGGATTTGTGCATGGCTGTACAGATGGTCGCAACAGCGTGGATGGCAACCAGGCGCAGTATCATCCACAACTTGTTTTACGCATGCTGGCTTTCACTCTGATGCTGTTGACAGTGATGTGCTAGCTCACGAGGAGCTGAGGGATGAAGCCATAATCAAGGGTGCTCGCCACAGCAACACATCATCGGATGATGACAGCGACACAGGATTTAGCACCTCCATCTGCATTAAAAGTGATGGAAGCATTCGATATGCTCCGCAGATTTATTGGTGCTCACCGCGATGAAACTGCTCTCAGAGTGCGAAAGTCGCGCCACTGCACTCAAGGCAAAAAAAAGCAGAAGCTGACCAACTTCTTTGAAAATAAATTATGTTTTAGGACTATGTTCAACCTGACAGTGTTTTTGGGCTGTTTTCGCGTCGGCGAAATTTTGCTTTAAATTTAAACACAAAGTAGAAGAAAAAACAATGTGCCGATGGTGGGAACCGAACCCACGAGCTCCAAATATCGCGTCTGGTGCTCTTCCAACTGAGCTACATCGGCCGCTGTCCCGCCTGCTACTTTCTTGGTTATTAATGTTGTCTGTATACGAACCTTGAGAGTGTTCACCATAGCTTACGGGGGTCTAGGTTCTGGCAGTCTTGAAGCCATAAGTAGCGTAAGAGGGTTCTAGCACAGCTTTCGCCCTCGCTCTTGATCATGTTCTATGTGACGCTGGTGGTAACACAGGACGTTCCACGTCCGCCGCTATGGTTGAGGGTAGCGCTGGTGAACACATTAATACCCAAGAAAGTAGCAGGGGGGACAACGGCCGATGTAGCTCAGTTGGAAGAGCACCGGACGCGATATTCGGAGGTCGTGGGTTCGGTTCTCACCATCGGCACGTTGTTTTTTCTTCTACTTTGTGTTTATTATCTTTCCCCTAAACAGTTTACATTACTAATTTCTGTGATTATCCAAGTCATAGTTAAAAAAAAAAGAGACAAAGTACAATCCCCAATGCTTTCCTTGTGCTCGCCGACTGTTGGCTTCTTTCCTTCATGTATTATAAGGATGTAGACATTTTGTTTTATTCTTCAAGCGAAGAAGATAGTGATGATGTTTACACAGTGAGTCTGAAGCGGAAGAGTGCAGCAAGGAGACGTTGGCCAGCTCCCGCGATGGTGCCATGTTATCATACAGACTGCAATCTGAGCTACTTTGATGTGAACTATGAGGAAATGGACGAGTGTGCACAATTATTCAAAGCATATCTTTTTTCAACACTTTCTCTGACATTTATTTACTTCTTTTTATATCACACCTAAACGGAGCCACATATGGTGTATTACCGTAGGCGACACTACTGTACATTTTTTGCAATTATTTTCCTTTTTTAAACGTGTTATCGAAGCATTTCGAGTTGTAAAAAAAAAAAAAAAATGGGCAATTTTGGAACAGAATGTTTTTTTTTTTTTTTTTTTTTTTTGTATTGAAGCCTCTAAACCTGATGAGGCCTATTCCCCTGAGTGCTTTAGGAAAAGCCTTCTGTAACCAGCACAGCATAAATGCAGTAATATCTCTGTCACAATTGGGGCAGGATTGAGCTCTGCATGGCCTTCGGCAATGAACTGATGCAAGCCCTCAGTCCGCAAGGCTGGCTTCACCACATGACAGCCAGTGTACTAAATTGTGGCTTTCCTCTGTGACATCAGTGGAAAACATAAAATCATGGAAAGGACCATGCAACCCACAAGCGCACCACTCATTCACCTCTTCACACAGTTTTAAGCTGCTGCCACTGCCAGTAGGTGCCCAAGGACGCTCAGCCGACCCGGCTCCATGCCAAGAAAGTGATAAGGAGATTAGTTCATTATGGGAAGGGCCACTTGCAGAAGTGCTGCACGCAATTCATTATCTACCATTCTTCTGAACGGGAGTTAAATTTTTCAAGGGGTTAGTCTGACAGTTGATATAAGCAGTAATTCAACATACATTGAAATCTCATTGATGCAGTCTCGGTTAATGTTTTTCGGTATAATACAGTTACTTTTTGTTCTCGGCTGGCACCTTGTAGAGACAGTGCAATTTTCTACGGCTAATGAGATCCTATTTTCACTTGGGTTTAGATAGCACAATCGTAAAAATACCTATAAAGTAAACTATATTATGGTTTCGAATTTCCTTCTAAGAGTCTGTGAAACTGTATTAGTGGGGGCAGGGGGATAGTAGACATAGTAATTGCAAAGCTCACGGCCAATGTGTTAGTACTATTTGCTTGCTTAATGAGCTCCTCTACACTTTTCTTGTTTAATTTTTTTTATAAATTTGTAGCTTAGTATCCGAGTTTTGTGCCCTTGCTTGCTGTTGCTGTCTGCAGTGCCCCCCAGCCAAGCTGCTGCGCACTGTGGTGCAGATAACTATGTTTTGAAGAGGTATTCTGCAGTACTGATGCTGTGGGCGAAATTGGCAGAGCGCCAAGATTTAGACTCTTTACGGCTTCGTAGTGGTTTGGAGATGAGAAGTGAAACGGCAACCTGTTTCTGCAAGTATATTCTGCTTCTGGACATAGAGAAACAAAGTGTAACACAAAAATGTATGGTTGGTTTCTGATGTTTAACGTCCCAAAGTGACTCAGTCATTGAGAGACTCCTGAAAAATATGTTTAATTTTAGATTCTTTTGAGAATTGTACCAAGATTCCACTATGAAGTCAAATCTCATAAAATTCAACTCCTGTTAAGAGTATTAAAAAAGCAAAAAACAAGAAAAATTTGGTATAGACACCAAATTTTGATCGCATTTTTCTTGTTAATTCCTTTGTATGGATCGCCCCGTGGTTTTCGCCTGCTGAGACCGCTGAATAATATATAATTGGATTTTCTTTTCTCACTAGTTTTGGTTTTAGCAGCAGAGAGATGGCTGTAAGACACAAGTATAGGTCACGCGAAGCGGGAAAAACAAACCTATATAATCTCTGACTCTTCACTTGTTGTGATTCCTGTTTTTGAGGCAGGCTGGCTTTAGCATTTTAGTAAATTGAAATGATAGAGGAGTGATCATGTTGTTTTTCTCACCCCTCACGTGACCTACACTTTGGTGTCGCAGCCTTCACTCGGCTCTTGAAACCGAAACAGTTGAGAAAAGAAATTCAATTATAAATTGTTCAGTGGTCGTAGGGGTCGTAGATTCCTAAACCTGAGTAATTCGAAATGCAGGCTGAATGTTGGTGTGCATAAAGATGTTTTGGTCCATTCATGTGGTGCTAACTTTATTCAGTTTCATTTTTTTACCTTCAGAGATGGTGTTACGGGACGAGAAGACGGAGATGACACTCGGAACTGGCACAAGGCAACAGCCTTTGGTGAAAGAAACACAGATTGACAGCAGCCGACGCCTTTATATGGAAATTCAACGCAATGTAGCCACAGCAGCATTGAAAGATGTTTACGATGATATCATGGGCATGGCTTCCAAAGAGGTTGGCTTTCCTTTAGAAGTGTCACGACCAGAGTCACAAGAAGTGTCACCACCTCCATCTGTTTCTGATAATTGTAGTTCCCCTACACAGTGGTCATCCTCATCGTCTACCATTTCCATGGAGTCATCCTCAACAGATTCCGATACATCTCCTACATTGCCTGGACTTGGCAGGGGCCTTGCCTTATATCTGCAGCTTGATGAATTGAGAAGTCCCGGCTTATTGCAAAAGCCTGATGTAGTAAGCAGCACAAATGATTTAGCAGAAGAATCGAAGAGCCCTGTGCTTGGCCTATCACCTGATGTTGTACATTGCACTCCTACTCCAGTGGGTTTTCTGTCTGAAAATGCTGGCACTACAGACGGCACAGCTTCTGTGGCATCAACATCTGTGCCACCACCACCACCACTTGTTGGTAGTCCAGAACTGACATCAGTCTCTGACATTACTTCCAAGCCTTTTGTTACAAGTGCCTCCAGCAGCGGACCACCTAAAGCTCGTGGTCGTGCTCGATTCAACCAGTCATATCTTGTTATGAAAGCACAGTATGATCCGAGCATTAAGGTGAGGCCACCTAGGGCCAGCAGTTTTCGCTTTAGTCAAGAAATGCAGGAAGCAGGTGCTACGACGGAAGAGGATGGAGTGTCTGCACAGGCCAAGACTTCTGATTTTTGTGGCATGGGAAACCCAGGAAACACTGACTCACCATTTTATCATCCTGCAGGGCGAGGCCTTGCGCTTGGGCATTTAAAAGCAAGATCTGACCGTACATTTCCACTACCATTTGGAAATGAGCCTTTGAAGCTGCACAAGAGTGCCGAAAGTGACCATAAGCCTGCACCTGTATGTATGGACGTTTGCAGTAGCTCATCAGGTACAGTGAGCAAAGCACAGAGGCTGAAGGATCTCCTGCAAAGGCAGAGCCGTCCACTGAATAGAGCTACTCTGGGAGGCCTTCCCTCATTGACGTCTCAAGCTGGGGAGGTAAGTTCTGCCAAGTCATAGGTGACTGTTGTCAGTGCATGTGGCAGTTTACGTAATGGAACAATAGAGGACCTTAGTTCTTTTGTTCTCATACCCACATAATGTACAAAACCTTACTCAGTCATGAGAATTTACTCAAGATTCTTCCAAAACCACTTTCTCGTTTTCGAAACATTGTACGCCTTCAGGTTAGTTTTAGGCACCTTTGCACTGGTGCCCTAATTAAAACATCTCTTAAATGCACACAAGTGGCAGTTATGAATAGAACATTACACTACACTTCTTACATGTCTATCTGTTTCTGGGACCTTTGTTGACAAGGGGGGGAGGGGGGGGGGGGGGGGGGGCTCTGGATGCTTCTGGGGTAACTTCTCTAGCATAAAACTTCATAGTTTCCTTTATAATGCAGAATAGTGGTGGTGAAGTGAATCAAGGGTAGGTTTAAAAGAGTGCCAACAAAAATGGCTGAACCTTTGTAAAATGGTAAAAGCTAAATTTTTGTGTTCATATTTGAAAATGGACTTTTATCGACCAGCACATAGCAGTGCGTTACTCAATGATTATTTGTGTTATTTTAAGGCGCTTTAATGGTTCATACTGTCGGCGTTCGTTCATCTGGTCACACTATAGTTATCAATCAAATGACGCCATCAGAAGAATAAAAACCCTATCTCCATCGGGAATTGAACCTCCATCTCTTGAATACCCAGCCAGGTACTTTAACCAGCTGTGCCACACCCGGGATCGTGAAACGCACATCATAGTTCTCCCCGTGTACCGTGAGGAAGGTAGTTAAAAGTAAATAAATCCTATCTCCACTGGCAATCGAACCTCCATCCTTTGAATCCCCAGCCGACCGCTTTAACCAACTGCGTCAAGCCCGGGATCGTGAAACACACATGATTCTCCTTGTCTACTGTGAGGATGATAGTGGCAATGACATGACACTGCAGTGATGGAATTAGCAATGATGATAATGGTGCATCTAGTTGATAATGATAAGGAGAGCAAACGTGATGCACCATGTGCCCCAACAACGCTCAGGCTTTCGCATTTCTGCAGTGTAGATTCCAAAGCGCTCTCGGAATTTTCTCTTGAATGAAGTGTCACAGGTGTCTGAGATGTTATTTATGCGAGAAGTGTCGAATACAGTAGAATGTTAACACAAGCATTGTTGATACAATTTGCAATACGGTACGAACCTGTGAAGATTCCCAGCAGGGTTGCATTGTGCAGTAGGCATAATTTTAGCTGTTTATGTTCCTGTGCACCATTACAAATGACTGCGCTTTAGAGCACTAAGCGTTTGCTCGTGCATTATTAATGTCACGATTGCTTTTTGTGCTTCACTGACGGTATGTAATCACTTGTTGCACATATACACGGGCAGCATGAACAGCACCACAAAGCCTGTGGCCTGCACATCATCGAAATTGCAGTTGCAACTTGTGCTGTACGCACTATGCAGGTTGTTATGCAGCTGTAAATCTCATCAGCTGTAAAAAAACACGATAAAAAGTCAGATGTGAGAAAAGAAAAAAAATTGCATTGCGTGAATTTTTTCATGGCCCCGTAAGATACGTATTATTGCGACTGGATTGAGGAAAATCTTTTCTGGAGCTCATTGTCCTAATTTGTTGCTGTTGCTTTTTATGCCTTATGATTAGGATATTGCTTTTGGGCACATGCTTTTTGGGTGCTCATTGTTATACTTTGTTTTAATGGACTTAATGTGCATGTATGTGCACACACACTTTGCCTCTTGCTCCTGCATGTTGGTGACAAATTATCTTCAGCATTATTCTTTTTGATGCTTTGCAAATCAGAAACTGGAAAATCGTTAGCCACTTTACTGCTTGAGCCTGTCATTATGTTTTATAATTAGCCATTTCGTGCTTAAGGTCTATATAATTTGTGAGTTCCACAGAGCTGCCATGAAGCAAATTTTAATACTTGGTGCTAAACAGGATTTTTCGGTAAGTATATCAGTTGCGTTGGGATCATTTTTAGAGAGCATTGCAGTATTTTTTGTTGTTGTCGCAGTGCTGCAGGCAGAGGTGCAGCTAATCTACTTTGTGATGTCTTTCACTGTTCTAAAGTTGTTGACATCCAACTGGCATGTTTGCATGCCTGAATGACTGCTTGACAGTGATTTTGTTGTTCTATGCCATGTTTTTCAGGAGGATGGGAATCTTGTTCAGAAAGAGAAATGGCATTCCCAGTTTATTTCCCACCAAGCACCCATGAATGTCAACCAGGGCCTGGAAGACCTGCAGTAAGTTAATGTCGTGTGGAGCATTAGTGGAGCATTTGTGGAGTATTACAGTAATAAAGTTATTGCTACAAAGACCTGTTGGTGTGTCAGAAATGTGCGAAAAATTATTAGCGCAGACTTAAGGAATTGCAAACCAGTAAGCCATTAGAATTGCATCAGTAACATTGGCTCAATATAAGTAGAAAGGGTGCTATCATTATTTTACTTATAAACACAGTTAAAATTAAAAATATGAATTCGACAAATGGCACAAATTTGCAGTTTGTGTTTGTGATCTAAAGGATTGGTGCTGTTGGGTGTGTTCAAATACAGAGGTGGAAGTGCTGCTCCAAACTGCTTTTCCTGCTGGATCCTGCTCTGAAACATAATATTGCTCCAAAACTGCTTCAAACCAGCTGCCTCAGTGTTCCGCCGTCAAATTCAGCAGAACACAGGTTTTTGCCACACAAGGGCCTATAAATGATATTTCCTCCAAAAATGTGATTCGATGCAGTTTGCTTAAGTGACAGTGAGAAGCACATGGAGCAGTGGCATGCTGCAAGCTTCGTGTGCACACTCTAGGGACCGCTTTGGTAAAAAAAATGCAGCACAATGGTGGCAGTTATAATAGACCTCGCGCTTAGTTTAATAGGTATAAATGTTTCATAAAATAAAGAAGCATAGAGCATAACAAATTTGCGAGTAAATAAAAAAAGCCACAACAACCGATTAGAGGGAAATAATTAGGAAAAAATGTTTTGTGCACTTGACGTAGCACTTTCTCCAAGCCTTTTGAATTGCTGGTAGTAAGAGAAGTGAGCGAAGCAGTCATACCGTTGGGAAAGGTGTCTGACAGCACAGAGCATCTAGAGTTGCTTTAAGGGTTCAGTTGTGAAAACAAGCAGGTACTTCACCATTGCGCCTCTTTGTTAGTACCAAGTGTGCCAAGCCTACATCAGACAAAAGCATACTTGAAGCTTAAGGTGGTGACACCACAAAGGTGTCATTCATTAGACGTATTCTCAAGAGTGCTGGAAGAGCCATACAGGGCCTATTGCCAGCATATTTAAATTAAAGAAGTGCCAGTGTTGCTCAGGTGAAAACTGCAGCCACTGGCAGAAAGTTATGAAGCAGAAGAATCTGGAAGAGGAAAGGGCTATCCTTGAGTGCAGTTTGTCCTTCCTGAAGGTAGTACTGGCGAGTTCCCTCGAATTCTTCAGCATAGGGGTAGGATATGCACAAGGAGAGTGGAAATGTGCTGGTCACTGATGTAAACTCCAAACTAGGGGTGGTGCTTGAGCTTATCAAAGGGATAGACTCCATGTTTCGATCTTTCATGTCAAAATAGTTGGACTTAGTTCAGTTATGACATGTAGAAGCAAGCATTTGGTTTGCTGATGGTCCTTTCCGAATTGTTCCACAAGTCATTTGTGTTACTTCAAATATCTGTACATGTTTTGGATGTTTGTCTTGTCGGAGATGCAGGTGTAGTCGGCAAAGCATTGAACATTGAATAGAAAGGAATGAAGTTCGCTATTTTTGTATGTCGGGAACAAAAACTTCCAATTAAAGCGTTTGATCCTAGAAACATGCTCCAAAACATAATTTCAATGCTCCAAACTCTCATTTTATTGCTCCAAAGCTGCTTCAGATCGGCTTTATTACTGCTCCCTGAGCTGCTCCAAAATGCTCGAGCTTGCTTCCACCCCTGAAAAAACTGCGATTAAAGTCCCATGAACATTTTTGTTTTCAATGAAATTTTTAATTATGATGAGCAAATGTGTCTACACAAAGGAATGAATTTTAGTTTTTCAAGATACGCTGTAATTTCATTGAAAAAAAAAAAAAATATACCTCAAGAGGTGGAAGACGCCATTTTTGCCTTTTCATTGTGGTGCATCCTTTTTGAGTCTCCTCTGTCACACGGGCATTTTGAAGGTCTTCGAACCGATTGTCTATCGATTCGAAGGCCTTCAAATGCTGCCACATGGTCATTTCCAGTGGCCATTGAGTCAATAGTCTATTGAGTCAACGGAACAGCTCAGAACTCTATCGAGATCTCGAAGGCCTTCGAACGTCGTGCAAGGTTTCTGCACTCCATTTCCTACATCAAGTGCAACACTGCCAAAACTAGAGCTCTTGATTGCGTTCCCTGCATCCGCGATGAAAAATAGTGCCTGCTCTTGACGAGAGCAAATAGTAGTTGCTTTGTCTGCAAGCCTAATACATCTTACATTTGCCATCAACTTTATAAAAAGCACCTTGTTTATGGAGAAAGGATCGGATCCGGTGAATTTGTGTTTTGTTAGTAGTATTCGCTCATGTCGCATTTTCGCGGCCCCACAACTCTGCCAGCTGTGCCTTCCACGCTGCGCATCTCTTTTTGAGAAAATGGCCTTCAACGCAGCGACCTCGACTGCCTCTTTGGAGTCGATTTTTTCTATAAGGTCCGTGCTGCAAAGATGTCCAGGCACGCGAAGCAATTTATTGCAAACATGTATGCTCGGAAAAGAGCCCGTTTCTGCAGAAACCACTCTGACACATAACAAGTGCGTAGTGATATGCCTCCTTTATTTTTCTTGCGGACTACTTGCTTAGCCTTCACTGCGTTGCACCTGATGTATGAAACTGAGTGTAGCGTTGACCTGAGGAGCACCATGCGCATTGTTGTGCACAGCGCATCTACGATACAAAAACATGAGCAAGAGTTCTTATTTAATATCTTTAATTTATGCAGTAAAATATTAGTGTGCACAATTAATAGCATCATTCTTTTTTAAGGTGCATTATTTTTGGACTCTCTACCACTGTAGCCTGTGCCGCCGAGAAAAGCAAACACAATGAAAAGCACAGTCGTATGAACGTAAACGCGTTAAAAAAAAAAAAGTTATCTTTTAATAACAGCTAAAAACCTGCAGCTACTAAAAACAAGGAAACAGTTATATATTTAATTTTGCATTCATAGAAAGACTAGTTATTTAAGCAAAACAGAAAGCAATTATAGTGGCGCCACAAAAGTTTCGTGGCAAACACCAGAACTATTTCAACAGCCTTCGAGTTTGGTCATGTAGCAGCGACACAACTCCTTCGAGTTCAGTCGCAATTGAAAATCTCGAAGGCTATAGACTTAGTCGCCTTTGAATATGACCGTGTGACATGGGTATTAAAGGACAAAACTGCAAACATTGCTACAGGAGCAACGCTTTCCAAAAAAGTCAATTTCCCGCCATTCATTCTTGCGTGATGCAATGAGCAGTTGCCACTGACACTTTCCTGTGGTAGGGATTTCTCTACAGTGCTTCAAATTTCGTCAATCTTCAATACGAAAAAATGGACAACTGATTCCGATAAAAAAAGAAAACGTTTTTTGGTATTTGATAAAATCTCCCTTAACAATCCTCAATACCTTTTAGTTATTAAGGACTAAAAAAATTTTTCGTTATATTATTTACAATATAAAAATAAATACAACTGAGCATATATCCTGGGGAAAGTCAGTTTTCAGCCCTACATTTTTGGTTGGTGCAAAGAGGTATTGCCACTGCAACTTTTTGTATTTCGCATGTCCTGTTCTTGAAGGTGAAATTTCTCACTCTTCAGTAGTAAGTTGTTTCTCCGCATCGTTTCAAAATTGGCCAAATTTAAAAAAAAAAAAGAAAAAAATGGAAATTTTGCTTCGAATTCAAAAGTAGGCAACGTCTGTAATGTTTTTTAAAATTGCCCCAAACAATCTTCAGTACCTCAATAATATGAGGCACTAAAAATGTAGGGCATAATTTAGTTTTAAAATATAAAAATAAATATAAAACTTGCTGCATATTTTTATTTCATGGAATTGCTTAGGGCTGCCTTTAAGAGGAAAGACTCAGACAAGTTGTATTCAGGAACGACTGCATGTGGATAAATTTTAAGTGGAACAGTGGTTGAGGTCATGTGCTATTTTTGTTTTGCACCACAGTTAAACCTCGTTACAAGAGACACTGTTTCAAGAGACACTCGGTTATAAGAGACATTTGAAAATGGTTTGGTTGGTTTTCTCATGTCTGCCATGTTAACAACATTGCATACAAGAGACACTCGGTTACTAAGGACAACTTTTTCAGGTCTGTGGAGTAAATTGTTCACTATTTACAAGAGACGGAACCCAGGTGTGCTCATGCAATACATCTGGAACGTACCAACTCGTACATGATGCACTTCAGATTCCCGTAGCTAAATTCTGTTCCAATCAGTGTCCTTTTTGTTGTGTATGTCAGGAACTGAGGAGTGCTTCCTCATGATTGGAAAGTCAAAACGGCATCGCATTACTGTTACCTACGAAGCAAATCAAAATGCATGAATGACATCCAGCATTTTTAACTCCTCACTGTTAAAATTTGATCACGAGATGAAAGCTTAGAATCCTGGTGTCTTTCTCTTTGTGAATCATCCGAGGGTGACTAGCTTGTAAGAGTGCCTCAAAAGTATTAGAGCAACAGGAAGACTTGCAAAGTGAAGTTCTTTACCTCCATAATTTGGGAAGGAATACACTCTGCACTCACAAAAATACATATACTAGTATGAATAACTTCTTTAAGCTTTCCTGAACAATTTCCTGTTAATGCGTGTGAATGCATTTATATACTGATGTGCAGTAAACTGATCAACACAGTGATTTTAGAATTTTTGGTTACAAGAGACCTTGCTTACAAGAGACATGCTTTTCAGGTCCCTTGAGTGTCTCTTGTAACGAGGTTTTACTGTATAATGTGTCGCAAACAGCTCGTTTAGCGGCTGCCAGGCGCAAACCGTGTAAGCGCAGGGACTGGTTTACGCGTCCACCTGACCTAAGAGTCGGAGTTGGACAGCATATTTGTTTAAGGCTGTGTAAGGGACCGACGGGCACCAGATTAGCGCGGGCCTCGATGGAACGCTGTGGCGAACGCACTCGTGACGACAGGTGGGTCGTGACAAGAACGCTCTGTTCTTTTCTTTCCTTTTTTTTTTGGGTACACCAAGTTGAACGCGCTGTCTTGACCGGGGGGCAGGTGAGACGTTCATTCATGAAGCGCCCAATGGAAGGACGTGACCCGAGGAGTTTTGCCTTTCCTTTTTGTTTATGAGAGTTGAAGGGGGTGCTGGACATTGGAACCAACCAATACGGTCGATGTTTTGTGGTGATTTTGTGACTGAATTTAGGGCTGGACCTAAGGGGGTTAAAACCAAGCCCGAGGGCACGGTCCGGCGTTCCGGGAGAGGTTTTGATGCTCTGCATCGTCGGCTATGCCGAGGTGGGAATAATTCCCTTTTTGCCGGTTCCACCTTACATCTCTGTCGTAAATGTTGTAAATATCTGCTGTGTGTATAAATATTGTTTTTTTTTTTCTCGTCAACCCCTGCCTTCAAGTCTTCACTCATACAGTCTCTGACGGGACGCCTCTGGCGGAAAAAAAAAAAAAAAAAAAGAAAAAATCCGCTGAACCACATTACCGTCTCTGACGGCGCACCCCTGGTGCACAGAGAAGAAGAACCACCATTCGGAACTTTACTGGCGCAGTCGACAGGATGTCTCTACGGGCCAAGTAGAGACAAAGTAAGGCAGCAGAGAAGACGGAGGAGGTGCAGGCGACGAGAAGCGGCAGCAAAGGAGACCAGAAGAAAGGTCGCAGCAGAGACTACAAGACCGACCAGGAACGCTGCACTGAAGCTGGTCAGGAAGAAGCAGCGGGACGAGTCCATAACTTGCTGATCACCAACGGGTGAAAGCAAGGCGTCGCCTCCCGCAGAAAAGGAGCCGGTGCCAGACGTCGGACGGCTAGCGGCAACTTATCGCGAGAGCGCAGCAACAGGAGGAGCAGCTATCTACAAGCGACAGCGGTGCTACACTGCAGTGGTGAGTCCTCTCCTCTCTTCGAATCGGCGCGAGTGCTACTGTCCGAATGAGGCTTTAGAGGCGCATGGAAACACGCTTCGCTTATCTGAATCCAGATAGGCAAAAACAGCAAGCAATGAGCGACGAGGAGAAAATGGGGCGCGAGACGCCGATCCAGGGGCGCAGCACCCAACCAGTACGGAGCCAGGCGCGCTGGGAAGCCAGATAGAGAGACAGGTCGTGCTCGCCAGAGAGCAGCGGCTTGCCATACGTAGAACGATAAATTGAGCTCGCAAAAATTCAGGCCATGCAGCGGAGAGGCGCTGGAGAGGGCTTGGATTCTACAGATGCGTGGGACGTGCATGGCGAGGTGAGACGCTTTTCAAAGCTACTTGCAGGAGCACTTCCAAAAGTTCCGACGGACGCCGAGGTTCCGGTGTGGTTTGAGTCCGCTGAGAACACTCTTCAGGCGTACGACGTCCTAAGAGGCCGATGGGGTCAGATAATTTTCCCATTGATAGCAGAAAAAGTACAGTTTCTTTCTACGCTGCTGACACCATCTCAGCATAAAGATTATGACGTGCTCAAAATGACGGTGCTTGAAGAGCTAAAACTTTCGGCGGGCGAATACCTCAACCGGTTTCGAGGGTCACAAAAGAGGGCAAATGTGAGGGGTGGAGACCTTTCGTCACACGCCTACAAAGTTACTTACATTTGTACCGAGAGTCGAGAGGCGTCAAAACCCTGGAAGGGCTAACCGAATTGCTGGTAACGGACCAGGTAAAATGTCATCTTTCAGAAGAGGTGCTTAAGTACGTAATCCTTCAAGAAGGAAAGGGATGGGTGAGGGCACCTGAGATGGCTTCACTCCTTCAAACGTTTGAAGAGGCTGAGGGCAAAAACAGCGCCGGGAAGAAATCGAAGCTGAGTAGAGGCGAGGGTGCTAGCGGAAGAGCAGTCACGCAATTGAGAGAACCAAGATGCTCTAAACCTCAGGCGCTAAACGTTAGATCCCGGTCCAAAGGCTGTTTTAGGTGCGGCTCTACAGAACATCTAAAGGTTAACTGCCCACATAACCAAAACCAAACCCACCAAAAAAGGCGCCCAACACGAATGGGGACAGCCTTTCTGCACGGGTCACAATGGCAGACGCTGCAAGCGTGCGTAGTGAGCTCACACCTTTGACCCTTTATTGTAGGGACGAGAAAATCAGTGCTATTTTTGACACGGGGGCCGAGATTACAGTCGTAGGGGAGAGTGTTGTGCCAGCTGGTTTGACTGCAGCCCCACGGGTCGATAAACCTGGTTTCTGCCTTCGGTGAACAGGTAAAAGCTAAGCTCGCGCTGGTACCGCTAACTATGTGTAACGACACAGGGGTTTTCGCTGAGGTGGCGGAAGCCGTGCCAGTGCTCTGCGCCCTCACTGATAAGCTGGTGGCGCAAACAGATTGCCTGTTTGTTGTCCCAAGAGGCGTGGGAATCTCTGAAGGAGGCAGGCGGATTCAAAGGAGTCGTAGCTCCCGGGGGCAAGGAAGCCACGACCGACACAGACGAAGCCGCGACTGATACAGAGGAAGCCGCGACCGGCATAGCGGTGGAGGAGGCAGAGCGCACCACGGAGCAGACCGAAAGGGCCGTAATCGCGGTAACTTCGGTACAACAGACAGAAGCAGACTCACAAGAGGTGGCACAGGCCGAGGTCACTGCGGGCGACACAGGGAAAAGCAAAGCGGAAATGTTTCGGGAGCAACAGCGAGCAGACGCAACTTTGGAAAGGGCATTGAAGGACGCGCATGCAGGCAAGGGAGGTATGTCAGTGGTAGACGGGTTCCTTTATCACGCGGACAGGTTGATGGGACAACCAGTATCACGACTTGTTCTACCTAAATCTAAGCGGGAGGAGGTCCTACAGATGGCCCACGAATCGAGTTGGGGAGATCACTTAGGATTTTGTAAGACTAAGGCTAGAATAAAATATAGTTTCTTTTGGCCAGGGATTGAGGAGGACGTGAGACGCCACTGCAATAGTTGCCGGGGTTGCCAGATGAGATCGGACTTACGCAGGGCGGACAACATACCCATTCAACCATTGGTGAGACCCCGCTATCCGTTTGAACAGGTGAACGTCGACGTAATCGGGCCGCTTGAGCCTCCGTCGGGGAAGGGTCACAGGTATGTGTTGTGCATCATCGATCTGTGCACTCGCTGGCCTGAGGTGGTATGCCTATACTCACTCAACGCAAAAGTTACCTGTGACGCCCTCCTGATGGTGTTCAGCCGGACTGGTGTGCCGGAAATAGTCGCATCTGACTGCGGCACAAACTTCACCGCCGAGCTCACCGAAGTTTTTCTGACAAGGCTAGGCTGTTCGCCAAGGTTTTCAACCCCAGGCCACCCGGAGAGCAATGGGGCAGTTGAACGGTTCAACAGAACTTTTAAGAACATGCTGTATCATGTGATACAAAAGGAAAGTAGGAATTGGGACAGGTATGTCCCTTTTCTTCTGTGGGCCTACAGGGAAGTGCCCAACGACACTTCGGGGGTGGTTCCCTTCCAGCTGCTTTACGGTCGACAACCGACAGGCCCGTTAGCTATTATGAAGCGGGCGTGGACAGGCAAAGCAAACGTGCCCCCGACCCTAGCGACATCCTCCTCGGAGTACTTGAAGCAGTTGCAAACGCATTTAAGGCAAGCGGCAGAGACAGCTGAGTTTGTTAGCGAGAAACAACAGAACGCATATGCCCGCCAGTTTAATAAGCGGACTTCCAATAAAAGTTTCGAGGTGGGAGAAGCGGTGTTGGTCTTCGACGACCAACGCACGGGGAAAATGCTCCCAAAATGGAAAGGGCCGGGAACGGTTACGGGCCGGTATAGGGACCACTGATATTTTGTCGAAATGCCCGAAGGTAGCCGAAAGCTAGTTCTTGCCAGTAAGCTCCGGGCCTACCATAGTAGGGCAATGGCGTTGAGCGTCATGTTCGAGGAGGACGGTTCTTTTGGGGAGGTAGAATGCACACCTCGGCTGCCGGTTCGCCCAACAGATCCCGAGCTATTCCCCGCGGACATGACTGCCCACCTGCAGGGCAAAGTGCGAGAGCAGATCATGAGGATATTCGGAGACTATAAAGACTTGTTTGATGGCAAGCCTGGAGTAGCCAATGTGAAGCAACATGACATCGTCCTGGAAAGGGGCTTCACGCCAAAAGCATAGCGCATACCGGGTGCCAGCGAGCTTAAGAGGGGAAGTGGGCAAACAGGTAGATGAACTGCTGAGCCCTGGCTTAATCTTTCCGTGCGAAAGCCCACATGCTCATCCCGTCGTCTGCGTATCCAAACGAGGTGGGAGCACACGGTTATGCGTGGACTTTCGCGTGTTGAACGCGGGTACGGTGGCAGACGCCTACCCGATGAGTCCGCTCCGAGAACTGATAATGCAAGTAGGCAGGGCACGATTTATCACGTTGCTCGACCTACGAAGGGGTACTGGCAAGTGCCATTGGCCCCCTCCGCCCAGCCCTTAACAGCGTTCGTGTGTCACCGAGGACAGTTCGCGTGGAAAGTGATGCCCTTCGGGCTAAAGAACGCAGCGCAAACGTTTCAGAGGGCGATGGACAACCTCTTGCGCCCACATTCAGAATACGTGTGCGCATATCTCGATGACATTGCAGTGTTCAGCGGAACGCTAGAGGAGCACCTACAATATCTACGCCAGGTTTTTGAGGATCTAAGACAGGCCAACCTCAGGGTAAAGGTAGAAAAATGTCAGGTGGCACGGGGGTCGATACGCTACCTGGGACACATTGTCGAATCAGGGCGGCACGTGCCAGACCCTGATAAATTGGCTGCAATCAAAGGGCTGGAAGCCCCAACGACTAAAAGAGAGCTGCGGAGTGTCCTCGGATTGTGCGGCTACTATCGGGAGTATGTGCGCAACTATGCTGAGATGGTGAGGCCGTTGACAGAACTCACGAGAAGAAAGGGGCCAAACAAAATTCCGGGGCCTGCGGAAGCCGAACGGCCGTTTCAGTGTCTCAAGGATGTGCTTTGTCAGGCCGCTTCTCTTGGGACGCCGGACCCGAGCAAGCCATTTTGGCTTTACACCGACGCCTCAGTGTTTGCCGCAGGGGTTTGCTTATCTCAGCGGGATGAAAACGGGGCAGAAGTCCCGATTGCGTTTGCGAGTCACAAGTTTTCTCCGACGCAAACCAGATGGTCTACGATCGAGAGGGAGGCATTTGCGGTCATTTGTGGATTAAAGAGGTTTGACGTCTGGCTCTTCGGCGCCCCGGTTACCGTGGTTTCTGACCACAATCCCCTTTCGTTTCTCACGCTCAGCGCTCCGCCAGGAGCTAAGCTAACACGCTGAGCACTAGCGTTACAGAGGTACAATGTAGTAGTGCGGCACCAGAAAGGGAGCTCGCATGGTAATGCTGACGCATTGTCTCGGCTGCGTAATAGTTGCTGGAATTCGGACAGTGGCGCGTGGGCCGAGGCGGAGGCGGGGGAGGACTTCTCACTGCAATAGTGACGTGATCAAGAGACTCGAGGGTGCGAAACAAGTGGACAATGCATGTGGAAGTGGACGCAGTGTGGTTTTGTAGACTGTCCACGTATTTGTAGCTGCCATTGGGGCAGAGTTGTCCACGGATGTTGGTGTGAAGGGATCACTGTAGCCTTTTAGTTTTTTAAAACAGATGCTTGGGCAAGTTGGTAACTCATTTTGACCGGAACAGCGCGCACTAAGACACAGACAAGAAGAGAGACGCGAGCAGCGCTCGTGTGTGTCGTGTCTCTCTTCTTGTCTGTGTCTTAGTGCGCGCTGTTCCGGTCAAAACTTTTAGTTCTGTTTTGTTTTTTTTATGCTTGTGAGCATGATACTTTGTTTTTTGTTGTGGTGCTCCCACAATATGTGAGTATTGTTTGTCCATATGTAGTGTTCGCATTGTGGTCGCATTTGGGCAGTGGCGCTAGGTTTCATCGGTCCCTTGAAGGAATTAATTCTAAACGGCGCCATCGGCCACCGTGTAGAATCTTAGAAGGGGTGTGTAGGGGACCGACGGGCACCAGATTAGCGCGGTCCCCAATGGAACGCTGTGGCGAACGCACTTGTGACGACAGGCGGGTCGTGACAAGAACGCTCTGTTCTTTTCTTTCCTTTTTTTTGAGTACACCGGGTTGAACGCGCTGTCTCGACCGCGGGGGGGTAGGTGAGACGCTCATTCATGAAGCACCCAATGGAAGGACGCGACCCGAGGAGTTTTGCCTTTCCTTTTAGAGGGTTTAGTCATCTTAAAGTTGAAGGGGGCGCTGGACATCAGAACCAACCAATACGGTCGATGTTTTGTGGTGATTGGTTGTGACGGAATTTAGGGCTGGACCTAAGGGGGTTAAAACCAAGCCCGAGGGCACGGTCTGGCTTTCAAAAAGAAATGCAGCGCGTGCGACCATATCATAGTGCTGCTAGGCATGTGAACTGCAAGAAACTAACTATATAGAAGAACAAGGACACTCCGGGACAAGGACACAAAGCACCAGCAAAGATGAAAATTGGTTTTCATAGGCCTCCGCTAGCGTCCCAACAAAGAAAAGGTCAACTTTCACAGTTTCGTTGTGATTGTGCGGTGAGAACGAAACCACGAGGGTGAGCTGCCACAAACCGCACGGAGCACCGAAGGTCGCTATCTTTTTCTCCCTCAAAGGGGTAGCGTAAACAATTTTGAACACTTGTAAGTTCTTGCAGGTGGCAGTTCTTCCCAGTAAGTGCAAGAATTCCAACAAGCCACCGCTAACAGCGTGCAAACAACAATCGTGGTCAGTTTTCTTCTCCCCTCTAGATGGCAGCATAGACATTTCTCAAAACTTGTACGTTCTAGGAGATAGGATAGCAGCATCTTCCGTAAATGCGTCTCCTCTTATGGCAAATGCCCCGCGGGATGGGATTTGGCCACAGTACTTGTATGGCAAAAACACTCAAAGGGTTGAAAAAAAATAAGCAGTACTGGTAACTAGGGGCCATAGTTAGCGTCTTATTACTCTACTGAACTGTAAATAAAGTCAGGATTTGATATTTGACAGCGTCAAAAAACAGAGGCATCAACTCTTGAGCTTATATTTTGGCAACTATATTTTAATCTATTCTGAGCGCTAAACAATCTATGATCGAATTCCTTTATTGCCTGCTTCGGTTTCAGTTTCAAACAGCCAAGTGATGGCTGTGGTGTTGAAAGTTCCATATAGGTTATTTAAGGAGAAAAAACAATGGTGTCATCGCTGCTTATTCACTCATAATTCTGCCTCTTGAGGCAGGCTAGCTTAGTGTTGTAATGAACGAAAACAGTGAAGGAGGGACTATATTGCAAGTTTTTCATCCCTCACATGGTGTATATGCAACTTTGATGTTATAGCTGTCGTTTGGCTGTTAAAACAAATAAGAGAACAAAATTCAATTGTAGATTATTTAGTGGTCGCAGGTGAATGCCATGAGGTTATTCATGTACAGCAGTGTCATAACGTATCATTAGCAAGAAAAAATACTTGTGATCAAAATTTTATGTCTGTACTCTTTGCAGAAAGTGTCAATAGGTTTGTTGATCCCTTTGTCGATGGTTTCAAAATTCAAATTTTCTTACTTTTGAAGTACTCCTGGATAGCTAGAGCCATCCAGTGGGCAATAGAGGAACTAGCCTGTGGAATTTGCAACCCTTCATGAGCCAAGTAAGATGACGCATGCACATAGTTTACATCATTGTGTTGCATACCACAGCCTTCTAGAAATGGTGTTTCCTCAGTCTGATGCATCTAAAGGCAAGTTTTTTTGCGGAAGCAACACTACGCTAGTCGGTGAGCCATTTCGCGGAGCCCCCAATGAGCCAAGCTGTGCATGCGCGAGGAGCGAGTGACGTTGCACGGAGTACAGCTGGAGAGCCGCGTCGGAGCCGCCACTGACTCCTCCACTGCACAGGTGACAGAGATGCCGCCGCTGTTGCGCCAGCTGCGCATGAGCCAGGAAGGAGTGACGTTACACAGCTGGCGCGCTAGACTCATCCGCGGTGCGGTGACTCGAAGGTGCCGTCGCCGTTGCGTTTGCCGCAGATGTTGCTTCTGCAATTTTAATCAGGATGGCCATTGGTCAAACCACAGCCAATTTTTTTTTTAGCAATGGCAGGAACATTGACACAGAACTTCAGTTTGTCAAATTGTAGTATTGACGTTGAAACTGCATCAGACAGACCTGGAACGCCAGAAGGCATCCACTGATAAGTTTCCATTCCTCCTTCGAATCATTTCATGGCTATAGTGCTCTGACCTAGAGATACCCTGCATGTTGTAAAGGTCGCAGCCTTTATCTACAGAGTGTCTGTGTCTTCCGGAGCATGTTCCGACGTGCCTGCATGGCCTGTGTGTGTCTGACTCGAGATTCAGTGGTCCCATTAGGTTTGATTCCAATCTTGCTTCTCCATATGAGAGGGAATTCCCATGTTGGATGCTGCTAACGACACTGCATGCAGTGTGGTTAGTTAGATACCAGCCAGTTAGTACCCGGGCAGGGCACCTGCTTGAGGCACAACGCTGAAATTTATGAAGATGGGCCCTTAAACCTTGCCACATTAAAGTGTGAATATCATGATGGAATGGATTTAATACACAGATCAGGTCTTCTACTTTGGCAAGAGTCTGAAACTGCATGTGTTCATTTTTGTGGCATGCAATTGGGACTCTTACTCTACACAGTGGACTTCGTTATCCTGTTCGCTAGTTATTGTGATCAGTACCGTTAAAAGTCCTATTAACCAGAAAATCTGGGGTCAGTGCTAGAAAAAAAAATTCTAGAGGGCCTTTTGGACCACTAAAGTGCGAGAAGCCATTACAGTGCTGTGGATTGTAGCCCTATGGATCTCCCACTCTTCACTCCCATCTTCCTCCCTTCCTTTACGGCGTGGTACTTGTGTCTATGCAGAATTGCGACAGATGCTGTGCTTTTTCTATCATGTAAGTCAATTTGAAACGCCGCTGATGCCTGCTGTACTAACGCCTCCTGGACATCTGGGTCTGTTTCTGTTCGCTGTGTTGTGGCATTAGAGGAAGCGGCAAATGAAAGGTGCCGCACGGATGCCTGGATCGGACGCCCGGCAGGGTCAGCTTCGTAAATCTATGAATCGCTTGTTGACGTCATGACCTGTCGTGGCGGTACATTGCGCAGCCCTTGTCAAACACAATAGCATTTCATTGAAGGCATTAAAGTTCACCGGTGTTCTATAATTCATTTACAGGAAAGAAAAGGCGCAGTATCTGTCACTCTCGGAATCCCGCTATCATCCTCACGGTAGACAAGGGGAATTATGAACAGCGTTTCATGATCAGGGGCGTGACGCAGTTGGTAAAACGCTGGACTGGGGCTCCAAGGGATGGAATTTCGATTCCCGGTAGAGATAAGGTTTATTACTTTATCTTTAACTCTCATTCTCGAAAGCGTGACACCCTCTGCCGACAGCTCCTGCTGACAACAATGAAGCTTAGTCTTTTGCCTTAAAAATCACATTCATGGCACTGGAAAGTTGTAACCATTCTTCAGGGGTTTGTGCAACTTTATTAGAGATTTAGGGCTGCTGCCAACTTGTGTTGCATATCTGAAGGGGGAATAGGAATTAACCTTCCAATGCTCTTGGATGCTGACAGCCACGCAACACCTAGGCTATGCAGGCACATTCATAGGGCTTGGTTAAAGTGGAGATTCTGTTAGCCGCCTACACCATCGAGTCATGCCCTCAAACGTGGAGCTTGAGTGTTCCTCGTATTTTTTTTATCAAACATTGGGTCAGTCCAAAAACATTATTGCTGCAGTAAATGCTGAGGTTTGCAACTGCTGAAAGCTGAGAAGGGGAATTTTCCTTTCTAATTTTCTTTTGGGTGCGATCGGTATTTTCATCTTTGTGTGTGTATGACGTGCATGTACTTGACTTCAGGCACTTGTGTCGAACTGAACACTGAAGTTTGAAGTTAAGGTTTAAGAGGTCCGTTCATGATCACCTTAACGAAATGCATGTGTCTAGAAAGCCATTGCCTTTCTTCTGGAATGCTTCACTTATTTACATTTTAATGTGCCCTTTGGTTATTGTATTGCAGGTTCCATGATTTCCAAAGCAGCTCTGAATTTCAATCAAATTTGGATCCCAGTGAACTTTTCAGCGGTCCTGTGGATTTTGTTACTAACTATGTAAGTTATGTATGATGCCTTGCAGGCATCAAAGTGCAGTTGTGGTCAAGAAATGACAAAAAGACTTAAGTGATAATTGTGGTACAAGCATTGTGAGCAAGTGCTTGCACTGTGTCAGTCCTTTTTTGCCTTTGTTTTTGTGATGCCTTTTGACCATGAATAAGAACTATCCCAACCATTCATTTTAGAATGGACTAGATAGTCGTCTAATGACCAATTTTATTGTTTTAGTCTGCTGTTACCTACTCCCTTAAGATATCTGCGCTCATAAGATGAAATGCTAGCACTTCTGATACTTTTAGTTGGCTGAATCATTTTAATGCGGTAGTGTGAGCTCCTGTTGGATCTAAACCTCACTGCCACGAGAGACGAAATTCATTGATTTTTTGAGGTAGTGATGACATTGTAAAGGTTACATGACCACACAGCACACCATACTGCATCACCCTCAAGAGTCAGATTAAGAAACGTCTTCCTTGGCCTGCCTGAAACTGAAAAAATTCTGGGGTGTCGTCTTCCTGTCTCATCGTAACCCCACGGCAGTGAGACGCAAAATTTCATGATCGGCAAATGCAGTTATGAGGTGACCATGAAGGACCAATTGCAGAGCACCACCCACAGAAATCGGATTCAAAAATGGGCTCATAGCCTGCTCTAAAAATTTGGTGTCTACAGCCACCAATGAGCGTCGGGGGTGATGTGCTGATAAGCAACAACAAAAGGGCCGCAAACGCGCAAAGTAAATTTAGCTTAGAGCTCTAATGCTAGCATATTCCCTGTAAAGCCATCTTCAGTGGTCTACTCATTTTCTTGTTTGCATTTTTGGGAAAAGTTAGGATGGGGATGGGTGTGTGTGACTTGGGCAAAAGGCTGCATAGGTACAAGCAGTTCTTTGCATTGCACTTGGGTCGCCATCTGTTGTAAGATTTTTTTTTTACTGGAGCAGTCACCAGGTTGAGTTAATTGCTTTGTTGGGCTATTTATAAACTGAGTTAAACCTGCACTGTAATCAGACGTCCAGTTTTTGTGTCGAAGCCATGTACATTGTGACATCTTGGAGAATTGTCTTGAAATCAGAGGCAAAAAAAAAACTGTCTGCTGCCCTAGCATGTTTGCTTTGAAGTTTGAAGCTCCTCAAAAGAAAAGGCAGATGCTCAAATACTTTTGCTTTCTTTGACAATTGCACTTAAAGTGTAGTGTGCAGTACCAGAGGCTTTCTTTGCATGGCCGTTATGCCCAGCAGAGCACATGCAGCACCTGCCTGTTAAGACATTCTCATGCAAAATGCTGCATCAGTTTAAAAGCATGTGTGAGAATACTGTCATGATGCACTGGTATATGTGTTCTTTGTTTTCCAGCTAGGATACTAGCTCATGCTGGCACTTGTATTTTTACTATTGAGGCGAGCTTAAATGAACACGCAGACATTGTGAGGACGTAATATATGTCCTTAAGCACTTCATAGGCATGTACAGTAGTGAGAGGGAAGAAGAGAAAAAGTTTTATTCTTAGGGCTTGAATAAAATCTGGAGTGCCAAGTTCCTACCAATATTGATTTTGCAATTGCTTTTAGACGCGTGTCTTTTCTTAGTATTTTAAGGCAACTTTGGTGCTTTTTGCAACCTCCCCAGACTTTCATGGTAGGTTTTTCTGAGATTGTTTTGCTCATTTTGTACAAAGTTTCGCAGAACTGCGGTGTTTGGTTGGAGCCCAAATCAATTTTAAAGATTACCAATTCGTGGCATTTGAGATTTCGACGAGTGACCTTGGGTGCGTGATGTAACTGGATGCGTGTCCATCTATATTGGCTCTGCGGCTGCTGTAGGACAAAATTTTCAGCTTGCTTTTGAATTTGTCGGACAAATAGCAAGTCCAGCTCTCACTTACAATTGCCAGTTTAACTAATTAAGCCATGCATGATTCTTTTTGCAGCCATACCCATGACATTATAGCTGTGTATGTTGCGATGTCACGAGTGACCGAAACTTTCTTTTGCTATGGTTTATAAATTTTTTTCTTTTAAAATACTGCTACATATATTTTCAAAAATTAATTTCTTTTTGTGCCGGAGATGGCCGATTTTAAGGAATGGTGGATTATGAACTCAGTACTAAAAAACAAAAACCTGAGTTGCCCATTAATGGTTCCTGCTTGGTGTCGCAGCATAATCCACAACTTTCTTTTTTTGACAACCGGCCTCTTTCAGGATGCTTACAAATTGATGGATTCTTCGTACTGCCAAGGGCACCTCTTGTGTCATGGCGTCAAAGTGCCTATACCTCAAGAGCACCTGGACAAGACAATAATTTCTAAACATCTGAAAGCAGTAAGTATTTTGTAATTTGCGAATTATACTCTGGAAAGATCGTTGGACTGGGTTTCTTGAGTTGCTTTTTATCTCCCCCGAACATGAAAAATTCATGTCGGCAATGGGGTGCAGTCATGCAAATGTGTGGTGCTCACCTGCAGCTCACTTACGTTCCTGATTGGCCTGACAGAGTGAACAGAGGAATTGAGGCTGGTCATTAACTGACACTAAGGACGTCTGGTAACATTATTCCTTTTCAAAAGTGCATCATTGTGACTGTTCAGACGAGCTTGAAGACTTCATTTGAGGTGCAATGCTTGACATTGATTGGACGCTTTGAGCAAATAGAAGAACAAGAACAATAAAGAATTTGCAGAGCTTAGTTTGTTTATGTATAGGTTCCATCTTTCGCAAGTACCAGGTGCAAAAATTCATGTTCCCATCATTTTGTCTATCTTATCGATGTAAGACATAAAAGTGACATGAAAAAAAAAAAGTTTGCTGCTAGCTAACATATGATTCCACAAAAAATTCTGAAATCGAATTTTAGTGGCATTGTGGGAAACTAGGGCCTCTATGCATAGTGTATATTGTAGAATCTCAATGTTATGAATCCTGTTGATACGAATTCGTAAATTTTGCTGTCTAGTGTGTTGTGCAACATGTGCAGAATTTCGGATCTTCCAAATACTTGCCCACTTCATCGTTAGCAGTTTGTGGGGATGCGTGGCCAACGTCGCAATTGCCAGCTTCGTAGCACCGCGAGCAGTTGGTGGCGGTGCGCATAGCCTGCATATCGTTAACTTTGCAATTGCTAGTTTCACTGTACGCGTAAGGAGCAATTTGCGACACTGCACGTTGCTGACATCACAAAGCTGAATAACGAGCATCTAGTGAGTGCACAACTGTCTTCGAGGTATGTTACCGAGGCGTACATGGGTAATTATGAGTATGTTAATTACGAATGTCACAGTTACGTGACAATATGACCTGCAAAAAAAAGTTTCAGAGTCCTGTGACTACGTGACGAAGGTGACGAGACCAGGGGAAGAAGGACAAAGGGATAAAGAGGGACAAAGACAAATGAGGCACCTAGTCGCACATAGGAGGCACTTGGTCATTACAGCAGCAACGCATGCTTTTGCATTTCTCCTGTGCAGCAAACTAGTGTGAAGTCTTTCCGGCAGCTTAATTAACCTTTCTTTTTGCCAGAACCTGCGCTCTCGGAGGTTTCGTGCTCCAACACCCATTCAATCAGTGGTGTGGCCAGCTGTGGAATCTGGTAGGAACGTTATTGCTGTGGGGCCTCCGCATTCAGGCAAGACACATGCCTACTTGATTCCACTCGTGTCGAGGATATTGACGGAGACAGACTACAAGCTGCTACCTAAAGGAGTTGGGGTGAGTGTAGTGAGGATAATTCTCTAGGGTGTGTGTCACTTCCGAATTCTTGCTTAGCTAGTAGAGTTTTCCTCACTCATTTAAACGGATTGTAGAAAGGCAGTTGGACCATACTGATTGCATTCTGTGTACATTTATGTGCTTAGTATTATTTTTAGAAGAAAAGTTCCTCTATTGAATGTTTAATTTGAATTGTGCATAGAATAAAATTTTCAGTGCATATTCAAATCAAGTGTCAAGCTTTGACGTCACCCTGTTACTGTTTCTTAAATTTTTAGTGCAGAGAAAGAAAAAAAATAGCATTAATTTTTTGCTTTCCAAATGCTTTGTTTGTGTTTTGACTGAACAGTTTTTTGTTTGTATGATGATGTCGATGCACTTTGTATAGGGCTCCTTCTGTCAAAGTTCTGAGGTCCCTGTAGCGCGATCTTATTTTTTTTCGTTTGAGGTTGCAGTTAGTCTCTTAATCAGTTTAGCAGGTAACCATTCCTGAAACAGATTCTGACCAATAAGCTTGAACAGTCTGGAAAAGGTACCAAGAAATCGTATTGCACGAAATGTAGCCCAAGCCGTTATTATTATTATCTTTGTTTCTATCTGCATGCATTTTATGTGGATGGCGGCTTGCCAACATTTCAACAAGGAGACTTGCCTTCGTCCAGGCGAGACAGTTCCACTTGTTGGCTCGGCTTGCGAACTGAGGCTTGTTCAGTACTCTTTCATACTAGTAGCAGTGCTACAGGAAAGTGGGGCAGGCAATAGTTTGCTGAGACTTCACTGTCTTGTCCTTTGCGTTCTGAATGCTGTAGCATGCAGAAGGAGTTATGGCATGAGTAGGATTTCGCTCATGTTCGCCATCTATTGAACTTTGTGTGCTCAATAAAATTGTATGTTAGTGATGCTTTTGCTTCTTCAAACAAAGCAATGGCAGCCACAGTCACCTGTTGTGATACTAAACTATTAGGACTAGCAAGTTTAAGGGGGTTTGTGTTGTAGTTTCGTTACATGGTGACCCTGATAGGTCTAAGAGAGCTTTGGTTGCAATATGAGTCTAAAGAAAAGAACATTTGATATTACTCTGCAACCCAGGGCCCATATTCAGAGTTTGCGTCGTTATCGAAGTATTGCTATCTCACGTGATCTCGAGTCATCCGATTGGTCAAAACGCCGGAACTGGGTGTTGCCACTACGGAACCGGAAAAGGTGGCAACATCATGTTTCAGCGTTTCCACCAATTAGATGACTCGAGGTCACGTGAGATAGCGACACTGCGATAACGACGTAAGCTCGGAATACGGGCCCAGACAATTTTACGAGCTGGCTCATTGGTACTACTGTACGTATATGGAGACTGCACTACCCAATAGTCACTGCATTTGCTCCATTGGACAATCAGGAGCTGCTGTTCACAGCCTTTTGGGCTGCGGCAAAAGTGAGACCGCGCTTTAAATCTGAACTGTGTGAGACGTGCATCTGACTCGTGGCTTTCCTCATTTCCATCTTCACAAAATGTCATCCAGATGTTTGTTCCGCAAGCTATGTAGGCTGGTGATGCATTCCATCATCTTTAACATTCTTCCATCTTTAGCATTCTGTGTTGAGTAATATGCCATATAGATCGCATTATAAGCTGTTAGTTGTGAGCCTTTAGAAGCAGCTGCAGATGTTCCTGCAGCTTTCCAGTCGCTGATGTTGCTGTTGGAAGACAGCTTGTGCAGCGTACTGCAGTGTGTGTTTTGTCTGGAAAAGGCATTGTGAAGTGCAGTGGAACCCCGCTATAGTAAACTCTGATATAGTAAAAAAACTGAAGCCCCATTTCATCTTCCATAGAAGAGCATTCTTTTCCTTTTATAGTAAAGACATCCTTTTCCTTTTATAGTATAGACATCTTTCACTAAAATTGGTTATGGTAAAGTGCGTGTGGCCATGGTGACATACTTGAAATGAGATGGTCACAGGCGCACTACCTAGGACTACGAGGCATTTTTTTTTTTTTTTTTTTTAATATAACATGATGCTAGGCTCACCAGCTCTGAGGCCAGGCCAACATTACGAAGGCCCTGAAGTCTTGAGGGAAAGCATGCGGTGCATAGGAAAAGTATAGCTGGCTATGAATGCAGAAAGAGGGCGGTGCAGTCAGTTTGGAAAGTAAAAAATAAAATAAAAATAAAGGTGGCAGATATTTTTTGCCTAATAAAAAAATGTTCAGTAATTCTGCTTTTTGTTGTTTTCACTTTAGCATTTAACGAATGGTCAGCTTCAAAAGTTTGTTATAGCAATAGTGGCAAAATAACGGTTTGGTTTCCTAAGTGCATGAAGCTTGCATTTTTCAGCACGGAGCAAAGGCAGAGGCCACTGGTTAAGTAATGCATAGTATAAAACCGAAAGTGACAGAAAAAGTTACAGGTTGATTCGTATGCAGGCAAGTGCTCACAGATCGGTTTGTATGAAGAACAAAGAAATGTTTGCTAGATTGCCTGTGTCAAAATGCTCATGGCTTAAGTCCAATCATAAATTCTAACAAGGCCAGCTGCGCACAAAGCTGAGCAAATCTCTCTCTGAAAAAGTGCGCAATAGTAATTCACTAGAGGTTCCAGAATCTGCAGAGAAATTCCTAACTTAGCTAATCATATTAACAGATTTGTCATTATTAGAATTTCAGTGATGTAAACTTCGGTAATCGTAATATATCACATGTATTATATTTGTTATTTCAGTAAAGTATCAATGTACCAACAATACAGTATCGAGTGTCTGTCTTAAGAATTGATTTCAGTTCTGTATCTTGTATCGGTATCGAAAATACAATTTTTCAGAGCATCAAGTATACTAGGTATCGAAGGTAATTTTTGAAGTATCTTGCCCAAACCCAGGTGTACTTGCACCACCTGTGGAAAGTGGGCTCAGGTGTAGTCCTGAAGGTGACCAGTGAAGAAACTAAAAGCCTGTAGTACATTGCAGGTTACATTGGGTAGAATATGCTTGAGCGAAAACTCTGTAAAAATTGTATGGAGACTTTAAATATCCCAACAGAAGAATTGGGCAGCCTCTTGTGCTGGAAAACTGCATTAAAGGAGTACCATCACTCTTTATTGTTTGATACTGTGTCAGTTTTAAACGACTCTGTGAACTACTTTAAAGGGGGGGGGGACAAAAAGGAAGTGATGAAAGTAAATCTTCGCATTGACTCACGTTAGTTTAGCATAGTAAAGGATCGAATTGGAAGCTTTTGACAGCCTTCCCATCTGCCACAGTGATGACAGGGTCCTTTGAGAATTCTCTTTTGAGAGATGTTCGCTTTCCTTGAGAGGAGTGAAATCACTTTGAAGGAGCTCATTGTGAAATCAAAATCTGCCTTAAGACATATGATGGAGAAAATGAGTGTTACATTAAATTGGTTTTTATAGACGCTGGCATATTTCTGCAAATTAGCAGCAATAGTGACCGCTGATAAAGGACACAAAGCAGTCCGCTTTACAGGCAGTCGTTGGCAAAATACTGAAATTCTCGCTGTGGATAAGTTGCTTCAGTCAGCTTGCGGAATGTCCATTGCAGAGGCAGAATATGTGGAGCTCGGTTGTGCAAGAAGACAAATCATTACATTTATTCTCTAATAAGCCTGGTCATGGGCAATACTGGGCAACTGTCGACAAGCTGAGAAAGTTGTGGTGGCACCACATCATATATTTGTCACTTTGTCCGGACAAAAAAAGAGTGCATGCTTGGCACAGCTTATGCTAGTGGATAGTTAGAGGTTTTTATCATGTTTTCTCGATATCTTATTCAGGTGGACAGGGAGATAACATATCTGAAGTTAGGCTTAAAGCACGACAAGCTTTTAGCATTCTAACATGCCTTTTATGACATTCTCTTCATGGTTTATTATCCTTTGCAAGGTCTTTCATGTGTGCAGTACTGTTATAAATCGTAAGCTAGTTAATTACTTTTTGATTTTTTGTTTACATAGCCTCTGATGCTGATACTGGCTTCCACATGGCGAGGAGTTCATCGCATTTACGAGCAAACAAAGCTGCTGACCGAGAAGATCCTCAGGCCCAGATGCAGTATGCTTTATGGTGGTGGATCAGAAAACGGAAAGGAGGTGATAACATAGTCGTTTATTTTGGTGTGAGCACTGTCCCCCAAATGTATGAACAGCATCTTGTTAAATGTTCTATGACTGCCTGCTTTTTTTTTTTTTTGTTAAGATTGAAATTGTCAATGGCTGCGACATCCTGGTGGCAACTCCAAACAGTTTTCTTCGTTACTTGGAAAACTACAAAAGACTAATTGTGAACTTGAACCGATGCTGTCACTTGGTCTTGGATGATGGGGAACGGCTCCTGGACAAGTACGCCCCAGAGGTATAGGTCACTTTTGGTAATTTTAAAAGAAACTGGAGTGAAAGTGCTGCTCCATTTGCTCCATTCTATTCCAAAATGCTTTCCCTGCTCCATCCTGCTTCAAACCTTGAAGTTTTGTGATCAAATTTGGCAGAACCTGGTTTTACTGCTCAGTGGACCTAGGAAACTGTCTGCAATGAACTACATGATCTGTTCTAATGATCCTGCTGTGAAAACAAGCACATACTTCACCATCGAGCCTCTTTGTTAAGAACAAATGTGCCAAACCTACATGAGGCAAAAGCACACTTGAAGCATTATAGGGCGATGCTACGTAGGTGCAAATCACTATAAAGTTTCTGAAGAGTGTTGGAAAGCCATACAGGGCACATCTTTAACGTGTTGAACTTAAGGCAGCCTCAGTGTCGCTAAATCAAAAGTATGAGGAGCGCCTGGCAGAAGCTTACGAAGTAAATAATCTAAAGAGGATAAAAGGCTACCCATGAGTGTTGTCAATCCTCTTTTCAGGCAGCACTGGCCAGTGCTCGGGAATCTATCGACACAAGCACAGGATTGAAAAGAATGTGTACAAGATAGCATAAATGTACTGCTCATTAGTGTGAATTCCAAACCAGTGGCGGTACTTGAATGCATCAATATACCTTGGTAAACTTCATGTTTGAATCTATCAAGTGGTGAAAGGCTTTAATCAGACTTGATTTTCAGACCTGAAGCGTAGAAAAAGCGTAACAGTGGTGCATGTTACGTTCACAGCACGGACTGTGACCCGTGCGGTGAAGCATCCTCGAAGAGTAGAGGAAGCACATACTAGTTGGTTTGGTTTGCGGGCTTAACGTCCCAAAGTGACTCAGACTATGAGAGACACTGTAGTGGAGCTGTAGATAACAGATGTAGATAAGACTGCATCAGCCAATACTGGCATGATAAAGAGGATACGTTGAACACCACACTTTCTTAGCATGCATTGGCATAGTTGTGCACACAGCAGCACAGACAGTGAGAAATACTGTGCAAAATTTGTCGAACGTCTCACCACTAAAGTAAACTCTGCAACAAAAGGGGGGGGGGGGGGGGGGGGGGGGGGGGGGGGGGGGGGGGGGGGGGGGTTGATTTGAGATTATATATGGTACTTCGAAAACAAAAAGCAAAACCCAAACTGAATTACAGTGGACTCTCTTAAAGAAATGGAACCTATTTTTCATTTCACACACTTATTTTCATGTAGATTGCACAGAATGGCACACTATGAGTGTAAAGCTAATTCTACAGCAAAATATTTGTGATATGAGCCCACTTGATGCAAACTTCGGATGAGACGAATTCATGACATTTTTTGGCTGGAGTGCATTGCACTCCAGTGTATCTGGTTTTGATTGTATAGGGAAGTGCACCTAAAGTATGCTCTCACTACACCAGTGCCACCTCTCTCCCGTGGCAGTCATTTTGGCACTTGTGTCTGGGTATGTTGCCGTCAAAGTGCATCAAGTCACCCACATCCTGAATAGTGCGCATGCTACATGCGACGGTGGCATCCTCCCTTCGTTGTGTGTACGCGTCCTCCTGGTCATGGGAGCACAAAAGAGGTGTTGCAGCCCATTGCGAGTTATGGCTGGAATTCTGCGGCCTTCAAGGAGGTTGTTTATGTCCTCCTCGTGGTTGTTTGTATTACAAGTACACAATAGCAGCATGCTTGCTGTGTCACTGAATGCCACCCTTGCAAGTGCATTTGCCACTGCTTATTGTAAGCTGTTGCTTTTAAGGGGGGAGGCTACCCTTGAACACCAACTTTTTTTATTTTTTGAGATATTTGAATGAAATTTTCAGGGTATGCTCATAGTACACACATTTGAAAAACTGCTAAGTTTCATGGAGCTAGGCTCATCGGTTCTCAAGTTAGAGAAGTATATCAAGATAGTTTACATAGGTCCCTAGGGGCAGGCCTGGAGAATTTGCAAAATGTGCTAGCAGTATGAACTAGCAGTATGAACAGTAGCAGTATGTGCTAGCAGTAGTAGCAGTTTATTCCTGTGAGATGAGTCACGGTCACGCGACGCGCTGCGCGACGCTCTTCGGGATTCGTTACGGGAAGCACTGTGCGAGTGAGAGCGTCCGAGACGTGGAAACGAGCTTGAGTCGAGTGCTTGCTTGTGATGTTCTTCGGCGTTACTGCGTTCGACTGCTTCCTTTTGCTGTTCTTATGCGTTACGGCGTTCCCATCTCCGTCGGCGCACGACGTATGGAACTTTGTATTTGGCTTTGCAGACGCGGTCCCCGGTGGGGTGTTGCTCACCGCAGAGCTTGCATTTGGGGACACATGTGTGGCCCTCTCTTGGATTAGAAGCACCGCATGCAAGGCACACGCGTGCATTCGGTGTAGGACACACGTCGCGTCTGTGGCCGATCTTGCCGCATACCTTGCAAACTTCTATTTGCTTCTTGTAGAGACTGCACGGGTACAGCGTGGATCCGTATCGCACATTCTTAGGAACCTTGATACCATTGAACACTACGGTGACTGTCGTCGTATTTCCGATACGCTTCGCACCCGCGGCGAGGGGGTTGTACTTGGTTACGACCTGCTGCATTATTTCAGCTTCGCTGTCTTTAAGTGATATGCCCTTGACTGTGTCGTGGGCGGCCGTTCCATAAGCGCTCACTTGCTACGTGTTGCCTTGGACATTAATAGCTTGAATTCGAGCATACTTTTCCGCCCGCTCTTCGCTCGGAGTGCTGATCACCATAATGTTCTGCTGCGCATTGGGACACGCCGTATCCTCAGCTCGATCTGGCACCTCAATTCCTGCTGCCACCATGATGGCAGTAGTGACGCATGTAATTCCTGCCTTGTAAATATCGAGCCCTCCGCGGGGACGCAGGACGATCTTAATTTCTTCTGCTTGCATGGCGGGCATGCGAGCAGCCCAAATAACTGCGGCCCTAACGCTCTTGATGAATTTAGGGTTTTTCTGGGAGCTCGGTGTATCAGGTTGAAAAGTAGACTCACCCGGCGTTCCTTGCAGGCGTGGTCGGCTCCTGTGCCCGCCGATGTGCAGCCATCCGGGCGAGCGTTGAAATTCCTCGGGGGTGTTTCTTGTCCTGCTACTTGTACGCTCATCGGGGAAACCTGGATGTTATGCACCGAAGTGGCGGCAGAATCCTCCATGTTGTGACTGAAGTACGGCCAGCTAGGCCTAGCGAGCCCTGAATTCGCTTCGGCCTAGCGTCTCCTCTTGGCGGTGAATCAGGAAGTCTACTAATTCGAAAATGACGCACCTTTGATAAAAGTCAGGTATCTGATGATGGCGGATACCTTCACCAACACGGTGGTATTAAAAACTTCTCGATCCAAACTAATTAGCACTGCGAAAGCGGAAATTAGCGACGGAGCTAATATGAGTACGTCTGTCCTCCATGACGATCGCAGCGCCTCCCCTCAGCGATTTACACTCTCTCCAAAATCTTCCCTCAGCTCAAGCAAGAGGTGGCCAGCAGTCACTAAGACAAACAGCGCCAGTGGTTGCACTTCCAAAACACACAAACCTAAGGCCCAAACATTCCGGTCGCTACCCTTGGTCGGTTGCACCCGGGTGGCGGTTTCAAAGGGACGTATGTCCAGGCATCTTCCGGAGAAGGCACTGAAAGCAGCTCCCTCTGCCGCACATTCTCCACAGCCCGTGTTTCGCCGCGTTTCGGAGATTTATGGCCTCCGTACCCTTTCCCCTTAAACCGAGAGACAGAGCAGTTAGCGCCGAACCGGAACACATACGCGACCGAGACACTTCTGCGAAAGGGAGGCCGGCTTGTAAACACGCACACACACTCTGTCCTGCAGCAACCGGCCGCTCTTCCCATAATTCAGTCGGTTTGGCAACAACTGTCCAAACTCCAGGCAAGTCGAGCCCAACACCTCCCCATCAAACTGTGCTGCACAGTCTTCAAGCTTGCCGCACACAACAAGATACAAGAACTCGACGCTTTTCCACCACTTGCCGACAAGTGCCCCTCGGCCTCCCGCCGGCACAGCGACCCACAGCGAGCAGCTTTGGACAGACCCCGGTGAAATCCGTGATTGCGGCTAGTAGTGCTAGGCACTAAAAAAAAAAAAAAAAGAGCATAACCAATGATGATGATGATGATGATGATCTACTCGCTGCCTGGTAGCGCGTGCACACGAGGCCAGCTAGGTTCAGTAGCCCTTCAAAGATGGCGCTTGTTACTACCAGCAGGCGACTCTCGCGGTGGTAATATTGGTGGTGTGATGATTATACGAGGGAAAAAAAAATTCAAATTTTTGACGCCCAATGTTGGGTGTGCGAGCATTACGCGAGTGAGAGCATTATGAGAGTAAGTATGGTACGTGCTTCCTCTACTCTTCGGGGATGCTTCACCACACGGGTCCATAATTTAAAGGGGCCATTTGTAACAAGGCACCACTGTTATGCTTTATATGAAGAGAGGATAACCAATGGTCGCTTAGGGTAACAAACTGGATTCCAAGGGAAGGAAAGCGTAGCAGGGGGCGGCAGAAAGTTAGGTGGGCGGATGAGGTTAAGTTCGCAGGGGTCAAATGGATTCAGCTAGCACAAAACCAGAGAAATATGGGAGTGGCCTTCGCTCTGCAGTGGGTATAGTCAGGCTGATGATGATGATGATGGCCACTGTTATGGCGCTGCACTGCAAAAAGGGCAGCCATGGCTGCCAAAAAGTGTGCCCGAAACTAAGCATTTGCGAATCTGTAAATGATCATGTTTTGCATTACTTTCATCTCCTATGTGCACACAACCATATTCCAGGTGCTCATTAAATAATATTGCTGTGATGCAAACTTTTGCTGTGATTTAAACATTTCTTCCGAGGTCCGAATTTGCTATCCTTACTTTAGTCCTCAAGTGTCCACCTTGTCAAAAAAAAAGAGCAGCTGATTTTTTTTTCAGCATTTCTACTGTTTTTTTTTTTTTCTACAGATTGCAAAAGTGCTGACTGAATTCTGGAGATCTCAGGATTATCGTAACTCAGACATCCGCTTTGAGCAACTTATAGTTTGCTCAACTACGTGGACGAAGGGCCTGGACTTGTTTCTATACAAGATACTTGCAGACAGGACCCCCTTAGTCTTCTTTTCATCTTTTTTTGAGGCTGCCGTATACGCGCAGGTGCAGACAATCACACATTTTGCTGAGCCCCATAGGCACAGTGATGTGCTGCTTGGTGAGTGTTGTCTTTTGAAAAAGGTATTGGCTCTTTCAAATGCATGTGACATTTAAATAAAAAGATCAACCTTCGTTTTATATTTTAAACAGATATTTTGCAAGGTAGCCAGTGCCAAAAGGTGGTCATATGCACCTCTAAGAAAGAAACTGCCATTGATGTGAATCGTTTCCTCTCATCGGCAAGTATACATTCCCTGCTGATCCATGATGAACTTCCCATGGCTAAAGTTTCAGGTAAGTCATGAGGGCTTTCGAAATCTTTGACTGGCTTTCAGATATAGAATTTAGATTTTAGTAACTAAAATGATTCCGTGCCATAAAACATATCCATTTATGTCAAATGTTTCTGCAAGCACACTTGGTTTACTTCCTACAAGTGTTGGACAAAAATTATATTATTTTAAAGTGCATTTGATGTCAGATACTTAATCAGTTCATCCAGTACAAATACAAAGCACAGTGAAGCTCAGATATGTCGTCTAGGTATATCAAACACTTCCTTTAAAATCCCATGCAGAAGTATGGCACTATTGTTCATTTATTGGAGTCCCGTTCTGTGAGAAATTGAATAAAGTAAAATCCTATTGGAAAAGTTTCCAAGACGGAGTTCATTGTGTGCAACGTGCAGAATTCCAAACCTATACGGGCGCCACTACGTATGATATGTACGGTTGGGCCGTGACCGAAGTGTCGGGCGCTATGCTCTGCTGGCGTTTTGTTGTCTTTGCTTTCACTCATCGCACTGCTTGCGCAGGGAACAGTTTACTACGATGTTTGCATGCATATCCACTCCACAATCATTCGTAATGGTATGCTTGGCACAAGTAGTAAGCTGTGTCTCTGCATCTGTAAATAATAAATAAATCCCCTCAGCTGTAAATAGATCTGCGTGAATGCATTTCCTAAACCTGCTAGTGTTGCTAGCCACGTGAAGGGTCCGTACAACCACACCACGAGAACTTAGGCGAACTTAGGCTGTAGTTATCGACTGTATTTTGTCTGGCATACTTCTTTTCAGTGCAACGCCACCCTCTTGCGAGAAGTACACTAGTTGTCATGCAGTTGTCAAACTAGCTGACCAAAGGCTTCCATCAGCTTCAGTGATATGTTGATTTTAATGAGATATTGTTCATAGTATACAGGTGACAGGTTTACATTTCTTACGATAGGTGGTCACTAGTTCCAAAGCACCATATTCTGCAGCTTCTATTTGAAATGAGGTAGGCAAGCTTTGCAACCACCGAGTGGTGCACTGCCAGTGTTATGGTAGATAACACTCCGCTGAAGAAATGGGCTTGTAGCATGGATGCATGCTTCTTTGTTGCAGCTGAGCTTATCACTGTGTATTGCATTTCATCAAAATATCAATATATTGCACTTTTTTGTTATTCTCTTCGAGTTTAACATTTACAGGATCACCTGTAGTTGTCATTACATCTGCCCGCAGAACAGCCCAGTTGGCTGTGTGAAGTGATGGGTCGTTAGCTTAAATGA
The DNA here is from genome assembly GCF_055883805.1 of Amblyomma maculatum. Lineage (NCBI taxonomy): Eukaryota > Metazoa > Arthropoda > Arachnida > Ixodida > Ixodidae > Amblyomma > Amblyomma maculatum. Next base: position 186,130,153 of record NC_139344.1, read on the forward strand.
ATCGGCTCTGTGTGAAAAACATGGAGCCAGCTTAAGGGAGTCATGTTGCTAATCTAGTCACTGCATTTTCACTTAAACACACATGCTTGTATACTAGTACTCAGTGTTACTGTAAAATGCCGTGCAAGCACCCACCTGAAATTTGTAGGTAATCATGATTGGGGGCAGGTGCTTGCTTAGGCCAGGCGTGAAAGTCTGATTACCGATAATTAAATTTAAGATGACTGCCATCAGGGTTGGGGTTCAGTACTTCATAGACATGAAAAATGCCCGACGAAAATATGGAACAGTTCATTAGAAGACGTGAAAAACCAGGTGTTTAAAAAAAAACAAAAAAAACACTGTTAATCTTCGTCACTGAATGCATTGAACGAGTCTCTCAAATCAGGAAAAAGCAGGTGTGTGCACTCATTGTCAAGGTGCCGTAGTGCTTGGGCACTGATAGCCCGCAATCCATGCTACAGCAATCTGTGATGTGACTGTATCCAAATGATTGGCAATTGTGACACAAAGACAAAGGAGCAACAATGAATGCGCATTAAGAAGCTTGCTTGACCTTGAGCTTTGGTGTATGGTCAGAGTTATTGCCATGTTCACCTCTCTTTCCCTTCGCAATATAAGGTTCATGGAGATATTGATCAGTGGACACTTGGTGCAGTCTGGAGATAGCCGACAATGCATCCTTGATGTGTCTGCTGTGCTTTCAAATTATTTCCGGACAGGGGACATATTTGTATGGGTGCTTGCCTGGTCTTTTAGAAAAATTCGAAATCCAAGAAAAAGCGAGATGGGTGCTTATTTCAGCATTCTGTACTACTTCTCAATAACTTCAACTTGGTTGGTTTGAAATCTCGGAAACTGAGTGTTTCTGTGGTTCTATCATTTTTAGTGTAAATTTGACTGGATAGTTTTAAAGCAGCGGCCTGCTGTGGTCCTTATTACTTCAAATCAATTCGGGTTTACTGTAGCTATGTGTAGTGGGCTTGTATGTGTTAAAGCTTTCTACATAGTTTCATAGAAGAGGTTACGAAGCCATTTAATCTGCAGCTCTGTCTCTCTGACTTTATTATATAGGGATTGTAAGAGTTTTTTTCTAGCATGGCATGTGTAGATAGATCAGGAAATATTTTCTAAATAGTACATTTGTTAAATATAGGATGTAAAATTGTGTGGGCCTGGGCCTATTCAACAGTGAGAAGCGCACATTTAGTTGCCTCCTATCTGTATTATAGGAATTACTACTTGTGCTGAAACATTGCACCAGCTGTGTCTTTGAGTCTCAAAGAGCCCTAAGAATATCTATATCATTAATGAATTTGATATTACCTGTCATGAGTATTTCTTTGTGTATCACAGCAGAAAAAAATAAACGCTAGAAACTAGAAAATCTAGACAATAAAAGCTAGCACTATCACGGTGTGGAAAGCAATGTGGTAAAACTTTGCAAAAGAAAATTTTTATTGTGTTTTTTTGCCTAAAGTGAGCATAGATGTTTTGAGGGCACGAAGTAACAAATGGTCACCTTCAATGCGCAGAAGTATCAAGAGATTGGATGAGCGATTACGCCAGAAACCAGGGCCTGATTCTTGTGGTTCAAGACAATGTGCTGTTCTTGACCAGAATCCGTGATGCTACTGTCCTTGTCCATTATGACATACCATCAAATTCAAAGTCAAGCTTTGGGTTTCGTTACTCATGCTTGGCTGGCTATATGAAGTCATTCAGAGCCATGGTAAGTTTTCAACCTTTGCTTTGAACACTTTTAGTCGATCTTCTTTACAAACCTTTAATAGGTGACCTTGATTAATATACTTGTGTAATACTTGCTTGGTGGTCGATAATTTAAAGAAAATTCCAGCCAGATGAATCTTTTCTGTGCATAATTTTGCCCGCACAGTACATTCTGCCTTGAGGTACTGTATTTACACGATTGTAAGCTGACCCTTTTTTTTAGAATTCGAAAATCGGAAGGGAGAGGGTCGACTTAAAATCGAAACTAAAGTATGGCACCCTTTATAAGAGCAAGAAAGGGAATATTGTCACGTTCGCCTATAATACCGCAGTCCAGGAGACAACCCGTATGTCCCCCTTCCAGCTGGTGCATGGAAGGCAAGTAAGTCACCGCCATGCTTGACGCTATGCTGCCTCACGCACCACCAGACAACACAGCTGATGATGCCCGGCTAGTATGCGAACGCGTGGAGGAGGCTCTACAACTGGCCAGACTCCACATACGACAGCAATAGCGTACCGATGCTCATCACTACAACCTCCGGAGACGTGACGTCAATTTTCGTCCCGGAGACATGGTGTGGGTGTGGACACTGGTTCGCCGTCGAGGGCTTTCAGAAAAACTCATGAAGCGGTATTTCGGGCCATACACAGTTGTCCGTTGTGTCGGTGAACTTAATTACGAGGTACTGCCCTGTGTAACGCAACCATCGTCACGCCATTCCTTGCGTCTTGACATTGTGCCTGTAGTGCGGCTTAAGTTGTATTACCAGTGATCACCGATAACCCTTCCTTCCACTAGCAAACGTTCTGAGACCGTGTGTGCTTCTGCGCGGCGGTTAATTCATTTTTTGTTTAGCATCGGGATGATGCTTCTTTTCGGAGAGAGGCACTGTAGCCGAAGAAGAAGAGGAAGTGCGAGCGTGCCATGAAAAAAGACGCTGATGCGGGCGATCGTTGCGGTGTTTTGGGTATCCCCGCCGTCGAACTGGTTCCTACTGCCGCCGTGCTAACCTGCGGTCGCTGTCATTGTTCCGTCCTTTGGCTAGGACGTGACAATATATGGGGAATTTATTTGCTCTATGGCTTCAAGTGCAAAATTAAGTTACTGTGCGTGCTTTTCAGGGAGAATTTTTCTTTTCTAAATTTTACTGCACATCACGAACTGCACCTGCGGGGGTGTCAATTGTTTTGGAAGAGCCAATTTTCAGATTGCGGCGGCGGTCGCTTTTTGCACGTCAGTCGTGTCGCGTAACGGTGGCACTGCCAGGGAGTATTGATTCATATTGAAACCCATTCGCAGCACGAATAAAACGACAGGTAGGAAACACGCACGACAGGACGAATGCTGCACTTCCAACTAAAGTTTATTATGAAGTGCAGCATTCGTCCTGTCGTGCGTGTTTTCTACCTGTCGTTGTTTTATTCGTGCTGCGAATGGGTTTCAATATGGATCATTACCAACTGGCCCAAACGTCGGTGTTATCGCAGAGTATTGATTGCAGAGCCAACACCGATCATGCATTGAGTTCATGTGTGTTTACATGTTTGCACTTTTGACTTTACGACTGGCTACATGCTTCATCATGAGCTCTTCAGGTCAAAAAGCATTCAGCGCTAGTTCCGCGCAGTGTTCGAGGCGGAGGCCATCATTTATGAATGGCGGTGGCAGTAAGAAAAAAATTGTGTAAATACGGTAATAACCTGTATGACTGTGGTCAGATCATCCTGCGTATCATATTCTACCTGGAACTGCAAGGTGCATCAACACTGCTAACTTGTCTTCTACACTAGGCTGTGCAAAAACCAGAATGGAGTGCCTCATCACTAGCCTTAATGTGCCACCTGCCCAGTTCAGGCACCGGGGGAATATACACCGTAGCAACACATTGTTTGCCCAGTGGTGCTTTGCATCAAAGGTGCCGCAAAGGTCATTTGAATCTTCAGTAGAATCGTGATTGTGCATGACTTTCAGGTAACGGCGTGAAACTGTTGAGGGTCATTCCATGCCAACTGATCCAGACTGTGGTCGGCCATCTAAGACATTTAGGAAAACGTTGTGGCTGCTCAAATTATCTTAATAACATTATCCCAGCTCATTTTGCGCGGATATATTTTCATGGGTCAGTAGGTACATATATGACTGGTAAAAACCAGTCAAAAGACTAAGGACAAAAATGAAGAGGCACACACATGAAGAGGCACGTGTGTGCCTCGTCTTCTTTGTCCTTCGTCTTTTGGCTGGTGTTTTCAAGAAAACATTTGTGTGCATGCCTATGAAACGTTTTGTCTGCAATTATAACATGTTGTGCTCTTTAGGAAATAAAATTTGAAATAGAAAATACAGATAAAAATGCAAAAAAGCACTTTTTTTTTTTTTTTTGCAAATTTTTATGAAAATGTTTGTTCAACCAGTAGTAAAAGTGTTTGTCCGAAAGTGTTCATCCAAGTTGTCAAGAGGGCAAAGAATAATAAAAATATTCCAGAGTCCAAGAAGTGTAAGGTATCTAAGCCAAAATCTTGATTTTCAAAACATTTGCTTTTTCACCAGCAGTATTTCCAGTAAAACTGTCAAATATAGTAAATTGCACAGTATCAGGAGTACTTGTTGTTTGAAGCGAAATATTATTTTTTTCAAATTTAATCCTCAAGTTCGTCTGCATTGCTCTGTGTTTGCTCTTCAGTGAAGTGCATGCTGCAGCCAACATTGAGATAACACATAAGTACTGCTTCATGGTGCTCTAAGTGGATTCTTCACTGTCACATGGGCACTTCGGACCGTGGTCAAGTTGATCAAAGTCGAGCTCAATGCCGATCCGGCGTTGCTACACGGCGAATTCAATTGTGATCGCCCACGATGCTGCTCTACCTTCTCGACAGCAGTCAAGCTGTTGTTTCCACCCTTGTTCGCAGGCATTATTCAGATATACCAAATAAAACTAAACATTACTCAAAATATATATTATAAAACAAACAGTATTAAAATAAATAACTTTGTCTAAGTTTACGCGATTTGAACTGCAAAGCTATGTTCAAACTCTCGACACCATGTACGTGGCTTGGCAGTGGTAAACAAACATGCGGGCTCGACCACGTTTGTCACTTCCCGCGTGTGCTAGTCACCTGGTGCCCTGCCTGTGTGAGCAGTGGTTGACACAATTGCTACTCGTCCGCTGAAGCTGTGGTCAGAAAAAGAACAGTTTTAATCAAGCTTGCGTTTTTATACCTTTTACAAACAAATCACGATGTTCATCGTGTGCGTAGCACCATCTTTTGTGTAGCTATCTTAACTTTTTGATTGGAATTAAGTGGGCAGGTGTAGCACTGTCCATCTCGACCGTGCTTGAAACTTCAATGCTTCAATCATGGTCGTTGCCGATTGCGATCGTAAGTACCAGTGTGATAGCAGTATTACATGTATTTGGCTTTCTAAAGGTCCTTAGGAGTGTTCATATCTAGCCACCTTAAACTCTTTGTTCGCTTAGTACGATGTATGTCCCGCGTGCTGTTGACAAGATTAAGGCTTGGTGTAGTGAAACTCTCGTATCCCTTTCATCAGAATCGCTCTCGGAGGTCACCTTCAATTCCTTGAATAACTTCTTCAGTCACCCAGAGGACTATGACACTATTGATAGTGCCCTCTACTCACTTGAACAGCTCATAAGGGGTCATTATTGGATAAAAGCATTAAGTGGGCAGGTGCAAGATGCACACAGCCAAAGGAGGCTCTTGAGAGTGGATTGAGAACGCCTTGGCAGACTTCCCGGCAGAAACGCGCACTCCTAAAGCTGCTGTAAAAAACCTTCCGCACATTCCCAGTCCACAGGCCCCGCTGGGGTGGTGCAGTGGTATGGAGCTTGACTACTGTGCCAAAGGATGCAGGATCGAATCCCGGCCTCTGCGGCCGCCTTTCGATAGAGGCGAAAAGCTAGGTGCCTGTGTGCTGTACGATTTCAGTTCCAGGGGGTTGAAATTTCTGGAGCCCTCCACTACGGCGTCTCTCGTAGCCTGACGTTAAGCCCCACAAACCAAACTCCCAGTCCGCAGCATCCCTATACGGGAGCCGCTGGCAGTCATTGCTCTCGGTGCCATCTCTGCGCCCTTGTTCAGCACAATAAGCGGTATATTCTAGACAATGATACAGCATTGGGCTGTCTCATTATTATGCCCCCCCCCCCCCCCTCCCCCACCCTCCACAGGAGCTATCATCTCGAATTCCTCAAATCTCTCACTTATCTCTCAACTTGGAGAAGCAGCGCAGTGTTCATGTTTTTCTATGCGATGGCCTGCCCACATGTGCATTTTAGTGCAAAAGCAATACTACTCTAGGTTTCGAGCCTTCAGCGTAGCGCGTCTGTAGCCACGTCTTACCCGTGTGACGCTGTGACGTCACACCCCACGTGACACTAGGGTGAGAGCTGGGCTACCAACTAAAACGGTCGACGTAGCGCGGCGGTAGCCACATATTACCCACGTGACGCTATGATGTCACTCCCCACGTGACACACGGGCTAGCAGGAGCTGCCAACTTCTCTCTCTGTCTCTCTCGTTTCACATGGGACGGTTATGTCAGAATCAGCCTACTAGGGTCCTGGCATTCACGTTATCCCTATAGGCCACTAAGGCACATTCATACGGCTTTGTTAAAGCGGAGTTTTATATGTGGGCTGAGGAAGAAGAAAGAACACTCGGTCACCCGCAGCTAATGCTTTCGCTCAATGTTTGATTCAGCAGCATTGAGCCTTTGTAATTTTTTTCAAACTGCATTTGCAGCTCGTTTTTCTGTACATGCAGCTTCCACTTCTTTGGTGAAAACGCCGTTCTTGCACTTCCTCACCTGCACTTGTCATGCGAGCTTTGCTGGCAGCCATGATTATTTTTAGGGCTTTGTCTTTCCGCTCGGGCAGAAACTGAGCGCTAACATAACTGAACAAGTTACCAGCCATTGTGGATGCTGTGTTTTGGGCAGCATTTCACAGCCAGTGTTCTGTCATGGAAAGTTTGACACTCTCATAGCCTAGGTTGTTGCTCTTGTGTCCATTTCACAACCTGTCTGTAGCATCCTCGATGCTCGCATTGGTACGCACCAGGGTGCCTTGATGCACAACTTGAATCCTCGATCAACCGCACCATTGTGCACCCGCTATCCTCGATCACCGAAGCGCGCCATGCTGGGTCAGTTTTTCATTGCCCCGTCATGCACCCAGAAAATCAGTGGTTCTCAAGGTACAATTCTGTCAAGGCGCTGCTGAACGCTCACTTCACAGAAGCCACTTTGCCCTGCTTGGCCCTACTCAATGTGCTGGCATCTGCACGCAAACTGACGCGATAGAGAAAATAGTACGGATGGTAGCTGCAATCAAGCTACTGTCAGGTTCATCTGATAGCGGAGACGACATGATAATTGACCTCACGCAGCATAAACACAAAGAAGAATGCCCAGAAGTGTACTAGTTCTTTGAGCGGATTGATCGTCAGTCACGTCAACGATACCATAGTGGACATCTGTTTACAATTCGCTATATGCTTGACATAGCAATTTGCACAGTCTTTGACTAGTGAAGCGTGTAATGTGCCTTTGGCATGTAAAATGTGGGATTAATTTTCAGTTTCGAAAGCATTTTCATGTGAGCAGGAGCATGTGCTACAACCTGATTGGCGCGGCTATGAACGGTATGTCTTGCTTTTAAGCTCAACGGTGAGGTAGCCTATGCCCATATGTTTTTGAGTAACTATGACTGTGTGCAAATAACTGAATTTGCTTCATATGTGATATCCGAGGAGCAGAAGTAGCGAACTAACCGTTGCCATCATATTTGGCATAGTAGAAAGCAGGCTGCATGGCATAATCGGCCGTGTAGCAACTTCCACAGACATCGCCAGTGATTATGAAATGCTTTGCTGCTTTCGGCAGCAATATGTGCGAAGCATACAGCTTGGCGAGGTCTCAGCAGTTCCGGCAACACATGTGACTGGTGTGGTTGTTGACAATGAGATGCGTGCTCCAGAAGAAAGGTGGCGCCACATTCATGCTCTTGCATCTTTGGATGCATCGTGTCCTCAATGTTTACCTTTCTTTTGGTGTGACCGTTACGGTGGACTGGGCACTGCGCCGGTTTTGGGGTGCACCCAGGGCGAGGTGATCGAGGAGGCTCCTAGTTGCACTTTGCCAGCAATTCCTTGCCCTGTCTACTAGCGTCATTCTTCTAGTAAGGAGGTACCTCATCACTGTACAATGCTTCATGGCAGCATTCAGTAAAAACTTCTTCGTCATGTGAGCATGAAGTCAAACACTGATACAATGGAGACCACTTGCAATGATACCACTTATAGTGCAGGTCCGGTTATAACATTGCTTTTGCCAGACACCGATCCGTCTCTCATAGGATTCAGTGTAAAGTCGTAGCGTTTATGCCACGCAAAGCAAATTACCAGTTATAGTGTGGAACGGCAAGTGCACTTCCCTGTGCAACACTGGATTTCCCTGCGGGGCACAGCACATTGCACCACGTGCTTAGGTCGCGACACAATACACAATACCCTCGCCGAACTCATCGAGGCTCATCGGTCTGCCCAACTTGATCGGCTCTCCTCCACCTTAGCCGGCCGCCACATTCTTGACGCTATCGGTCTACGTCCCCCTGGATATTACGCCCACACCTTCTCCCTCCCACGCCACACACGAGAACTCCTTACCATTCACCCCCTACCCAAGAACATGCACCCCGAACATCACGTGGCTCGTCGTGCTGCTCGGGCTGCCGCCTACACAAACACTATGGCACAGAGCCGGAGACCATCTACGTCGATGCTGCCTCTTACACATTTTCTCCCGCCTTTGCCCTAGCTGTAGTGTCAAACTCCTCCATCCTTCTTACCGCAGGTACTGTCATCGCTTCCACTTCCGCGGAAGCGGAGGAGGCGGCAGTAGCCTTAGCAATCTCTACTACATAGGCGACCCTCATTTTTACTGATTCGAAGACAGCCATCCGAAACTTTGCGAAAGGACGCGTTTCCGAACCCGCGTTCCGGCTTCTCAGCCAATCTCCCGTTCCTATCCGACCTATTCAGCTTCTCTGGGTCCCAGCCCATGCCGGCCACCCAGGTAACGAGGCGGCTCATTCTTTTGCCCGAGGCTTCGTCAGCCGAGCAGGAGCCGCCGACGCCTGGGGTGACGCTCGAGATCGTATGGTCACATACCACGAGATCACTGTGCACTACCGCGAACAACGTCTTGCCTATCCACCTCCACACAAGTCTCTCACTAAATTGCAGCAGGTGACGTGGCGCCAGCTACAATCCCGCACTTTCCTCTCCCCTGCCTACCTCGCCCTTGTTCACCCGGGACTGTTCACGCCAGGATGCACCCTCTGTGGTGCTCCAAAAGCGGATTTTGCTCACATTCTTTACTCTTGCCCTGAGCATCTTCCACCTGCCGCATGGCAACTCACAAACCTCGAGCGATGGGAGGCTGCGGTGTCCAGTTCTGAGCCGGTTGCCCAACGGCAGCTGGTGGACTGGGCTTTGGAAGTCGCCGGGAAACGTCACCTCCCGGCCACGACACGCACCCAAGAGCCATTCCATCCCTAGGATGTCACAGCTAAGGCTCATCTTAATAAAGTTTGTCACCACCACCACACAAGTGTTCATGTGCAGCGCTCGTTTCCTCCCAGTCTCCTTGCATAAATTGCTCTCGTCTTGCACAAGATTGGGCAACAGCTACTCTTTTTCCCTCTGGTGTTTCGTTTTTCTCCTTTCCGTGCACATGGGTCGCACCTTGTTTTCTCGCCATGACCACTGTAATGTTCTCCTTGACTCGCACATTACTCTTTGGTCACACAGTGGCAGCACCACATTTCTCTCGCGGCGGCGAAACGTTGGGGCGCCACTGGACAGACACTCAGTTTGCTTCCTGTGATGTGTGCGGAATGATTTGAGACAGGCACTAAACACTAAGTCAGCCTCACTGCGAGGCTTGTTTTCCAACCAAACGGTCTTGTTTTAAGACTCCTCGCATTATTTGTGGGAACGAAAAAAGCCAAGCGATGTTTTAGCATTCCGCGTGGAGCATGTCTGCAGAGGTTAGTGCTGCTGCCTTTGTGGGACTGAGCATGCACTGATAACAAGCACGTACGCAGTTCTTTGTACTTCTGCTCCCATTCACAGACTCTTTTGGGATCCAGCTTGATCTGATGATGCACTCGATACGTGTCGCCCGCCTGTCACACATAGCCACTCAGCCTGTGCTACTGGACGATCTCCTTTTGCATGGTGTACAAGCGCACACTGCATGCAAAACTGCAACTATCCTCAATGCACACTCAAACACAGAAGTTTCAGAAAGAAATAAACAAACAAATGAAGGAGGCCGCTCACTTGGCGGGGGCCGATTACGTGGTATTTTACGGCGGTGGCCATAGTTTCTGGCTTGCGTGATTCTACTAGCATACGCTTGCGCAGTTGGCTCCTTGCAGAACCTTATCGGACTCATGGTGGATGCAGCAGTGTGTGTTTCTTTTGAACCAGTTTTTTTTTATGGCAGACTCATCTTTTTGTGCTACATTAATCTAACTCGTTTCTAATATGCTACTTTTCATTGGTCCCTTCCTGCCTGTGAGGCGTTTTCGATATTAGTACTGATGTCTCAATGTGTCACCTATTTTGCTAGACGCCAATGCTTTTGATTTGGCAGCAGTCGAAAAGTGTTACTTTGTGGTTTGGACTGCAGTTTAAACAGTGGTTCAAATTAATCGGCTTCAAAATGCATCGACAATATAGCAGGCGAACCAATGTTCTGAAAATTGTTTTAGTTTTAATATGCCTACTCTATTTTATTGTTGTTTCAATCATTGGCAATGGTATGTTTTGCTATTACAGGTTGCTGACAGTTTTTGTCTTGCCACATTGCTTCATTATGTTAGCCATGAAATTGATCCCTTTTTTTTTTTTTTTTTTTGATCTAGGATAACACCTCTCTTCCTTCAAAAGGACCAGTTGCCCATTTGATACTGACAAGCAACGACAAAAGGCCGTCAGTTCAGCTTGTGGAGTTCCTCACTAGATGTGGCAGCAGTGTGCCTGACGAACTGAGGCTGCTTGCTGCTCAAAAGCAAAGTGTGAGTTAAAAATGTGGAATTGCGCATTTTGAAAAGGCTGTAGCTTTTTAATGCTTTCATAGTGTTCATTTGCTGTATTGACACTAATGATGAAAAACGCATTTTGCTAATTAATGGTTACCATTGATCTTTGGCATTGTAACCATGTTGAAGTCCCTGCTGCGGTGGCTCAATGGTTGGGACACCCAACTGCATTCTGATGGCAGAGAAACGCAATGCACCTGTGTGCGCTGTGCACTGTCAAGCACATTCCAGAACCTTAGATAGTGAGGATTATTCCAGAACTTTCAATTGTGGCATCCCTCATAGCCGATGCCTCTTTGAAATGTTATTTCTTAGGCAGCCGTTCTGGTTTGTGCTCAGAATCGTTGAACCAAAGGCACTTTTCAGCCAGTGCATTCGAATTGTTGAGAACACAAATTTGTGACCTGCATGCAGATGTCGGCGAGTGCAAACTATAGCAAATATTGCAGTGGTGTCCGTGTGAAGTGTTGCAGTCACATTTATGTTTATGAACTTGGCGCATTGTTACTTGTTATTGGCAAATGCCTGCCTGCTTTTCATTATCTCAATTTTTCTTTATCAGTGGCTTCACTAGTGTAATGTTTTATTTATAACATTGCTTAATATGGTGTTGATTTGTTTGGATATGTTATTAGGTGCTTTGTACTGTGATATTTAGGCAGTATTACTCCTTTCACTGGAAATTACTTTTTTTCAGTTTCTCAATTTTCTTCCAAATTTATTTTTGCCTCGCTAAAACACAGAGGAGCTGTAGGAAAAGCTGAGAGACGCATCTTGAAAAAGCCGCAGCCTCCTTATGCTTGACAGCAGCACTATGATAGGCGCAGATAATTACATAGTCCTACTGGAAAAGTTCCGTAATTTAGCTGTTCACCTTTGGCAGAAGATCGTGCTATTTGCATGAAATTATGTATTTTACAAATAATGTATAAAAATAGAAAGAGGTAAGAAAAACGAGAGCCTTCCTTGATGAATATTGTTTGACTTTAGTGGCATTTAATTTCTTAATTCAAAGTAGGGGTGTGTTGATATTCGAATTTTCAAATACGAATCGAGTGTGAATATGGGAAAAAAATGCCTTTGAATATCAAATTGAATATGTTATAACAGTGAAAAAAAGAGTAGAAAATTAAATAATACCAAACACTGTTCATCTTGTTTATTTCAGAATTCACATGGTATATGCAAATGAAATTAATCTAAAATTGCATAGAACTCTGCAGTACAAGTTTTATATAGGATTCCATATACGTGCCAGCTTTTTTACAGGAAAGACTTGCATTATGCTGGGTGGAGATGCCATATTGCTGCTGAATACGGCAAACTCTCGTTAATTTTGGCCTTCAAGAGATTAGAAAAAGTGTCTAAAATAACTAAAAGCTAGTGTTATCAAATAAAATAGAGCTGAAAAAACTGCCGAAATTACAGTAATCTTATCTGATGAAAACTGAAATGCAACTGAAGATTGAAATATTGTCAAGTGCTTTGCTTTGTGCACACTGTCGGCGCCTTAAAACGGCCCCTTTGCGTTTTGAGGATGCTTCACTGCACAGCCCGCGGCGTTCAGACATTGCAGTGAAGCGCGCAGTGCGAGCGAAGCTGCAGTGGTGAATTTGAAAATTTTCGGTATATACGATACTTTTTTAATATTCGGAGTATCGGATATCAGTTTTTTTAATACAAATACTAATTGAGTAACAAACAGGTTCAGTTCATATTTGCAATTTCGAATATTCGCCCACACCTAAATAAAAGAAATCTCAAGTAGTAAATATCTAGAATAAAGACTGCAATACGAGTACCTGCATGCTATTGCACTAGTTATTAAAAATTTTATTATTTTTTGTGTTACTTTAGGGACTAAGGGCATATAGTAGTTGAACTGCCTGCAGCTTGTGGCACACACTGACTTGACCTCATGATTTCAGGAAACGTCAACAAATGCCAAGGTGGCATTATGTACAAACCTCAAGAGCTTTGGGCACTGTGAAAGTCTGGCGAGTGAAAACAAGTGTCCTTACCGACATCAAATACTACCTGCAGTAGACCATTCATCAGTCTGGTCTGGCTTGCCTTCTGAGGGCGAGGTCCTCATAGTAGTTACTAGAGTGATGAGTGCTTCACACTTTTATGCCTGGATTCTGCAGCACTGGGATACACCATATGGATCAACTGCAGGTGAGATAAGACTGTGCAATTAACACCCTTGCTACGTGTGCAAAATTATAATGGCTAATGTTAGCTTCAGGAAGAGATCCTGACTGTTAAAGGTAACGTAAAGGATGAAATGAAACTGTCTTAGTAATAGATGTTGTGTACCCATTTTTATTTCCCTTGTCCTGGTGCAATGAGAGTGAGAACAGTGCAGCAAATAACATGAATTGGAGAACAAACTGTAATAGTGATATCTTAGCGGTGGTAAACGGGAAAAAAATTGATTTTTGCAAAACTTGATGCAGAAAAAATGTGTTTGAGAATGTTGCAGCAACAGAATAGGCTCTAGAGGAAGTAAAAACATGGCCAGAGGAAGAAAAGCTCAAGAAATATTTTGGGTAGGAGGAGCCACAACAGTGAAGATTAAAACTATGTATAGAGAGCCTTGGTCCTCGTTTGGACATCATGTAGTTTCAAACAGCCGATAGCGCCGATAGTGCAAGTGGCACTAAATTTTAATTTCAAATTTGATTATCACCGGCGGTCAAAGCCCAGTAGCATGGTAAAGAGAGTTTAAATCTCGGGAAGTAAAAATATTCCAGAGTTGTACCATTTTCCTCCCATTTAATATGTTCAACGATCAACTGCACATGTGGTAACTTACGAGCGGTCTGAACCTGGGGGCATGCAACATGCAGAGGCGCTTAGCCGCCATGGCGGCTTGGAGCAAAGCAGCAGCTTTGCTGTGCCCTAGGGGCCATGGGGGCAAAGCATTCAATAACAACTATGGCTTACAATATAGCTACCCGTGTCTTGGGAATGCAGCACATAGCATAGTGACAGTCAGCTACCGCACCGGCTTCTCCTCAGTGCACTGCTGTAAGGGGGCAAAGCATCCAGAAAGAAGCGATCCTGGTTCGCCATTGCCAGCAGCAGGATGGCTGCAAATTCTCTTCCCCGCTAAGCACAACACAAGTGCAAACTAATTGTGCCAGAAATAAAAGAACGAGCTGTTCACACATTACACCTGGAAATGGTAATCTATATTGCAAGCTCAAAAATCTAAAACCTGCAACAGGAGGACTCAAGACATGCTCGAAACAGCTAAATTCAATATTTGCAACAAAAAGCCTAATTTTTAGTTTTTCTTTTTTTATATTTTGGTGGGTGAACTACTATCATAAATATAATAAAACGCACCTCTTTCCTTTTAACTAGAAGCTTTGAACTATTAGTACAGTTAAACCTCTATTTAATGAACCTCCATGTAGTGAATTCCTCTATGTTAGAAAATTTTTAATTCCCCCCATTGAATTGTATGTATTTGAAAACTGCATGTAATGAGCATGTTGGGCGGTTGGCCTTGATGTAACGAACTCGCGGCGCCGACTGTATCTTAGTGATGAATTCCCTGAAATTTGGCTATACCCTGCACGTTTCATGACTGTATAGTTATACAAACTGACGTGAGAGGAATGTCTACGATCATGAGAAGCGACTGTGGTTGATACATCGCGCCATGTTTCAGCGCCGATGAAGCATCTGCGTGGCGAATACAGCAGTTGCCACTGTTTTCACTTTTGAAACATGACACTGCTGTAGTTCATATTCAAAATCAGCGTATTTTAACAGGACAAAGGAAAAAGAAAGACACAGGGCAAGCAGTGCGCAAGCAATAATTTGGCCTTCAATGGACTGAAAATAATGTTCTTAACCCCGGAAATTAACCAGAAATTCACATTATCAAATGAGCCTTAAAAGACTGCCCAAAACTGTGTGCATCCCAGTAATTTTATGTAATAAAGCCTCTATGATGCCTGTCTGCACTTTATGTGAAATCCAAGTGAAAACGGCGGTTTTTCCTGCACACTGCCAGGAATGCTGAAGGGCTCCAAAATCGCCTCAGTTAGCTACTATTTGCGCTATGCGATTAACTCAAAATAGCCCCGTCGTGTTTTGAGGACACTTCACTGCACAGTTAACTTAGTGAAGCATCGCGATGAAGCGTCTTAATTCAGTGGAACTGTGCATGTCCAGTGCGCATCTTTTCTAATTTCAGTGTACTGGAAGTGCGCTTGGAGTGTGTGGGCACTACTTTACTATTAAACTAAGGTTCAGGGAGATCTATTTTGATGACTATTGGCTATGGTTCATACTTCGATATGATCCCCTACCCAATTAACCGGAGTGACCCCACCCATTGTTTAAATTATTGTCCGGCACTGTAGACTTACATGGGCATCAAGCTGGGACCGCGTCCCTAGTTCAGATTATCCTAATTTTCCAAATAACAGGTGTCGAATTACCAAGCCTCATTCATGGTTGAAAGGCGGGGGTGAGGGTATAAGGTATGGGCATCAATTATTTTTCTTTCCTTGGCTCTTGTCTATAGCCTAATGTGTTGCTGCAGGTTCTTTGCATGGTTTATCAGCTGCTGCTTAGCCTAGTCTATTAACAAAACAGAGGCTTTTCCTAATGGCTTGGAGCTAAACATCTGCCTGCTTTCCCGTTTTTATTCTGTAGCATAGAAACCTCTTTAAGCAGAAATGTGGCATCTGCTGGTGTTGTTATGGTGTGGCGCTGTTGAGTTACGGTGGTCACATAACAAGACTGCGGTGACGACCTTGGCATCATTTGGTAACTGTACTTAGTTGAGTTGCATACATGTGTAGACAGCTCCATATATCATTTGGAATGGAGCCAGGATCATCATAGTGAGTGTCCATTATGGTGGAAAATATCTGCATGCAGAGAGGGCAGCCATGAAATCAGTTACGCTAGTTAATATGAGCAAAAACATTAGTCTTTTCAGCTGTTTTTTGTTGTTGTTGCTTTGTTGTTATTGGCTCTCATTTCTTCAAGACTGACTCTAAAACAGCTGTTCCCAATTTTCATGAAACTGATGCCATTCTGAATTGCTGCCATAAATTCTAAGAAAGATCGGCAGCATGCAGAAGAGTTTCTTTGCTCCTTTGCGAGTGTGTCTTCAGCACATTTAGGTGTTGTCAGATCTGATGTGTTACCATGAAAATATTGGCAATTTTTATGGCATCAGCACCACCACACGTGTCCTCGCCATGACTCTTTTCTATTGATGGAGAATTTTTGTTTATTCACACTGCGTGCTTTTGGCAAGCACTTTATTGCTGCATTCCTTATTATTGTTATTTATTGGGAAACTGCTCTTCTTCCACTTAAAGATATGTAGACACCATATTCTTGTTTTTGTGTTTTATCCTTTGTAAGGATGCGTAGCGTAAAGTATTACTGTCACGAATCACCATTTAATATCCACCTACGACAGCTGAATAATATATAATCGAATTTTTCTCACCTTTTTTTGGTTTTGGCTTCAACAGCCGAGCGATAGCTTTGGTGTCAGTCAGGACTAGGTCACATGACTGGTGAAAAAACAGCGACAAAATCGTTATTGTGTCATTTCAATTCACTACAACACAAAAGCCAGCCTCCCTCATGAACAGGAATCACAGCATGTGAAGAGTCAATGGTTATATCGCTGTTTTTTCATCCCCTGCGTGACCTGGACTTGATTGTAACATCACAGCCATCTCTTGGCTGTTGAAATAGAAACAGGCGAGAAGAGAAAATTGAATCAAAAATTATTTAGCGGTCATAGGCTAAAACCGCATGGTGATCCATATGCAGCAATGTCTTATGCGTCATTAACAAGAAGAAAAATGCCACTAAAATTTGGCGTCTATATTCCATTAAGGACTTCGCACCAAGTTATGCTTGATTTCTTTTATTTCATGTAAATTGAACTTGTTTGGACAGTAAGCTGGTTAAAATATTAATGTGCTTATACCTGTCAATTTTTCTTTTGTCAGGGACGAAGGCTGAGGCCAAAGAGCATGTGGAGCTTCAGAAAACTATGCTTTCGTTGAATGAATACTTTTCACAGCCAAAAAATTGTGCCCGTCTTGAAGAAAAGGTTGTGCCCACTATTGGTCAAGTGTACGCCCTGGAGGTCAGCATTAACCTCTTCCACAGAGTCCTGGTGAGAATACGGCACTGTGTTCTGAATCTCTTATTAACAGGGTTCCTCATAGTTGTCACTCCATTCCTAGGTGACTTCACTTGCACCAAAGAGATTGGGACTAGTTTATGTGACTGTGGACCACATTGACTATGGGGACCAGTCAACTGTGGCTGCAACTCGACTGATGCAGCTCCCATCGTGGCTCTCAGAGGTGCGGCCGTTTGCTGTGGAAGTCTACTGTTGCAGAATTCAGCCCCAGGATTATGACGTTAGTTGGACTTGCCAAGCAAACCTCTTGACATGCAACCGCTTTTCAAGAAAGGAACTTTTCGGCAAGGTATAGCATGCTTTTTGATCATTTTGTACATTTGAACACCTGTAGTGGCTCTAGTTATAACGAATGCTTGCTTGCGAATGGTTGCAAATGAATGATGATGATGCCATCATAATGATATGCATTTGTGCAGTGGCACTGCATTGCATATGGGCTGCACTACTTTATTCGCTACTTGAGAATACGCATACACACACGCAAATAGAAAGAGCACATATGTGCAGTCGTGAGCTAAAGTGGAGAGACCATGCACTTTGAGAAACCTACCTGCCAGCTTTTTCTGACAGTGAAACACTTATTTCTGAGAAATGCATTAGGTGCCATGCTTAATATACTTGCCTTCTTGCCCAAGCAATTTTCTCTCGCCCATCTTAATATACATCAAAAAAGCAATCGTAGCAGTTAACATGGTCTCTTCACTTTTGCTCACGACTGTACAACACACACGCACACACACTTGCATATTTATCCGCTATGGTGGTGCAGTAAGTAGTTATGGTGCTCGACTTGCCCAAGGATGCTGGAATGAATCCCAGCCGTGGCGGCCACTTTTCAATGGCGGCGAAAAGTAAGGCGACAGTGTGCTGTGCGTTGTCGGTGCACGTTGAAAAGCCTCAGGTGGTTGAAATATCCGAAGCCCTCCTCTACGGCATCACTCATTGCCCCAGTCGCTTTGGGACTTTAAACCCCATAAACCAAACCAAACCTACTTCATTAGAGCAAGCAAGGAGGCGTCATAATCTTGCCACCACGTCCAAAATGTGCACTTCCCACTAGCGCGGAGACTCTGCAGCTGCTCCTTTATTATCTGGAAGTGTGCGGTACTGCAAAAAAAAGCGATTGAGAGAGTCAAGCAGCAGTTAAATAGTAATAATTTAACCATAAGTCAGTTCAGCAGCAATTAAATAGTAATCATTTAATCATAAGTCAGTTCAGATTCACTTTGTTTACTTTGTAACCACTCCTCTGTAATGTCTCTGGCCTTGAGGATGTGTAAGTAAACAAATAGAAACAGAGTAAAAGCTCAGTAATTTGAACTTAGCAGTACAGGACAAATTATCCAAAGTTTCAGTTATCAAATAACTTTGGAAAAAACAGCCACTTGCATCACGGTAAGTTTATTTGGTGCATTTTCATCAGGCTTTATTGTGAGTACACTGTCAGGGGTGTCAAAGCAGAACTGCTCGAAAATGAGGATGTGCGAATATTTGAAGTTTCGAATAGTCATACAAAATGTTTGTTTTTCGATTCATACTCTAAAAATTTTCAAATTCACTGCCATGCTTCACTGCACGTAGTGTGCAGCGAAACATCCTCAAAATGCACTGGGGCCATTTTGTGAAGAGAGGAACCTTCCCGACAGTGTGCGCGAAGTGAAAAACTTCATGAAACAGGAATAAAATGCCATTCTCACTTTGGTTTAGCCATTCGTTAATTCTAGCGCTAGGGTAATTTGGATCCTCCCCCCTTTTTGACGGCTGAATTAACGAGTTTACTGTATTCAGCAGCGATGTACCTAGTTTCATGCAGGTGCACCCTGTACAAAAAAAAAATTTAAAAAATACAGAATTCCTTATACCTTTTTTTAATTTTTCAGTAGATTATGCATTTTTATGCAGTTCAAATTTTTTGCAACTATCATGTGAATTTAAAATAAACAAAAGAGTAACATTTGATATTTTAAATTTTTTTGATCAAATATTTGAAGACATTTTTTTCTTATATTCACATTCTATTTGTATTCGAAGATTTCGGTATTGGCACACCCCCTACTCCAAAATGGTAAGGGACCCTTCACTGCATGATGCAGACTGTTTTTCCGGTGGCCATCGGGCGGAGCGAGGTGGGCATAATTTTTCGTCTTATCGATTTAGATATTTAACGCATTATTCTTATGAGAGATTCGCCAGGCCTACTTCGATTGAGGGTAAAATGCGGGTCGTCACACAATCGGGGTTTCACTCTCTTGAATGGCGTGGTGCATACACCACCCCCATAAGTGGCATTTCTCCTGGTACTACCTTGATCACTTTTGGCCAGCTGTGTTATGTTGGGCACCTGCTAGCACGTGTCATGCGCTGCAATGCTGCATTATGAAGTCAACATTGGTCTCTTGTTCCCACATGAAATACAACACAGCTCTCGTGTGGTGATGAAGCCAGCTTAGCCATTTAACTCTCTCTGAATACAATTGTGTATAAAGTGAGCTCTCTGGTTTAAAATAAAAAGAAAAATGTGCAGCTCTGAGGAGAGGTGTTTCTTTAATGCAAATTTGCATTCTGCATATCTCAAATAATTTTTTATGCCACATAGTGAATGCAGTATTTATTATTTAGCAGTAAAATTAGTGAATTTGTACTTCATCCACCAGTTTTATGCAAATATTTTCCAACCAGCACGAATATCTTTCAGTGTGTGTGATTTGATTTGCAAGATAGATCTTAGCATGAGAACTGATTCTGCTATTACCACATAAGTACTGCATTTTTAACAGTAATAATAATAATAATAATAAGAGAAAGGCACAGTATCTGTCCACACTTGTTTGTGGACACCTGACCCACTCTATATGGGAAGGGCGGCAGGTGGGAGTTCAAAGCGTAGAGTGAGAAAGAGGTGCCCTACTGGAGGGCTGCTAAGTAATTTTGACCGCATGAACTGGCAATGCACAGCACACTGACACTTCTCCGTTGCGCCTCCACCAAAACTCAGCCACTGGCGGTCATTCTAACCTGGCTATTCCGGAACAGTAGTCTTAACCACTGCTCCACCGCAGCGAGGCTGATGCTATTTTTATCACTTAACAACATATTGCGCTCTTGTTTGCATGCCTGCAAAAGGTTAACCACTTATATTTCTTGGTAGGAAACTATCTTTTTTGATGCGCAAATATATTATACCTCTTATGTAGAAAAATTGTTTTCAATGGAAGTATGAGAAGTGGCACCTTCTAAAAATTAACTGACCGAGTGTACCGCTTTCTGTTGTGTTGTCTTGGTGCCAGAGGCATTGTTGAAACCAACCATATTTCAGTTTTAAGTCTTTCAAGGCCATGGAGAAAAGAAGCAATGCTGATAATTGTTGGAGGATTAAGTAAAGCTTAAAACCATCTTTGTGTAAGATGTATCGGAAGGCAGCTCAATAAATAGACTTTCACAAACAAAAAATAAAACAGTGTACAAATAAGGTTAGCAAATAAATTGCAGATCTGAAATTTTTTGAGAAAATCTTTTTTTAAAAAGTTAGAAATGCTTGAATTAGCAGAGTTCAAGAAGAAAAAAAAACATAAATTTCTGACTGCGAAATGTGCTGCATTGCCTCTTTTGCTAGTTCTGAAAATTTGGAATGCCAGATGGAGGGTTCTTTCTTTAGTGCTCAGGCACCTGCAGAATTGCCAAAATTGGTCCGAATTATTCAAAAAAATCTGTGAACTGAAAGAAGTCATTTTTCTGTGAAAAATCAGCCTAGCAAATCACGAACTTTGCCGCTCTCCATGTTTCATTTTTATGTTGATAACAGAGTTTTAGCATAGTGCCATCTGCTTCTGTGATCAGCTTCAGTGCACAGCCCATGTGCATGTGCACATTCAATTTCAGTGGTTAATGAAGGTGGTGAAGACCATGAGATGGAAATCACAGGGAAAAGAGAGAAAAACAAGAGCCTCTGTGAATGCCTCCCCCCCCCCCCCCCCCCCCCCCCCCCCCTTTTCTTTTCACCACGGGCGTTGGCGTCTGAGCAATGTTGTGGTGAATGGTGCTCACATTCCATTTTCAGTCCGATTGTGGACTCTTTTTTTTTTTTTTTTTTTGTAGGCTACCACGATGAGTGATGACAAGGCCGAGCATCCCTTATTGCCTTTTTATCCAATGGCAACAGTGGACAGAGAGCCAAGCTAGTCCTTCCAAATTACTCTGCTTTACCTAGCTTTCACAGCTCTGCAGAGCCGGTTGTTTTCTGCAATGATGCCCACTTGCATCCATGTCATGACAAAAATACGAGCCTTTGGCCAAAAAGCAATCTCCACTGTATCGTTGACGTCAAATTTGTTCCAAAACATCGAACTTGATGACACCATAGGGTTGGAAATATCGGTCGTGAAAATGCACACTTTCTTGTGGGTACATGACGGTTCCTGAATGAAGTCCAAAATAGCACAAGTTTGAATTATTGGAGTCCGCTATTGTATACCCAAAGTGCAGATAAAAGGGGGCTTTCAAAGAAAAACATTGAAATTTAACATAATGCGTAAAATTGAAAAGAATGACAAATATAAACCTGAAGTGCAGGTAAAAAGGGGCTTTCAAAGAAAAACATTGAACTCCCTTCACATAATGCGTAAAATTGAAAAATGTGTCAAGTATAAAATTTTCAAAACCAAACACTTAGTTTGGTTTCAAAACCAAACGTTTACACATGGCAGTCAGATGCCAAAATAAAGAAATATATATATTATATACAAAATGTGCTACACTGTCTTTCTAGCTACAACATTCTCTGTGCTTTCTTGCAACAGTGTTCCCCACTCACTCCTGTGCTTATGCCACTCATGGAAACAGCTCCAGGAAGCATTGGAAGAGAAGTTTACTTTGCATTTATTTCAAGAAACAGTACTAGTTGGAATTTGATATTTGTTGAGTTTGCAGCCCAGCTTGCGCTTTTTCTGAATTTTTTGTGAGTCATGTAGTGGGGTAGTTTAGCTGATAGCACTAAGCCAACTGAATGCAGTTGCACAAGTGTTTCAGCACTGTGCCAGCTACAAAGAGTTTTCTTCCTTCACAGCCATTCATGCAGTGCATAAAGTGTTAATGTGCATTGAATGGGCACGGTGTAAATCATGGAACCATTAAAAAGGATGCCATCACTCGATCATTTGCACCTTTTAGTAGCGTTGCTCAAGTGTACAGCACTCGAAATGCTCAAACTGAAACATCTGGGGCCAGACCATGCCACTGTCAATTCGAAAGCAGTCACAATTTCCTGCTCCTGTTGGTCTACCCTAACAGGCAGACAGGACGACCAATAGGAACAGAGTGTTCTGAGCGTTTTTAGATTGGTTTTGTATTGAGAGCTTGTACATAATCTGGATCCTTGTTGCAGTAAAATTATCATTGTCTGTTAATATGGCAAAAATACATAAGCCCCAATGGACTCTTTGGGTTCGCCCCTTGTCCGTTGTATACAGTTTCCATATTAATGAGGAAATAGATAAAAATGAAAACGTTTGTCCTTAATTTGAGGTGCACATAAATGGTGCACATAAGTAAAGAAGCGCAATTGTGTATGCAGTAATACAAGCTCTGGCTATATGCTTAAAAGTCAGCCATGGGATTTTTCATGACAGTGGTCTGTGCATGAAGTGCGTTGTTCAACATTGTAACATGTGCATGCATATGTGATAGCTAGTGTTTATTGCGCACCGTTACAATATCTGAAGCATTGTGACTGCTCCTGTGTTATTGTTTGCTATTGCCTGTTTTCACAGTACCGTATTTTCCGGTCTATATGTCGCACCTCCAGACTTGGAATGGGAGCAGTTAGGGATAAGGGTAGATGGAGAATACCTCAGTAATCTACGATTTGCTGATGACATTGCCTTGCTAAGCAACTCGGGGGATGAACTGCAAATAATCATTGATAACCTAGACAAAAAAAGTAGAAAGGTAGGCTTGAAAGTCAATATGCAGAAGACCAAGGTAATGTTCAACAGCCTCGGGAAGGAACAGCATTTTACATTAGGCAGCGAAGTACTGGAAGCAGTAAGCGAATATGTCTACTTAGGACAGGTATTAACCGCAGATCCGGACCATGAAAAAGAAATAACAAGAAGAATAAGATTGGGCTGAAGTGCATTTGACAAGCACTCGCAGATTATGACTAGCAGCTTACCGGTATCGCTCAAGAGGAAAGTATACAACAGTTGCATCTTACCTGTACTCACCTATGGGGCTGGAACGTGGAGGCTAACCTAGAGAGTTCTACTTAAGTTGAGGACAACCCAGAGGGCTATGGAACGAAAAATGGTAGGGGTAACATTAAGAGATAAGAAACGTGCAGAGTGGGTCAGAGAAATAACTCAAGTTACCGACATTCTAGTGGAAATTAAGACGAAATGGGCATGGGCAGGACATGTAGTACGAAGAGAGGATAACCAATGGTCGCTTAGGGTAACAAACTGGATACCAAGGGAAGGAAAGCGTAGCAGGGGGCGGCAGAAAGTTAGGTGGGCAGATGAGGTTAAGAAGTTCGCAGGGGTCAAGTGGATGCAGCTAGCACAGAACCGAGTTAAGTGGAGAAATATAGGAGAGGCCTTCGCCCTGCAGTGGGTATAGTCAGGCTGATGATGAAGTCGCACCTTTGTATAAGTCGCACCCCCCTCCAAATGGCATTTAAAAAAGAAAAAAAAAGTGGCCGATTTGAATAGGTAATCAAATACGATGTAGGTGCGTAGAACCACTGATCACCGTTATACCTTTCATGCATTGCCACTCACATCTTCGATTTACACTCTCTCCAATATCTTCCCTCGGCTCACGCAAGAGGTGGCCAGCAGTCACAAAGACAAACAGCGCTGACGGTTGCGCTTCCAAAACAAACAACACACAAACCTAAGGCCCAAACATTCCGATCGCTGCCCTTGGTCGGTTGCGCGCGGGCGGCGGTTTCAAGGGGACGTATGTCCAGGCGTCTTCTCGAGAAGACACCGACAGCAGCTCCCTTGGCCGCGCATTCTCCCATGCCCGTGTTTCACCACAATTTATGGCCTCCGCGCCCTTTCCCATCAAACCGAGAGACAGCAGTTAGCGCCGAACCCACAACCACTGCGCTTACGCTGTACTTTTTAACTGCTCTGGGTTGCCTCCTTTGCGGCACGGTCGAAGCGCGACTTTTCCGAGAATCGGAATGGACCGAACCGCTGGCGTCGCCCGTTTCCATGTGTTCCTACATCACTTCCGAAGTGCGACCGCCTGCGCGACCGTCATAAATAAACTTGGCCACCCCTTCGGAATCCCCCCCGCGACAGTGAACCCACGGCTTCGGACAGACACCGGCGAAACCCGTGATTACGGCTAGTAGTGCTATGCACTAAAAACATATATAGGTCGCACCTGTGTATAAGCAAGCGATGTAAAAACTCGTTGCAGATCAGGTAGTGAGAAAGTGCGACTAAGAACACGATTGCTGCGGCCACGCCTCCGTACGCATCCTGAGTTAGGCAGTGCTCACTTGTGCATTCTGAAATCAAGACAGTGCTTTTCAAAAAATTTTATTTCGACAGCATGAGCAATGCGTAAAACAGCAGCTTACATGACAGCGTTTAGGCAAAGCCATCAAAGTTGTCGCCCTCCGAGTCACTTGCAAATAATGCAGCTACTTGGGAGCTCCACAGGCATGTCACTGTCATCATCTTCGGACTCGCTGCTATCCACTTCGCTAGCTTCATCACTCACGAACGGAACCAACTCAGCCTTGCTAAACCCTGCTACAATAGTTTTTGCAGAAATCGAGTTCCATGCCTTGCTCACCCATTCTGCTACTTCACCAAAAATTCATGCGTCTCATGCGTCCAGTTTTTGTGAAGCTGTACCCTCCTTCAGACATCCAGGACTCCCACAAGTGTCGCAGAACCGCTTTAAAATTCGATTGACAGAAATGTCAAGCGGCTGAAGCATCTTCGTCATGCCGCCGGGTATGATGACTGGAATGCAGTTTTTGTTTTGATCTTTTTCTTGATAAAATCGGTGAAGTGCGCCCGCATGCTATCCATCACCAGCATTCCTTGCTTCGCGTGAAAAAATCCATTGGGGCGACGTGAAAAACTCTTGTCGAGCCAGGTACTCATCATTTCCTCGTCCATCCATCCCTTTGCGTTTGCCTGGATCGCCACAGTGAGAGGAAAGGTCCTTGGGCAGAGTCTTGCGCTTAAAAATAAGCACGGGTGGCAGCTTCGTTCCATCCGCGCAACAAGTGAGAACAACGGTGAAATGAGACTTTTCATGCCCTGTTGTTCTCACTGTAACAGTTTTCTCAGCGACGCTTCTCCCAAGCGGATTGTCAAAAGTCAGCAGGACTTCATTCATGTTGATGATGTGGCTCACGCTAATATCCTTGGATTCAATTTCTTTTCTCACAAAAGCACTGAAGTTGTCCGTTGCTCTTGAAAATTATCAGGCGGCTTCTGGCGCATTGTAGTGCACGCTCTCATGATAAGCTTATGTCGCCGCATAAGACCGCCCTTGAAGACAGCAGCATTTGTCTCGGCTGCCAAGGTGTTCGCTTTTAGCCAGAGCTGCACAGTTGACAGGCCCCTGCCTTCAGCTCGTTGTTCCAAGACCCATGTGCGCAGGCGATTCTCCAGCTCTGGCCAGAGAGCTTTCTTGCCGCGGTTCGCCTTCTTTGTTTCCTTCAGTGTCTCGAGCACACTGGTGGCTTTGAGTCAGTCCCGAACGAATTTTTCACTGACCTTGAAATTCCTCCCTGCAGCTCGATTTCCGTGATCGCGTGCAAATTCAACAACATGCAGCTTGAACTTTGCGTCGTAACTTCGACGACTTCGCTTCGCAAGAGAAATCATGGTTAGGAAGGATGCGTGACAAGACCCGACCAACCCGACATACGTGAAACACTTATCAGAGCAAAAACGGCCAAAGATGCTATGACGGACGGAAGTGACGCAAACGAAAGCGCCTCATTGAAACTTGCTATTTATAGCACATTTTCTGCAAAAATGCATAAGCTTCATTTTGTTTCTTGAGAAAATTTGGTGTTACTTTCATTTTATTTTGAAATGCAGTTACTGGGCACGCCGTGCAGTGGCGCAATGTGTACGTTCTGGTTCTACCTCGTGGCTTTTTTTTTTTTAATTATTTTTTTGGTACATTCTTGCTTTTTTTTTTCTAGTTTCTTTTTCTTTCCCGGTCTGGGCATTTTGAGATGCCCACCCGTTGCAAAGGGCGTAATCACCAGATCATCATCATCCACTGGATACGTAGGACATGGAATCCAATTTTGTCCTTATATAAGTCGCACCGTTCTATGAGATGCACCGACATAAAATTCAGAAAAAAGCCGAGACTTATACACCGGAAAATACAGTAGGTAAGACTACAGTGGCACGGTAACCATTTTATGTTACCTTAAAGAAAACTGATTTTCCTTTGAGGCCTCTATGTTGCATGCACCAGTTATCATAGCTATTTTTTCGAAGTCATTTTTTAGTGGTACTAGCCAGAGATTATATATATTCGCTGGATTTTCTTTCTTTTTAGGTGGTAATGCGGCTTGGCAACACACTCTGGCTTGACCCACTGGTCATGCGAGAAAAACTTGCTTTTATTGGTGCGGAGGTGACTTCTGCAAGTGTGAGGAGCACCCTTATGGTGGGGGGTTTTGCTTGTCCTAATAAAGACCACTTGAAGATCCTACATAAGATGGCTACAGATGCAGGCCTACCGCTACCTCCACTTCCTGAAGGTCTGTACTTGCGTTGCTTGTTTACCTAAATGCTGCTTTGACCATAGACAGTGCATACAGGTTATCCAAAATGATGGACCATAGACGCCTTATGTGCATGCTTTCTTTCAAATGATGTGTTTACATTTCAATATACCTAGGTCATCACATGTTATTTGCTTTTTGCCACTAAATAGGTTATAATTGAATTCCTTCTTGTTGGATTGAGGGAACGATGGCTGTGACTTGTGGGAAGTGTTTAGGTCAAATGGGGCAATGGTTTTAATTCATTGCTCCCAAGCAAGGCTGCTTGAACTGGAATGCAACTTAGAGGTGCGCTAACAAAATACTTAAAAGGGACGACACATTTGCAAACTAGTAACTGTTCATTTGTATGTTCACCAGCATTAATGAGGATGAGATAAAAGACCAAGAAAAGAAAAACGAAAGCAAAAGTGGAAATACATTGATAAGCATGTGACAGTCCTCACACATCACCCTCCCTTTCTGTTTCAATAGAAACACTTTTTTTTTTTCTTTTGCGGTCGACATAGCCAGAGTTGTTTTGGGACATTAAATCCCAAAAACCAAACCAAACAGCTGAAGGATCTCTCATTTAACCACCTTCATTTTTGAACAAAGCTATTGAAAAAGCCTCCCATATCTCAGGTGTGGCCCGATTTCTTGATCGCAGCAGGATAGATGTTCTCATAAATATGATTTCACTTTTATGCCTTGAGCAGGCATAAATTTAGTATTATGTTAGTGCACCTCTAAGTCAAGATGAATAAAGGCCAAATTGCCCAGTGTAAAGGTTTGCTGGAATGATAACAAAACAATATATTAGCAATTTCTTTTCATTTATAAATTATTCAGTGGCCATAACAGAATACCTTATGGTGGTCTGTATATATTTTGTAATCTATTATTCGAATTGAAAAAGCATGGTGTTGTTTCCTGGAGTCTCATTCCTGTTCTTTGTTTTCATGTTTCTGTACTTTTGGAGAATACTGGTGGGATACACTTAAAAAAGAGATGAGAGTGTGCTACATGTATCAGGCTATATTTTACATGGAAACAGTGAATACAAACGTCTCTCAGAGAGTACATAACTGCAATTAGAGCATTTATTGCACTATGCGTGAAGTTTACCCCACTGTGGTAGTTGCGCTTAACCGCTGGACGGCTGTGTTGCACTTCAGCTGGTGCAGTCACTCTTTGGCGGAGGCAAAATGCAAGGTGCCTATGCACTGCTCATTGTTAGAGCATATTAAGGAACCTGAAGTACATGTAGTAAATTTCCAGAGCCCTCCACCACGGCATCCCTCATCAGAGTCGCTTTGGGATGTTAAACTCTATAAACCAAATGAAACCAAAGTGAGGTGGTGACTTTGCTTTGAAGCAACTCACATTATCTTGAAAACAGCATTAGTCTACTTTTTCCTTTTTTTTCTCGCTTTATCCCTGCCATTACTGCTAGTTGATATATGTATATATTTTTTTCCCTCAAGAACCTTTAAATAGGTGTACATTTTTTTTCTCTAGTTTAAATTATTGGTTTAATGTTCAAAGGACCCTAAGTGCTGACTTCTGCTTGCTTTTTACAGGGAAAAAAGAAAGAGATGATATTGACAACTCTGATACCACTGTGAGCAGACTTTGGTCTGCACATCTTGAGACAAAGGATTTCAATCACGTGTATCTGTGGAAAGTGCTTTCCCCGTCACGTTTCTATGTTCAAACTTTGAAATTCAACTCATGGTAGGTGACAGAATCTTTCCTAATGTAATACTGCGGGTGATAATTCTGGAGTTTCAAAGTGGTTACATGTAATGAATATGCTCATGTGGCATTCGTTTGCTGTATTTGAATAGTTGCAGTAAGCTGGTAAAGGATGCCTCTGTGGACTGTTGTGAAGCAGTTTTGTGTTTCACTTTCTTAGTGAAACTGTGTAAAAGACAATCAGTACTATCATGTTTTAGCAATGGTTGGGTATTTCCACGTTGCTAGCAGGCTACTACTAGAGCAGGATGGCCAGTCAATCTGGGTGGCCAGAAACCTATCACATTGAGGTACTTTGTCTTCGGGCTATTTCAGCTGAACATATTGAAGTGATAAATATCTCTTTTTGTTGTGGAGAATGTCAGTTAGCCATGAATTTTTTTGCGAGCAAGCAACTTCATTTTATCTGCACCGGAATCAACTTTGTGATATGTGCTCTGAGAACAAGTATGTCTCCCTGTCGACAATCAGTTTGCAGAACGAGCGAGGTTGTATGCTGGCGTGTGGTGTAGGTACAAACTGGCAAAGCTTCCTGATCTACCAGTGGGACATAGTGGCTGGCTGTGGCCATGGTAGCTGCATCAGGTCTGAAATAATCTAACCAGTAACCATGCAGTAAAACCTCTGTGATAAGAATTCACAAAATTTGCCAGCCAGAGAGCATTGTCTACAATGTGCAGGATTTTGGATGTTACGAATAGACGTGTGTGAATATTGAGATTTTCGAATATGAATATGGGGGAAAAATGCTTTCAGATAAGAAATTGAATATCTGATTTGTAGCACGCAGGTGTTGTGGTGGTTTAAAGGGGGAACGGTATTCCGCCCCATCGCCCCTCCGCGGATGGGAACAAAGGGACAAAGCACGGGGACAACACAGTGTTAATACTCGAATGCTATTTATTGCACTTGCAAATAATACAGAGCATGCCGGCTAGCTATACATCAACAAGGTTTTCCTTGGAAGGGCAAGGCTACGTAAGAAGGACTTTTGACTCGCCGGTTGGGAAATGGGGGTGCGACTTCGGCGGCGGACATTTGCACGCGCCACCACGACGCTCGCCGGAGTGGTGGTGACCGGTCGCGGCGAAGGGGGAGGAAACTGGTTTTCGACATCCCTCCCTCCTTAAATGTTCACCTATGGTTGTTAAGAGCTGCTGCTTGGATGCCATTTGCGGGGTCCACACGAGGCTTGCAATGACGACCGCAGGGCAGCTCGCACAGGCAAGACACTAGTGCAATCCAAACGTTGGTGTCAGCAGCAAGGTGAAGGGGCCCCCGCTGTCCATCGGCAGGTCCCAGAAGCCAGCGTGACGGGAGGGTGTTGTTCCCGCTGGCGTGCCTTTGCTGGCAGGTAGGGGTTGGCCTCCTCTCCCGTTAAGCCGGACTGGTTCCGTGAGACTCCGAGCTTCGGTGACTCACTGCCGCAGGGCAGCAGGCAGGAATATAAACAATGATAGCAGGTCCAGGCGAAGCTTCACTTGATATCTGCACAACCCTCCGGATCTCCAAAAAGGTTGAATAAATTGAGCAAAATGACCATTTGGTAAAATGCGGGCCAATGCGAGTGCCAAACAATTTTATCCGGCACCGCACTGCGTTCCATTAATCCGAACGAAGCACGGGTATCCGCGGTTCGTTTGCCGGCATAATAATCTGGTTCCATGAAATTTCCGATTCGCCTTCTCAGCCCAAAAATACCAAGTCCATTTGAACGAAGTTAGCTTTCTCTAATTCAACGAGATGTTCGGCTGCAGCGAGGTTAATATATAACAAGCAAAACACATTTGCGCATGCTGTATGCCACGATTAGACTCCTCCGACGTACGACAGGCAGTTCCCCAAAATAGCCTTAAGCCTACTTGCTCTAGCGCTAAGGATAATAGTTAGAACGCAGCGCCGCGAGGATGTGCATCTCCGCCAAGGATCCCAGGGTGGCCCTACTCGCTCGCTGCCATCCAAAGGCAACTTCTGAGCGAACGGCGCCCACCGCGTCCAGCGGTGTCGGAGCGCCCCGGTGCTTTCCGGAAATCACGGCTGCAATACCAGTCAGCCGATTGCGGCACCTGGCTCCCAGAGCCAAAGAGACAGAATAGGAAATATTTACAATTACAACTATATACAAGAAAAGTAGGGCCACCGTCCCGGCTGAGGCACTCACTCGCTTCCGGCGTGCTGTTCTCCGTGGACGGCTCGGTCTCGCACTCCATGTACGGACCTCGTGGCTGCACCTCTCAAAGGCCTCGGCACACACATAAACACACACCCACACACAAATACATGCACGACCATTTGTTCTCGCTGCAACTCCTCCCACCTCGTCGTCAGGAAAGCATATTAGCCTTGCTAGCATAGCGATGTCGGGTCAGGCCTAATATTAAAAGTCCGGGCAGGCACTCCACGCCGCGAACTGATTATTGCCCTTTGTCCCTAGGGAGGGGTAACTAACTCAAGTGCTTCTGCACGAGAGAACCACGTTATGAGGGGGACGGTCTTCCGCCCCGCTCCTACTCCGCAGGTGCAACGTCCTCGCTGGCGACTCGCGGAGGGAACAAAAGGGACAAAGGACGGGGAAGACACGTTAATACTCCAATGCTATTTATTGCACTTGCAAATAATACAGAGCATGCCGGCTAGCTATACATCAACAAGGTTTTCCTTGGAAGGGGCAAGGCTACATAAGAAGGACTTCTGACTCACCGACTGGGAAATGGGGGTGCGACTTCGGCGGCGGACATTTGCACGCGCCATAAATATGGCGGCCGGGATCTCCCGTACGCGCCGCATTCATCAGACGAAGCCATACCACGGCGTTTACCGCGGGAGGCGGCGAGAGCGTGCGGTATTTACCGGTCGCTTCGCCGTTGGGAACCAGAAGATGGTCGGTCGTGCACGACAGGTCCTCCCATGTGTGCAGCGTACTCCATGCCCGCTATCCCCCGGCATTTGCCGGGAGAGGCGGCGGGAGACGACCGTTCGCGTTGCCGGCTGGATCCAGAAACTCTCTCTCGTCTTATCGCGGGAACCCGCATAGACGTCTCGGTGGTGCATCCATCGTTGATTCTTCTTCCCCCAAGGGGAGGCAGTTACCTCCTCTCCCAGCCGACGTTGCCACGACGCTCGCCGGAGTGGTGGTGACCGGTCGCGGCGAAGGGGGAGGAAACTGGTTTTTCACAGTGTGCAACAGAGATCTGGAAAAGTTGTCGGAAAGGGCTCTGCAACTTCCAAGTGTAAATTTTTCTCTGCTGCATGTAGAAGTGATTATTTTGCTGAGATGGTTCAGCGTGATGCAGTGTAGAGATTGAGTGCGTTTATACTGGGTGTTTCACTTGGCACTGCCAGCAATTTTTGAAAATAGCCTTTTTGAATTGAGAGAGAGAGCTCCTTTCTATATTGCATTGTTAGTTCACATTCCTTTCCACATTGCATTGCATTCTTTGATATTGCGAAGTTTCTCAGTTCTTAATGCCACCCCCATCGAAGTGTAAGTACCATAAAAACCCATGTATAATATGAACCCGCATATTATACAAGGTGCAGTTTCGGAATAGCAAAAGGGGGAAAAAAAAATTTTCATCCATATGTAATGCGTGCGAGAAATATTGTTTTTCACTGCATTTCGTGGTTGCGCCTGTTCGCATCAGCATCGCATGCAGGCGCGCGGCATGTGCATCCAGGAAGTGTTTTTAAATTCAGAGTTTTCACGCTCATCATCTTTTGGCACGTGTGTCGTCGTCCGGCATGTGTATCATCTGTCGAAGGTCCCTTGCTGCAGACATCTTTCAGTAGAAACCTTCTTCTGTACCTCCTAGCACGTTCGGTATCCCACATTTCTCAAAACCGCGACTGACGTGCTCCTTTGGAACACTGGTGAAGTGTTCATGATTCGGCTTTAAGGCATGGCTGGAAAGACCTGTGAGAGACCTGTGTAATGCTCCGTGTGTTCCTTTCTCCATCCTTATGTTGTGCAAGGTGCAATCGACATCCTTCCTGTCACGTGTGTAGTGGCCTCTGTGACATGGGGTGAAACCAAAACCACAGAGATAATCAGCTTACGTTACTTCTAAATAGCACCTCCTCTCGCTGGAAGCCTGATGCTCATGGCACTGATAATAGCGAGGCCGGAACTGCGAATTTATGCTGAAATTTGTTTGGTTCTGTAAATAAAAGATGGAATTCTGACATGATAAAATTGCGGAAAAAATAACATATTATATGCGGATTTTTACAGTCCTTGCAACATAAGCATTGCAGGGGTTAACTTTGATGTAAAGAGTTCCCTTTGCGGACTATCCGTTAACTACCGTATTTACTCGCATAATGATCGCACTCGCGTAATGATCGCACCCCTGAATTTTGAGGTCAAAATTCCATTTTTTAAATTCCCCGCGTAATGATCGCACCCCGAACATGGAGCCGCCTGGTGGTTGATCTGCAGTCATCCCTCAGCGAATGCATTCCGACGAGTTCCCAACCTAGTCTAGTAACGTTGGAGTTCCCATGATTCCATGCTTTGCGACGTTCGCCATTTTGCAATTCGGCAGTGTTGTAGCGTGCTTTGTGTTTTTGTGCGAGTTTACGCCATTTCACTATGGGGCGGTATGCTAGTTACACCGCCGCGTTCAAGCTCAAGGCTGTCGACTATGCACTGGAGCATGGCAACCGCGCTGCTGGTAGGCATTTCGGCGTGGACGAAATGAGGATACGCTATTGGAAGAAGCAGCGCGAGAAGCTGATGGCTACGAACAAAACACGGCGGGCTTTCCGTGGACCCAAAACGGGCAAGTTCCCTCGTGTTGAGGAGGCGGTCCTAGAATACGTGAGGGACCTGCGCAAGGATGGTTGTGCAGTGTCATTAGAAATGATACAGACGCAGGCGCGCACAACTGCCAGGAAGCTGGGAATCGCCGCAAAGGATTTCCGCGCTAGCTGCGGTTGGACGACTCACTTTATGCGACGGAATGGACTTTCCCTGGGGCGGCGGACGTCGTTGTGCCAGCGGCTCCCAGCCCCCGACGAGGTAGTGGCTAAGAGTTTTAAGAAGACAGGCATATCTAACGCTTTGGATGGAACGGAAGATGACTTCCTGTGGGATTGTGAAGATGCTCCCAGCGACGACACTGCCGTTTCCGATGAGTCGTGCAGCAGTGAAAGCGAGGTTGGCGAGGATTCAGACTTTGATTAGAGTACTGACGAAAAAAAAATAAATGGGCATTGTGCACTCCATGTGATGCTTAATGTGCGTGTTTATTGCGAAGGTAAGCCTTACTCAGCTTTTATTTTTGGTTGTAATCGAGATATATGTTCGAAGACGTCTGACTTGCAACTTGTTTGCGTTTTCGGTGCTCAAAAATTTTTTGTAGAAAATTTACCCCGCGTAATGATCGCACCCCAAAATTTGCGTCAGTATTTTAAAAAAAAAAGTGCGATCATTATGCCAGTAATTACGGTGTCTGTTAACTATACTCCATCCCATTAGTTCTCTTCAGCATTACGAAAGCGACGGAAGTGATGTCCTGATGCTGCGGAAAATAGTGCCAGTATAGAATGCCCGTTTAAAGGAATGTATTTGAGAGAAAGGTACTTCAAATTAAGCGTTGACATATTCTCACGTTGAATACACTATTTCTTGAGTTTAGCATGCGTGACTCTTGAATACGTTAAAATCATGTTAACAACATGGCAATGTGCTTCAAAGCAAAACATCTCGCTTCGGACTGAACTCGTTCTTGCTGGATTTTAGAGTACTTTCATTAATTATGTACGGTGCATCAGGCCTCTTCTCATCTACTGCAACATCCAGGAGTGAAAAACATGAATTTTATTTTGGGTGATAGTTTGGCCTCTATTAAACTTTTAAGCTTAAAGAAAGCTGGTTGGTTGACAAAATGGTTTCTGTTCAGAAACCCAGATGGTGCCACTTGGCTGTAATTGCGCAACCAAAAGAATGTAAAGTGTACTCGTGTGAGGCTCGGGTTAATGTCAAGGAAACTCGTTCCGACTCTGTAGAAGCGGGAGGCAGTGACTTCTAATGCCGGTGTTGCGTGCTGAGTGTGCGCCTAGACAGGTTTGAACTAGAGAAGGTTAGTCTAGTGTCACGTGTCGAAGCCTTAGAAAATTAATTATACCCGTGTCACACGGGCACTGTAAAGGCTTTTGAATAAAAAAACACCTTCCCAAAAAGAGTTTCATCCGCAAACACACGACAGAGTTCAATCGCCTTTCCAGAAAAGATCTTTAAGAAAAGATCTTTCTGTAAGTGGAGATCGCCTATCTCTTTTAATGCTGAAAAGGAGTATAGCCTCCAGCCCGGTGGACACAAATAATAAATAAATAAAGCAAAAGTGAATTTTCCTGTCACGTTTGTACATTATGAAAAAGAGTTTTACACTTTGCAGAAGGTTAACTAGGCACAATAATGTAGTTTTTCTGCAGCACTCTCGTAATCAGTTCAAGATATCACGTGGTGATGCAAACGGCCAATGCGTATGTGCGCCATCTTTAATTTAACATTTGCAAACATACTGTAGCTAAATTTACACATGCAATAACTCATGTATTTGATTTATATGTTTAGACACGTCGGTTTATTCTGAGTGGTTTTGTTTCAAGATCTAGCGCCACGCTTCCGATACCGTCCTCGGTAGGAAACACTAAAAAAAGATCACCAGCACCATGTGGCTGCTATGCAACTCTTTTTGAATAAGGTCTTTCAACTCACTAAAAGACCGCTTAGGTGAAAGTGTTTTTGCTTGCTCATATGGACGCGGGCATTAGGTTCATTAAGGGAAGAAAATCAAATTGCTGGGACAGCTTCCTCAAATGGAAAAAAAAATTGCCGACATTGTCCTCGGGAGCAACAAGGACGGACGTTCCAGTTCGGGCCGTGTGGCTGGAACCAGCACTGGCATGGACGGCAAAAGCAAAGTAGGGCGGGCGGAGCCGAACTGACGGAGTTATTTAGAAGTAGCTAATAAGAAGTCTGGAAAAAAGGAAGAAGTAAAGAAGAATGAAGATCCCAGAGCAGGAGCCAACAGTTAGGATTGAGAGAGAGAATGCCGAGGTGCTTATCGCTGGGGATTCCAACATAGCAGGTGCAGTCGAGATATGTAAAGGGTGATAAGAGAGCATTATTTGGAACCTTCCCACGGATGACAATGAGCGCAAGGCTGAAAGAAACCAAAAAGGCTGTCCAAAAATTCCACAGAGCTCAATATGGTGATAGTAGAGAGATTTAGCTTACCGTGATCCGCGATCCGCCACTGTGGCTCTCTACCGCGCGTGGGCGGGGCGGTCAAGCTGATTGGTCCCGACGCGGCAGGTCTGTGTGCCGACATCCAGTATGTGGCGCCATCTGTCGGAGTCAAGGAGGGTCTGGGCATGCGCAGTCGAACGCGCGGTGGCGGATCCCAGTAGCTGATCACGGTTAGCTAAAACTCTCTAATAGCTGCGGGGCTAAACGATTTCCTAAATGGTGACGCTGCAGGAGTGGTGGAAAGTTTAGCTCAGGGAGCTGACGATATCGGGGCGATAGCACAGCAAGCCCAGACCATTGTGTGCACAGTACCGGACGGCCTGGAGAAGCGTGTCGAAGTGGTTGAGGTAAACTGGGAGGCGCATAAAGCAGGTTTTGGTAGGGCTTTCTAGCGAGATGGCATCCATTTTAACAGAAGGGTGGGAGCAGAGATCGGCTGGCGCCTGGCAGGTAGGGTTGTAGTTTTTTTAGGGGGTCCGCAAGGGCTCCGGGCGCAGGAGTAGTTGGAAGTGAAGCAGAGGAAAGCGTAATAGCGCAGGCTGAGCCCAACAAAATAGCAAAGAGGAGGTGGAGAAAGAAAAGTACAAAGAAAATATTTAAGACTAGGATCAGCTACATAAACATGCAAGGGGGTAGAAAGAGAGTTGAAGGATGATGAAATAGGTGTATACGCTCTATGTGAGACTCATCTCGGGGATCTAGAAAATCCTCTGTTTATAGAAGGCCACGTCCATAGTTATGGTCCATAGGGTCACAAGAGTCGAACACGACTGAACTGAACGGAACATCTGGGAAGGGTGCAACAGAATGAGAGTGAAAAAAGGAGGGAGGGGTAGGTATGTTGATACACCAAGGAACAAATTGGCAAAGAATAAAATCATCTTGCAAAGAACATATCTGGGTATCAAGAACACTTGCCGGCATAAGGACGTGGCTAGGAGTAGTTTATTTAGGAACAGGACACCAATGCATGCAGGAAAACAAGGATCTCTTTGATTGTCTCACTGACGATATAAGCCAGTTTGGAGACAAGGTCGATATTATTCTACTGGGGGACATGAAAGGCCACATCGACAATCTGGATGGATACACGGATTGTAACGGGAAGCTAATGCTAGATTTCTGTGAGCGACACGATCTAGTTATAGTAAACAGAGAAACAAAATGTCAGGGATAAATCGCGTCGAATTTCCGGAACAAGCAGACGATCATTGACTACTGTCTAATGTCGCAAGGAAATAGCAAGGTCGCAAAAATGAAAATAGACGAAGAAGGGGAGTGTAGTCTGGGAAGTGATCATAAACTTAGAACCCCGCTATAGTAAACTCGGATCTAGTAAAGTAAAACTGAAGCCCCAGTTCATCTTCCATTGAGGACTGTACATTTTTGGCCCTTTATTGTAAATCCATTTTTGGTAAAAATCAGTTATAGCAAAGTGCTCCTGGCCGTGGCGACGACTCCCACGATATGACATTGCCACCTGCGCACTGTCTAGATCGCGAGGAAAATATTTTTTTGTACTTGAAAACAAAAAAAAAAATGTGTCCTTTTAAGTGGCTTTACCATCAGCCTTAGCAGCAGTCAGGAGAAGCCTACTATATGGAGGCTTTGGAGCCTTGAGGGAAAACACGCAGCGTGTAAGAAACAAAAAAAAGGCTCTCTACAAGCATGGAAAGCAGGTGGAGTGGTCCGTTCAGAAAGTAAGGGTGAGTAAAAGTGCAGCAAGAAATAGGGAAGGGGAAGAAATGGGCGAACATTCACAGCACTGTTCAGCACGAAGCATGAGGCAGCGGAGGCAAGAAGTGGAAAGTGCAACATGTGTGGTCTTGTAGCACTTAACTGCCATGCGAATTTATCGTTCATTGCCTTTTAAAAGACAGAAACAGCAAAAAGTGACACTGTGTTCATGATAGGCTTTGGTTTTCACATGAAATCAAACTTTGTTGTATTCATAGCCACGTTGTTCTCATGCATAGGAGGTACTGTTAGAGGATGTAAAAAAGTTTTATAGCTGAAAAAAATTGCACGAAGAGATGATAAGAGAGAGATTGAAGGTATTTCAAAGTGTTTTTTTTTCATTAAGCAATAAGACATGTTCAATAAGTGCCCGTTTAACTACCAGGCAGCATCTTCAGGACCATGTCATCATCAACAACTGATATAGTAAAGATTTTTGCTGGTCTCAGTGACTTTACTATAAAGGGATTTTTCTGTAGTCTGCAGATGGGGCCCTTGATGAAAAGAGAAATGGAACTTAGACGAAAAGTAAACGCAAAATTAAACAACTATCAAATAGCGCAGATGGCAGCAGACATAGAGGAAGCAATAGAGAAAAGCCCTATGGAAGACTGGGAATATGAACAGGTAGAACTACTCATAAGGAGGAAAATTAAGGAGGTTAAAGTAGCAATCCGCTGGAATGGAAAGAGAAAGCCACGGAGCTGGTGGAATAAGGAAATCGGGGAAGCCATTGAACAACGACTGGCAGCTTCAAGGGAACACAGAGAGGTACAGAAAGCACAGGTATCTCAGGAGGAAATAGGCTAAAAATGGGAATCGTATCAACAGAAGAAACTTGATGTACACATCCTCATCCAAAGTAAAATAAAGCATTCCACCGATTGCTGGATGGCTGAAATACACGATGCCACTAGAGGCAGACCGAGAAAATTCTGCAGCCATATAAGCTGGCTAGGTAAAAAGAATCAGAGCAGGACTGGATTCAAGATAACAAGGGAAATTGTTTAAAGGGAGGCAACGCAGTGAACTACCTTACATCAGTTGTAGCAGAGTCATTTAAGAGCGACGATAGGGTAATCTCCACAAATCTGGAAGCAACACAAGATTGCCGAATACAAAGCAGCTTAGAACTGACCAATCTAAACTGGAAAAAGGCAGAAAAAAATATTCTTAAAAGCACATCTACAGGAATCGATGAAATTCTGGTGAAGCTGATAAATAAACTTGGTCCAAGAAGTAAGGAAAAGTTGAAATCTTTGGAAACAGTCATAACGAATAAGCAAATTCTGGACACCTGGTGGCAGAGTGAACTGAATTTGATCTATATAAGGGAAAGGAGATAGGATGCACATAAAATCCTACAGGCCGATTACCATAATATCTGTTTTATACAGGCTAGCCATGCAGGCGGTGAAATTAAAGATGCAAGCATGGGTAGAAAGTAAGAAGATACTTGGAGAACTCCAGAACGGCTTTAGAAATGGTAGGCGCTTAGATGATAGCCTGTTTGTGCTTACCCAATGCATTGAAATATCGAGTTGAAAATAGACCTTTGCATTTGGCTTTTCTGGACATAAACACGGGGTGTACGACAATGTAAACAGGGAACTCCTGTGGAACATAATAAAAGAAGGTATCGGTCATAGCAGATTTTTTACCGGAAATATACCGGGATAACAAAGTAGAAATTACATGGGAAGGGATAAGTATGGACGCTGTCAAGGTATGCAAAGGATTAAGACAAGGTTATCCTCTACCACCACTGTTGTTCATGATTTATATGATAAATATGGAACAGAGGATACAAGAAGGTAACCTAGGTTTTAACCTGTCATATAGATTAGGCGGAAAGGTGGTAGAGCAGCACCTCCCCGGTTTAATGTATACAGATGCTATTGTGCTTTTAGCAGATAGCCAGAAAGACTTGCAAACTCTAGTTAAGTATTGCGGAGACAAGGGGACGCTCTAGGCTTCAGTTTTAGCACAGTCAAGTCGAGCCAGATGATTTTCAACGGCTCAACTGATCAGGGTCTTAAAATACAAAGCCATGAAATACCCAGAGTGGCAGAATATAAATATCTCGGGGTATGGGCAAACGAAGGATTGGCATACATTGAAAAGCATGAGCAATCACTTAGGGCAAAAGCGCGAAGAAATGCAGGGATAATGAAGCATCGGGCATTGTGGGGATACAACAGATATCAGGTGTTGAGGGGTATTTGGAAAGGAATTATGGTGCCTGGGCTTACTTTCGGAAATGCAGTTTTGTGCCTAAAAGCAGAGATACAGTCGACATAAGAAATAAATCGGAGAGCCGTCGGACGATTAGCACTAGGTGCCCACGGCAAAACTACAAATGAGGCGGTACAGGGAGATATGGGCTGGGCATCTTTCGAAGTACAGGAAGCTCAGAGTAAAATATTATACGAGGAACGCCTGTGGAAATTGGACAATATAACAGATGGGCAACTAAAGTATTTAAATACCTGAACCTAAAAACCGTTGACTCACAATGGAGGAAAAGAACTAGGAAACTAACTAATAAGTATGCTAGTAACAAGGACGGAGAAATAAAGAGCATTAAGCAACAGGTGAAAAACACAGAAGGTAAAAATTGGATAAATTCGATGGAAACGAAACAGAGTGGGGAATTATACCGAAAGTGGAAAATGCAGATCAGGAAGGAAGATTTCTTTGATAACTCAAGAGGCAGTGCCCTACTTTTTGAAGCTAGATCAGGGTGCCTTAGAACACGCAGCTACAAAAAGAAATTTAACAATGGAGATGACGCATGTGCTGTGTGTGGAAACTCCAGTGAAACAATTGGCCATATTATACTCGAATGTAATGGTATCCATCTGGAAGTTGATGCAGGCGCAATCACTGTTC
This sequence comes from Amblyomma maculatum, assembly GCF_055883805.1. Taxonomy (NCBI): domain Eukaryota; kingdom Metazoa; phylum Arthropoda; class Arachnida; order Ixodida; family Ixodidae; genus Amblyomma; species Amblyomma maculatum. Next base: position 186,170,628 of record NC_139344.1, read on the forward strand.
CTGAAGCTCTGGGGTTTAGAGATAACAGTGGCCGGGTGAATAAACCGGCGGTGGAAACTAGCAAAAAACGACTGGAAGATTGGTGGCTTAAAAGCAGAAAAGCGACATATTGTTAGTAATGTAGAAACAAACATTCAAGAAATAGAATGATGGTATAGTTAACCAATTTAAATCAATAACTAAGATATGGGGGAAAAAGACGAGCAAGATAGCAACTGCTACCACCCCGTTTCAAACGGGATGCTCCTATAATCCATTCCTCCATGTCACCTCTGCCTGATTCGCATAAGCTGAACTAAAAGCGCGGATGTGACAAACAGTGCAGTGTTACAGAAAATGGTGTTGTAAAACTTCCGAATGTTTTTTCTTCTGTGTTCGGTGTGTAGACAGCATGTATTTATACTGCGCGCGAGCAGCCGCTGTGCGGAAGAACACTCCTAACGCACTCTCATTATCGGCTGATAAAGTCTTCTAGCTTCCATAGTGTTAAAAGGTAGTTACGGGATGGAATATAGATTGTGTGAGCCCTCCACGGATCTTCTTTCGTTTGTACATACCATGATCATCATCCCGCGGCGCCGGCTCCGGCACGCGCTTGGGTTTTTCTCCATCAGATTAAACGCTGACGTGGCATACCTTGCCTTGCCTTCACGACCTTGCCGTCTGGACCTGGCCTTCTTGCACAACTGGAAATACAGCAGAACAATGCAAAATTTTCATGAAAATAGAACGAAATATGGAATATGAGAGAAATGTTTGGCCCCAACAAGCAACCGCTATTGGCATAACGCACCGTACGCCCGCACTGTCAGCTACATGGCATATGCAGCTATCACTTCTACTTTCATCACATGGCAGAACAGTTTATGGTCAAAAGCAGCAAAAATAGTAGCGTACCTAATTATCATTGTATTGACAATGCATGAGTACTAGTTCTTATTGCATTTAATTGCTTTTTCTTTTTTCAATTTTTTCTTTTTTTCACCTTCAAATGGAGCTGGACTGACAGGTGCAGATAAATTCACTCTTTTTATAAGCATGTGGGGTGTCAGCGTGGGGCTGCGTGGTGGAAGCTTGGAAATACCATGGGGGTCAAGTGCTGTAGTTACTTTGGCCAGCAGGCATTTGCATGTCACTTGGGCTAAATGTGGCTGCCAAGTGCTGGCACAAGGCAAAGCACCGTGACATGAGGCAACATTCACAAAAGGACATATGAGAATGTTGCCACTATGTTGCTAATTGCTTTAATGGCCAAGTTTGTGTTACATGGGTCATGATGGGAGCTACAGCAGGACTTCCTCGCATTGTTGCACCTGTACAAATGCTGCATCTGGAAAATATAACAGCAGGGTTGTACTCCTTAATCATATTGATACCAACTGCCGTGCATTACAGCTTTGCAATTCTCAACATTTGCCTCATTTATATGTCATGGCTCCTTGCGGTGTGCTGTTTTACAGCCTGGATAAACTTGAGGATGACATACAGAAGGCTGTTGAACGACACCAAGTCAGCAAGCTAGGAGCTGTGCGCATTGGAGCATGCTGCCTTGCTCAGTACAACGATGACAGGTGAGTTGTCAGATTTTGATATCCATTTCAAATGGATACTCTCATCTGGCTCTTGATGCCATGACCTTCAGTTTTCATTCTGTTCCACTTGAAAGATGCTTACCATTGCTACTGCAGTCATGCTCATCTAATTTAGCGTAACTATAAGCATTACAGTATTATAGCTGCAATAGCACAATTAAGGTTTTCAAGTTTAAGGCAGCTGAAGCACAATTAAGGTTTTCAAGTTTAAGGCAGCTGAATTGTTAAATGAATTAAATGATAATTGGTTGTTCATATTTGTGGTTTACACAGGATGAGCCAAAGCAAAAGCCTCGTTGTATTTATAGAAAATTTTCTCCTGCATTTCTCCTGCGTACCGTGCAATGTCAGTGCGCATTAATGAACTGCAGATGGTCGGAATTTCAAGAACCCTCCACTACAGCATCCCTCGTAGCCTGAGTCGCTTTGGGACGTTGAACCCCATAAACCAATCCAAACCAGCAGTATTTCAGTTTTAGCATTGAGCACATTGCCACTTCGAAGTGTTAAGGTGGCGGTCCCACTCCAGCGGGGAAGAGACGGCATTTTTGGTGATATTCATACGCCCAGTGCGCCTCACCGGTTTAGTTTATAAATGTGACTTTGTATATTTGTAAAGTTTATTTCCTCTCCTTACTAATGGTGCATTTGGTTTATAAATAGCTGCAACGATATTTAAGCTGTAAACGAAAACACAAAGGTAAGAAACTGCTTTTCAGCTCTACTTGTCTCGGGTAAAGCAAAATTGTGCAAAATCTTTTGCACCTAGAAAAAAAACGTTCGAGGTGTTTTGAGATTGGATGTTAATGAACAAAGTTAAGCATTTTTATTACTGTGTATCGCATAGTTTATTAGCCACGCGCCTGTGCAAAGTGTATAAAACAGGTAATTATACATACAATAACTTTCAAGATATGCATTCTGCTGCGGAGATTTTTTGCGCAGTTGGAGGTCGTACATAGTTCGCTTTTTCCTGAAAATATTATCTGTCTGCTTCATTTAGTGTAAAAGTTATTTGTGATCAAACTTTGCGTTTTTTGTAAAATGGCTAAAAGTAAATGCTAAACTGTTCAAGTTATGCGCTTTTATCTGTGCTGAAATTTCGCGTGGAAAAACTTTACACCTCACTATCGGAGGATAAGCATCGGTTTTGTTCTACGACTCTCGAGGAATGTGCACTGCCAGGGTGATTTCAGCTAATTTTTTCGTGGTTCACTTGAAGCGCGCGAGTTCTTCATGAAATATTTTAAGCATGATTCAAATGCTCCATGGCTTATTTGTTTCTGGTGAATATAACTTAAAGATTCGGGCTTTCGTTCCTTTATTCAACCGCTAACAATTATCAACTACAAAGTGTACAAAAAGCAAATAATAGTGGAATAACAGAGCCACGTATGATAAATTTAGTAGGTAGCGCCATCTATGAAATTTCATGTGCACTAAAATGTTGCAGTTCAGAAAAATTACGAGGATAGCGCCACAAACACCCTGAATCTAGGGGTATTTACAAGAGGGTATTGTGCTTCTACTGCTTCTACGTTTTCCCTCTGCACTTTCCTTTCCATCGGGCAAGAGAGGTAAACACTGGAGAGTCGGGTCGAGTGGTTGGGTCGAACTGAGGTGCAGGTGCTTCACGCACTCAGGTGCTTCGCGCATGCTCATTAGCGCTACTTGAAAACGGTCCCTTGACAAATGTACACTTGCTTGCTTTGAGATTTATTTATCGCCTCGAATTTAGTGTGTCATACTGTTTGTGTGCCGAAACGTTGCCAGCTAAGGCTCTCGCGCTCGCAGCTGAGGTGTGCCCCGGCTACAATCAACACTGTACCCCGGCGAACGAAACATGCTTCTTGTCCAGTACAAGTAGTGGCTTTCGTTACTCGTTTCTAGCTTTTTTTAGTAACACACATGATATATGCTTGTGTTTGGCAAAAGCAGGCATCTTTCTGCTCATGGGGCTGCCTCGCACGTAAAGCGAATAGCCGCTAACATGGGGAAACCGACGAACAAAGGAGGCCTCTTTCCTTCCTCAGAAACGACTAAGCAGAATGAGCAATTCAAAGAACAGCACTGTCATAATTTCAACCTAGCAGCTAGAGATACATCCAGACAACGCGAAATCTCTGCATTCTTATTATCGAGTCAGTCTTACACTGAAAGTGAGGCAATAAAATCTTGCACATTAGAGTGTTGGTATCATGCAAACCCTCAAAGGAAAAATAAAACTTGATGCTATGGAAATTATCAAATGAGGATAAGAGGTTACGTGCCGCACAAATTTATTGCATGATATGAAGATTTTACGAGTTCAGAACAAAGATAGAAACGGTAAAAGAAATACTAAAATTCTGCTTCGCTCTGCACACATGATAAAGAATGCATCGGCTGCTAAAGTGTAGTTTATTTACTGGTATCAGCCTAACTGCATTGCTGTTTGTTTATTTTGCATATCTTAGGCAGGACCGGAAAAAAATCGTTACAAAAGTGTGAATAAATTTGACTTTGCCGCTGCAGCTGAGCGAGGAAAAAAAATAATTGGCAGGGTCGTAATTGTTTGTAGTCTTGGAGCGCCTCTCGCGCCGCGCTTTTATCACAAACAACGGCACGTTGCTGGAGAAAGAAGAATTTAGCACTAAGCGTCTCGGGGCAAGCAGCGAAAAAAAAAAAAGCAGTTCGAACTCGAACGCTGTCGGTGCTGGTTATTTCTCGTCTTAGCTCCACCACAAAGCTATCTTCAGATGTTCGCGGTGTTAGCATATATTGTGTGGGTGTGGAATTTAGACTTTTTTTTTTTTTTTCAGTGGCAAGAAGAAAAAAATGTCTTCCCCTTTCTATGATAAAATGAAATAGTAGGGCACGGAATTATAACACTGCATAAATTAATATAATATAATTTCAAAGAGCGTCTCCATAGGAGAAATTGCACGAATACTTGCACCCTCTGCCACTTTACTCGTACAGATAAAATGTTTCGACTTGAAAACCTGAACATGCACAAGCATGCCTCTTCAACCTTCCTACTGAAGTTCCTATATATAGCGCTAGCAGTGCAGGCTCCAAAGAAAAGGAGAAAAAATGATATAGTGGGCGGCCGAAGATAATCACCAGCGTTTCAGTCATCTTTCTTTTTTTTTTTTCGAATGTTGTGTTCCGGTGATGATAGTAAAGGTAACGTGCCGCAGTAGCTGCCGGGGATTTTTTTAGTGAATGGGCAAGTAGGAAACAGCCATGTGAAGCTTCTCCAATACAAAAATATGTGATGTTGAATCGGGTTTTGCCACTGCTTTTCCTTCCCTCATTCCCTTCACTAAAAATTGAAAAAAAAAAAAGAAAACGATGAGGCTCAACGCTTCTGAACCCTCAAATGAGTGAAACCACTGTAATCAAGAGTTCGACGAAATGTAGTCTGATCAGCTGGTGGCATAAAAAAATATACGGGGTCACTGACCAAGTCAAAGTTTCATGAAAACATACTAACGTTTCGGAAGCCCTACAGCTTCGTTGTTCACAATGGAGAAACCAGACAAAAAGCATTCCTTTATATCTTCTTCAAATGCTTTGACTTGATCAGTGGACCTATATATTTTTTTTTATGAGAGAAAACACTGAATTGGTTTCCCATTTGATGGTTTTATTTGCACTCATGTTATTTATTTTATACGTGCATGATGGTCCCGTCCTCTTCCTAGCTAATTCCGTTTCGTGAAGGGGGATATACCGCGGATTGTTCGAAGCATTACGGCGTCTACGGTAAACCGTTAATGCATTCGGCAGGGAAGGTGGTCCGGCGTTCATTTTTGCTACAATGCTATACCTGCCTAGCATCGCCCGCTACTGCGCTTTGCCGCTGTGGCCGGGGGCGTGGAGCGTTCGTTCTAGTTTGCCCAGGCACAACGAAGACGGCGATGTTGCTATGGTGATGGCACTGTTTACGATTCTTAGAAAAACGCGCCACTCGCGCAAGTGAGCAGCAGAGCTAACGCTCTAAAAGCCCGTCGGCAGGCAGAGCGTTTCCAAAAGAATGGGGCCCTTATCTCGAGTAAGGTAGATACCGTGTCACCCAGGCGTCCACTCACCCGCCGCCTCAACGCCCAATTTTTTTACTTTATATTTCAACCTTGTTTTGAAGCAACTCGACTTCCTGTGCTCTGAAAGGTGTCCGATCATGTTAGCAAAAGTGACATAGAAGCATGTGAGAATTCCGAAGCATACAAAGAACGTGCTTCCGTTTGACCACATGAAGCAAAACCACTGTACTGCATTGGTATGGAAAAATTCACAAATTATAGCACATGCCAAATCTGACAGAGCGCAATATGATCGATGCGTCTAATCGTTTGGCATTTGCAGGAAAACATTTGGTAAGCATGGGCGCTCTTTCATGGAGTTAAAATTGGGCTCTGATTATTATGTTGCAAATGTGTTAATGTACAAGTAAGTGCCACATCACGAAATTATTTACTACCAAGACATGAAGCCGAAAGGCGGGCTCAACACTAAAGTATACAGTCGAACCTGGATATATCGAATTTTGGTTATATCGAACTCACGGAATATCCCCTTGAAAATCCCATGTAAAAGTATAGGAAAGCCGCGTCATATATCGAACTCAATTTCACTGGTCGTTTGATATATCGAACTCCGCACCACGCACTGGAAAATGTGCCTTCCCCAAAGACGATCGCATCACCCTTGGCCGTTTGCCGCGTGACGTTTTCTAACCACGTGCGGAAGGAATGAGAGGGGACAGTTCGGCTTTCTGCTGGTCTGGGCAGCGCTGCTGCCCATTCCCCAAAGGCGCTCGCATCTGCAGTTATCGTTTCCCGCGTGCCAACACATGACGTTTGCAAGCCATGTGCGTGGGTGTGCACATTCTTTTGCCGAGCTCTCTCTCTCCTTCAGCACGCGCTACGCATGCGCCAAGCCAGGTCAGCCCGTTTTCAGACAGACGTGGGACGCTTTCTCCAGCGTGTGTTGCGAACCCTCTGCGCGCGGCGGCTGATGTGGCTATGGCGCCTGCAGACGTTAAGAAGCGGCAGCTCTCTCTTTGATTTTTTTTTTTTTTTTAGTTTTTATTTTTTTTTTGCGAGAATCATCTTTTCTTATCGCTGCGCTGTTCACGCGGCATAGCGTAAGATATGACGGCTGCGAACGGTAAGAAGCGGCAGAATTTTTTGTTTGTTTTTTGGCGGGAGTCGTTTTTCCTTGCATGTATGAACCAACGAAAGCGCGCGGTCAGCTGCTGCGATCATGACGCCCGCCCATGGTGCAAGATATATAGGTGGGGACACAGCGTACCGCGCCGGTTCCAGATAAAGTCCCCTAGTTAGTCTAAGCCATACGAGATGGCAGTTCCCTCAGCGGCCTGTGACGTAGTGGGAGGCACTGCTTTTCTATGGTGAATACATGCTTTTTGAGAGCCATTTTCTCGTAAACTGTGGCCTATGATGAGAGAAAAATATTTTTGTCGCGTTGTTTTTGTCTAGGTCCATTATTCAGCGCAGTTTTATAAATCTGTGGCTTCGTGAATGCTTAAATAAAAGCGCAAAAGGCGAATGAATTTTCGCGCGGAATTTGAACCTGCTGCACGCATAAGCGGCGGCACTTTGACAACAAAGCATTAACCATCAGTCGTTTCATTTGTTCTTTGACTTTACATCTTTTGTTCGCCCATCAGTGTGCCCGCTCATCCTTAGGTTGCTCCTTACTTTATTCCTTCAATACATTAGAGGTCCTCTAACTGGATTCTGCTAGCTCCCACTGAATTCCCCCCTTCCTCTCACTTCCTCTGTACCATTACTTCTCTTAGCTTCTTTTTTCCTTTCCCTTATTCTTTTATCCTCAGAGTATAGGGTACAGTACAGAGGGGAAGAGAATTTCACAATGAAAAAAGAACACCAAGTATAATTTATTCAATTAAAAAAAATAGAGGTAAAATTACAGTTAACAGCTTTCTTGAATCTACGCTAGAGATTGGCGAACAGTAATGTGATGTGGTGCGCCAAAGCCGCATATAAATCAGTTGATGAACATAAATAGATAGATAGATCGTGCAGCCGTTCGTGCAGTCGGGATTCGTGCAAATATAGAAGACAGTTGAGCTTGCTTGAGGCAAAAAAGCCTTAAATCACGACAGCATTTGTGACGTTTTTCGTACACATAACACGTCCGTACTGTTCCTCGCTTGCTTATCCCATTCTTCCACTCAGTTTGCACGTTAGTGATTTATGCGATAGAGAAGCGGTACGGGGCGCTGTTGCATTTCCTTGATTAAGTGGTTAAGAATACCCTATGAATTTTTATATTTTTCTCCCATTCGCCCAACCGAACGCAGGATTTGCTTTCCCTGCTCTATTTACGCTATCCAAAGTGACAAAACTGCTTCCCCGGCGCCTTCAATTGAATAACGATGACTCAATGGTTGAGTAATGTAGTACTCACTCCCCCATATTTCAACATAAAGTGCAACTTCAACCTTTTATTCACTTCGTTGTTAGGAATATATTACGTCAATAGTATTGACAAGCCAATAAATTATTCTGGACCTCGCTTCTGCACTGATGCAGTGGGCACGGCTTAAGAATAAAGTGCTACGGTGATGCTTCTGGCGACGGCGGAGAAACAGTTCGGGCCACGCAAACGGCTCACGCAGGAGAAACGCGCCGCGCGATATCAGCGGGTTGCTATCGCAACGGCGTTGTCGATGTATGTGTTTTTTTCTTCCAGCGAAGATTCACCGCTACATCGACGCTGACGCTGCGATCAGCGGCCCGGTTCGGAGGAGCGTGGCTGGTACCTTATCTGGAAACTTGCGTCCAGTGCCTCGCCCGTGCTGTGTCCCCACCTAAATATTCTTGCACCGTGCGCCCGCCCCAAGCGCAGCGTGATAAATCGAACCAGGCTTGTGCAATCAAGCCATCACGGGCACTCTGCCAAGTTCGCTCCCCACCACCGCAGGAGCGATCAAAAGATAAACGCGCCCTGACGTTATCGCTGCGCAGCATCTTGGCACGCTGCCAAGAAATGAGCTGTGGATGAGACGACCGAAATGGAGTGACGCGCGCCGTCGACATGCAAGCAAAAAAACGCTCGCGATTTCTGCCGCCGCTGCGACACAGAAACCTTGTTTTGAGCTGCCGTGGTGACTCGAGCGGCGAGAGGGACGCAGTCCCATCAAGTTTGAAATTTTTTGCTTTGTCGCTGCCGCTCGTCGCAAAGATCGCTCAATCGCTTGCATGTCAGCGAACTGGCCTTAACGTTTTTTTTTTTTTTTTTCAAATTCTTGGGTGCAAACGTGGAGGGTGGGTTCATTATGCGAGTGGGTTGATTACGCGACAAATACGGTATCGTTTTTTCGCATCGTAAGTGCCGTCACAAGCCAATTTCTGTATATCGAATTATCGATATATCGAACTTTTTCGCGATCCCCTTCGAGTTCGATATATCCGGGTTCGACTGTACTTGTTGCATACGTGTGTGTGCCCTGTGAAATGAGTACAATAAGGTCAGGCTCCAAGCTAATAATGAACAGTAGTCCATCCAATATATTGGTTCAGAAAGCGCATGCATCATCACGAGAAGCTGCAGCAGGACAGGTCAGCGTCTTCCATAGCATATGCTACTTTTCACATCAGATTTCAGTGTCGAGTGAAATTCTGCAGGAGAAAAATGTTTCTAGGAGATTGATTGTTAAAATTTTATTCTGATTGCCTGAAAATACTGTGTTCCTTTAATTGCACACACACACAACACACACACACACGCGCGCGCACGTACGTACGCGCGGATCGAATAAATAAAATGAGGACTCTGTGGAGCACCCAATTGGGAGTGGGGAAGTGGCCGCCATAAGCGCCTACAAACTGTCTCCGTTAGGTCCTTTCTTCTGGCAACCTTCCTTTACAACCCCCTCTGCCCTTCCCCCATTTCCCACATAGTTTAGTGTGAATGTGCCTCCTCAGTGCCGAAGAGAACATGAATACATGCCGGCCTCCTGCGTGATACATAGCCTCTTAGTGGATTTCACATCTATTTCGAAAAAACTGATTTATTTATAGGAAGGGAAAGGCGCAGTAACTGTCTCACTTGTTTTCTGTGGACACCGCAACCGCGCCATAAGGGAAGGGATAAAGGTGGGAGTGAAAGTGGAAAGAGAGAAAGAGGAGCCGTAGTGGAGGACTACGGAGTAATTTCGATCACCTGGGGATCTTTAACGTGCACTGACATCGCACAGCACACGGACGCCTCTTCGTTTCTCCTCCATCGAAACGCAGCCGCCGAGGTCGGGTCCGAACCCGGGTACTACGGCACAGTAGTCGGGCATCTTACCAATATCGATTCATCTCAAAAGGAAAATATGGGCAATCATTCACTTATTTGCACATTGTAACTTATTAGCTCTAGTTTCCAAGGTTGGACAAGCATGAACAAAAAATAAACAAGGGCGACTGTTGACTGAAGTTCAGCTAATTATAGCTACATTATCATATTTGTAATCACGTTTGATAAAGCAAATTTCTGTTGACCGCAAGAGCTGGCAGCTTCCACTCCAGTCAAGGAGCGTTCCGATCCCTACTATATCTATGGCATCAACAATAGGGAGGTTTAGAATATGGTACCCCTACAGCTTAGGGGGACAGGGTAATAGCGCGGGTGACAGTAGGAGCACAATTCTCTATTGATAGGGTCGCCGTATTCTAAAGCTCGCTAATGATCACTCGATTGCACAGCCCTAAAGAGGAGGATCAAAAGAACAGAAGACAGGCGCCGACTTCAACTAAGGTTCATTGACGAAGTCTGCAGAAATAATGCCATTCGCTTTTCCTTTTCACCCGTACTAAGATTGCACTGTGCAATCATGTTGACACCCTGTTTTATTTGTGTTCAGTCAAGCTAGCCTACTGCAGTCCAGTCCAACCCCCTCACGCTCGGCGGGTAGGAGCAATCGGGTTCGTGGCTCTACAGCAGAAACTATACTTCGTCTCACAAGATATCTGCAGCACTGCGAAAGGCAGAGGAACCCTTTCAATTGTGCTCCTAAGTGCCTCTCGCCCGTGCGCACTATAAAAGAATTGTGCTCCTACTGTCACCCCCGCAAATTTGGAGGGGGGGGGAGGGGGGGGGGGGAGACGCTTATGAGCACAATTGCCTATTCTATGCATGATCCTGCATGGTTGGACCAGCTGGGGTGCCTCTGCCTTTCCCTGTGCTGCAAACATCTTGTGAGCCTAAGTATAGGCAAGAGAGGGAAGGCTTTTGTCCCATTTTGTTTTAGTGGTACGGTGGGGTGAAGAGGGGGACAAAAGTCTTCCCCTTCTCTGCCTGGACACTGATGTGGAGCCACAAAAACCTTTGAAAGTCCGCGCAGCAACACAAGAAAAGCCTTCATGCAGCGCAAGTCGATAGGGCTGGGTGGCTGGGTACTCAATTCCTCAGTCATGGATTAGTGGCGTAGCCTGGTGGCAGAATCTTAACTACTTCCAAGATGGCGACCGTGGAACCGCCACCTTAAGGAGGGGAACCCTGGTCTTAGAACTGCCTCTTTTTATGTATGGATAGATTTACACCAAACATTCACTGTTCGTGCATTTTCATGTTCTCATTCCAAAACAGCAAGCACCTTTCTCTTACAGCAGATAATTTTCGATCCATCAAAAGAGGCATGTCGTTTTTTGGAGCTGCCTTTGTTATTGAATGTTAGATCTTATGGAGAAGGCTTTTTATCTATAAATGATCTAGTCACCAAGGAGACAATTGAAGGGGAAATGAGGGGCTCGTTATGATACAATTTAAAGGAGCGAACAGTCTGAGAGTCTAAGGCAAACTTTTTTTTTTTTTACATTTGTTGTTGATATTGACAAGAATGAGTCTTGTAATGATTTTAGAGAGAAAGAATATTAAATGAAAAGCAGAAGAAAAAACAATGCGCACCATTCAGTAAGCAGGGGTGGAAGCACTGCTCCATTTGCTCCATTCTGCTCCAAACCATCTTTCCTGCTCCATCCTGCTCCAAAGCACAGTATTGCTCCAAAACTGCTCCAAACCGGCTGCCTAAGTGCATTGATGTCAAATTTAGCAAAAGGCTGGTTTTTGCTACACAGTGAACCATTGTATTGCCTGCAAAGAATGTGATCCAGTTCGATTAACCTGCCATATTATAGTAGTACACTGTAACCGTGAGAAGCACAGCAGGCTGGTGGCATATTTTGAGCTGTGCATCCTCGATTTGGGAGCTGCCAAAGTTGAAACGATGACTGCGCACCCGCGGCAGAGGTATAACGCACCTTATGCTGTGCCTAATACAAATAAAATTTTTATAATCTAGAGAAGCATATTTGCAGCAATAATAAATATTTGTTTGCAAGTAAATTTAAAATGAGCCTCTAGCATTGGAGGGAATTAATGGTGGAAAAATCTGTTCATGTGATGTAGCATCTCCTCCCAGCCTTTTCAATTCCCTGTGGACAGAGAAGTGATGCAGTTACCGCAAATTACCACGAGCCATTGGGAAACTTGTCCAACTAGTGCTTCTGCTGTGAAAGCTGGAAGGAACTCCACCATTGAGCCTGTTTGTAACAATTGTGCGAAGCCTACATCAAACAAAAGCATACTTGAATCGTTTTGAGGGTGGTGGTAGTTAGAAACCTTCTTAAAGGGCCACTGTCCAGGGAAGGCGCTTTTAGGAAAAGGAGCCCAGTGTTTCGATCAGGTACCGGAGATAGTCAGTGCAAAATTCTACAGCGACACGCGCGCCGCAAAGCATCGAAAATACAATTCAAAGCTCCCTCATGCTCTCCTTTGAGAAGCCAGCTTCACCGCTTCCTGCGCTGGCCCGACGGGCCCCGATAATGACGTACGTACCGGGAACGACGTCTATTGGTTCGTCTCGCTGACTGACGGGAGAAGGATGGGTGTCTACCGCTCGCAGCGCGCTTTTCCCTCGCCACGGCCAGACTGAATCCAGCGGCGCGCGCTCCCTCGACCGTTTTTTTTTTTTTTTCGCGCTCGCGGAGAGCCACGCCCCACCTCCCGCCAAACGCGGAGGAGGAAGGGGAATTTGTATTGCGGAGGCTAGACGACCTCGGGCAGGAGAGTGAAAAACCTTTGCGAGAGAACGGAAGGAGAGAGGCAGGATAGAATCGGGTGATTGCGGTGGCTGTAACTGCGTTATTAGTTACTCTTTTCAAAAACATTTTGCGGCCTTGCGTTCCAGGGGCGAAGTCTCACGGTCACCGGGGAAGAAAATATTTTCAACCGGAGGGTGGACAGTGGGCCTTTAAGGGGGTTCGAAAGCCATACAGGGCTTATTGCCAACATGCTGAAATTGAGGAAGTTCCAATGTCTTTCAAGGAAGAAACATCAGGAGCCACTGGCTGAAGGAGGAAGAGACTACCCTTGAGTGCAGTCTATCCTTCTTCGTGACACTACTGACCAGTGCTCAGGAATTTATTGGCTCGGGCATGGGATTGGAAGTGATGTGAGTGAGATAAAGAGCAGAAATGTGCTGCTGATATAGATTCCAGACTAGTAGCAATGCTTGAATGCTTGAGCACATCAAAGTGGCAGACTCCACATTTCTCTGTCAAGTGAAGTAAACAAAAGTCGCTCCACGTAGCACTTGCTCAATGCACCACGCGACTGTTGCCTTTTCCACCTGGTGCTTTCTCGATGCACCACGTGTTCGTTATTTTCTTTTCGTTGTCTTTGGCGTCCTACTTATGTGGCACTTGCTCTTCACAATTACACAGTATTGTACATTGCTGAGAAAAGAAAAATTCTTTTCCAGGTGGTACCGTGGAGAAGTGCTCAAAAGTCATGAAAAAGGAGTTGACATATTTTTCCCCGACTATGGAGACACTGAAACCTGTAAGAGAGATGAGCTGTTGGAGCCAGCATCCTGGATGATGCTACTGCCATACCAGGGCATCTCATGTAGTTTGGCTGGCATTAGCCCACAAGCTGGGGAGTGGAGCCCTGCAGCACATTCCTTGCTTGAAGACTTTGGTTACGATGACAGCAACATGAATCGTTTACTCTGCCTCGGGGTAAGCACTTCTGGTGCACCATCATATTTTGGAGCTTGGAATGCATTTAGTGAATTTAACTGCTGCTTTTGAAAACATTTGAGGTTAGTGCTAAATAATTAGTTTGTGTGCTTTCGGTGATGCCTGCTTTCAATGCCCATACTTTGTTTGGAAGCCATGGTAACCCAGCTGTGAGGCACACTCACACCTCAACATAAGTTATGGTAGCGTTTGCCTTTAAAAGTTGACAGTATCAGGGCTGGCACATCTTTGTAGCAGCATAAACTGAATATATAAGCATTTAGTTCTTTTAACGCATTTTATTCCGAGACCGCTGCCAACTATTTTTCTTTGTTCAAGGCAGAAAGCTGTGTGTTAGCCAAGAAACTCATAATGAAATGAAAAAACTTACTCCATGCCAGAGCGCTCGAATTCAGGATGCTAAATGTTGCAGTGTGAATTGTGGCACCAATTGTGCCAGCTTGCACGATTGCATTAGACAAGTTGCATGCTTGTGATTTTTAATGAGATTGTGCCAAAGAACTATTTCTAAAACCAAGAAGAGCTGTGGCGAATGCAAATAGGTTGAGGCTGCCATTACATTTGCAGAACATTAATGCCTCCTTTTCATGATGTCTGATAAGAAAGATGACCAATGGAATCTAGCCCTTCCCATTTTGCTTTATGGCTCTTTGGCGTTGACTATTAGGCAATGCACACACGTGTTTTGCAATCTGCTTCACTGACGCTTGCAACAGACACGATGAATGAACATGCAAAGAAAAAAATTGCTTTTAATGGGCTCGGTAATCTCAAAATTTGGCATTATTACTAGAGCCTAGATTCAGTGTAGATTTTTGGCCATAGGTTGTACGTGGTGCATTGTGATCATTTCGCTTTCAGACCTTTGAATACATTGCAGCCTTGCAAATATACTTATGTATTATGTATGCTTATCTTGTTAGTATATAGCTAGCATTATGCTCTATCTCTTGCATTTTCTTTCAAGGTTGCAAGGAAAATGGCTGGCAGTCGCCCTGGAGATAATCATTATGAGGTGTTCTTGTTTGACGGATGTCACAGTGGAAGGACCAGCATAGGTGATCTGCTTGTTGAGAAGGGCCTTGCAGTCCGAACCCCGCTGCCTGAGATGGAATTTAATATTGCTCTTCCACATGAACCATCTTTTCAGGTATGGAATCATTCCCGTTCGTACTGTGCATTGTTGTTGTCGTTCAAATTCAAATCTCTCTAGCTTTCACTATGATTTAAGTTCTAAAAAAAAAAAAAAAGCACCTTCTTTTGCTTTTTGTGTCTGTTTAGCTCTTTTTATGTGTGTGTGTGTGAATTAGACTTCTCCACTTCGCAAATAGGGTGCTTTCTTATACTAACTGGAAAATACAGCTTATTAACAAGCACATCTTCTGCCAGTTTCTTTGAGGCAGATTTTGCTATCACTACATACTAATGTTCAGTTTTAATATTGCAGTTTCCAACTACTTTGGCAGTTTGTAAAATTTTGTTTGTGCATGTGGAACATAGGCCTTTGGTGGTTTTCTGACTGATGTATTGTCTTTCTTCAAATCTGAGTACATTGTTTAAGAAGGCAAAGAATATATTTGGCAGTGAAATAATGGCACCTGAAAGGGTTAAGATGAATCCATTTCTTTTCTATCCTGCATTTTTATTGATAGGTTTTTGCTGTGCGTAATTTTTTTTCATGGTGTCCCAGGTTGCATTGCTCAACTGCGAAGAGCTCTCACTTGCCCATATTTGCATACCGGTTGTGTTGCAGCTAAAGCGAAAAAGCTGCTTGAAATTCTTGTCTTCTTTGATATGAAAAAGGTGACCTGATAATTTGCAGCTGCTAATAGTAGCTGTTGCCTTTGTGACTGTATGCAAGGTCCCTGTCAAAGCAATGTGAAAAGGAGCAGGGGAGTGCTTGCCACAATACAGGCTAATAATACTACTGTATTGCACTATGCGCTCGGGATGACCACCTCTTGGGCTTCAGTTTGCTACACTCGTGGGCAACTTTCTGTGACTGAGATGCCGTCTCAGACAGCACAGCACACGTCACTGTCCTTTTAGTTTTATTTGGTGATTGTGTCGAGCTATTTTAATCCCTTTTCATATTCCTCGTTTGGATCCCCATGCTTTCTCTTTTTCTAAACCATTGCGGTTCAAGGATGCTTCACCGCACGAGTTAGTGCATGCAGTGAAGCATCTCAAAACATAGCTGGGCTGTTTGTAACGAGGCTGCGCTGGTACTACATCATACTTCATAAAGGACCGCGGTAGCACTTGCAATTTTCCAAGTACTTCAAGGATAGCCACCAGTGTAGCTGTGTGTCTCTTACCTTGCTCCATCTGTAGCGTAGCAGTCATCCACTTTATGAGCAGGCACATCATACTTCACAAGCATTGTCAAGCACTGCAGTAACGCATGTTGCGACGTCATGTCGGTTGAAAATATGGCCCCTTTTCTTGAGCGTCAAGTTGGCGAGCAAGTGCATTCAGCTTGTATGAAAATTTTTTCCATAGGAGTCAACGAGCAGCACATGATGCACACATGATGCAGAGACCAAATCACCACATATGTAACAGTGTATGCTTTTCTGCTCCGGGGAGAAAGCGTGCTCCAGCAAGATAACCGCAGTAGTGCGCAGAAGCCATTGTGTTCGGGGAGTCATTTGGAAAGTCAAGCAAATGATCTCACATTGTTCATATCCAAGAATTCGTCTCGACAGAAGCCCTGAGTGTTCAGAGCTGTTATCCTGCTTTCTTAAGAGAACTTCGTGCAAGCACAAGTGGAGAATACAGTCAGGCTGCGCTTGCATAGTCCATGTTTCTTTGCATATTACTTGCACCTCTAATACTCAGCTCTATGGCTTGTATACTGTACCTGCACACGAACCACCATGCACAGCTGGGCACAGTATGTGACCTCTGCTGTTGCTGCCCTGTTGCGAATACTATCTGCTTTGCATTGTTATTTGTGAGGATGAAATTCAAGTTGGTATATCGGGCATGTTTATAATCTGAAGTTATAGCATGCTATACCGTACATTGCATCAAGAAATCACAATTTTAACATTTGTTTCACTACATTAAAGTTGGTAGTTTGTTGTGCTTATGTTAATAACATTGACCTGCT
Source organism: Amblyomma maculatum (assembly GCF_055883805.1). Taxonomy (NCBI): domain Eukaryota; kingdom Metazoa; phylum Arthropoda; class Arachnida; order Ixodida; family Ixodidae; genus Amblyomma; species Amblyomma maculatum. Next base: position 186,187,400 of record NC_139344.1, read on the forward strand.
ACTTCACTGCAGCAAAACGTGGCTGAACCAAGTAATGACTCGGATGACGATGACTCCTCCTCCTCCTCCGACGACGACGACCCAATAATAGCCGAGTGCAGGAAGAAGATGGAAGACCATGTGTTCTCAATGTATTGTAACATGCTGAACCAAATCCTAGCTCCAGGAGCTGCGGCGCTTAGCACTAACTTACAAGCCCAAGGTGTAGATGAACTATCTGCGCAGAATCATCAGATTACAAAGAAGCCAGCACCTGAGAGGAGCAGCATCAAGAAAAAGCCTCAGGATCGCTCACTCCGAGACATTCCAACTCTGGAATCAATTTTCAAAGTACCATCCAGGTGCGTTTTGCCATTACAAATTTACTTCTTTGACACTTCTGGCTGCATCTATTGGAGTGGTTAGCTTAGGAGCACCCCCTGCAGTAGCTTAATGGGTGAGCTGTCCTGCTGCTAATTGTGTACAAGATCATAGGCTTGAAATTCAATTAATAATATGTAGAATTTGTATACACCTGATTGAATGCAAACCTTAAGGTTCTTGCGGTCAGCATTTTCAACCTGTAGGTTCTTCTGTTTTTTGTGCTGTGATAACTATGGTGTGCTGTTATCAGCAACTGAAACATGCACAGGAGAACCGACATGCTAGCATAAAAGGGCTTACATATTAGCTCGTGGGCACAAAATACAAATAAGTTTGATTAACATTTCAAAAGTACAGTCTTTGTGCCTTTGAAATGAAACTGACCTGCTTCCTTCTGGCTAAGATATTTTTATTTCTTCATGATTTTTTCAGTGTTTCAAATCTCCTGTCCGCATGTCATTTGTTGCTACAGTAAATTCTCGGTGATACGAATCCGGTTGATAAAAATTTCGAGGTGATATAAATCCCGAAATTTTCCTGCCGGAATGTATTGTGTACAGTGTGTAAAATTTCGGATGTTCCGAACACTCTCCCGCGCTACTACAGATGATACGAACGCACAAACTGTGACCGCAACCTTGAGCACTACGCATTGCTCGCAACATTGCCTCCACAATAGCCACACTGTATGTACGCATCACGAACAGTTCACGATGACGCATGGTCCGCACCTCGTCGACGTCGCGATTTTCTGTCTGGCTCACGGCACGAAAAGCTTTCAGTGGCGTGTGGCCCACAAACCACAGACGTCGCAATCTTAGCAGCTGGGGGCGGCGTACGCGGCAGGCACGCATGGACTACCGTATTTACTCGCGTAATGATCGCACCCCTGAATTTTGAGGTCAAAATTCCATTTTTTAAATTCCCCGCGTAATGATCGCACCCCGAACATGGAGCCGCCTGGTGGTTGATCTGCAGTCATCCCGCAGCGAATGCATTCCGACGAGTTCCCAACCTAGTCTAGTAATGTTGGAGTTCCCATGATTCCATGCTTTGCGGCGTTCGCCATTTTGCAATTCGGCAGCGTCGTAGCGTGCTTTGTGTTTTTGTGCGAGTTTACGCCATTTCACCATGGGGCGGTATGCCAGTTACACCGCCGCGTTAAAGCTCAAGGCTGTCGACTATGCACTGGAGCATGGCAACCGCGCTGCTGGTAGGCATTTCGGCGTGGACGAAATGAGGATACGCTATTGGAAGAAGCAGCGCGAGAAGCTGATGGCTACGAACAAGACACGGCGGGCTTTCCGTGGACCCAAAACGGGCAAGTTCCCTCGTGTTGAGGAGGCGGTCCTAGAATACGTGAGGGACCTGCGCAAGGATGGTTGTGCAGTGTCATTAGAAATGATACAGACGCAGGCGCGCACAACTGCCAGGAAGCTGGGAATCGCCGCAAAGGATTTCCGCGCTAGCTCCGGTTGGACGACTCGCTTTATGCGACGGAATGGACTTTCCCTGGGGCGGCGGACGTCGTTGTGCCAGCGGCTCCCAGCCCCCGACGAGGTAGTGGCTAAGAGTTTTAAGAAGACAGGCATATCTAACGCTTTGGATGGAACGGAAGATGACTTCCTGTGGGATTGTGAAGATGCTCCCAGCGACGACACTGCCGTTTCCGATGAGTCGTGCAGCAGTGAAAGCGAGGTTGGCGAGGATTCAGACTTTGATTAGAGTACTGACGAAAAAAAAATAAATGGGCATTGTGCACTCCATGTGATGCTTAATGTGCGTGTTTATTGCGAAGGTAAGCCTTACTCAGCTTTTATTTTTGGTTGTAATCGAGATATATGTTCGAAGACGTCTGACCTGCAACTTGTTTGCGTTTTCGGTGCTCAAAAATTTTTTGTAGAAAATTTACCCCGCGTAATGATCGCACCCCGAAATTTGCGTCAGTATTTTAAAAAAAAAAGTGCGATCATTATGCGAGTAAATATGGTACACATCGCTGGCTCCGCAATTGCGATCCAGAAGCAGTTCGCAATGCCGCGCGGCCCTCATGTCACCATCTCTTATCATGCTATACTTGCTGCGAGAAGTACGTGGAGGCGGGCAGACCGCACATCGCTGGTATCTCGATCGTTTTCTACGTCGCGAAAAGTTTTCAGCGGCACGTGGCAGGTGCATACAGTCCGCAAATTGTAGTTTTTATGACCGCTAGTCGCGCTGTATGCATCGTGAGCAGTCTGCTACAGCGCGCGTCCAGCGCGTCACCATTTCTTGTCGTGCTGTACGTGCCGCAAGAAGTCTGCGAAGGTACGCGGCCCACATGTCGCCTAAAGCGCAATCACCTGTAGTGCTATCTGCGCTGCGAGTGGCGAGCTGTAACTATAATGAACCTTCTCGGACGTAAACAGATCTGCGCGACTGCCTTTCCCATGCTTTTGCATACTTATTTACTTTCGTTTTGATGATACGAATGTTTGGATAATATGAATGTTTTCACCACCCCATGAGATTCGTATCACCGAGATTCTAGTGTAATAGTACTTCCCAGACCTACTTTTCTATCTCGTCATCGCAGTGGTTTACTGGTTAGGGCGCTTAACTGCTGGGCCCAAAGACGCGGATTGAACCCCAGCTGCAGCAGCTGCTTTTCAATAGAGAATAAAAGCAAGATGCCCCGGGTGATGTGTGATGTCTGCACACATTAAAGAACCCCAAGTGGTAGAAATCTTTGGCACCCCCAACTAATAGCCTAAGTTGCTTTGGGACATTAAACACTGTTAACCAAAGCATTTTTCTATCTTTTTAACATAAAAAAAATTTAGTTCTGGCCAACAGAAATTTGTGCAGGCACATGACACTAAGTCCTTAACCATAGCCATCTTATTTTATCCACTAGCTACCTGAAGGCAAATGAGTAAAAGAAGCTACCGTGGCATGCAGTAAGCATGAGCCACGAGCAGAGAAGCCAGATGTTTCCTAGCCATCAAGCATAGCTAGTAGCAAAGCTTTTTCAGCAAGTAGTGAAGCTGCTTTCACAAAATATACAAGGCTACTCACAAAGTGGCACCCATTCAAACTATGGCAAAGGAAAATAGTCCTATGATTATTTTGCTCATTTTGTTGTTTGAGGAGCAAAGATGGGTAATTAGAAATCAAATGTTTGAAGTCACAGACATTTGATTTATAGTTTTCTCATAGTTTATTCAGACAGCCTGATAACTGCAAAAGGGGGGGGGGGGATTTACCATGATAAAATGCTAAGTTTGATGCAGTCCCTCTTATGGCTTCATGGTGGAGTTTCATAATCTTGTACTTGCAAGATTTTTGTGTATACCACATACCTCCTGTGGTACGGCATATAAGACAGGTGTGTGACACTGTTTCTGCCTTGTCAACACATAGTGCATGCTGTCTATAGGAAGCAAGAATGCCATACATGCTTGCTCTGCACTGTTATTTTTCACTGGTGCAGTGAGGTTGTGCAAGTTGCTGTCAGCTTATACGAAGCAAAAATGGCTTGCTCCAGTGGACCAAGCCATGCTACAGCTCTGACTACTCTCATTTTATCAGTTCTTGTAGTGGAATGAATATAATGGGGCTGCTGGTGTTGTCCGGTTCAGGTGTGGGCCCAGCCGCATCATGCCGCGATGCTATGAGCTTTCCATAATGGCGTTCTGGTCATTTTCTACTCCCTGCTCCTCGCTGGGCCAAAATTTTGCGTCGAAATCATAGCGGATGGGGCTTTGACATTAACCAGCGACACTTTATAGTAATTAGCCTTCTCATTAAATGACCTTGCTGTCAATGCCACTACCTTGGAGTAAAATAACGTAGGATTCATTTCGGCCACGCCTTAGCTGCGGAACTAGCATACAAGAACACTTGATAACCCGGCACTGCATCATTGGCAGCTGCTATGCGCAGTGAGCAGAACTCCTACCAACAAATCGGTTCGGGCCAGCAATCCTCACAAAGCATTCATTTATTACATTCTTTAGTCCCAGGACTTGTTATGATTAACCCTTTCGCTGTCGCGTGTTTCTGGTCATGACGCTCCCCGAGTGCCGGCGGCAATTTTTTTTATTATGATTGCTATACAATAGTCAACGGAACATGCACATTTCAGAGTTCTGCAGGTGTTGTGAATAACCATCATTTCATTTCATTTCATTTTATTACCTTAAAGACCCCTCGCGGGGTATTACATAAGGGGTGGGATGAGCTGAAAAGATACAGCACAATGCAATATATGTGATCATATACAAAAGTGTTGTTTAGATTGCTAGCAAACGATAAAGGGCAGGTGATGTCGACGATATGCTGGGGAAGGCCGTTCCAATCTTTAGCTGCACGTGGGAAGAAGGAGGCTGGAAAAGTAACAGTTCAGGCACGTGGGCGAAACACTTGAAGCGTGTGGCTAGTGCGGTGGGAAATGTAAGATGCTGGTGTGATGTAGGGGGCACGGTTAAGTGATGAGTGAAAGAATTTGTGGTACAGTGATAGCGTGGCTATGCGACGACGAACGGAAAGAGGTGATAGTGCTGATTTAGCTTTTAGGGCTGAAACACTGACTATAAATGAGATAAGGAAAAAAGGAAAAAAAAAACACTGCTCGATATATATTTCAGAGTCCGTATCCAAGCTCAGCTCGTATTCATAATCAAAGAGTCATCGCTCCAGTCTGCAGTAGAAGGTCCCGCGGGCGCAGTCAGCCATCCGGAAGTAACCGCGTGCATGGAGGATGCACTTCGGTGGCCCCCCACAACGGAGAGAAATGGCACGTGAGATCAAGATGACAAAGGGAGATGGAAAGAGGCTAAAACAACCTCCTTTGCTGCTGCTAGCCGGAAGCAAAGGCACGGCGAGAGAGAGCGAAAGCAGCGATCGAGTCATGCGTTAAGAGGCAAAGGCGTGCGACCCTCAACTTGACGCGGTGTAGCAGACATGCCAACAGAATAAAAACCTGCAAACCTGCGGCAGATGGCTGAGCAACCCTTGAACCCATAACCGCACACGCGTGCCTCAAAACGCACGCATCGCATGACTGCTTAGCGCGAGAGAGTAGCACGCGCGGAGCGACTGCGACCCCCAGCAAAGAAGGTGGCGGGGGTGGGCACGGTCGCTCCATACTCTTCAATATGTAAGTACCAGTGTCACCGTAATAACACAGTGCGAGGCAAAAATATGAACTTGTAGAAAGATTTGACAGATGGCGTAGCCAGTCCAAGCGCGCCAGCTTTGCGTTCGGGCGCAAAGTTTTGAACGCACAATAGACAATGTACCATTACGTCTTTGACACTGGGGAGGGGAAGTGCAAAAATGTATCGGTGTGTTCGTGACAGCGAAAGGGTTAAGAGAACAACAAATTTTAGTCCTATTTTGTGACGCTGGGGCAACGGATCTGCCATTTCATTGCTGGGGACATATTCCAGAAGGCGCAGCTGACACGACGATGCTGACGGTCGTGCTGCAGGCACCTGATGTGAATGCGAGGCAAGAATTAGATCATCCTTCACTTTATATTCTGTGCACTGTCTTGAATTTGCTCAACACAGTCATTAGGAGTCATGAAGGCTTTTCAGCGTGTATTGGCAGCTTATAGGAGCTGGTGCTGCAGACGCAATGGCCGGTGTCCGTTACCATTGTCAAGTGAGTGGAGCCTCGCAGTCCCAACTTCAGTCCTTTATTTCAGAGTAAAGAATGTTTCTAGGGAACTGTGGCTCTAGAAATAAGATAAGATTCACTATTATCTACATTAATACAAAGCCACAAAATGTTGGACGGTCATGTTATGACTCCTTTAACTTGTCAGTATTCACAAAATATTGCATTTTGTTCGTACTCAGTTTTAATAGGCAAATTAGCTTCACACCCAAAATTTTATCATTCACACTGCTCTATGCTTTTAACGAACACTCCTCCATGACGAAGTAGCACGCCCGGCTCACAGTGCAAAGAGCAGCAGTGCTTTCAGCAAAAGCACTCGTCTTTCTTCAGAAGTTCATTCTAATGCTGTTTGGCTGAGGTTGTCAGCCTGTGATGATGTAGCAACCCTGCAGAACCCCTATCGATTACCTGACTGCTCAGCTGAGCGATGTGGTTTTGGGGCATCGCACACCCTGTCAACTAATCAGAGTACCTGCCAACTGTGCTACAAAATTCTGATTGACTAAGGGATTTATGTCACAAAGTCACATAACCTGGTCGAGCGCTGTATTGTCGGGGGGTTTGCGACTTCACTGGATCATGTGATCTCTACCAACCAATCAGATTTTAATGGCATACTATGGCTGCAGCCTTTTCGTGCAATGTGGACTCTAGTGCTGTCTCATTATTATTGTTAAGTTCATAATGGTGGAACTGTGAGACAGCAGGAAGTAGAGAGCTAGACTCGCGAGAAAAGTGTGCCCGTGCTTCTCCAGGTTTGCTCTGCTCCATCCTTCAAGGGTTCCTTCCTTCAAGGGTTCCTCAACTAGCATCATCGTTGCACATAATGCTTCACCCATTCCTGTGAGGCTGCTGCTCCACCATCAGTACCTGCATGCGAAGTCTCCCAGTTCATATGCCCTGCCGGGGTGGTGTAGTGGTTAGGGTGCTCGACCTCAGTACCCAAGGATGCGGGATCGAATTCCGGCCTCAGCGGCCACTTTTCGATAGAGGCGAAAAGCCAGGCACCCGTATGCTGCGTGATGTCAGCGCACGTTAAAGAACCCCAGATGGTCGAAATTTCGGAGCCTCCACTACAGTGTTTCTCATAGCCTTAGTCTCTTTGGGATGTTAAGCCCCATAAACTAAACTAAACTCTCCCAGTTTAAGTTGCATGCTGTCATCCTGCATCATTGGCCTCTACATATTGTGATAAGTTATCAAGGCCTATAATTCTTTATTGATATTGTAAAAGGTCTTCCTTTGTGTGCATCCTATATCTCCAACACTCAACCCTCTATTATTCACAAATGAAAGGTTTAGCAGAGCACACAAACTGAATGGATGTCAACATGCATTTCATGTACAGTCGTGAGCAAAAGTGGTATACAACACTCGGCCGGTGTCTGAGCTCGAGAAAACTGCATTCTAACTTTATCTAGCAACAGCTAAGATCAAGACAATAGTGCAAGTGTCCCATTTTATTCATATGCATGTGTCGATGTCGCTGTCCTTTACGCTGTCTCTAGATAGCATTTTGATAAAAATTTTTCGCGCTCTGTTACCGGCTGAGTGTTATATACCACTTTTGCTCACAACTGTACAGTCTTTGTCAAAAGTGTAGAGCCTAAGGGCTTTGCTTCTGAGCCACTTAGTGCGTCTTGTAATGCATTTCCAGTGTTCCGAATCTCCTGATAGTAAGACGATTTTTTGTCCGACCCTCTCCAATGGGAAGGACCTTTACTAATGCTAAAACAGCGCCACTGCATGGCTCAGATGCGGACCCCTTGGGCTCTGCACTTTTTACGAAGGCTGTACATCACTACAAATCGAACCTGGAACTGTGTTCTGTGTTCAATCTCGTACTCTTTCAGCAGTACGAGATTTGAGGCAACATTACAGATAATTATGCATCTTCTGACCGGCTGATTAGGTGTACCGGCTGGCCTGCTTGCAGGCTATTGCATTTTAAGAGTGCTCAGAATTATATTACAGCAACTGCTACTGCCACATCACCTACACATCTGATTACATGTCACCTGCACATCTGATTAGTTGCTCTGACTTCGGGGACTATTAAGGAAGCATAGCTTAAACCAGAACATGTTGGCGCACTGTGCTGGTGGTTGCTGATTCAGCACCATGCATAATTGATGTGCTGTAAAAACGAAAATGGCCGACATTACTTATTTCAAACCCTGTCACCCTAGTGAGAATGCCTAGCTTGCAAGGGGGAACATGTGGCAGGCATGAGGAGACTACAGAGGAAGCTGAGGGTGGAGTGATGAACCACAAGAATGGGCGAAGCACACCTGTCCAGTCCCGTCTGGTAACATGAGGTGTTTCACAGTTCCAGCATTACCAACATAACCGTAATAATTAATAATTGTTTCTTTATTAGGAGCAGTTCGTATTTTATTTAGTGGAAGGAATATCTCTAGCTCATGGGGTCACACTATACATATTCGAATATAGCTAGTGTCCAGTTACCTCCACACATAATTCTTCCATAACAAAACGTAGTCTGCTGTTAAAGGTTTTCTTCTTACCTAAATAAAAGGCTAACCATCATACCAGATTATAAACTGGCTTGTTTGGTATAGTCTGATATGAAAAAATTTTCCATTTACTGTTAGTAGTAATACACACGCTGCGAACCAATTCCCATAATTAGCAACTGCTGATTTTTTTTAAGTTATATCTTACTATGTCAGTTAAAAGTATTGTATAGTGAAAAATTGGAAGCTGATGAAAGTCTCATTTAAATTGAAGTTATCATGCTTATTGATAAAGTAACAAAACCTAAAATTAATATTACCTGTGCTTGATCTTCACGGTATAACTTGAGCATCTGCGAAAAGAATTTTATAAAGGGAGCAGTTATTGAATCACCAAGAAATTATTTACTTCCAAAAACTAATGTTTCTTTAAAGCGACAGAACACTGGCCAAAATATATTATTGGATAATATATTTTGGATAAGGAAAGCGTAGCAGGGAGCGGCAGAAAGTTAGGTGGGTGGATGAGATTAAGAAGTTCGCAGGGGTCAAGTGGATGCTGTTAGCACAGAACCGGGTTAAATGGAGAAATATGGGAGAGGCCTTCTCCCTGCAGTGGGTATAGTCAGGCTGATGATGATGATGATGAATGCTAAAAATGAAGAGACCTTGCCTCATATAGCGCACATAGTGTGCTAAAATATCAAAGAAACGAGGCTTTGTAATTTTATTTTGCCTTTAAAATGTTCATAAAAAGAACTGAGGTGACATCTTATGGAGAAACGCTGCTACTATCACTGTAGTACCCAATGTGACCACATCTCAGGAATATATCACTGATTTTCATAAATGTGCACTGTTCTTTTTTTTTTCTTTTTTTTTTTTTTCTTTCTAGGAGTGGTTGTCATATTTTGTTATATTTTGTGCTCTCTCCAGTGCACCCTTAAATAAAAACCACTGCTCTCGCATCGCTAATAGTATGCTTTCAACTTTTGTCACTAGATGACTCCATAGTGTTTTGAATTCCTTGGATGAAGCAGTGGTAGAGCCCACTAGAACTTTCGTGTACGAGGCGTACGTTACTTTGTCATAACAGCCTTGAATGTGGAAACTCAAATGGATGCTACTATACACTAAAGGGCCACCCACATGGAACGAACTTCCTCTGCAACTTCATGCGGCATGGCGGAACGCCGACGCACTGTACCACATGCAGTGAAAAACTGGTGGCTGGCGGCTTCGACGCCCGAGTGAAAAAACGCGCAAGCTGGTTCGCTTACACAATGCTTTTTTCACACTAAATGACATTTCAAGAGTAAAACACTAAATAGGCAGCGTCTAAAATGGCGCCCGACAGCGCTTGTATACAGCCTTCGAGTACGTCTGACGCTGCAGCAACAGGCGCATCTCTCAGAAGCAGGGTTTGAGCAAGTGCTGAGCGGAACGTCGAAAAAGGTCCCGCTTCAGCTGCATCAACAAAGTAGGCAAAATCACAACGCTTACAGCACCTTATGATGCGACTTTACCAAAGCAATGAAGCCCGCTAACACTGTGGACGACAACGCTCTGGCCGTGCAATGCTCCCTAATCGTCGCTAGGCCTATTTTCTGTAGCATGATGGCTAATGTAACGGTGCTATGGAATTCCTTCGTGCGATAGTAAATGGTTTAGTTATAGAACTGCCTAATCCCATTCTCTAATAATAAAAGCAAAATATGATTAATTTCAGCTGCACTTTTAGCGGAGGTGGTATGGCTTAGTGATCTTCAAGAAGGATTCAGTTTTGGTATTCGGCTTAGTCTTTTTGGGAGAACCAAAATTTAGCACACTGTTCTGAAGTATTTCGTATTGTCGGCGCGCACGACTGAGCTGCAGCCGGCGTGGAGCTCAGCAAGTGCTGCCATCACACGGCGAAAATATCTGGCCCAGCTTGATCGGCGGCGAACGGCCAGTGGCGGCTGGCAGTTCACAAGGTTTGCCGCAGGAAAACCTCTCCGTGCGGATCGGGTTAAAAATGTCTAATTACTGTCTAGAGGGTAAAATTTACATTTGTTTTCGGTATGTCTTGTTTGTTAACCACCAGACATCATTGCGGTTGCTGCTCATGGTTTTCAGCATCGAACTGCATAAAAGTGGGCGCATGCACTGATTGATAAAATTTTGACCGTGCACTTTAGATGGCAATCTTTCCATTCCGCTGAAAATATTTGATACCTAAATTCCAGTGTTCTGTCCCTTTAAAGTGTGCTTATTCATAGTATGATGTGTAGTATATTAATTTACATATTCGAATGTTACTTCTCCTTGTGAATAAAATACACTGGCCACAAGTTTGTTACCAACAAGTGCGTGCTGCAGTGCTATTGCACCGCACCTGCCACTGCTAAAAACGAGTAATCGGTATGGTAGTTCACCCAACACTTAGATTTGCAGTGGCAGTGTTATCAAACGAGCTTTTGAAGTAAGAAAAGTTAGCAGGGTTTCAACTAGGGTAAACAGAGTTAGACGTGCGAAAGTGCGGTTTAATTCAGTTTAGCTGTTGGTCCATATTTGTTTGTTTCTTTGTTTTTTTGGTTTTGGTTTAGTTAAACTCTAATATATACACACATTAGGCAACGTGTTCAGCCAAGACAGTAGTAGTAGTACCCGACTCACTCCCCATCCTGGCGTGGTCTGATGTGTCATAGCAATTGGAAGGTGTGCCTATGCAGGCAAACATGCAGTGCTGCAAGATGTTATTTTATCTTTTTTGTCATTTTTAGTTTTTTTTTATTCTCAGTATTTGTTATAATTACCATCATCACTATCATTTTTACATACCCTACTAATGCTTTCATTAGCAATTGGTTTACAGGAAAGGTGCAATAATCTGTGACGCACATCCTGAAAGCCCAGTTAGACCTTGTAAATAGTGCATCCGCACAAAAGTGGGGTAGTGCTTAGTTGTATTCATGCCTGTGCTCTGCTGTCAGCAGTGCTGGCAAACACAGGACATGAAGGTTGTTTATAGTAAAGAAAAATAGGTAGTATTCTTTGCTTTCATAATCATTCATTGTAATGATTTTCATACTGAGCAAGAGTACCAATGTTTTATGCTTCTTTTTTTTAGCCATCAAGCCCCCCTTTCATGGTGGCAGGATGATCGGTTTGTGTATGTGAACATCCTGGTTGAGAATGCAAAGGGCACAGACTCCAAAGTGACTAAAAAATCACTGTTTTGCAGGTTTGTGCAGATTTTATTGACACTTATGAACCAAACAGACTTGTGTAGGAAAAGGGGTGTTCCAGCAAGATATAATAGAAAATTGAGCTGTGCAAATATTGAAATTTTTCAATAGGATCATGGGAAAAAAATGCCTTTGAATATCGAATCGACTTCAAATAACTGATCACTGAAAAAAAGAAGAGAAATTTAAAAATAGCAAGAACTGTTTGGCATGTTTGTTTCAGAATTCAGATGGTATTTAAACTTTAATTGCATAGAAGTGCATACCCTGCTGAAAAATTCAGTATAAATTTTATACAGGATTACGTACACCAATTTTTGTACAAGAACCTGGGTGAAACCTGGTGGAGCTGTCTTATCGCTGTTTATTACATTAAACTCTCATAAATTCGGCCAATTTTTTCTCACGAACACTTGTATAATGGATGTCTGCATTTGAGATGAAACCAAAGTAAGAATTACGTGTTTTTTTTTTTTTTTTTTTCTCCGCCTCCTGGTTTCGTCAAATGCCTCGTTTTGCGCACACTGTCGGGAAGACCCTCTTCCAACACACCCCCGTCGCGTTTCGAGGATGCTTCACTGTACAGTCAACGGGGTCAAGCGTTGCGGGGAAACGTGCAAGGCGGAAAGAAATTGCTGTGAATTTAAAGATTTTCGGTGTTTTCGGTAATTTTCCAACAATCTGAAATTTTGTTAAGCAGTTTTGGAATACGAATGAAATAAGCATATTCGATTCTGATTCGAAATTTTGAATATTTGCGCACCCTTTAAATTAAAGTTCATGTATAAATTCCAAACTCATTGCACTAATATAAGAAACCATAAGTTCTAGGAAAAATAAGGTTCCAAAGTCATATGAAAATTGAATTTGTCTTAAGACGTATTTGAATTTACCAAGCTAGGTGCCAAGTAAAATGCTTATTTTAAGACTGTAAGACTGTTTGTGTAATACCGGTTTCCATTGGGCAAACAGGAGCACCTTTAGCTGCACTAAAAGTGCTCTCGCAAGTTTCAGCGCCTACCAGTGGTCGAACAGGAGCAGTAGCGTTGTGTTCCATTGGCAGAGGAGGTGCGCTTTTGGGGTCCCGGGAGCAGCCGAGAGCAGTCCTCGGTGCTCCGTCGCCAGCGGCGGAGTACAGGGAGAACGGAGGAAGTCACATGACCTTTTTGATGTCACTTCTGGCAAGGTCGGTCTCGAGGGAGAGCGCGCGCGCTCTCTCCCTCGAGACCGGCCATTCTAGTTATTCGCCGCCCGGAGCAGAAGACGGCAGCGGTGGCGTTCGGCTGGCAGATACGGGCAACGCAAGCGCGGGAAAAGTTTAATCACATGACGTCTGACGTCACGCGCTCCGCCTCTGTACGCTGCTCTCCGAGCAGCGTGAATGTTCCATTGGTGAGACGAGAACGCGCGTCCCCAGTGCTTTCGTACGCTGCTCTGGCTGCTCGTTGCTCTTGCTCCTGTTCGCCCAATGGAAACCGGTATAAGTTGATTTTAATCATTTTTCTGCCTAGTATACTCCCCTCATGACTAAAAAAGCTCTATAAGTAGTAAGTAGAGGAGCAATACAGGTTCTTTGCCCAGCTTTTAAAGCAGAGTAAGAGTAAGGGCACTCGACTGCTGAGTCATGGGACCCAGGTTTGATCATGGCCGCGGCAGCCACATTTCAATTTTGTTCGTTATGGTGATATGAACTGACCTGTGAGGTTTGTATCACCTAGAAATCGCGTCTGTTAACGGTGAAGACTTCCCACGAAGTGACATCAGTGCACGCATGCTACCTAGAATCGTGAGGCAATTTTTTTTAAGAAAAAAAAAACACAACACTGAGTGTTCTTTTGACTTTACCATCGTGCTTAGAAGCACTCAGGAGAAGTGCTATGATAGGGGCCAGTTGATTCGACATATTAGTTCCCAGTATTGCCATTATTTGAAGCTTGATGAAAAAGTGTTCGTAGTCTGATGGTATTTGCATTGGTTCCTGTATAGCACCTGTGTTGTCTAATATTTACATGGCTAAAGGGAACCATGCTTTTAAAGAAAAAATTTAAAACTTGGGTATTTTAGTGTGTTTTCGCTATGTGGGTGATTTCTTGTTGTGCTTTCCAGTAGAAAAAAGCGGTGCAGTTAATGTCCTTGAAGTAGTTAAATTGTTCGAAAAAGCGTTCAAAGGACTAGATTTTACCTACAAAGTTCCACAGCAGTCCAAGATAAGATTTCTAGATATTCAAATAAAATAAACGGATACGCACACATGCTGGTCGTACACAACAAAAGGTGAAGAAGGCTTGTTGACCTATGACTCGGGTAACTCAAAACTTGTTAAAAGGAGCATAGCGTTTTCCAGCATGATTCAGAGTATTAAAAAATAGTGCCACCACAAAATTCAGGACAGCATGCTTGTAGAAATAGACAGATTGAAGAAAAGTAGTTATCCAAACATTCTGCTTGCATCAATAGCTGAAAAAGGGGTGCAATACAAGAGAAAGAGAAGCAACGTCCCATTCCTATACCATATATACATAAAGTATCCCACGGGTTGAAAAAGATTGGCGCAATGTTTGGCATTCCTGTTGTATTCTCGGCACCGTAGAAGTTGATAGGCTTGTGCGCGAGGGTAAGCACGGATGAAATAGAAAAAAAATTGAAATTCAATATCGCCCACAAAAAGAAGTACAATGAATGCGGCACGCGCATAATTTACCAGATCCCAGTATCTTGTGGCAAACATTATATTGACCAATCCGGAAGATGTATAAACAAAACAATAAGTGAACACTCCAGAAATTGTGGGCTGATTTCACACTCAGGGAACCTTGCTAGTCTGGATTTTGCTGCAACAAGAATAATCGGGCATGCAGACGAGAGAATTAAAAGGGAGATTAGAGAGGCACATGCAATTTTCGAGGCAGATACAGAGAAGTGTGTTAGTGACGCTTCCATCACATTGATGAAAGCCGACATTGACTTTATCAAGAACTGATAGAGATGCAGCGACTTGTGCTTATAATCCCATGACAAGGCATGTAAAAAAAGATATGTATAAAAACAAGAGTTGCATTTACACTTGTGAGTTCGCGCTCTGTTCGTCCTGTTTGTTTTCACGTTTTTTGTCTTCTGTTAGTGTGTCCTAGCGCGCTGAGAACCAATACTCGGGAGAGGCCAATTTTACATAGGCCTTGGAGCCATGAGGGAAATAATACAGTACATAGGAAAAAAAGAAAAAAAAGTAAAGCTGTCAACAAACACGAAAAGAAGGTGGCATGGTCCATTTCGAAAGTAAAGAAGAGTAATAAAAGTGCAGCGAGAAATAGGCAAGGGAAGACAAGGGGCAAATATTCGCAGCACTATGCAGCACAAAGCACTAGGTAGCAGTGGCAAGAATTGGAGGTGCGGTGTGTGCGGTTTTGCAGCACTTAGCAGCCATGCGCATTTCTCATCTATATTGATTTTGGAGAAATATGGGAGAGGCCTTCGCCCTGCATTGGGCATAGTCAGGTTGATGATGATGATGATTGATTTTTAAAGGACAAACATTGGAAGATGACGCCGTGCTCATGAAAGGCTTTGGTTCTCGTATCAATTCAAACTCTGTTGTATTTGTAGCCATGTTGCCCTCATGCTTAAAAGGTACTGCTGCAAGATTTAAACAGAAAATTAAAAAAAAATACCACAAAGAGATGATGAGAGAGATGAAAGGTATTTTAGTGTTCTTTTTTTCGTTAAGCAACAAGACGTGCTCAGTAAATAGCCATTTAATTACCAGACGGCATCTTCAGGACCATGTCATCACCAACAACTGATATAGTAAAGACCCTGATAAGCCGTAACTTGTGGAACCTTGTTAGTAGTCAGCCCTGCCTGAGCCTTCCCGGCACTGTCTCTCTTGACATGCATGGCAAATATAATTATTTCAGCAGGTGCCAGCCACCACATGCAGCCAAATGCTGCTGGCTGAAAGCTTTACCGTGACTGTGAACACCTGTGACAGACGCAGTTTCTTCCCCTAGATGTTCTTGTTCAGTGTTGTGAAACAAATAACCCAGTCGCAATTTGTACTTAATGGTGTATAATGTGATTGCACCATTGTGCGTGGATAATAAATATATATTTCTGCAGATGGGAATTACATAGTGCATGTCAAAATACTTTTGTGTAGGCTAGCTAAACGTGATACTCATGACTGAATTTTGGCTTGAAAATAGGGTTCACACAGCAGACCGTGAGTACCTGGTTCATGAGTCGTTGTTTGCTGCTGTTCTGCCCAAGAAAGCACAGATTGTCAAGAACGCGAAGTACTTTAAAGTCACTTTGGAGAAGGCACAGTTCAAGCTTTATTGGGACTTCCTTACAGGGCATCATCGAAAGGTATGTTTTGTCTGCTTTTCATTGTTCAATACTGGTTAAGAGTGTCTGTTGCACAGATCTATTGAGAATACAGTGCCCACTGATTTTTCAGGTTCGAATAATTGTGACTTTTCACAATATTTCGGACATTGTTCAGGAACTATCACACACCCCATGGGTATGTGTACAGGTGTGGACATAAGTAAGCGAGGCCTACCAGCCTGCACATACCGCAGCTGCCAGTTTCAGCTAGGCAGTGTGTGAAATATGTTTGAAGAAAATGGTGCGCTCCATTTTCTTTTGTCCACACCTGTATATTTTTATGATAAATATTTCACGCTCTGTAGCATCAAAAAGTTCGATTTTTTAGGCTAAAATAGGAGCCAGCAATAGTGTAGAAATTGCTTTTCGGTTAAAAGTCTTTGTCATGTCATAGGGCATTGCTGTTGCAGCTAACCTGTTGTGCTCGGCCGTGAAAGACACCATCTTATGTTTACACAGAGTCAATCAGGCGATTGGCTGTTGTTTGTTGTTGCAGTCTGAACTAGGAGTAATAATAGTGTATCTTTTGTTGCCAGCGAGGTAACCTACAAAGAGCGCTCAATTGGATTGAAAGTGGAACATGAGCACTGTGCAATGTGGCTTCAACGGTTGCATTTGCTGATTGTCCTTTTCCTCTCGCTCTCTTTTTATGAGTGCCATCTTGCAGTCTTTGTGACCATCTTTACCCATGGAAAATGAAGGTTATTGCTTCATGTGGCACGTGCATTTGTTTGCAGCATGACCTGCAGCTTTGTCCCACAGTCATGAAGTGAAGCAGTGCGGACATGAAGAAAGCATGGCTCTGGTTGTGGTAGTCTAATTGGAGAGTCATAGCATAGCACGATCCGCTTCAGTGGGGCACCATTGCACACGCGCAGATCACCTTGAGGGAATCGGGTGGTTCCCAGTAGCATGCACACTGGCGACCTGCAATATCAGATGACAGTAGCGCATGCACACGGATAAAGTGAGCGTAGTGGGCTCAGTCCTCAGCCGGCGCCATACATTGTGATGACGCTGCCTATGTCAACAGGTTCTAGTTCTGCGCACCTCCACGTGGGACGCCACCGCTACCTTCAATGTAGCAGTGTGCGTTGGAGAGGCTGCACTGCGCTGCAGTTCACCTTTGCCTTCCTTCGCTGTGTGGCGTTAATTTCCTGTACAGGTCTGTATTCTTGGCATTGTGAAGGCTTTGTTCTTCAGTGGGCGATGGACCCAATGAATTGTGACTTCTGTTGCGAAGATGTCACCGCTACAACAAAACCATTGCGCCAAGGTGCCGGACATGCTACGCGTACGTGAAAAGCAGCATGATCTGAAAGATGTGCCTCTCGAAAAATAATAGGAGCAAATATGTCCTTTCTAACGAATATAAATATGCGATGACCTCTAAAACGAGTCAGGGCCCACTAAAATCTTGTTTATTATCCGACAATCATCATGTAGTAATGACCACCCCACTCCAGCCTAGTTTTTGAAGCGAGCAGAGCCTGCTAGCCTCGTTGTCGACATGCTGTCACATCAAGGAAGCACAACCCAGACATGAGGGTAGACACGGAGGATGAAGCAGTTACTGCACCATGGCATCTGCTGACCTCAGCTAGCATATAACTGAAGTAATTCTAGGCTGATATTTTACATTGCTGGATATATTGCTAAAAATAGTAGTCTAATGAAAATGAATTGGGAAGCTTGTACACTCCTGCCAACAGCGGTGTCGCTGCGAGAAAGCTTTCAGCTTGCTGGGCACAATCTTCCGCGACAAAGGGGGACTGCTCTACTGACCAGCTCAGCTGTTCAATTTCAAGTTCGAAAACATGTTCACGGAGTGCTTTTTGTGTCGCGAACTGTATTTGGGTAGCAAATCAAATGATGTACCTGTAATAGTAAAAGGTATGCTTTCGCGAGAAATTGGATGCTCACAACATGCCTCGAGTCTATCAGTTAACAAATTAATACGGGTGCACTTTTTTTGTCAAAGAAGAAATGCCAAATAATCAGTGAAAGGGAGAAAAGGCTAAGCATTTGAAATTGAGCCACTATTCATCAACCAGAGATGCCTGGTAAATGCTGGTTTTCATATTTCGAGAACTCCTGCTTGTCGCATCCTTTCCTTGCTATCGCTTAGTTTTTATAGCATACATAACATCATACACACAAATATAGCTAATTCGTTATATGGTTATTTGAAAAACTTGAGATTAAACTGCAGATGTGCACGGAGGATGTGCAGCTGCAAGCATTTACGATGTTTTGAATAATTGCTTGTGGTCACTTTCAAGCACATTTGATCCAGAAACAGCATCGACAATAATTTCACGATCGAGGCAAGTGCGACAAAATGGTGCTGAAAGCTGCGGCCTATCAGGAACACGGATACAGCTTTACATGTTACCTGCGCAACCCTACGTGTCCCTGTACTCTTGGTATCATCGCGGCCGTTAATCATAAACGGCAGAAAATGAGGCTATCGAGCGCCGCAGTCGTTTTCTTACGTGCGTGCTTTCACTTTTCTGGGCTAATTGGCACCAAGGACGCCGGAGAGAATTTGGACATGCATTTGCAGTTAGGAAAGTCTGACCTCTTAGTTCATCGTATAGAGCCAGTACAAGCGCAAGCGCATGTTGCTATTACAGTCGAGCCTGAATATATCGAACTCGAAGGAGATCGCAAAATAGTTCGATATATCGATAATTTGATATACGGAAATTGACCTGAGATCGTGAAATATATCGTATTTTTCACTTTATCAACCCACTCGCATAATGAACCCACCCTCCACTTTTGAAAAAGAAAAAAAAAAGGCGTTAGGCAGGCTCGCATGCAAGCGATTGAGTGAATTCAGCGACAAGCGGCAGCGAAAGAACAAAAAATTTTCAACTTGTTGAAACTGCGTTGCTCTTGCCGCTTGAGCCGCTGTGACAGCTTGAAATAGGTTTTTGGGTCGCCACAGCAGGTATCACAACCGTTTTCGCTTACATGCGAAATGACCTTCGGTGGCGCGTCCCTCCTTTTTGGCCGTCGTATCCGCAGCTCATTTATTGGCAGCACGCCAAGATGCTGTGCAGTGATAACATTGCCACGTGTTTATCTTTTGACTATACTTTTGATAGCTCCTGCAGTAGCGGGGAGCGAACTTGGCAGAGTGCCCGTGATGGCTTGATTGCACAAGTCTGGTGCAATTTATCACGCCGCACTTTGGGCAGGCGTAGTCCACTGCACAAAATCATTAGAAAGCATGATAGCTGCAAATGGCGTTTGAAGCGAACAATGCTAAAAGCCAATGTCAGGATCGCAGCTGACCATGTGCTTTCATTGATTCATAGATGTAAGGATGGGCAACTCGCAAAAAAAAAAAATCTGCCACTTCTTAATGTCTGCAGCTGCCATAGCTTACATGCATTCAGTACGACGACATGAGACGCGCATCGCACGTCATCTGCCACGCATAGTGTTCACAACACACTGGAGAGAGCGGCCGATGTTCTGTCTGCCTCGGGCTGAGCTGGCTTGTTGGCGCATGCTTAGTGCGTGCTGCTGCGAACGAAGACCAGGAAAGAGAGAGCAAGCTCGGCAGAAGAATGGGCACTCCCTTGCGCTTCGCTCTATAGCGTTTTTCCCCTCTCCCAAACACCAGAGCTGCATTGGCTGCGTCTGCTCCGTACCGGCCTTTGTCAAGCCGATTCCCTCTCGTTCCTTCACGCGCATGTCTTGCAAACGTCGCATGCTGGCGCACGGCAGACGATCACTGCAGGTGCGCGCGCCTTTGGGGAAAGGGTGCGTCGCTGCTCTAGACGCCGTCGCCAAACTGTTCTTTCATTCCTTCCGTGCGGGGCTTGAAAACGTCACGCGGCAAATGGCCGAGGGTGATGCGGTAGTCTTTGGAGAAGGTGCATCGAACGACCGGTGAAATTGAGTTTTTCAAAGCGAGAAGACTACAGTCGCAGGAATACAGCCCCTCAACCAGCAGAGCACTACATTGAAGTCGCAAGTGGCCCCACCTAGTGCATGTAACATACATGGAGTCAGGGAAAGAGGCCCGGTGAGCCCACTGCCCCATTCTAGCTCACTTTAACACTGATGCCATGCGGAACCTAACTGCGGTAGTTGATTGAGCTTTGCTACAACCCATGTTATCGACACATAAGTGAAACATGGGATGCAGCAAAGTTAGTGAGTTTTAAAGCTGTTTTTTTTTTTCTTTTTTTTTTATGTTCATAGATTTTTTAAGACTATTTGATTAGACCATTTTCCACGTCCCGCTGAGTCGGAAAAACCAGTCTGTCCCTATTGCAACCCAAAATGCATGCAGGCAAAAGTGGCATTTATTTTTCTTAAAGAGTCTCTTATGCACGTCTGCTCCCTTATGCTGAAGAGTGACCATGTGACTCTCACCGAAATCTATTCGCTAGTGACATGCTTTAGGGATGCGGTATTGCTAAATACGAAATTAAAGCTCACAGCAACTGGTGCTTTGCCAGCCTGCCTATCTCAGACCTTGCACCAAGTTGTAAGAATGCAGTAACAAAGCTGTTGCAGTGCATATGTATGCAGAACATATCAGCAGCAGCTCCTGTTGTACGTGCACTGCCTTCTCGCAGTAGAAATCGGGCAGGTGATGCAAGGTGTGAGACTGGCTGGGCCAGCGAGGTTTACCACATGACTACAATTCTAAGTTCTGAGCTCGCTGCCAGTGGGGGTTGATCATAACTCTGTCCTGTAGTTTAGATTTCAAAGCTGCCCCTGTCTCGAGCATGCCTACTACACTTCATTTCTGACCCAAAACCAGCTGGTACGTACAGTCAAAATTTATTAGCGTGAGCACGGCAAAGCATGCCGCACTGTACAATCAGCACGGCCTAGCGAGCGCTGCAGGGAGTTCACGTCCGAGATAAGGCTAAGGGATGAACATCAAAATAAAAATTGCTGTAAAAATAATTCAGTGTATACTAAACGTGCCATGCTACCTCTCTTTTTTTTTTTGTTGTAATAATTTGGCACGCCGACTGATGAGACTGAAGTATAATCTCAAAATGTCGCCAATCAAGTGTACAGTTGAACTTGGCTATAATGAGATTGTAAAATGCCCACAATTTTTCATTGCATCCAGGTTATCAATGTATGCAGTTTTCACGTGAAAACCCAAAAGTACAATGCAAAAAAAGGGCAACTACATTGAAACTGTTTAACAGTAAATCGGAATTTTTCGAAGATATAGAAGCATTGAAACATTTCACCATCGCGTTGAGTGTGGCGTGACATCGCAGGCAGCCTCCTCCACTGCCGTGGCTCGCGCAATGCGTCTCCGAGGTAGTGGGGGAAAGGGGGCGGATGAGGGGGGAGAGTGTGTGCATTCACGATGGTTTGTGCCACCGCCAAGCGAGAAAGCGCCTGCGTCTTCACACATGTTCCTGCTCGCCCATCATCATTGCCCCAGGAAACACTCTGCTTCGCGCTGAAGGCGCACTCCGCTGTTCCCGCTATCGACGCGCAGGAGCCCACGAGCAACCGCTTGGCAGGCAGCGATGGGTGCACACTGCTTGCCCTGTGTCTTCCTTCTTTGTTATGTTATCAAATACACGCAGTTCAATGAAGGTGACGTTGAGGAATTGAAAAACTTCATAATATCGAGGAATTTTCTACATAGTGGCTTAACTGTAATCACTTGTGGTAAAAGAGGCTTAATATTGTTACAGGGAATACTCACCTGGCGCAGGTGACCTTAAGTAGTGTAAACTTGCCACTATGCAGGTGCAGCTGAGAACGCTGTAGTGGATCGTGCTGCGCCTCAATTGGCTAATCCAACATAATTACTCAGAATGTAGTATGCAAGTTGCACCAAGAAAAAAAGAAAAATTACAATTATGCAGGTGCAGCTGAGAACGCTGTAGTGGATCGTGCTGCATCTCAATTGGCTAATCCAACATAATTACTCAGAATGTAGTATGTAAGTTGCACCAAGAAAAAAGAAAAATTACAACTAAAAATATGTCGTACATATCTGTGACATATGCTCACTTTTCTGTGCCAAAAGCCACTGTAGAGCTTAAATTTATTGACTCAAGCGCTCAACAGTAATGACTTCCTTTCTTATATTTGTCCAGAACAGTAGCATGAATGATTGTCTGCCGTTTTGTTACCTTACAATATTCACTATTTGGTGATAAAATTGTGTAGTCTCTCATGTACTAGTTTACTAGTTGACATTGTATTGGGAAGGGGAGGGGGCATTTTATTTTTCTCTCTCCATTTTTCTCTATCAGCATAGTATTTGTCCTTGTTATCGGAAGTGACTTATAGAAACATTGTGATATAAATATTTGGCATTGTGGTTAGTCAAATTAAAAATAACCTTATTTAGATAAAGCAAGTAGGAGCTTACTGCTCATTGTTTTGGTTGCAGAGCCCACATATTCGCTATGACCTGGACAAGGCTGTGATCAGTGAATATGACGAAGATGACATTCTTAGTTTCTGTGCAGCCTACAAGGACCCAGCCTTTACAGGTTTGCCATTTTGTATTTTCTCTCTTTAAACTCTTGCACTGTGTGAATCATTTGCCGGCTTGTACTGTGACAGTATCAGTGGCCTTCACAGCTATATGGGCTTGAGTTCTCTGCTGTGAAAATCGATATTAGATGATGCAGCAGCTGCAAGGACTGGAATATTGCACACTTTTGATGTAAAAGTTGAAATTCAAGCATCAGCCACACAGTGCTTACTATGTTCAATGTAGATTTATTATGCTTTTATTATTATTTTTTTTTCTTCAAATATGCCTTTCAAGATACTATATAATGCTTTTTATCTTAATAGTAAGGGAGGATTTATTCTATTTATACATGTACCTGCAGCACCTCAAGGGCGTTATGAACACGTGACAAAAACTAAATCAGCTACGCAGACTTCATAAAGGCAAGAAAATAATAAAACATGTAACACCAATAATTCATCTCGACAACAGTCTTCAGGGAACGCGGTGCAAAGTTTGCAATACAAATGGGAAAGATACACTATCACATGAAGTGCAATACCAGCCAAAAGAAATGAAATAAACGGCATGATGTGTACCTACGTCAGAATGTGTGACAAGAAAGACAAACTGAACAAGTTTTACATTCACCAATGCTCTTGGGAAGTCTATTCCAGTGTGTGGAAGCATGCGGAAAAAATGAAAGCTCTAGAACTGCGCTATCGAACCATAATTCAACTCGTGGTATTATTTAGCGATTAAGTAGGGAGGGAAAATTCTTGTTTGTTGGAGGGGAAGCTCTTGTTTATTCCTGTGAGACTAGAGTAAACTCGGAAAAAAAAAGTACTAATTTTGCAGTTAATCAGCGGCATGCTAATGTTCTCCAACCAAGGTTCTCTTTAACTAATGTGATACTGCTACGAAATTTATAGTTACCAGAAACAAATCTTGTAGCGCAGTATTGGATGTGTTCAAGCCTTTCTATAAGATTAGAGCTTTGAGGGTCCCATATTGCATAAGCATATTAGAGTGCCGGAAGAGCATTTGTTATGCAAAGCAGTTTCTTTACTTTCTGGGGGGCTTTATAAAAATTATGTCTAACAAGGTTCCAGCTTTATAAAAATTACATCTAATGAGGCTTAGCATACGAGATGACTAAGGTCGTTCCACGTCAAGGTTTCTGAAAAATAGACCCCGATATCACAGGAAAGCATTTACGGGTGAATGACACAAGTTGACAATTAGCACTGTTCAAAGACATGCCTACTTAGTGCACCAAGCATGAATTTTGTTCAGATCATTCTGCCAACTGCTAACATCACAATTATTTTCTACATTCCTTTAAAATGATTGGGATGTTAGCAGTTTGCAGGATATAGAACTTCAGGCATGGGGACATTGAACCTGTACTGTATTGCTGTCTTTCAGGCTATGAACGCCCTGGAAAGATCCTGCCATACGACCCTGTGGCTCACGCGGAAAGGTTAATGGAAATTGAGCCTGCTGAAGATGAACACTCTGATTCATCAGATGACATGTTCGTTAGCAGTGACCCCAACAACATATTTGAAGCTGGGGAAATGGAGTGAGCCCACACCCAATGCACCTGTGCTTGCTTTCCAAGTGCTTGTCATGTGATATTTTCATTCATGTTTTTTGACGTCTTTGTACCATCACTGGAGCAGGTGGGGATTTCAAGCCCTTCCCATTGTATACGTACAGGTTGTGCTGGTACATTTCACATTTCATTTTCATGATCAATAAAAACTTTGTTTCATTCATTTAGGGGTGTGGAGTTAATTTGGTTTTGTACATTGCAGCTCTGACAGCTGTTCTGTAGCATGAAACACTGATTTACAGTGCGGTTCGCTTATAATGATATTGTGAGCCTTCCACGGATATTCTTTCATTTGTACATACCATAATCTTCTTTCTTTTGTACATACCATCGTCATCGTCCCGCGGCGCCAGCTCCAGCTCGCGCCTGGGTTCTCCATCAGATTAAAACGCTGACACGGCGTACCTTGCCTTGCCGTCACGACTTTGGCGTCTCGACCTGGCCTTCTTTCACACGTGGTGGAGGTGAAATTTGATCCCCTTACTGCCTTGTGCCCTGCCTTTCGCTGGAGCTACGTTCCGGTCGCCGTTTGGCAACGACCACCATCGTTATGTCAACCGAGAGCAATCCCGACCCGGCCGGACCCTCTACCTCGGCTACACCGCCGCTCGGTAATGACGCCAGCCTCCGCACCATCATTAAAGAAGAATTGGCAACTATCGCCCACCCTGTCGTACCTGACCCTCCTGCACCTCGTACAGCGCCGACTTATGCTCACGTTGCTGCATCCCCTCCTCCTTTTGCTCCCCCCCCACGACAAGCACCGCCCTACAACAACATCAACGCCGTGACGACGGCTCAGCCTACGCCGCCCTATTACGCACCTTGGCGCCCCTCTCGCCCAGTGTGCTACTACTGTGGAATCAGAGGACATATTTCCCGCTTCTGTCGTCCACGCATTCAGAACGAGCGGCGTGGTTACGACGCCTTCGAAAGTGACGTACCCGCATATTATCAGCGACGATCTATTCACAGCCCACCTCGTCGATCCTCTCCACCACCGGTATCCTCGTCTGAACCAAGTGGCGCCCATGTTTCCCGACGCCGGTCCCTTTCCCCATACCGCCGCTCTGTTTCTCCACTTCGACCACCAACAACTGTTCCTGTCCGTCATTCGGAAAACTAAGCGATGCAGTTTCCGGAGGTGAAACTGCACTCTGCGAACTTACCAAAAGTCCTCCTCATCTCCCGTACAATATGATTTCCGTTTTAGCTGAAGGATTACCGGTCGAAGCTTTGATTGACACAGGGGCTGCAATTTCTGTTATTCGCGCTGATTTATGCCACCGTTTGCGGAAAGTAACGACACCATATGATGGACCTGAACTTCGTGGAGCAAATGACGTCCCTCTACATCCTTCAGCAAAGTGTACAGTTCGAATTGTTATAGACGGCGTCCGCCACCATGTGCAGTTTGCTGTGCTTTCACCGTGTGCGCATCAGACGATTTTTGGTTGTGATTTTTTGTCGACCGCGTCAGCGTTAATTTCTTGTGGCGACCGTGTCATTCATATGACAGACAGTGATTTTTCATCTGACATGTCTGAAGGACGTCATTCCCTCATTGCCGCAGTTGACACTGTATTGAAATAACAAGAAGAATAAGATTGGGATGGAGCGCATTTGGCAAGCACTCGCAGATTATGACTAGCAGCTTACTGGTATCGCTCAAGAGGAAAGTATACAACAGTTGCGTCTTGCCTGTACTCACCTATGGGGCTGAAACGTGGAGGCTAACCAAGAGAGTTCTACTTAAGTTGAGGACAACCCAGAGGGCTATGGAACGAAAAATGGTTGGGGTAACATTAAGAGATAGAAAGCGTGCAGAGTGGGTCAGAGAAATAACTCGTTACCGACATTCTAGTAGAAATTAAGAAGAAGAAATGGACATGGGCAGGACATGTAGTGCGAAGAGAGGATAACCGATGGTCACTGAGGGTAACAAACTGGATTCCAAGGGAAGGAAAGCGTAGCAGGGGGCGGCAGAAAGTTAGGTGGGCGGATGAGATTAAGAAGTTCGCAGGGGTCAAGTGGATGCAGCTAGCACAGAACCGGGTTAAGTGGAGAAATATGGGAGAGGCCTTCGCCCTGCAGTGGGTATAATCAGGCTGATGATGATGATAATGATGCCTCCACAGTGCGAAAAACTTGTTACCGTTGTTTCGGAACACATCACTGACGGGGATGTACTTATCGCACCATCTCATCGTCATCTTGCACGTGGAATTGCCTTCCCATCAAGTCTTGTACGATTCCGCAGCGGCTCAGCGATAGTAACTGCCACGAACAAATCCCGTGAATCCATCGTCCTGACTGAAGGAACTTCCCTGCCATGCATAGTGGATGCTCACCCTAAGTCCATTATGGTGCTCACCGCCCCGCTACCTCAGCAACGTGATTCATCGCAAGTCTCTCTTCCGATGCTGTCGAAGACAATCAGTCCGGACCTCACGCCGCACCAACGCAAAGAATTGCTGAAATTGCTTCAAGCCCATCAAGCCATTTTTGATGCCACTTCCCCTCCGCTGGGACGGACTAATGTTGCACACCACCGCATCATTACTGAAGGTAACTCGATCGTACGCCGACGACCTTATAAGGTTTCTCTCTCGGACCGAAAAGTAATCGAAGAAAATGTGAATGACATGCTCCGTCACGATATTGTTCGTCCATCAACAAGCCCATGGTCTTCCCCAGTAGTATTAGTTAAAAAAAAAGGACGGATCGGTACGATTTTGTGTTGATTATCGCGCACTAAACAAAATTACCCGTAAAGATGTCTACCCGATGCCGCGAATAGTTGACTCTCTCCAAGGCGCCGAATATTTCTCGACCTTGGATCTCCGCTCAGGTTATTGGCAAATACCAATGCATGAGGGCGACAAAGAGAAAACCGCTTTCGCAACTCCCGATGGACTTTACGAGTTTAATGTTATGCCCTTTGGCCTGCGTAACGCACCAGCGACATTTGAAAGAATGATTGATACGGTACTTCTGGGCCTAAAATGGAGAACCTGTTTATGTTACTTGGACGACATTGTTATCTTTTCGGCAACCTTTAGCGACCATCTCACACGCCTGAATGAAGTCCTGACGTGTCTTTCTTCAGCGGGCCTTCAGCTCAACACCAAGAAGTGCCACTTTGCACAAAAGGAAATTAAAATATTGGGACATCTGGTTAGCAGTGAGGGCATTTGTCCAGACCCAGATAAAATCAGCGCGGTCTTGAACTTTCCTCGTCCGCAACGGACTGCAGATTTGCGCAGTTTTCTCGGCCTGGCGTCATATTTCCGGCGTTTCATAAGGCATTTTGCAACTATTGCTGCGCCACTTCATGAACTACTTAAAGCGCGCAGCTCTTTCGTGTGGACTGAACAGTGCAACACTGCTTTTACCGACCTAAAGCACGCCCTCGCATCAGATCCCGTTCTTGGCCACTTCAGCGACAGTGCTCCTACCATCCTGCACACTGATGCCAGTGGTCACGGTCTTGGCGCTGTCCTTCTGCAGCGCGATGCAACTTCGCATGAGAAAGTCATTGCCTTCGCCAGTCGGACCTTGACTCCAGCTGAGAAAAACTACACCATTACCAAGCAGGAATGTCTTGCCGTCGTCTGGGCTGTTCAAAAGTTTCGCCCCTACCTCTATGGTCGGCACTTCACAGTTGTGACCGATCACCATGCTCTTTGCTGGTTGTCTTCACTGAAAAATTTAACAGGCCGACTTGGCCGCTGGATTCTACGCCTGCAAGAATATAATTTCGACGTCGTTTATAAATCGGGTCGCCAACACCAAGACGCCGACGCTCTTTCTCGCTGCCCACTTACGGAATCAGCCTGCTGTTTTTCTTCGCAACGAATTTCCACCTCTGACCACAGCCGACCATCTCTTTCCCCGACGCATATCACAACAGTTTCTTTTGACGATTCTGAGCACAAACACGCACTCCGCTCGCAGCAATTAGCTGATGCCTACTGTCGGCCCATCATCGACCGCCTTAACGGCGCTTCCAACCCGCCCAATGCTAGGCTTCGCCGACAGCTTCGCAATTTCAAACTCGAAGATGGCATACTACGCCGCTACGTTTATTGCCCTGATGGAACTCGTTGGCTCCCTGTCGTACCGCGTGCGCTTCGCCCACGTATACTGGCAGCTTTCCACGATGACGCTACTGCAGGTCACCTTGGTTTTGACAAAACATATGACCGCGTGAAAAGACGATTCTTTTGGCCTGTCCTATCTTCTACCGTAGCTAAATACGTCGCTTCCTGCCATCTGTGCCAACGCCGCAAGCGGCCGACTTCTTCGCCCGCTGGCCTCCTACAGCCTCTTCTATGTCCCGCCACGCCATTCGACGTATTCGGCATCGACTTATATGGTCCCCTACCTCTCTCCGATGGGGGTAACCATTGGATTATAACAGCCGTTGACCACCTTACACGCTACGCTGAAACAGCCCCTGTACCGACTGGTTCTGCCGAAGAGGTAGCTAATTTTTTTTTGTGATCAATTGTCCTGCGTCATGGCGCTCCTCGGGTCCTTCTAAGTGACCGCGGGACGGCCTTCTTATCGACAGTCGTTGCCGAAGTTCTTCATGCGTCATCCACTCTTCATAAGACAACCTCAAGCTACCATCCCCAGACTAACGGTCTTACTGAGCGATTTCATCGCACTCTATCCGATATGATATCCATGTATATCACACCGGATCACCGAAATTGGGACACTATTCTACCATTCGTCACATTCGCCTACAATACAGCAGTACAGCGGACTACCGGTTACTCTCCGTTTTTCCTCGTTTTTGGCCGTCCTCCCACTACAATGCTCGACACTTTCTTCTTCTCTACGCCCGACTACTCCTCATCAGTACCAGCCCAGTTCTTATCCCGTGTGGCCAGATGCCGTCATCTTGCCTGCCTCAACACAGAAGCGCGCCAGGAAGACCGCAAGAGTCGCTACAATTCTACGCATCGTGCGGTTTCTTTTCGTCCCGGTGACAAAGTCCTGCTTTACACACCACTGCGCGCCCCGGGCCTTAGTGATAAATTTCAGCGTCGCTATCTTGCTCCCTACAAGATCATAAACCAAACTTCCCCCGTGAACTACCAAGTCACACCTGTTGATCCCCCAGCCGATCGTCGCCACCGTGGAACTGAAATTGTTCATGTCTCCCGCTTGAAGCCGTTTGTGCGCCGCAGTGCATCGGTTGGTTAGGAGCGGCCAGGCTGGCCGCTTCCGACCCCCCGGGATGATTGTGTGAGCCTTCCACGGATCTTCTTTCATTTGTACATACCATAATCTTCTTCTTTCTTTTGTACATACCATCGTCATCGTCCCGCGGCGCCGGCTCCAGCTCGCGCCTGGGTTCTCCATCAGATTAAAATGCTGACATGGCGTACCTTGCCTTGCCGTCACGAGTTTGGCGTCTCGACCTGGCCTTCTTTCACAATATATAGCTTATATTGATCAAACTCTTGGGACTTATCAGTTTTCCCATTGGTCTATGTAAAAATCAACCAGGTATAATGATCATTTATTGCCAGTACATCGGATACAACGATAGCTTTATCGCCACCCGGTAGATGTTTACCACGAAGATTGCATGTGGTTAGGAAATGAGCACTATCATCATTGCAATCACTGCCTGTTGCCATGCAGAGGGTACAGCCGTATATCGTCATTGCCTTCGCCGATTGTGTGTCCGTGGAAGACGGCACCGACTACAGTGATGGTGTGATAGCTCTTGAGATAAAACAGCAGTTTCATCAGGATTTTTGGCAGGGTTTTAAGGTTGGAAGCCTTGTGAATAAATACAGGCAATCTCACTGTGCAGTTTTAACGATCAAGGCTGGGGATGTCCTGCAATTCGAGTCGCTGATTGGTTTCGTGCACGCAAAAAGGACTGCCGCCAGCGTATGGGGTGATGCTCAACGATTGTCAAGCTTCAGCTCCCCGCAGGGGCACCTTGTGTATACTAGGTGTTGGTGCTTGGCGCAACCACGGACCCTGAGCCCCTATATCAAAGCTGTCATACGTACCGTGGCGATAGGTTGTAAGGTGGAAGGTAGAAACTGTGAACGGTGGCGGTCGAGGCCATGGTAAAGCCTCGGTCAACGGGCTCCTTGTCTGTCTACCAGGCGAGGGGCTCGGGACCTTCCTCTGCATATAAGAATGAAACAGAGGTGACATAATTTTAGGAACCCTTAGCCCATAAATGCCATATGGATAAATTTGCAAAAAATTTGATCGGCCCCTGAAGAAGGTTCGCACCGAAGGGAAGAAACTGACCCCACAGAAACCAGAAACATTCTGAGTTTTTTATTGTTCACTCGACCACTGAAGAGTCGATAGCCAACCTGTCCGCTTTCGTCATTGTGAGAACACTGAAGAACATCATAGGCAAGGGCTACAAAGCCAAGAAACAGTGAAACGGAGACCTCCTTGTTGAAGTAGAAATTAAAGACCAAAGTCAAAATCTGCTATGTCTGGAAAACATTGGCACATTGTGAGATGTCGTTTCCGATGAAGGACGAATCCCAACATAAACGTAACGAGTGTTTATTTGGTTAGCAGTGGTAGCGGACGAGCTAACTAAGGCCACACTCGTCTCCGAAGCGGAATGTAAAAAGACCAGCTTTCCAACTGGGCAGCCCGTTTTGTAGCCGCCGTCGGTGACCAGGTGACTCGGCGGTGGCACTGTGTCTTATCGATAAGGCAGTCCAGCGTGTGGTTGTATTACGGTAGGACGGATGATAACAAATTGAGGCTGCGTGAAAATGTGCACAGTGTGTTGCCTCATCACCCCCCCCACGTGGAGTGGAGAGCCCTCAGGTCTTGTAAAAATCTGTGCGGCGTACCCGACATCCATGGCGTGTAGTAACAAAAAGCAGGCTCCGATGTCGGGGGTCGTGGATGGACACCTGTGGGTGCACTAGTAGTTCCTGGTTCGGCAGAATCAATGTAGGCTGGCTTCAGCCCGTTGATAGAGACGTGGACGTCGTTACTGTTAATGCGCAGGGTGAAGGTTTTGTGGTCTCGACGGAGAACTGGATAGGGTCCGCTGTATAGGTGGCTGGAAAAGCTTGCAGACGGTGTCGTCGCGGAGAAACGTGTGCGTGCACGTTGCCAGGTCCTTGAAGACTAAAGGGGCAGTCTTGCGGTGGTGAGCTGCAGGTGACTGGCGGAGAGCAGCGATGGTGCGTTGGCGGCGAAATCTGCGAGATCTGACGTCGTGGGGGACGGTGGTGCAGCAAGAAATTCGCCTAGGAGGCGGAGTGGTTCCCCGTAGACGAGCTCTGCAGCTGTAGCTTGAATGTCCGGTTTGAAGGTGGCGCGGAGACCCAGGGCAACGGTTGGGATGACTTCGAGTGAGTCCGGGTGATGCATGATGGCTGCTTTGAACTGTCGGTGGAAGCGCTCGATCATCCCGTTGGCGCAGGAGTGTTAGCTGGTGGTCCTCGAACACTCGAAACCGATGGTTAGCCCGAGCAGCCTGAAAAGGTGCGATTCAAACTGTCGTCCTTGGTCGGTGGTGACGTGGCGAGGGGGCCCGAAGCGAGCAAACCAGCTGGCAAAGAAGGCCGAGGCGACATCTTCCGCGGTGATTCCCTCTAGAGGCCATGCCTCAGGCCATTAAGTATACCGATCGATGGCGGTGAGGCAGTAGCGATAGGGTCCTGCTGGAGGAAAGGGTCCTATGATATCTTGGCAGACGTGTTGAAACTGACCAAAGGGCTGGGGTAACACTCCGAGTGGTGATGTAACATGCCTGGTGACTTTAGCGCACTGGCATTGAATGCAGGAGCGCACCCAGGTGTAGCAATCCCACTGCATGGAGGGCCAGACATAGTAGTCGGCCACAAGGCGTGTAGAGGCGCGTATGCCAGGATGGCTGAGATTAGGCAGCTGGTTGAAGAGGCCACGGTGATGGGAAAGGGGCACCTAAGGCCTGCTGCGTGCTGTTGACATGTCTCAGTAGACACTTCGTCGATCAAGGTATAGGGACTTGTTGCAGCTGTAGTGACGAGCCGCCCTTAAGAAGTGCTTGCAGTTCGACATCTCAGCCTCGGCGAGGACATCTGCTGTTATCTGCAAAGAGCTGATAGCTGCTACACGTGAAAGTGCATCGGTGACCACGTCCTTCCCGCTGACATGTGACATGTTGGATGTCTGTGATAAACTAGGCAAAGAACAAGAGCTGGCTCTGCTGGACCGGCGGGAGTTTGTTGCAGCGTTGAGAGAAGGCATAGTTTAGGGGTTTATGATCGGTGTAGATAGTGCAGTGTTGTGCTTCGAGAATATGGCGAGTGTAAACAGCGTCGTATATCGCCAGAAGTTCTCTGTAGTAAGCTGGCGAACTCAACGGGGCGGGGGGCATGGTTTCGTTCAGGGGACTGGCCGCAGAAGTTCCTTCGAGAAGAACGCCAAGGGATGCCAGGTATTGTCTACACATTGCACAAGGGCGGCACCCACGGCGAAGTTAGAGGCGTCTGAGAAGAGCCCCAAGGGAGCGTCTGGCACAGGATGGGAGAGAAGTGTGGCAGTGCAGAGAGCAGCTTTGCATTCTTCGAAAAGTTGCATTAAAGCCGGTGTCCACGGGACGGTCTGGTTTCCTCGTAGACCAGACAAGACATTATGATAGGGAAGTCTGGTAGTCGGCTGCGTGTGGCAAGAAACACCTGTAAAAGTTCAGCATGCCGAGGAAGCGGCGTAGGTCTTTAGCGGTGGAGGGTTGGGGGTAATTCTGCAGGTCTGAGATGCGTTGAAGCAAAGGTCGAATTCCCTCAGATGAAACTTCATGGCCGAGGAATTTGACGACTGAAGTGCCGAGCATGCTCTTTGGGACGTTGACGAGTAGGCCGTGGTCATCGAGGCACTGGAAAAGCAGATGAAGGTGCTTGTGGTGTTCGTCGGTGTTACGGGAAAAGATCAATATGTTGTCAAGGTAGACGCGGAAGTCGAGACCGCGGACGACTTCGTCAGTGAAACGTTGAAAGGTTTGTCCAACGTTCTTCAGGCCAAAGCTCATGAAGGGAAACTTGGAACAAGTCAAAAGTGGGTAATGATTGCAGTTTTTGGGACGTCGTCCGGGTTGATGGTTATCTGCCTGTAGGCCTTCACCAAGTCTAGCCAGGAGAAAACGTGCCAGCCATAAATGCGATGGGCGAAGTCCCATATGTGGTGAACGGGGTACCTGTCCGGAATGGTGCGGGCGTTGAGGGCACGGTAGTCCCCACAGGGCCGCCAGCCTTCGGTCTTCTTCGGGACAAGGTGAAGTGGCGAGGCCCATGGATTGTCAGAGTAGCAGGCGATTCCCTCACTGAACATGCCTTAAAACTGCTTTGGCTATGTGCTTGCGGTCTGGGGCAAGGTGACGGACGCGGCAGAAAACCGGGAGTTCTAGGGTAGTGCAGATTTAGTGCACAGTTGTATGTAGTACCTCGCGTGGCAACCCGCTAGGGCACGTCAATCTGGGAAATTCAGTGAGGTTGGCGTGGTACGTGTCGCGTCGATGAGACTGTCGTGACGGTAGTTCGGAAGGAGGTTGTAGTGCGCCAAAAAGTCTGAACCGATGATTGGCTCGATGACGTCAGCGATGACAAAATTCCAATGAAGGACACGGCGTTGGTTTTTAAAGCGAGCCGTAAGTCTTGATTGTGGACCGGTTTGCCGCGCTCAGCTCGAATGACGTAGGAGGACGGGTACCTTGAAGCTGGGCTCGTGGGTAGCAGCAGATGTCAGAACCACTGTCGACAAGGAACCGCTGTTTTGTAATTTGGTTGGTGACGAAGATGCGACGGCCTCCAGGTTGGCAGCTCGCAGCCGTGTCTACGAGCTGCTGTTGGCGTTTCCCTTATGTCCAACGGAGCAGGGTGGTCGACATTGTCAGGCTCTGTC
Organism: Amblyomma maculatum; assembly: GCF_055883805.1. Lineage (NCBI taxonomy): Eukaryota > Metazoa > Arthropoda > Arachnida > Ixodida > Ixodidae > Amblyomma > Amblyomma maculatum. The sequence continues at coordinate 186,221,510 of NC_139344.1, forward strand.
CCCGAAGCGTCTATGGTAGTAGCACCGGTCGTCGTCACGAGGCTGCTTTGACGGGGTGGTGGTACGGTCACGGCATTGCGGGTGATGTGTTGGCACATGTTGATTCATTCGACGTTGAAGGAAGCTAAGCTATCGACTGATATCGTCGATACGGCCCGCAAGCTCTGGTGTTCAGCGGTGCGGCCACAGCCTGGACGGTGGGCGACAACTGCGGCAAAGAGACCTCAATGGCGCAATCAGCAATCCCGGCAAGTTGGTCGAGAGGAAGTGTAAGCTGAGCCTGCAGAATTGCCTGGGCGTGCAGTGGAAGTTGTTGAAGCCAAAGTGCTCGCAGTAAGGAATCCTGGACTTCCATGTTGGCCGTGTGAGCACCCATGTCACGGAGGAGCTGCGAAAGCTGGCGCTCATCAAGTTCTGCAAACTGTAGTTACCGCACCTCCTGGCCTTCTGAGAGTGACAGGTGGCGGGTGAGTTCAGTCTTGAGGTGTTCGTAAAGGTTGGCTATTGGTTGGCTGACAATGATATCCTGGACCTCGTTGGCGTAGCTATAGTGTCCTAGAATTGTGAAGTGTGCCGTCTTCGGCGCGCGGCAATGGGAGCGACGTGGCGCTGTCAGCCGTAGGAGCGCATCACAAGCGCGCGCGCTGCAGAGGAAACGCTTGGGGCGTCTGCTTCTACGGCTCGTTTCCTGCGTGAATTTTGTTGCATCGCGTTGCTTCTATGACTGTTGTACTATGGCGCGTTGTTGAGCGAAGAGCGATGATTGGTCAAGCAGGAAAACACATATTTGCAGAGACCACAGTAACAGTTCCGTCCGTCTCGTATGACTTTCGCTCCCCCCCCCCCTCCTTCTTTTACTGAATGCTCTTTTCCTTCCTTTCGTTCTTTCTTCTTGCTCTTGCGCGCTCTTTCTGCTGCCTTCCCTATTCGAACCCTTCCCTTCTCGAAATACACTCAAAGCATGGTTGACTCAAAGCATGGTTTCCTAAGCAACAGCACCGCGGAAGGCCTTCGGGTAACTTTGCAGTCCACAGTCGACCTCGTTGACTACTTATCTGCAAAATGCGGTTTTACATACATTATCACATCGCGACTAAGCGAAGACAAACTAGAAAACCTCTTCGGCATCGTGAGGCATTTTAATGGCTGCAACGATCATCCCACGCCGGCTCAATTTTTAGTGACAGTTAATGCCCTGGCATTTTACAACTTAGCGAAGCCCCCAAAGACAGGAAATTGTAATGCTGAAATTGTAAATGCCTTACTTGAAATTAGCCGTACAAGCGACAAACCTACCCAGCTTCTTTCAAATCCTATTGATGAGCTTGACCGTTTGGTTGACGAGGGAAGGCTCGAGGACGTCGAAGCTAATTTGAATTCCCTTCCTTCAGATGACCACTGATACGTCACTAGGCACAGTTCTAGCCGTCTCATAGCTTATATTGCAGGATATGTCGCTAGAAAGTTCATGAAGAAGTCAAAATGCAGTACTTGCTCCGCTTATCTCATTTCAAGCAAATCGTGCACGGCACAAAAAGAAGAAAATCAATTTATCTCAAACTTCGACCACGGAGGTCTGCTTTATTCGTCCTCGGAGCTTGCAAATCTCGTGCACACGCTGGAAGAGTCTTTCACGTTTTTTTTTGTTTAGTTCAAGAAAGATTAACGCAAATAGCATGCGTGAATTTGCTTTGTTTTTGCAAAGCGCAGAGGTTTCCAAGTTTGGTTGCCCTACTCATGACAAAGAAATTACACTTAACATAGTGAAGTTCTACGTCCTCATGCGATTGCGTTTTTATGCCAAGTCGTTAAACCAAGAGCAGACATCTAAAGCAGAGCAGGTAAAGCACCTAAAGCTGAGGAGGTGCAATGTAATCGTGTTTGAGGACTTCAATCATTCTGCCTTTCTCTTGTGTGTTTTCAAATTTAGCAGCTTAATTTATTCACAGCCTAGTACAGTTCATTAATATTCTCAAATAGTTCTGTACAGTTTTATACGTTTGTACCATATTCTTGCACTAAGTCGAGATTTTTTTTTTCACGTCGTCCATTATGTGGTTTCGTTCATTGCTATGTGCTCTCATTCATTCATTTCGTTTTGAGTAGGACTGCCAGTTCATATGTATTCGCCCATATTTAAATAAAGTCATCAGTAAGCGCTGGCATAATTTCTGTCTTCAAGCAATCTTCATCATCATCATCATCAGCCTGATTATACCCACTGCAGGGCGAAGGCCTCTCCCATATTTCTCCACTTAACCCGGTTCTGTGCTAGCTGCATCCACTTGACCCCTGCGAACTTCTTAATCTCATCCGCCCACCTAACTTTCTGCCGCCCCCTGCTACGCTTTCCTTCCCTTGGAATCCAGTTTGTTACCCTCAGCGACCATCGGTTATCCTCTCTTCGCACTACATGAGCTGACCATGTCCATTTCTTCTTCTTAATTTCTACTAGAATGTCGGTAACTTGAGTTATTTCTCTTCGCAATCTTCGCATACCTCTATATACATGTGGCGCAAAAAGTACGCTAGCCTAGCCTAAAACACCATTCACTGCGTTTTCAGTACGTGCGAGCGTCGATGGAAGACTTCAGTCTAGCCCGCATAAACCGGTGCATCCAATATTAAAAATTTACGTGATCATAGAAATATGTTAGACATTTGTCATTGAACCTCCCGCTAGTGTTCGAGAAATAAAGCACCCAATACATTCAGGAAATATATCTTGCCGTGGTTTGTCAGTTCGTCGGCAATCTGTATCTTACATTGCCTGTATTTGTATTGCCGTTCCCTGACGACGGCCGCTTATTTTATAGGGATAGTTGTTTTGTTCATGAAAATAACCATTTTAATACATTTAGACAAGCGTGTGGGAGCTAAAGCGACACAATTTATTGCGCCTTCGGAGTCCGATTGAACCAGCGGTGACGAAGGCGGTTCACCCAGCTGTCTGCTCTGCGCTCACTGCGCTCCTCCTGCACACAGCGCCCTCTCTCCTGTCATCGCTGAAACGACCAGCTCGCCGGCGGCAGACGGCACACTTCTCAATTCTAGAACACTATAGCGTAGCGGGCATCGAGGTTGGCGATGACATAATCATAGCGGGTCCGGTCTTGCGTGATGTGTGCAAGAGAGAACTGGGGCCTCGACTTGGGCGAACCACACCTCGGGCGAGTCGGGCCAAAATGGCTGAAGCTTGACAGCGACACGCAGACGTCGTGTGGGGGAGCGTGCTGGATACCGTCTGCACGGGTTCTGTTTACTTCGGTAGAGCCGGCAGGATGCTTCTGCACGGAAGCGTTCAGTTGGCCGTGCAGTTCGCGAAGCTGTTGCTCTGCTCGTCCATGGCGATGCGTATTGCTCATGGTCTGGGTCACCAAATATGGGATGTTGTTTTCGATGGACGAATCCCAAAACGGGTGTTTATTCGGTTAACAGTGGTAGCGGACGAGCAAATTAAGGCCACACTCGTCTACGAAGCGGAATGTAAAAAAAAGAACAGCTTTCCAACCGGACAGCCTGTTTTGTTGCCGCCGTCAATGACGCATGCCTCGGATGACGCAGCAGTGGCGCTGTGGCTTATCGATAAGGCAGTCCAGCGTGTGGCCGTGTTACGGTAGAACGGATGATAACAAAACGGAGGCTGCGCAGAAATGTGCGCAGTGTGTGTCGCCACAAGTGTACAAGTCGCTCCTAACCGCACCCTCAACCAAAACAAAGGGAGTGATATCTGAGTATGAACTGCTACAGAGTACCGATGGTGAAATGCAAGAGGAACTAGCCAAACGAGGAGTCATTGCTGCCCGCCGAATTACCATCCGAAGAAACAACACGGAGATAAAAACGAAACACATTGTTCTAACATTCAGTACAACTCTGCCAGAATCGATCCATGCAGCCTACATAAACTATAAAGTCCGCCCTTGCATCCCGAACCCCAGGCGATGTTTTAGGTGTCAACGCTTTAGACACAGCTCCTTGGCTTGCCGGGGCAAACCCACTTGTGTTATATGCAGAGAAAGCTCACACGCCAAAGACAAATGTGAACTGCAATGGCGCTCAAGGTGCATATTCCAGGTCATGCCCAGTGTGGAAGACAAATTAGCCTGAAAATCACCGAGAACTTATCATACCCCGAGGCAAGAAAACAAAAGGGCACATTTTCTGAAATGGTGACACGCAGATCGTCACCACCTTCAGTTTCAGTTGACACACAGGTTGATCCGTCAGACCTGGTGTCGACATACAAGTCTCCACCACAGAAGCCAGTGGCACTGTCCACAGGGCTCAGACTTTCGCAAGAAAACCACGCATTCTCGTTGGAGGCTCTCAAGCACCACCTTCAGGGGCGGTCTCCTCAGCGACAGACACCCAGAACAGCTCTGATGAGCTGGAGCTGCCGCCCCATCTCACTTAGAAAGCAACCCCTGTACCAAAAGACTGCCGCTGGAGCAGGGTCTGGTTCAGGGGTGCCAACAAAAAATATGCACGTGAAGGCCACTGGCCATCGTCCATCGTGGAGGATATGGATGTCGGCGAGAGCCTGCTGACATCCAAAACTCGAACATCCTTGGCATCTCCGCAGAAATCCAGTGCCACAAGAGTGGCAATGGATTCATCTCCTAGTCCGCCACTGCTGCAGCGGCGGCAAGACTCCCGAGAGAGAAGAGGGAAACCACGGGTCACCGCTCCTGAGAATACATAACCTCCCCCAATCCCCAGATTATCACAATGGCTTATACAATACAGTGGAACAGTAGAGGTCTACTAAGAAACTACACAAACATAACGGATATACTCAAAACAATGGCACCGACAGTTATGTACCTACAGGAAACAAACCTCGGGCCACAGCATACCAAACATCTTTAATAATAATAATATAATTGGTTCACAGGAAGGGAATGGCGCAGTATCTGTCACAGTATCTGTCCACTTGTAGCTGTAGACACCTGAAACGCACCATAAAGTAAGGTGGGAGTGAAAGTGGAAAGAGAGAGGGGAGCCATAGTGAAGGGCTACGGAGTAGTTTCAACCACCTGGGGTTTTTTAACGCGCGCTGACATCATGCAGCACACAGACGCCTTTTCGTTTCGCCTCCATCGAAACGCAGCCGCCGCGGTCGAGTTCAAACCTGGGTACTTCGGCACAGTAGTCGGGCGACTTACCACTGAACCACCGCGGCGGGGCCAAACAACTTTAAAAATTTCATATTTTCCGGAGAGACAGTGTGCAGGCTAGCCGACTCTCGGGAGACGTTGCTATCGTAATGCAAAGCGACGTCCCTTCAAGAGAGGTAGCATTAAAAACAAACCTAGAAGCAGTCCAGTAAACATCATTGGCCACAAAACAATAACAATATGTTCTGTGTACATACCACTACACTACATATATAGTTACCATACATGGCTTAAAAGAACTTCTTAAACAGTTGCCGGAGCCACACGTGATAATTTGGGATTTTAAAGCACACGCCACATTCTGGGGAAGTGAACATACGGATTCCAGGAAACAGATGATAGATTTTATTCTTTCAAATGACATAATTTTAATGAACACAGGAAAAACTACGTATTGCTGCCCCAGATCTGGGAAAATGAGCTGCCTCGATTTAGCATTTGCATCTTCATCAATTTTTAATGATTTTATTCGGGATGTTTTAGATGACCCACGGGGAAGTGATCATTTACCTATAGTTTTAAGCTAACATCTACATCCATCATCGCAACGAGGCCACAGCGCTGGAAACTTCACCTTGCCAATTGGTCAGTTTTTAAAATTAATGCCACACTTGAAAAAGAATACTGCGAAGAGTTGAATATAAAAGAAATAAATGAAAGGTTTACTAGATGTATGATATCAACAGCTTTGCTAGCCATACCCCAAACATCAGAACATGCAAAGAAGAAACGGTATGGTGGATGGAGGAATGCAAAACAGCGAAGAAGCGACAAAACAAAGCTTGGGGCATCCTCCGTGGATATCCGACAACAGAGAACTTAGTTAAATTCAGAAAGGCTAGAGCCAGAGCGCAGTATGTCCAGAGGAACGCCAAGAAAACCTCATGACAAAAATTTCTTCTATTTACAGCTCAATACCCTCAAAAAGGGCGTGAGAACAGGTCTGGAAATTCAGTGAAAATTATAACCCATTCACAATCCCAGTGTTGACACCGCCCGGCACACAGACGTCATTAGAAGAACAGGCCAATATTTTGGGGGAGCATTTTGCAGAAATATGAAGTTCAACCAACTACACGTGCACATTCCAAAAGCACAGAACAATCGCAGAAAAACACAAGCTTCCTTCCGGAGCAGGTTTACATGAAAAATACATCTGGCTATTCACAATACACGAACTAAGCAGAGTGTTAACCTCAGGAAAGAAAACAGCACCAGGCCCTGATAATGTGCACTATGCAATGCTCGCCCATCTCTCACAGGCTGCCGTAGAGGCATTGCTAAAATTCTTGAACAAAATTTGGACAACTAGCAAAATACTGGAAGCGTGGAAAAAGGCCATAATAGTACCCTTTCTTAAACCAAGTAAACCCCCACAAATCGTAAGAGTTGCAGACCCATAGCCCTTACCAGCTGTATTGCTAAATACTTTGAAAGCATTGTAAACATCAGACAACTTTGCTCTCGAAACCCGACAACTTCTGGATGCACATCACTGTAAATTTAAAAAACCTTGTTCAATACCGGACATTAAAAGAAAAATATAAAAATTGCATTTGCATTTTATACAGATGGCTCAAAAACTAAAGACTATGTTGGTAGTGCAATAGTACGAGATAAAACAGAGAAAATAATACGACTGTCTCAGTGTGCATCATTTTTACAGCCAAGTGCTACGCTATTTGAGTTGCCATGCAGAAAATATTGGATGAGAACATCAAAAACAGCATCATTTACAAAGATTCATTAAGCATCATCACTGCAATGAGCTCCAAAGATGCTGTTGAACCACTGATAAGAAACATACACAACATGGTAAATATCACAACACGAAAACATACTATAAAATTCTGCTGGGTACCCAGTTATGTTGGGATAAGTGGTAATGAACGAGTGCACGGGCAAAAGAATATGCAAATAAAACAAATCAACGTGCCACACAGAGGTTGTGTAAAATTAGTGCGCTGCAAATTGAGAGCTAGGTAGCAGGCCGCTTGGGAAAATTAACTAAATAACAAGCTTCATAACGTAAAACCAATATCAGAAGTCAATCATGCCAACATCACAAGCGGTTCATCGAAGTAATTTTATGTCGTTTATGCTTAAGTCACATCACCCATAATTTCCTACTAATGAAAAAAGACAAACCTGTATGTAACGAGCTCATAGTTAATATTTTAATCTCATGGTCACAACTTGAAGAACGCAGGAAAAAATATTTTGCTATATTTTACAACGAACACATTCCATTTCACCCTGCATTGCTTTTAGGCGAACAAGCACTTGTCGATTTTTCTATTGTTTGCGCATTTAAAAAAAAACAATGTTTTAAACCAAATATAAATATCATAACCCTAGACATCTGATAGATCATCTAACCTTGTGTCTACCGCATGATAGCCGCCGTTGCTTATGTGCCATAAAACCCCATATAACTAAGTTTCAGCTGCCACTCAAGCGAGCACGAATTTCTGACTTTAAGTATGCTTAAGTTATTTTATGCTGTCAAAGTATTGACAGTGGGCGAGCATAGATCACCGTGCTCGGCTCCAAGGAATTGATGTTTAGTGCCCTTTACGATGATTATCGTTGTTCAACCTGATTTAGTCATCGCTGGTAAGTAGGCAAGCCTACATGCATGGGAAAATATGTGGGTGCGTGCTTTTTAATTCATTTTTCCTCTTTCTTTTTTTTTTTTGCCTGTCCAGATATAGCGATAATCGGTTATAACAATCGGATTTTCCGGTTTTCTCAATATTGTAAATGGACTGCACTGTACTGAATTTTTGCTTGCATACCACTTGGATAAGTTATCTATTCATGTAACTCAGTAGAGTGGAGAGCTAACTATATAGGTAACTATTGTGGTCAGCCAAGTAATTATGCTGGCTGCATACAATGCAAGTATAATACTGCGCCCACTAGAAAATGTCTAATGTGATTAAGTGTAATCTGAGTTAAAGATTTGTGCATGTTGTTGCTCCACATGCAATGCTGCTACACTTTCCTACTCTGTCGCAGTAAAAGAGTTGGCCTGCTAAAAGGTAGATGGCATGCATGCCCATGATGTATAAGTGATGGCAAGCAGTTGAGTAATCAAACAAAATAGTACAAAAACATCTGATCAAAAATCCCAGGGCCGGGACAGGCACAGTGGGTTTCACGAAAAATGGGCATAACATGGAAGAAGGAAAAAATGGGAGAGGCCCTATTATGCTATACCCATTCTCCAAGCAGCATCAATCTGTTTTGGGTACATGTTCATAGGGGCAATGCTGGGAACGACTGGGTTGACTGTCTAGCCTGAGAACTAACAGCCAGGCGGTCACTCCTACGGCCCCAGCCAAACTCGCCGACGCCCCCCAGACTTTTGCCGAAATGTCTGCATACCACTTGGATCAGTTATCTAGCCATGTAACTGTTGTGTAACAGTGACTAACTTTAAGGAGATGCAATGCCTTTATTCATCCCTCCACCCAGACCTTGCCTGAAAGCAAACCTCTATGCTTCACCTACTCCAGACACTATCAATTCTTACCTCGCTGTGCTGGCTCAATGGTTACAGCAGTCTGCTGTACCCATGGATACGGGTTTGAATCCCTGCCACAGTGACTGCTTTTTGGTGTAGGCTAAAAGCATGGCACCTGTGTACTGTTTAATGTCAGTGCATGTTAAAGCGCCCCAGGTTGTCGAAATTTATGGAGCCCTCCACTACAGTGTCCCTCATAGTCATTGTGGGACGTTAAGCCCTATAAATCAACCTACAATCAATTCTTAGCCATTCAAGACACATTAATCAAAAATGGTGAATATTGTCCACAGGCCGAAATTTCCACTCAAGCGCATATGCTTTGGGGTTACAATGAAATAGAGTGTAGCGGAGGGGGACTCCACGTGTTCCCGAAAACATCACCTGTTCTAGGCCGATTTTAAGAAAGTGCGATCGTAGCGCCGCCAGAAACTTAGGAACACTGTTGGAGTACTGGCTGCATAACCAAAAGGATATACCTCGGTTTATGCACCATTCTTGCAGACAAACTTGGCAATGCGTGTTAATGCATTCAAGAGTAACCGACAGCAACACTGCTGCTTCGTTTTTGCAAGGGCAAGTGCCCCATTGGAAATCATTCCATCTGAAAAGCCGTATATGCTAGTTCACAGTACTAGGGTTGTATGGACACCCATCCCCACATGCCTTGCTGCTGGAATACGTGGGAGAGCAGTTCTGGAAGCGATTCTCTGGGGGTTCATGTGACCTTTGCTGTTGTTAACTGATAGCTTGGGAAGACCCACCAAGAATTTATCAAATCAAGGAAGCGGAGTTTGTGCGGAAGTACTTATGTGACTTCAGAGTTGAACGATTGAAATGGTTTGTGTGATCTAAAAAAGAGCAGAGTTGGAAAGAAAACTGTTGAACTTGGGCGTTTCTTACAAAACTGCAAGTTCGCATGGCCAGTTGCTTGAAGAAGCCTCGACGAATGAAAAATGTAAGGTGTATTGTCGCGAATCATTCAGATCTCTGTTGTTTTTTTAACAGCCACCGGCATTGGCCTTATCACTGATTGTAGCGCACGGATCGATTGTGCACTCTTCGTTTGTTCATGCTCGTTGCCGTGAGATGCGGCTTTATTGCTTCCCTTGTTGGGGAAGATGGTTCGAGATGTACCTCCAAGGATTCCAACCTGCCTCATTTCTACAATGTTCCAGGTTATGCTAGTCACCGTTCGTGGTTTTATCTAGATGTTTCTGAGGCAATTTTAAATCTAGCACTGCCGATTACAATGGGCATTCATAGCTAGACGACCACCGAGCACGCTTGCGGCTATCGCTGCAGCCGATTGCTTGGGTCTTTTGTGAGTGCAAGTCAGCCCAATAAAGCGTTCATTCAGTTCAACGCCAGTCTTTTCGTTTGCTGGTTTTAGCATTGTCACGAACACAAGACAGTATGAAGAATTTTGGCTAATATAGCATTCATTGCATGAGTCGTCGGGATGATTTCAGTAGAAAATCATAAATACTAGCGCATGAAGTGCGGGTATGCCAGATGGCAAATGGAGCATTGCATTTTGAGCATTTCGATTTTTCAGGTATACATGTATGTTATGAAAGCAGACCTTGTTTTATAGCTGCTGTGCTCAAACCTGCACTGGGGTGGTTCCAGTAAGCCAGATTTGCAGTAACAAATCTCCATTAACAAATTTGCAGTTGCAAAAGAGCTATGGAATGGAAAGTGGTAGGTGTAATGTTAAGAGATAGGAAGTGTGCAGAATGGAGTCACAGAAATGTTCCTGATATTCGTCGTAATCAAGAAGAAATGGGCATGGACAGGACTTGTAGTGCGAAGAAAGGATAACCAATGGTTGCTAAAGTAACCAATTGGATTTGAAGGGAAGGGGGCAGCAGACAATTAGGTGGGTGGATGAAGTTAAGTTTGTAGGGTCAGGCAGATGCAGCTAACACAGTCCTTTGCCCTGCAATGGGCATAGTCTGGCTGATGATGATAGTGCTGTAGCAACTCTGATCAGCCCCAGTTCGACACCTATAGAGTTTATACCCAAGAATCATGCAACAGACGAATTTCCTCTGCAAGAATATGCACACTCTATCGAAAGAAAATATTTGTCATTGTATGGGTGTCCTGGTCATAAAATTATTTGTATTACCACATAATAGGTTTGTCACCTGGCTAGTTTCACTGCTATGAGTTGTGATAAGGAGAATGGGCATGCCACACTCACTGCTGCCGTGATGTACATGCCCAGAATTTTTTTTTCAGTAATTACCATAAAATTATATTGAGGGTCACATTAAAATTTATGAAATCTACATCTGTAGTACCTAGAAAATGGCTAATTCATTGTTGGAGAGACAGCACTTGTCGAAATTTCCTGCATTTCTAGTTTCTTAACAGGAGTAATTACACTTGTTCTTAAACGACTTAAACAAGCTACAAAATCTTGATGAATCTTGATGTTCATCCTTATCCACAGTGTAACACATTCTCCTTTCATTTAGCCCCTACACATAGCCTTATTTACTACTGCCCAAAAAAACGTTAATTGTGCTGAAATATTTGAACTACTTATAAATATATGGATGGTAAACACTTGTTTTTTGAGGGTTGTTTTCTCGAAAGTTTGTTTTGAAATAAAAATGGCCATCAGCAGACTTGTCAAGGGTAGCCATTCTAGCTGGGAAAGGGCAATCCAGCTGGAAATTCAACTGAAAAAGTGCTTTTCCAGCTTAAATGGGTTAAGGACGTCGTTGCAATCCAGAAATGTGAAAAATAAAAAGCTCCAAACTGAACAGCAAGAAGTGCATGTTTCCAGCTGAAACCTATATGGCCATGTAGGTGTGACCGACGTCCTTATTCAGAGGTTTGGATGTCCTAGGAAAATCTGCTTATTTTTGACGTGCATACCATAGGCAGATGTCCATCAAACTATTGTTTCTAGCTCCGGATCATGTCCCACGAACGTCTGACAAACATCCAGAAGCAGACATTTGGACGTTTCCCAGAACTGGTTGCAGAGCCCCATATTGGTGTAAGAATTTGCCAGTAACATCCGTGTAAAGCTAGGTGAGCATGCGTGACATTCATATGAAAATTTGTCTGGCATCATGAGGAGGGACTCGCACCCATAGCCAGTGACATTCAGCTCCACTTGCACAGCTTACACTCGCTCATCCCCATTCACATTCGTATCTGCTCGCTCACACACATGCCTGCTCACATACATATCCATGCACTCGCAACCATGCCCTCACACTAATCTTCTCACACCCACTCACCTCTCACAGTTGCATCCACTCAGACTTGCGCCTACTCACATTCACTCACTCGTGCTCATGCTCACACCCACTCAGAACCCGCACTTCTGCCCTCATATACTCACACATGCACTTAACACTCTAGTCTGCATATACTTGCACTTATGCCCGTTCTCACCCCCCACTCACCCTCATTCACATGCACTGATGGCTGCTCTGCGTGTCCACTCATACTCTTCTCAAAACTACTATCCACTGCCACTTATATGCACTCACTCTTTCACACACACACACACACACAGCTTGCACAGCTATATCCACTCGCACTACCTCATGACAGACTGTAGCTGCAGCTTGCAGGTCTAAATGCTACATTTGTAACCTTTTTCTTCTTGGTTTTCCTTGCGACCAAAAACAGTTCTCAATGCATCTACAGTTGTCAGTATTTATGGATAAAAGTTTCTTCTACCCAATGCTGATGTGCTTTTACCAACATTGGCTTTTACTTCTTGTCACTAAATGTTACCACTGTACTTGAGGGATTCCATGGCACGGCGAACTAATTTCCATTCATACATGTTCGTGTGCACTCATGACCACTCACATTGATATCCACTCACTCTCACATCCACGTCCACTCATTCACACACTCACTCACTGGTGTGTGTGAGTGAGGTGATATGAGTGCACTCATGAGTGTGCCGACCAGCTGCACACTAGTGCTCGATGCCTTTGTCATGAAAGACTAACTGCCACTTTCTGTTGTCTGCTTTACTTTCATGAACACAAGACCATTGAATAGCAGTGTGCAATTAATATTTCAGTCTAAGTGGCACATATGCTAACTGACCTTTACATAAATGTATCGTCTCTGAAAATATGCAAAATCCACAAGCATACTAACATGCATGGCTGTAAAAATGGCACTCTTGATTCTCTATAGGCTTTATTGAAAAAAATTGCACAGTCTACTCTCAAACTTAAGCATACTAAAACTGCATGCAAAAAGGACAAAATGGCATGGTAAAAACAGGCCAACTGGAGTTAAGAATCTACTTGAGTAATTTTTAAATATGTCATCTGCCATCACACCTCATCTCTCCGGGCTCCTCCTGCAAAAGATTGGCTGAACATTGATTAGATTCAAGGGCTACTACCAGTTTCTCGACCACATTTTCAAGACGGCATTGCACATGTGTGCAGAAAGGTCATAAAAATAAGTGCAGCAAAACTCTTATGGAATACCAAAAGGCGCATGCACAGTTAAGTTAGAATCTGGCATTCAGTGTTTTAATGTTTGTGTACTTGTCTTCTTAAACATGCCACTATGACTATACATGGCAGGTTATATTTTTTGCTATGAGCCTGCAGCAATGCCCAAGACATGTAGTTATGTGCAGAGGAACTAAGCGTAGGGGATGCTGAATATTGCCCCGAACGACTGTAATGTAAAAGCATAACGCGGGACGATGTTATGCATTTGTTCACGCTCAGTGTTGCCAAGACACGTCTACTAGTTTCTTTGTAGCGCAATATCCCCTAACATTTATCTGGAATTATTTCAGCCAAGCAGTGCACTTCCATATTGTTCCTGGCTTTTCTAGTTTCCTTTGCTGACTTTAAATGGAGCACTGGCCAGTGTGACAGTCATTCGTAGTCCAGCAACTGCTGAGCATGCTTGCTGCTATCACCGCTGCTGAGTTACTTAGTTCTTTCGCGGGTGCAAGTCAGCCCAATAAAGAGTATTTCAGTGCACTCCCAGACTCGTCTGTTGCCATCTGCTTCGTCACCACCATGTGACATCAGTAAAGCACTGCCACAGAACTGTAGCCTTACCCAGGCAGGCATTGGTGACAGAGACCTGCATTTCAAATGGCTAAACAGGCAATTTCTCCGGTCATTGTTACTGCTTGAGAAGAAGTTGTCAGTAGTAAAACAATTTAAAATTGTCACCTTTATATTCTGTATACTTCACAGCATTTTGCTGGTTTCCATGTACACTTTCCAAAGACTCTCTCTGGACATGTCAGGGGCATATCAACTTTAACATGTAGGCTAGGATAGAGCCTCCTTAGTGCAGCTATAAGGAAGTAACCTGTCATGTCACTTTAACTCATTAATATGCTAACTGCAACACCTGAATAAAGATGGAGATTTAATGTGCATGGTAGATCACAATTTGTAAATAAGGCTCACTATATTAGTTGTGCATTTTTGCGGCATTTAGAAGAGTTGCAATCAGTTATTTGTTTACCCACAGTGCTATACATCGCTAGTCTCGCAAAACGAAAAAAATGCAGTATGAATGTCTGATAATTACTGCAATACTCGTGCGTAATTTTGGCACACTAGCTACACCTGCATGCTATGGATTTCTCCACTAGACAGCACAAATGCGGAAAAAAAAATTTTTATTTTATTTACACATGTTGATGGTCTGTGTGGATACTGCAAGCTGTTCAGAGCACAAGCACTGCACAGTACACTGCAGCAGCAGATTTAATAGAGAGGGCAGTGGGAGTTGCCTGAACTGGCCCTATCTTCCTCATTTGAACAAAGAAAGCCATTATAAAGCTAGGTCAACAGATAGCTTTGCATGTTTTTCCTGATATCGAGCCTCAGTTAGCATTAATGGTTGCACTCAGTTTTGAGAAAGATTTGGGAGCTCTGCTGTTGTCTGCAAGACCGGACAAAAGGCCTCTGCACATCGACTAGACAAACAATGCAGAGTACACTAGCAGTTCGGTCTTGCCTGGCACATTTAGAAGAGAATATAGGCTGCAAGTATTAGTACAGTTTAGCTTTAAAGTACTCTACCATACCGATTGCAAACTTAAAATAGTGAGGGAAGTGTCTGTTCCACTAATAACAATATGGCACTTGCATATGACTCAAGTCTGCAATATAAGAAGCTAGACGATATCTTGGTTAAGGCCATCTGGCATTTAAGGCGCCGTGGCAAGATTTGTCAATACACATCTTATTTTCTGAAGTGACTTTTCTTTGCTGGCCGAGTATGAGGTCTGTTATAATTTATCCAACTTTGCCTATAGCTGCACACAATGAGTAAAAAAACAGAGCTATAGCATGTATTACACTACTACAGTACGAGCTATATACTTCAAAGTTCAGCGGCAAAAAGTAACAGCGGACAATGTGAAAAGAATTTGCTCTTTAATGATTGTTTAAGCCAGCGCTACATGTTTGCAAACTAGAAGTAGAAGCGTCACTGAGCAAGAGAGGCCTTGCCATTTAGCAGACGAATTTCAGTTAATACGGCACGTGTGCACCAGCATATAATTGATGTTATAGCACTGCTGCACTTTGAAACAGGCACCAAGAATGGCATTATCTATGCATGAAATCATGGTCACCTCGTGGTTTGGTGTTTATCAACAGAACTCTAAAAATATTACTATGGTTCAGTAAAAATGTGAGCAACAAATTACAGTAATAGCGTATGGTCACAAAACATTTACAATAAATAGCATGTGTCATTCTGCTCCACTGTATGTGCAAATGACAATGTCGCAAAAAAAAAAGAAAGCTAAGAAACAAATTCAAAAAATAACAGTTGTACTCTTATGTGTTTGAAATTTGATGATGCTCAAACTTTACTGCACTCACAATCATGTTTGAATAATTTAATTATAAATGATACAATACTAGCTTTTAGCGATGCCAGAAAAATGCAAAGTGCCTTTTTATCTTTTTTTTATCATGTATGAAAGTTTATACAATAAAACTTTTTCACACACATGTATGCACCCAATGCTACTTCATGTTGACATATGAAATGGCTACTGCAAATTAATGGCATCTGAAACAATTTAATGAAGTTATATATAATAATCTTCAATGAGAAAAAGCATGGCCATATAGAAGCGGGAAAGAAACACCTCCACAATGCACTATAAAGCACCCAACTGCACAGCTGCTTCTAGGATAAGATTATTATGATGCAAGTTTTTTCTGTCTAAATGATGTGTATTGGCTATCACCCAGACAGCACATATAGGTCCCAGGGATTTCGATTATGGGAGGTTCAGATGTCCTAGGGAAGTGCGGAGAAGTCTCACAAAATTCCCCAAAACATCCCAAATGAAACAAGAAGTGACTTCCTCAGGATGTCCCAAACAATACCGAGGTGTGACATGTTTGGGGTATTTTGGTGCTTATTGGGACATTGTTTAGGAGATTTTCCTCTGCTTGTTATTCTAGGCCCTGTCTTGCAGAGGCCTCGTAAGAAGCATGCAAATATGTTGTCTTCCAAAAATTCTTTGTTTCCAGTTCTCAAATAAATCTGTTATGGGCAGACTCAAGTTGTCATCTTTCATTTGTATCGAGACAATTAAGACAGGGATGATTTGGGAAGAATTGGAGGCAGAGTTGAATTTCAATGGGAAAGGCCACTATGCTGGAGTTGACCATTTTAGTTATAATTATTTTGTGTTGAACTAACGATTCAAAACATACATAATATTTGACTGAAAATGTTTTACGTACTTGATGAACGCCTATGTGCAAAGCAATATTCGGGGGCGTTGAACACTGCATGCTGCAGCCTTACTATGCACGTTTTCTGCATATGCCTATATACTGGGTGTTGCATATATTATACATAATAAACCCACAGCAGAAACTTTGCGGTTCTTGAGAAATTACACACACAGAACTTACCACATACTCACATTTTGCGAATAGAGTCACAATGTTGAGATCACCACAATAGACCTTTCCAGTAATTCCGCCGCACCATTAAGCGGCCGCGAGAAGCACTTTGGGAAAACGGAGCACCGAGCCGAGCTGCGCCACTGCGGTCAGTCTTCAGCGTCTTTCTTCTCGAGTGCGTTTTTGCTTTTTCCGAGCAAATGTTGCAGTGGATTGCTGTTATGGTTAGCTGCTAGTCTTTGTGCAATATGCGGTGACTTTTTCGTCATTTAACATGTCGGCAAAGAGAGCTAAGGGTGGTGGTCAACTTGTGTGGAGGTCTTTCAGTTGCTTTGTTCATGGGCCTTTTGGAAGGATTGAAGAAAATGATGGAATATTTTCCACAGCTTTCAGTATAGTGCCTGGAGCATACAGATCAAATCATGATTCTTTTAAAGTATAAGAATTTGATTTATATGAAAGGTATGTATTAAGGTGTTGAGACTGAGATTTCTGTTGTGCCGACAGTCGAAACTCTACAAGCGTGTGCAAAGGAGGAGGGGGTTCATATAAAGGGGGTGCCGAGTTGTTGCATTTATTCTGTTGGACCTGTCCTGCCGTTGTTTCAAATGCAGGGTTTCGGTCATGCAGGTTTTGTGACAGTATTATGGGAAAGTATGCTGCTCAATATTATATTTATTTTCTGTATTTAAATTACATTGAAATAAATGCTTTATTACCCCACTGTGGGATGGGGGGTGGTCATTGATGAAATTAGAGTCCCTAGAAGTATTTGCTAGTCTGCCGTCCGAGCGGGGTTCCCTATGGAACCGGTTGGCCGCTTTCCGGATGAAAGCGCAGGGGGTGCTGCACGCATTCGGAGCGTGGTCGCGTTGTGTACGTAGTGCTGTGGCGGTTGTACCGTACTGCGAGTGTGCGCCGAGCTGATCCATTGGCGCCGTGGCAAGGCTCGTGCACCACGTGCACTAATTATTTTCGCTCGTGAGCCGGAATGCGCGCAAATTAGCTAGCACATGTGTGCAAGTGTGCCTTTTTTATGGATATGTGATCGCGTCATGTCCAGAAAACGGGGTAAACGTGATAGCACGTGTTTCTTGCCCGGGTGCAAGAGCGGGTAGCGCTCGTGCAAGGTGAAATGCTCTCTCTTCAGGACACCGAAAGACGCAGGGAAGAGACAAGTTAGTGGCAGCGCAACATCAAGCGCGGCGGTAAGGCAACATTGTTTATTGCCTCAGCTATAGGAATATGTAAAACGAAAATTAAAAGGCGTAATAAATGAAAGAAAATAGGTTGGCTGTGTTCTAATAAAGTTCAAGAGAACGATGAAGACCCTTACGTGCAAGAAATGTACGAAGATGGGTTGCTCTGCGAAAGGCCCACTGCCGTCAGGTACCGATATTGTAGGCTTCAGTGGCGGGCAAACCCACAAGTAGTGAACATCTTTTTGTGAGTTGCAGACAGGAAATCCTGGACGTTGATATAAATATATCGGTATATATAAATATCGGAGGATCCGGATCGGGGTTGCCCTCACATTACTGTAACACGAACAAGCTAGTGTCGACGTTTGTGAGCGACACTTCAAACCCTGCTTTATTGAGCGAAGTTTTAAGACAGGTAAAAGTAAAGGCCCGTTTAACTATATATAGGCCGACGCGACGCCGATGCCGATTCGGCGGCACTCGTGAGACACAAATAACACCGTTTTAACAGTTTTAATTCATGCAAATGGTTGCCAAACATACTTCCGGTTAAAAGGAATCACAATCGAGCATTGATGGCATCGAATAAAGCAAATACAATTAGCAGGAAGCGCCGCTCTCGTGCGATGTCAACAACCAAATCCCAAATATTTCTCATGCGGTATATATCGCCTCATCGGCGGTTCTTGCGGAGTTATCGCATTGCGTAAATGCGTAATGTGTAGACGCGTAGTGCGAGAAGAGAAAATACCCGAGTAAAGTAGAGCCCGGTAGGCGGTTGTTTTGCCGCTCGGAGCGGCGAGCGCAGCGTGTAGTCTGCTCGAGCAGACGACGCGTCTCTGTTTGCTCGGAAATGGAGTTATTTGTTTAGTCAGCGTTACGCAAGTTTCTGCCTACTCAGAAGTCGAGGTGTATATATCGAAAAATAAATATCTAAGGGTTGGGGCCTTTTAATGCTGATTTGAGTGGGAAATTATATCTGGGCGCGCGTCGGTGCTCCATAGGCACGCCAGCAGTACCGGCGGAGAGGAAGGCCCCCAGAACACGTGCTGCCCCGGGCGGCTCGACCGCGTGCTCGCTGCAGCGCGGCCGCGCCATCGGAGCACCTCTCTTTCTTCCACCGTGCCTTGAACTATAGGGCGGAGCCCTTTACAGGAAATTATTAAGTGTTCAGGCGTTTCCTCATCCTCCCCACACACCCTGCACAGCGTGTCTATCTCTTGGTACTTGACTCGGTACGTCTTAGTCCGCAATACTCCTGTCCTAGCCTCGAACAATGGGCTGCCCCTAGAATTATCGTAAATGTTTTCTTTGGCTATTTCCTGCTTGAAAGTTCGGTACATTTCTAATGCTGATTTAGTCTCCATCTCTGTTTTCCACAGACCCCTCTCTGTTTCCTTAACCTTTTTCTTAATTGATAATTCCTGGCTGGTCCCCCTACTGCTGTCCAAATATTTGCTTGCCAATTTTCTTGTCCGCCTTCTCCATCTTGTGTCAACATTCCTCATGTAGAGGTAGCTGAAGACTTTCCTAGCCCACCGCTTTTCTCCCATTTTTCTCAATCGTTGCTCAAACGCTATCTTGCTGCCAGCTTCCCTGCTCTCAAAAGAAGACCATCCCAGGTCACGTCCTGCACGTGCACCCTGGTTTGGCGTATTCCCATGAGCTCCCAAAGCTAGCCTACCCACCCCGCGCTGCTTAATTTCCAACCGTGCTCGGACCTCTGTTTGGCAAAAGTCAGACTAGAAACCATCACCTTTCCAAATCCCTCGCACCACTTCATACCTATTGTAATTGCACAGCGCCCTGTTTTTCATGACGGCTGCGTTTCTACTTCCCTTAGCTGCCACATATTTTTCATACTCCGTTTTCACACTCCGCTTCACCGCAGCGCCACCGCAGCGATCATTCAGCGGCCGCCTCCGTCGCGGCCGGCGGACTAGAGACTAGCAATATTTCTAGGGACCCTAGTGAAATGCTGCCACTCCCCCTCCATACATTTAATGGAGAACCCTGTGCATGCCTACTAATGTGCACCAGACGTACAATAAGGACTGAATAGATCTATACGTGCCGTCAAAAAATTTCTAGGCGAACAGAAATTTTGCCACAACTTGACTGGCTTTCAGTGCTTTTTTTTTTTCGTGATTTTCATCAAACATAATAGGAGGAGAAGGCAAAAAGCTGTGGACACAGCTTAACTGAGGCCTTACCCCCTCAATGACAAACAGCAGTAACAGAGCAATGACTACAAATAATGACGAGGAGTTAAAAAAAATAGATCAAGTTTTTAAGTATACATCACTTAAGCATGTGAAGAAAAAATAAAAGAATATCTTCATTCTAGCGATTGAGAAGGTTAAAAAGGAGCAAACTACATTCGGGTCGACTTTTTACAGATGTAAAGAAACATATTTCTCTACTTTTCGGCAGACACCAAGCATATGAAGACATACAACATAAGAATATTCAACTGTTTAATGCCCTTCGTAAAGAAAACATAACCTTTATTAGTCCTTGCAAAACTACCCAGCATAAAAATTTCTACTGAAAATTGATTTCTGCGCTTGTCTGTTTGAAAGTCCACTAACATTTTGATCGAGTCGTCCTCTCGACAAATGCGTTTGAAGAAAGCGTACGCACGAACACTATCGCAGCGCGGTGTCCCGCACATATCACACGTTCGAGCAGTTGTTGAAGTGTTGGCAGAGACACAACTCGCCCTACAGTGGCTCTCGCACTCTGCGGACAGCTACTACTACATTCTGGATGAACGGCAGCAATTTTGCGCGCATATTTTGTTGCATGCTGAAGTGAAAAAACACTACTGCGAACGTGCTGCCTGACGTCTTGTAAACAGCAGCAACCACAGCCACGAAATGGAAGTGGTCTTTGGAAATTGGAAGTATAACGTACGGAACACCCAACTGTGCTATGCGATGCGAAGAAACACTGAGCACAATAGGATCACCAGAAAACAGCGTGAAGCAGCGCGGCGATGACGTCGAGAGATAGAAAGGTTAACACCTAGACTGGCAGAGTCGGAGAAACAACCGGACGGTGGCGGACGAAGAGACAAGAAACGTGAGCGTGCTGAAGACGCGAGAGATGATCGCTCCGTTTTCCCATCATGCTTTGCGCGGATACGTCAGGGGATGGCGTGGCACTGCGATTTCTGAAAAGTTTTATTCTCAAGCACTTATATATATACTTGATAACAAGTGTCCTGATATGTGCAAGCAATAGACTGCATATGTGCAAAGATATATAAAATATTCTCTTAAATAGTTATATATTTTGTTAGCACTACAGTTAACCAAGGTCACACGCCACATTCTGTTATTTCTTTGTCGACAATAAAACTAAAGCCATTAGTTAGAGCTGGTTTGTGTTCTTCGGAGAAGTTGGGCGCCACGAAGCTGTGCCACGTTTAGCTGTTGCAATTGGCGTATGCCCTTTTTGCGAACACGATTCACATTGAAGCTCACCTCTAATATCATGGTAGGCTGCATCTAATGCAGCATATTTCAGGACCGCATTTTATAGATTTTTCAAAGGAACCAGTTCATGCATCAGTTAATGCAGTTCTTACATTCGCTGTTCATATACTCTGAAAAACCACAACAATCAGTTGAAACCCACCAATGTAGACTCTTGAAAAAGCGCAACTGAAATTTAGTTAGCAACCGTTGAGTATCATAGCAGGGACAGCGCCAATTTCTAGTTATAGTGATGACCAGTATGTCTTTTGTTTTTGTCATTTCAAGAGAATTTGTGTGGTTCTTGTTCACTCACTTTCGTGTGACAGGGTGCATGATCCCTTACAACTGCCCTGGAATCTATTTAGCATGGTCTTATAAAAGGACAAGTAAATGGAACGTCCCACAGAGTTCCTTCTTTGGAGGTTCGAACATAGCCCAGAAGAGAGCTCGCAGGGACATCCTGCGGATTACCCTGTTAGGATGTGGGATATAGGGGTTTAAACGGGACGTCCCTGGGAGTTGGTGTGTTGTCTGGGATTGCAGCTATTTCAGAGAACACCATGAGAAATGCCGTGTTTCGAACACCCCAGTCGGATTTGCAGTATGTTGCGGCATGCCGATTCGTTGCACACAGATGGATGAAAGAGCGGGTGCACTCGAATGATCTCTTGCCGTTTTCTGTCCAGTTGGATGCAAAATGCATCTTTTAAGTATTGAAGTATTTTATTGCTGACTGCAGACATATATCAGTGGTCAAAAGCATATAATTTCGAAAACACGGCAAAGTGGATCAGATGGGCTTACACAGAATTTAGCATCTCTTCCTAGCTTTTACACACTTGTCAAAAATAATGTAAGATACAGCCAGCAGAAGACAGTCTATAAAATGCAGGGATCTCAGCACAGCATGAATATCACTGGCACAGTTTTCCTTCATGTCAAACACACTCCAAATATCACAACAGCGTGTCCACATTATATTTTTATGCTATTTCTTCGTAGGAGATGGCACCTAACTGAACCAAACCTGTCCGTTAGATCACAGCTGTAACCTGTTATTGTATATGCAGGGTGATCCACTTTTAGGGTGGACGTGCAAGTATGCAGCTATGTTCTTTAGAGTGCTCATGCTTTTAACATGACTGCACATCAAAGTAAAGTGGTGTGCGTGCAGGATGATCTGGAGGGGGTTCTGTGCATAATTTGCCAATTAACTTTTATGCACGGCCACGACAGATGCACTGGAACTTTGAAGAGTGCGGTCACATACTTGCATGTTCACGCTAAGAGTGGATCACCCTGTACATTCTGTGAAAGTGTTGCTGCTAATCTTGGGCTTTGCTTTTAACTTCTTGTTATGTTACCCTTTATGAAATGCCACCTCAGGGGAGCGCGAAGGTACAAAATGAAATGAAAGAAATAGCACATTTTTGGAGCTGGAAACAATGGGGCATTCTAGTGCTGATTTACCCTTCAAATCTGTATATTGTGTACTTCTATGTGTTTTCTCAGTGCATCTATCTTCTTCCTCACTCTTTCATGTGTCTTCCAGGATTCTGTTAGCCCAGCTCTGCTGCACTTTCATTTGTCTAGGCGTGGCTGTGTAGGTCTTTGTCTTTTTGTCTGTCCACAACACCCTTTTATTGGGGATTCCCTGACTAGGAGACCACTGGTGGACACTGTCCCCTGTGATAGTGCATTGAGTGCTGCTGAAACATGCCCATAAGCAGCATCAAGTGCTTCCTGGTCACTCCAGTATACAGCCATGTTTCTGAACCTGTCAGTTGCATTTTGTAGCCTTGCTCTCAAGGCTCCGAGCCCCTGTTTTAAAGGTTTTGGAAGGATACAGAGTTGAATTCTGCTTGATATTTTGCGTGAAGAGAACTATGGCACCTCATTCGACTCTTCTGAACCTGTTTCAAGGCTCAGTTGAACATTGCTGGTGTAATGCTTAGGAAGCCTCTCAAAGCCCTAGCCTTCAATCAGTTGGAAAACTGTGCAGAAGTGTTTACATGGCAATTTATACTTTTTGAAGTCTGCACATATGCAGGTTGGTGTATTAAAGTTTATAGTGTGATACTGACCAGGTGTGCTGGAGTTGTCTTTAAACACAACATTTTCGGGTGAATTATGTTCATCAGTTTTGGTGCACTGCAGGCCAGTGTCCAACTTTTGCATGATGTGCTTTATGACTTGTGGAGGTCTATTGTGTAGGCAAATGGGTATGGTATCATGATACCTCCAATACTTCAAGGACCTCCTCATCTGTTCCTAGTTGAATTGTGTATTTCGCTCAGGCAGAAACTGGCTTTTAATGTCCATATTAGGAATGATAAGCTTTGTTTGCCATTCCTGGATTTCAAATAATGTTCTTTCAACAATTTGTTCTGTGATTCAGTGCTATTGGTGGTTATCACAACTGAGAATTTTGTTCTGTTGAATATGGAGTATTTGTCTGCTAGTGGCAATCATTGGCAAGACATATAACTCCTCAGTTTAGTGTTTTTCCAATGGTCAGAATTCATCAGCTGTTTTAATGCATCGTCATATTCTTCCTGAGACATCGCATGGGTCAGCCTCCTCAATAGAGAAAGTGCACCCTCACGATCAGCTACTCCACTCTCCTTCTTCTTTAGCCACCGCTCAAATGCCTGTTCCGTGTTGAGGCTGAGTCGCAATAAGTGGGACTCGCAAAGCATCAATGCACTGTTTGGGAAAATTTCAATCGCTCTCATTTCTGCTGAGCAACAGTCCACCATCCAGTTATAGGGCTCTAGCTCTGGGCACCAATGCTTAAAGACAGAAAGTGCCTCCGCTATGCAAGATGCAGTCTCGAACTGAACTATGAAAGCTCTGGCAGCCATGTAGCCAGTCGAAGTTTTCACTACTATGAAAAAAACAGAGGCAGCGTATAGTCTGTTGTCTTGTTGGTGGCATCTAAACAAACAGCACTGTACCCATATTTTAAAAGCAAATCCTTCATAAAACACGACTGGTAGCAAAATAATAATGCCTGCTCATATTCCTTTGCAACTGCCTCCAACTAATAATCATATCCCCCTTCAGTCTCGGAATTGACTCTTTTGTGGTATGATCGGAACTCGACATTGTCACCTGTACTACTGCTCTAAGGAGCCTCAACCATTGCTTCCACATCTTGATCAATGTTACTTGACCATTATTTTTTAAGTGCATAGTGAATGCGACTTATTATATTTTTGTTTGTCGGACAGGATGCTCGGCAGATGATATCAGGTTTTTCTTTTTCTGCAAACATCACATCTTCTACATAGTACCCCAGGCACTTCCTTACTTGCTGCACTGATGTGCCTTCTCTCACAAGCTGATGGATTTTTGCTGCAATTTCTGGATGAACAGTTTGTCCAAATGAAGTCACTTCGTCAAAATCATGTTCGATGTGCTTACATTTTCTTGTCATGTGGACATGTGCAACTAGCCGCGCATCATTTCTGTTGAAAAATAAAAGTTTATTTCTCCTATTCCTTGCGTTGATTGCGGATGTGTGCACCGGCTGTGAAACTGCCCCTGCCACGGTCACGGCTACAATGGCCCAAGTGGCATTTCTCCCTCTCCCTTAGCCTATAGACAAGTTGCCGCGACGAGTTTTGCGGTAAAAAAAAAAAAAAAAAAAAGTCCTTGATACAGCGCAACGGCCACGAACGGACGTTACACGGGGACATGAACAAAGCACACATGGGCGCGGCGGATCAAGAATGGAACACCAAACGCGCCCAAGCATCTGCATTAAAAAAGTCATTTTTTAAACGTATATAGTACAGCGCTGAAGATTGCGGTGTGCGCTCAAAAGCAAATAAAAACAAAAATTTAAAAGGTCGATCCTTCGCCAAGACGAGATGCGGCGACGAGGTTTGAAGAAAAAAAAACCTTCTATTTCTCTCTTTCCATTTTCACTCCCGTTAGCAATATCGTCTTCTGCTCAATTCCTTACCCTGGGTGTCGGCCATCCGCCCCTTGGACCCTGTCCCGACCACCGCTTTGGCGCACGTGCCTGGATTTCGACGCGCGCATGCAACAACGTCGGACCTAGCTCGCATCGCATGCGATGAGAGAGCAGCGATTCGGGGAATGAAAGGAGTGCGAAATGCGTGAGGATAGGAGTGAGCGGTGCGTCAGCTTTCGTTCTAATGAACACTCTCCCCTTCCCTTACGGCACGGCTCAGGTGTCGACGCAGCTGCGGCTCAAGGTCAAGCGTGGCGCGTCCGCCGGGGATACGTGACGGCTCGAAACCTGGCGCAGTATTGCTTGCGCAATAAAAAAAGTCATCTTTTTAAACGTATTCCGAGGGACGAACGAAAGCAGCCAAACTGCGACGGAGAGAGAAGCAACAGCACGACCAACACGCTCCTGTGGCCGCGAGGCAGTGCGCGCACCCGTGGCAGGGCAATGGTGAGCCTCTGTGCGTTCATCGAGCGGGCGGGCTTGAAGCTTCGCTTACTCTTCGCCAGGTAGTGCGTGCGTGACCTGAACGCTCCGTGTGTGCTACCTTGGACGTATGCTGCCGGGCGCCCCACCCCGGCAGCGCGATCTGTCTGCGACAGGACGCTACGTGCGCGCGACTATGTATATACATCAATGGTATTACATATATATGTGTATATATTTTGTAAACAATTGCAGGGGCCGCTCGCGCGCAGGCATTTGTGGACAGTGCTCGGACACTTGCGCGCGAGCGATGCGAACTCGTTGACCGTCTTTACTTTGTAAATAATGTACAAAGCTCCCCTGTCCTTTCTTCCTATCGCTCCCCTCTTTACTTCCCCTCGCTATCCTCTCCCTATCCCCTTTTCCTTCCCGCCGGCCGCAGCTCAAGTGCTTCAGTTTTTTAGATAGCAGTTGCCGCGGCCGGCAATACTCGTTTCCTTCTTTTTGATTATTAAAAAAAAAATAAATCAACCACTACCACCTACCACCACTCCGATGTCTACGACCTAATTACATTCACGTTCTTAACATGGCACGCAAACATGATTCACTTTGCACCACCAATTAAATGCATGCTCGGAAATGAAAGAGTATATACCGCAACGGGCAGCCCTGTGACACGTCATGCAGCCCTATGACACTCTACGACATAAAAAGTCGGCGCGAGTAACGACTTGGGTCTTCATACACACACACACACACACACACACACACAAACAAAGAAACACAACATTTTATTTCCCCACGAGATACATTATAGCTGTTCAAGTGAGGAGAAAATTGCCCATGCCGCGGTCACGGCCTCGGCCAGAATATGGTTAGCCCAGCGCTCTGCATGCAGGAGAGAGTTGACGATCTTACAATGCGGCAGTCCAAATTTCCTTCGCTGCTCACTGCATGAAATTTTAGTTGCGCACTGCGGTGAATATTAAGTGATAGCTGAACAGCTCATTTGGTCGAAAGCTGTTAGCGTAGTAGTAATAATAGTCGTAGCAGCAGTAGAAGTGTCTGCACGGCCGCGTGTCAGAAATAATTGGGGTCTGCGTAAAAATTCTACCATGGTAATTTGTGGTTCTAGTGAATGATGATTGATTGGTGTGTAATAAGTGATGACGCATTAAGAAATGGTAATTAACTGGTGAATTAAGAAATTAAAAGAACAAAAATTGAAAAATGGAGTTTGAAGGTGTCAAAATCCTCACAGTGTAAAGTCAGTGCTTGATGATGCTAATTAAAAAAAATTAGAATGCCTCATTCAGCAATTGAAATAATTGAAAAAAATTAAAAAGGGAGGGGATTCAAAGGTATCAAAATGCTCAGAATTATAGTGTACTAGAGTTCACTATACTCAGAATGTAAAGCCAATGCTTGATGATGCTAATTAATAAGATTTAGAGCATATCGATCATTGATCCATCAAATTAAACTTAATCAAAATGAAAAAAAAATAGGGATTAAAAGGAATCAACATGCTCAGAATGAAAAACAATGCTTGATGAGGATGATTAAGAAAATTTTGAGAGTTTAATTGATCAAGTAATTTAAACAATTGAAGAAAATGAAAATTCGTAAATGGGGTTTGAAAGATGTCAAAACGCTCACAGTGAAAAGTGGATGCTTAGTGTTGCTCATTAATAAACTTTGGCTGTGTAATTTATCAATTAATTGAACTATTTGGAAAATAAAAACTTGGAAAATGGGGGATTCAGCCCTAGCTCGTAACTTGCAGTCATAATGCAAGGTAGCATGAATAAGCTTTTTGCAAAGTAGCATGTACTGCAAGTGTGGAGTCTGCAAAACCATTACCTGTAATGACTGGTAGTCATAATTATCATTCATGACTCTTAGTCACATGCAACATAGCATACGACACAGCACTTTAAAAGTAGCATACTCTAACGAGGAGAGTCTAAAAATTGTGCAGTCACACCTCACTCATAAGCATGACTCATGACATATTTTTGTTATGACAATTAGCTGACTCACGGTTATAAACAAAGGCCGACAATGAGTGTGCTGCAATCACTCTAGAATAGCTATCCCATGATGTGACTTGATGCAGCCTAAAGTTTAAATACTGCTCAGAATTAACTAATTTATGGCTATTAAGTAAGACCAGCAACTTGCGTACTGGAATCGTACTCGACATATGCCATCCCGTGATATGGCTTGCCATTGAAGCCTGAAGTTCAGAATTGTTGCTCACAATTACAATTAATGGCTATTAATTAGCACTGATAACTATGGTATTGCAATCATACTCTATATAAGCTATCACATTGTAGCCTAAAGATAAAAAATGTTAATTATAAATATATAATTAATTGATATTTATTAAGATGCGTAATTAGTATGCTGAAATTGTCCTCAACATAAGCTGTCTCGTGATATATGACTTGACATTGTAGTCTAAAGTTGTAGTGTTAATCACAATTAACTATTAACAAGTGTCGGTAAAGTCTGGAAATTAGTATATTGCAATCATAGTCGATATAAGCTATCCTTTGATATATGACTTGACACTGTAGCTTAAAGTTCAATTCTTAATCACAATTAACTAAGTAATATTAATGACTCAAACCAGCAATTAATGCAGTGCAATCGTACTCGGTATAAGCTATCCAATGATATGTGACTTGATGTTATAGCCTTAAGTTCAATTTTTAGTCACAGTTAGTTAAATAACAGCAATTAATGAACTATAACAAGTGTCGGCAAACTCTGGAAATTAGTGTATTGCAATCGTACTCGATATAAGCTATCCTTTGATATATGACTTGACATTGTAGCTTAAAGTTCAATTCTTAATCACAATTAGCTAAGTAATGTTAATGACTCAAACTGGCAATTAATGCAGTGCTATCGTACTCGGTATAAGCTAGCCAATGATATGTGACTTGATGTTATGGCCTTAATTTCAATTTATAATCACAGTTAGTTAAATAACACCAATTAATTAAGACTTGAAAATAGTCTAGCGCAATGGCACTCGACGTAAGCTATCCAACAATATATGACTTGATGTTGCAGCTTAAAACTCATTTTTGTTCGCAATTAACTAATTAATTATTGAATAGTTAGTACTTACAAGAACGTTAGTGCAATTATACTCTATATAAGTTTTGTATTTATATAGCAGGCATGGTATTGTACCTAAAATAATACACAGCTACTGCGGACACATTGTACACGCTCTGCACAGGATATGCTTATCAGCCAAGGGACGCTAGGAATTAAAACAATGCGTCGGCAAATGATATTTCCTGCTAAGAAAAGTCATTTTGATTTAATTACAAATGCTGCGATCCTCCCAAAAAAGACACATAAGGTTCCTAATCAGCTAATACGGCCGAATTCTTCTTTTACACCAGCCTAGTTCTATTAGCGTGCCACTCGTACGCTGGGGACCAAAATGGCAGTCCACCAAGCTTGACGATCGTTTTTGGCCAAAATAGGCAACCCTGGCATGAGATGTTACCACCATATTATAACTCTATAAACCATTTTTTCGACCCTTGGAGAAACTGGTTTGACTGGGGAAAGTCGTCAACACTTTCCTGTGCTACGAGAGCAGCCCAGCTCCCCAATATGGCAGCACCCTTCACCACTTTGTAAAATCGTGTATACGGGCGTAGCGGCAAGGCTCACTAAGCAAGGGAAGAGCAGGGTGCCTATCAACCCAGGTAGCACCGAACATTACAATGATGTTATAAATTTGTTATCTAAGTTGCCTGAATGTTGCTTAACATATTCTGTGACATAAAAATAACATTAGCAGAACATTCAAAAGAAACATTTTACTATAGTGACTTTTGAATGTTACGATAATGTTATTCAATGTTTATATTGCATTGCAAATATTATTTTAATGTTACAAACAAATGTAGTTTTAATATTGTCTCCTAAATGTTAAAGTAATATTTGGATCATAACTGTAAAACAACAGCATATATATTTCAGGCACTGAGTCCCAGCACTTTGCCCTTTTTCTTCCAGTAACCATGTTTTGTTTTTTTTTCAATAACACCTCTTTGCAACTAGCTTTGAGATGATGCCCACCATAGAGTGCAAGCACAGCCCTAATATTTTGCAAGAAAGTATTGCTTATTATTCATTCGCCACTATCACTCATGGAACATCCTTCGGCAGTGGATATGAAAGGTTGACTCTATGCTATTTGTTCAGAGGTGAGTGTAGGAATGGTGCTGTATTATGGAGTTGTGCTTGTATTGTGGTTTTTATAAAGCGTGGAAGCTGTGTACCATCACGAGCATGCAGTGGGCTTATAGATGCTCGTGCAAGGTTGCTCTACTTTTTCACGAATGTTACATTTATGTTCCGTAAATACTAGATTTATGTTGTTTAAATGTTTATAGAAACATTATACTAATATTTATATGCACATTGCTAAAACATTAGAAAAAAAGGACATTAACAACATCAAAATAATGTTCGACTGAAACAAAAATGTAACACTGCTGTAATGTTTCGGTGCTACCTGGGAAGAGGCCACCTAGGACACACTTCTCCGCTGGGCGGTATGGGGAGCTGTGAAACTGCGTTTGTCCTAGTAACTTTGATTGAGAGAGATGTTTAGTGTAGCTGAATACCTTTTAAAGAGGAAACGCGGCAGGATTAACGACAATAACCTGGAAAGACAGCTCTTGAAAATTAATGTTTAACTATCACGCAGTCCACAGTTTCTCTGTCTCTACAACACCCGCGATACATTAGTGGTGTGGGAGGAGTCTTGGACTCCATCTTACCAAATGCCTCTGTACACTTGTGTTATATATGAATAAACTTTCGAAGAAAAGTAACGCAAAAGTAATCGATTACTTATATTTGTTCAGCTACTTTTTGTGGGGCTGTATTTTTCGGATGAATTGGATTGGAAAACATTTATTGTCAGCAATAAGCAATTTGTTGGCGCTAAACTTAAATGGCCTCAAGTCCGTTGCTCTCTGCAACCTTTTGAGCCCACTCAGTAGCCCGAACTTGCGCAATAACGGGTCATGAGCTGGCCAGTATATCCTCCCACCGCTCTAAATAAGGGACTGGTAGTAGGTCCGCTGGTGGCGGCGCTTTTCTGCAGCTCCATAATATATAATCGTATCCTGTTATTGCCGCAGTGTTTACAATTTGCCATCCACGGCAGTTGGGGAGGGGGGTGCGTTTGAGTTGCGATCATGGTGGTTGCGATCTACTCGCGCCGGATCGGCCAAGGATCTACATGGCCGGTCTCGAGGGAGAGCGCGTTTCTTAGGCGTCTCTCATAGCCTGAACCAATTCATTTTTCTGGTTAAGACAAAAGCCTATACTTTACAAGTGAACGTAATGCGAACATTTCGTACCATTCTGCGTACAACTGTTGGTTAAATATGGTTAAACTACCAACAATAATTGCACTGATTATGCTATAACAACTGTATGGTATAACGAGGAAAGCTTGCGCTTTCTGGCTGCCTGTAATTTTTCAACAAGCGTGGCCGGGTGGCGTATTAGCAAACCATATCCCGTAGGAGCACTCGAGCAGACGACGCTTTGGCGCGGATGGATGGATGGATGGATGGATGGATAAGGCTGAACCCTTTGAATTGGGCGGCGGCGCCACAGGCCGCCTAGCCATGAATAGTAATATATAGTGTGGACTTATTCTTGCCTTCCTTCCACCAATCAGCTAACCTTCGTTTGAAACCCCAATGCTTTGGCTAAATCTGGCCCATTGCCTTGAACTATAGGGCGGAGCCCTTTATAGGAAATTATTAAGTGTTCAGGCGTTTCCACATCCTCCCCACACACCTTGCACAGCGTGTCTATCTCTTGGTACTTGACTTGGTACGTCTTAGTCCGCAATACTCCTGTCCTA
Organism: Amblyomma maculatum; assembly: GCF_055883805.1. Taxonomy (NCBI): domain Eukaryota; kingdom Metazoa; phylum Arthropoda; class Arachnida; order Ixodida; family Ixodidae; genus Amblyomma; species Amblyomma maculatum. Next base: position 186,253,150 of record NC_139344.1, read on the forward strand.
GCCTCGAACAACAATGAGCTGCCCCTAGAATTATCGTAAATGTTTTCTTTGGCTATTTCCTGCTTGAAAGTTCGGTACATTTCTAATGCTGATTTAGTCTCCATCTCTGTTTTCCACAGACCCCTCTCTGTTTCCTTAACCTTTTTCTTAATTGATAATTCCTGGCTGGTCCCCCTACTGCTGTCCAAATATTTGCTTGCCAATTTTCTTGTCCGCCTTCTCCATCTTGTGTCAACATTCCTCATGTAGAGGTAGCTGAAGACTTTCCTAGCCCACCGCTTTTCTCCCATTTTTCTCAATCGTTGCTCAAACGCTATCTTGCTGCCAGCTTCCCTGCTCTCAAAAGAAGACCATCCCAGGTCACGTCCTGCACGTGCACCCTGGTTTGGCGTATTCCCATGAGCTCCCAAAGCTAGCCTACCCACCCCGCGCTGCTTAATTTCCAACCGTGCTCGGACCTCTGTTTGGCAAAAGTCAGACTAGAAACCATCACCTTTCCAAATCCCTCGCACCACTTCATACCTATTGTAATTGCACAGCGCCCTGTTTTTCATGACGGCTGCGTTTCTACTTCCCTTAGCTGCCACATATTTTTCATGCTCCGTTTTCACACTCCGCTTCACCGCAGCGCCACCGCAGCGATCATTCAGCGGCCGCCTCCGTCGCGGCCGGCGGACTAGAGACTAGCAATATTTCTAGGGACCCTAGTGAAATGCTGCCACTCCCCCTCCATACATTTAATGGAGAACCCTGTGCATGCCTACTAATGTGCACCAGACGTACAATAAGGACTGAATAGATCTATACGTGCCGTCAAAAAATTTCTAGGCGAACAGAAATTTTGCCACAACTTGACTGGCTTTCAGTGCTTTTTTTTTTTCGTGATTTTCATCAAACATAATAGGAGGAGAAGGCAAAAAGCTGTGGACACAGCTTAACTGAGGCCTTACCCCCTCAATGACAAACAGCAGTAACAGAGCAATGACTACAAATAATGACGAGGAGTTAAAAAAAATAGATCAAGTTTTTAAGTATACATCACTTAAGCATGTGAAGAAAAAATAAAAGAATATCTTCATTCTAGCGATTGAGAAGGTTAAAAAGGAGCAAACTACATTCGGGTCGACTTTTTACAGATGTAAAGAAACATATTTCTCTACTTTTCGGCAGACACCAAGCATATGAAGACATACAACATAAGAATATTCAACTGTTTAATGCCCTTCGTAAAGAAAACATAACCTTTATTAGTCCTTGCAAAACTACCCAGCATAAAAATTTCTACTGAAAATTGATTTCTGCGCTTGTCTGTTTGAAAGTCCACTAACATTTTGATCGAGTCGTCCTCTCGACAAATGCGTTTGAAGAAAGCGTACGCACGAACACTATCGCAGCGCGGTGTCCCGCACATATCACACGTTCGAGCAGTTGTTGAAGTGTTGGCAGAGACACAACTCGCCCTACAGTGGCTCTCGCACTCTGCGGACAGCTACTACTACATTCTGGATGAACGGCAGCAATTTTGCGCGCATATTTTGTTGCATGCTGAAGTGAAAAAACACTACTGCGAACGTGCTGCCTGACGTCTTGTAAACAGCAGCAACCACAGCCACGAAATGGAAGTGGTCTTTGGAAATTGGAAGTATAACGTACGGAACACCCAACTGTGCTATGCGATGCGAAGAAACACTGAGCACAATAGGATCACCAGAAAACAGCGTGAAGCAGCGCGGCGATGACGTCGAGAGATAGAAAGGTTAACACCTAGACTGGCAGAGTCGGAGAAACAACCGGACGGTGGCGGACGAAGAGACAAGAAACGTGAGCGTGCTGAAGACGCGAGAGATGATCGCTCCGTTTTCCCATCATGCTTTGCGCGGATACGTCAGGGGATGGCGTGGCACTGCGATTTCTGAAAAGTTTTATTCTCAAGCACTTATATATATACTTGATAACAAGTGTCCTGATATGTGCAAGCAATAGACTGCATATGTGCAAAGATATATAAAATATTCTCTTAAATAGTTATATATTTTGTTAGCACTACAGTTAACCAAGGTCACACGCCACATTCTGTTATTTCTTTGTCGACAATAAAACTAAAGCCATTAGTTAGAGCTGGTTTGTGTTCTTCGGAGAAGTTGGGCGCCACGAAGCTGTGCCACGTTTAGCTGTTGCAATTGGCGTATGCCCTTTTTGCGAACACGATTCACATTGAAGCTCACCTCTAATATCATGGTAGGCTGCATCTAATGCAGCATATTTCAGGACCGCATTTTATAGATTTTTCAAAGGAACCAGTTCATGCATCAGTTAATGCAGTTCTTACATTCGCTGTTCATATACTCTGAAAAACCACAACAATCAGTTGAAACCCACCAATGTAGACTCTTGAAAAAGCGCAACTGAAATTTAGTTAGCAACCGTTGAGTATCATAGCAGGGACAGCGCCAATTTCTAGTTATAGTGATGACCAGTATGTCTTTTGTTTTTGTCATTTCAAGAGAATTTGTGTGGTTCTTGTTCACTCACTTTCGTGTGACAGGGTGCATGATCCCTTACAACTGCCCTGGAATCTATTTAGCATGGTCTTATAAAAGGACAAGTAAATGGAACGTCCCACAGAGTTCCTTCTTTGGAGGTTCGAACATAGCCCAGAAGAGAGCTCGCAGGGACATCCTGCGGATTACCCTGTTAGGATGTGGGATATAGGGGTTTAAACGGGACGTCCCTGGGAGTTGGTGTGTTGTCTGGGATTGCAGCTATTTCAGAGAACACCATGAGAAATGCCGTGTTTCGAACACCCCAGTCGGATTTGCAGTATGTTGCGGCATGCCGATTCGTTGCACACAGATGGATGAAAGAGCGGGTGCACTCGAATGATCTCTTGCCGTTTTCTGTCCAGTTGGATGCAAAATGCATCTTTTAAGTATTGAAGTATTTTATTGCTGACTGCAGACATATATCAGTGGTCAAAAGCATATAATTTCGAAAACACGGCAAAGTGGATCAGATGGGCTTACACAGAATTTAGCATCTCTTCCTAGCTTTTACACACTTGTCAAAAATAATGTAAGATACAGCCAGCAGAAGACAGTCTATAAAATGCAGGGATCTCAGCACAGCATGAATATCACTGGCACAGTTTTCCTTCATGTCAAACACACTCCAAATATCACAACAGCGTGTCCACATTATATTTTTATGCTATTTCTTCGTAGGAGATGGCACCTAACTGAACCAAACCTGTCCGTTAGATCACAGCTGTAACCTGTTATTGTATATGCAGGGTGATCCACTTTTAGGGTGGACGTGCAAGTATGCAGCTATGTTCTTTAGAGTGCTCATGCTTTTAACATGACTGCACATCAAAGTAAAGTGGTGTGCGTGCAGGATGATCTGGAGGGGGTTCTGTGCATAATTTGCCAATTAACTTTTATGCACGGCCACGACAGATGCACTGGAACTTTGAAGAGTGCGGTCACATACTTGCATGTTCACGCTAAGAGTGGATCACCCTGTACATTCTGTGAAAGTGTTGCTGCTAATCTTGGGCTTTGCTTTTAACTTCTTGTTATGTTACCCTTTATGAAATGCCACCTCAGGGGAGCGCGAAGGTACAAAATGAAATGAAAGAAATAGCACATTTTTGGAGCTGGAAACAATGGGGCATTCTAGTGCTGATTTACCCTTCAAATCTGTATATTGTGTACTTCTATGTGTTTTCTCAGTGCATCTATCTTCTTCCTCACTCTTTCATGTGTCTTCCAGGATTCTGTTAGCCCAGCTCTGCTGCACTTTCATTTGTCTAGGCGTGGCTGTGTAGGTCTTTGTCTTTTTGTCTGTCCACAACACCCTTTTATTGGGGATTCCCTGACTAGGAGACCACTGGTGGACACTGTCCCCTGTGATAGTGCATTGAGTGCTGCTGAAACATGCCCATAAGCAGCATCAAGTGCTTCCTGGTCACTCCAGTATACAGCCATGTTTCTGAACCTGTCAGTTGCATTTTGTAGCCTTGCTCTCAAGGCTCCGAGCCCCTGTTTTAAAGGTTTTGGAAGGATACAGAGTTGAATTCTGCTTGATATTTTGCGTGAAGAGAACTATGGCACCTCATTCGACTCTTCTGAACCTGTTTCAAGGCTCAGTTGAACATTGCTGGTGTAATGCTTAGGAAGCCTCTCAAAGCCCTAGCCTTCAATCAGTTGGAAAACTGTGCAGAAGTGTTTACATGGCAATTTATACTTTTTGAAGTCTGCACATATGCAGGTTGGTGTATTAAAGTTTATAGTGTGATACTGACCAGGTGTGCTGGAGTTGTCTTTAAACACAACATTTTCGGGTGAATTATGTTCATCAGTTTTGGTGCACTGCAGGCCAGTGTCCAACTTTTGCATGATGTGCTTTATGACTTGTGGAGGTCTATTGTGTAGGCAAATGGGTATGGTATCATGATACCTCCAATACTTCAAGGACCTCCTCATCTGTTCCTAGTTGAATTGTGTATTTCGCTCAGGCAGAAACTGGCTTTTAATGTCCATATTAGGAATGATAAGCTTTGTTTGCCATTCCTGGATTTCAAATAATGTTCTTTCAACAATTTGTTCTGTGATTCAGTGCTATTGGTGGTTATCACAACTGAGAATTTTGTTCTGTTGAATATGGAGTATTTGTCTGCTAGTGGCAATCATTGGCAAGACATATAACTCCTCAGTTTAGTGTTTTTCCAATGGTCAGAATTCATCAGCTGTTTTAATGCATCGTCATATTCTTCCTGAGACATCGCATGGGTCAGCCTCCTCAATAGAGAAAGTGCACCCTCACGATCAGCTACTCCACTCTCCTTCTTCTTTAGCCACCGCTCAAATGCCTGTTCCGTGTTGAGGCTGAGTCGCAATAAGTGGGACTCGCAAAGCATCAATGCACTGTTTGGGAAAATTTCAATCGCTCTCATTTCTGCTGAGCAACAGTCCACCATCCAGTTATAGGGCTCTAGCTCTGGGCACCAATGCTTAAAGACAGAAAGTGCCTCCGCTATGCAAGATGCAGTCTCGAACTGAACTATGAAAGCTCTGGCAGCCATGTAGCCAGTCGAAGTTTTCACTACTATGAAAAAAACAGAGGCAGCGTATAGTCTGTTGTCTTGTTGGTGGCATCTAAACAAACAGCACTGTACCCATATTTTAAAAGCAAATCCTTCATAAAACACGACTGGTAGCAAAATAATAATGCCTGCTCATATTCCTTTGCAACTGCCTCCAACTAATAATCATATCCCCCTTCAGTCTCGGAATTGACTCTTTTGTGGTATGATCGGAACTCGACATTGTCACCTGTACTACTGCTCTAAGGAGCCTCAACCATTGCTTCCACATCTTGATCAATGTTACTTGACCATTATTTTTTAAGTGCATAGTGAATGCGACTTATTATATTTTTGTTTGTCGGACAGGATGCTCGGCAGATGATATCAGGTTTTTCTTTTTCTGCAAACATCACATCTTCTACATAGTACCCCAGGCACTTCCTTACTTGCTGCACTGATGTGCCTTCTCTCACAAGCTGATGGATTTTTGCTGCAATTTCTGGATGAACAGTTTGTCCAAATGAAGTCACTTCGTCAAAATCATGTTCGATGTGCTTACATTTTCTTGTCATGTGGACATGTGCAACTAGCCGCGCATCATTTCTGTTGAAAAATAAAAGTTTATTTCTCCTATTCCTTGCGTTGATTGCGGATGTGTGCACCGGCTGTGAAACTGCCCCTGCCACGGTCACGGCTACAATGGCCCAAGTGGCATTTCTCCCTCTCCCTTAGCCTATAGACAAGTTGCCGCGACGAGTTTTGCGGTAAAAAAAAAAAAAAAAAAAAGTCCTTGATACAGCGCAACGGCCACGAACGGACGTTACACGGGGACATGAACAAAGCACACATGGGCGCGGCGGATCAAGAATGGAACACCAAACGCGCCCAAGCATCTGCATTAAAAAAGTCATTTTTTAAACGTATATAGTACAGCGCTGAAGATTGCGGTGTGCGCTCAAAAGCAAATAAAAACAAAAATTTAAAAGGTCGATCCTTCGCCAAGACGAGATGCGGCGACGAGGTTTGAAGAAAAAAAAACCTTCTATTTCTCTCTTTCCATTTTCACTCCCGTTAGCAATATCGTCTTCTGCTCAATTCCTTACCCTGGGTGTCGGCCATCCGCCCCTTGGACCCTGTCCCGACCACCGCTTTGGCGCACGTGCCTGGATTTCGACGCGCGCATGCAACAACGTCGGACCTAGCTCGCATCGCATGCGATGAGAGAGCAGCGATTCGGGGAATGAAAGGAGTGCGAAATGCGTGAGGATAGGAGTGAGCGGTGCGTCAGCTTTCGTTCTAATGAACACTCTCCCCTTCCCTTACGGCACGGCTCAGGTGTCGACGCAGCTGCGGCTCAAGGTCAAGCGTGGCGCGTCCGCCGGGGATACGTGACGGCTCGAAACCTGGCGCAGTATTGCTTGCGCAATAAAAAAAGTCATCTTTTTAAACGTATTCCGAGGGACGAACGAAAGCAGCCAAACTGCGACGGAGAGAGAAGCAACAGCACGACCAACACGCTCCTGTGGCCGCGAGGCAGTGCGCGCACCCGTGGCAGGGCAATGGTGAGCCTCTGTGCGTTCATCGAGCGGGCGGGCTTGAAGCTTCGCTTACTCTTCGCCAGGTAGTGCGTGCGTGACCTGAACGCTCCGTGTGTGCTACCTTGGACGTATGCTGCCGGGCGCCCCACCCCGGCAGCGCGATCTGTCTGCGACAGGACGCTACGTGCGCGCGACTATGTATATACATCAATGGTATTACATATATATGTGTATATATTTTGTAAACAATTGCAGGGGCCGCTCGCGCGCAGGCATTTGTGGACAGTGCTCGGACACTTGCGCGCGAGCGATGCGAACTCGTTGACCGTCTTTACTTTGTAAATAATGTACAAAGCTCCCCTGTCCTTTCTTCCTATCGCTCCCCTCTTTACTTCCCCTCGCTATCCTCTCCCTATCCCCTTTTCCTTCCCGCCGGCCGCAGCTCAAGTGCTTCAGTTTTTTAGATAGCAGTTGCCGCGGCCGGCAATACTCGTTTCCTTCTTTTTGATTATTAAAAAAAAAATAAATCAACCACTACCACCTACCACCACTCCGATGTCTACGACCTAATTACATTCACGTTCTTAACATGGCACGCAAACATGATTCACTTTGCACCACCAATTAAATGCATGCTCGGAAATGAAAGAGTATATACCGCAACGGGCAGCCCTGTGACACGTCATGCAGCCCTATGACACTCTACGACATAAAAAGTCGGCGCGAGTAACGACTTGGGTCTTCATACACACACACACACACACACACACACACAAACAAAGAAACACAACATTTTATTTCCCCACGAGATACATTATAGCTGTTCAAGTGAGGAGAAAATTGCCCATGCCGCGGTCACGGCCTCGGCCAGAATATGGTTAGCCCAGCGCTCTGCATGCAGGAGAGAGTTGACGATCTTACAATGCGGCAGTCCAAATTTCCTTCGCTGCTCACTGCATGAAATTTTAGTTGCGCACTGCGGTGAATATTAAGTGATAGCTGAACAGCTCATTTGGTCGAAAGCTGTTAGCGTAGTAGTAATAATAGTCGTAGCAGCAGTAGAAGTGTCTGCACGGCCGCGTGTCAGAAATAATTGGGGTCTGCGTAAAAATTCTACCATGGTAATTTGTGGTTCTAGTGAATGATGATTGATTGGTGTGTAATAAGTGATGACGCATTAAGAAATGGTAATTAACTGGTGAATTAAGAAATTAAAAGAACAAAAATTGAAAAATGGAGTTTGAAGGTGTCAAAATCCTCACAGTGTAAAGTCAGTGCTTGATGATGCTAATTAAAAAAAATTAGAATGCCTCATTCAGCAATTGAAATAATTGAAAAAAATTAAAAAGGGAGGGGATTCAAAGGTATCAAAATGCTCAGAATTATAGTGTACTAGAGTTCACTATACTCAGAATGTAAAGCCAATGCTTGATGATGCTAATTAATAAGATTTAGAGCATATCGATCATTGATCCATCAAATTAAACTTAATCAAAATGAAAAAAAAATAGGGATTAAAAGGAATCAACATGCTCAGAATGAAAAACAATGCTTGATGAGGATGATTAAGAAAATTTTGAGAGTTTAATTGATCAAGTAATTTAAACAATTGAAGAAAATGAAAATTCGTAAATGGGGTTTGAAAGATGTCAAAACGCTCACAGTGAAAAGTGGATGCTTAGTGTTGCTCATTAATAAACTTTGGCTGTGTAATTTATCAATTAATTGAACTATTTGGAAAATAAAAACTTGGAAAATGGGGGATTCAGCCCTAGCTCGTAACTTGCAGTCATAATGCAAGGTAGCATGAATAAGCTTTTTGCAAAGTAGCATGTACTGCAAGTGTGGAGTCTGCAAAACCATTACCTGTAATGACTGGTAGTCATAATTATCATTCATGACTCTTAGTCACATGCAACATAGCATACGACACAGCACTTTAAAAGTAGCATACTCTAACGAGGAGAGTCTAAAAATTGTGCAGTCACACCTCACTCATAAGCATGACTCATGACATATTTTTGTTATGACAATTAGCTGACTCACGGTTATAAACAAAGGCCGACAATGAGTGTGCTGCAATCACTCTAGAATAGCTATCCCATGATGTGACTTGATGCAGCCTAAAGTTTAAATACTGCTCAGAATTAACTAATTTATGGCTATTAAGTAAGACCAGCAACTTGCGTACTGGAATCGTACTCGACATATGCCATCCCGTGATATGGCTTGCCATTGAAGCCTGAAGTTCAGAATTGTTGCTCACAATTACAATTAATGGCTATTAATTAGCACTGATAACTATGGTATTGCAATCATACTCTATATAAGCTATCACATTGTAGCCTAAAGATAAAAAATGTTAATTATAAATATATAATTAATTGATATTTATTAAGATGCGTAATTAGTATGCTGAAATTGTCCTCAACATAAGCTGTCTCGTGATATATGACTTGACATTGTAGTCTAAAGTTGTAGTGTTAATCACAATTAACTATTAACAAGTGTCGGTAAAGTCTGGAAATTAGTATATTGCAATCATAGTCGATATAAGCTATCCTTTGATATATGACTTGACACTGTAGCTTAAAGTTCAATTCTTAATCACAATTAACTAAGTAATATTAATGACTCAAACCAGCAATTAATGCAGTGCAATCGTACTCGGTATAAGCTATCCAATGATATGTGACTTGATGTTATAGCCTTAAGTTCAATTTTTAGTCACAGTTAGTTAAATAACAGCAATTAATGAACTATAACAAGTGTCGGCAAACTCTGGAAATTAGTGTATTGCAATCGTACTCGATATAAGCTATCCTTTGATATATGACTTGACATTGTAGCTTAAAGTTCAATTCTTAATCACAATTAGCTAAGTAATGTTAATGACTCAAACTGGCAATTAATGCAGTGCTATCGTACTCGGTATAAGCTAGCCAATGATATGTGACTTGATGTTATGGCCTTAATTTCAATTTATAATCACAGTTAGTTAAATAACACCAATTAATTAAGACTTGAAAATAGTCTAGCGCAATGGCACTCGACGTAAGCTATCCAACAATATATGACTTGATGTTGCAGCTTAAAACTCATTTTTGTTCGCAATTAACTAATTAATTATTGAATAGTTAGTACTTACAAGAACGTTAGTGCAATTATACTCTATATAAGTTTTGTATTTATATAGCAGGCATGGTATTGTACCTAAAATAATACACAGCTACTGCGGACACATTGTACACGCTCTGCACAGGATATGCTTATCAGCCAAGGGACGCTAGGAATTAAAACAATGCGTCGGCAAATGATATTTCCTGCTAAGAAAAGTCATTTTGATTTAATTACAAATGCTGCGATCCTCCCAAAAAAGACACATAAGGTTCCTAATCAGCTAATACGGCCGAATTCTTCTTTTACACCAGCCTAGTTCTATTAGCGTGCCACTCGTACGCTGGGGACCAAAATGGCAGTCCACCAAGCTTGACGATCGTTTTTGGCCAAAATAGGCAACCCTGGCATGAGATGTTACCACCATATTATAACTCTATAAACCACTTTTTCGACCCTTGGAGAAACTGGTTTGACTGGGGAAAGTCGTCAACACTTTCCTGTGCTACGAGAGCAGCCCAGCTCCCCAATATGGCAGCACCCTTCACCACTTTGTAAAATCGTGTATACGGGCGTAGCGGCAAGGCTCACTAAGCAAGGGAAGAGCAGGGTGCCTATCAACCCAGGTAGCACCGAACATTACAATGATGTTATAAATTTGTTATCTAAGTTGCCTGAATGTTGCTTAACATATTCTGTGACATAAAAATAACATTAGCAGAACATTCAAAAGAAACATTTTACTATAGTGACTTTTGAATGTTACGATAATGTTATTCAATGTTTATATTGCATTGCAAATATTATTTTAATGTTACAAACAAATGTAGTTTTAATATTGTCTCCTAAATGTTAAAGTAATATTTGGATCATAACTGTAAAACAACAGCATATATATTTCAGGCACTGAGTCCCAGCACTTTGCCCTTTTTCTTCCAGTAACCATGTTTTGTTTTTTTTTCAATAACACTTCTTTGCAACTAGCTTTGAGATGATGCCCACCATAGAGTGCAAGCACAGCCCTAATATTTTGCAAGAAAGTATTGCTTATTATTCATTCGCCACTATCACTCATGGAACATCCTTCGGCAGTGGATATGAAAGGTTGACTCTATGCTATTTGTTCAGAGGTGAGTGTAGGAATGGTGCTGTATTATGGAGTTGTGCTTGTATTGTGGTTTTTATAAAGCGTGGAAGCTGTGTACCATCACGAGCATGCAGTGGGCTTATAGATGCTCGTGCAAGGTTGCTCTACTTTTTCACGAATGTTACATTTATGTTCCGTAAATACTAGATTTATGTTGTTTAAATGTTTATAGAAACATTATACTAATATTTATATGCACATTGCTAAAACATTAGAAAAAAAGGACATTAACAACATCAAAATAATGTTCGACTGAAACAAAAATGTAACACTGCTGTAATGTTTCGGTGCTACCTGGGAAGAGGCCACCTAGGACACACTTCTCCGCTGGGCGGTATGGGGAGCTGTGAAACTGCGTTTGTCCTAGTAACTTTGATTGAGAGAGATGTTTAGTGTAGCTGAATACCTTTTAAAGAGGAAACGCGGCAGGATTAACGACAATAACCTGGAAAGACAGCTCTTGAAAATTAATGTTTAACTATCACGCAGTCCACAGTTTCTCTGTCTCTACAACACCCGCGATACATTAGTGGTGTGGGAGGAGTCTTGGACTCCATCTTACCAAATGCCTCTGTACACTTGTGTTATATATGAATAAACTTTCGAAGAAAAGTAACGCAAAAGTAATCGATTACTTATATTTGTTCAGCTACTTTTTGTGGGGCTGTATTTTTCGGATGAATTGGATTGGAAAACATTTATTGTCAGCAATAAGCAATTTGTTGGCGCTAAACTTAAATGGCCTCAAGTCCGTTGCTCTCTGCAACCTTTTGAGCCCACTCAGTAGCCCGAACTTGCGCAATAACGGGTCATGAGCTGGCCAGTATATCCTCCCACCGCTCTAAATAAGGGACTGGTAGTAGGTCCGCTGGTGGCGGCGCTTTTCTGCAGCTCCATAATATATAATCGTATCCTGTTATTGCCGCAGTGTTTACAATTTGCCATCCACGGCAGTTGGGGAGGGGGGTGCGTTTGAGTTGCGATCATGGTGGTTGCGATCTACTCGCGCCGGATCGGCCAAGGATCTACATGGCCGGTCTCGAGGGAGAGCGCGTTTCTTAGGCGTCTCTCATAGCCTGAACCAATTCATTTTTCTGGTTAAGACAAAAGCCTATACTTTACAAGTGAACGTAATGCGAACATTTCGTACCATTCTGCGTACAACTGTTGGTTAAATATGGTTAAACTACCAACAATAATTGCACTGATTATGCTATAACAACTGTATGGTATAACGAGGAAAGCTTGCGCTTTCTGGCTGCCTGTAATTTTTCAACAAGCGTGGCCGGGTGGCGTATTAGCAAACCATATCCCGTAGGAGCACTCGAGCAGACGACGCTTTGGCGCGGATGGATGGATGGATGGATGGATGGATGGATAAGGCTGAACCCTTTGAATTGGGCGGCGGCGCCACAGGCCGCCTAGCCATGAATAGTAATATATAGTGTGGACTTATTCTTGCCTTCCTTCCACCAATCAGCTAACCTTCGTTTGAAACCCCAATGCTTTGGCTAAATCTGGCCCATTGCCTTGAACTATAGGGCGGAGCCCTTTATAGGAAATTATTAAGTGTTCAGGCGTTTCCACATCCTCCCCACACACCTTGCACAGCGTGTCTATCTCTTGGTACTTGACTTGGTACGTCTTAGTCCGCAATACTCCTGTCCTAGCCTCGAACAACAATGAGCTGCCCCTAGAATTATCGTAAATGTTTTCTTTGGCTATTTCCTGCTTGAAAGTTCGGTACATTTCTAATGCTGATTTAGTCTCCATCTCTGTTTTCCACAGACCCCTCTCTGTTTCCTTAACCTTTTTCTTAATTGATAATTCCTGGCTGGTCCCCCTACTGCTGTCCAAATATTTGCTTGCCAATTTTCTTGTCCGCCTTCTCCATCTTGTGTCAACATTCCTCATGTAGAGGTAGCTGAAGACTTTCCTAGCCCACCGCTTTTCTCCCATTTTTCTCAATCGTTGCTCAAACGCTATCTTGCTGCCAGCTTCCCTGCTCTCAAAAGAAGACCATCCCATGTCACCTTGCACGTGCACCCTGGTTTGGCGTATTCCCATGAGCTCCTAAAGCAAGCCTACCCACCCCACGCTGCTTAATTTCCAACCCCTGCTCGGACCTCTGATCTCATACACAGGACTGCATTGGCAAAAGTCAGACTAGGAACCATCACCCCTTTCCAAATCCCTCGCACCACTTAATTCCACAGCGCCCTGTTTTTCATGACGGCTGCGTTTCTACTTCCCTTAGCTGCCACATATTTTTCATGCTCCGTTAGGTATTCAGCTCCAGTATTTATCCACACCCCAAGATACATGTACTTATTCACTACTTCCAGCATGTCCTCCTGTATCCTATGTTCGCCGGCCTCATTAACATTAAAAATCATGACTGCCGATTTTTCCTTGCTAAACTGCAGACCTAACTTATCTCCCTCTGTACCGCAGATATCCGTCAACTCCTGGAAATCTACCCTGTTGTCAGCCATCAGTACTATATCATCTGCATACATTAGTCCTGGTAATGACTGTGGAATAAATTCTCCTTGCTTGAATAAAGAATGGTTGAAGCCGAGTCCACTCCCCTCTAGTTTAGCCTCTAATCCTTGCAGGTACAGCATGAACAACAAAGGTGACAGGGGACATCCTTGTCTAAGCCCCTTCTTTACCTAGGCTTCGACACCTTTTTTCCCCATTTTATTAGCACCTGGTTATCCTTATATCTTTTAAAAGATTGGTTACTCCGCTTTCCACACCTAACACATCCAGAATACTCCATAAGTCTGCTTGAAGTACTGTCATAGGCTCCTTTGATATCTAGAAAAGCTAGCCATAGGGGTCTGTGTTCCTTTTCTGCTACCTCGATACACTGTGTCAATGAGAACAGATTGTCCTCTAACCTCCTTTGCTTCCGGAAGCCATCTGCAGCTCTCCCAGCACCCCCTTGCTCTCTACCCATGTCTGCAGTCTGTCCTTTATAATCTGCATCACCACCCTGTAGACCACTGATGTTTCTGTTATGTGACGGTAGTTGCCTATGTCAGCTTTGTCCCCCTTTCCCTTATATATCATGCTCATTCTACTTAGTCTCCATTCATCAGGAACTTTGCCATCCATTAACATTTTGCTCACCACCTCTCTTAACGTTTCCTTAGACTTTGGACCCAACATCTTTATTAACCTAATAGGGATACCATCTGGGCCTGCTGATGTGCTACTTGGTACTCTCTTCTCAGCCCTTTCCCACTCTCTTTATCCAATTGGAACAATTGCACTAACCGGTCTATCGTCCTCTACTAAGGCCCCTACAACACTTCTTTGTTCTTTAAACTTTTCTGACATCGTTAGTCGTATATGCTCTATTGCCTTTTCCCCTTCTAGCCGAATACCTTGATCTGTAACAATAGACCTCTGCTCTAGGCTAGTCTTATTACTAAGGGAATTCAGGTGTTGCCAGAATTTCTTAGCTGCATTTTTATCCCTTTTGTTTACTTCTGACAGCCACTGGGACCCTTGTCTTCTAATTTTCTCATTGATTAAGTAGGATGCCTCCCTTCTACATTTTATGTATTTATCCCATTTTCTCTCAAAGTCTGCTTCTGGGTCTCCCCTATGCTTAGAATATGTGTGTTCCCTGGAGGCTTCCTGACGTTTCTCTATAGCTTTCTTCACCTCTCCATCCCACCAGCTCTTTGGTTTTCGTCTTGTTCTTTTTTTTCCTGACTCGCACCTTAGCCAACTCTAGCCTAAACAGTCCCATTAACTTTGTGTATGTCCACTCTGCTTTATTATCCTTAGAGATTACTGCTTCAATTTGGGTGCTTGCGGTTTCTATTTGCTGCTCCGAGTAAAAGATCCCATCTGGCTGGTCATCATGTTTCATTCCCGAATTAGTTTTTATTCCAAAACTCATCTTGATACGTTTATGATCACTGCCTAGACTCCTGGCACCATGTTCATCTATGTTCATGACCCTTAGCCTATCGTACATCCTGTGTGACATTATCATATAATCTATTGTTGAATGCAGACTCCCTACCTCCCACGTTATGACCCCGTCACACTTCTCAGTACTGTTACAGACAACTAAGTCGTGTCTTTCACACATATCCAGCAGCATGGCACCTGTCGAGTCTGTGTATCCATCTATATATCTTCTATATGAGCATTCATGTCCCCTGCTATAATTATTCCGCATCCTTTTCCTAGCTCATTAATGTCACCTGCTATACATTCTACCATTTTTTTTGTTTTCCTCTTTGGCAGTTGCTCCTGTCCACAGGTATACAAAGCCAAGGAGTGTTTGCTCCCCTGCCACTTTTCCTTTTAGCCATAAATGTTCCTTACATTCCTGTTTGACTCTTTGCCAATTTGTACTTTTATGGATGAATGCCCCAATTCCCCCTCCCTTTCTGCTGCCCTCTGTTCTGTTGCAGTATTCCCATGCATAATCAGGGTTACAGGGTGGTTGCTCCATGTCCCGAAGATGAGTCTCCACAAATCCATAAACCATTAACTTCTGCCTAAGCTGCTCTTCTATTTCCTCCCATTTTAGCCTATTCCTGCCTCCTTGCATGTTAATATACCCTATGTCTGAATTAATCTGGCTCTTGTGCCTGTTGCTTCTCCTATGGCTTCTATGTTTGTTCGTCCTCTTGGTCGCCTTTGTTTACATTGGTGGCTTCAGGGCCCTGGGCCCTCCTAAAAAAGCTGTTGCCTGGCGGCCTATCCTGCCACCTACCCTCCTACCGGTGGCCCGGCTGTAGTGGATGCCTTCTCGTGCAAACGGGTGGAGGCCGACCTCGTACACATCCCTGTTAACCTCCATTGTGGTGTACCCAAGTCGTCGGCTTAGGCTCCTAATGACGCGTGATTCCTCTGAGAAGCGCCGCCTGGCGACAAATAGTGTATATATTGCCTAAACCAAATAAGAGCACATTTCAAGGCCACCGTTCCCGTTAATTAAAGCTGTCACGACTTGTGCGTATGGCCGCTTCATTGTTTGCGATCTCGTGCTGTATTCATACAAATGGCGCATCATTTGTGTTTATGCACCGAACAGCGTTGGCGAAAGGCGCGATTTCTTTGAAGGTATTCGTCAGTATTGCAACTCTGAAAGGCTAACTGTGATAATGGGAGACTTCAATTGTGTACTGTCCGCATCAGATAAAACGAGTAGAAGGCCGCATAGTGATGCCAGCACCTGTGTTCTCGCAGAATTGGTAAATGAGTTTAACCTTGTTGATGTGGCTGGATGTCTGGAGGGTGGACGAGCTGCTCAGTTCACTCATTTCCAGGCTTCTAGCCACGCTCGACTCGATAGGATGTACATATCTCTTGATCTGGTGCCTGTATGCCACGAATACCACCTTAAGCCAGTATCGTTCAGCGATCACTGCTTGGTCACCGTCACTATCGCTGGGAACAAAACTAAAAGTCAAGGATTTGACTGGCAAACGTGGAAGTTAAACTCAAAATTATTATCTGATGACAGTTTACAAGCCGACGTTGAAAGGCATATAGCAAATATGAATGACAAAGGCGTAACAAAGTTAGGGGCTAAATGGGAGGTTTTTAAACAGAATGTCAAAATGACAGCATTGGAAAGATCGAGCGCTATAGCCAGACAAGAAAGGGCCGAAGAAAGGTCCCTTCACGTGAATCTACAGCGTCTAATCGATGTGGAAAGCAATAACCCCGGTTTGTTCATAGACGACATACGAGCCCTTAAGGGCAAGCTTGAACTACTCGACGCTAACCGATAACGCGGTGCCCTTGTCAGAGCTAGAGCCGAACGGCTGATAAGGGGGGAAGGTCCGACAAAAAGGGTGTTAGGCACAGAAAAGTGGCACGCTCGAAGGAATCAGATATATGAAATTGAATACCAAGGGACCATTACCAACGAAAAGAAAGAAATCCAGCAAGCTTTCTTCGAGCATTATCGTCAGCAGTTCGCACGACGTGCAGTTGATATCGAGAGTTTCAAGAGAGTTTATTTACCTTTAATGCCACAACTCGACGAAAAGACGACATGTGTGCTAGAGACCCCCATCACGGAGGACGAAGTGAAATGCGCTATAGGGAATTTTAACCCCGGCAAATCGCCTGAGCCTGATGGACTTAGCGCCGCATTTTATAAAGCTTTCCAGGATTTTCTCTCGCCGGTACTCGAAAAAGTGTATAATGAAGCATATGAGCTTAATGTTCTGCCGCCGTCCTTTGCATCTTCTCATACTGTGCTAATTCCCAAAACGGAGGATCGAGGTCAGTTACGCAGTGTTACCTCTTATCGGCCGATTAGTTTAACCAATGTCGACTATAAAATTTTTATGAAAATACTAGCTAAAAGACTGCAAACAGTTATTAAAGATATTGTTGGAGACCACCAAACATGCGGTATTAAAGACAGGCCCATTTTTACGAACATTCACATCGCGAGGGCCATTCTTGAATGTTGCGATGCTGGTGGACTTGGAGTAGCAATGCTCCAAATAGATCTTGAAAAGGCTTTTGATAGAGTGCCCCACGACTTGCTTTTGTGTATATTAGACTATGTCAAGGTTGGATGCGTCATCAGAGAAGGAGTGGCTATGGCTTACAGTGCTTGTACAACTAGGCTAATTGTGAACAAATCTGTCGGTGACAGTATTGCTGTCCAACGCTCAGTTCGTCAAGGTTGCCCCCTTTCACCTCTTCTCTTTTGTATCTATCTTGAACCTTTATGTTTAAGCATTATCAAGCATGAGAAAATGCGGGGCTTCAAGCTGCATCAAGCAGAAGTGAAGCCTTTGGCTTATGCCGACAATGTCGCGATGTTTTGTGTAGACTACGAAAGCATCATAGAAGTTGTGAAAACTGTAAAAGATTTTTGCGCTGTAAGCGGCAGTGCTGTTAACTGGGGCAAGTGCCTGGGCTTCTGGCACGGTGACTGGCCAGCGACCCCAGGCATTTTTGCTAACATGAAATTTGTTACCAACCCTGTCAGCTACCTTGGTGCCCCTCTTGAATCGTATGGCACATCTGTTTCTGTGCCAGTTAGTCAATCGTTTCATGTTTTTGAGGAATGTGAAAAATCCATTTCTTCGTACGGTCTGTCAGTTACGCCTGGGTCAAGCTCTCCCGGGAATTGTTGTTTCTTCTGACCGCATGTCAGGAGGTGTCCACGGGTATCTAAGGGAAGTGGTCTTGGCGTACAGGTTTTTGATGGTGCGGTTTACTTTAGACTATTTGTGGAGTGTAAACCGGAAAAAACTGTATAAAGACTTGTGTGATGTGGTGCTTCCAGAACCGTTGTACAGAGCTGTGTACTCGTCCACAGGGGGCAAAAATGTTCTTAAAAGAGTGAAGAGGATGATGGTGCCGGCAGGGGTGAAAACGTTATTTTTTAAGCTGCACACTAGAACATTGGAGTATAAAGAAATGGAAGGAACAGAAAGGGCTTTTTGTACCCTGGGGTGTCCACTGCATATAATATGCAGGAAAGAGGAGACGATTGAACACATGTTTCTCGAATGCTGGGATGCCGTATTTTTATGGGACGTGCTGCAGAGGACGCTTAAAAAAGAACTACCCATAAGCCCACATGGTATCCGATTCTTGCCAGTAGAAGCGAACAATGATACACCGTTGGATATCTTTTGATGCTACTGGCTCTCCACAGCATATGGAAAAGCAGAATGGCTGTAGAGCACGGTGACGTCGATGCACGTTCAGCGAGACAGCTCTTTAGAGAGCATACGGGCATATGTGGACGAACAGAAAGCTTTAAAACTAGAGCCAGAATGGTTAGTTAGTTTTGAAGGGTTGTCACATATGAGGGATTTTTAATCCGACAACTTCAGCTAAGGAAGGAGCTGAAGCTTTAAGTCAATGCTTGATCTTTTATTTTGTCGTGTTATTGATGTCACATGTGTCTTTTTTTCTGTACGTCCTCGGTCAGGAAATAAAGAAAAAAAAATAAAAAATTTTGGTGGGCGCAATGGATCAACATCACCCATCTATGCACTGATGCCACTGAAGCATATCTGTTCGACTCCTGTGTTGTAATTTGTTTTCTGATTTTTTTTTTTTTTTTTTTTTTGCAATTGCCTTTACCACAATTATATTCTGTCTTCAGTGAGTTTTGTTACCTTTAGGTTGCGTTCAGAGAGACGTTCAGCAACAATCGGCATGACAGCAGTTACACTAAGCAATTACATTTCCCCATTATCATTTCCTGCGTCAGTGAGTGTATGCTACCTTTAGGTTGCGTTCAGAGATATCTTTCAGCAACAATCGCCGTTTACAGTGATTTATGTTACCTTTAGGTAGCGTTCCGAGAGACCTTTAAGCAACAATCGCTGTTTAACTCGCTGAGAGCGTCGCCAGCTACAGTGCGCCTACGGGATATGGTTTGGCAATACGCGGCCGGGAGTAAACAAACCTACATGCACCGAAAAAGACAAAAAGAAGAGAGCGAAACCGAAACTCGCGAAACCGTGTGCTTACCGCTGCTCGTACGCGAGGGGGCAGCAGGTTACTTCCGTTTTCTGCAATCTGCCTTGAGCCTGCTTGAACTGCGGTGAGCAGTCATATGATCAATAAGGTGTGAAAATGTCTCAGCTCCTATTTAATATGAGCAATGGCTATCTTGAAGGGTTGGTTCGAGGTTTTAAGGGTGGAATCCTTAAGCAGAGCGATTACTTGAACCTCGTACAGTGCGAGACCCTCGAAGGTGAGACGCCGTGGACTTTTAAACCCGCGCTTGGCGCTACACCCATCCCCGGCGCCCTTTACCTTGGTATTCCTTGCATATGTTTTAAACCTTCGCGCATCGTACTGTAGTGCAGCATTTATGTGACTTCTTGTTGTATTCTGTGATATCATTAATTGATCAGCTTGAATTTGTGCACGCTACCGACTTTACAGGCGGCGTGCTATGTTTTAGAGCAGGTGGTTGCAGATCCTCTTTTGCTGTTTGCTGATCACAAGTTTCACTCGAAACTTTTTGCTTCTCGATACAGAAGTATCGAAAGACGATACTTCTGTATCGTTTTTAAAGACGTGTATTGTGACCTATCTCTGTGCATAATGCAAGCGTACTTGCATACAGGTTCCGCATGAAACGGAGATAAGTTTTTGCGGTGCTAGGGTAGGGTATGTGCTATGGAGGTTATTTAGTTTAATAAGCAGGTCATTCTTCGTGGATACATGCGAGGAGCGCTTGTGACTTGTTTCAAATTCTCTCAAAGCATGAAAACCTGCATAACGCTGCAGTAAAAACAAGATTGCCGATTTTTCTGCTGTCTTGTCGCTGCGGCTAGGTTACAATTGCGGTGCACCATTTCTACACATTTTTTTTAGAAGTCTGCTTGCAATAATCAACAGTCATCTGGATGGCAGTGTTCATTTAGGCACGTAATTTTGCGTAATGAGCTTGTTGCCACAAGAGTGTCATTTTCGTCTTCACAAAGATATAAAATTTTGTCCTGCTGTTTTCTTTCAGATTTGAAGCTTCACCTTCAGAGCACAGATTATGGTAACTTCCTGGCAAATGAAGCAAGCCCTCTCACTGTTTCTGTTATTGATGACAAGCTGCGTGAAAAGCTCGTGGTGGAATTTCGGCACATGAGAAATCATGCTGTTGAGCCATTGGCCACTTTCTTGGACTATATTACGTAAGCATCATCTTTGTTCTGTAAACACCTCCACCTTTATTGGAGTATAACCTCCTGCATTATCCTTGCCTGGTCATAGGTGTTGATGTCAAAAGATGCTGTCGCATTTAAGGCCATGGAGGAAGAAAGAATAGGGCTCGATCAGTGCACCTGCACCGTGGCGAGAGCGGCTGCTGGTGTGTGCCACTAGTGGTAGCAAATTGTTTACGAGGCTATGCTTTCCCCGTTTCTGCTTGCAATTGCACAGGACAGCGGCACGCGCATGCGCTCGCAACCAGGACTTTTAGATAATCTTGAATGGTTACGGCACGGGCACCAAGGCTATATTGGGGCTCGACTTAACTGAGGCTTTCGACAATGTTGCCCATGAGGCAATATTGAGGAGCCTATCAGGTATAAGGCCAGGGGGTAGGACCTTTCGGTACATCAGATCATGATGTCAGGACTGCAGAGATTGTGATCGGAAAAGCAAGATCGGATTCCTTCCTGCTGAGAGGCGAGGGTACACTGCAGGGGTCGGTTTTATCGTCATTCCTCTTTAATATAGCCTTGATCAAGATACTGCCGAGGCTGGAAGGAGTATCTGGTTTGAAGCACACATTTTCCGCGGGTGATGTCACTCTTCGAGCCACCAGGGGTAGAGACGGACAACTCGAGGGTATGCTACAACTGGCAGTAGATATTGTGGAGGAGCTAGGTGGAGAGGCAGGACTCTCGTGCTCTCAGTCTAAGTCCAAGCTTTTTGTAGTAGATAAACCAAGAAGGATACATGCGTTGCACTATGTGCCGCTACTGCCGCTAGATGTAAAGGTGGGGGTGTGCTGGTCGCTGAGATTCAAACGATTAGGACTCCGGGCATGTATTTGCAGACTAACCGGAAGAATAGGGAGGATTTAGGAAAGCCTAAGAATACGGTAAATGCTACTGTGAGACTCATTAGGAGAATGTTCAATCGTAAGGCAGGGGTGTGGGAAGTGGAGTTATGTCAGCTGGTACAGGCGTTCGTGATCAGTAGAATACTATATGCGACACCTTATATGAAATTGGACGCAACGGAGGAAAACAAGGTGGGTGCTATGATTAGACAGGCATATAAGGCGGCCCTTGAGTTGCCTAACAATGTGTCCGCCGAAAGGCTGCTGGGATAAGGGGTGTACAAACCCTGGAAGAACTATGGGAGGCACACCTGGTGAAGCAACTCAGTAGGCTTTTGAAAACAAATCTGGGAAGGAACATATTGGAGAAGGTTGGAATTGGGGTTGAGGCTCCATCCGGTGGCATGAAAGTTCAGGTGAGGCGGAAGATGCACAAAGGGTTCTACATAAAGCCTTTGCCCAAGAGTATATCATGAAGGTCGCAGGGAGGCAAGAGCCAGAGCTTTACATGCTAAGTATGGGAACTACAAAGGGGCCGTCTCTGTAGATGTTGCAGGTTACAAGAACAAGGACGCTTTTGCAGTTGTGGTGGTAGACTAACGAGGATGCTCGATGACCTCTGGATCAGTCGGAACTCGCTCCTCAGAAACTGCAGAGGAGGCAGCTAAGTATTAGTTATATAATCACACTAAAGCTGACCTGATATTCAGCGACTCAAAAACAGCCATCTGAAATTTGGCAAGGGGCAGAGGGAGGTAGAAATTGTATGGGTGCTGGCATACTCTGGGAACCCTGGGAACAAGACTGCTCACATAAATGCTCGAGGCTTCGTCAGCCAAGCAGGTGAGCTGGCAGTTTCGAGGAGGTCCACGAGAAATGGGCTGGTATCCTTTCACGATATCACAAATCACTATAACCTCGAGCAAAGGATTTATCCACCCCCGGGCAAGCAATTGGTCAAGGCACAAGAATGCGTCTGGCGAAGATTGCAGACCCGCTCTTTCCTCAATCCTTATATATTGAGCAAAACATACCTGGAAGAGATTAAGCCAGAGTGTAGATGGTGTCAGGAGCTGACAGCATATGGCCATGTCCTATGGGAGTGCAGCATAGCGCTGCCGGCGGCGGATAGTATTATGCGGGATCAGTCTTTCGAGCAGTAGGAGGCCGTGTTGGCCAGCTCAGACCCAGTCCAGACCAGGGCCGTGGAGTGGTTCACTCAGGTTGCCGTCAGCTATGAGCAAGCATGGAACAGTCCGCACCTGCTGACTGACGAAACAAAGTTTTTCTATCCATGGAGAGAATGACCGGGAGTGGAAATATAGGAGTGTATGATTGGGATCACTCCTCTGTGTTCAAATGTTGCTCAGCACATGGCATGGTAGTTAGAAATAAATATAATGTTCAGTATTGTACTCGGCTCTTGAGACCACTCTAAAGCACTCTGAGAAAATTGCTTTCATAAGTACAGTGAGATATTGTGTGGGGTTTTGCAATTGTTACTCGAGTGATGCAACAGCACGTCGACTGCACCTCTGGGAACATAGTAGTTTCACATGGCCGTGCTGACAGTAACAGCAGCATTTCCCTTTCACAGGTACAGCTACATGATCGACAACATCATCCTGCTGATCACAGGGACTCTCCATCAGCGACCTATTGGGGAATTGATCCCAAAGTGTCATCCTTTGGGCAGTTTTGATCAAATGGAAGCCATTCACATTGCCTCCACACCTGCTGAACTTTACAATGCAGTGATCGTTGACACGCCACTTGGTATGTCTTTCCTTTTATTTGTGCAAACTGTCAGAAATACTTGGCTATGAAATTTTTTATAAAATCCCGTTACAATGCTGCTTATATAAGGCTGCTGACTTGTGCATTACATGGTTAGTTACCAATTACCAGTTATCCATTATTTGATGCCGGTCAGCTAAAAGCTATGTGAATAAGCAGACATAACTTTTTCATCATTGATGCGATCTTTTGGGCCCTGCAGGGGGCACCTGTTTAGCAGATGTTTGGTGTACTGTGTGACACCACAGACCTCAAGCTGTGATACTGCCGTGTCTGAGGAAAATGGGATCCTGGTGGTTTAGGCGATTCAGAGTGTTTGGACCCCACTTCCCTTAGAAGGGACCTCCGTGTTGACTCGACTAGGGTAAATTGGCAGTTACCTTTCCTGTACTCTCCATCTTTCATTTTCTGGTCTGTTGACCTACAACTTCTCTGTCTACTCCCTTTTTTTGTTTTTTTGTTTTTCCAGGCAGTAGAGGGTTAACCTGGGGTGGTGTAACTACCTTGAGTTGCCCATATTAAGTTATAGTAATGGTGTACAGCTGGCGTGGGCAGGACTTGCGGGAAAATTTCTGTCCCGTCCTCTTATTGGGCTCCATGGTGGGTGGCTGGCACTGTGGCCTAACGACAACTTCATATTATGGCTACGCCTGCTTTTCCAAAACATCAACCCCTGAAGAGAGAGGGTGCACCGATGAAGCAGCAAACTTAAAAAACAAAAAAAAAAAAAAGTCCACCAACTTTTTTATGTAGTCCACAGTGAGAAAACTGTGTGAAAAGACTGTGCAGTTTATCTTCCCATGGCTTGTTGCAAAGACCCTGAGGGAAGTAATTGGCCAAGACTACAAACTCAAAAAGCTAGCAAATGGCAACCTCCTTTTGTAGGTTGCCAGCAATTGCCAACTTTGGAGAAATCCCTGTGACCCTGCGCAGATCATTGAACACTGTGTGGGGAGTTATTTCAGAAGATGACCTTAATTATGCTACAGAAAAAAATTTCCTAGTTGGTCTGAAAGAACAGATCATGACAAGTGTTTATAAATCAAAATAAGTCAAAGAACAAGAAATTACTACCAAACACATTGGCCTCATCTTTGCACCAAGCATGCAGTCTACGCTGTGGAGGTAGGATGTACTACAAAGACATCACTCATACATTCCAAATCCGCGGCATTGTTTTAAGTGCTAGAAATGTGGCTACAACTTTGAAAGTTGGAATGGCCAACTCACGTGTACCAAATGTGTTTCTCACGGGCATCCTGTTAACACCTTCGAAGTTGAACTACACTTTTCTGCGAACTGTGAAGGCAACTACTTTGCTTTTTTATGACCTCGTCCAGCTTGGAAAAAAAGACAAAATTTGGTAGAGGTACTTAAGACCGTCTGCATGCGACAGTGCAAAACCATTTTTTTTTATGGCCACAAGTATTTTAAATGTACCATCAGTTTTTTTGCTGCTATTCTTTGTCCTCTGCTCGTTTTTTTCTGAATTGCCTCCGCCTCCTGCTGCCAGTGTTGCCTTGGCTACTTGTTGAGCATGTCGAAAACTGAGTTCGATCAGAGAGACCACTTGATTAGTAGAGAGTGCTGCAGGCGTCTTCAAACAAGGCTCCACGGTACAGGCCTTGCAAATGCTTTGGTTCTGAAAAGGCACAGTGATGGTGTAGAACAAATGCAGCCAGACGTGCAAAGAGAGCACTGCCCATCATGCACACAACTGTTTGCAGGCAACTGGCATGGTAGAGATATTATGCGTCCCCGCTGACAACCTCGCTGTCTCTTATACTCAATGCCACGTGGGACGTCACCAGCACAGAACCACTCCTCCTCTCCCCCTTGGCCGTCCCACTTCAGTGTGCCGAAACAATTGTCATCGTCAATCGCTTTTCCGCTGTGCCTGCTTTCCTCTGTCTTTGTGAAGATGCCATCTTTCTCGGGTACCATAGAGTGTTCACAACAGATGGATTTTTCCATAATGGTTCTAGTAAAGGTTGCGCTTTAAAAAGAAGTGGTTGCCTTGAAAGTCATAGAAAACATAACACGGAGAGAAGCCATAAAGCACCTTTCGTAGTTACAAAATCCAACATACTTCATTGTGGTGTAACAGGGCGCAGCATCGCAGCAGACTTCAGCACCTGCCAAGGCCGCACGCAGTACACCTGGTGCAGGGGCATACATGCCTCAAGGCCTGTATTCAGAGTTTGCGTCGTTATTAAAGTGTCGCTATCTCACGTGACCTCAAGTCACCCAATTGGTCGAAATGCCAGAACTGAGTGTTGCCACTGCGGAACCGGAAGAGGTGGCGACATTATGTTCCGGCGTTTCCACTAATTAGGTGATTCGAGGTTTGGGAGATAGTGACACTTACGGTAACGACGCAAACTCTGAATACGGGCCCAGGTGGAAGTAGCAAGCGTTTCACCACCTGCCAAGGTCAGCTGGCCCCAAAGCCTCTCCTCACTCAGGAAGACCTAACTCAAGTGTACCCATGCTCTCTGCATGAATGTCCATGCAATGGACTCAACAACACAAGATTGTCCTGTGCCTTCGACGTCTCAGAGGCAACGGGTCTCCTTGGAGTGACAAAAAAAGGCAAGGCCCAAATCACAGGGCCAGACACAAACACCTAGCTCCACGCTCTACACACATGGCAAAAAATGACATGCATGATACACTGGAATTATCGGGGACTCCTCACTAACTTAAGTGACATAAAGAACATATTGTCAACATACTCACCTGTTGCTCTGTGTTTACAGCTGGCGAACATAGTTCCCCACCCCATGAACATTCAGAAAACTTGAGATCTGCCACAGTGGCCGAAAGCAGGCAAGTAGGCTCTCAGGCGGCATAGCCATCATAGTTCAAAATGGTATCTCAGCTTAGGAACACACTCAAACTTACACTAGCAGCGATAGCAGCCACTAAATCAATTGCGGCGTGCTTTGTATAGCTAGAGCCATGCATTATGCTTGCCATCCGCGATTTACAAGAACATTTCAACCAGTTACCAGAGCCGCACTTGATAGTGGGAGATTTTAATGCCCACTCCTACTTCTGGGGAAGTGAAAAAAACTGACACTAGATGACAGGTTGTCGAGAATTTCAAAGCGAAAGCATTTCTTCTGTCATGAGTGGCGTCACCAGTGTGTCTCAGCAGTGTGTGTGTGAACAGAGCCTGTCATCAGAGCGTGTCTGCACTGACGTTGAAGAAACACAATAGTCTACATGCTAGGAATCAAGCCACAATCCTTCCGTGTTCCAGTCGAGCGTGTTAACCACTACTCTATGCAAACGTCTTACAAACGTCCATTATTCTCCTTGTCTAATGTAAGGATGCTGCAGAGTATGAAGGGAACAAGACAAATAAAAACATTTAAAGAAGAAAAAATAAAAATGACTGAATAAATTAAATTTACAAATAATTTAAAATGCATCTAAAAGACATTCTAAAAAATGACTGCAAGTAAATGCTTTCACATTACTGCACCTAAGCAGACTTAAGTGTACC
The DNA here is from genome assembly GCF_055883805.1 of Amblyomma maculatum. Lineage (NCBI taxonomy): Eukaryota > Metazoa > Arthropoda > Arachnida > Ixodida > Ixodidae > Amblyomma > Amblyomma maculatum. The sequence continues at coordinate 186,279,883 of NC_139344.1, forward strand.
CCTGGAATCTTATTAAGTAATACTCTTTGTTTACTGAACACTGGTAAGCCTGCCTACTGCTCTCTGAACTCAGGGTAAATGAGTTTCAATTTGCCCATTAGTTTACCCTCTACATTTACCGATTTTAAATGGGATGTTTTAGATAGCTCTCTACTGAAGCAATCACTTACCCATACTTATCACTCACCATCTCTACCGGAAGTCATCCATCCATACAAAACCATACCGTTAGAAGGTGCATCTGGTGAACTGGCCTCTTTTCCATGAAAAAGCCAGTCTGGAAGTTTTTCCAGGTGGCATGGGCATTGATGAACTAAAAGAAATAATTAGGATGTGTATTAATCCTGTTGCACACCTAGTATTCGTCAGTCATTAGGAGTAGTAAGATAGAATAACAAATTTGGTATACACAAGAATGTAGTTAAGCAGAAGGCAACAAAACGAAGCTTGGGAAACGTTTCAGAGATGTCCTGTGCAGAAGAATCTTAAACGGTCAGAGTCCAAGCCAGTCGCATATGTTGTGGCACTGAAAAGGCTTCCTGGCAAAGCTGTATATATCATCTGTAGGCAGCCACATAAAAGAACTGTGGTAGCAAGTCTGCAAGCTTAACAGCAGCTTCTCTCGATTCACATTTCCTGTTCCGACAGCCCCTGGTACTGAAACAAATATTGAAAATCATGCTGACATTTTAGGGGAACATTTTGCTGAAGTGTTCAGTTTACTGCTACACAGACTATTTTTTGAAGCACAAAACTCTGAAAAAATCATACATCCCACAAATGACAGTGCCAATGACCGTTATAATTTACACTCCAGGAACTCCATAGAGTACTGTTTGCCAGTAGACAGACTGCCTGGCCCTCATTAAATCCATTACTAGATGCATGCACATCTCTCAGAACCCTCTGTAGCTGCACTTTTAAAATTATTTAATGAAATATGGGTCTCAAAAAAAAATACCTACGGCTTAGAGGAAAGCAGTAATTCAGTAATTGTACGTTCCCTCAAACTTGGAAAGTCAACTTTCCTCTTGTAGTAATGGGCCAGTAGCACTCACCAGTTTACTATCGGACCTCGTGAACCTCTTGACATCCACCAATGCGATTTTAATAAAGCATGCTCTACAGTTGTCTATTTCGTCTAGCTAGAGAATACTATTCATGGAGCATTCATACATCAACAACAGTGTCTAGTAGTTTTCTTTGATATGAAGAAAGCTTATGATACCTCCTGGAGGTTTGGCATTCTCCATGACTTAGCAGAACTGGGTGTGTGCTGGAGAAGGCTTAACTGCCTGAAAGCTTTTTGTTCGATTGTTCATTTACCATCAGCCTTAGCTCAACCCTATTGAGAAACTTAATTCAGGAGAACAATGTAGTACCTCAGGGTTGAATTTTAAGCGCTACTTTCTTCATTGTAAAATGAATTCTGCAGCGAGTCCATTATGTACACTATCAAAGTCCAAATAGCACTCCTTCAAATACCATGCGCATTCTTCAGTGTATAAACCTGTGGGAGACAGATAGAAATGACATCAAATAAACTAGCGATTTGGATTAACAGGAATGGATAAAAAAAAAACAGTACCTGTTTTATTCTCACTGAAAAGAGGCTTGCACATCGACTCCATCCTGCATCTAAACTTTCTAAACTGTGTTACCTTTAAAGCGAGCCTTTCGACAAAAAGAAAAATCTGGCATTTTTGCCTCACATAAGCATCAAAAAGAAAACCTCCAAATCTCTGAACATACTTAATCCATTTAAGGAAACATTAGGGGTCTGATAGAATGTGCCTTTTGCACATCTGTCGCACTGTTGTGTGCTCTTGCCTAGGTTATGGATGCATTGTGTATTGGTTTGTGAGATCACCCTAAAAGAACCTAAAAAACTCATACCTAAAAAAAACTGGATTCAGTGCATAACATGGGCAGTAAGGTAGAAAGTTGGGCGAGTTGGTACAGAGCCATGATTGAAATAATGCCCTGCACTACAAAAGACTGAGACTAAACACTTAATATACAGAACAGCCAGTAAACCACAAACAGATGCACCTGCGTGAAAACTGCAAGAAAGTTTCATGTTTTATCGATGTATAAAAATTCAGTCTGGCACCTATCACGTTTTTTCCCGATACAGTAGGCCTCCTTAACTTCTCGTGTTAACCGATCTCTATGATGGAAAATAATGTTTGTTCGTGAAAACAGTGGGTAGCAGCCTTGTTCATCTTTCTTGTTACCTTTCTTATTTTCTTCCTTCTTTGCATTTCCTGCAGTGTATAGCCACGTGCGAGTAAAGGTCAGATGACAAGGCCCCTAAGTGTTCCTTCAGACTCACATTTATACAATAGCCCGTCTGACCAACATACACCTTACCACAAGATAAAGGAAACTCATACACAACTGCACGCATGCAGGGGACATATTGTGATCTGTGATTAATATTACACATGAAGGGGCTAATATTCTGTGCCAAACCAAATTTTTGATGGACATAGGGACACAATCTTGCCAGTCTAAAGGGGACAGAAAAAACAACTAATCCCATAATGATGGGCCACATTCTTTGTTATGAGACAGTTGGTGCTGGTAAGGGATGACCGAAACCTTTTTCACATCACATGAATCGTTATGTTGAGTGGCTTTAAAGTTAGATTTCACATATTTCATTATCTTTTGAGAAACTGCAGCTATCACCGGCATGGGATACCCAGCTGTAACCAGTTTGTTAACCTGTTGTGCGGTACTAAGATCAGCTAAATGGTAGCAAGACTTCAGTAATGCCGCTCAAAGGAACACTATTACTTGTACAGTTTTTTTACAATTTTAGAGTGCCCCAATGTAAACAGCAATAGAGCTTTTTGTGACCTCGGCTGGTAGTGCCAAAAAGTATGCAAACTTTCAAACATCAACTTATATCCAAAAACTGCATGTATTGTTCTTAGGTAGCTCACACGTGAATTGGAGACCAAACCCGCATTCCTTAAAGACATTAAGAACTTCATTGGCAACGTTTTCAGTGGTGGCCCCTCCTACAAACACCAGGTAGACATGTTATTAATGCTAGGAAGTTTGCTATTAATAGCCCTATCTACTGTTTACTAAGTTCCGGTGCCACCTTATAACCAATGTGAATCCCTACTTTCTGAATGAACATATCCTCACGCCACGACACGTGTAGACGTGTGAGCTATCTTCTATCTGTGCTATGTGTGAGCTAGTTGTGTGGAGAAGTGGTGCCTGTAAACCACGTTTTATGTTAGTTCAAAGAGCCAAAGATGTCGAGGAAAAACTTAGCACAACTTTATGATGAACCCATTTCTCATTTCATCTTTAGCTTACTGCGAGGCAAAAATTTACTTGTTGAAATTTCTTGCGATGTTTCGTCCTTAAAAAATCTGAACATCCTAAATTAGTTACACTACTACAAAAATAACCTTTTAACGCTCTGTCATTCTACAGACATAACAAAATTTGAGTTTGGTGCATGATGGCCTAGTTGCCTATGTGCCATGAAACACAACACAACACACAACCTTTTGGGGGGCTTTTTTGTAATCAGTGTATATTTGGCTGTGTATATTAAAGAGTTTTAATGACCAAACAGTGGATATTTCCAGGTTATTTATACTTAATCAAGCTTTTAAAACTCGTGATTGAAGGATGCATGGGCATGCGTTGTCTGATACTACATTTGCACATGCATTTTATTTGCTTCAAGGCATGCTAATAAAGGCAAGCAAACACTGTTCATAACAGATATTGGAAGCCATGAAGCCTCATTTGCATGTGACAATAACAAGTATGAGCACCATATATTGATTACACACAGTGGGCACTAGAGCAGTGGTGTGCATATGTAATTTTTATCTGGCTCTTTCTCAGTGCTTCTGTTTCAAAATTCTCTTTTGTGATGCATTTTGATGACGAGAAAAATAGCATGGTGAAGGAAAATGTACATAGTTGAACTTGCTGTTCTCATATTCACTGTGTGTTATTAGTGACTTTACAATCCCTATGTAAACTTTTAATGACAAAACTCCCTTGTGAATAAGGCCCCCGTGCTAGGGGCCAAAACATTATCATTGTTCATTTTCTAAACTTGGCTGATGGCTTCAGTGTTTTTCTTGCGTGTCTTTCCCCACCAGACAGGATTCTGTCATACACTTGACTTCATAGAGCTACCTTGTTGTAATCATAGCCACTTGACTTCGTTTTGCTGGTGCCTGCTAATTACTTCATCTCAAGTAGCATGTTTAGCTTGTGGAAACAGTGCAAGAATGCAAAACAAATGAGCAGGTAACATTTTCCTCCTGTTGTTTGGCTTGTCTTGAATAATGTGCATTTGCTTGCAAAGCGTCTCTTTGATAGTGGACTCGTCAAATTTTAACGCAATAGCGTTAAGGGCCTCGTGTCGCAAAAAAGTCGGTGTCGGCGGCGGCGGCCGCCGTCCCGCGTCGTCTGGCGTTGGCCGTGAGCGAAAAATCCCAGAAGCATTAATAAATAAAAACGAGTAGGAAAAATCGCCGACCTGAGGAATCGAACTTGGGCCTCCGGGGTGCGAGACGAGCAGGCTAACCACTCCGCCATGCCAACTAGATGGTTTGAAATGGACAATGGCGCGCCTATTGATTGCGATGTTGTCTCAGAAATGTTCCTTGGAGAAGTGTATTGTGGCGTATAACAATAATTATGAGCATGTAAATTACAGAATTACAGAACACGCAGTTAAGCGAGTGGCAAATTACTTTTCCGCTGTACTTCCTCTTCGCTTGGCATACACGTAGCGCCATCGTGCGTGTGGCGCACGGAATAAGATAGACAGGGCATGGCCTCCGAGATCTTCATCGCGCCGGCTCGTATCGGCAACGATGTTAGAACAAGTAATTATCAAACAGTCATGCTTTGGACAAGTTAACGAGTGTTGTATCATGTGAACTACGTCTTTTTGTCACTCAAAAGCCTGGCAAGCAAATGAGTAGACGGTGCGAATGGGGCGCGATAGCGCTATCGCATTCCATTCTTAAAGGCGAAGCTTAAGCGTCCTCCAAATTTTTTTTGTGTCATGCAGCACCATTCTTCGTGGACTGCATCTCTGAACAAGACCTCGATGAGATGAACATCGAGATTATCCGAAACACCCTCTACAAGGCTTACCTGGAAAACTTCTACAAGTTTTGTGAAAGTATTGGAGGCACTACTGCAGATGTCATGCTCGAAATTCTAGCGGTGAGCATGCTTCTACCTTATTTTTTATCCTTTAGCTAAAAGATCTTTCTTTTTTTATTTTACTCCAGTGCATGTTGGCTTATTAGTTACTTGCTTTGTAAATTGATGGCCACTGCTGAAAGCCTGTGTGTGCTATCAGGGTGTTGAACTGGAATTTTTTCAGATTAGAGTTCACACTTTTCAGGTTCAGTTTTGGGTTTGGCAACAGAGCAACATTCTGTTCTGGTTTAAAGAGCTTCAAACCTGTTCATATGGATAGAAATGGGTTCTGCACCAAGAAGAGTATTGAGCATAAATGGGTTACCTAATCAACTTTGTTGGTGCTCTCCCTTTTTCTTGTTAATGTTGGCATGGAAACTAAAATGCAGTATTTACACAAATCTAAGTTGACTTTAATTCTAAACAGAAACCCAAAAGCTGAAGGCCAGGGAAGAAAAAAATAACACTATTCTTGAATTAAGCTGACCAAAATATGAGAAGTGAGAGCAACAACAGTCGCAGAGCACAGTCAACATTCATTTACCAGAGGCACTGATCATGCATGTCGGGAAATTCCAAGCAAGGTCATATAGAGCGCACAGGCTGCCAGGCCACATGACGGGACAATACTGGTAGTGGTGGTAGTGGTCTACTCAAATAGTAATCGAAAAAAAGGGAAAAGAGTGCTGCTATCTGTGTTACTATCGTGGCAAAGGCTGTCTAATATCTGAGGCACCCGAGCTGCAGCCGGTTGGAAACAAAAGGGATATGGAGAGGATAGCGAGGAAAAGAGTGCAGAGGGGAGGGATAGCAAGAAAGGAGAGGGGGAGCTTTGTACATTATTTACAAAATACAAAAGGTGAACGAGTTCTGGACAATGCTCCATGACTCATGAAATTCCTGCTGTGTGAATTTGCAGCCATTCTCTCAAGTATTTTCGTTGGCTATAGCTAGGAGTAGCAATGATTACAGTGCTGTCTTGATGGAGTATTTTGTGGGGGCACCACCTGTGTGTGAATGTTCCAGTGTCAATGGATGATTGTCATATTTTACAAAATATAGTTATACATCCTTGAATCTAAGCCACTTACGAGATTTTTATCTCGTGTTCTTAAAAACTATTGGCTCAGATGTGAATAAACATGGTAATAAAAATTTGATGCATGCAATATATGCCAATTTGACATGCTTACTGTCTACGTCAAGATTTATGCAGTTTTGCGATGAAAGCTACCAATTCAGATACACTCAAAATAAAATTGTTTTGCTTGCTATGTTCATTTACAGATTTTTAATTTGGCATTTTATCTTTCTTGGCTTGCTTCTCTCCTGTGTCATACATTCACATAAAGAAAAGGAGAGATTTAGAATATACCTTAATTAGAATGACACATAATTAACATTAATTATTAATGCAAGGCTAAAATTCAACTAACTGCACAACAGTTCGATGTGCACCAGAAAAATAGATGTTTTCCAAGCAGCAACAAGTAATACTTTATCCATGCTCAAAAAGAGGTGCTGGCGATGTGATGTTTGCAAGGCCGTTTACTTTGCTACTGTTTCCATATTGATAGACATAAATAGTGTTATCTGTCACTGTGCTTTATAAGAGTATTATAAATATATGGGATATACATAGAATGTTTAAGCAGTTTAAGCTTAGTTTCATTCAAAATTTGCAAGACGGAGAAGTAAATAAAAGGAACTTAACTATGTACACATTCAGTATTACTACTCAGCGCAGGCATGCTGCGACAAAAAGCTAGTCAGTTTAGTATGTACGCACTCAATTTAGCATTTTCTGAAACCATGCCGGTCAAGTCCTAGCTCTCCGTATGAGCCCTGGTTTTTGTTATTGTTCATTTACTGTAGCTATGTGAATATATTTAGCTCTGATGTGAAACGAAGGGGGGACGCGACCTTTGAAAACCGAAAAATCGCGAAAAAGTCGATTTTTGGAAGATTATATATTCCGGTAGTATGTCTTATAAACTACCATTTCTGTAATTATCAATGCCCAACTCGCCGTAGAAATGCTCGAAATTAATTATTTAACAAGCGGCGGCAGCCGCGGAGCAGCGAGCAAGCGCCGAAAATTCCCAAACTTCGCGCGCGCACCATTCCTCTCCCGCCCAACTGAGCGCCGCCATCTTGGTCTTGTTTTGTTTGTGAATTCTTGCGCTTTCTTCTGCCACCCTCGGCGGCGGCGACGGCGGCGCGGTCGAGGCGTGGCTTGCTACCGATTGAGAGCCTCGTGGCGGCTTTCAAGTTTCCCGCGCTCGAATTCAAGGCTGCGATTGGGCAAAGCGCGCGCTCCGCGAGAACGCGGGGGATCGGGCGACTACTATTGGCTGCTGCGGCCGCTGACGCGTCGGTCTCCGCCTCCCCGCGTCGTCTGCTACGGCTCTTTGCTGTCGTTGTTGGCTGCCTCGAGGTGCGACACGCATTCAGTGCAGACTTTGCTAACTTTTTTTTTTTTTTTTCGTTTCGGCGTTTATGCCGCGGAAGATAACCCGGGAAGTCGCTTGTCGCGTTTGGGCCGCTTCTTGTTCCTCCGGCGAGATGCCGCGATAGATAAACCGGGAAACCGCTTGCTGCGTCTGCGCCGCCTACCAAGCTAGGGCGAAATGCCGCGGGGGAATCGGGAATGCCGATTGTCGCGGCTTGCAGGGCTCAGGATCGACGGATCTCAGCATGTGGAAAGTGGTCCGCGGCACCAAGGCGTTCGCTGTAGCTGATCGGCTAGTCGCACAGATGTTCGCTGTAGCCAAGATCGACGGAGCGCCATAGCCCTAATGTATATTTTGACGGCCGCACCGGACTTGTTCGTGATAATTGCGAGTGTTCGTCTTAAGTGGGGCCTTTATAAGTGGGCTCGACTGTACCTGAATAAATTTTTGAGGGCAAGGCAAGCCCATGTATTCAAAATATTATGTCTGGAATTTGTCATAATTAATTTGGTTAATCAACATAGGTCTAATTGATAACAAAAAATCCAATTCTATGCTATTTTTCAGCAAGAAAATTTTGAAAAAGGGCTTTGTCTTGCCCTGAGGAACCTATCTAGGAATCAGCATGACAAATTGCACAATGCCAGTGCCTTTCACAATTTCTCCAGGCTTGATATAAAGGACCTATTCGAACCAGTTTGATATGCTTCTGTAACTTGAGAATTAGCGTGCACAATACTATGAAACTTGGTGGTTTTTCATTTGTTAATGCCATGAGCCTGTCTTGAAAATTTCATCATGATAACTTGAGAAACAAAAAAGTTATTGTTCTCTCAACCTTTGAGAGCCGTTTTCTCAGAATCAACTTTTTTCACGGTGTGGCTGCTAGGGAAAGTCATAGCTCAAGAACCGCTTATTGGATTTTCATGAGGTTTTTTTTGTTATATACCTAAGTAAAATTCTGAGGGCAAGACAATTCGTTTTTTTTTCAAAATATTTCATGTGTAATTAGGGGCAGTCAATTAAAATATCGTTAAGTCAGGTGTAAATTTGAACACTAAATTTGGGGCTGTACTAAAATTTTTCGGAGAGGAAATTTGGAAAAAGGGAATTGTCTTGCCCTGGGGAAACTATCCAGGAATGACCATAACAAATTTCACACTGCTAGCACATTTTGCAAATTCTCCAGGCCCGCCCCTAGGGACCTATGTAAACTATCTTGATATACTCCTCTAACTTGAGAACCGATGAGCCCAGCTCCATGAAACTTGGTAGTTCTTCAAATGTATGTACTATGAGCATACCCTGAAAATTTCATTCGAATACCTCAAGAAATAAAAAAGTTGGTGTTCAAGGGTAGCCTCCCCCCTTAACATGAGATACAAAATTAGTCTATTTTTAAATGCTTCTCTGGGCTCAAAAATAAAGCAGCCAGGACACGGGGTATACACAAACATTCCTGTGGGTGCAAAAGGAGAGGCAGTGGAGTCATTGTGGTAGAAAAACTTGCCATCCTCTACACACAGTCCCTCATGACTTCAAGCATGTTGGAAACAGAAATATGCTAACAATGTGCTATTTTTTAAGAAATAGTGGTAACAAAGGTTTAAAATTTCTTTAATTTAGGAGTAGGTTAGGGTTATTTTCGCCACGCACATTCATGTTCTAACACGCAGTTGTCTGACATTTGCATGACGTTGGCTAAAAAAATGTTGGCTGTTCAGCAGATCTGCTGAAATTGCTTGAATGTATACAAACTCATGGAGCAGTCAAGAACCACAAAATGGAAGAAAAAAAAAGCGGACCTTTTAGTGTTCAGTTATAGGGACAAATGTTTCTTCACAGCCTGTAGTAGCTGCAGGCAATATTTGTTTTGATGCATGTGTTGGAAATTTTTAGCCTAGCCTCATGTATGCTTGCTTTCCACTTTGCTCCCACAGTTTGAAGCTGATCGCAGGGCATTTATTATCACCATCAATTCATTTGGCACTGAACTTACAAAAGAAGACCGTGCAAAGCTTTTTCCCAAGTGCGGCCACCTTTACCCTGATGGACTGAATGCCCTTGCTAAAGCAGATGACTATGACCAAGTGCGGAACATTGCAGAGTACTATGCGGTAAGGCTTTGCTTTCAGGGCAGTTGTTTATATTGTTCTGATTCACATCTTTCTGGGCTGTGGCTTGAAGTCTGTGGTGTATGCAAGTGAATAGTGAGGCCTATGCCTGTACAAAAATTTCTTGTTTTCTGTGAGAAAAGCATAAAGTAAACTGTTTTGATGCGGGTAACAAAAATTCCTAAATTCAATTCTGGTTAAAATCGGAGAGGGTAATACTTCGTTTTATGCACTAAAAAATAAATCTGCGATATTAAAAGTTGACCTTCATTGTTATTTGGTGGAAGGAGTTAGTACAACACAGAATGTGAAACACAATACTGTGCCTAGTATATAGCGTTGTGTATCTTTATCATAGCAAACATTTTCCCGCATTAACTGCTGGATTGTTATTGGTGAAACTGCACGGAGTTTCCATATTACCGTAACTTGTGTCTCACAATACGTTTTACAATGCTACCTAACCTGGTCCAGCCTCACAGGATTCAAACACATATTCGTCAGCGCCGAAAACGAGGAACTGAAAGCCACCAACATCAGGTTGACACCAAAGGGTTGTGGTGCCGCCAGCTGCAGATGAAAGCAGTTTCAAAGTACTCGCGCATATTCCTCGCTTGTCTTGACACTTTTCTCAGCAGACAACAGATAACACTTCTATTGCCCTTGAGCAGCTGCTCAATGTTGGTGTCTTTCGGTTCATTGGTCATGGGGTAGGCAGGTGAAGAGCTTGCATCATGTTTGGCTGAAGCAGGTAAGTACCATTGTCAAATTTATTGCAATATTGTGCAAACCTCATTGGCAGTTGAGGCAGGATTTTGAGTCTTTACGATAAAGATGCAGAATACTACATAGCTCATCCTGCACCTGTAATCAACATCTCTGCATTGTGTTTACTCCGCTATCATCTGACAGCAGGAGCAGTTACAAGGTGCTGTTGCAAATCCCTTGCTTTGTCTGTAAGATTAAGATGGCAATTGTCGAAATGTACAGTTAGCTTGTGCACTGTGCTTGTTTAGGCCTGAAACACATTGGATGAGGTAGGCTTGCTGTCCATTCTAACTGCAAAAATGGGTAAACTTTTTCATGCTTGAGGAAGGCCTTGTGTCATAGAAGAGTGTTGGATACATTAGGGCTATGGTATAGGGAGACAGTAAAAAAGCAACACAGAAGCAACTTAATGCCATAGTTACATGTACAGCCCAAACAGGGTTTGCATAGGCCGCTGGAATTCTTGAATACTGATGATATTTTAAAGCGTTTCAGGAGCCTTTGAAGCCCCCCTGAATATTGATGCACTCTTTAAATTCCTTGAAAAATTAAGATCGAGCTGGTTTATTTCTTGAAAGCAAGCTGCTATGTCATGGCGACTAGAAGCACCATTCAGAGGGAGCAATGAAAGATGGGGTAAACAAAGCCCAAAAGCGACAGTGCAGCACCTGGCAGAACAAGGGTCATTGTCGAGTGGCCCACTTTCCCTCTGTCTCTATTAGGCCATAAATCCTTCAACACGCACTTGGCAATCCCCCTTACTTTCTCTTTTTTTTTTCTGTTTTCTTGTTTCCCTAGACTGCTCTGCTCTTAATACGAGAAAAGCATTGTTTCCTTGGCAATCTTTCCAGAGGCTTGTTTTTCCAGTCCTCTCCCTGTCTTCAACTGTTCCTTCTGAGGGACGCTCTAATTTTAACACCAGTTACACTGGCCCTAAATCGTCAAGTGCAGGCAACATCATTACATCATTTTTCCATTGTGTTTTGAGGTGTGTAGTGCGAATTAGAAAGCCAGGGTAGATGGAAAATGAAAGTTTCAGCCTGCCTGGCTCAAACATGTGGGTTATGGCATGTGGGTGAGAGATGGGAAGCTCAAGCTGGAGCTTGCTTTGTGTCACTAGCATTGGTTTTCTGATGAAGAGAAGTGGCTTTACATGTGCACACGCTTCGCGGCAGAGCTGGTGTAGCTGACATGTACGGGTGAGGAGAGGCGTGTTACAGGCACAGCAAGTTCACACAGTTGTAGAGAGACGTGTGCAAAGCCGGTGCTTTTCAGCAGAGTAGTGGGTTTTCTCATTTTTGTATTTTTCGGTTCCTCGGATTACGGAGATTTTAGTTGAAAATTTGCTTCTTCTCTGTACTCGCGAAAGGTAGAAATTAAGACTTAACTAACAGTCTGTGACCACTGCACGCCACTTCAGGTCCTGAAAAATGAGTCAAACAGTTTTTGAAGTGCTTATGTGGGCAAGCCCTTAGAAAAACGTAGACATGATATCGCTACTCCAAGGCAAGAGGCTGGGGACAGTCTATTCTAGGAATTCGAGGTGACATCTCTTGTGCTGTCAAGGTGTACGAGAGTCGTAATTAATGCGAAGGCCTTGATGTGTCTGTCACTGCTGTTCAAGAAAAGGAAGGAAGCAGTCTTTATATGGAAACCCACGACACATTTTAATGAGTGCAGTGGATGCCGCTTGGGAAGCAAAGAAACTGTGAGACGGCAGCATACCCTTATGCAGGTCACTTAGAGGGAGTTGTTTCCCCTTTATGTGGCGATGTGAGGGAACACTTGATGATGAAATTGATGTTGATATAATGATGGTTCGGACTCGCAAACATTCTTATTACTCGATGGCAGGAAAAGAAGGTTAACTATTTATTTATATAAATGAGAAGACACAAGCAAAGAGAAAGCTATTTACATGACTGAACCGTTGATCAGACGAAATCAGCCCTGGATTAACCCAGAGCGCTTAGATTTAAACCCTCTGTCTCCGCTCTTGGTGGACACGGCAACCAATAAGAGATTAGGCGACACTTCCCACCAGGCGGTGGTTAGGTAAAGAAAAATAGTTTCTGTCAGCTAACCGAAAATTGGGGAAAAGATATCGGCTAATCAAATACTTGGAAAAGGAGAGGTGCCAAGCAAACATGAAAACAGCACTGAAGTGACTGCAATCCGAACCTCTGCCTTCCCCTATGTTTCCTTTTCGCACAAGTGCATACGGGACAAATGCTGCGGGAGCAATTGCAAAGGTTCTTTATAAAAAAAAAGTAAGCTGTCATTGAGGGTTCAAACACTCAGTGCCAACTCCAGCTTGCCCAGGCGCCTTTTCTGAGCACCCGCAGCTCAAACGATCCATTGGAGGCTTATCGCGCACTGGTCAGCCACCGTACACCTGCTTTCTCACAATAGGCTATATGCAAATGAGTAGTGGGAATGAAGCGCATGTAACGAAATGAGCAGGCATACAAAAAACATCCACTGGCCACAGAAATGGCATTCAACACTGAGAACACTGCACAAAGCTGCGCTCTAGAAAGACGTCTGTTAGGAAGTGAAGATGGGGAAGGAATGAGCGCTCTGCAGTGGTGGGTTCCGCCGGCAACAATAGAGCAGCCACCGAGCCTTTGTTGTGCGTCCGCAGTTCCACCAAATTGGTAATCACCGTGACCAGGGACATGTGTACATTGAGCAGCCATCTCGTGTCGCGGGAAATCGAATGGCGCATCAGAAAGTTCAGCGAACTTCACAGAGGGGCCCACTAACTTTCTTCGACGACAAACATTTCAGGCAACAGCTCAAACAAGGTCAGTGGACTAAATGTTGCAGCCCAAGACTGACCACTCATTTCAGCCCTGTAGCTACAGTGCAGGATGCTACCGATGCTGCAGTGCAGGTGTTCAGCGTGGTTTAGGACATCTTCCCGATAGTTGCATGAAATGTACCACCTTCCCCTTTTATTCATGCCGACAGTGGTCAGGGGAAGTTAGTTTGCTGCTGCGGCACGCTGCGGCACTGCTGCTTCAGTGTCTTTTCCAGCACTGCATGTGTGCTGGAAAAGACACTGAATGCCTGCACGTGATCGGGAGGACTCGGCAGTAAGTTAGCAGGCACGCTTGAAATTAAAGCGCAGGATGGAGCTTGAAGGTGTCTGAAAAAAAGAAATTGAAAACTGAGAATTTCTGTGGAACACTCAGCTCTTCAAGAATGCTGAGATTGAGAATGGCAGAAATATTTGTCAGGATGAACAGTTTCTGCTGAAAAGCCAGAGAAGTAAACAGAGACGGTGTCCATGGAGAGGGAAATCAGAGCTAAGGAAATATCAAAAGATTCCTAATCTGTGTGATCTAAAACAAAGACTTCTTGCCCTCTTCAATTATTGCCAGTGTATGCTTTCAATCCTAGGATTCTCCTAGAATTACATGCCAAATACGTTGTGTGAACCCCGAGCCTGGATAAGTTGCGTTGTTCACTACTGCACTGTACTTCACTACATTTCACTGTATTCTTCTGTGAAAGCATGTTGCCCAATATTTTTTAGAATACTAATTTTGTGTAAAATTGATTATGTCCAGCGACTGCAGACATCTGCTTTGCTCTGACAAGTTTATTAAGTCAACTGAACCGCACTCAACCTTTACGGATGAGGGGTTCATTTGGGGTTAGCAGTCCTGGAGATGCAGGTTTAATCTTTCAGGTGGATGTCTAGGGAGTCTGGTAAAAGTTCACTGGAACTGAGCATGCAAGGTTTATCCCAAAGCACATAGGGATGGGGAAGGAGCAAGAGATGGCCACATAGCACCTTTTACATGCTATCACATTTGGGTGGTAGATACGCACATCCAAGCACTGCCTGCATTTTTATGGCAGAGTTATATGGACTATTGAAAAAGTCATATGTGACTTTTTTGAGGGTATATGCTATACATACTCATTTTGGTACTGATACAGCTGTAGTACATCAAGCGTATTAAGTATGTAATTGTGACATGTGCATGGTTTTGTGAACGATGCATAGTGTTAAAATTAACTACTGTAGATCTGTTGTGGTGAACAAAGTTGCGATAAAATAGGTATCCTTGTTTTGCAAGATAATGCATTTTTGCAGCATTTTCTTTGAAGGCTGCAAATCAGAGATTTGCAAGCATGTAGATTGTTCTCTCTCATTTAGTTTGTATTGCATGTGTGGCAAACCGCAAAGGCTGCATGCATTAATTGGTTAAATGTCTATCATGTTGACAACAGCAGTTTCACTTCTTTGGTCAGAAATGTGGCAGTCATAGGCGTTAATGAATTAAAAAAAAATTTCTTCATGGGGTTGCATCTAATGAGCTAGGTGCTTGTGAACTTAGACAAAGTTGTACAAGGTATTTTCCATGGAGCTTTTGTGCGGTTTGTTCACCAACATAGAATGCTGCATTGCACAAACCTGTTGGCCCAGGAGAATTCCTTGCAGGCTGAGGTGTTCAAAACTCAGTTTGCCCCTGAAGGAGCTTAGTGGAGTTTGCAGAGCCAGGCATGGCCCAAACTAGGTTCCTGTGGTGGGTGCTCTCAGTGGGTGGGCCACGTATGATGCAGCTGTCACTTTTTCACCTCAGGGGAAGATTATTTTCTCACATTGCCCGCTGGTAGGTCATTTTTTAATGCTGAATCATTTATGGATGCAGCCCAAACAATTTTGGTCCAGTTCTGCTGCAGAGCAGTGCTGTTTCTGTTCAGAAAAAGAGCAACATACTGTCAATGGCTCTCCCTCTCATCAGAGAGAAAGATTGTGTGGGGTGAGTGTAGTGGTGGTGGTGGTGGTAGCATTTTTAATTTAAAACAGGCTGTGTATTATGAAAGAGAACTGAACAAGGGTTGAGGGAGAGCCTCAGTTCATAAGCCAAGCCAACGTTTTGACAAGTCCTCTTGTCGAATTGTTGGCTTTGCATGTGAACTGAGGCTCCCCCTGAACTCTTGTTCAGTTCTCTTTCAGCCTGCATATTAAGCATTTAAACATTCTTGGCAAAGGTGACCACGGTGAATTGCAGGGTTAGGTCTAAAGAGGCAAACCAGAGAGCCACTGCTGGAATGGAGTGAAGGGGAGAGTGTATGGCAGTAATATGATTGTGTAATGTGTTGTCAAAAGCCTTGCATATGGCAGCAGTCACTAAGGCTTTGACCTGTACAGCGTCTCTTGAAGGATAAGGGAAATGTCCTGGGTGGAGAGTGCTAGGCAAAAGGCATTGAGAGTTATAGGGAGAAAGTCAGTGATCAAAAGATGGGAGGTGAGCAGGGGAGCACCATGCGCTCTGGGGTTTCACACAGAGGAAGTGAGGAAAATAGGAAAAAGGTTATTAATGTGAATGAAACAATAGGCCGATAAAAGGTTCCAGGGAAAACGGGGCACGGCAGGTTGTCTTCCAAGGCTGCTATTAGAGTCATGGCTGTGCTCTGCAGTGTAGGAGAAGCAAAGCTAGGCTTCCTGTAAAATGAATGAGGAGCACCAGCTTCATCTTCAGTGTGAGTAGGTCATGTTCTTTTTCCATTCCTTTACTGTTCCTTGATTCAGATTCTACAGCCTACACTCTCAATGCCCTGTAGTGCTTAGTCTTCACATCGTGCTTTTACTTTGCTGCATGACCCATGATGAACATTAAACTACTGATATATTCTAACAAGATTTGGTATAGATGTTTTGACAGTAATGTTTTGCACCTCTCAGTGGCTCACTGTGTGATTAGTATACGGCAAGTACTTAATTCATCTGTACATTAACTTTTTTTTACAGTTTTGTAATATTTAATGTGCTCTCTTATAGCAATACAACGTGCTTTTTGGTGGAGCTGGAAACAATCCTGATGAGAGGACACTAGAGGACAAGTTCTTTGAGCATGAGGTATGTCACTTGGAACTGCCACTTTCTGAATGCAGGAGAGAAAAGATTTATAAGGTGTGAAACATAAAACAGCACATCATTGGAAATTATATTACATATGCTTGACTGTATCAAAACACTATGGTTATTATAGGGCTCTCAGTTATCCATGCTAACAACCTTCTAAATTATTTACATCCCCTTCGTTTTCTGAGAAAGTATGTTCATTGTTACCGTATGCACCTAATTAATAATTTGACATATAGGTCATTTCTTCAAATATATTTTACCTCAGCAAAATGTTTAAAGTTACTTGTTTGAAAATTATTTAATTTACAAGTATATGGGAGAGCTTGAGTACTTGACAAAATTAAAGGTATATATATTATGATTATAATCCAATCTTAGCCAGTTCAAGCCGACTACAGCTGAGAGGTCTGAGAAAATTGAGACAGCATGCTAAAATACGGAGTCAGAAACTCGCAGTTTGAGAGTTAGTACATGCAGTCTTCCATGCAGTGGCAGTTGCTGCCACTGCTATGCAGCAATTGCTTAGGGTTTTGTACTGCCCATTCCTGCTCTGCAACTCCTTTAGTCCTCCAACGAGGATTGGTCATTCATGCCTAGCGAGCAGCAAAACTAAGTGGTGCCCTGGCATAGGGGCGCCAACCCTGTGAGAAGGAGCCAAGCCATCGACAAAAAGATGGAAGAACTCCGTCGGCAATAATATCTAAAGTAGAGCAATAAAGTTTATCCTATCCTATCCTATCCTATCCTACTCTTCTTACCATTCCCTCAACTTGTTCAGTATCTTCCCTTTCTCTGTTGCCCATGCTGCCTTTCCGTGTTTATAACCACCTTCTCTTATTCTCATCAACTGGCTGTGAGCCTGATGGGCAGTACCGATCATCTCGTTTTAGATCGTCGCATGCGTGTGCACAAAATCAGTCTGGCTTGTGGAGGACAGTGTAATAGAGCAAAGTTGCAGCCTCCATGTACTGCCGAGTTTCATACTAGCCACTTCGATAGTTCTCAATTTTTGACGCAGAACTGCACATTTTTGGTCATAGTAAACAATAAAGAAAAGCATGACAGAAGCATCAGGCTCAAAGCTAGTCTGTGCAATCACCTCGCATATACTGAAGCATGCACTTTAGGGCACCTTCGCTGTTCGCGACAGCGTCTGTGTGGTCGAAGACTAGAATTGCAGCCTGCTAAAGTCAACATGCTTTTAATATTCAAACTAGCCTTGCACTTGAAATTTTTCTATTCGTACAGCTCTACATATTATGTTCTCAAATCTTTTAAGATTTACTTGCAAAACATAGGAGCCTTTTATTGTTATTCATTTAAAAATAATGAATTATCTGACAGAGATTTGAAGCCTAAAAAAATGTGGTGCTATTGTGTTATTGTTGAGGTCTACGCCCCGGTGTTTTGCATGATGAGCTGCCTTGTTGCAGTACCTCAGAACTGTCCAGGACAAAGAAAAGCCAATGATGGTCAGATTTTGTAATGAGTTTGGCCTGTTTGCCAGTTAATAATAGGATATGGTCACACCCAGTATGATCTGCTGTGTCAGTAGTTATTTGCACTGTACGGCAGTTTAATGTACTGTGATACACCCAGCTTGAATTGGTAGTTAGATGGACATGTTTCCACTACCACTGACCTTCCACTGTTAGTGAAGCTTTTACTGCAGGTTATGCTGAGTACAGCGAGGCAGTAAATTAATAGTAAAACTACATTTTTAAATAGGAACACATAGTTTACATTGATATGGATAGAGCGTATTATCATTCAGACTAATGTTGCACCACTTATTTTCAGATTTCAAACCCTTTTTTTTTTAATCATTTTACCCTAATTTTAGTGCTTTTGATTTCTGCTCTTTTGCAGGTGATGCTGAATGTAAATGCCTTCATGCAGCAGTTCCACTCTGGAGTCTTCTATGCATATGTGAAGCTGAAAGAACAGGAATGCCGCAACATTGTCTGGATTGCTGAATGTGTTGCGCAGCGCCACCGTTCAAAGATTGACAACTACATTCCAATCTTTTAGTTATCATGTAGCCGGCTGGCATAAATAGTTTGGTGTAGCATGTATACGAGGCATGACTAAGCTGTGCCATTGAAATGCTGATTGTTAAAGTGTTTAATAAGAGGCGACAGCAAGACTTGAGCAGTGTTTGCCGTGTCTTTGTGTGGTAATCAGAGCTGTGTTGAAATCGTAAAGCTCTTTTTCCATCAGTTAATCTGTTACGGCAGCCCGACTACAAACATTTAAAAGGGCCAAAATAAACCTGCAGTCCCCTGTGAATGTGTATTTATTCAGGACACTTGAAATATCTGCTTTGTGTAAATATTGCTGCACATATTGATATATATATATATATATATATATATATATATATATATATATATATAACAGATATAATGTTCATTTTGTGTTTTGTTGAGACAATAAATGTAACAAATAACTGGTGTGCCTTCTATTCGAATGATAGACGGGCTTATAAGCAGGTTGCTGAAGATTTCGCGTCGCCACAAGTGGTGTTCGTGGGAATCAAAACTTAAGTGGGATGTTTTTTTTTTTCAGGACTAAACTGGCTTGTACATGATTACAAATTCCACTAGACTCAGCTCTGCCAGGTTTCTATGTGCAGTTTATGGCAGAAATTATCATTTCCCACATCTTTGCAGATTTTTCTTGCTAGAGAGGAAAATTCACTCTAAAAACGTGGTGTATAAACTACAGTAAATGGACAACCCTTAAAGTTTGGAAATCTTCAAAATGAAATATGGGGTGCACTGCCTGATGTAATGGAATTGTCAGAGGCTTAGTAAGGATTGATATTGCTGGTATGTCAAACACTGCAGAATGAGCTAAAAATTTATGCTAATGTTGCATTTTTTCTGCTTTGCTGCTAGTTTTGATGCAACTCTGAGACAGTTACTGCAAGCCAGGTAAATATCATCTGCAACCATTGGAAGTGCAAGTTACTCCTTTTGCTTTAATGTTCTGTATTGCATGCATCTAACGCTGGTTTTCAGTTATTTACTCACATGTCGTCAACTTCCTAACATCCATCAAATTTTTCCATCCCAATCAGCACGGTTTTCAGAAAGGCCTTTCTTGTGACACGCAACTTGCATTGTTTTTAAACGACATTAGTTCCAACTTAGACCTTAATATTCCTACTGATGCACTCTTCTTAGATTTCGAAAAAGCATTTTATAAGGTTCCCCACAAGCGACTATTACTAAAACTGTCAAGAATTAACTTAAATGCATCTGTATTTAATTGGATCGAAGATTTCCTTACTAACCGCTCCCAGTTTGTTCTCGCTAACGATTAAGTTTCCAGCCTCACCCGTTCTCTCCGGTGTACCCCAAGGTACCGTACTTGGTCCTCTTCTTTTCCTTGTTTATATTAATGACCTACCCAACTCCATCTCTTCTAATATCTGCCTTTTTGCCGATGACTGTGTCATTTACCGTCCCATACATAACCCTACTGATAATTTGGCTCTTCAGGCCGATTTGACAAAAGTCGAGGAATGGTGTCGAAATTGGTTAATGACTCTAAATGTTAACAAAACAGCCCTAATTACCTTCCATAGATGCCAACACTATTCTTCGTACAACTACTTACTAAACGGAACTACTATCTCCTCTGTATCTTTTTTGAAATATTTAGGTGTCACAATTTCCAGTGACCTTACATGGCATTCTCACGTTACATCTGTTACTAACGATGCTAACCGCACACTTGGCTTTCTTCAGCGTAACCTAGCTCAGGCACCTTCTTCTGTTAAACATCTAGCTTATGTAACCCTTGTAAGGCCCAAGCTGGAGTATGCATGCGCATTGTGAGACCCGCATCTTCAAAACTTGATATCTACCATTGAATTAACACAAAACCGTGCAGCTAGATTTATCTTCTCTGACTATTCTCGTAATACTAGCGCCACTAATCTAAAAGCTAATGCCGGTCCCCCAAGCTTGCAAGCACGGCGTAAAATATCTAGACTCTGTTTATTTCATAAATTTTATCATGCCTTATCATCTAGCGCAGCAGTCATCATGCCGATTCATCGAACATCCAGTCGCATCAGCCACACCTTGGCTGTTTATCCGCCACATGCCCGAACGACAACACACCTCAACTCATTTTTTGTAAGGACAGCCATCGACTGGAACGATCTTCCCGCTGACATCATCGCTCACTCTAACCCAAGCTATTTTAGAACCGCCGTTGAAAAATTTTTTTGTTAATCTCGACAATACTGTCAAGCCTACCCCTCATGTAAAACCCCGTACTCCTAGGGTCTTTGAGGTATTGGAAATAAATAAATAAATATAACAAAGGAGTATAGATACGCAATTTTGATTGGATGTTTTCTTCTCTGTAATTTGTATAAGATATTGTCACATGGTCATGACAGTGAGGCAACAAACGAACAAATAGGTGCAGCACAGGAAAGGACTTGTGACCGTAAAGAACTGAGCAACTCTGCTGCAGCGATGTGTAATTCCAATCTTTCGATGGTAGGGTCCCGCAACTTCATTGGTTTTCGTCGGCGAGCTAGATGGTAATTTTGGATCAGAACTGTCTGGTAATGAAACCTAAAGGCAACACACATCCATGGAAGATAGGACAAGATTATAGTGAATGTTACTGCATTATGTGAATAACCGGCTGTGTTCACGACTGGTTTTACGGCTATTTAGATTAAAAACGATCACATAAAACAACCTAAAAGAGAACAAACCAGAGAATATGTTGGCAATTTATTAGATGGCTACAAGTTACATAAAAAAAAAACGAGTACTGAAAAACAACATTAGCAAGTCGAACCTATGTATTTTGGCATTCAAATATATGTGGCGTTAATCTATTGTGCCACGGAAGCAACGGGAATGGTGAGCTTTAATAGCGATTTTCTTCATTTTACCAATATTTCTGTCGCTAGGTAGCGCTACTCACAGTACCCTACCGTTGGAGACAGCGGAATCGTGCAGCGGCGAAAGCAGCAAAAGGGCTTGTGGTTTGTCGAACTACGAATGTCCGCTGCATTCGGCAGCGCTTAATTTATACACGGTGGAGGTACATTTAGATGAACTGGTCAAAGGAATCTAGAATAGCTTGGAATCATGTGGAAGCCCTTGGGCTAGGCTGCAATCACTCGATATAAATCTTGGCGCATCATGCGCTGCAAATAAAGGGAAGGACTTTGTATGGACTGAAGTATGTGCGTAAGAGCTTTTCACCTAATCTTCAATGACGAATCAACGTCCAAACTAAGACTTGATTTCCCGACTTGTAGTCAGCATTACGTCGTAGCATCAGGCGTTAGTGTGTTGCTGGTCTTCAATGCATAGCCGGGCGAGTTGTCAGGCTTTCTCTGCACGTTGAAGGCAGGCGGTGATGCCATCATTGTCCTTGTCTATCACATGTGGCAGCATTGTGTTGGGTGTAGTCGTTGGCACAAGCTGGAAAGGGGTTGACCTAGTAGTCTCCCGGATGACAGTGTTTAAGGTGAAGATGATGTAGGGCAGTGTGGTGCCCCAGGTCTAGAGTTCAGTGTTGACTTACATGGCGGTCCATATCTGCAATAATTTTATTTACTTAAGTTTGTTGGTCTGCGGATGGTAGGCAGTCATCCTCCGATGGCTTGTCTGGCCGTAGTTCAAGATGGCTTGCATGAGCTCTACCTATCTTAAAGCTGTCCCCCTGTTCATGGGGCATTGTGGGATATAACAGGTATGAGGTACATTAATGGGTATTTGGAAAGGAATAATGGTGCCATGGCTTACTTTCGGGAATGTAGTTTTGTGCCTAAAGGCAGCGGTACAATCAGAATTAAAAATAAATCTGAGAGCAGTTGGACGATTAGCACTAGGTACCCTTGGCAAAACCATAAACGAGGTGCTATGGGAAATATGGGTTGGGCATCTTTTGAAGCGCAAGAAGCTCAGAGTAAAATATTATGAGGAACACCTGAGTAAATCGGACAGTAACAGGTGGGCAGCTAAACTATTTGAATACCTATACCTAAGAAGTGTTGACTCAATATAGGGAAAAGAACAGGAAACCAATAAGTATGCCAGACACATGGACAGAGAAATAATGAGTGTTAAACAACAGGTAAAATATATAGAAGGTAAGAATCAAATAAATTAATGGAAAACAAGAGTGGAAAACTAAATTAAAATTGGAAAAGGCAGATCAGGAAGGAAGCTTTCTCATGAACTCATAACTCTCAAGGTGCAGTGCCCTAATTTTTTATTCTAGATCAGGCTGCACATGTGCAGTGTGTGGTAGATCCATAAAAACAATTGAACATCTTGTACTTATTCATCTGGATGTTGATGCGGGCAGAGTCGCTGTCCATGAGGCCCTAGGGTTTAGTGATGCCAGTAGTCAGGTGACTGAATCTGCAGTGGCAGTTTGCAAAAAGCGACTGGAAGATTGGTGGCTGAAAAACAGAAAAGCGACATAAGGTTAGAAATATAGAAATAAAAATTGAATAAATGAAATGACAAAAAGGTGACCAATTTATAACAACAACATCCAAGATATATAGGGGAAAAAAAAAGGCAAAGCATGATGGCAACTGCCACTGCCTCATTTCAAAGGGGACACTCCTATACTATATTCATATATCCATCCTTAATGCCTGGGACCTTTGACACCAAAAGTGCAATGGTGTAGCATTCGTAAACATGCAAATAGTGTTACATGGATTCAGATAGAGCACAGAACACGCACACTGCATTATTTTATGAGGGCCAGTTCAGCCTTAGTTGCAATAACCCTAACACATTAGGTGCTTCGCATTAAATGCTTTGTGAAAAATGCAGGCCATTAAATAAGAGCTATTCACTCTAGATCCAGCTTTGTGATACATGTGACAATGTTCCTAACATTTTATTCTTATATTAAGCCATAATGTGAGTGGTGTTGTGCCTAATTATGCAAAACACTGTCCATAAAACTGCTGACAGAGAACTCCTGGAAATGAACATCCAGGAACGAGTTTCTCATGCTTTTGCTTGCTGCTGTTATCCGCTCAAATTCCTGCATAGGTTGCTGG
This sequence comes from Amblyomma maculatum, assembly GCF_055883805.1. NCBI lineage: Eukaryota > Metazoa > Arthropoda > Arachnida > Ixodida > Ixodidae > Amblyomma > Amblyomma maculatum. The sequence continues at coordinate 186,303,379 of NC_139344.1, forward strand.
TGCTGAATTGTGTACTCGCTTAGAAAAGAAAAAAAAAAGTGCTGCATCACCAGTTTTTTCACGCACATATCAGCAATCAATCACAAAAGCGGCCAGCTGTCACAAGTTTTGCTTGAACTTTGGAAAGCTGTTCTCAAAACATGTCCTGAGTGAACTTGCCCGTAAAGCCATACCTGAACCCACACTCCTTAAGCTGTTACCGAGACAGTTTCAGTGCAGATGAAACTGACACATGCAGACCTTTTGTCATGTGCTCGGTGAGACAGTTTGCACGGAAAATCTTTTGAGATAATACATCTTGCTCTCACATGTTTAGCCAATACAGTGAAGCTAAATCTCGCAGATCTTTGCTCCCTACAGTAATGCCTACTTGCGAGCAGCTTTGTTTACGGGCATCAAAGAGGGCTTTGACTTTATGTTAAACTCCATTGTCCCTTACACATTTTCTAACCCTTGTGCTTTCTCTTCGAATAAACCCTAGTCCTTTTACTACCCTCCGGCAGTGCACACCTTCTACAAGTAAGCTGTCATTGTGCACCCAGGTCATCTATACACCATTGATGAGCAAAACTTTTTGTCCATGCAAGTGATTTTGCACGCATTTGAGGACTTGGAGTTGCATCGAAAGAATAAAAATAAAAAACCTTGCGCCAGTTTTCAGCAAGATTTGTGAAGTGCTTAGTGTGTCAAAGAGCCCCACTGACTCTAAACTCTTTCTACATTAAGTGATTAGTAGTTGCTCTGTCACACACAATTCCATCAACCAATGTGCTAGCTTCCTCCAGGAGGATATCACTTTAAGTATGAGCAGTTCAAGTTTTGTCCTCTTTGTAGGATCCTTGCTCTCAGAGACAGCAATTGGCTGCTTGGTAATGAGCCCTGAATGGTCGAAAGGTGAAGACCAGTTCATTGTCAGTGAGGTCATCACTGGTCGTAATGCTGTCAGAAATATTGCTGAACCCAGAATAAGTCATTGACTTTGAGTGTATTCTCAACTCTGTTCTTATCTGCATTTCGTCAAACACTAAAATCCCATGGCGCTGTGAGTCGTCTTTGGTTGCCATTTTTTTCTTAAACTCACAAAAAGTCACTTCAAACTGGCAGTTCGCCCACACCAAGCTTAAATACTTTCTCACTGTTGTGACACAAGGAGATGGTGGAACATCATTTTCTGGAAGGAAGGAGTATGCCGATGGGTTACAAATGTACAGCAACAGACAACCAATCGCAAAGACTGTACTTTGATCGTTTGAGGGCATAACTAGCACGCCTGGGCCTTGCTAGTTTTGTCGGTTGGTTTTGATGAATGGCGAAACAAGCTTCACTAGACTTCATTTTGCATTGCTTATCCTTTACCCTCATCTGGCAATTTCAGAATTTCTGAGAGCCTGAAGCACTTCTAGAAGCTACGTCCCAGTTTTTTCACAAGAAAGAAATGTTCCCATTGATAATATACAATGATTTTTTTTTTGTTCCAAATGAAAAGTATGACAGTATCACATGTTCAAAAAGAAAAGTATCACATTGTCGATTCGTCCATAGCAAGCAAAAAGAAAAAACATGGGCTAGAAGAACAGCGATCTGGCAGGCCACAGTATCACATTGTTCCTTCAATTATGTTTCAGCGCCACCTTGTCAAGAACCTTTGTTCAGAAGAGTGGTGCTCCTCTTGGTGCATTTTAGGCACATTTAATTGTAAAAATGAATTTAATTAGCAAAGTAATCCCAAACTCCATTACGTATTCACTCTATATTGATGACTTTCAGATGGCTAGCTCTTCATCTAACATATCTACATGTGAGGTACAAGTGCAGTTAACTATAAACTTGCGAGATGAAACAACAAAAATGAATTTAGTTTACACACAGAAGACAGAGGCGGTTATGTTTTCACTCAAATGAGGCAAACAGAGCAACCCCCACCTTCACTTCATCATCATCATCACCATCAGCCTGACTATGCTGATATGAGAGAGGGCAAAGGCCTCTCCCATATTTCTCCACTTAACCCGGTTCTGTGCTAGCTGCTTCCACTTCACCCCCGTGAACTTCTTAACCTCATCCACCCACCTAACTTTCTGCCGCCCCCTGCTACGCTTTCCTTCTCTTGGAATCCAGTTTGTTACCCTAAGCGACCATCGGTTATCCTCTCTACGCACTACATGCCCTGCCCATGCCCATTTCTTTTTCTTAATTTCCACTAGAATATCGGTAACTTGAGTTATTTCTCTGACCCACTCTGCACGCTTCCTATCTCTTAATGTTACCCCTACCATTTTTCGTTCCATAGCCCCGCTAGGCATAATCTGCGAGTGCTTGCCAAATGCACTCCATCCCAATTTTATTCTTCTTGTTATTTCCTTTTCATGGTCCGGATCTGCGGTTACTACCTGTCCTAAGTAGACATAATCGCCTACTACTTCCATACTTCGCTACCTAATGTAAACTGCTGTTCCTTCCCGAGGCTGTTGAACATTACCTTAGTCTTCTGCATATTGATTTTCAAGCCTACCTTTCTACTTTTCCTGTCTAGGTCATCAATCATTATTTGCAGTTCATCCCCCGAGTTGCTTAGCAAGGCAATGTCATCAGCAAATCGCAGATTACTGAGGTATTCTCCATCTACCCTTATCCGTAACTGCTCCCATTCCAAGTTTCTGAATACCTCCTCTAAGCAAGCTGTGAATAGTACTGGGGAGATTGTGTCTCCTTGCCTAACATCTTTCTTTATGGGAATTTTGTTACTTTCTTTATGCAGAACTATGGTTGCTGTGCAGCCACTATATATATCTTCCAGCACTTTCACGTATGGCTCATCTACCCCCTGATTTCGCAATGCCTGCATCACCGCCGATGTTTCAACTGAGTCAAATGCTTTTTCGTAATCAGTGAATGCTATGTATAAAGGCTGATTATATTCCGAGCATTTTTCTATCACCTGATTGATGGTATGGATATGATCGATAGTAGAGTACCATTTCCGAAAACCTGCTTGATCCTTTGCTTGATTGCAGTCTAAGGTTGTCCTGATTCTATTAGCGATTACCTTAGTAAATACCTTATACATAACAGACAGTAAGCTGATTGGTCTGTAATTTTTAAGGTCCTTAGAGTCCCCTTTTTTATGAATGAGGATAATGTTTGCATTCTTCCATGGTTCCGGTACCGTCGATGACACCAGGCACTGCGTATACAGGGTGGCCAGTTTCTCTAGCACAATATCCCCCCCCCCCGTCCTTTAGCAAATCTGTAGTTATCTGATCCTCTCCAGCTGATTTCCCCCTTTTCATAGTTTCTAATGCTTTCTTGACCTCGTCCTTCGTCACTGGTGGAACGTCTGACTGTTTTTCCCTGCCGCCAATCTCGTTACGATCCTGACTACTTTGGCTGCTGCAGAGATCTGTATAGAACTTCTCGGCTACTTTGACTATCTTGTCCATATTCGTGATGACGTTGTACGCCTTGTCCCTTATCGCATACATCTGGTTTGTGCCTATGCCCAATTTCTTCTTTACCGCTTTAAGGCTTCCCCCGTTCTTTAAAGCATGTTCAATTTTCTCCATGTTATACTTCCTTATATCAGCCACCTTGCGCTTATTGATTAGCTTTGATATCTCGGCCAATTTGATCTGGTCTGTTCAATTGGAAGCTTTCATACTCTGGCGTTTCTTAATCAAATCTTTCGTCTCCTTAGACAGCTTACCGGTATCCTCTCTAACTATCCTACCGCCTACTTCTATCGCACACTCAGTAATGATATCTCTGAAATTATTGTTCATTGTTTCTAGGGTAATGTCGTCATCCTCGGTTAGAGCTGAATATCTATTCTGTGGCGAGATCCTGAATTCTTCTACCCTCCCCCTCACCGCTAATTCGTTGATAGGTTTCTTTCTTAAAAATCTGTTGCGTTCCTTCAGATTTAGGCTAATTTGGGACCTCACCATCTTGTGGTCACTGCATCGCACTTTTTTGATTACCTCTACATATTGCACAATGGTGAGGGTTGAACACATTATGAAGTCAATTTCACTTCAATGAAACCAAATTACACATAAAAAATGAGCACTAATTCCTTGGCATTACTTTCTGCAAAAACTCACATTTCTTCCTCACATAAACATGCTAAAATAAGAAAGCCATCTGCAGAAGCCAATAAGAAAGCCAAGTTTTACAGCCATCTGCAATTCCACTTCTACTCAGTTTAACAAAAGACAAACCCCATCAAAACATATGCAAAAATACCTTGCATTGAAAGACGAATATAACAACAGAGAATTTTATACAGATGATTCAAAAACTGCTTCATACATTGGATGTGCAGCAGTAGAGCAGAATTGGGGAAAGAGCAGTTAGACTTTCTGAGTGTTCATCAATATTTACGGCAGAATGTTATGCAGTATTTGTAGCTGTGGAAAGAATAATAAAATAAGAACATCAAAAACAACTAATCTACACAGGCTCACTTAGCATAGTATTAACACCACAACCAGGAAATGCAACCACATCATTAATTTAAAGTATAATACATAATATAACAAGGACCACAACACAAATTATTTTCTGGTTTGGTTTGGTTTACGAGGTTTAACGTCCAAAAGTGACTCAGGCTATGAGAGATGCCATAGTGAAGGGCTCCGGAAATTTTCATCAGGGAGTTCTTTAAATGTGCACTGACATATCGCACATCACACGGGTGCCTTGCTTTCTGCCTTCATCGAAAAGCAGCCACCGCAGCCGGGATTCGATCCTGCATCCTTGGGCACAGTAGTCCCAAGTCATTTTGGCATTTAAGGCAATGAGAGGGCAGACAGGTCAGCTGCACAAGCTCGCAGCAAGAAAATAAAAACATAAACATGCACCATAGAAATTGTAATGAGCTAGTAAAGCGTAAACTGAAGTACAAGAAGCAATCCACATGCAATAACCATATCAATAACAGAAAGCCCATTGAGCGCACATTAAAGCAAATCGAGCACACATCACAAACAGTTCATGGAAGTACGAGCATGCTGCCTTTACATCGGACACACATACCTTACTTATGCCCAGCCGTGGTGGTGGTAAGGGTGCTCAACTGCCGAGTCCAAGCATGTGGAATCAAATCCTGGCAGCGGCGCTTGCTTTTCAATGGAGGCGAAAAGCAAGGTGCCCATGTGCTGTGCAATGTCAATGTAAGTTAAAACCCCAGCTGTGGTCAAAGTTTCCGAAGCCCTCCACTATGGTATCTCTCATAGCCTGAGTCAGTTTAAGAGGTTAAACCTTATAAAGTAAACCAAACCTAACACCTCACACACAATACTAATTACTAATGAAACAAAACAAACCAGCATATGATGATTGTGGAGAGATGCTCACTATCGACCACATTTCAATTTCATGCTCAAAACTTGAAAAACTGCAGAAAAATCATGTTGCTGTATTTATTACAATCATGCTGTACCGTTTCAACCCAGCTTACCCTTAAAGAAACGTGCAAATGCTGCTTATAAATCACAAACTCAACACAACACATAAACCAGTTTGAGGAATTGCTGGTTGAGTAAACATATCCATGTATTTCACCCATATTTTATGTAGTGCTAACACTTTCAGCTTGGTTTGTATAGAGAAATAGTTCCAAAAATCTTTTCCATAAAACAAACTAGGTACATTTAGTCTTTAATTATAATAAGGTGCACAGTTCTGATAACACACACACACACACAAAAAAAAAATATTCATGGAAGTGAAACTCTAAAGGCACCCATGTGCTGTACGATTTCAGTGCATGTTAATGACCTCCAGGTGGATATGGCAATAAGGTGTCCCTCATGGGTGCATTAAACTCCACATACGAATTCAATTCAAACAAACATGCCTGTACACTTAAAGTTTGAATTAATATGAATCTAGTGTATTGAACATCATTAGGCCTGTTTTCTTCATATTAATTTTTTTGCCTATTCACTTATAACCAGGTCATGTCCTATTATTCCACGTGTAGGGTAGCCTACTGGGCATCACCTAGTTAACCTCCCTGCCTTTCTATTCTTTTATTTCTCTCCCTCTCTTACTATGACTGGTTCCCTGATTCACATAGCAAAACTACCACTGATCAGAAGTTGCCGAGGTGTATTTGTTCACCCTTCTACTTGTTTCTCTCCAATTTAATACTCGGAATTCGTCATGTAAACAGGCACTGAATAGCAATAAACAATTTCTGTTAGCTGCCTGACGCCATTCTGATTAGTACTTTTTGCATTTTTTTATGTGGAGGCGTAGAGTTACTGAGTAGGCCTTGTCAATATTTTCTTGCACATACACAAAAGTATGCCTCCGCAAGCATCCGCAATATCCACCACCTTACCTGCACCTGAACTAGAATGAAACAATCCAGTGGCAAACAAACTTTTCCATGTCTCTTCCTCAAGCACATTTTCAATCCAAGCCTATATACTTCCTACTGTCCCTTCCACGAGGTCAAACCAACCCAGTACGATTCTACCAATTCTACTTTGGAGTGGCCCAACCCCGCAGAAGATGCTCTGACCAGCACGAACTTGCAAGAACAGCGAGAGTGAGGGCTTCTCGGGGAGGGAGACACCGATGTTTCCCTGCGTGTTTCTAGAGGCTACACATAGGAACTGATTACAATTTCAATGTTTTTTGTTCAAGTCCTTCAATGATATGAAATTTATTGATTGTAAATTAATGCCTTGGAATGCCAGCCTGTTTCCCGAGTTGACCGATGCTTAATCCTGATTTTCCTAGGTTACATTCATAAATTTCTTTTGTATGACAATAAGTTATTGGGTTGATAATTTTTCAGGGTCTTTAAATTGGCTCCCTTGTTGGTTAACATTATTAGCATCCTTCTTTGTTTCCAGAACATTTGATGCCAGAAGGTGATACAAGTTTTAAGATTCTCAAGTACAAAATTTCCACTTTCTTCTCGTATGCATGCTGATTACTGTAGCATCCCACTGCTCCTTTCCTCTATTCATGACTTTAAAGGTTTTTTTTATTTCTTTGATTATAGCAGGAACCATCATTTCACTTTAGCTACCTTCAAGATGTAATTCAAACTGCTGACATTACGATGTTTGCCACTTGGTTTTTGTAAACAATACTCAGCATACAGGGTTTGTTTTAATGTCAGTGTGTTAGTATCCCCTATGTTGAAAAAAAAAAGTTCACTGCCATTGGCGTTGATTGTTTGGAACCTCGCAGCCTGAAAGATCACAAGCATGTTGGTGGCAGGGGGGACATGGCCAGGCAGTGAGTGGTCGATGAGTTATGTGACATAACACATGGTCAAGTTGAAATGAGCTGCCAACTCGGCCAGTTCCTTTCAAATGGGAGCAAAACACAATCGGGCTTTTGCACCACCCCTATTTGAAGATTCACAGCCTCGAAAAATCACTAACATGCCTCTAGCAGATGCTGGTCGGCAGGTGGCATGCAGGGCTTGGAAGCAATCCCCTTGGGCTGTATATTTTTGACAAAGGCTATAAATATTTGATGCAAATAGAAACAATGCTTAGTTTTCTTCTGCTTTCGGTTTCCTCTATGTAACAGCGTTTCGTCCATCTGCACAGCATTACAGTCCAGTATTTTTAGCTTCCAGGAGCTTTTGTTTCCCAAGAGACCTTACTTTGCCTTACCTGCTTCAATTACACAGTGGTCATTCACTGCCTCAACATCATCTCCACCTGCTAAAGTATAATGTCAGTTATCAAAAACGTGTGGCAGATTTCTGCTGAGAAATGAACTATACTTATTTCTCGCGACAACTTTTTTTCACCCTCTCGTCAAAACTAGTCTAGTATTTGACCTCATGACCCTGTGGTTGTTACATTTCATTCAGCCAAACACCTCAAAATCCTGTGCATTGTCAAGATTGACTGCATAGGCAGTATGAAAACTATTTCATTCTTAATCTCTGCACTGAAGTTTTTCTATATACACTTCTTTTTCTTTTGCTTGTGCAAGGAGATACTCTTAACATTTATTTTTCTTTTTGCTAAATTTATCGATATGTCCGTGTTGCTACTCCTAACGGTTATACCATAGTTGCCAATTAATTGTTGACCTGCCTACTGCTTTCCTTACCATTACAATGAAGCCACTGATCAAGTGCACTGAACTTTAATGTGAAAGCACACTCTTAACACAGTCAAACCCAATCACGAATTGAGTGTGAAGCCTCTGCCTCTCGAGCTCAGAGGAAAAAAAAAAGAAAAGAACATCAGAGCAGAGCGGATTCAAACCCAGTAATTTCTCATGGGAAGTGAGTATGGAATTTCATGACCGCACTTTCGTGTTGTGCACAAAAGTCTCCAAACAGCTTCCCTGTGCAGAAAATCTTTCGCAACTCCTTGTGGTAGAGCATCCGCCTCGCATTCGGGAGGTATGGGGTTCGATCCCCAGTGCCGCCGGGTACCCACCGGTTTCCAATGGGTACAAGATTTCCCCCGGCCTGGTGCTCGGCTCTTCTGGGATGAAGTGCTTGGGAAAAGGGGCCATGAACCAAAAATGTTGGTTCAAGAAGAAAAAAAAAAGGGCCACATAATGGGCTGTTGCCGCGCAAGGCGAACTTATTGTTGTCCGATGGCGGAACGAATCACTGCCACATCGGCGCAACTATTTCGCAACTCCTAATCAGTTAAATGTTAAGACCCTAACATTTTTTTTTACATTCTCTATCAAAGGCTTGATGCCAACACTGAACTATTTAAGATTTCATTTCTCCATCAGATATTGCTCCACGGACCTGTACTATACCTTCACTATGTACTATGCACCTCACTGTACATGTACCTTCAATGTATGCACTTCGTTTAGTTTCATCACAATGGCTCACAGCAGTGAAGAAATTTAAAGTGTCCCCAAAATTATTTTCTTTTTGTATGAAGATTCCAACTACATAATTTCACCTGTAAGGTAAGCCCTTGTAGCAGTCTTTTCAATGTGTTTGTGCCTTATGAATCTAATTTTTTAATGCCAAAGCTACATGTCGGCTCTGAGGATTGCTATAGCAAAAGACTACAGCTCAATTACCTTTCAGGTTCTTGATACAGAAGCTGCATTTTTTAGCAGCAATGTGCAAAAATGCCACATATAGATATATCAGAGCACAATTGAGGCTCCTGTACAGGGTAGTCCTCTATAAGTATAAGCATGGCTCACAGTGACAGCACTCCGCAGAGCGCCAGTGCATCCATCGTGGTCACACATCAAGCGAACCAGTGCAGGTGCAGAGGGTCCTGTAGATGGTCCTTTGAGTTGTCTGCTACAGGGCAGGAGTGCACTGTACTTGCTTTGCTGTGAAGTGCACCTAACTCCCTGCATGTTTACACTGCCCGAGTGCACTGCTACTGTGTTGTTGGAATGCGCCCTTCATTAAGTGCACTGCGTCATTGATAGCGCGTGTTCAGCTGCATGCGCAGATTTTGGTGCTGAGAAGCGTAGCTGTTTAGTTACGGCCACTCTTCTTGGCACCACAATCTGAGTTAAATGTATGCATTGTTTCAAAGCTGGATTGGCTTCATTTTAACACCCCAAAGTGACTCAGGCTATGATGAATGCTGGATACAGTGGCTAGCACAGGCAGCTGTTAGGATGCAGTAGGACAGCACCATCAGCCGAGCGCAGCTTCTTAAGTGCTAGAGTCACACCCAGGTGACGAGCGACAGCAAAAATCGTGGGAGCACCTAGTGGTGCTCGTATTCTTCCTTATACCTACTGCCTTTGTTTTGCGCTATATTCTGCCATGTGTGAAGAAAAAGCTGTCAGTGGTAAAGCGTTCGCAGAGACCAGCAAAATGTCTGAGGCAAAGAACAGCAGAAAAAATTCAAGACACATTATAAGGCGTTGCAGCACTACTACAGTAACCGTGTTACTGGTCGGTTGGAGTTGCAACCAAATGCATTGTTATAACGCCTGATTAATGTTACAAGCAATAACACACATAAAGAAAAAATCAAATGAAACAAACACATCGCAGTATGTTTTCGAACTCATAATGAATGTCGGTGATTTTCATAAGTTCATTGATAAAATTCGAAGCAGCATGAAGTGACCCATGAAGTGGCGCTAAGCTGATCATGTGAAGCCTCAGACCAAAAAGAGCATGCTCGACGCAGTGTTTGTGCATACAGGATTAACAGCTACTTCTGTAAAAACATGCTACCTGCCTTGGACAGCATACGGCAAAAATTTCAAGGGCACTGAAGCTTGCTTCAGTTCAGTGGAGAATTGCAAAAACGTTTGTTGCTACTGGTGATCTTTAATCATGTGACAATTTCTCATGTGATTCAGGACGTTATACTGGAGTCGCATACTCCAGTATGATGTCATCACTAAATTTTTGGTAGTCAACCTGAATGATGCAACACCTCTTCGCCGCGTGACATCAGTGTGATGTGATCACCTCTGCAAGTCATCCTGAATCACAACACCTACTTGTCACGAAAATCCAGTGTGACATCATCCCTATTTTACTAGTCAGTCATGCGACACTTCTCTGTCACGCGACTCCAGAGCAATGTCACTTTTTAGCTAGTAATCTTAGATCACACGGCACTTCTTTGTCACGTGACTCTAGTGTGACATTGTCACCTTTTGCATGTCATCCTGAGTCACATAACACTTTGTCATCCTGAATCATGAGCACTTTTTATCATGACAGTCGTGACGTCGCACGATTATTATGAAGTTACATATAGCTCATCACATGATGCTATCTAAACCATTTTCCCTTTTTGGTGTCTCATATATGACATCACTACTCATGACTTGTTATAACAGCACATGACTAAGGACAATTATGCAGTATGACTTAGCATTGCACCACTAATGATGATATATGATTGCAGTGATATATACCTTCGTAGGACACGATCATATATTTTGAGATCATGACTTCTGGATATACATTCTGCAGACACTTTCGCAGACGGCTTTATCTTCTCATGAGACATGACGTATAAGGCTTCTGCCTTAGTGAATTGTTGCTTTGTTACCCTTTACACTTTTGAGGTGTGGGCAAATCCTAAAAATGCCCTGCCATGGCAGTTCTGCTAATAATTAAGGCACCTGATTAATGAGTTAGGAGACCAGAGTTTAACTGCACTCACAGTGACCCTGTGTTACTGGGAGGAAAATGCAAGGTACCCATGTACTATGCAATGTCACTGAATATTAAAGGTCCCCAGGAGGTTTATGAGTTACCCTGGACCCTCTACTATACTGCATCTTGCACAGCATTTACGTGGTACATTATAATGCTAAACCCTGTAAACACAGCCAATCCTACCCTGAAACAATACATGCATTTAACACTGTGGTGCCATGAAGAGCGGCTGCTCAGTTGCACGCACTACAAACAACGTGCGGCATTGAGTGAAGTGCGCTTTCCCGCAACGCAGCCGCAGAGCGCCCGGGCGCTGTGATGCAGTGAGTTAGGTGCACCTCTGCTCTGTAGTAGACAACACGAAGTACCGCGCCTTCAAGCCTCTCTGCGCCTGCATTACTTCATTTCAGTGCGCGACTGCAACGGGTGCTCTGGTACTCGTAGAGCACTGTCACAGTGAACTGTGTTTGTAATTAAAGTGGACCACCCTGTAAATAAATGTTCCCAGAAATCACAGCACAGAGAGGTTATTACATTCCTTCTGAAGTGTTGGGGCCGTGCCAGGATTGAAATCATGACCACACAGCTGACGTCATGCTCGTTCTGTAGCAGAATGCTGGTTACTAGCGGCCTAGTCAGTCTTAAATCTTGCCAAAGCCCCTCACGATATGGTGTTCCCTGCCTGCAATGACTGAATACCTTTTACATTTGCAGCGCTAGCTGTAAATGTTGTTAGGTTCATTGTTTAGCGACACTTGTCTTAACCTGCAGTCTTATATAGCAGCGCCAGAGCTCTGAACAGCATCAAAGTCAGATGCTCGCCAGCTGCAGGAGTCTGGGGGCAGTTTGTTACGGTTATATGGGTGGTTGGAAGAAAGTAGCACTAAGGACATCCAAGTCTTGTTCATCTGAAAGGCCTGCTCAGTAGCACTTGCCTGAAGAATGCTTGGCATTTACATCGTGGACCAAATGCGGCCGCCACACAGCAGCGCAGATACTAAAGCGTCTTAGGTAAAATTTGATGCGACCAAAAATGTACGGCAACTTCCGCGATGAGAACGTGACAGCAATTGCAACAGTGCTACTATACACATGCAACAACAGCTTAGAAGCACTAGACTCGAGCTTTCTGCACAACAACCGAAACAGCAAAACAGTGCGAAGTTGATGGCATAACATTTATGTTCGTGAACAGAAGTTGGGCTCATTTGTTTACGTGAAGAACCATAGCTTTTGCAGCGGAATGAGACAGCACCGTGTCGTTTTGCTGAGCTGCAAAAAATACTGCTAAGCGGATCCTTTGCAGGTCGACAACCCCACCAAAAGTGTTCATCTACTGAACCACACAATCAGATGCGACAGCTTTTTTTTTTTTTTTTTTTTAACCTGCTCACAAAGTTAAACAGCTCCGAGGGCATGGATAAAATTATGTACGCTGTTAAACATAGCGCTCCTATTTTGCAGGGCGAAGAAAACGGCATCAGTGCTGCCAAAGCAATATACAGTATGTGGCCAACTTGCTCAGACATTCACGTAATAGCGTACACAGCACATGATGGAGTACGACAGATCTGTCGCACTAGCGTCCTGTAGATAGAGCAGCGATCATTCTTCCGGCAGCGCCGCATCATTTGAGTAATGTTTGAATGACAAGCGATGGTAACTGCAAACCACGGTGGAACCATGGCTTGGTACTAAATAATAATCGGTTCACAGGGAAGGTGCAGTATCTGTCACATTTGTACTGTGGACACCTGACTCGAGCCGTAAGGGAAGGGAGAAAGGTGAGAGTGAAGGTGGAATGAGAGAAGGAGGAGCCGGTGGAGGGCTGCGGAGTAAGCGCTGACATCGCACAGTACATGGACGCTTCTCCGTTTCGCCCCTATCGAAACGCAGTCGCCGGCGGCCAGGATCGAACCCGGGAACTGCGGCACAGTGGTCAAACATCTTAACCACTGCACTATACCGCGGCTATAAACTAAATACTTACAAAGTTTTGTAGTCCACTATACGACTATATGTACTACTAGGAACTATCGTGCTGATATAAGGTTGGTTGGTTTGTGGGGTTTAACGTCCCAAAGCAACTCAGGCTATGAGAGACGCCGTAGTGGAGGACTCCGGAAGTTTCGACCACCTGGGGTTCTTTAACGTGCACTGACAACGCACAGCACACGGGCGCCTTGCTTTTCGCCTCCAAAGAATATAACAATATTAACATGTATGCGTGAATGGTGAAGCCAGCATGGAAGCCAGCAAAGGTTTAAATGGCAAAACGGCATGAATAATTGCGACGAAATCTTTCGGCGAGAAATTATTCCTATTTTTATAAGAATTTGTCTGTTTGTTTAAAAGTATTTTGATGTAATTTTAATGATATTCTAGGAATAAAAGGAAAGCATTCGTTTTCTATCGCTGCTTTTCTGCATCGGGTCGTCTGCAACGCGAGCAGCGCGAGCCAATGCACGAACGCGCAAGGCGGCGAGTGTGGCGGCAGCAGTTCGCGTTCGAAAGAGCTCGGCCATGGATTCTGACAAAAAAGAGCCAGATTATTCTGTATTTGGTCATGTGTTGTCCCACTCGCCTGAGCTTACTGAGCTTATATTAAGTTACATGAGTTGCCGCCAGCTCTGTATTTGCGCCCAGGTTTGCACCCTTTGGGACTCGACTGCCAAACGCCTGAAGAGCAAACGCAGCAAGTTTCTGCACTGTTTCGAGGTAATTACCTTTTGTTTGGTGTGTCTATACTTCGAAGCTGTTACAGTGTGTTTTCTTCCAGCGTTATGGCCCAGCGCTATGCATGGCATTTGACGCTCATTTACATTCTTCGCGCTTACAGTTACATGCCTCACAGCTACGCGTCTCAGGTTCCGCGACGCGAACATGCAGAACGACGCGCTACCACAGTCTTGGGGTTCTCTTTCCCTGTCAGTTTGAGCTTACAGCTTATGTTTTAAAGAGAAAGCCTTTAATGGCTCACTGTCGTGTACAAAGTTTGTCCTGCTTTTGCGGCGGCTGTCGCGTAGCGTTCCTTAGCGCGCGTTCAGTGTGGGATTGCAGATGGCAGGAACGCTAGACAAGACGAGACTTCTGGAGGAAAGGCGCAGCATCTGTCACACTTTCTCCGACAAGTGTGCGTTTGGATGGTACGCCATATCGCTCCTGTCGCGTGGCGTTCCTTGGCGCGCGTTCAAGTGTGGGATTGCAGATGGCAGGAACGCTAGACAAGATGAGACATCTCAGGCTTTTGCCTTTCACTACTTTAGTCGCTAAAGTCCCTCGTAATTTTGACCTCGATTACCGCTTTAAAAATGTTTTAGCTTTGACGAGTTCCGGTCAGCCAGCTTGAATGGTCGGATAACTGAAGTCATCTATACTATAGCACTGGGCTTTGGAAGTTGTAGAAATCTGCTTAGTGTTGGTCCGCACAAATATCTATCGCAAAACGGCTTGTACATTGCCGGTATTACCGTGGTCTTTTTATGCAGCTAAGTTGTACAGACCAGCTGATTAGGCTGTGAGTTTGCTGTTAATAATTGACAAAAAAGGCCCTCAGTTCTTGATTCTGCGACCTCACTCTGACGAGGTATGTAGCTAATAATACTAGAGATCCATTTTGCGTCAAACCATCAGTGTGGTGTTCACAGGTGGTAACAGTGGCCTGAAGTGGTGGTGACTTAACCTTTCTTTTGCTTGTAATTACAGACTCTGAACCGCAAACGCAAGGCATGTACTCATGGAGAGCCGAGCAGAGATGTGTGTGGAGATACATCGAAGAGTTTCCTCCAGAGTTTGAGGGATGCATGGTCTGAGCCACGGCATGCATTGATAATTGGAACCCACCACATGTATCGCTACCTGGATGCCCCCGAAAAGACTTCTAAATGCTGCTCATTTCGAGCTGAGAACTGGAACAATGGTATGATTTTTATATTATACAGTAAAAAGCTAGTTTAGAGCCATAATTGTGCTGCCTTGCCAACATCAGAATTGGTAGTCAGAATTGCTTGCCAACATAAGAATTGGCTAGTCATGGGCATAAGCTTTGTCTTTCCAGGCTGCTGTATGTTGGCACCTTCGCGGGATGAGTTTGAGTCTGACCAGTACTCAGGTGAACATAATCTTTAATGAGTTTGAGTCTGACCAGTACTCAGGTGAACATAATCTTTATCATAAGCAGGCAGGGAACTATTCCTGTAGGAGGTTCAATTAGTTTCATATCCTTGTTTCTTGGCTGGTATTGGTTCTGGCATTAGCTGCAACCACTACTTTCTCAGTATTGGACTCTCATAATAAGATCTTTTTGGTGATAAGAAAACTTAACGCATTGCCTGGCCGCACGAGGCTGTAGCCAGAAGGGAAATGCAGATATGTGGCAATCGCGAACTGGCGGAACAGTTGTCAGATCAAGCTGTGCTCCAGCTGTCATGTCAGCTACTGCAAATGTACTGGGAGAGCATGGTCTTCCACCCCGGCTAATGCTTCATGGTGCTGTCCATGAAGCCACGTTGGTCACAATGTGGGTCATTTGTGTTTAATGTGCAGGCGGCTATACATTAATAGCTTTTCTTGTACTAAATTAGAGGCTGAAGACACTCTTAATGCAAAAGTACCTTTGTGCTGTGTATTGTCAGTGCACAATAAAGAAACCCAGGTAGTCAAAATTATATGGAGCCCTCTGATACAGTTTCTCTCATAGTCCAAGTGCGCCTTTTAGACATTAAACCTCACAAAACAGCGTAACAACATAATGGACATGGAAGCCTGCTAATCTGCCTGGCAGGGCAATTCAGATCAGGACATGAAATGTCAAAGAACAACACTTGCACGAAACTCTCACATAAATATACACCACACAGGTTTTTCACAGAATACACAAGTCTGTGTTCCTGAGAAATCTTAATATGATCTTCATTAATAAAGGCAAAATTATGGAAGTCCAAGACAAGCTACAAAAAGCATATAGCATGCAGCTGGTGGCAGTTAAAGCATTTAATCTCTGGGCATATTAGTATATATGTTTTGTGCATTTGCTGCAATCTTTTAATTTTAAGTATGGAACTTTCATGCCCACTTTTATGGTATTGGAGCAGGCAAAGGTAAACTTGAACCTTGTTTTTGTTTTTTGTGTCTTACCTTTCTATTATTTGGCTTTATAGTTTGTGGGAAATTAGTTGCGTTGGTGTGTACATGTTTGGTAAGGCAGCTTTTTGGTGCAGCGGCTGAGCGCCTAGCTAGCTGCCTGCCGCCTCCATGTTACCTGCTACTTGGAGCTGCTGGAGGTTTGATTGGCATGAGCAGCTCAGGGCACCCTACGGAGCTTGAGCGCGGAGAAGGTATCTCTGGCCTGCTGCTTCCAGCCCAGCTGCCTGAAGGTGTTCGTGTGTGGCCGTTCATGGTGTGCAAGCACCACCTGCGCTTCGATGACCACCCCAGTGACTGGTGAGATGCTTACATGTGGAACCAACAGACATGTTTAAATGCATTGTTCTTTTAGCATTTCTTATTGAATGAAACAAAATGCAACCAGGCACCTTCTATGTGTGCTTGCACAATTATATAGTGATGTGCACTTGCTGGTTGTATATGGAATGCTTTATTGCAGTCCTCGGCAGCAATACTTATATGGAGGGAAATAATGCTGCATCACTCTTTCTACATCTGAGCACTGAATGCTGCAGAAGCCCAATGCAGTATATTGTAACCTGAAGCTCCTGTGTAGTCAGTAGTTGGAAGAGGTAACTCAAATAGATTGCGGCCATCTAAACCACATTGACAGAGGTTGGCGGCTGGTAATAATGTGTCGTCTTTGGTCATGTAGTTCAGGCAGAAATGCACACTCTTATTGGGTAATGCAGTGCTACTCGATGCCTTCACATTGGGGGATGGAAAATGCTAGACTTTTTCAGCATCAGCTGTATGTGGGTGTCTTCAGGGGTAAAAATAGTCATCATTGTGTTAACAAAGAATTTCCTGGTCACTGCAGAGATCATTCAAGTTGCTCAAGTAGTGAACACACTCACAAATGTTCCCTTTGCAGTCATCTCGCATGTTTGCCTGGCACACGCAGGCTGCTGTCATTCTGATATAGATAAGATAAAAATAAGACAAAATGACCTTTGGAATGATCTAGTTTTATATTGTACTTTAAGTGCATTTGATGTTACATTGCTGCATTTTAAGTGTAGCACTATCACAGATATAATATAAAAGTGAGGGGGGAAGCTTGAGCCTTCAAGAAAAAAAAAAAGCTACAATGATATTGAGCACTCCAAATATTGAGGGCAAATATAGCTAACAGCTATGCATGAACAGATCGTTGTCTTCTGTCCATTTATTTATTTATTTATTTATTTATTTATTTATTTATTTATTTATTTATTTATTTATTTATTTATTTATTTATTGATACTGCAATCCCAGTGTTGGGATTTTAGCAGGGTGGGAATACAAACTAAGCAGTTTAACAAAACTGGTAAAAATAAACAATAATTACAGTGCAAGTTGGAGCTCTTCTGCACGATTAGGAATAGAACCAAACATATGCAACAAAGCAGTGAAATAACAAATGCAATAAAAAGATCCATCAATATTTACCACCGAAACAACATTGCAGTGGCAGCTGCTGGGTCTCCACATCTTGTTACTGCTTTTTGTTCTATGCAGCCCACCCCTACACATTGTCCATTTTCCTTTCCCATTTCTCATTGCTTTTTAACGGCCTACCCCTTTGATTGCCCATGCCGCCATTTATATACACCGGGTGTTTCTGCAATGCTTTAAAAAATTGTGTGAAATAAGAAATTCTAATTAAAGAATCTAGGAAGGAACAAACGGTCACTTGTAGTGGATGTCTATTTCTATGAAATTCTAATTTGGTTGATATCAGTTTATTAAACAAGAGAAAAGTGTTCTCTAAACCTTAGCAGCATGTGGATATACAGTGGTTTTCTTCCGCATGAAACTGAATGCGTGAGGCACACAAGTAGCTGTGCGCAAACCATAGGTCGGCAAAATTACGAGTGCTTACTCAGGCTCGCTCACAAAAATTTGTTCAATCTACGGACTCACTCTCACTCACTCACTCAGACTCTGAAGGCCTGGGCTCGCTCACACTCATGAACTCAAACTCACGCAGGCTGGCGACTGGCTCAGACTCACTCAGACCCATGAACTCAATTTAACTCGTGACTCATCTGGACTCGCTTATTTCAACTCGTGGCTTATCTGAGCTCACTCATTTAGATTCATCACACATCTGGATTAACTCATTTGGAATCACAACTTATGAGAGCTCTAGTTAGGCTCTCTTATGTTTACTCATTCGGATTTATTCATTCGGTTTGCGTTGTTAAACGAGGTTATGGCGGCGTCTGTTGACGGAGGCTGCTAGTCGGTAGCTGAGTGCGCGAAGCGTACGAGCGTGTCTGCTTCAACAGTGTGTACTCCTTTGCCCGTATTGAATAGGCGGTGTCTACTGTGCCACCCGGTGTCTTCGGTTACGGCCTACAGCCAAGTGTCTGCGTACTGAAGCCCCGTCCTGTGTCTGCAGTATCGCGACTTAAGTGCTGAGCGCGGAACGTCAAAAAATGTGCGGTATTAGCTTTATCATGAAAGTGCACAAGTTCGCAACGCTTGCAGCGGGGGATGTTGCGAGCAGGCTGAGGTACGTTACAATTACTGCGGCGGTGAAGCGTGCGAGCGTGGCGAACGACGGCGGGGTGCGTAACTCCCTAGTCGTCGATAGGCCTAAATTATTTCTCTTCGAAGCCACGGCGGTCGGCGCTTTGGAACTGATCAACACTGTCGAAATGGTGTACTCATGAAACTTCCTTATTGTGAACCCTATTCTGCCACCGTAAAATAACGATATGATTAACTTTGGCGATGCATTAATCACATAGCTAGTATAAACAGAGCGATGAGCCGCAATGGCACCGGCGGCAGTTGGCTTGAGCAGAAACTTGATAGTATCGCGGTTATCGGTCTTGCCAGCAATTTGCCGCTGGTCAGTGATCCTCAAGAGTGATTCAGTCCTGATATTCTGTTCAGTATTCCAGATGCCAATAAATTTAGCACGCTTTATTTCTGACGTTGGCTCTAGCGAGCCGCCAGGTCGTTCGCGTACGGTCTGCGGGAGGAGGGGCCAACGCGGCGGTGTTTATGGTGGTCGATGAGGTGCTGCCATCGTGTGGGGCTTGACCGCGCTGTTGACGCCTTGTCGGACGGCACTTCGGAAACTGCGTTATTTGTAAATGCTGCTTCGTTCCGCAGATCACTGCGTCGCTTCGGTTGTACTTTATGGGCAATGGCGGCAGTAACCGAGAACGACGGTGAGCTGTGTAAGCACAGCTAACCGCGATTTGCGGGTAATCGTGGTTAAGCATAACCGTGGCAAAGCCGGCCGCGTAAAGAGGGTATTACACTCTACGGACAGCTGAACTGCGGTTATATCCAACAGTCTAGTTCCGTGCCTAAGAGGACATTTCAGAAGAGGATGCTATTACAATACCAATATTAGCAGTTCTTTTATTTATCGTTCATTAAAGGGCCTGTCATACTAGTACGACACGACGCCGATTTAGCCTGCGAACAGCTTGTCTTCCTAATTTTATGCGTCTGCCACACTGCGCCAACGGAAACAGTTGGCCGACAGTCTGTGCCGGCACCGCGTCGCTCACAAGATGGCTGTCTGCCGACGGTCGCCCAACTCCTATGTCACACTAGCGAGACAACGTGCGAAACCTCCCGCTGACTAGGCCCTCTTATTCTCACTCTCTTCTCGTGTCATTATACCGTTCCTTTTATTAATCCTTTTATTTTTTCTGCCATGCGAAATTCTCCTTTCTATAGCTACTCCCTTTATTTTACTTGGTTTATTCTCATGACTGTTATGTTAAGGGATGCTTTATTTTGAGTTCTACGTCATATATTCGACCATACCAAAACAAGCGCCTCACCAGTCGTGATTAGGGGCTGAGGCTATTTTACGGCTGTGGTTGCCGGATCATAATGGCAGTGTTCGAAAAATAAAAGTTGTCCACGGCGAATAAGAGACAATGTATATTAAAAAGCAGAAAAAAAAAATGCCCGCTGCGATCTGCGTGGAATCGAACTTCCCGTAGTGAATCGTGTGTCCATCTTCTGTTCTCTCAGCAAGCTTGTCAAATTAGAAACCTGCCATTCTTCATGCACACAGGACAGCATACGTGCAGTACGTCTTAGGCCCGCGTGAACGACTGCACTAAAGAAAAAATTGGCAGTGGCTTAGCTCTGCTATACCTGGATATACGGAGCGTAAAGCATGCACGGCAGTGTGCTCTGGGAAGATTCAGTGTTCTGGTACATCGCGCCCCTTGTCGAACACAACCACCATTTCATTGAACGCATTAAAGTTCACCGGCATTCTATAATTCGTCTACAGGAAAGAAAAGGCGCAGTATCTGTCACTCGTGGAATCCTGCTATCTTTCTCATTGTAGACAAGGGGAATTATGAAGAGTGTTTCACGATTTGGGGCATGGCGCAGTGGTAAAGCGCTGGGCTTGGGAATCCAAGGGATGGAGGTTCGATTCCCCTTGTGGAAGACAAGGTTTATTGATTTATTTTTTAGGTATCGATTCAATGGTGATTAGGCATGAGACTTCTGGTTGGTCGCTTCGAATTTGGCGGCTCTCGCGCATGCGCATAACGGGCAACACAGACTCACGCAAAACTCTTCTCTGACCCGCATAGTGCAGCTTTACGCTACAAAAAAAAAAAGGAGCGCATGTGACGCACAAGCATGAGGATCGCACCTCCCAGCACTCTGCTGCCAAAAACAGTGAAGCAGCTTGTTCTCATCTTAGAACATAAAAAATAAAGATAAGCTGTAAGTAAGGGAACTTGAATGTTTGAACAAATAATATGCCATAACTTGGCTTTTTATCGTATTTCTTCAATCAGCGTTCGCTGCAGCCATCACCCGTGCTCTAAATGTGACACTAATATTTTTTAAACATAAACCTTATCTTCCACGTGCCACTTATACCATGTGGTTTATTATCTGCCAAACCAGCCGCTAAAAAATATACTGTGGTGGCATAGTTTCATTTTAGGGGATGAGCGTTAAGTGGCCTAACTGCATGTCACTGCTTCGTCAGCCTGTCATGCTAATGAGCACTTCCATTGCTGTTTTGCTGAAATTTTCACTTTATTGTGTGCACCACCCAGCACCCGTCTGGACTAAAATAGAAACAAGTGCAATAGCTAAACAAGAGGCACCTTGTCGGACACAGCAGCGCTCAAAGCAACGTGTGGCTGCCGTGAAACGAACATATGCGGAAAGCAGTACAGAGAGAAACGCGTCGAATAAATAAAATGTGTAACGTGAAGTTGTTTTGTTAAGAAATGAAAACATTCAAAGCCTACAGGGAAATGACAAAATTGGCAGGTGTTATTCCTGTTAAACTGACTATAGCACAAAAACAGGGGCTCTTTTTTTTTTTTCATTGATCCAGGCCAAATTTTGGAAATGGTCATGACTTAATTTGGAGGTCACCATCGTGTCGGGCACAGACAATAATGGTTGAGCATCAATTTCGGTGCAAATTAAGGTTGCCTAGTCCAGATTCTGGAAATTTAGATTTGAAGGTAGCCATTATGCTGGGAGTGGTCAGTTACGTACGGACTGAGATTTTGATGCAAATTGGCCAGAATCGAATTTCCGGGGTGGGTGTGGTGGCTCGGAACAAATTAGGAGGTCACCATCATGCTCGCCATAGTAAAAAAAAAATAGGTTGGATTGGATATCAATTTTGTCCCATATTGGCTGAGATCAAATTTCTGGGATGGATTGGCCAAATTTGGGGGTGGCCTGGGCCAAATTAGGAGGTCTTCATCATGTTCGCTGTAGTCTGATTAGGCTGGACATTGTTTTGGTCCAAATCCAAATCTGCCGATATCAAATTTTAGGGTGGGTGGGCTGAATTTGTGGTGTTCTAGGCCGAACTGATTTTCAATTACCCGGGCAAAGTTACGTGGTTCTGATCTCATGAAACAGCTGAGCCAATGAGAGCAACGGCATAAGAAAGATTGGACCAGATCCTTGGACCGGAGGGGTGAACATAACTAAAAAAAAAAAATTAGCAGGGTTTCAACTAAGGTTAAACAGAGTTAGACGTGCAAAAGAACGTCTGTTTAGTTGTTGGTCAGTTGGAAAGCACGGTTTAGTTGTTGGTCAGTATTTGTTTGTTTACTTTTTTTGTTTTAAGTTTCGATTTGGTTACGCTTTAGGATACACACATTAGGCAATGTGTTCACATTTACGGAGTCTTCTCTCCCGTTCCAACTCAGCCCGCCGGACACGGCGCGCTTTTTCAGCTGAGGCACTAGAAGGACCCTGCTCACTCGTCATCCTGGCGTGGTCTGAGGTGCCATAGCAATTGCGCAGTGCACCTATGCAGGCAACCATGGCACGCAGCAGGACATTTTTTAAAAATTATATCTAGCTTTTTATTTTTTTATCCCACTAATTATCATGGATTATTATATATTATTATTATTTGGTATTAATTACCGTCACTATATCATTTTTACATACCCTACTAATGTTTTCATTAGTAATTAGTTTAAGGGAAAGGAAAGGCACAGTATCTATCAGGCTCTCTGTGGCCACCTGAATAATATATCTGTGGCGCACATCCTGTAGCCAAATGTTTAAGGAGGTCCAACTAACATTTGAAGTCACCACTGAATTGGCCATACTCAAATTAGGTTATAGACCAATTTCGGTCAGACCAGGTCAAATTTTGAAGATTCAGAGGGCCAAATTTTGAGGGTGGTCCTCCTAAATTTGGAGGTTACCACTGAATTCTCCATACTAAAACAGGTCGGACACCAATTTTGGTCGGACGAGGTCAAACTTCAGGGGTCCAGAGGGCTAAATTCTGGGAATGTCCCACCTAGGTTTGGAGGTTACCACTGAATTCACCATACGCAAATTAGGTTGTGCACCAATTTCGGCCAGATTTGGATGAGGAAAATTTCGGGAGTTCATGGGGCCAAACTTTTGGGGAGGTTCACGCATATACGAAGCTGACCCCGCCGGGCATACTGATCAAGGCGTCCACGTGCAGTGCCTCTCATTTGGCGCTTCCTTGAACGCCGCACCACACAGCATATAGAAGCAGACTCAGTGCAGCAGGCATCAGCGGTGTTTTAACTGGTTTACAGGAAAGAAAAGGCGTAGTATCTGTCACAATTCTCCGCGGATGCCTTAACCGATACGTAAGGAAAAGGGGGAAGGGGGAGTGGAAATAGAGAGAGAGAGGTGCCGTAGAGGAGGGCTTAAGACCACCGCGCAGCAGATGCTTTCACCTCATCGCACTGTAGTGGTCAAAAGTGCTCCTTATAAAGTTGAAACCATAGGGTATACACTACTATGTGCAAAAGCCGTCTTTACTTTCAAGTCGAACCTAAGCGTAGCCATGCAGATAGCTCTCGCGTAATTCCAGGTTTAACCACAAGCTAAACCACAGTTAATTCTTTTCTATTTTGCGTTTGTCGCCGTGGCTGCCGCTTCGTGCGCGTCTGCATTTACGCTCGTATTTCTTGATGCACCGCTTTTTGCAAAGTTTTTCCTTGCGATCGAGATGTCTGGAAACAGTAGGTTGTAACCGTGCATGCAATGAACTTTTGGAAGCTTTAAGAAACTGGCTTGGAACAAAAGCCAGGAGGCATCGGCCACAACAAGCGTGCCGTCGGGACCTGCGTTACAGCCAGTGCCTGGCTTGATGGATGTGCAGGGAACATCAACCACGCTGCCCGATAATGTTACCGCATGTTCACGGGTTCTAATCACAGCACGAATGGCATGCCGGATCATGGTACACTTCGTGTTGAAACCACCGCCGCGTAATACTCTACGGAGGAGCCGGCGCACTGGTTTAGCGATCGCCACAATGTCCGCTTTGTCGGGAAAGTCAACGACCCAACGCGAATTTCACTTGTGTGGCGTCAGCGCAGAATGTGATGGCGGTACCGAGTTCGTGATTGTGGACTTGAAACTGTTAATTTAATCGTGCACGTGAAGCACGGAACCTGTGGCAAGATCTCATAGACATGAGCGCAACCGCTCGAACGTCACACCCAGCAGCGGATCTTTTCAGGGCCCCCAAACTGCCATGGTGGGGCTCGGGTGCCTCCTTGGCTCCGGAGCGCTAGTTCCCCCAAGAAACTGTTTTCAGGGCTCAAAACACTGTCCTTAGAGCTGGACACCCTAGCCCTGCGCTCTCGTCGTTAAAAAAAAAAAGAAGTTAACCCATAACTTGAAGGCCTCCGCCTTATCTCAGGGGGCTCGGGAGCCGCACACCGAGCGACGAATGACCACAAATGAAGGCTGCTCCAGGAACAAAAACACTTTAATTATGTTAGAAAAGAATAAACAGAAGAAATCAACTGGGTTAGTGTGTATCAAGGTACAGATGCAGAAGACGAGCCTACGGGTACGGTGAACGTTGCACTGGCGAGTCGACCAAATATCAGTGTTCTCGAAAATAAAAACAAACACCGCTGGCGGATACACATGCGGCACGTTAAAGCACGCGCGAGTGAAATTAAACACCCCCAGGCGAGTTCACTCACGCAGGTTGTTCCTCCGGCGGGGAGTGGTCGCACCCTTGATG
Source organism: Amblyomma maculatum (assembly GCF_055883805.1). NCBI lineage: Eukaryota > Metazoa > Arthropoda > Arachnida > Ixodida > Ixodidae > Amblyomma > Amblyomma maculatum. Next base: position 186,328,155 of record NC_139344.1, read on the forward strand.
CCGACCGACAGACACTGCCGCGACGCTCGCGACCCAGTCCAAAAAAAGAGGCTCGGCGCCGATCGCTCCCCGCTTATCTAGTCCCGATTAAGGGTCATGTGCACACACACCTGTGCACATGACCGGCTGGCGTGACATGCGCAGAAGGTCGCCGCCGGTTCTGTCCCGCCAAGCGCTCGCTCGAGGTTACGTGGCCCACAAACTTTATGAAAATATTTTTTACAATTTCATCATGCACACATCTTCAACTCTTTTTTTTTTAAACGTTTTCATGGATGGAATAAGACACTTTTTGATTTGTTTCGCAGGGGGACAGACAGGAAACATTCAAAATCTGTTGTTGAAGATTCCTTCCAAAATTTTCTGCAGTCAGTGTCAAAACTGCAAATGCCATAACTTCATATTTTCTGCCAATATGACTAGCCTTGCGGAACTTTTCATTATGCTTTTGTGGCACAATTACCTTATACTGTTGAAATCTGAAAGAATTGAACTGTGGAGCTATGCTATTTTTATACTGCTAGGTTAAACATATCAAATTTTGGGGACAATAATGTCAGCTAATTATATATAAAATTATGGAGCATCAGCATAATTAAACATTCTTATATGATGATGTACCTCAATGACAATTAATATAGCTTAGCTCCGCATGGCAGGTCCTTGACTACGGCTACATTTCAGCCAGAACCAAATAACATTGAGAGAAAGTGCCTTAACAACTCGTTAGAAATTGCCTAATTAGGCCTCAGGTATTTCCCCATAGCATAACTAATTGAGATATAGTGAAACAAATTATATTTTTGAAAACAGCAGAAAGAAATACATACATGCACCAAATTTTGTTACAATATCTGCAATAATAAAAATTGTTGTTTTAAGACCAGTGTCTCCCCTTAACTCCACTTAGAAATGCCTCGTTTGCTTTTTATTATCTGAGTAGCAACATTCAGACTTGTTACTCATAGCCTCTGTTATCCTTTGTCAAACAAACACAAATTTCTGAGCGATAGTTCTGCTGGTGATGTTTTATAGTTTTGGCTGCTTCTTGGTGGAAAAGCTGGCTATTTTTATGATTCCATGGCACTTTTTAGACTTGAGTTCTTGTAGTGTTACCAGACATGTTCTCCTTCTGGAGTTGCAGATCGCTAGTTGCGGTGCCACATCAAATCGCGATGGCACTATGCAATCGCTGGAAATGCAGTTTGCCAACATACATATACAGCTTTGGCCTTATGGCCATGAGGCTCCTGGCCTGGTTTTCACGCTGGAAGAGGTTGTGTTGAAGAACAACATCAGTACAGCCATGATTCGGACAAATATTTACAACTATTTCAACAGCAAATGTAAAAGTTGCAAGGTGTGTTCAGTGCATGGTGGTCCACCAAGCAAACGCAATATGTAAAAGAAAGCTATGAGAATGCTTTTGCTATAGAATATACCCTTCATTTTTTGCGTATTTTAGCCGTAGGATGCCTACATCGCAATAAGGTTAGAAAATGGAACTGTGGCACCCTGATAAGGGTCTCCCATATAAGAGACAAAAACTACTCCCCAGTGCATGTACCTCATAAAGGGGTTCAAATTTGCTATGTATTTCAAACTTGCTATGTATTAAGGAATTTTTTATTATGTTTTCTGAAATGGTCGATATATAACCACCATTTCTGTAGCCTGTGTGTGTCATGTTCTTTGCCCGCCGCGGTGGTTCAGTATAGTTACAGCTCCGAAGGATGCGGGATCGAATCCCGGCCGCGGTGGCCGCTTTTCTATGGAGGCAAAAAGCAAGGTGCCATGTGCTGTGCGATGTCAGTGCACGTTAAAGAACCTTGGTCATCGAAACTTTCAGAGATCTCCACTACGGTGTCCCTCATAGCCTGTATCACTTTGGGACGTTAAACCCTAAAAACCAAACAAATCATGTTCTTGGACTCCAATGAACACACCGTGTCACCTCTGCCTCTAATGCAACTCTTGTTCCCCGTTTTCTTTTGCCGTGCCCCATTTTTACCTTTAAGGTTCCTTTTCCTGACCCCTTACCTTGACCGTCATTGCAAAATTGTTTTCACACCAGGCAGTGGCATGCCCTGTGCAGTTTTTCAACCTCACTCCTCCTCTGTGGATCTCAACATTATCAAAAAGTTTGGCTTCTTGCAGCCTGGTTGTCTGGCTATTAATCTGTCTTAAAGAACAGTAGAAAAGATTCTTGTTATATAGACCTTTGCATTGAACGAAGGAGTTGGCAAAATTCCTCCTCTCCGGACAGTCGGAAACTGGTTTCACTGCAGCTTCCGCTGTGCTTGTGTGGAGTGCACACGACTGTCCGATGAGCAATATGGTAGGGCCCAGAGAGTCCAAAATGCAAAGGTCTATTTATTTCGCTTGTTTTATGATCGCCCTCTTGAATTATCAGAATTTCAAAAGGAAATGGTGAAATGTGTGGTATCATGAGACAAACACAGTAGAACAGCAAAGTACTGGTTATTATTGAAGTGTTATACAGTACACTCCTATTATGATAACTCGATTAAAGTGAACAATAAGAGATCATTGGCTGGTTTCCTATAGGACTCGGCCTAAGAAGAATCTGCCAAGACCATTTCCCATATTGTTCACCTCACAGTGATGACTTTCACAGTGACTGTGAACCACAGTCACCCCACAGGGCATCCACGCAGCACTTATGTGCAAGGAAGTGCACCTTCATGAGATGGCTTCTGTGCACCATCGCAGAGAACTGCAAGGAGACTGCGTTGCAGGAGCATGCTTCCTTAGAGGACGAAGCTTCTTTCTTGCCGGTGTGGAAAAGATAATGCACCATTGCACTCGCGCTAACGGAGATTTGACATGGTCAGATCTTGGCATCGTGTGCGTGCCATGTGCCCTGCATTTCCTCTCATGCTCAGTCTGCATTATCATGACATCTAGGTAGCCAGATATTGGCACTACACACTTGCCTGCGACATACAGAAAGGCGCAGGGTGTTCCTGCTCATGGAGTGAGTAACAATTTTGTGCCACGGATGGAGCGAAATGAGAGAGAGAGGCACACTGCTACACTGCTAGGCACCTTCAAAATGTTCAGGGCGAGACAGAAAGCAAATATCAAAGGAAAAAGTAGCCGCTGTGGGGTACAGTGAGAAAGATGGCAGTGCAGAACGAAAACTAGACCAATGCCATTTTTCAGAAGGATAACATGAACTAGTTCCATGCTCCGACTTCTTGCATAATGCAGTAAATGCTCTGCTTGGAATTATTTTCTCTTTGGAAGGCTGTTTTTATCAGTTATTTTCATTTGACATATATTTGGACATACCTAGCATGCTGACAAGTCTTTAGAGGCACTTCTGTTTAGATGAACTTCAAATGTTGAAGTCAGTAAATTTCTGCTCTCTTCAAGTCCATCCTAAAAGGAAGGTCTTACTGGTCTTCAGTGACAGCAGCAAGTCCAGGATGGCAATTCTAGCGACATGGTAGTCATTCTCTCAGCAGCTTTGGCTGAGCATCTGGTAATATTGCAAAGTCAACAGGCAATTCAATTCAATTGGTATCAGTATTTGTGGCCGCTTGCTCGCTACACCACACTCAGTTTCTCTCTTATTATTTGATGGCTTATTTGAGAGGAATCTCAGCAGTTTGGACACTATTTTTGTTTGTTTGTTTGTTTGTTTGTTTGTTTTTGCATTTTGAAGTTCCATGCTTCCTGCTCAAACCTCTAGGGACTAGTCAAAGTTCTCCTTATTTTAAGAATGGGCAGACTACTGTTGAGAGGGTGTTTAGCTTTAATCGCCAGATCTCCATCGAAAGCATGGAAAGTTTCCACATATCTTGGAAAATTGTGTGTGATGCTGTGAACAAGGCTGGCGGAATACTTATAGTTGAAATTATGAAGGAGCTGTGGAATCGTTTCAGCCGCATGGCACAATTACAAAACATACCTGAAGGAAGGTAAGACGCATGATTTGAAAACCACTATGGCGCAAAAAAAACAACACAAGAAAGAGAAGGACACCACATGGGGGTGCGCATGTGGTGTCCTCTGTCTTGTTGTTTTCTTTGTGCCGTAGTGGTTTTCAAATCATGAACTTGCCCCACCGGCCGTTATTCTGAAGATGCATGAAGCTGCGGTCAAGGCAGTTGCTGACTTGATGGCATCTGACAGCTGTGTGGAAAAGATTAGATAAAACTCGGGGACCATGGGTCGTCGAAGGCATCATTTTCTGTCTAAGGTTCTAAACACATTACTTGAAGTCCTTGAAAACTTGATTTTGTACCCCGCGTTGATTAGTTGGTACCAGCTGTTTGGCATCCGTAACAGAGAGGTCGCAATGAGTTTTAAGAGGGCTGTCACAGCTTTAGCTTTCCAAATAAATTATTTCTCGCGCCTGTCTCGTCTTGGTATTGACGTGATTATTTTAGGGTTTTCAAATCTAAGCACCTCCCCCCCTTCACTTCTGACATTGAGATGTGAAAAATTGGGGTGCTTAGAATAGAGTAAATATGGTAAGACGTGCATGAGCAAGTTTGTTTTGTAATCGTTTTGTATTTTTGTTTCGAGCTTTGCCTATTTATTTCTGCAGTTCAAACAATAAAATTTTTCTTGAAGGTTAGCACCCACCCTTGTGATCTTCCTATTCATCCCCATTAATGTCTGGCTGTTCATTGTAAATAATTACGAGCAGACATTGTGGTGATGTAGACGCTGATCTCTGCTGAAGTTTTCCTTTCATGTGCTATGCAGGTTTGCCAGTGACAACTTCAAAAGCCTTGTGGGGCTTCCCGTTGGCGACGAGACCTTGGATGTGAAGTGTCTCCTGTGGTTTTCTGTCAACGAATTGGTTTTTGATGATGATGAGCACCTCATGTATGAAGTGATTGATGACTTTGTTGCCAGCTGTGGTGCTCGACGCTTTGCCCTTGGAGGAGCAGTCCTAGACAACATGACTGTGAAGGATGGCCAGCAAGGCATTGACGTGGGTGGCGTATTTGGAGGCTTCTGCTTCTCAGGGGATGGCGTGCAGGCCGCATCGATGATAATGCAGCCTACAGTGCGAGGTGCTCGGGCAGTTGAGCGAGAGTTGACCCGGTTTAAGAAGACTTCTGGCTTTGACAACTGGGACAAGTGCTCGACCATGGGTTTCATGTTTGCTTGTGTAGCACGTGGTTGCAAGCTCCATAGCAAGTCCAACGTTGAGGCAGATGTATTTGCACAAGTGTTCCCAGGCGTACCACTCATGGGCGTTTTTGGAAAGGGAGAAATTGGAGTCAATTATGTGCCAACTGAAGAGCCAGTGGCTGTTGATACCCGAGACTTCACCTGCCTGCATGGCTACACTACCGTCTTTGTCCTGCTGTGTTTGGGCAAATGCAAATAGTTTATCCTGCATGCTAAGCAGGCAGTGATCAAACATATTTGCTTGATGCTGCAGTGCCTGCCATGGAGCTAGAGAACCAATTTTTGTGTGTGTGTGCATAAGGCTACAAGCAAGAAAAACTCCGGAGTCTCAGTGTGAGGTTGTACTAGTTGATGTCCACTTGGGATGACATTGGCCAGGTAGAGAGTTAGCCGCAAGTGAGATAGTCTGTGGTCAGGCATACCGGCAATGTTTGAGAAAACTTTCTTTTTGTGCTGCCATGTCCATCATTGGCTAGAGCGAAACTTTTTTTTTTCTTTTTTTTCTTTTTTCTTTTTTTTTACATGGAGCTCTGAGCTTCAGTTCTATTCTGTGAAGCTTTGTACACTCAAGCCCTATTGTAACCAGTACAGCCACAGAATAAAGCCAGTGGCACTCTTTCTTCTCTGTTGCGTTTCTGAAGGCTCGTGCTTGCATGCATGTAATGAAATGTAATGAACAAACCTTCCTGTGTGGTTTATATTAGAGTGAGCAATACCACGGCCGCTCGATGGAAGCGCACTAGGTGTGGCCTGCTACGTCGGCCGAAACCGGCGGGAGGCGCCGGCTTCCCGTCGCCACCGCCGCGGCGTCACCGTTCGGGGACAGCCGCGCGCGGTGAGCTGCGCTTTGAGGGAGGCGTCGGCGTGGTAGAAGCCTTTTATTTTAAGCATATAAGAGCTCCGCTTCACACAATCTGGCAACACGAATTAGTACATACTGTCATGTCTAGTGTGACCATGTCAGCACTTAGTGCTTGCTCGGCAAGGATATATACTGGAGTGTACCCCGAAAAACCTAATGTGACGGTGGTTCAAGGCCACTCAATTGGAGAGCTCGCATTATCGTGATGTTGCATTCGGATCAAGTTGTTTGTCACATGAAAATGTCACCCGGCTATGAACAATTCGAAGCTGTTCAGCTGTCATGGTGGCCTAATGCATAACCACTTAATTACCTATGTCGCTAATTCCGTGTGTCATTTTCATACCATTTACTCATTCCTGCATACAGCTTTATACACAAATTGATGTCAACCTGTTCTAAGCTGCCAGCGCTTAAAAAAATGTCCTACTATGAGCAACCTCTGTGAAAGTGCGACATGTAACCAACCTATCTCATTCTGACAAATGTTATGGTGGAAATATGATGTTTATTAGGTTAAGTCTAGATAGTCTTGGATCTTTGACTCAGTTGGAGACCTTAAACTTTGTACACCGGAACGCTATCCGTCATGGCTTCCCGCATTTTGCATGACCGGACAAACTAAGCGCGCTTCATAGAGCCAGTCTGCCTCAAGGTGCTACGTTTATGCGCCGCAAGCTTTTTTTACTATTTTTATTGGCTGCTTGCAAACCAATACAATTTCGCTGGTTTGCAATTTTCAATGGAAGAATGCGAATCAAGTGTTCCTGCTGTGAAACTCTTAGCTGCGATCACAAGAATGTTCACGCTTCAGAGCGCAACTGCAGCTGAGATTCAGCGAGCAGCCGAGTGCGCTAATTAAATGGCCACACAAAAAAGGAAGAAAAATACCAATCGCAGACGGAAAACCTTTCTTGAGAGAGGTTTATGCCATTGCCATAAACGTCGCTCCACTGTTGAATTGACATTTCCAGCACAGCTCACTATCAGTGGGTGCAGCAGCAACTTAACGATATCTTGCATAGCGCCTCAGCATGGGCACGATCATTGTTTTCATAGATTAGCTGCAGGTACTGTGTACAGTGAGAAAATGATGAAATCAAAAGTTTACATAGCTTGCTACTTCGCCGGACCTCTTCAGACTTCATCATCTTGTTAATGAAGGTGCTCGTAAGCTGACAAAGCTTAACTACTTCCTTTGCTGTGTAAATCAAGCCTCCTTTGTCCTTGGTTTTCATTAACCTGTAATTGGTCCAGTTAACTCATATTTCCTGCAACAGGCTCTTGCACGACTGACATGTCGCCTCAAAATCATTACCAAATATCGTATAAATTAGGCAACAACCTGGTAGTGATAAACAAAACTTGGGGTTCTTAAGTCTCCTTGCAGAGCCTCGTTAGAGTACCCGCACTTTGCTACCTGCTTATTCACCGTATCCCGTAATTGCTGCCTCTGTGCATGTTATTATAATGCAGCCTTAAGCCACCGCATTATATGAAATAGCACCCTACACATAGCTATATAAAGCCACTCTTTCAGAGAAAGCGAGTGCATTTCCACTCCTCGCTGCTGCCTTTGCCTGAAGCATGCTCAGCTGATAAAATTATAGGGTCTCTTAGATGTCTCTTAAGCGGAGGACGGCGAAAGCCTACCCTTCTCCTATCGTTTGCCTGTCATCGTTTGCCACAGTTCATTTCAAGACGTAGTTTGATATATTGGTCGTTTCCCAGTCATGATCGAGTCTTCCTGCGTAGTCATTGTAGCCCTTACAACTCATAACAAAGCAGGTTACTCATTTAGAATCAGCAGTGGTCATTATACATGTCATCGTTTCACATATTGGTCATTTCGTAGTCATTAGCAGTAATGGTGAGTCATGCTATTATAGTCATTAACACACATCGCTTAGCACTTTTACTCATTTCTGATCAATTGCGGTCATTACATGTAGTTTGATATACTGGTCATTATAAATCATTTTAGTCATTATTAACCATTATGTCATTAGCATTAGTCATTACCTCTATCAATGTCTATAACTTTTATTGATTACCTATCACCATCAACCATTTTCATTCTTAATCTCCCTCCTTGTACGTCCGCTTTTGCGTCTGACACACTAGTGCACAGATGCGACGCACAGATTACAGGCACAGCTTCTGCGCACAGATTTTCGCTCCATGAGCCTAGAATGGCTTCCGCCTTAAAAAACAAACGAATCCCGTCTCATCGTTAACTTGCTTGCACATGCGCACACAAAAAAGTTTGCGTTTACCACGCAGACGCGAGGCGAACGCGTCCAGAAAGGAAGCAAACCGCGCGCTCAGAACCGGTGACGCCCTCAGCAGAACTGTAAACTCCCCAAGGACGCGCTTGCCCATTGACGGCAGCGCGACGCAGCAGGCCGCACCCAGTGCGCTTCCATCGAGCGGCCGTGGCAATACACTTCGTTCTGTTGTAGTTGGCTTGCAGCTTTTTCCAGGTTAAATGTGCTCTAAATTTTTGTATGTGATTGCCTCTGATGGTCTGAATGAATATCGGGGATATGTTAACTATAGGTGGCTGTAGATGGAGAGTGCAAATCTTGTGAATTTGAGAACTCCGACTTATTTATACAATATACCCCTAAGGGCCCTCTGTTCAAGGGTATTACATGGGGGAGGGGGGGGGGGGGGGGCATGCAATCAAAAGTAAACAAATAGACCACAATTACAAGAAACAAAACAGATAAAAGCATATATGAATATTTGCAAAAATACAAAACACAAAATTAGACATTGAAGCTTAAAAAAAAATCATGAACAGAGCGGCAGACAGTTAAGTTATACAATGTCTCACAAATAACAATGCACTGATAAGTTAACAATGAACACAAAGAGGTGTAGTGGCAGCAGTAGCCCCAGTTGTCCCAGTTCCAGACAGTTGTACGTATGAATGAATGTGCATAGTCTGTCAAAAATGAAAGAAGGCGAAGAAAAAAAAGTCATTATGAAGTGTTGAGTGATGATAAAGTTTATGAAAAAGTGATAAACTTGCAAGCTTACAACAGAGACGTAAGATAATGATAGTGTATATATATATATATATATATGCTTATATGTAAGCTTATTGCAAATGGGTCCAATTTGTAACACGGGCTTTTCATTTTCAAGACAAGAGCAACAATCTGTGGAAGTCTGGCTTTGGAAATCTGAAACCGCTCGTCTAGACAGTTCCTCGCTCAAGCTGCGTCACGGTCGTCATAGGTGGGTTGCAGAAACCTAGAAGTCAGCTTCTCTGCAGAGCAAAAACCCCTTCACCATGGCAGCCAAACCTGTTTTGGGGGCAGAAGTTGGGTGCAGCGCAGTCTATGCATGTCCAGCCTCAGCCTGATGTCATGCACAAACCTGTTGAGCAGAATTCCTTCCCTCTTGAGAGCCTGGAGGAGGTAGGGGCGGGGGAGGCGTTATGAATGGCACTCACAAACGGAGGGGTTCTTAATCCCATCATTGCGACAAGAAGAGGGGTGCAGGAAATGGACATGACCCTTATTGCCACAATAGACTTCTCCTGCACTGCACCTAATTTCTGCCCCCGGAACAGGTTTGGCCGCCATGGTGAAGGGGTTTTTGCTCTGCAGAGAAGCTGACTTCTAGGTTTCTGCAGTAGATGCATGCTAGGTAATCTGCCATGTAAGGTTTACTCGATTTGTCTAAAGTGCACTAGAATATTCTAATGCACGTTAGCTAAAGTACACTAAATTGACTGGACTAGTTGCACTAGTTCATAGAGCGCAGCACCTTCGTAATCTTGTTTCAGTGCAGCGCGTGACCCCTGCACCTTGCTATTTCTTTTGCAAAAGCTAGTTCAGGTATTCTAGCCACCATAGTGAAGGCCTAGCGCGAGCACCGAATCTCGACTGGCCGGTTGCCGCAGAGTGTAGCAAACGTGCAGCACCAGCGGCGCTAGTGTTGCATTCTCTAGAACCCGTATTCCGAGTTTGCGTCGTTACTGAAATGTCGCTATCTCACGTGACCTCGAGTCATCTGATTGGTTGAAACGCCGAGACATGATGCAACCGCCTCTTCCGGTTTCGTAGTGGCAACACCCGGTTACGGCCGGCATTTTGACAAATCGATTGACTAGAGGTCACCTGAGATAGCGACACTTCGATAACGAGCAAGCTCGGAATACGTGCCCTGAGCTAGCGCTGCAAGCCATTTGCACGCTCTCGGCACCCCCTTGGATCCTGCCAGAACTAGTGCAGACAAATCGAGTAGATCAGGGCCCGTATTCCGAGTTTGCGTCGTTATCGAAGTGTCGCTATCACGTGATCTCGAGTCATCTGATTGGTCGAAACGCCGGAACCGGGTGTTGCCACTGCGGAGCCAGATGAGGTGGTAACGGCGTTTCCACGAATCAGATATGACTCGCGGTCAGGAAGATAGCGACACTTTCGATAACGACGCAAACTCGAAATATGGACCCTGTATTATTTGGCAGTAGACGAGGTGCAGCGCAGTCAGGCTGAAAATTCATCGAGCGCCTCGTTGTTTTCGACGGTCCAGCAAGCAAATACGCGGGTACTCGTGCGCTGCCCTTACGAGCGTGCAAGATGTCGAGATTCTTGAACGTATGCGACAGGTGCTCGAAGGTTGGGCGCGCTATGAAAAAAAATTCAAAGCAGCTGTGCGGCGTGGACCTGTTCAAGGTGGCCGCCCGTCGACATCGCTGACGTTCATAATTTCTAGCATGGCGACTAGTTTGCAACTTGCCCGGATTGGCGTCGATCTCGTGTCTGTTGGCCCGTGCGTGTTATTCGCGTCGGCGACGCTAGTTTTAATTGCATTCTCGCACTCGTGCAGGCGTATTTTTGGAGTCGTGGAGAACCGATCGTCGGCCTGTCCGATCGCGGCAAGATATATATCTTATCGTGCATGTCGGAACCGTTTTGAAAAGTTCTCGAAAGCTCGTTTGCAGTGAAACTGGGCACATAGCTTGTGCGTTGTTAACCCCCTTGTTGCGTAATAAATCATCGACCATTATAAATTGGGACGTAGACTGGTACCCCCGTCAGATGTTAGACTAAATAACAGAGAAGCTGTCGCGTACGGAGGCGGCTACAAACTAATACGTTCATGAACCTGGTCTGGGCGTACGTTTCACGCGCTGGACAATGATCTCTGCAAACACTGTGGGGCGAGAGGGACCCTCGACCACATAATTTGGGAGTGCCCACAATCTCCAGGGATAGGGCAAAATATTACAAGTAGAGAAGCCTGGGATACCCTGCTGCGAAGCGCGGATCCTGCGATCCAGCACCGCACCGTCCATTTGGCGGAAGAGGCCGCAACAAGCCAAGGGCTACCTGCCAGCCTCTAATCCGCGGGCGTACGACTCCCCGTTTCCGATGGAATTAAAAGTTCTACAACCAACCAACCAACCGCCTGCGACGAGATTGAAAAGGCAAAAAACTGCAGCACCGAGTTTCCGGTAAACGACAGCTGTAGCGCCAGCTGGCGTCGTTGGAGGAAAGCGCCGCTCCTCTAATACGCCGAGGCATAGCCGAGCTTGGCTTGGCATATTTTCATAATGACGTTAGATGGCGCCACCACTAGCATTAATCGGAGACATTTCCTTTCTCTATGATCGGAGAATTTGCGTTGACCCCTCGATCGGACGGTTCGCGTTTCACATCATGCGTGACCAAATCAGGTAAGCGCCACTGTAAAACTTACTACGCAACAAAAGGGTGTTCTACGGAACTGAAGAGCGCACACAGACATCCACATAGAAGAAAACACAAGGACAGCGCCTGTCCTTGTGTTTTCTTCTTCTCAGTGGATGATCTTTTGTTGGCGCTCTTCAGTTCCGCAGAAAATCATGACCAAAGTTTTATAACAAAAGGGTGAGCAATTAACGCGTAAGCTTTCAGCGAGGTTTCACCGCAAACTCTCTCTCTCTCTCTATATATATATATATATATATATATATATATATATATATATATATATATATATATATATTAAGGTGCCTAAAGTGCAGTGTACTAGACCTAAAGCGGCTTAAGATGCCTCGATGCGCGCGCCCTCTACTAGAGAAACCACCCTTTTGGGAGGGCAAGTGCCGTCCGCCTCGCCGGCCTTGGTAGAGCACAGTAGCCTTCGACGTTGGGATTCCGCCGGCGGCCATGTTCATGCCCTTTCACGCGGCGACGCAGCAGCCGTCACACGTGCGCTCGCTTCGTCGCCTTTTCTCTTGGTCCTGACGGGAGGCGCATCGACGTTGCTGTGTGCCATAGTGCACCAACCACTCCATAAGTAGATGGAGAATGGTCTAGTTCCCGAGAGGCCCGAAGAGAACCTGCTTTTGACAGTAAAGATCAAGCGCGACAAATGGCAGCCGACAAACACGTCGCATTTGCAGCATGAGTAAAACATTGTTCTTCTAATGCCGGGGGATTCGCATGTGCGTGCTGTTGATGTATGCGATTCATTTGTGTTAATGGAACGTGTGGAATGTTTTAACAGGAAAATGTATACATGTTGTAACTAATATTATGGATCGCTGAGAATAAGCAACTTGTGCGCGGGGAAATTGTGTGGCGAGCAATCGTGGACAAATTAGAATACTGGCAAAACTATAATTGCTAAGCGAAATGATCCGGACTCGCAGAAGAAACTTAAAAACGTTCGCATTCGCTTCACAATTTGGAGTGCAAAAAAAAAAAAAAAATCGGAGTTGGTGGAGCGATTTTTCGAGTATGAGAATTTTCGGTGCCCTTTTTCGGCCCTTTTTTGGCGAGCCTGCTTTTCTAACTCACTAACTGCATTTGAGCTTGAAACAATGAGTATCAAACCTCTTCACAAGAGCGGACACCATTCCACTTCATTATGGCATTCAGGAAAAGTGAAAATATTATGAGGCACTAAGCAATCCTTATAATGTGTAAATTCGAGAGCGCTATTTGCCGACGAGTGTACTCTTAGGGTGAAATGCTGCTACAATATTTGGTGCTGCGGCGGTATTTTTGTGAGTCTCCGAATATGTTTCTGCGTATATAGATGGTCGTAACAAAACAAGACGATAAATTGGTATACATTGCTGACTTTGCGATGTCGCAGCGGAGTTATATATATAACTCCGCTGCGACACCGCAAATTTGCAGGATTGCTACGAGAGCCTGTTCTCAGTGGTTCGGCTGAGAAAACCTGTGCCCAGTGCATATGACATGAAATGCGATCTGAGGCTTGTCGGCGTCAGCCAATTTTTTGTTTATCTCACGAACAACGAGCTACGATTTTGTCGACCGCGAATACTTAGACCTCTCCCAAGCAAAGAAAGGACAGAAGTAGAAGGTGATGAGGTAAATTACTCAGAAATTCTATTAATTGAAGAACTGTCCACAACAGAGTGCAACATCTACACTACATAAAAGGTTTCATTTTGAAAAGAAGTTTACCGTCTATCAGCGGCCAGCAATGAAAGAATACGCTGCTTGAATGCGCTACTGATGAACATGCCTCTCTGACTGCTCTGAAGGATAATGTGTCAGAAGGTAACAACCGAATTTATCCCAATAATGACGTGATGCACATGCTCAAACTATATAGGTTGTTTTGCATTGGCACCACATATTGAAGACAAGAACGGCCTTTGTAAACATGCCTTCAAAATACCCTGAAATATTTTTGAATCGGAAATAAGCAGCATCATGCTTACAAGCACTATTACTCCTTACTTGATTTCAACTAGCCTCTGAGAGCAGCAGTTGGTCATTGCTCTCTCTTAGAAACACTGTCTTCATTGTGCGCTGAATTATTCGAATCTCGTTAGTTTGATCTATCAATTCTGGCAATATTTCGATTCCTTTCGAGTATAAACGGATGTATTTTGACTGCGGCTATTAACACTCCTCTTTGTTTAACAAATATTCAGCGGTCGCACTGGGTGCGATTTGGCGAACTAAGTACGTATTAAAAGTTTAGGGGGACAATAATCTACGCTGTTGGGGGTATGACGCAAGAGCGTTTCAAACACACGTACGATACTGTTTAACTTTATTTTTCTTTTTTTTATATTTTATATACTGACATTCATCATAAGCAAACATTTAATTGCCTTTCCATTCTGAGTAATTTGACACCTTTGAGCTTATGTTTCTTTTTGTTTCAATTATTTAATTGATAAATTCGACTCAAAATTCACTTCATTAGCATCGTCAGGCACTACCTTTTCATTCTGAGCATTTCGGCACCTTTAAAGTTCTCTTCTCCAATTTTTTTTTTTCATTTCTTTAATTCATCAGCTAACACAGTGATTTCATAAACTCAACATTGCCTATCACACACCAATCAATCACTAGGGCCACAAATTACTCGGACATGATTTTTTAAACAGCCCTGATTGTTTTCGACACGCGATGCAGACTACCAGTACTATGCTGACGGCATTCGGACCGAACGAGCTAAACATGCCATCGATAAATACTTGAATATGCTTTGTGTTTTCAGTGCACAAGGAACGCATGCGCGGTAAAGGTACTGCGATGTTTGGTTCATGTACGTGGGGCGAATACGCTAGTTTTTATTTCTTAAAACAAAATACGCAATGAACATTACTCTTTTTTTCTTCTCTAACCAGGTCATTCTGTTAATGAGTTTGACAGTAATAAAGAAATTCGAGTGTTGTTACACTAGTGAATGACTAAACGCAATCTACGTCTGCTAGTGATAATGCATTAATAATTCATTTTGATCTGCCGCTAAGGTCCTAGTGCACCGCTTTATGAACTTTTTGCTAATCTAGCACCCCAGTCGCTATGTGCGAGAAGAAACAACCGTCCAAAGCTTTAAATATTTAGATGGTAGGCCATTACAAGCCTACTCTGTCAATACCTCATTTCAAAAAGCATTAAATGCAGTTGTGTTTACATTAATCGCGAATACTAATATGTATATATATATATTGTTACTGAGCGGTATTCGCTGGTCGTGCTGACGAAAAAGAAGTGCGACAGACTCCCAGAAGAAGACGCAGACGAGTGCTGTGAGAGTGCTGTGCTGTGATCATCCTCAGTGGTGTGGACAACTGCCGTACTGTGAATATTTCCCGTAACATCTCTTGGTGGAGGTGAATCTTTCGATCCCCGTCACAAGTTGGATCGCCGCAGCGGCCGACACATCGGTACCATCACTATGACTACTGATGCCACTACACCTACTGCCGCCGCACCTGCTGTCGTCATGGCCCATCCCCGTGACCCCGGAACCTTCTGTGGGACCGACGACGTTGATGTCGACGACTGGCTGGCTTTATACGAACGAGTCAGCAAGCACAACAGGTGGGATCCCACACTTCTGCTCGCTAATATCATCTTTTACTTGACTGGGACAGCGCGGGTGTGGTTTGAGACCCATGAAGAGAACCTCACATCTTGGGATATCTGTAAGCAGAAGCTCCACGACCTCTTCGGAAAGCCCATTGGCCGTCACCTTGCCGCCAAAAAGGCGCTCGCTTCTCGCGCGCAAACGTCTACAGAGTCTTACATCACTTATATACAGGACGTCCTATCCCTGTGCCGCAAAGTCGACCACGCCATGCCTGAGGAGGATAAAGTCGGCCACATAGTAAAAGGCATTGCCGACGATGCTTTCAGCCCCCTTTTATGCAGGGATTGTTCCACCGTGGACTCTGTGCTACAAGTGTGTCGACGTTTCGAACAAGCGATAACAGAGGCGCATATCTTATCGTTTCGACCGGCTACCGAACACGGCTGCCAGCTCCTCCTGTGTCGATCTTCCGACTCCTCGACCGCCAACTAATGACATTACTTTGACCCGCATCGTCCGCCAAGAGCTCGAGGCAATGACTCCTGCGGCTTCACTCTCGCACACCCCCGACAACACCTTGGATACAATATCAGGCTGTTGTTCGCCAAGAGGTAGCGAATATGGGTCTTACCTGCCGCACCGACACCGTGGATTCAGGACCTGCCCCTCCAGAGATTGCAGCTGCCTCACCCACCGCCGGTTTCATGCCCTGTTACGTTTCTACACCGAGAAGTGGGACAGCTGACGCTGCCACCGCATAGCAACAGGCAGAACCGCGAGCGGATCGGCCATTTCGGCGCCGTTCATCGGCCGCGCAACGTTTCCTCCCGCCGACAAGTCTCAACGTGATCCTGCCACGCGCCAAATGTGTGTGCGTGCGTGTGTGTGCAAACGCCGGCCAAGCCTGGAGCTCATGAGAGAGTGCGCCGCCCTCGCCCGTCTGCAGGAGGTAGAGGAGATGAGGTCGGACCACCTGCGATTGAGTCATCGCCTTGTCTGAACTTGAAGGGCTCTCTCCCTTTCCCTGTGAACTGGCATGCCTATGTAAAGCAGCGGCAGACTCCGCAGCGACAGAGACTACTTTGACGCGCCGTTGAGACGACGCTAGACACCAGCTGTGTGAATGTGTCTGTATTCTCTCCGGGTCAGCTTCTCTGCCCGTTCCTTCATGATGTTTTAGTAAAGGTTGTTTCGTTAGAAGACGCCTCGTCTTTGCTGGGACCGTTCATGCCGTCCGCCGTCCACGGAGCCGCCAGGCCAACGCTACCGAGGGGCGCGCAAGCGCGCGCAGCACGTAATACCCACGCGCACGCGACCCCAAACCTAACAGCCCCGATATCGGTACCGCAATCCGAATGAGTGGCGTACCCATGACAATCGCCCTATCTGCTTTACTTGCTCCCGCGTTGGCCACATTTCCCATCACTGCCATAGCCGTTGGTACACGCCATCTCGTCAATTCACTTACGTCGACCGCCGCTATTCCTCACCTCGCCCCAACCAGACCAGTGTTGACCCCGGTGTCCCTGTTCGTGCACGGCCGGTCTCGAGGGAGAGAGCGCGCGCTCTTCCTCACGGCCTTCTCAATCGCCGCGTGAACAATGGGAACTTTTCTCCTTGAGTCACGCTCTCCGCCGCCGCAAGGGGCGCGACCTGCTCACTGTTCGCTCCTCATCTGCTTCAGTGGCAGCGGGTGGCTTTTGCTTGGTTTCGCGCTGTCGCCCGCGGGTTTCGTGGTGAGTGCAACCCCTAAATGAAAGATTACAGAAGGTAGATGCTGCAGCGGTATCCTGTCAGCGTGCTACACACGTGAATGGAGTCTTTATATTAAAAAACACTGTCGCTCAGCAAACGCTCCACAAGCATATGACATGTATTGCGGCATGGTATCTACATTTGTTCATTTTAATCTGAATTTTTGCCCAAGCCTGTACAAGAAGATGAATAAAAAAAGTGAATGAGCAGTGATCACATCGAAGCTTCTTCAAGGCAAACATAACAGCAACAATAACAAAACTGTCTTTCAGCGCTAGATGAGAAACTATCGAGGTAACACCGAAGATGAAAATAATTTATAAAAATGTAATGTAAGTTGCACAATGCTTACATGACAAAGTATTAGTAGTATAACATCAGAGTTAACGCTTTTAAGTTTTGTTTTCAATTTTGCTATAATTTATAACCCAGCAAATGTTTTATGTTGTATTATAAAGATTATTTTAATTTTGCAAATAAACGCTGTTTTAATGAAATGTTTACATGATATAATTATTTCATGAAAAAACAGTAAATCTATTTCAAGCACTGATTCCTAGCAATATTTTCTTTCTTTTTCTAGTATGTTTTTGAACTAATAGTTCCTTGTAACTATCTGTGCATTAATGCCTGCCTTAGAGAGCAATCGCTGCCCCATTATTTTGGTAGAATGCTTTGCTTATTACACATTCGCTACTGTTACTCAAGGGACACTCCTCAATAATGGATATAAATGCTTTTCTCTGTGCTATTTATTCAGAGGTGACTATAGGAGTTGTATGTCGCGCTGTATTGCGCGCCTAGGCACCTAGTGTCGACACCGACGAAATCATTTCAGCTCTGCCGCAATCAGTAACCGAGGAACTGAAATAAGTGATGGTATCTCCTGTCATCCCATTACCTACTGTCACGTATTCTGGTTTAGCTTACGTCGCAGGATACATTGTGAAGTTAATCAGTGATTTCGGGTGTGACACTTATGCTATCCTTCTTGAAACCAGCGAAAGAAGCAGCCCCATGTATACTATTCTGCGAGGGCAAGATTCTAGCGGACTGCATTATCCAAAACCAGAGTTTGTAGCTCTGCACAAGAATGCTAAATTGGGCGAGTTGGTGCATTCGCATTTTAGGAAAACGTAGCGCAAAGAAGACAGGGACAAAAAAAGAAGGAAACACACACGAGCGCTTGGACAAGCTCTCTTGGACAAGGTTGTGACTTTTTTTGAAAAAGCTGTCGTGCACCTACCACACACAAATGTCCTTGAAGTCCTTCAAATCTTAATCCAGCCAGAGAACTCACCTTTGCTGAGTTGCCCGGAAGGCATTGGCAATAGCCAAGGTCCGCTTGAGAAATTGAGAAATTTCTCAGACTCCTTCTTGTCAATTATGCTAAGAAGGTGACAGACAGGAACGAAAGGCCAGCTCCTTATGTGCGCGAACCGTCCAGAAAGATTTTGAGACTAATTTTCTAGCCGCATGTACCGTTTTGATAAATGAGTGCAATGTGTTAACTTTGAAGGACATTTTTTTTTTATTGCTTGCTGCTCTTTTCAATTATACATGTCTGTTTATGCCCATTTCCTTGATTAAATTTTTTTTTATCACTGGTATTCAACTGACTACGACTGTCTACGTGTGCGTCAGTCGCGAGACTATAGGTATACATCTGCTGTCTTTCAACCTACTGATTTGTTTTAAACGAAGCTAGAACAGCCCACTTCACTAGAAAACTGAAATTTTAACTGTATGCGAAAATTTGTTGTTCCTTAAAACTGAAATTTTAACGGTATGCGAAAATTTGTTGTTCCTTACTCTGAATCTGAGACGTGCTATGAATTTTCGTCAGTGCCTCTTTTGCTCTAAACGAAAACGGCAGCGGTTGACAGAATACTTGGAATATCCACCGAACAGTTTGCCATGCACTAGCGTCAGGTCGCACAATACCTGCTTACAGCTTTCAAAGGCACACTGCATAAAATGGTACATACAGTTTTGTGAAAAATTTAGCGGCAAAAAGTGTTGATGTAAGTGCACCCGAAACTTCATTCGACCGCGCGCGACAGCACTGACGAAGGCGCGCGTGCTCTCGCGCGCACGCGCATTATTGACTATTTTATTGCTCATACACGATAAATCAGACGCTGATTACGGCTTCTTCCTATAAGCCATAAGGGGTGAAATATCAGGACTTGCCAGTTGCAACCGATGCGGGCGGAGCGAAGAGCGAGCGCGCGTTTCCCTTGCGCGTGAACGGCTGTAGCGGAGGAGCAGGGGCGGTGGCGACCCCACCGAGGCGCGGCGGGCGGTGGAAACAGACCCCATTGGAGAGGCCGTAAGAGAAGAGAGAAACGCGCTCTCCCTCGAGAAGAGAGAAACGCGCTCTCCCTCGAGACCGGCCGTGGTTCGTGCTGCCAACCGTTCACCATCCTCGCAGACCCGACGCTCGCGTTCTCTTCCTCGCCGCAGTTTGTCCCCGTCCTATTCCAGCCACATACCGGAAAACTAGCCAATATGCAGCTCCCGGAGGTGACGCTGCATTTGTGACCCGGACTGAAAAACCTGCTGACCCCTGCCCTACAAAATAATCGCATCGACGTCCTTGTGGACGGTGTTCCCGTTTCTGCTCTCATTGACACCGGCGCCCAACTGTCCGTTCTCAGCTCCTCATTTCGCCGTCGCCTCAAAAACGTCCTTACTCCAGCCGTCTCGCCCACAGTTCGCGTCGCCAATGGAAGCCCTGCTGCCGTGGTTGGCATGTGCACAGCGCGAGTTACCATTCATTGGCGGTCGTCATGCTCCAGTGTTGTTCACCGTCCTCCAAGAATGCCCCCACGACGTTATCCTTGGCATTGACTTTTTAACAGCCCACTCTGCCCTCATTGACTGCTCTACCGGCCTATTTCGCGTGGACCTTCCGCTCTGCTCTGAAGACCCCTTCTGCTTACCCCGCCTTCGATCAGCACAGTTCTGCCGTCTACATCCCTATGTCTCCATTCTCACTCGCGTGTCCCATTAATGATGTCATCTTGCAGTGGCACGTCACCCTTCCTCATCTGATTGTGCATATCTCCCAGAACCGTACCACTCTCCCGGTCCTTAACTTCAGCTTGTCAACTCACGTTCTGCCCGAAGGAATTTCACTAGCAGAGCTGTCGCCGATGGCCGATTGTGCCGTTTCAGCTCTGACTACCGATAATCCAAATGCCATCCCTGCACCCCTCCCTCGTTCTCTACATCGCGCCCTGATCCTGTTAAAAGCATGATTGCAGCTGATCTCCAGCGTGAATTCGCCGCAGAGTTAAAACAGCTTCTGCTCACCTACAGTGACTTTTTTGACTTCGGTACCCGCCCACCACAGGTCAGTCACCGCATTGACACCGGTGACGCCAGTCCTATTCACAGGCGGCCCTCATCGTGTTTTCATCCAAACAGAGGTCGACAAAACGTTGGCGAACGACATAATTGAGCCTTCCAGTAGCCCCTGGGCATCCCCTGTTGTATTGGTCAAAAAGAAAGATAACAGTTGGAGATTCTGCGTTGACTATCGTCATTTAAATAAGATAACCAAAAAAGATGTGTATCCTCTTCCGCGTATTGACAACGCGCTTGATACTTTGCACGGAGCCAGCTACTTTTCGTCCATCGACCTTCGTTCCGGCTACTGGCAGATTTCTGTCGACGAGAGAGACCGTGAAAAGACTGCGTTCATCACACCTGACGGTCTTTATCAATTCAAAGTCATGCCTTTTGGCCTTTGCAGTGCCCCAGCAACCTTCGAGCGCATGATGGACTCTGCCCCGAGGCTTCAAGTGGACCACTTGTTTTATCTTGACGATGTAATAGTTTTCTCGTCTACATTTGAAAGCCATCTCCGTCGCCTTTCTACAATCCTAGCGCTTTTTCGCCGCGCCGGACTGCAACTAAACTCCAAAAAGTGCAGCTTTGGTCACCGACAAATCAAAGTCCTTGGTCACTTGGATAATGCTGCCGGCGTTCAGCCTGACCCGACAAGATTCGTGCCGTCATAGATTTTCCCACTCCACGTTCATCCAGCGATGTTCGAAGCTTTATTGGCCTATGTTCTTATTTCCGACTATTCATCCCGAATTTCGCAGCGCTAGCTCGTCCTCTAATCTCCTAAAGAAAGACGTTTCATTCTCCTGTGAGCCTGAACAAGTTGCAGCTTTCTCGGAACTTATCGCTGCTCTCACAACTCCACCAGTCTTTGCCCATTTCAACCCATCTGCCAATACTGAACTCCGCACCGACGCAAGTGGCCATGGCATTGGAGCTATACTTGCCCAGCGACAACACGGCCGCACAAGGGTGATTGCGTATGCCAGCCGCCTCCTATCTACGTCTGAACAAAATTACTCTATCACAGAGCGAGGGTGCCTGGCACTTGTTTGGGCTATTACAAAATGCCGCCCTGATTTGTTTGGCCGGCCTTTCACTGTTATAACAGACCATCATGCCTTGTGTTGGCTTTCCTCCCTCAAATATCCTACAGGCCGTTTAGGACGCTGGGCGCTTCGATTATAAGAGTATACATTTTCCGTCGTGTACAAGTCCGGCCGGCTTCACCAAGATGCAGACTGCTTGTCCCGTCATCCCGTCGACTCCCCTAGTCCTACCGACTCTGACGATGACGCATGTGTCTTGTCTGTGTCGGCCTTTTCTAACAATGCCGACGAACAACACTTAGATCCTAATTGCTCCATTCCATTATCCTCCGTCTGACCTGCGACCGACCTGATCCATCTCTTGCCTTATATGTACTTCAAGAGAACACCCTATACCGACGCAATATGCGACCAGACGGCGCAGAACTTTTGCTCGTCGATCCTCAACATCTGCGTTCCACCATCCTTGACCAGTTCCATGATGCTCCTACGGCTGGCCACCTGGGTGTCTCTCGCACATACGACAGCCTGCGCCGACGTTTCTATATGGCCGGGGCTCTACCGCTCCGTCCAGCAATACATTGCCGCATGTGAATTGTGTCAGCGTCGAAAGAAGACCACAATTTTGCCTTCAGGCCATTTGCAGCCGATTCCCATACCCACTGACCCGTTTTCCCGTGTAGGTGTTGACCTTCTTGGGCCCTTTCCAGTTTCTGCCTCAGGGAACAAATGGATCGCCGTCGCCACCGATTATGCTACGCGGTATGCTATTACCAGAGCCATCCGACCAGCTGCGCCACAGACGTCGCTGACTTCCTCATAGAAAACGTGATTCTACATCATGGTGCCCCTCGTGAACTACTAACCGACCGTGGCCGCTCCTTTCTGTCGCGAGTGGTTGATGAAATTCTCCGTTCGTGCTCCGTTCGCCGCAAATTCACCACAGCCTATCAACCCCAGACCAACGGCCTCACGGAACGCCTAAACTGTACCCTCACAGATATGCTGTCCATGTATGTGTCTGACGATCACCGGGATTGGGACGTTCATCTACCCTTTGTGACATTCGCATACAATTCATCTGTCCATTCTACCGCTGGATACTCTCCATTTTATTTGTTATTTGGCCGACACCCGTTACTGCCATTCGACACCTCAGTATACCCGCGGCCATAACACCGTGCCCGCGGCAGACGCCACCAGTACTTACGCCAGTGATGCCGTAGCCCGCGCTCATGATGCCCGCCGGATAGCTCATGCAATTGCTCTCTGCATCCCAAGACTCTCAAAAGTTCCGGTATGACAGTCTCCACCATGATGTCCACTACACTCCTGGGTCACTCGTCTTGCTGTGGCTCCTGTGCCGTCGCTTGTGTGAAACACTTTTGCCCCGTTACACAGGCCCTTACCGAGTTTTGCGCCCCGTGACCGACGTCACATACGAAATTGAATCTGTGCCTCCGAAATCCTCGTCCAGAGCGCCATCCTCTGAAATAGTGCATGTGTCGATCCGCCTGAAGCCCTATTATGCACGTTCTGTTTCACAAACGTAGAACGCACCGGGACGGTGCTTTTCCCGAGGGGGGGGGGGGGGGGGGGGTAGTGTTACTGAGCGGTATTCGCTGGTCGTGCTGACGAAAAAGAAATGCGACAGACTCCCAGAAGAAGAAGACGCAGACGAGTGCTGTGCTGTGCTGTGCGAGTGCTGTGCTGTGATCATCCTCAGTGGTGTGGACAACTGCCGTACTGTGAATATTTCCCGTAACAATATATATATATATATATATATATATATATATATATATATATATATATATATATATATATATATATATATATATATATATATATATATATGTGTGTGTGTGTATGTATGTACGTGTGTGTGTGTGTGTGTGTGTGTGTGTGTGTGTGTGTGTGTGTGTGTGTGTGTGTGTGTGTGTGTGTGTGTGTCCTCCGGTTGAGGCTAAATAATTTTTCAAAACGGTTCCGATAAAGTTGCAGAGCACTGTATAGAGGGGTGTTCTAATTTGTTATCGCAATGTCGAAAACGGCAATAAAATTCTGTGCAGGAATTAAATACTGAAAAAGCAGTTCAAGTCGGGATAGGCGGCGGTCACTGCGTCGCCACGTATATGTGTGGTACTGCTGGGAGCAGTAACGAAAACGAAAATAAACTGCAACTTGTGCTAAGTGCGAGTGTTGGTAGACAACGCCTCTATCAAGGAACGTTGGTGGTAGATGATGGACACTGGGTACATTCGATTTTCCAGCCTCGGACTACTACCGCGCCACTACCGTACGCTGCAATGTCTCTCCTCCCCCTTTACCCTCCGCACTTTCTTTCTCCACGACGCTCACGTACTTCGGGCCCTTAGCAACGATGTTGCTAGTGGCCCGAGTTTTCATAGTAACAGCGATGCCGTTGCTAATGGCCCGACTTGGCTAACCCTAAATTTTGACGTCACTTCCGCCACACTATCTCCAATGCATTGGGAACGTTGGGAATGGCAAGAGCCTCTCCTTAGTTGGTTCCTTCCTCCATGTGGTCACAGAGCATACAAGTCACATCACCTTGCGAGCTCCCTCCAACGTTTGCTCTTGCCGCTCATGAATGATGCCAACCATCATTCACCAATATACAGTTTTTTCGCAGAGACGCCGTGCGCACGTTCAACTTTTGGCGTACATATAATGCTAAACATAAGTAAAAGAGGCGCGAATCAATCGGTGCTTTTCGCGAACGGTGTGTGACATGCTTGAATGGAAGCGTTTTGCAGACCACAGTTTGGCAGGGTTTTCTTGCCGTCGCTGCTCACAAAGTTCTTCCAAGGGCCTCTCACTGCGCACGAAAACAGAAGAAATCGTTTGCAAAAGCATTTGCAACAATCGTTAGCTGCTTCAGCACAAAAATAGTTCGCTTGCGACGCTTTCAGAAACTGCGCGCTGACAAGATTGCGAAACAGGTGAAGAACGTCTGAGCAGCACGAAAAAGCAATCCATGTTCGGGGCTCTGGACACTTCCGTGTGTAGTGAAATTCCAAACTAAAAGCGAGGACGCAACATTCAAACGTCTTACAGCTGTTTAGATAGATGGTGGCTAGATAGATAGATAGATAGATAAATGGCGCAGGGCCAGGAGCTTTACTGTTGGGCGGGGCTTCTGGGCTGCCCGAGGAAAATCGAACGCCGGACAGCTGCCAGCAAGTAGTCCCGGACAGTCCGGGGCTGATAATCGAATGTACCCACTGTGAATGGCGGTAGGATCGTGCATTCGAAACCGAAACTAGTTGTTCGACGACAGCGTCGCTACGCGGCTAAGATATTTTCAGAAAACCCGGCGACCCAGCGTCGTCTGATATTAGAATACGCGAGACGCTGCCTACGGCGCTTATCATTTGCAAGAAAAGTGAACCGTGTTTCTGCTCATCACGCAGACTGTGCGGTTGTTAGTGCAGAAGACACATTTCGGAATTTCGCTATGGCAGCTGTTCGGTGTATCATGAGGCGTGCAGTTCAGCATTCCTTTTACTTTAAACGTGATGTCTTCAAATCCTTGCAACGATGTGCCGGTTCGTCGCGGTGCTTCACCTTGAGCGCATCCTCAAGAGTCGGTACGTTTCTTACTAATATTCCTACGTTATTCGCTGATGCACCAACGCTTTCTTGCTGATAAACTGTTCCAAGGCCGCGTTTTTGTAAATAATCATCGCACGTGTTTTCTTGGGACGCAAGTCGCGGTGCTTTCCGTGGTTGTCTGTTTATCGTACGCTGTGGTAGCACCGCGGTAAATACGAACGTGTTTAATTGTTGGATGTTTCGCGCGCGTATACCAGATGTTTCTGCTCCTTTTGGCCGTAAACAAGCTAGTACGATGCAAGCGAGTGCTCCGTAAATCGTACGACGTGCCCTTGGAGGCGCAGTGGTGTGATACGACAAATCGGGTTTTATCAGCGCGCGGGCCTCTCAGAGGAACTGTTTATCTTTGCGGGTCAAGATACGCTGCATGTGCCTTGACCATGACTCTGCAAGTTTTCCTTCGGAAAAAAAAAAAAAAAAAGAAAGAAACTTAGAACGAAACAGACTTTTTTTCCCAACCAACTTGTATTTTGCGTGCAAATTATTTGCAATCTGAGAAGTAAGCGCTCAGTTATATTCTGCAGAATTAATCGTTTCATTGAGTATTTGCTGCCAAAACGTAGTTAGCGTGAATTTTGCAGAAACTAGGACAGTGTGTATCTTGTGAGGATATTTTTTTTATAGTATTTGTTAAAGCTAAAAGGAAAATTGTACGTTTTCATATCCACTATCTTTACAGAGCGAAGATTTTCAGAAAAGCATGAGTGGGTCATGGTGGATGGAGATGTTGGCACGGTTGGCATCTCGCAGCATGCACAGGTATTCGCTATTCAATCTATGGTTTATTGTGCACATTCAGATTCTGAGTTGTATGTAGAAGACAGATTCAAATGAACTAGAAAATATAAATAGTGGTTGCAGAGAGAGAGCGATAAAATGCTGGTCAGAAATGGTGTCAAGCAAAAAGACGCAGTCTGCCGAGTACTATTCATCATGTGTTTACAGGATGTGTTCAAAGAACAGGAATTTAACAGAGAGTACCTTATCTGCAGTTCATTGATGACAGTGCCTTGCTAAGTAACACAGGGGATGAATTGCAAAGCATGATAGGCAAAGCAGAATGATGGGTCTAAACATTAATATGCAAAGAACTAAAGGAAAGCTATTAAGTCCTGGAAAGGAGCAATACTTTATGGTAGACAGCGAAGCATTGTGAGGGGTAAGGGAGTACATCTACCTGGAGGAGGCAGTAACTGCCAGTCTAACCACGAGAGTGAAATATCCAGGATAATAAGGATTGATTGGAGTCCATTTGTCTGGTACTTTGAGATCGTGAATGGCAGTTTACAATTCAAGAGAAGTATAGGAGGTATTCATATGACGTCAAAGCTGACGTCGGTGCTCAGCCGATGCCATATGAGCCGCAAATATGATTCAACATATTTGCGTCCTGTTCTGACTGGTGCGGTTGGCGGCTCAGCTGCTCTTGTCTGTCTGTTTTCTCTGTCACTCTACTTTATGTGAGCACTGATGTAATAAAAACTAAATTGGAATCATGAATGAGAGTTCAAACTATCTGGAAAGTCTGTGCGATGTGGACAAAGACCGGTGCACCAAAAAATGAAACCGTGTGGCACCGACCCACGTTTGCAGTTTATGCGTGCATCTGCACGGTAAGGTAGACTTGTGGCCGATCGCACATAATATGTGCGACACTCATGAGCTCCTCCATCCAGGCTGGCTTCGTCACAAGGAAACAACTTAAAGCTGGTAGATTACTCGAAGGACATAGCTCATTACAAGCAGCTGGTTTAAAGATTCGTGGCTGAAGCAGACGATCCTGTGCGTTGTGCCGTAGAATGTTTCACCCAGCTATACTGCTGAATCCTTGCAGCTGAAATTTCACATAGAAATGGCATTTTGATTTTTTATACCAAGCTTGTTGCGGTACTTGCCTGATTTGATCAGAAGAAGTCGCATATTTGCATCGTCTGTGGCGGCAACGAAGCAAAAGAAGCTACTGTTACAGCGATGACATCGGTGTCACCACCTCGTTGCGTTGCGGACTCAAAATTATTTTTTGCGATGCATAAACAAAACTTCAAATATAGTGAAGTTTTGGCCAAACTAATTTTCCTTATTATTGATAAATGAGTTTATAAAGCTCTTCAAACCTTCTGCAAAACAACTCTGCCCGTCTATGTTTCTTCGCCGAATCTGTATGTTCTTGTTCCTGTAAACAGCATGAGATGGCACCATAGGTGCCATCATTGAGATAGTGCTTTGCAGCTAACACAGACGATGAGAGCATCCGACGTCTTCTGATCCAATGAGGCAAGTACTCCAAACATATTTGGTATAATAAAGTTTTAACACCAGATGCTGTTTCTGCGCAAAGTTCGCGCTGCAAGGGATTCAGTGGTTTAGCCAAGAGAATCACAGCACGCGTTATTTATGGATCAGGTAAAGCCACTTCTAATTAACTATATTGTAGACGCAAGTTAATTACCCTCAGTGTTTGTCAAGCCCTTCCTTCAACGCTTCAATTGCCGCAAAACACGACGGGAAGGTGTTGGCGGCCCACTGCATGTGCATGGCTGGAAACGGTCAAGCATATGTTGCCACGTTGCCTCGGTGATCTTTTACTTGGAATACGGCGTGCAAGTGCGTGAAGAAGAGTCGTGCACGGATCGCGGCAACAACTGACTGCCAGGGCACATTCGAAAGGTTTCAGCCCAGCCCATTGTTTACATAGATTTCCCATCTTCCATGATATCTGCATGGTTGATCTGCACCACCTATACGTGATGTCGCATGTTGGAGAGTTGTTTTGTTCGGCTGTAGTCGTTTGTGTGCACTTTTCGAACCTTAAAAAGGCAGAGGTCCTTCGCGCAGCTCTTCAGCTTCTGTTGCTTGCTCTGTGTACGACTATTACAGTCTACGACAGCGTAATAACCCATTAGCTATGGATGCTACTACTTATGGAATCATATGATAGCACTTGACACATACTACGTTCACCCTGTTCTTTTGGTGGACACAAAAATGTCCGACTGCGCCACAATTACCCATAATGCACTGCGCGTCAGTGAGTGCCCCCTATATAAGTGCCACTTCTTACCAGCACTCACCTATGGAGCATAAAGTTGAAGGCTGAGCCCCCTGAGCCCCCTGAGCCCCCCCACTCTACCCTTGTTCAGTGCTTTTTCATATATTTGAAGGTTATAAACTTGGTATCGTGGTGCCTCTCAGCATTCTCAACAAGGGTAATTGTTGCAACCTGGGTCCATATTCTGAGTTTGCGTTGTTATTTAAAGTATTGCAATCTCCCCAGCCTCGAGTTGTCTCATTGGCAAAAAAATCGAAACCGGAAGTGGTAGTGAAATCTGGTTTTGCGTTTCCACCAATTAGATGAAGCAGGTTGGGGAGATAGCGACACTTTCAATAATGACGCAAACTCGGAATACGAACCCTCTGCCGTCAGTAAAAAATGAATTGCGGCTGTAATGCTGCAGGATGTTTTAACACTTTTCATCGCTAATCTGTACAAGAATGCGTTGGAAGTGAAATTACTGCACCTCGCATAAAAAAAAGTATACAAGCTGAAAAAAGTGTACCCGGGCATAAGCTGGGTATCTGTGGCATGACTTCTTCCTCTTTTGTTTTCTTTCCTCCTTGTTTTACTCTAAAATATAAAGCACTGTAGGTTTTTGTCCTTGTATATGGTTGCTTTTTAATTATTTCTGTGCTGCTGTAGGCACAAGGTGTCTGGCTTACCTGAAGCAGCTGCTTTACACTTGTGCAGCTGCTTGACTCTGTTCTGCTCGAGTGCTGCTCTTTAGGGCAGTCAGAATATAATGGTAAACTTGAACTTATCACCTGGCATATTAAAGCAAAATGTAAAGGTTTATAACTCTGCTTGCAGCAGTACTACCTGGTGCTACTACCTCCATCTTGAAGTGTGACTGTGGTGTTCATTACAAGGCATCTAGCTACTTGTAGAAGCCTGCCTTAGTTCCTTGCCAAGGTTCAAATTAGAACCATATGCTGCTTCTGCTTTGTTGCAGGAAGCTTGTGTGTACCTGGCTATGCATTGGCAAGCTTCGGCATAAGACATCATTGTGTGGCCATGTGATATGGTCTGAATGTACAGTCTCATTATTGCATGAGCGCTGATGGTTGGTTAACCTTACACAACATGAGAGGAAGAAAAACTGCTTTACTCAAATTTGTCCTTGCTTTTACAGGAAGCACTCAGGGATGTTGTCTACGTTCAGCCCCCAGATGTCGGCACTGAACTTGCACAGCATGGTTTGTTTCACTTAATGTGCTGTATTTATCCTGTGTCCTGTTTTGTATGCAGTTAACAAAAGTGTTTACTTGAAACGCTTTTAAAAAGTGATGCAGAAGCGAGTTTGTGATGCTTTTACTTTAGCACCTTTTGTTTCAGTAACCTGGAGGCCTTGCTTTGTGAACCATGAAAGCTCGTAAAGAATGCTGCTGGGCCATTACTTACAGATACAGAGTGTTTTAGCAAACAGTTAAAAGAATTCCTAAGAATAGGGAGTTTGAAGTAAACAAAATTTAAGAGATAAGCTCTTGGCTGTGGTGGACGTAATTTACTTTAAAAACCCGTGTAATTGCATAGCTAATTACCCGAATCACACTAATCAGCTTTATAATTAACAGAGCTGTGTGGTTAGTGTCAGTGGAGGGTTCAAAACTGCGGGAAGGACAGTGCCATATTCAATATTGAAATAATGAAATGCCCATTTTCTAAAGCCCTGCAGTGCAAGAAAATCCAGCACTTTGCCCACACAAAAGTGAAACTAAGTGCATTGGACGTGCAGGAGGCTTGCCACTGGTGCAAGAAAAAGTAGTCATGTGGTTGTTATTTTTTTATTACTTTTCACATTGATGGAGAAATATTGCATGACATCACGTGGTAGAGCAAGTAGTTTCAATTCGGCACCATATTCACTACACATCATCAGCGGACTTGCTGTTTCTACTGAGCTTTTTGCACGTCTAATGTATTCAGTTTCGCTTTTGTTCATAAAAAACATCAGACTTCCCTGTGTTGCAGAGCTTTGGAAAATTAAGTCTTTGTTTCAAAAATTATATCAGTTTTTGTCTTATGCATGGCTTCAAACTCCCTATTGGTGCTCGCCACCCAACAGCATAGGTCGGTGGACTCGCTCAAGAGTCGACTCACTCAGGCTCACAGTCAGATCATGATCTGAGTTGTGAGTCCGGACTCACACTCAGATCGTGATTTGAGTCCGGACTCACGCTCAGACTGTGATCTGAGCCGTGAGTTCGGACTCACGCTCAGATTATGATTTGAGTCGTGAATCCGGACTCACACTCAAATTATGGTCTGAGTTTGAGTGAGTCCGGACTCACATTCAGATCAGTAGTACTTGCGTGCAGACTAGTTGATTAGACGACTTTGAAGGCCTCTGGCGCTGCATAGTTACACACAAATACAACACACACACACAAACACACACACAAACACACACAAGAGAATAAGGCAAGACGTTCACACCAATGATGCGTTCGCTACCAATTGGCTGTTATTTGTGATACGAAGAAGAAGAAAGCATCACAAAAACACGCAAGGTTACAATAAGAAGAAAACAAGATTCAGAAAAAATGCGGAATAATTATGAAGGAAAAAATAAAACGAAAATAATGGTAAATTGCGTCTATCTGCTTATATTGTTCGAACGAAGCAGTATCACTTCCTTCCTGTTGAGCGCCACAGATGGAACACTCACGCATTCCCCTTCTTCACCCGAAATCATCTTAAATGCTTTGATGATCTGTCTTTTCAAGGTGTCTTTTGCTCCAGCCAGCACCTTAGTTTCGGTGAACCTTGCTACACAATGGTTATCCCTCAAGTCCTGTTGAGCGTCTTCCATGCGACGAGAGCAATGGGTCGCCAGGTTTCCTGGAGCCGACAATTCAGCACACGAATTTCTGTGTTCCCTTAGCCTTTCATTGAGGCATCGGCCTGTCTGCCTCACATAGGCCTTTCACATGTCTGGGAATCTTGTACACAACACCTTTGCGGCAGTTGACAAAGCGTTCCCTGTGCAGCATGCCGTATCCTTCCTTGGTCTCACTCGTTCCGTTCACCTTTCTGAACATACTCTTTAACTTGTTCGGTGCAGACAGCACGACCCTAATTTCAAATTGGCTCACGATCTTCTTAAGACAATGTGAGATGCCATGTGCATAGGGCAGGACAACAACCTGTCTCCTCTTTTCACTCTCTTTACGGTCTCTTGTTCGAGGTTGCATATTCTTCAGAAAGCTTTCAGCCGTAGATATTAACATGCTTCTCGAATATCTACTTTTCAATCTCTCAGTCTGTAGGTTGACACCCTTGCCCATCAAGTGCGTACATGATTTGATTAATGCCTGCCATAAACACGAGATAGCTAGCCCCCTCTTGATCAACTTCATTTGACCGGAGTCTTAAGGAAGAAGATCTTTTGCCCCTCGTGTCCTATAAAACCAACACGCATGGTCTTCGTGAAGCACAAGTCTGATGTCCAAGTACTGAATCTGTACATTATCTGGAAGCTCAAATGTGAACTCAAGCCAGGGATGTGATGTGCATTCGGGAAGTGTGTAACTATGCAGCGCCAGAGGTCTTCAGTCATATTTAGATCATGATCTGAGTCGTGAGTACTCGCATTCAGAACGATCTGAGTCGTGCTGAGTCCGACCTAGGAAGTTTTTATGAAATCAAATGAATTCTTGCTCAGAGGTTGAAGAATCATATGATCTGAAGTGATCAAGTGAGTAATGGGTACAAGTCGCTAATTAGATTCTAGCGGACTCGAATTGCCTGTGTAATTCGAATAATGAATAAGCTTCTTGGTGAGCTGATCATGTAGAGCAATTTTGATGTTTTTTGTTACGCAATTATTCTGACTATGTCGATTAATGCAGGTTAATCGAACATTTGTTCTCGTTGGCGTGTTGTATTGCGGTGGCTATATAGTTCTTCCTTTGCTGTTTATTTATTTCCGAATATCTCGCATATGATTTCACGGGTTAGCTGTTCATTGGTGCACAGCGATGCGAACAAGCCAGGCTAGCCATGCATAGCTAATAATATCGGGTTAATGAAGTTCGAAGAGACCATTGTGTAACCACATTTTCTAACATTATTATTGCGAAAGAAGTCATCTGCTCACCACCACAGACCAAGAATCTTGTCCGATATTTCTTTTTGTGTGCCATTGCTCTAATTGAGTAGGCTGTTTGAGGAGGTCACAAATATGCGACTATGTACGTGGGTAATTTAAACATATTCCGGTATAGCTAAAATTTTGCTTCGGTCGATTTGGTCCAAAACCTGTCCAACATATTTCACCTACGGTGGCTACGATAATGACCTCCAGGGCCGCCTTAAATTTTGCCCACCCACCACCGAAATTTGACCTTGACTATTTGGACAAAAAACTGTCCAATTTAATATGACTATGGCGAACAAGATGGTGACCTCCAAATTTGACCGTGCCCACCCTCAAATTTGTTCCACTCACCCCAGTAGATTGACTGCGGACGATTTCGGACGAAAATGAACGTTCAACATAATTCGATTACGGCGAACAGGATTGTGACATCCAAATTTTGGTTTGGGTCACACACGGTTTACCAACCCTCGAAATTTGATTTTGGCCAATTTGCATCAAAAGCGATCAGTTCCTAATTGCATTGACAATCCTCGACATATGGATACCTATAAAGTTGGGCATGACTTTTTCTAGAATTTGGCCCAGGTCACCTTCGAAGTTTCACCTTTACAATTGGTATACAACCGTTATTGACTGTGCCCGACAGAACGGTAACCACCAAATCGGTCATAGCCATTTCTAAAATTTGGCCCATGCTACAGCTAAAAAGACCTTGCTTTCATACTATAATCAGCTTAAAAGAGATAATCCCTGCCATAATTTTTACTTTTCCTGTAACCTTTCAACTCGTTCATTACTGAAAAAAAAGAGACTAGTCATGTAATGTTACACTTTTTTATATTTATTTCTCGCGTTTTTCTCTATACTGCCTTCCGCCTACCTATACAAGCTTTAGGACCGTCACTCTTTGCTTGTCGAGAGTGGAAATGGAAATGGAGAGTGAGTCCATGATTTGTGAGTCCCGATGGGTCGAAATGAGTGAGCTCAAATGGGTCGTGAGTTGAAATGAGAGAGTCCAGATGAGTCTGAGTTCAGATGAGTTGTGAGTCGAAGTGAGTGAGCACAGATGAGTCGCGAGTCAGAAATGAGTGAGTCGAGATGAGTGAGTTCAAATGAGTCATGAGTTGAAATAAGTGAGTGAGCCCAGATTAGTTAGGAGTCTGAGTGAGTCGTCATCATGCGTGATTTGAGTTCATGAGTCTGAGTGAGCCCGAGTGAGTCGCCAGCTTGTTTGAGTTCATGAGTGTGAGTGAGTCCGAGCCTTGCGAGTGAGAGTGAGCCCGCAGATGGACCAAATTTCTCTGAGTGAACCTGAGTGAGCACACGTGATTTTGCCGACCTATGCCCAACAGTGCTAATTAAACAGTCAATAAGCTTGTTATTAACCATTAAATATAATAGCTCTTATAGTAAATTAAGTCTACCGCAGCCAAGCATTTGTTGCTGGAAATATTTATTTTGAACTCCCTATATTTAGGAATATATATGGCTGCCATGTGATGAGGACTTCAAGTGAGGGCCACATCCTCATGAAACCCAAACAAGCACCTGCCATGATGACTCAGCGATTGTGGTGTCTGGCTGTAGAGTCCAAAATTGCACGTGCCAGCATGACTGCATTTTTGTTAAAGTGAAGTCCAGATTGAGATTGCCTGTCTGGCTATTTAAGAGCAAGTTCAAAAATTTATTTTTGCAGCTCTTCTCCGTTTCCTTCTTAGCTTAAGATATTATTTGACACAAAGTAATAGTATTTAAGTATTGGTTTCACCGCGCTAACACATTGAACGACAGAAAAGACAAACACCACGGAGCGCGAACTAACAACTGGTTTTAATGGATGAAACGGAAGTCATTTTATACACAAAACGTGATCGTCATCAAACAAACATACGTGATGACGATCACGTTTTGTGTACAGAATGACTTCCGTTTCATCCATTAAAACCAGTTGTTAGTTCGCGCTCCGTGGTGTTTGTCTTTTCTGTCGTTCAATGTGTTAGCGCGGTGAAACCAATATGAATAACCAACTAGGCCCAATTCTCGCCATTTTAGCAGTATTTAAGTAGTTGATGGTTTCATTCAGCCATCTATGGGCCATTTAGATGACTAGGACAAGAAGGTTGATTGTAGCCATTTTAGGTCATTTACAACTGTGGAAAAAAAAAATGCAATACAATTAGGACTAACTTTGTGTGTATGAGATAAACAAGACCTTTTCTGTGTAGAGTAATTACAAGAAGTATTTTGGATTATTTTGCATTTTTACTTAAAGTATTCCTACACAGTACTGCACTGTTCACCATTATTCCTTAAGTGAAAGGCACATAAACAGGCTGCTGATGCCCCTGTCAGATTGAATAAATAGCTATTGTGTGTGAAGCTGTTTGAATTCCATTTCTTACACATTTTTTTTATGTGCTCCCTGCCTGATTTGAGCAGTGTTGCCATTTGTTACTGAGTTATGGCATGTTTGAATGTTGCATTTTGTGGAAGTTTAAAAACATTGGTGGCCCATTTATAGTGTAAAATTAGGATATTTCTTGAAAAAAAAAAAAATATGCTTGTGGAGTTGGTGCTAGATTACATGGTAAAAGAGTCTATATAAAATTTCACATTATACACAGTGCCCTCAAGCATAATTGAAGTGTTTAAATGCATGTTTCACTGAAGTGTCAATGCATGGTACTTTGGTTTGCAGTTAGCCTTTGAGCTTGTTTAGTAGTCACTGTGTTTTGTGTTCTAGTGCTATGCTTGTCAACATTTGATGTGGAAAGTGTACCAACTGTACCCATCTCATTTTTTACAGATGAATGTGGTGCCATTGAGAGTGTAAAGGCTGCCAGTGAGATATATACTCCTGTTTCAGGAAAGATCACAGAGGTCAACAAAGCACTTGAAGACAAACCGTCATTAGTAAACAGTTCTTGTTATGATGAAGGTGGGCAGCCTGCTACACATTCATTCACATTCATTACACTGCACAAGACTTGGAAGTGTTGCCTGTAGAAAAGCTGCTGGATAACTGCTTTTAAAATCTAACATATTGTCTGAAACTGGGCATACTGTGAGAAATGTGTAAAGCAAAGAGAGAATTGACCATGTTTTCCTGCGCCATTGTTGAACACTGGCTTCTTTCGTCTGGAAAAAGAAAAGCTTGTCCAATTTTTGTCAGACTAGAAAGCATGGATTGCTCTGCAATGCAAAGCTAGTGCACATTCCTACTTTGCTTGTTAAAGCTGTGCCTGCACTTGTCAAGGCTAGCAAAATGCAAGGCTGATAAGGGCCACCTGGATGTAAGCTTAGAGAAAAAAAATGAGTGGGCAGTTTAGCTAGGGGCTAATCACTGCTATGCACTAGCATGGTTGGCCATGATTTTACCAGGTTTATCTTGACTTCCCATGGTTGCTTGATTTGAACTGGCTTACCTTGGTTGACATATATAATGTATGCTGCCCAAGTTGGCAGGAGCGACACAGAAAGCTCTGCTTTAACGAAGCTGTATGGAATTTCCTGCATGGTCCAGGGTTGGGGTGTTTGACTCAGTATTTGAAGGTTTCCAGTGGGTTTGATTCCCATCTCAAATGTGCTGCCAAAAATGGCAGCTCCTGCTAATTTGGCCACTACTTATGGTCTCGTGGCAACCCACAGTACAATCAGTGGCCTGCCAACTACCATCTGCTGGGGTCGTGCTCATGAGCAGGTCAAAACACAACTTTTTAGCGGAGTAGTAGCCCTAGTGCTAACACACCAAAAAGGAAGCCACATGTAGCCAATGACATTGTGCGGAAGTGTTTAATGTGAAAGCCCCCTTTTGGCCATCTGTAGTATCCTGGTGGCTGCGGAAGAATGTGCGAACATCAATTCTAATTATCCTAGGCCTAACAAAGCAGCATGGGATTTGTCGGACTCTTAAGACAAAGAAAGGTGTTGCGCGAAATGCTTCCATGGTTTATTTTGAAAGCAAGAAGCAGGCCTTATCATGGCAACGAATCTAACATTGCAGCTAAAATTATGTTACGAGTGTATCAGACGTTCACTGCCAGACATGGCATTGGCCATTTTGTTGTATTGTGGTTCTGCATGGCATAACCTTTACTCAAGCAGCTAATTCAGCTATTTCAAATTTTTACAGGGTGGATATTTAAGCTCAAGGTCAAGAACCTGGACGAACTGAAGTCTCTCATGGATGAAAAGGCTTATGAAGAATTCCTCAAATCGAGTGCATAGGATGCAAACTACCTCTGTAAAGTGTTGGTACTGAATATATAAAAGAAAGACTGCTGACTACTTCAATATTTTTTATTGGACATAATTGGCATTGCAAGTTAGTATAACTCAAGGCCATTCAAGATGTACCCAAAGTATAAGAGGCTGTAATATTAAATAAAATGTAGCTGAACAGCTCATGAGTGTTCCATCCATCACCTTTAGTCATCCTGATGGATTCTGAACTACAACCAAGCAGTAATTCTTATCTGGTGCTATCATAACTTCATGCTTTTTAGTACGCATTCTGAGGAACGTCAAGTCATTTCCAGGTTCCAGGTCTCGTAGAGTGCTTCGTGCTTGTTCACATAGTCTTGTGACAAGACTAGAGTATTGCAGAGTAGTCGTGTGGTCAAACGATGTTTTGATTGGTGCTCCTACAATAAAAGAATTTGGAGATGAATGCTTCTCACAGGTGAAACAGGGTTAAGCATGATGTGTTTCAGTGGAAAAGTTGCCAGGGAACGCTTTTTCTAGACTTATTACTGTGGGCTAGAAAACATATGAACTGCCCTTTTTCTCCAGAAATGAGCAAATAGCTGGACAAACCTGACCGCGGCCAATTTCCTTTACATATAATTAGGCAAATAAGGTGCTCGCCAGCTTGGTGCCTCACAGGAGTACGCGATC
This sequence comes from Amblyomma maculatum, assembly GCF_055883805.1. NCBI lineage: Eukaryota > Metazoa > Arthropoda > Arachnida > Ixodida > Ixodidae > Amblyomma > Amblyomma maculatum. Next base: position 186,365,354 of record NC_139344.1, read on the forward strand.
TAACATTAAATACATGAGCACTTTCATCTGGCAGAAAGTGGCATGTTTTCGTTAAGGGTGATGTACTGTGGTAAAAACGACGCTAGGCGGTTTTATTTAACACTAGTTCTCTGAACGATGGTAATAAACGATGTGCATAAGAAATGTATCAGTTTTCACGAAGTACGCCCAGAAAATCTGCTAAATACAACTTGCGCCATGAGGGCTCGTAAAATTAAACACCTGTATATTGTTCTGGGGGCTTCAGTAAGCTATTTTTATTATGAAAACGTCGAGAATGCATCCGAAACTGCTCTTTTCGTGCAGCAGAAAGGGATCGTAGAAAGGGACACACACGCAACCATGCAGCACCAACCTTCAGCCGTCGTGACGACCACACCCACAACTCCTTCTTGGTCCTTCAATTTCTTGAAGATCTCTTCTACTTCGGACTGCAGCAAAGCGAAGAAGAGCGAAGTGTGGGGCTAATTCCGCGTCAGAAGCTGGCACAGCGCATCACAGTCCGTCCAAACACGTCACAGTATTCACCCATCAGTAGAGCAAACACGGGCACATTGCATACATGACTATACATACTGAGAGTATACCTACTATTTCATATCATACTCACACAAGTGGGACAGCACCCACAAGTGGCTGAGTCAGTCGATATTAAGATTTTCTGACAGGGACGTTGCTAACATACAACCATCCTCGATAAATGCCGTATATGAAATGTCAATGTTTGAACCGTTTAAGCAGTAATTGGCACGACGACGTTCATCGAATAAAAATAGACATGGGTAAAACAATGCAGTTACTGGAAAAAGAGAGAAACAAACCAACACTAACCGTCATGACGCTCTCAAATCCAACGTTTTCAACTCTACGTATGGGCCCCGTCCGGGCGACACAAACTTCACAACATCCTGCACCGGGGGCGGTCTCTCACTGCTGTCACGTGCCTTTACGTCACATGACGTCACCGTTAGATTGCGCGTGTCGGTCGTCGCCTCGAGGGAGAGCGCGCTTCTCTTCTCTTACGGCCTCTCCAATGCACGGCCGGTCTCGAGGGAGAGCGCGTTTCTCTCTTCTCTTACGGCCTCTCCAATGGGGTCTGTTTCCACCGCCCGCCGCGCCTCGGTGGGGTCGCCACCGCCCCACTGCTGCTCCTCCGCTACAGCCGTTCACGCGCAAGGGAAACGCGCGCTCGCTCTTCGCTCCGCCCGCATCGGTTGCAACCGGCAGGTTCTGATATTTCACCCCTTATGGCTTACAAGGAAGAAGCCGTAATCAGCGTCTGATTTATCATGTATGAGCAATAAAATAGTCAATAATGCGCGTGTGCGCGCGCCTTCGTCAGTGCTGTCGCGCACGGTCGAATGAAGTTTCGGGTGCACTTACATCAACACTTTTTGCCCCCAAATTTTTCACAAAACTATATGTACCATTTTATGCAGTGTGCCATTGAAAGCTGTAAGCAGGTATAGCGCGACCTGTCGCTAGTCTGCATGGAAAACTGTTCGGTGGATATTCAAAGTATTCTGTCAACCGCTGCCGTTTTCGTTTAGAGCAAAACAGGCACTGACGAAAATTCATAGCACGTCTCAGATTCAGAGTAAGGAACAAAAAATTACGCATACAGTTAAAATTTCAGTTCTCTAGTGGAGTGAGCTGTTCTAGCTTCGCTTAAAATAAATCAGTAGGTTTAAAGACAGCAGATGTATACGTAGTCTCGCGACTGACGCACATGTAGACAGTCGTAGTCAGTTTAATACCAGTAATAAAAAAAAAACATTTAATCAAGGAAATATGGGCATAAACAGATATGCATAACTGAAAAGAGCAGCAAGCAATAAAAAATATCCTTCAAAGTTAATACATTGCAAGCTCATTCATCAAAACGGTGCATGCGGCTAGAAAATTAGACTTAAAATCTTTTTGTACGGTTTGTGCACATAAGGAGCTGGCCTTTCATTCCTGTCTGTCACCTTCTTAGCATAATTGACAAGAAGTCTGAGAAATTTCTCACATATTAAAGAAGCGGATTTTGGCTATTGTCAATGCCCTCCGGGCAACTCATGCAGCAAAGGTGAGTTCTCAAGTGCTGGCTGGATTAAGATTTGAAGGACTTCAAGGACATTTGTGTGTGGTAGGTGCACGACAGCTTTTTCAAAAAAAGACACAACCTTGTCCATGAGGGTTACAAACTCTGGTTTTGGATAATGCAGTCCGCTAGAATCTTGTCCTCGCAGAATAGTGTACATGGGGCTGCTTCTTTCGTTGGTTTCAAGAAGGATAGCACAAGCGTCACACCCGAAGTCACTGAATAACTTCACAATGTATCCAGCGACGTAAGCTAAACCAGAATACGTGACAGTGGGTAATGGGATGACAGGAGATACCATCACTTCTTTCAGTTCCTCGGTTACTGATTGCGGTAGAGCTGAAATGATTTCGTCGGTGTCGACACTAGGTGCCTAGGCGCGCAATACAGCGCGACATACAACTCCTATAGTCACCTCTGAATAAATAGCACAGAAAAAAGCTTTTATATCCATTATTGAGGAGTGTCCCTTGAGTAACAGTGGCGAATGTGTAATAAGCAATGCATTCTACCAAAATAATGGGGCAGCTATTGCTCTCTAAGGCAGGCATTACTGCACAGATAGTTACAAGGAACTATTAGTTCAAAAACATACTAGAAAAAGAAAGAAAATATTGCTAGGAATTAGTGCTTGAAATCGATTTCCCGTTTTTTTTTCATGAAATAATCATGATGTTATGTACACATTTCATTAAACCAACGTTTATTTGCAAAATTAAAATAATGTTTATAATACAACATAAAACATTTGCTGGTCTGTAAATTATAGCAAAATTGAAAACAAAAATTATAATCGTTTACTCTGACGTTATACTACTAACACTTTATGTCATGTAAGCATTGTGCAACTTACATTACATTTTTATAAAATTATTTTCATCTTCGGTGTTACCTCGATGGTTTCTCATCTAGCGCTGAAAGACGGTTTTGCCATTGTTGCTGTTATGTTTGCCTTGAAGAAGCTTCGATGTGATCACTGATCATTCACTTTTTTATTCATCTTCTTGTACAGGCTTGGGCAAAAATTCAGATTAAAATGAACAAAAGTAGATACAATGCCGCAATACATGTCATATGCTTGTTGAGGGTTTGCTGAGCGACAGTGTTTTTTAATATAAAGACTCCATTCACGTGTGTAGCACGCTGACAGGATGCCGCTGCAGCATCTACATTCTGTAATCTTTCATTTAGGGGCTGCACTCAGCATGAAACCCGCGGGCGACAGCGCGAAACCAGGCAAAAGCCACCCGCCGCCACTGAAGCAGATGCGGAGCGGACAGTGAGCAGGTCGCGCCCCTTGCGGCGGCGGAGAGCGTGACTCAAGGAGAAAAATTCCCATTGTTCACACGGCGATTGAGAAGGCCGTAAGAAAGAGCGCGCGCTCTCTCCCTCGAGACCGGCCGTGTCCAATGGGGTCTGTTTCCACCGCCCGCCGCGCCTCGGTGGGGTCGCCACCAGCCCCACTGCTGCCCCTCCGCTACAGCCGTTCACGCGCAAGGGAAACGCGCGCTCGCTTTAGCTCCGTCCGCGTCAGTTGCAACTGGCAGCTCATGGCATTTCGCCTCTTATGATTTATACAAAGGCCATAATCAGCATCGAACATTTATCGCGTACGAGGAATAATATACAGTCAACAATCCGCTCACGCGCGCTCGCGCGCGCCTTCGTCAGTGCGGCCGTGCACGGTCGAATGAAGCTTCGGGTACACTTCAACATTTTTCCTCCTAAGTTTTGTACAAAAATAAATTTACCAGGCTATGCAATGTGCCTATGAATGTTGTAAGCAGGTGTAGCGCGACTTAACGGTAGTGCATGGTGAACTGTTGGGTGGAAATTCTGTCAACCGCTACCGTTTTCGTTTAGATCAAAAGAGGCACCGGCGAAAATTCATGACGCGTCTCAGATTCAGAGTAAAGAACAAAAATTTACTCATATAGTTAAAATTTCACTTTTCTAGTGGAGTGGGCTATTCTAGCTTTGTTCGACAAATGTTGAAAGACAGATGTATATGTAGTCTCACGACTACTTTTAATTAAGTAAATGGGCATAAACAGTTAAGCAGATTCGAGAACATTTGTGTGTAGTAGGTGTACGGCAGCTTTTTTGTTAAAAAAAAAAGCTTGTCCAATAGGGCAACAAGCTCTGGTTTCAAATAATGCAGTCCACTACAGAGGTGGGCATTTGACCTCAAAAAGTGCAACCTCAACTCAACCCCAATAAAAATTTCCTGACCTCACTCAACCTCAACCTCACGTTTTGAGGTTGAGGTTTGACCAGGTGACCTCACCTCAATTTTTCTGATGCCACCACCGACCTCACTCAACCTCACCTCAAACTGAACTGTGAGTTTGAGGTCGGTCGCTCGACCTAAAAAAAAAAATAAAAATAAAAGTTTTTTTACTTGAGAACACTAACTATAAAACGTCATGGCACAAGTCCTGTGCGAAGACACGCCAGAATGACGACATAAATTTTAAACAACATTGAATATGATGAGGCTTACTTGTAAAGTAAAAAAATTTAAATGAACATTTGCCAGCGGGGCTACTGATTCATAGCAGGCTGACCTAATAACGGCAGTATAATTGGTCAGTTTTAACTCTTCAAATTTTATTTTTATTTGTTTTGATATGGTGACTTTTGACCTAATTCCCGCTGTAATGCTTATGTGTCCTTGGTGCTGCTGGATGCGAACTCCCGAAGGTCTGCAGTGAAACGTCGCACATATCTGTGACCGTCAAATAGTGTTTCCTCATGACAAGCAAGTCATAATTTCTTGGTGAAGACATTTTCCTGCGATTTGAAATCGAATCGGATGACAAAATCACAAACAATCTAATGTTTCTTCAGTGTAACGTCTCTGTTACAAAAAAAAAAAAAAAAGTAGATCGACCACTTGCGTATATATGGAAGTTGTAGTACCATAAAATTCTTTTATCAAACTGACTTCTGACGTAGGACTTATCACAAGAGGCTGCAGAACAAAATGTTGCCATAATGCAGAGACGCTTAGTTACGAAAAGGTAAAGCGTGCTTGACTTTTGACGTTGCGCTACTTTCGATAATCCTGACGAGTGGGTTGGGCTGTATAGAACAAACGCCGTGACAAATTATTGGAAAGATTACCCTCCCTTCTACTTATAATAACTAACGGTGAATTTGCAGCCCCAAAACATTCCTTTTATCATTGATGTAAGTTAAAGAAATAATACGTTGGATTAGGGATAATTCGCACATTACCTTGAGATGCCGAGAGAAGCTCAAAAGCTGGTTTCCTTGTCCACACAGTTTCTTGTCGCAGTGAATGCATTCCAAGTTTACAGTGCTTTTCGTTTCTTTTGCGTGGCTATTGTAACGGAAATGGCCTTCGATGTCTTCGTCAATTCGACAACTGCGCGCGCACACATCATCGTCGGTATATTTAGATTTTTTCGCTATATCTTCCATAACCACACCTGCCATAACCGCAACCATGTCATGCACCCTCGACGCCGAACGCAACAACGCGATAGACCTCGAAGAAGGGCAGACCTCAGCTGGAAAGGGCGGAAACTTCCGTCATAAATTACAGCAAGTCGCCGACCACGGCATGGCTGCGTGTCTTCGCTTGAAAAAGACGGCCACGGTAAATGGCGAAGAACACAGCATGTCGTTTAGATGCTGCCTTTTTTTTTCGATTTCGTGCGGCTCACCGACGCCGTTTGGGGGCGACTTCCAAGCAGACGTTCCAGGAACGATTGGTGTCGATGAGAACGTGGGGCTAAGACACCAGCTTCTAGTCGCGACGAGAGAACCACGCCCACTGGGAAAAGGAAGCGCGAACACTTAACCCATGCTACGGGAGTTGTTTCGTTTTTCTTCGACTGCACAATATTCGTCAAGAGAGGAAGACTAGCGGGTGGTGAGCAGGGTGGCAACGCGTCTACAGGGAGGAAGAGCAGAGTTTGAACACTGACTAGCGTTTCCCTCCTGCGAAACGATGAGATGCCTGCATGGTCGACAAGCGACAGAAGTCCGCGCAGCCGCCGCGGCGTTCCGAGAAGCGAGAAGGGCCTGTCTTTATATTCCTTTAGACCAACAGGAATACGCCAGTCGGAGGTATAGCGCACAACCAAAAGCTAAAGAAAAAAAAAAAAAAGAAAAAGAAAAGAATGTTGCGAGAGGAAGAATCTGAGAATTGTCTTTTATGATTTTTTGTTTTTTTTTCTTAGGAGGAGGGTGGCGGGGGGGAGGGGGAAGGGTGACGACTGGCCGTACCGCAGAAAAGCGGCCGGTTGTGAGTAAACGCGGGTGCACAAACGCGAGAGGGGGCACTGGTAAGTGACCACACAAAACGAAAACAAGAAGTGAGGAAAAATAGGGGTGGTGCAAGTCTACTGAAAAACTAAAGAGGAGACGCAGATCTTCACTCGCGCATTCACACGCTCGAGCACCGCGCACACAACTCGCTCTCTCGCCCACACTGCCACTGTCCTTGTAACTCTCGGCCCCGTTGACAGAAACGCACATAAAAATACCTAAAACTCACAAACTCCCAGAGGCGCGCGTATGTGCGGTGGCTTACTTTCCAAGAAATGCCGAGGGGTTCCCGGGTCCACGCTTTGTCCGCTAGTTGAGATCGGACACCGGCTTTGGAGCCGAAAGAGCAGAAGCCAGCTTACGAACAAAAGGCGCGCCCGCCACTGTGGCTGCAAGCTGTAAAACGGAGGGTAGCCCCTCGATAAACAAACATGTAAATGAAAAAGGCGAAAGCTCACGTAGGGTATGAGAATGACTGCAAGCAGTCGTCAGTCACCTGTCTGTTCTTCAATGATTCTTCGAGAAGGGCACATTAAATTTATATTTTTATGTAAGGGCTAATTTAATGTCCAGGCACTAATAATAATAATAATAATAATAATAATAATAATAATAATAATAATAATAATAATAATAATAATAATAATAATAATAATAATAATAATAATAATAATAATAATAATAATAATAATAAAAGAGTGGATTGCATTGATACAACTACAATCTACCGTCCTATTGCTTTCTTTCGTTTTAACTCGTACCATATACAATAGCAAAAGCAGATTTTATTTACTAAAATACAGTCTTCGTGGGGTGACTTCTTGTCAAGCCATTTATCTCTCATCTCTTCTGCATCCTTGTTCTTTCCATATGCTTCTCTGAAACCTCTTCTCTCGTGCCATCCTCCCCAAGCAATTCCTTGGTTGCTGGATCTTGCGCTTCCCTCTTTTCTACTATTCTAGCTTTTTTTTCCAGAGAAGTCGACATACCCACGTAGGTCTGGAAATCCTTCGAGTTTGCGCAAACTTTCTTCACTTCCCAAACTCGCTCGGAATGGTGGCGGGATTTTGTTCCATTTTCTTTCGAGTCTGCAGCCGTCGTCCAACCCCACTCGTTTGCCGCGCTGCGCTTTACGCCCCCCCCCTCCTTTTTTTCGTGTCGAACGAAAACGCACAGACGCAAACTGTTCGTTACGTGCGCGTTGGTAGCCAAAAGAGTGTACACGACAGGCTTTATGCAAGGTGTTTTTCCGGCTATTTTATCGCTGTGGGAAACAATAATTTCGACCTCACAAGCCGACCTCACTAAGTTACGACCTCACTCAACCTCAAACTCACGCATGAGGTTGAGGTCTCATTTGCTGACCTCACTCAAAAATATTTCAGGTGTTGCCGACCTCACCTCAACCTCACCTCACTCCGTGAGGTTGAGGTCAGTTTGAGGTTTAGGTTGACCTCATGAGGTTGCCCACCTCTGGTCCACTAGAATATTGTCCTCGTAGAAGAGTGTACGTACATAGGGCTGCATCTTTCACTAGTTTCAGGAAGAACAGTGCAAGCGTCACACCAGAAATTTATTACCTTAACAATCCATCGACGTAAGCTAAACCGGAATGTGTGACAGTGGGAAATGGGAAGCAGGAGATGCCATCACTTCCTTCAGTTCCTCCGTTACTGATTGCGGCACAGCAGGAATGATTTTTTTTTGCATCGACGCAAGGTGCCTTGATTTTGCACTGGGAGGAAACGTCCATCTTGACAATGTAGTCATGTGCCGCTAGCTGTTACGGCCCTCGCATCTAGCATGTCGTCCCTTCCTCACATTAGCCTTACTTTCTCGAAGAGAGCCTCAGTGGGTCGCTATATAGGGCTTGAAATGTGTCTTCAGTGAGAGTGTCCTTCTTTTACGCTTTAGAAGTTTCTTGCATACTTTCGATATAGCAGGTGAACTCATTTGTAAGTCACTGCAATCACCTTTATCATTTATTGGCCTCTTTTTACCACTTCCAGCACAAGTGGCGTCATGAATATGAAACCATTTTTTATTGTTTTCATAATAAGCTTAAAATCATGTAAAAATTTCAGCAAAACAACGTTTATTTGCAAAATTAAAATAATGTTTATAATGCAACACATTGGCTAATATATAAATTTTAATAACATTTATAACTCAACCCTACAACATTTACTTTGACTGTTGTACTAATACTTTATATCATGCAAGCATTTTGCAATTTACTTTACATTTTTATGAAATTATTTTCATCTTCGGTGCTACATGGATGGTTTCGCATCTAGCGCTTAAAGACGGTTTTACTGTTGCAGACGAGTTGCTATCATGTTAGCTTTGAAGAAGCTTCGATGTGATCACTGCTCATTCAGTTTTTTTCTTTATTCCTATTCTTGCACAGGCTTGCTAAAAATTCGTAGTAAATAGGACAAAAACGGCTACCATTCCGCAATATATGTCACACGCTTGTCGAACGTTTGCTGAACGGCAGTGTTTTTTATATAAAGACTCCGTTCACGTGTGTAGTACGCTGACGACATGCCGCTGCAGCATCTACCTTCTGTGTTCTTTCATTTCGGGGTAGCACTCACCACCGAATCAGCGAGCGACAGCGCGAAAACAGGCAAAAGCCACCCGCCGCCGCTGACGCAGACGCGGAGTGAACAGTGAGCATGTCGCGCTCCTTGCGGCGGCGGAGAGCAACTCAAGGAGAAACGTTCCCATTGTTCCTGCGGCGATTGAGAAGGCCGTAGGGACACACGAAAGAGCGCGCGCTCTCCTCTCCCTCGAGACCGGCCGTGCCCCAGCCGAGTGCGAGTGTCGTTTGCTTGTACGCTGCGCGCAGCAACGCATCGTAGGGCAAAGCTCAAGCTCGGATCTTTCTCCGCCGGATACTCCAATTAACGGTTACAATGTCCTTTGTCCTTATTCTTTTCTCTTTGCGTGCATTTGTGACGGGGCACAAGGACGTCTCGACCAATTTGATACGACTGGTTCAACCTACTGAGATGAAGCCGACCTTGCATGTACATTGCGGCGTGGTTGTGCACCCGTTGTTTTTTTTTTTTCGTTAATTCCTGGCTCCTACATTAAAATAATATGTCATCATTGTTTCAGGTTGAAGAAATCGTCAACTCCAGCCGTCACAGAAATTATGTAAAACGACATCAGAACAATGCATTGCTAATTCAATAAACAAAACAATTCCGCATCAAATGTCTTTAATTAGACTGCTCCAAAAAAGCTCACGTAATGCATTTTTAAATGTTGTGCCAAACATTTCTCAACAGTTCACGCGGATTGCCTCAACATCGTATACTAAGATCACTACTATCTTCTTTTGAGTAAATCATCTCATAAATGTTTGTACGGTGTGACATTGCATATGCCAGCGATTCAGCTGTGGTGTTTTCTGGCAAGCAGAGTTATTTTAAAATAGCACTAGAATACGGACAGATATAAAGAGGCAAACACACACTGCGCTGAACTGAGAAGTGAAGTTTTATGCATGAAGCATTTCTCTTCATAGGAAGCGGCAGATAAAAAGTCGACAAACAGTTCCGTAACATGTCTTAATACGTCATCATCTCTCTTTCAAAAAAGCCCTTTCCTTCGCTTGAAGTGTTAGGCAAGTGCTACTTACGCATGTTTCTTTAGAATCTGCTATGCTTACTGCCTCAATATTTTATCTTGCTTCGGCCTACTACTTCCGTCCTTTCGAAACACGGTTCACATTGGCAGTCCTGACAATGGTCGACGAGATTTCCGTCCATTTTCTGCTCAAAATTTTTCTTATGCTCACGGATCCTACCATTTAAACAGCGTCCCGTTAGAACAACGTATGTCTTTCCGCATGGGAGCGGAATCCTATACACAACTGCTTCACTCTGTTCTTGTTCTAGCGCTGTTTTAAAATGATGTTCAACCAAATCGCCCAACAAGCCACTCTGCTTAAGCAGATTTACCACGTAAAATGAGCGATATGGAATAAATGAGCCAATGCCAGAAAATTAAGTTTCTCGAACACAACCTGTAATCACCACGACAGACATTGAATATACTCGTATATAGGTTTTTAGGCTACACGAAGTAGCAGTCAGTAAAGCAGAAATTTCGGCGTGCTAAGTGTTCATTTCGCTCACAGTGCACCAAGACGGCTTGTTTTGTTTGGTTGGTTTTTGTCACTTTCGTCTTTCGTTCCGTATTGGTGGACTGCGACTGTGAGCGCAATACATTCAATCATGGCTGGTGGTACCGTGGCGTTCAGTAGTTTACAAACTATCAGTGTTTGCTTGATCGTTTCGTTCCATTTTAATTTCGTTTCCTGCACTTTCTCAACATTTCAGAAAATGAAAAATGTATTCGCTTATTTTACGGTGTTTTTTTTTTGTGTCTCAATGTTTTTGCCTCATATTGTTTCTATATATTGCGAAAGTTCATGAGAATTGCTTAATACTGTTACCTGCACCAGTAACCAAAAGTCCCTTAATTGCACAGAACAAGATCTTGTTCTCTAAGTTTCATGGTTGCCCACACAACCGCAAGGCATTCCTTTTTCGTAGTGGAGTAGTTTGTCTCGGCGCGGGAGAGCGTGCGGCTGGCATACGGTATTACCTTTTCGACGCCAGCTTGGTGTTGAACGAGTACAGCGCCGAGGCTGATATTGCTGGCGTCGGTGTGGACTTCGGTGTCAGCGTCTTCATGAAAGTGCGCAAGAACAGGGCTTGTTTGCAGTCGTCTTCGCAGCTCCGCAAAAGCCTCTTGTTGCTCGGCGCCCCACACGAACTGTGTATCATCGCGCGTGAGGCGAGTCAGGGGGGCGGCAACTTTGGAAAAATCGGCGATGAAGCGGCGGTAGTTCGTGCAGAGACCCAGGAAGCGTTTCAGACTTCTCTTGTTTGCAGGAACGGAAAATTTGGCGACAGCAGAAGTCTTGTCGGGGTGGTCTAACGCCTGCGGCACTCATAAGATGACCAAGAAACTTCAACTCTTTGTAGCCAAAGTGGTACTTCTCGGGCTTGAGCGTCAAGTCAGCGGACCGTAGGGCATCTAACACTGCGCGCAGGCCGCGTTCGAGGTGCTCTTTAAAGCTTTCAGAGAACACGACAACGTCGTCGAGATAGACTAAGCAGATTTGCCATTTGAGGCCGGCGAGAACGGTGTCTATCATGCGCTGAAAAGTAACCGGCGCTGAACATAGGCCAAAAGGCAGCACTTTGAACTCGTACAGTCCACCTGGGGTGACAAAAGCTGTTTTTTCGCGGTCCCGCTCATCGACCTCAATCTGCCAGTACCCGCTCTTCAAGTCAATGGAGGAGAAGTACTGGGCGCGACGAAGCTTGTCGAGCGAATCGTCGATACGGGGCAGTGGGTAGACGTCTTTTTTAGTGATGGCATTCAACTTTCGATAATCAACACAGAAGCGAAGAGTCCCATCCTTTTTCTTTACCACTACGACTGGGGATGACCACGGGCTGTTGAATGCTTGTATGACACCATCACAAAGCATCTCCTGAACTTGTGTCTGAATCGCTTCACGTTCCGTCGTTGAGATACGGTACGGCTGCTGGCGTATAGTGCGGGCGTCGTCAGGAGTAATGATGCGGTGCTTCACGAGAGGCGTTTGCCGTACTTTCGATGAGGACGCAAAACAAGTGCTGTACTCTAGTAGAAGGGCACGTAGCTAACGATTCTGTGTGTCCGAGAGATCAGGACTAATATAAAGACGGTCAAGTGGGGGCTGCACAGTGCTAACAGTCCCAAACGTAAAACATTCTGAAACATCCGCTAAGGAGTCAGCAAACGCGATGGCAGTAGCACGAAAAAGATTCCGGGGTTCGTTGGTGAAGTTAGTCACCAAGCTCAGACCGGCCGTCGCGGAGGTGGATGAGGCTTCGCGCTGTACAGATGCCGTGGGTGAGCAAAGAGACTGGTTGCCTTCCGCGACCGCATGCCCGTCACGCAGTTGGTCGCAAGTAACAGTCACAAAAACACTGGCGCGTGGCAGAATCGAAACGCTCTCGGTGGAAATTCGAAGGGCGGCGCGGCGGTGGCGATTCTTGGTGTCAGTATCAGTAGCTTTCTCGGTTGAAAATGACACTGTGCGCTTCTGGAGATCGATAATAGCTCCATACTCCCGGAGAAAATCAATCCCAAGGATAAAGTCACGGGAGCAGTCAGGTATAACGAGGCAGCTTACAAAGAACGGAGCTGCGAATTTGAACTCGTGCCGTGCACAGGCCACTAGGTTACATGTCCGCCAGCGGTGCGAATCTGTGTGCCAGACCATGGTGTCATTACTTTCTTAAGAAGCGCTGCTAGCTTCCCGCTTATAATCGAAAAATCAGGGCCAGTGTCCACCAATGTGCTAACCTTATGGCCGTCGAGAACTACGGGTATGTCCAGCGAGAATCGCTGTTCATGCGTAGGAACTGTCGTCGGTGCTGTAAAATCCTGATTGCTCACAGGTCTCGTTGTCAGGGGGTCTTCGTCACGTCGATTGCAAGCGGCCTTGCCCCCGGAGGTCGCTGTCTTTAGTTCTCCCGGCGGGGACTTGGCGACCGTCGCTGCGGCATCCAGGATGACTTGGACTGCGGCGATGGTCGGCGTGGGGACGTGGATCGTGACTGCCGCTGGGAAGTTGGTGCCATGCGCTACTGAGCTAAGTAGTCTTCAATCTCACGGGGTCTTTGGCCTATTGGAGGGCGACGTATGTCGATGGGAAATCCGTGAAGTCCAAGGTGTCGATAGGGGCACTGGCGATAGAGATGACCTGGTTCCCCGCAATGGAAGCACAGGCGCTGGTGATTTGGGGCGCGCCAAAGGTCCACCTTCCACGGGGTGGTCGTCGGCTGTCGACGAACGGCTCAGTGTGGGCGGAATACAGTGATACTTGATCGGGTGGCGGTAATGGCGCCGAAGCAGGCGCAGGGCGTCGCGCCATATCTGCATAAGTTGGACTTGAGTACTCCGTGGGGAAAGGTTGCGGATCAGCGCACGCTACCGAAGGCTTCAACGCTTGAAGCTCTTCGCCGACAATGCTAGCTACAGAGCCGACCATCGGCTGTGGAGCACCGAAAAGCGTCTGGAGCTCTTCGCGTACAACTGAGCGGATGATGTCGCATAGGTTCGGGGTAGCCCCGAAGGCCGAAAACGGCTCCACAACCGAAGCGGTGACCACCGGCCTGTCGTAGGTGGTAGACCGCTGCCGGAGCATCCTCTCTATTGTGACAGCTTCCGAAAGAAACTCGGCAACCGTTCTTGGTGGATTACGTACGAGGCCAGCGAACAGTTGCTCTTTAATACCGTGCATAAGGTGGCGTGCTTGTTGTCTACGGTGATGGCCGGGCCAAAACGTTGGAAGAGCCGGGTCATGTCCTCCACATATATGGTCACAGTCTCATTCGGCATCTGCATACGAGACTGTAGAGCCCTTTCTGCGCGTTCGCGCCGATCCGCGCTGGTATAGGTCTCACGAATGCTCATGATGTTAGGGCGTCTTCTCGGTTCTCGTACCAAGTACAAGCGCCATATTCCAGGCTGAAGAAGACGTTTCGAAGCTTGGCGGAGTCGTCCCACTGATTAAACGAGGCGACCCGTTCAAATTGGATAAGCCAGTCTTCGACGTCTTCGCTCTGTCTGCCGTGGAAGGGCTGAGGCAGTTGTGGATTTTGCAGGGTGTAGTAAGTTGTAGCTTGCATATAGCTGGTCGAGGGGCGGCCGCGGTGTTGAACTCAAACGGCCCGTGCTCTGGGGGCAAGCCCTGATTCCTCCGGCTAGTACGGTGCACAGGGGTGTCGAATGGCACAGGAGTTGAGTCCTGGGCATGCGGTGGTGTACGGGACATGTACTGGGATCGAAACCTAGCGCCGATACCAAAATATGTCACGGACAACAGGGCTAGACGTGACTAAAACGACGGGACGAAGCTGTACCAGCAGCCAAAGTTCCGCGCACAACACGCGAGCCAACTTCGGTGTCCTTTTTTTCCAGGCGCCACCTAAGAATATCAGGGACACCAGGTGGCAATATATATATGCATATGTATACTTGTTTATTAAGAGCCTAAACTAGCCAAGGGATAATATAAATATTCCATACCTATTCTACACAAGTATTTGTTGCTAAATAAAATGAGATACAATAAAAGAAAACCACGCGCCAGTCCTGTGTTTCATGTGGTCGCTGGAGCTTTTGAGCAGCAGGCGCCGCGGGCATTTAGTCGCTCGCCTCTGCTGCACCGTTGAAGAGAGCGGGTTGAGAAGCGCTTAGTTTGGTTCGATGACCTCAGATTTAGTTCCATGACATGTATGGCGCAGCACACAAAGTCGGAGACAGAAACGGGCAGGTACCATGCTTATGGGGGGTCGCGTGTGGAGATTCTTCGAGGCGCCGGGACAGGAAGGGAAGCGCATACACTCATGTTCGCACTGCTCCACAAGCTGCACCGTGCTATTTCACGAAAGAGCGGACACCCCGTTCAACAGTTCTCAAACATGTTGTGCGGAAGAAAGCTCTTTGTCCCCCCATCACCCTTCCGTTTTCTCCCTAAAAAAAACAAAAACAAAAAGGGGGCGGAGGAAGTTGGAGGACAACCCTGGTTCCAACATCCTAGCTGGGAAGATAGTCGGCACTAGTGCTCTCTGTTCTTTTTGAAAGCATTCGTTCACGGACTCTCTTCGAATTTTTCGCGTCGCACTTGTTCGTGGTGGAGCACGTCGCCTCGGCGACCTATCGAACGATGAGTGACTCGCCTGATCAACAGCAACTAATTTTACAAAAGTACCTTCAAAACTCGCATATCGAAAGCGGCTATTGGAGAGGGTACATAAAAACCTACGACGATCTAAAGATTTTGAAAGATCTCTGGTCGCTGCAAATGTGAAGTACGCTGTATTGGGATATATTCTGTGCTTATGTTCCGGTCAGTAAAACGGCTATTATGCGTACTTTATAAACAAATCGCACTCCGCGTATCTCTACGTAATTGCTTGCTAAAATTAAACAAAACTGGTCCTGAGCCATAACTACGTATGAATATTTTTGCATTTGCCTTGATGCAGTCTAAATGTAACGAAGTTCTTCACCCTGGTACTCTGTCAAAACTATCGCAAAAAAAAGCTAATAATAAGCAGAAAGACAGCTCAGCCGCACGCAGCGTAGAAGCAGACGACACTCGCACTCAGCCGCCGACCGGCTGCTCGGGGCGCGCTCGTACAAGCGGTGACGTAGAGCACGGTGGAAGAAACGTAGAGGCCAGCAACGAGGATAACGCAAGTTGTTTCCTTCCTTCATGATAACGATCATGGAGGAAGGAAGGACGAGGAACCACCCCCGGGGCAGGATGTTGTGAAATGTATCGACTCCGACTCTCCCACTAAAAGATTGGGGCCAAAAGATTGTCCCCAAAGACTGGGATTCTCCCACTAAAAGATTAGGGCCAACGTTGATTGGGGCCAGCTTAGCTTATTTACGGACTCCATTCATTACGTCAGATTACTTTCTTGAATTGGGATTGTCGGTTAACTAAAAAGCAATAAAAGTATGCAGAAATTAGTTTTCAGGAATTGATTCTGTATTTTTATGGGAAGTTGGATCAGCGTCTACAGTTTGAAAACTCTTCGCCTCCGCCAACTTTACTAGAACAAACTCAGTTTCACTCCCACCTTCCTCCCTTGCTTTACGGCGCGGTTGAGGTGTCCACAGAAAACAAGTGCGACAGTTACCGCGCTTTTCCCTTCCAATCAATCAATCAATCAATCGATCAATCAATCAGTCAATCAATCAATCAATCAATCAATCAATCAATCAATCAATCAATCAATCAATCAATCAATCAATCAATCAGTTTCACAGCTCAGCGGAGGAGTATGTCCCAAGTGGCGGTCGCGAGAACTAGAAGCGCTGCAGCACGGCCGGTCTCGAGGGAGAGCGCGCGCTCTCCCTCGAGACCGGCCGTGGCTGCAGTCCACTCTTGCTCCTTGCCGGGCGCGTCGTCTGCTACACGCGGCGCGAACGCATGGAGCGACCAGCACACACGTAGCTTTTGCGTGCTGCCGTTGCACTGTATGTGGCTGCAATGTAACTATAACTACATTACGACAGCTTTGGCTTCGAAGCGACGCATTACCTTGGAGAGCGATTTGTGTTGTGCGAAATTCATTTGAATTAATGCTGTGAAACAAGTGGGACAGCGCCGTCGGCTTGCTCCCAAACACTGTATCATTGCGTTACTCCCTGGCCTGTGTTTTGTAGTATGTTCTTTCAGGGCATAGAGCCTGTCATGCAAACAAATTAGTCAAATTTTCAGTGTATAGGAGCACTCTAACTTTAGAAGGTAACGCAATGGGTGTCACGTTTACTACTGCAGTGCGCAGAACGCAGAAATCTGCAAGCCTGGGCAGCCTGTTCATGCAGTGCATGAAGTCTGGCTACTCGCGTCAAACGATATAGTGAATACAGATTACGAATAAACGGCCTCCGTCGTCGCCTAATTAGAAGCGCTTTTCTTAATGTCTCACTTTCGAGGTATGACGTGGAACATAGCTCCGGATATTGGCACTCTCACACCCCCGTATATAGCAATGTCAAAAAAAAAAAATATTCCTTTGTCGTCTAAGATAGCGTCATGTGTGAAGAGTTATTCAATTAATTTTTTAAAAGAGGAGTCAGTGAGTTCTGTGGAATACAAAAGAGGAGCTAGATATGATAGCTGTGCAGATGCGGAGTTGTGGTCGAAATGATAACGTGCGTGATCACACGCATGAATGATGTGTTTGTGATTTGACAAGGATGTTATATGTATATATGTACGTGTTTTGTCGATAAAAATAAATAGTTGTAAGTTTGCGCTTCATTCGTGTGTCGTCTTCCACCTGTCTCTGTCTATCAAGTAGCGCAGTATTCCACAGAATGATCAACCAACTGGCCCCCGTGTTTGCATTGGAGTCAGTGAGAATGGGCGCGTGCGCTGCGAAAAGAAATGACTGAAGAAGCGCATGAGTGAATTAAAAAAAAACTTATATTCCGAATAATCAAGTCTCACCCTTGATAGATTCCCCTCCTCCTTTACACACACACATACATAGAAAAAACATTAACATATTTTTATTGCTTGTAGGGGAAGTTAATGTAATTTCAAATTAGCACTGGACTGCAGTTTTAAAGCACGTACGATATTCAAGATATCTAAGGCGCCGGAAAGGGCATTACAAGTGAATTGCATGAACCTAAGTTATTTATTAGCACAAAAAGAAAAAATAAGAAAAAAATGCAATATTGTCAACAACACTAATTACCCAAACAGCGTTCGAGAATCATCCCTTCAATCAAATAAAGGGTTTATTTATTCATTATCTTTTTTCTTGTCAGCTGCCGCAGCTCGCTGCGTTTTCTACGCCGCATGCTCAGCTATTTTGAAGATGTTTTCATTTTTGTGATCATCTTTCTTGTCGAATTTCTCTGCACTTCTTATGATGTCTCCTCTCTTCGCATTAGCTCGGAGTTGGAAGCCCCGTGCACAATTTCGCTTCACTGACATGCTTCAGAAGAGCTGTAATCAACGCTCAATTCACATGATAAGAGAACTTTATGCGCAACGTATCATTGCCGTGACAATTAACCGATCAATGACAAAAGTATTTTCAACAAGCAAAATTCCTCGCCCTCATGGCTCGTCTATCATCTTCGTCGCGAAAATACTCAAATTTTCTTCGAATTGCTGGTAGAGCGACGAACTCAAAATGATCCAAATCAAAATCCGTTTATGCAGCTCAGCTGTCCGATTTGCGCTATATAAACTGATAGGCTCATGGAATCTTGCGTGTTCTCTACTGGCATTGCTGTCGAAACACACTGGGCAGCGCGATTAGGGTGCTTTGTCTTCGGTATATAATGCCTTTTGCGTTCGAAATATGTGTCAGCAAGAAAATAAAGAGCCTTGCTACACGAACAAATAACGGACTTCCAATTAGTTTCAATATGCGTTGCCCTCAGTGTAACAGCAACCTAGCTCTTTAGTTAGGAGTGTTAAAGAAGTTGCAATAACACATATTTCACCGATTTTTGTTATTAAAAAGGCCTCAATAATCTCCCTCTGCATTTTGGTTTTGGCACGTGCAAGAACAGCAGTGCCCTCTTATACAGGTTTGCATTCGTGAGAGACAATATGATCCATGGAGGGATGCTGCAACGTCTCTCCTCCTCCTTTACCCTCCGCAATTTCTTTCTCCGCGACGCTCACGTACCTAGGGCCCTTAGCAACGCTGTTGCTAGTGGCCCGAGTTCTCATAGCAACAGCGTCGCCGTTGCTAATGGCCCGACTTGGCTAACCCTAAATTTTGACGTCACTTCCGCCACACTTTCTCCAGTACATTGGGAATGGCAAGGGCCTCTCCTAAGTTGTTTCCTTCCTCCATGATATGATCATACAGGTTGCCACTTTTGTAGCTTTCTACACTCCTCTTACGTTCAATGATTCGGTCATTGACGCATCTACCCGTCTGTCCAATGTAAGTGTATACGCACAAGTGAGACTGACATGCTGTACACAACATTGGAGGAGCATTCGATGAACTATAGTACCATGCTTCTTTTCACAGTGCTCACATTCCTGATCAGAACGGTACAGACGCTTGAAAGCATAGTCGGCGCGGAAAAAAGCACCGTTACATCATTCCTCATCTTCTTCAGGTTATGCGAGATTTTGTGCAGATATTGGACGACTTAAACCCGCTGTCTTGGACGAGGCACAGTCGAGGCTTTCTTACTGCCGTTCCTTTTTGCTTTTTACAGTAGACTTCCTGTTACACTGTTGATTACATTGGCGAGATACCCTGCTTTTTCGAGACGATTAATCTGGTTTGTGACGCTGCTTTTCATGTTGTGTGAACAGCTTCTGATAAGTGCGGCTTGACGAAGTCCAGCTATAATTCCACATTTTATGAGCTTCGAGTGGGCGCTCTCATAAGCCAATATACTTTTATTGCTGCGTGTATTATATTTGAAGCAAGGACCTCATCCAGATTTACTGAAGGTGATTAATAAATCGAGGAACTGAATCTCCTGATCCTGTGGGATTTCCCAGGTAAACTTAAGGCCTTTCGCTTCAGCGGTGAAGAACCCTACAATTCTGGTCACGAGGGCATCCAAATCGCACCCAGGCGTCAAGTATGAGAAGTCCATGCTAACCGGGTCTTTTAGTGCTCGCTTTAGTCGTTAATTGACTGACGTACTGTTCATAGTAGCGCGGAAGGGGACCGTCAAGCACGAAAAGCGCTCCTGTTACACACGGACTCACGCACGCTTTCAAAACGAGCTTACAAAGTGATTCCTATTCTCGCTACCGTTATTAGGGGCAGTGGCCACTTTGCGCATGAACAGTGCGCGAGTAAAGCGCCAAATGAAACACCCGCTCCATGAGGATCGGGTCTTTTAAAGTTCGCATCTGATGACAAATAACTAATTGGCGATAATTAACAAAGAAATTCGATTAGTTCAATGTAGTTATACTAGATATAAGCTGTCCAATGATATATGACTTTCTGCTGTAGCCTAAATTCAATACTTAATCGCAATTGACTAATTAACGGTAACTAAGGCTTGCAACCGGGAATCCTGAAGAGTGAAGTTGAATGGGCCTTAGCAAGCCTTGCTAAGAACAAAGCTAGCGGAATTGATGGCATTCCAGCTGAGTTGCTTCAAAACCTCAATCATGACGCTGTTAACATTCTGCATACATTATGTCAGAAGATTTGGACAACCCTGCAGTGGCCACAGGATTGGAGGAGGTCAGTTTACATCCCCATTCCAAAGAAAGGCAGTGCCAAAGATTGTTCCAACTACCGCACGATCGCGCTTATTTCGCATGCTAGCAAGGTGATGTTGAAAATTCTCCAAGGAAGGCTGCAGCAGTATATGTGGATCGGGAGCTTCCGGACGTGCAAGCTGGGTTTCGCAAGGGCAGAGGAACTAGAGACCAGATAGCCAACCTTCGCTGGATCATGGAAAAAGCAAGAGAGTTCCAGAAACCCATCTACTTCTGCTTTATTGATTATGCGAAAGCGTTTGACTGCGTAGATCACAGTAGATTTTGGCAAGCTCTCCAAAAGATGGGAGTTCCAATTCACCTCATCTGTCTCCTCAGGAACCTGTATGAAGGGCAAGAGGCCACAGTCAGAACTGGGCATGGTCTTACTGATTGGTTTCTGATTGAGAAAGGAGTGAGACAAGGCTGCATACTGTCGCCCTGCCTAATTAACCTATATGCTGAGTGCATCATGAGGAAGGCCGGTCTGGAAGTTCTTCAGCTGGAGTGAAGATTGCTGGAAAACGTATCAACAACTTTAGATATGCGGATGATACCACTTTAATGGCAGAAAGTGAAGTGGAACTCAAGACACTTCTGATGCACGTACAAGAAG
Source organism: Amblyomma maculatum (assembly GCF_055883805.1). Classification (NCBI taxonomy): domain Eukaryota; kingdom Metazoa; phylum Arthropoda; class Arachnida; order Ixodida; family Ixodidae; genus Amblyomma; species Amblyomma maculatum. The sequence continues at coordinate 186,386,168 of NC_139344.1, forward strand.
GGAGTGAGAAGTTTGGGCTTAAACTGTACATTAAAAAGACAAAGATCATGGCGTCTAGCCATATCAAGTTCTGGAGCATCAAGGGACAAGAAGTGGAAGCTGTGACAGATTTTCTATTCTTGGGCTCCAAGATTACCCCGGAAGGAGACTGTAGCCATGAAATTAGAAGACGCCTGCTTCTGGGAAAGAGAGCCATGGCTAGCCTTGACCGCCTAGTAAAGAGCAGAGACATTGGTCTGCCAACCAAGATCCGTATAACTCGTGATGTGGTCCTTCCAGTTGTGATGTATGAATGCGAGAGTTGGACTGTGAAGAAGGCTGACCGCCGAAGAATCGACGCGTTTGAATTGTGGTGCTGGCGGAGACTCTCGCGAGTTCCTTGGACGGCCAGAAGATCAAATCAGTCGATATTGTCGACCATAAACCCTGACTGCTCATTGGAGGGTCAAATTCTAAATTTAAAGCTCAGCTACTTTGGTCATCTGATGAGAAGAGAGGAGTCGCTGGAGAAAGATTTGATGTTGGGAAAGGCTGAGGGTCGCTGCGGAGAAGGGGTAGGCAGCGAACGCGATGGTTAGATGGCATCCTCGAGGCGCTGCAGATGAAGTTATGATATGTTAGGAAGATAGTGAGAGACCGAAAAGCGTGGCGTGATATGGTCCATAGGGTCACGAAGAGTCGGACACGACTGAACGACTGAACTGAACTGAACTGAAGGCTTGCAGTTAGTCCAGTGCAAGTATACTTTGCATGTGGGCCCGTTACATTCCGAAATTTCTGAAACCAGGCAGTGCTCGGTTTGAAGAACTTGAAAAGAAAAGAAAAAAACAAGACGTACACAGCGCGCTCGTCCCTTGCCCACGCTTACATACTAAAGTTGTCGCGCTTTACGTTTACAGCAAAATGCAACGCCAAATTCCCTGGCAGCATACACTCTGCTGGAACACATGTGCAGGTCTGCGTGTTTCTTACGTGTACATGCATGTTTTTGGCATTTCTAAGCGTACGGCTGTTAACGGCCCCTAGAAAAACAAGCTTGGGGGCCCGAGACTGCAAACAGAAACAGCGTGTATTGCTTGTGTGTGCTGAGGCTCATATTGTGAATAAGGGTGGAGGATTGAGGGAAGTTAGCTAGCGTGCCGCATGCCGCGGAAACCTTAGCGACGCCTGTCCATTCAATGGCCTTGGACTGAATGTCCGGGTCATCACTGGACCTTAGCTTATCCCAAGCTTTTTAGAGATATCAGGAAAGGCTTCTGAGCGATTCTTATGGACTTTGCACGCCAAAATCGTATGATAGAAGTTGTTTTTCCCGCCATAAAAGCGACAGAATGGATTCATATCCTTATTTATGAATTTTGATATGTAACTATCCCCGTCGTAGCTGTCTCCACATGACTTGCTTTGTCAGGTCAGTGTTCCATGAGTTGGGCAAATGCACGGGAGAGATTTACAAGGGCGCCAGTGGGTTTAAATTGTAAATACTGCATTTTGTACTCCCCTGTGTTCATTCGCGGTGAGACATAAATGCCAAATTATATCTGATTCCTGCAATACTTTCAATATACTGGGTTTCCAGGTTCATTTTACTTATCTCTTCCTTGTATCTGGGTTACTGTAAAGTTTAAAGTTACAATTCCTCCTCGCGTGTCCATTTCCATATCATCATCCTCTCTTCCCCCTCTTTGGCACCGCTACTTCTGTTTTGAGAAAGGGAGATAGCGTAGCGCAATTCGCTGTCCGCTACCATAATGTGGAGGCGCGCGGCGCTACTGCGCATGCTTAGTGTTCATGATCTGACGTTGGCTCATGTTTAGTGCAGTCGCTTTGAGGGTGCCAGTTGGCGCCACATGCTGCATGGATGGAGGCGGCCATGCCGTGCATGCCGGTCTTGTCGGGACCGGCCAGTTCATGTGCCCTGGTGACGTGCGATAACCTGGTTGCTTTGTGGGGTTTAACGTCCCAAAGCGACTCAGGCTATGAGAGACGCCGTAGTGGAGGCCTGCGGAAATTTCGACCACCTGGGGTTCTTTAACGTGCACTGACATCGTACAGCATACGGACGCCACTCCGTTTCGCCTCCATCGAAACGCAGCCGCCGAGGCCGGGATTCGATCCCGCTTCCTTGGGCACAGTAGTCGAGCGCCGTAACCACTGCGCCACCCCGGCGGGGCAATGTGCGATACCCTGAAGCATCTTTTCAGGTCTTTAACGCAGCTGCTGGTTAGAATTGAAGAACACCTTGGAGAAAAGAACTGAATCACGGAAGGTTTTCGTAAAAAATTTCTGGTTAACTGTAGACAAACTCTGAGACTGGTCACTCGTTCGAATAGAATGTGAAATGCGCTATATGAGAAATATATCGTGCAAATCATAAAATACTGCTTAGAGATGTGCATGCACTTTTAAACTAGATTATCTGTCAAATATACTACGTCGCAGTAAGTGAGGATTTTAAGAATGCAAGAAAATCAGCCGATTATTGCGATTATTCTCCTGTATTAAATTGCTGTGTAGCTATTGTAAGTTTCCGTGTTGTGCATGACTAAGCTTCTTGGCCTGTACTCTACTTCACACTTGCCCAGTTTACATTCATGCATGTTTTTGCACCACACTGTATAATCAGTTAATTGCATTAACATTTGCTTTTGTAATCTCCTGTAGTGCTCTTACCTTGCATTCATTTCTGGAAGTGTTAAATATATCGAAACATGTCTGTTTGTCCCGTACTTATAAACACCTAACTTACATGAATACTTAAATAAAGAATACGTAAATAAAGAATATGCAAGCATTTGGTGCTACTGACATGCTTCTGTTGCATGTTTTTTAGCCTAGTTAGACGAGCATTAGCTCCGTTAAAACCCGGGTTTGCATTCGTTTTTGGGTATATTATAGCGTTTTATTTTGGATTCTACTTGTCGAGACCTTTGCAGTGATATATGACGTAAATGTTGCAGCCTACATTTGAATTGGTAATCACTGTTAGCAAATTAACGTTCAATAACTAAGACCTGCAATTACCGAAATGAAATCGTAGTCAATGCAAGCTATCCAACGATATATGGCTTGATATAGCATAAAGATCGCATTTAATGGCAATTGATCAATTGGCAGTAATTATTAAAGTCGTGGAATTAGTCCAGTGAAATTATTCTAGTCATAAGCTATACAATTATATATGAATTGCTGTGGTAGCCTAAGTTCAATATTTAATCACAATTACTTGATTAATGACAATTAAAACCTGCAATATAGTCCAGGGCAAATATACCTCCCAAAGGCTATCCATTGATATATGACTTGATACTGCATCGCAAAATTCACTTGTTGATTACAGTTAACTGATTAACAATAATTAATTAATTAAGAACTAGAAGTATTTCAGCGCAATAAGGCATCCAATAATATATAACCTGATGATGCAGCATATGAAATTCAATATAACTTCAACTGACTAATTAACGGGCAATAAGGGAGACCTAGAATTAGTCCAGTCCAATCATACTCGACGTAAGCTGAAGAACCACAGCTGACATGCTACATTACGCACGTGGCGGGTAAGACCAAGTAATATGCTGCTCATTAAAATTGTTCTTTGATCAATATGCGTGCACACTCATTTCATTTCAAATTACTCAACCAACAATTGGTAATAGCCCCTATTGGTTCTGCCATATTGCACGACCGGTGGCTCCTCATACCGTTATTTTGATGCTTTACAATTCTAATCGCTGCATTCATGCATTGCCAAGTGTGGCAGTGCAAAGGCCGTTGAATTGCAAAGCTTTCTTTCAAAGTTTTTGAACATATATCAACTTGTTTTAATTAAAACGTATGCACTAAGCTGGTTTCTCAAAAGCAGCCGTCTAGCGCTTGATGGTTCGCACAAATCGCGCAAAATATATCATCTTTCCCGTTGGCGAAAACAAATCAAACATCCCGCGCGCACTGCCTCTACATCATCAGAATGGTTGCTTGTATTGTTTTGCATTAATTCCTAACCGTTTCATGTCTAACAAGGTCACAACTAGTAGAAAAATACTCAACCCTTGCAGCATTGCTTCAGACAAAATAATATTTCGGAAATGCTTCCTTTGCATCACGCGTCAGCTTTCGCTGCCGCCGCGTCACCTAACCGAAACGAGTTTCGGCGCCGCGGAAAATGTAAAGCGGAGAGATTTCCAACTGAAGCTGGTAATAGTAACGTTGTTTCAAACAGCACTGTAAAGAGTGGACGGAAAATCATTTAAAGAACAGGGTCAAAATCATGGATTACTCATTATTTGTGTGGCCGTCCGCCCAACTCCTGGAAAAATCTTGTCTACGTATCTGGTACATGACCTAGGCGTCTGATGGAAGATGAGTGTATGAGTTGCATGTATTGTGTTGTGTTACACTTGCTGGCGTGGTTTTGTTGTCCCTCACGACACATGACGTGAAAGATAGCACAATATGTTAATAATGAGCAAAAACCAAAAAATAACGTTGTTATAACGCTTTGTTGCTACCTGGGAAAATAAACGCTTGTAAAGCACTCTCTTATTCAGTCTTCAATATTCAAATAATTGAACTATAACTTTTGCTGAAATATAATTTAGGTTGCTCAAATGCTTAATTATCTTTAAGCAAATGTTTTTTTTTCGATGTTTATTTGTAACACTTTATAAATGTCGACACAGATAAACTGATTTTTCACGCAGATGGACTGCTAGAAGGACATTAGGAACACCACATTCAAGATCGGCCAAAACAAAAAGTTCCATTGCATGTGACCTTGAGAAGCTCTTTGATACTGATATCGAAAAACTATGAATTTTGTTTAGATGCCTTCAGGTGTCGCTGCCTGAAAAAAAGACGGAGAAAATGTGAAAGGCATTCACGGAGAAAATTGCTAGAGCGCCTCAGTGAAGGTGACAAACGAAATGTTTTTCAAGGCAGGGACTCAAACATCTGTGATGGGTACCGTAAGCATTAGAAATGTTGTACAGACGTCAACCGAGGTCTTGTCGCTATACTTAGATTAATACATTTGCATTCAGACATCCCTTCGTGCTTGCGCCTACCTATATATTGTCATCCCCGTCTGTAAAAGGATGTGTTGCATGGAATAAATGGGAAATTTCTTGAAGAGGTTTCCATAATTTATGGTCATCGGTGAAGAAGGGTGCCGCTATTCAAAACAGTTAACCGCTGCAGTTCTTCTATGCTTACATTTCACTTAGTGGGCACTCAACTTGTAGAAGACGCCTTCTGAAGGCTGGTGGAGAGAGATAATCTCTCGAGGCGTGCGTTGTGCTTGCTTAGGCCAGTCTCAGAGATAGCCAATTTGTCCGTTCAGCAGAGCCAGCAGGTTAGCGGCCGCGCTATCGGTGCTGCCAGGTGAGCCTTAAAAAAACAGCAGCTACTTCGTTGGCCAGCCAGTGCGAACGACTGCCATGGGGCGCCCCGTTGTCTTGCTCTCGCTTCTGCTGGTCGCGACCTGGGCGTCCGGGGAGCAGGTGTACACCTGCAATGGCACGGAGCTCTTGTCCGCGGAGCTCCTTGCAGAGATACGCAGCTACGCGCCGGTGGTGCAAAACATTGTCGATTTCGTGATGCATGGTCCCGAGGGGAACCGTACTTACGAGGAGCTAGCCAAGTTCGTAGACCAATTCGGTGCTCGAATTTCGGGATCTCGGAACCTGGAGAACGCCATCGACTACATGGTGGAACTGCTGGGGCGCCAGCGGCTGGACCGCGTGTACACGGAGCGTGTGGCTGTGCCTCACTGGGTGCGCGGCAACGAGTCGGCATGGATCGTCCGGCCCCGGATGCAGAGGCTCAACATGCTGGGCCTCGGCGGCAGCGTAGGCACTCCTCCTGGCGGCATCATCGCTCCCGTGCTCGTCGTCAGATCCTTCCGTGAGCTTCACATCAACGTTTCCAAGGTTAGATAGCGCGCATATTGAGGCTTGGTGCGGCGTAGTAATGAAATACGCCATCAGGACGGGACCGGAAATTCATGCTTGTTCGCGCACTTCTGTCCTGTGAGTGCTGTTCCTTACAAAATTAAGACAGATACTATTTCAGCGTGAGAGCGGTGTGATCCGGTCTTGCCCAAGCAGCACCCGCTTCTCCCACGTTCTCTCCCAATGCATTAACTGTGTAAGCTCGTTCTCGCTTATTCATATACCACCTGCGCTGTTTTTGTCTAATGCTGCCATCATGTTGACATCACGTGTATCACGCGATGAGTTCCTGCGATATAATACAAGTTGGAAATATACCACATCAACACGAACGAATACTCTCGCCATCTTTCAGTGTAGAGACGTGAAATTTTCGGTTACGCCCCTTTTTTATTGCAATTTTGGAAGGTGCGCAAGAGATAATGGTAAGTATTGGCGGTCACATGTAATCCGCCTCGTCTCTACAATAAATTTACTTGTGGTTGAGTTTCTCGACGAATCTACTTTTCACTTTTTTCTTCCAACAGTTCAGCGGTTACTAACATTGTGAGTGTGGTTGAGGTCACGAGACGTACAAAAACTGCTTTGTAATGGTTGTTTCCTTATGGTGAAGTCCAATCGCAGGGCTGGAGCACTTCCAGAGCAACGTTTTCTGCTCCTTTCGGAGCAATTGTCTTCTAAACGCAGATTCGGAACACGGATCGCGTATTCAAAACGCAGAAGAGGAGCAATCGTCGAGCCAAGGTCGCTCCGTGGAGCAGCCGGAAATTTGCGTGGCGCACTCCTTCAGCGGCGCTCTCCATTTCCGCTCGCTTGTCGCCTCGGCCGCGCAGGTTCTGCCTTCCGTACTTTTTAGCGGAAGATCAGTACTTGCCGCCGCGATGCAATTTCCCGTCGTGAACTAGTGCTCTCTCTTGGAGAGCAGCTTCATTTCAAAGGCCGACAGCAAAACTGTCTGTGTGTGCTTCAATTTCGTAAACTCCAAGCCATTCAATTACTGTCATGCTTGGGCGGCTGAAAACGGCGCACCGCGACTGTTTTATTCGAAAAACTGTCGAGGAACTGTTACCGTGTGCGCTCGCGTTTCACTGTGCGACCATGAATGAAATTATCGCGTAGATTGTTGATGTCAACATCTCAAGAACCAACGGGAGCAACTTAGATACGTTACACGTTTGAACACAGACGATACGACCCGTAGTACATGAGGCGCAGACAAGCGCAAGGAATGACAGGTTTTTTCTCCGTCAGGTCGCGAGCGCCACCTACTTGCTCCGGCTGGAGCACGAGTGTTCGAAACGCAGAGTCGGAACGCATGCTCTCCACGCTCGGGCGCTCTGTCGCGGAGTGTACGGGTCGCTCTGGTTCTGTGATTGGAATGCACCATTACTCTCTGTCATTCCAGCTCCAGAGACAGGCTGGCAAAGGAGTGGGAGCAAACTAAAGCGACAGAGCAGTTATTACACGCTCAGCTATATGTCTCACATGACCTTAAACCATACAGCCACTGGTCGTCTGGTAAAACATAAACTTTAACGGTCATAAAATGCATTCAATTTATTGTGGATTATCCCAAAGAAAGAACATGCAACCAAAACTTTGTTGTCATCGCAACTTCAATTTGTGCGAAATGATCTGACTTTGCGAGCTTCCCATCTTGATCATCCGTCCTTCAGACACAGTTTAAGTAAATCTTGAAAACTCAAGCGTTCTCAGCACCAAGATCTGCAATGAAAATTCTCAAGAATGAAGTCAACGCGAAGCCTGGAGACAATGGCCACCACAGCGCTTCATTAACCTATCTTTCTAGATTACCAAAGAGGCTGGAGCTGATGTAGATAGCGAGTTCTCATACAACGTAATTACGACCAAAGAAATATGAAGGAGAAGCATCACGGAACATGAGTAAGCAACACTGGACCAAGCGACACCTAAGGAGCCAGTGAGGCCTCATTGTCTCTCGCTGTGTGAGTTCAGTGTTGTTCAGTGAGTTCAGTGAGTTCAGTGTTCAATGGGCTGAGTTCCTTGACAACAAAAAGGTGGTAGTCAGTCAGCGGCCTTGCTGTCGTCAATATTTCTTTTTCGGCGTATTGTTTTGCGCTGCTATATACAGATTCAATTGATGGTACAGCTTTAATGTCATTCGGAATTACTCTTCAACATCATCGTAATTTCCAGTGAAGGATACAATGTTTCTACAACTATCACACAAATTATTAACATTCTTCAGATGTTCGCTACTACATTTGGCGATTCTCAGACTACTCGCAATAGTCACAAGCCTGGGACATCGGTCTACTTTTTGCTTTTGTTTGCTGCTTGGCATTCATAATGCGAAAGTTTTTTTTTCTAATTAAGGTGGCTGAATGCGCTGTTAGTTGTCGCTTCTCAGGATGACGCTCGCATGAGCTTTCTGATAAGGGGTTTATCGTTTCCAAAACAATTGTCTGCGCATGTTGAGTCTCTCACGGAACTTTTCTTTATAAACGATATTTATTGCCCCAGGGCATCAGAGGGGTATGTAATGAAGATGAATAAATTATTACATTAATGGAAAGAGTTTTGCTTTTTTTATGGAGTCCAGGAGTGAGCAGTTATGGGGTCCCGGTGCCCAGGCAATATATGCAGCAGGAGTTTTCGGTGACCCACTATCGTCAGGTGCCGGATTCTTGTCGGTCTCAGTGCTGGGTAGGCCCACAGCAAGTGGTGAATGTCGGCTTCAATGTTTTTACATTTGCGTATCCGACGCCCTGAGCGAGGATATAAATGTCGGAAATGAGGCCACGTTTGGGTGAGGAGAGGAGTAGGGGCAAACGCGACCCGAATCCTCCAAGGCGTAACCTCCTCTTCACGGGTGAGACCGCGGGGAAGGATTATCGCATACGGAGGGATAAGACCACGAGTGGCTCCGGACATGTTCCTTTTGTGATAAAAGGCGACTATAGTATTGTCCAAATTAAGGAGCCGAGGCTGTGATGAGCCCGGGGTAACTTGACGAGTAGCTAAATTTGCATAGCTTTGAAAAGAAGGCAGTTGGTCCAATGGAACCCACTCTGATACGTATAGATTGCAGGTGGCGTGCCACGAGCTGGTGGACGTCGTGACACATTGCTGGATAGCGGTTGGCACGTCAAAGAATAAGTACTGACGAAACTTTTCGCCGGGAAACTTCGCCATATTCAGTTCAGTTCAGTCGTTCAGTCGTGTCCGGCTCTTCGTGACCCTATGGACCATATCACGTCACGCTTTCCGGTCTCACAATCTTCCTAACATCACATAACTTCATCTGCAGCGCCTCGATGATGCCATCTAACCATCGCGTTCGCTGCCTACTCCTTCTCCGCGGCGACCCTCAACCTTTCCCAACATCAAATCTTTCTCCAGCGACCCCTCTCTTCTCATCAGATGACCAAAGTAGCTGAGCTTTAACTTTAGAATTTGACCCTCCAATGAGCAGTCAGGGTTTATGGTCAACAATATCGACTGATTTGATCTTCCGGCAGTCCAAGGAACTCTCAAGAGTCTCCGCCAGCCCCACAATTCAAACGCGTCAATTCTACGGCGGTCAGCCTTCTTCACAGTCCAACTCTCGCATTCATACATCACAACTGGAAAGACCACATCACGAGTTATACGGATCTCGGTTGGCAGACTAATGTCTCTGCTCTTTACTAGGCGGTCAAGGCTAGCCATGGCTTTCTTTCCCAGAAGCAGGCATCTTCTAATTTCATGGCTACAGTCTCCTTCCGGGGTAATCTTGGAGCCCAAGAATAGAAAATCTGTCACAGCTTCCATTTCTTGTCCCTTGATGCTCCAGGACTTGATAAAGCAAGAGGCCATGATCTTTGTCTTTGTAATGTTCAGTTTAAGCCAAAACTTCTCACTCTCTTCTTGTACACGCATCAGAAGTCTCTTGAGTTCCACTTCACGTTCTGCCATTAAAGTGGTATCATCATCATCATCATCATTATTATCATCATCATCATCATCATCATCATCATCATCAGCAGCAGCAGCAGCAGCAGCAGCAGCAGCAGGAGCCTGATTATACCCACTGCAGGGCGAAGGCCTCTCCCATATTTCTCCACTTAACCCGGTTCTGTGCAAGCTGCATCCACTTGACCCCTGCGAACTTCTTAATCTCATCCGCCCACCTAACTTTCTGCCGCCCCCTGCTACGTTTTCCTTCCCTTGGAATCCAGTTTGTTACCCTCAGCGACCATCGGTTATCCTCTCTTCGCACTACATGTCCTGCCCATGTCCATTTCTTCTTCTTAATTTCCACTAGAATGTCGGTAACTTGAGTTATTTCTCTGACCCACTCTGCACGCTTTCTATCTCTTAATGTTACCCCTACCATTTTTCGTTCCATAGCCCTCTGGGTTGTTCTCAACTTAAGTAGAACTCTCTTGGTTAGCCTCCACGTTTCAGCCCCATAGGTGAGTACAGGCAAGATGTAACTGTTGTATACTTTCCTCTTGAACGATACCGGTAAGCTGCTAGTCATAATCTGCGAGTGCTTGCCAAATGCGCTCCATCCCAATCTTAATCTTCTTGTTATTTCCTTTCCATGGTCCGGATCTGCGGTTACTACCTGTCCTAAGTAGACATATTCGTCCACTACTTCCAGTATTTCGCTACCTAATGCAAACTGCTGTTCCTGCCCGAGGCTGTTGAACATTACCTTAGTCTTCTGCATATTGATTTTCAAGCCTACCTTTCTACTTTTCCTGTCTAGGTCATCAATCATTATTTGCAGTTCATCCCCCGAGTTGCTCAGCAAGGCAATGTCATCAGCAAATCGCAGATTACTGAGGTATTCTCCATCTACCCTTATCCCTAACTGCTCCCATTCCAAGTCTCTGAATACTTCCTCTAAACAAGCCGTGAATAGTACTGGAGAGATTGTGTCTCCTTGCCTAACACCTTTCTTTATAGGAATTTTGTTACTTTCTTTATGCAGAATGATGGTTGCTGTGCAGCCACTATATATATCTTCCAGCACTTTCACGTACGGCTCGTCTACCCCCTGATTTCGCAATGCCTGCATCACCGCCGAGGTTTCAACTGAGTCAAATGCTTTTTCGTAATCAATGAATGCTATGTATAAGGGCTGGTTATATTCCGAGCATTTTTCTATCACCTCATTGATGGTATGGATATGATCGATAGTAGAGTACCGTTTCCGAAACCCTGCTTGATCCTTTGCTTGATTGCAGTATAAGGTTGTCCTGATTCTATTAGCGATTACCTTAGTAAATACCTTATACGTAACAGACAGTAGGCTGATTGGTCTGTAATTTTTAAGGTCCTTAGAGTCCCCTTTCTTGTGAATGAGGATAATGTTTGCATTCTTCCATGGTTCCGGTACCGTCGATGACACCAGGCACTGCGTATACAGGGTGGCCAGTTTTTCTAGCACGATATCCCCCCCGTCCTTCAGCAAATCTGTAGTTATCTGATCCTCTCCAGCTGATTTCCCCCTTTTCATAGCTTCTAGTGCTTCCTTGACCTCGTCCTTCGTCACTGGTGGAACGTCTGACTGTTTTTACCTACCGCCAATCTCACTACGGTCTTGACTACTTTGGCTACTGTAGAGATCTGTATAGAACTCCTCGGCTACTTTGACTATCTTTTCCATGTTAGTGATGACGTTGCCCGCTTTGTCCCTTATCGCATACATCTGGTTTTTGCCTATGCCCAATTTCTTCTTTTCCGCTTTAAGGCTTCCCCCGTTCTTTACAGCATGCTCAAAGTGGTATCATCCGCATATCTAAGGTTGTTGATATGTTTTCCAGCAATCTTCAGCTGAAGACTCGTCCAGACCGGCCTTCCTCATGATGCACTCAGCATAGAGGTTAAATAGGCAGGGCGACACTATGCAGCCTTGTCTCACTCCTTTCTCAATCGGAAACCAATCAGTAAGACCATGCCCAGTTCTGACTGTGGCCTCTTGCCCTTCATACAGGTTCCTGAGGAGACAGATGAGGTGAATTGGAACTTCCATCTCTTGGAGAGCTTGCCACAATCTACTGTGATCTACGCAGTCAAACGCTTTCGCATAATCAATAAAGCAGAAGTAGATGGATTTCTGGAACTCTCTTGTTTTTTTCATGATCCAGCGAAGGTTGGCAATCTGGTCTCTAGTTCCTCTGCCCTTGCGAAACCCAGCTTGCACGTCCGGAAGCTCCCCATCCACATACTGCTGCAGCCTACATTGGAGGAATTTCAGCATCACCTTGCTAGCATGCGAAATAAGCGCGATCGTGCGGCAGTTAGAACAATCTTTGGCACTGGCTTTCTTTGGAATGGGGATGTAAACTGACCTGCAATCCTGTGGCCACTGCAGGGTTGTCCAAATTTGCTGACATGATGTATACAGAACTTTAACAGCGCCATGGTTGAGGCTTTGAAGCAACTCAGCTGGAATGCCATCAATTCCGCTAGCTTTGTTCTTAGCAAGGCTGGATAAGGCCCATATTCAACTTCGCTCTTCAGGATGCCCGGCTCGAGATCAGTAATTCATGATCGAGATCACATGTCTGGAAAAGTGTGCGCACTTCGAACGACCACGTGTTTCGTCCACCATCCGATTGCAGCGGTGCAACTTCGCCCTCTAAGCGGTTTGCCGATGGTTCTGGTGACATAAGGGAGCCGTGAGTGATTTCAGCAGTTATCGGGCTGCCCAAATTTTCAAAAGTGTTTATCTATATCAGCCCGTTGGTAATTTATCAATGTCGCTTCAGAAATATTTTAGTAGAATTGTTCACATCTTTCATCCTCAGCATTACCTTGTTAAGAAGGTTTGAAGAGTTTCTGAATAAAAATATGGTACTAGCCTCAAGTAAACTGAATAACATTCGGATTCATGTTGCAGCCTGTCTAGTATTAGTTTCACGTCGAAAATGTAACACTGGTTAAAGTATTCGTTAACATAATGCAGAATAGTTTCAATAGAAAAATGGTCCCCTTGATATGCGCGTCATCCCTCATAGCCTAGGTCGCTGTGGTACTTTAAACCATATTAACCAACCAACCATAGTATGCTTTTTATCACATGTTAAATTTTCTGGAATGTGAAAATATTCACTGCTATTCATGTCTCTCACAGATCATCAGGAACATTCATTTCGTGCCCATGGATGAACACCTGGTTCAGGTTGGTTAACAGTTGCATCGCTGTGGAAATGCTGAATTAAATGTACATTAAAACAGGAGAAATGCCAAGCTGAAAACTAAACGCACAACAAACCTGTTGTGCCGTGGGATGCGGAAGACGATTCTTCCGGGCTTCTTGCGCTTTAGTGATGCTCTTGTGGCAACACAGCACACAGCAGCAGATGCCGATGCCTGACATCGGCTGAAAAAATTACATTTGGAGCATTTGTCATTCTCATACATCGGAACTGTGCAAACGGGCGAATCGTGCGAAAGCGGCTAAGCAATGAAATTATGAAGAGGGTAAATAAGCTTTCCCGAATCTCGCGTGCTAAAGGTTGGTTTTCTACATACAATACGCGAAACGCCGCGGTGGTGCAGTTACTGCTGCGGTTATAGGCCGCTAGACTGGTGTGCCCAAGGATGCGAGATTGAATCCTGGCCGCGGCGGACGCTTTGCGATGGAGGGGGAAAGTAAGGCGCCAGCGTACTGTGCTATGAAAGTGAACGCTAAGGAACCCCAGGTGGTCGAAAATTTCCGCAGCCCTCTCCTACAGCGTCCTCATAGCCTGTCTCGTATTGGGAGGTTAAACCCCGTAAATCATAAACCGAACCCTAACCACTGCGCCACCGCTGTGAGGCACAAGACTGTTTCGCAAAGCATGCTGGGTACTCTGACTTCCGGTTCACTCGACGAAGGAGTGCGTATACTGCGCTGTGCTTGAATTGCGCCGCGGTAAACCTTGAATAAGTGAGAATGAAATCTTAAAAAAGGTTCGCATGATCTCAGTACATTATTACGTGCATGCTTAACGTTAGTACCCGAAAATAGGGACGAAAAAGCGTTGTAAATGCTACCGTTTCAGCCAGTATCGTTTGTTTGTTCGGAAGTTTAACATAATACTTTTATTATTACATATATCGTGCAGCCGCCAGATTGGTGCAAAATATATAATAAAGTAAACACTTTTTGGAGGTACTGCGCTGCGAGGAGATAAACATTTGGACGGCCAGCAGCCGTAGCCTAAAACGAGCTCGTGCTGCGCGACTTGTGGCTGCGACGGCGAAGAGCTGAACGCATACAAATTCCAAGAGGACTTTTTGTATTGTTTTTACTGTGTTTACGGACCTTTCTACGCTGCACAGCACTGGAGCGGCAAGGGTTTCTTGCCGTGCGATGAACTCTCGCAGCGTGCAAGCACACCGCGTTTTAGTATATCAACGTAAATTGTCACGTGGGGTTATTAACGGCGCGTCGTGCTTTTCCGCCCGAAGCTGTAGATTTACTTACCAGTGCTTCACAACCTTAGGAGGGAGAACAACCTTAGTTCCATGTTATTGACTGCTGAAATCCTGATTAAATTCTGCAGAAGCCGGCATGCCTAGCAACTGTGTCATGCATAACGTTATATATCAACCAATTAAAACGTTGCGATTATCATGAAAGAAAGTGCAATTGAATTTTATTTCACCTGGAAATATGCGACTGCATGACGTTTATGTTTCATTTTCGGCACTTCTGTGTTCAGTCTGCATGCTTGTATTAGGCTCCAACATGCATCAATAAGTGTAAATGGCTGAAAACATGTGCTAATGTGTGTCAAGGACCTGAATGTGCTAGCAATTCTAGGCCTCGGTGGCCATAGCTAATCCAGCAGTAAGAGATACCTGCGGGTCTTTGGTGCAGGTGACAGAACCCACTTATAAACAAAATTGATCAGTCATGGTGGTGTGCGATATTTCAAGCCATTTACATACAGCTGTTGCAGCTCTTCATGTACGCAAATCTCATGCTTGATCCCCAATTCTCATTGCTGCATTATGTGGATGAAAACAAAGTATTAAAGCAAATATTTTGTCTTTATGACCCCTTGAAATATCTGGCAGCTTCGGAATGTAAAACATTTGCAGATGCTTCCCATCATGGTGTGTTTGGTTAGGCTCATGAAATTTAACATCCCAAAATGACTGAGGCTATGACACCGTCGTGGAGAGCTCCAGAAATGTCGACCACCTCGGGTTCTTTAACGTGCACTGACATCGCACAGCACACGGGCGCCTTGCTTTTCACCGCCATCGAAAAGTGGCCGCAGATGCCTGGATTCGATCCCGCCTCCTTGGGTACAGCAGTCGATCACCCTAAAAACTTCGCCATATCGGTCGGGTCATCACGGTATATAGGCAACAGCCTGTAGCCATTTCCCTTTTCTGTGCTTTGAGCTCGGTGCCTGGTTAAACGTGAGCTGTCAGCTCCTATGAATGGCACCTTGGCGGCTGATGCATGCACATAGAAATGTGGAAAATGTATAACATGCATTTTATTCAACGTGTTCAAGGTGAGGCAGGTAATTACGAACAGCAAGGCAAAATGTGAGCTTTTCTTGTGGTTCTTCCTAATAAAAACCTGAAATTAAAGATACGTCTTAAAGCTTGCTGTACAGCTTTGCTACAGGCACCACACGAGAAGCAAAGTTGGGCACAAGGACAAACAAAAGAAAACAGCCGAAGGTAAAAGTAACCCTTGATACAGGCAGCTTTATTTTACAACTGTGAAATGTGAAAGTTTCTCCGCTATTAATGATAAACCCTTCTTGTGGTGTAGGTAATAACACCTTATATGACCGTTTTCTCCAAAACTTTTTGCAGTATGTTTTCTATAGCATGTAATAAATTAGTCAAAGCAGGCCTGTGAGGGAGAAATTGTAAATTGCAACAAACTGCATGGCACTGCATATAGAAAATATAGTTTGAACAGATTTTTGACGAAGAAATACTTAGCCGCAACGAAATATATGGTACAGTGTACAGAGATCTTCCTTCGACTTTTTCAGAAGCCACAGAAGCTTGACAAGAGTCAGTTTCAACATTTGTATACAACTTAATTTGACTGTTTTTTTTCATAATGTTGAACCAACTAATTGGTCGTTTTAATTTTGGCGTGTTACTATGGCACAGCTTGAATTCCCCAATGAACTTAGGTATACCACTGCCGAGACATTGGTGATACCAAAATGTCTGGAATATCTCTGAGTACAGTGTCTTCCCAGGCTTTCAAACTTAACAATTTATAGCTATTTTATGAGCAATTTGAGCAATTTTCTACTCCTCCCCCTAATGAACCCAAGCGCTACTTGCTAGGCCAACCACTACCTACCTTGCCGTCTTGCACTTCTTGAGATAGGTACGCTGCCTCTTAGCGATGACTTCAATCACAACGGATTTTAGGATCTTTGTACTTTTATTTATAAAACTTGTCTTACTATTGTGACGGGAGATGCGATGTATCTTAAAACACTTGATGAAGATGGCAGGCCCTGCCTGCCAGTAATCGACTTCCCTTCTGAAGGCCATGCAGAATACCTCTGAAACGAGAAAGGGCACATACTTATTGCAAGCAATAACGCGATAAGATTTATTGCAGTGCTGTGCAATTAATTACATGCAAGTTACATACATAGATCTATACACTTACCTTTCATGTGCATGTTCAGCCCCTAGGCTGTAGTCAGTAAACTCTGCTTTGCTACGCAACAATTTGGTTTTGTAGCGAAAGCTACACTGTGGTAAAAGAAGAAGGAACAGAAAAAAGAAAAATAAAAGGAAAAGAGAAAGAAAAAGGAAAAGAAGAAGAAGAAGAAGAATATAGATAATTCGCTAGTTGGTAGAGGTGAACGACAACAGCGAGGTGCTAGGACAGAAGGTTCGTTCGAAAGTTGTGACGGCGGTGTATACCCCGGAGTTTGACATAGAGACGACGTCATACCACTAAAGTCTTCTACACCCGAATGAGAATGGTCAACGACGAGAGGCAAGGGGTGCTCATACGTGAAGTGATTCTCCTATGGCGTTAATAAAGCTGAAACCATGGAGTGAACTACTACGTGCAAAAGCTATTTATTTACTTTGAAGCCGAACCTAAGCGTAGCCATGATTGCTTCCGCGTAACTCCAGGCTTAACCACAAGCTAAACCACAGCTAACCTTATACCATTTGTGTCAGCTGTCAGTTCCCCTGCGTGCTGTATAAAGTAAGGAAAAAAATTGTTGGACAATGCTGATTGCTATTTTTTTTATTTGTGTTATCTGAAGTGTAGCTTTTCATAACTGGCTGACTCCGATCAATAAAATAATGCTGGT
Source organism: Amblyomma maculatum (assembly GCF_055883805.1). Classification (NCBI taxonomy): domain Eukaryota; kingdom Metazoa; phylum Arthropoda; class Arachnida; order Ixodida; family Ixodidae; genus Amblyomma; species Amblyomma maculatum. The sequence continues at coordinate 186,403,413 of NC_139344.1, forward strand.
AAATAATTTTTATTTCTTCATAACGTGATAACCTTGTCTGTAACCCTCTCCATCTGTATACGGGCCATGAATAAACCTAACTGCACTATTCGGGCCCGCACGAGCATGAAATTTTATCGCAACATATTCCTTGCACTTTCCAGGCACATGCAGCGTGCTCATACTGATTGATCTACTCGCGAAACATGTTACATTACTATGGCATTAAGTTACCAAATAAGTTATCACATAACAATGCAGAAACTTTACAAGTTCTCGCAAAATACATACGTTGACACCGCGGCCTGCAGTCAGGCAACGAGACCTTCGACCGGCAGCTGATGGAAGCATACATAAGCCTTGATTCGAGCAGCTCGGTGGAGCCCAAATGTCTGACGAAAAATTTTTCAATTGCTTAAAATGCCTCATCACGCTGTATCAATGTGGAAGAGTATTCTTGGTTTTTATAAATGTTCTTCCAAACATATTACAGTTTAATCAAATTGTTCGCTGATGACTGTGGGGTATGCAAAACAATTAAGACTCGAACTCATCAAGAAGAAGTGAATGCTAATCTACAAGCAATAGAAAATTGGTGCGCTAAGTATCAAATGGTGCTTAACTGTGACAAATTCGCAGTTATGTCTGCTACTGGGAAGAAGATATACATTTACTCCATCGGAGGTAAGCTAGTTATAAGAGTACAACTGAACAAGTATCTCGGTTTTACTTTCCTTCCGACCTACGCCGGAATACGCACATGGCTAATGTAAGCTCCAATGTACACAAGGTAATTGAGGGGCCATATTCGTAAAATCCGCAGTGCGACTCGCGATGTAAAAATACTCACTTATGACGCCTGATAAAACCTGTAATTGAATATGGAAAAATTTCTTGGGATCCGTACAACGCATCTAGCAAAAAAAAAAAAAGAGAAATTGAAAAAAAAATCAGAAATTTGCTTCCCATTTTCCCTACAATTAATATCACCGAACAGATTCACCGAGCGAATTATGTAAATTTGCAAACTTTAACAGTCTTCAGTATCCAACAAAGAAAGGCTGAAGCTTGTTTTCCTTTTAATTCATGCTCACTGTAATATTGTTGCATCACATTATTTTGCAATACGCCCTAATGAGGATATCGCCATAGCATGCATATTCCGACGTCGCCTCCTCATAATGATAGTTTTAGGTACAGATGTTTTCTTCGAGCTATTAAAGAACAGAACATGCTGCCTGATTCTATGGTAATAAAATTGTTGCCTCGATCAATTTCTAGAAAGTGTGAAATGCATACCTGGACCATAGTACACCAATATAATAGCTCTGCCTGCGTTTTCTGATTTCCTGCAAGATTTTTGTTCCTTCATGTCCAGTTCATTTTCTAGTGTTTTGCGTTATGTCATAGTTGTGAAATGTACCTCCTTTTCTAATGTGCATTTATTCAGTTTTCCACTACTATAACAGCCTGAAAAAGCTAACAGTGTCAATAAATAAAATGAATGAAATGACACATATTTCCAAACCTTTTCAAGACATGAAACGACCAATCGCGCTGCTGCTATTGCAAGCGCATAGCCGATGTTGTTCTGGCAAGAATGTGGCGCCTTGGTGGCGCTACGGAAAGGCGCTACGGAATGTGAGAAAACAACATACTCTGCCAAATTCTCTAGTTTTCACAACACTGTCAAACAATTACCGCTAAAAAAAAAATGAGTTTCCCGTGCAGCTTGCCGTAGGTAGTCTGAAAGCGGATCGCAAAGGCCCACTGTTTCTGCCGCTCATTAATCCACGGCACCTGGAACATCCTGCACCCCGTTACAAAGAAGTTACTACAGTTTTAGGCAGCGCACAACACCGCTTTTCCCGCGATGTGCGCCCTTGTATTGACGAAATAAAGGTCGACACCACGCGCCTGCAAGCAATGCCTGTACAAATGAAACCGCAGACACGACCCAGAAGTCGAAATTCATGGGACAAAGCTTCGCCGTGACGTATGTCCGCCGTAGGTTGACCGCTACCTATTCACTTAATGCAGTTAAATGATTTATTACTGATTTTTTTTTCTCTTGCACTTTCGGTTTCAGTTTCAGCCGTTGAGCGACGGATATGACGTTGTGCATGCGCTTTGATGACGTGGTGATAAACTGACGTATAACCATCGCTTATTTTTTTGTGATTTTAACTTTAAGGTGGCCTTGCGTGAGCCTTGGTGCGAAAAAAATCAACTAAACATCGATAAATATACTGCAATTTTTATATATCTCATGCCCTCATGTACACGACCCATTGACCTTGCACGACCTCAGCGCATCTAGGGCGTCACAGTCATCTTTCGACGGCTGGAACTGAAGCTGCAACTTCATGGAGAAAAAAGTAATGAATTATAAATTACTGCCTGCTTTTCCGCGCGATCCATGTCGCTAGACGTGCTCGATGAATGTGCGGTGCATCACTCCTTAGTCAGAATACACAACGAAGATTTAGTGTCCCCACTCCTCTAAGTATCGACGAAAACGTTCGTGCGATATTTGCTTCCGCATTCACTCGATGGAATCTGACGATTTGGTAGATTTTCTTTAATCCAGAACAACTTGTGCGTTGTAAGTATTGTCTTGTGGGCTATAGCTACTTCGCAATGAATGAATATTTAAGGTGCGCATGGCGCTAAATAAGGCATCACCGTGTTTTTATTTTCAGCTAAATTTTGAATCCCAAATTTGGCCCTAGTGGGGCACTCAATAAGGGCGAAGGGGAGGAGGTGGGGGGGGGGGGGGACGTCAATGTATAGTTACATACATCACACCGATAAAATGATAAAATAACGCCTGTTGCAGATTTAAGTATGTGCTGGGAGTAATGCATGGAAACTTGTTTTTATTTTCACGTTTGCACTGAAATTTTTTGCATTCATCGGCACTGAATGGAACACCACCCAAGGATACAATTCGTTCTTGGCTCTTACATATTGAAAATGCGTGCTGAGGCTGTGGAGATATCAAGCATTTCCCCAAAATTTCATATTGCACGTCACCGACAACTTCTGCATGCCTGTCATTTGTCAACATGATTTTTGCAGCTACTTAATGACTTGGTGTGACCAAAGAGAGCCTTTCAGATACTTGTTTCACTGCGGATCTCGATGTTAACCGCTTGGAAGAATAAACCAAAGGTTCAGCTCACCCACGGAACGCTACCTGTGCAGGGCCGAACATTGGCAAGTGTCAAAACACGATCGACAGGCCTTTGTTTATCAACAGATATGTTCCATTGAAACGCCCTCAAAAACTCCATTTTATTTTGTGACACACGAAGTAAAATTTTAATGAATAGATTTGTTCCCGATAAATCTATCTGGGCCATAATAGTTCTTCAGAAGTACAGCATGTATGTATTGCGCACGTGAAGTGAGGTTGGCGCGTGCAGTACGCGGAAATCAATTTGACATCGCAGGAAGACCTTTTAACTTTGGTGTCATCTTTTTACTCCAGCAGCGCTGCTTCATCACAGCCAAAACGTAATTCTAGACAGCGTGCAAGTAACTTGCTCTGCAGCGTCCTATAGCAAGAAAAAAAAAAAAAAGCTTAAGACAACAGTTTCAGTGTCAAACCTGCGCGTAGAGATGTTATGGCTCCCTGAATGCGGCGATAGCACTTCACGTAGCCAAGTTGGCAGGCAGCTGCGGCCGTCACATTGCGATTTTAAGCATATCTCTAGAAACTGCAATCCTTCAGAACATTGAAACTGAGATAAAAACGCTATGCCCAAAAGAGAAAGCTTACAACCCGTAGACCGGCGCAGCCACACACAGGCTATTCGTATCCTCCGGCTTATACGCTAAGGTATTTTAAAGCCTAGTGAAGCTCTGTGTCCGATTTAGGCGCGCCCCTTGGGCAACGCGCATTGCCTATTCTGATATGAGAGTTCGGGCTATCGGTTAGCCTAACATCATCATCATCATCATCATCATCATCATCATCATCATCATCATCATCATCATCATCATCATCATCATCATCATCATCATCAGCCTGACTATACCCACTGCAAGGCGAAGGGCTCTCCCATATTTCCCCAATGAACCCGGTTCTGTGCTAGCTGCATCCACATAACCCCTGCGAGATAACGAGTTAGCCTAACAAATACATGCAAACGAAGAGAATAAAACAATACACGAGCGCTCTCCTTCTCCTTGTTCTAGCTTTGCTGGTATGCGTTGGCCACTGACCATAGTGACGTTAAGAGGCAAAGAGAGATGAGAGTAGGTTTGAGAACTAGCCCTAGTTCGTGGCACAGTCTAACTGAAACCAAGTTAGAGGAGGTCTGTAACTGGATTGCGTGAAGTACCGGTAATCGATGGTTTGTTTTGCTAGCAGAGTGCACTCGAAGGGGTGTGTGGTGACAAGGGTGGGCAGATCAGCCAAGTAAATTTGCAAGGAGAAGGTGGCCACAGCTCGCACGGGACTGATGGCGGCAACGATCAATGATTAGGAACCTTGACCGGCCAGCGAATTTCGTCAACACTAAGCACTTCACGTTCTACGCCCCTGAAAAATGGCGTTAAAGCAAATCGTGTTTCGGAGGCTTTCAGGCGAACGCGAAAAGGTGTCGTCTACTCGGCAAGGGTGCACTCATCCTCGGCTGCTTTCTACCGCAGGCCCGGGGCAAGATTGTGGTGTTCGACGAGGAATACAGCAGCTACGCGTACACTGTGCTTTACCGCGAGAACGGCGCTGTCGAGGCGGAGCGCGTGGGCGCCGTGGCCGCGCTGGTGCGCTCCGTGACACCCTTCTCAATTGGCAGCCCGCATACGGGCTGGATGAACTACGCTAGAGGCGAGCGCCGCATCCCGTGCGCAGCCATCACCCTAGAGGACGCCCAGCTGTTGCGGAGGATGCAGGACAGAGGTGAGTGCCTGCTGCTTTGTCTCTTTACTGTTCTCCTTCATCCTGCACTATCGCGCCATACCTTCAAAGGTGGAGCTTAAGTGTCCTCCATAATTTTTTTCCTCTCCCCAGAGATATGGGACACCGACTGTGAATGTAGCGGCCACAGCAGCCACAATACATGGCTAATAAGCCAACACTCCTGGATTATAATTGTTTTTGGCAAATGCTGTACACATCTCTCAATTCACTGCATAGGCGCATTTTTGTTTCATAATCAGGCGCATGCAATCGAGTTAATCCTTCCTAATCTCTCCAGTAATTTCTACTAAAGACACCAAAAGCGAAATCAAAAGTGGCCGATGTAATCGACGTGGCGTCAATTAAGCCACATTGATGCCACCATGCTGTCTGTGAGAAGAAGTTCCACGTTATAAAGGCGACGAGGAGCGCTCCTATGTTCCTCTGGATAAACGCGCTCAGATTCTCGACAGCAAAGAAGTAAGTAAGCAGTTTGAAAGAGTACAAAAAACAAGCAGAGCATTATATCCTTAGGATACTAAATGTCCGTTTTTTTTTTTTTTTTTTTTTTTTTTTTTTTTTTTTTCATGCGTGGCGCATCGAGATACGCGCACTCAGCTTTCCGGCATTTCGCAGTGCTGAAAACTGCCCGTCGATTCTTTTCGTCGCTTTCTTGAGCTTATTAACCCTTTCTTTTTCCTGCTCAGGAATCGAGCCGTACGTGCACCTGGTAATGGACGCCGAAAACCTGCCCCTGGCCACATCTCGGAACACGATAGCTGAACTGAACGGCGCAACCAAACCTGAGGAGGTGAACGTCACGCTTACCTTTACTAGGTCATGAGATTGCTCGAGCGTTTGCTCGGACGATGTTAAAAGCATGCTGCATAAAGGCATATTACAGGTATGGACTTGACGCGCGTTGCAAGCAGTAGATGAGGGTGTGCCTCTTGGGATATGGTGCCGCGGTTTCTTGTTAAGTATATACCATATATTTATAAATGGCCTGCAGGCAAGGTTTGTTTTTTTATTTTTTTTTTTTTTGTGGATGTCATTTCACGCGTCAGTTTTTCAGCCGGGACATCCTTTAAGCACGCGAACTACAGGCTCTTTTAGAGGACGTAACTTGCCCTAAGAATGAGAAACGGGATACAAAGTAAACATATTGAATAAATCCTCCAATATTAGAACAAAGGCAGGGGAAACAAGGAGGTGGAAAAATAAGGAGAAACCATCTACAAGACAGCATGCACCTGAAGCCGAGTACATGCACGAAGAGCCTCTCGCATGCGCATACGGTAGCCTCTCGCGCCAAGAGTATCATATTTGTTATAGCATGCCGTGGTATCTAATTAGAGTGTTATGCTGAGGAGCAAGTGCCTCTCCATTGCAAGCTTACAACCTATCGTTGGATGCACCCTTTATGATAGAAGTATTGACCTTAGCCATCTTTGAGTTAAACAAGCGCACACCTTCACGCCATGAAAAAGTGAGTTATGTAGCTACCGCACAACTATGGCCTCCGCATCCTGTATTATTACAGTTATTTCGGCATCACTGGTGAGGTCATTGCGGAGTGGAATTTGGCTATAATTGCGCCCATATTGAGACCTGAAAAGCAGCCAACAAGCTCCGCGTCTTTCCGACCCATCTCTGTACTGAGTTGCGTAAGTATAGCGCATGGAGCGGATGATGTACAAACGCACCATATGCTTCATCATCATCAGCCTGACTATACCCACTGCAGGGCGAAGGCCTCTCTCACATTTCTCCACTTAACCCGGTTCTGTGCTAGCTGCATCCATTTGACCCCTGCGAACTTATTAATCTCATCCGCCCATCTAACTTTGTGCCGCCCCTTGCTACGCTTTCCTTCCCTTGGAATACAGTTTGTTACCCTAAGCGACCATCGGTTATCCCCTCTTCGCACTACATGTCCTGCCCATGTCCATTTCTTCTTAATTTCCACTAGAATGTCGGTAACTTGAGTTATTTCTTTGACCCACTCTGCACGCTTCCTATCTCTTAATGTTATCCCTACCATTTTTCGTTCCATAGCCCTCTGGGTTGTCCTCAACTTAAGTAGAACTCTCTTGGTTAGCCTCCACGTTTCAGCCCCATAGGTGAGTATACAGGTAACATGCAACTGTTATATACTTTCCTCTTTAGCGATACCGGTAAGCTGCTAGTCGTAATCTGCGAGTACTTGCCAAATGCGCTCCATCCCAATCTTATTCTTCTTGTTATTTCCTTTTCATGGTCCGGATCTGCGGTTACAACCTGTCCTAAGTAGACATATTCGCCTACTACTTCCGGTACTTCGCTACCTAATGTAAACTGCTGTTCCTTCCCGAGGCTGTTGAACATTACCTTAGTCTTCTGCATATTGATTTTCAAGCCTACCTTTCTACTTTTCCTGTCTAGGTCATCAGTCATTATTTGCAGTTCATCCCCCGAGTTGCTTAGCAAGGCAATGTCATCAGCAAATCGCAGATTACTGAGGTATTCTCCATCTACCCTTATCCCTAACTGCTCCCATTACAAGTCTCTGAATACTTCCTCTAAGCAAGCTGTGAATAGTACTGGGGAGGTTGTGTCTCCTTGCCTAACACCTTTCTTTATGGGAATTTTGTTACTTTCTTTATGCAGAACTATGGTTCCTGTGCAGCCACTATATATATCTTCCAGCACTTTCACGTACGGCTCGTCTACCCCCTGATTTCGCAATGCCTGCATCACCGCCGAGGTTTAAACTGAGTCAAATGCTTTTTCGTAATCAATGAATGCTATGTATAAGGGCTGGTTATATTCCGAGCATTTTTCTATCACCTGATTGATGGTATGGATATGATCGATAGTAAAGTACCGTTTCCGAAACCCTGCTTGATCCTTTGCTTGATTGCAGTCTAAGGTTGTCCTGATTCTATTAGCGATTACCTTAGTAAATACCTTATACGTAACAGACAGTAAGCTGATTGGTCTGTAAATTTTAAGGTCCTTAGAGTCCCCTTTCTTATGAATGAGGATAATGTTTGCATTCTTCCATGGTTCCGGTACCGTCGATGATACTAGGCACTGCGTATAAAGGGTGGCCAGTTTTTCTAGCACGATATCTCCCCCGTCCTTCAGCAAATCTGTAGTTATCTGATCCTCTCCAGCTGATTTCCCCCTTTTCATAGTTTCTAATGCTTTCTTGACCTCGTCCTTCGCCACTGGTGGAACGTCTGACTGTTTTTCCCTACCGCCAATCTCATTACTGTCCTGACTAGTTTGGCTACTGTAGAGATCTGTATAGAACTCCTCGGCTGCTTTGACTATCTTATCCATATTCGTGATGACGTTGCCCGCCTTGTCCCTTATCGCATACATCTGGTTTTTGTCTATGCCCAATTTCTTCTTTACCGCTTTAAGGCTTCCCCTGTTCTTTACAGCATGCTCAATTTTCTCCATGTTATACTTCCTTATATCGGCCACCTTGCGCTTATTGATTAGCTTTGATATCTCGGCCAATTCGATCCGGTCTGTTGGATTGGAAGCTTTCATACTCTGTCGTTTCTTAATCAAATCTTTCGTCTCCTTAGACAGCTTGCCGGTATCCTCTCTAGCTATCCTACCGCCTACTTCTACCGCGCACTCAGTAATGATATCTCTGAAATTATTGTCCCTTGCTTCTAGGGTAATGTCGCCATCCTCGGTTAGAGCTGAATACCTATTTTGTAGCGAGATCCTGAGCTCTTCTGCCCTCCCCCTCACTGCTAATTCGTTGATGGGTTTCTTTCTTACTAATCTGTTGCGTTCCTTCTTCAGATTTAGGTTAATTTGGGACCTCACCATCCTGTGGCCACTGCATCGCACTTTCCCGATTACCTCTAGATCTTGTATAATGGCGGGGGTTGAACACATTATGAAGTCGATTTCATTTTTAGTACCCCCGTTCGGACGTTTTCATCACCATTTCCGGTTCTTCCGTTTGCTGAAGAAGGTATTCATGACTCGTAAGTTATTGCGCTCTGCAAACTCAATTAGTAACTCCGCCCTGCTATTCTTAGAACCAATGCCATAGTCACCTACTGCCTTGTCTCCTGCCTGCTTTTTCCCTACCTTGGCATTGAGGTCGCCCATTAGTACAGTATACTGCGTCTTTACTTTTCGCATTGCCGATTCTACATCTTCGTAGAAGCTTTCAACTGCCTGGTCATCATAACTACATGTAGGTGCATAGGCCTAATTACGATGCCTGCCACCCTCTTATTAATACTATAGAATTCATCTATAGTATTATTATTGACAGGGAAACCTACTTCTACGTTGTCGCCTCTCTGGTAAACCTCGATAACACAGTACATGCCCATCCTTCACTACAGTATATGCCTCATTCGGCCTCCTAACCTCACTAAGCCCTATGACATCCCATTTCATACCCTCTATTTCCTGTAAGAGCACTACTAAACTGGCTTCACTAGCTAGAGTTCTAGCATTAAACGTTGCCAGAGTCAGTTTCCAATGGCGGCCTGTCCAGCGGAGCCAGGCATTGTCGGTTGTTCCGCAGCCGCTGGTGACTGAGGGCCGGGGTTTTGTGGAGCTTATCATGAGATGCTGCGGCCAATTACTGCACCAGGGTGGCCAACTCCTGTTCTGGTGAGGGAGTGCGTTGCCGGAGGTGTTCACCGGCATCGGGTCGCACCCCAAACCTGTTTATGCAATTCCATCGACACGCGGATTTTTTTTTTCCGGTGGAGAATTGCGCGGCACCGGGAGTTGAACCCCGGTCTTCTTGCTTGCGAGGCGGATGTTCTACCGCTACGCCACCGCTGCTACTGGAATCCACCATATGCTGCTACCATATGCTTACTGAGAGCCAAAATGATAATGAACGAGTCTCGCCAAAATAGTTCTGTGATTGGTAATGTTATCGCCATCATCTCATCGTTCAAAGAGGGCCATCATGACGAGCGCATCTCGACAACTGTCTTTCTTGATATCAAGACCGCTTTTGACCTTGTTTTTCACCTTACCATATTCGCATTCTTGGACAGTTGTGGATTCGGAGAGACGTCATACTAGTGTAATAGAAGCTATTTAAAAGAGTGGCAAATTTTTTATTGCGATAGCAATACTGCGCCAGGTTTCGAGCCGTCGCGTATCCCCGGCGGACGCCGTGTTTGACCTTGAACAGTAACCGCTTCAGCCGAGCTCCGCCAGATGGCGGCACCGTCGGCGCGGCGCGCGCTGCAGCGGCGCCGCTGCCGCGCCAAACAGATGGTTCGCCGCTGCTTCGGCCTCGCCGTGTTTGCTTTGTTATGCAGGCTGCTAAAGAGAGGTGTCAGTGACAAGTTGCGGTAAGGAAGCGAAAACGTGCATAAGAGACAGTGGAAGAACGTGAAGAACGTCGTGCTAATTGCGTCGTGCACAAGATGAAGCTCGGCAACAACGTTCTAGCTCTCCGAGTGCTTTCATCTCGTCAGCTACTGATGAACACATGACTGCTCAGGAACGCCGCAATGCCACCAAGCGAAGACAGCGCGCTGAAGAATCGCCGGAAGAACAGTCGTAACCATTGTGTGTCATGTGTTACTCTATAGCCAAATTATCGAACCACACAAGCTTCGCCACAAGCGAACACAGAAGCGTGCCATGCGGCCATTGCTAACGTAATTTACCAGGCTTAACCAGAGCTAAGCCACTGCCATTTTTTTTACCTCCAAGTGGTCCAACTTTCCTGGACGCAACAGGCAAGGGCGCCCCTCGGACAGTTAGTTGCGCTCAGTAATTTTCTGTTCACTGTCACCTTGGTATATATAACCAGGGAACCTACCGCGGCTACATATTACGATTTACGCCGATATCTGCACCAGGAGCACGTTACGGAGAGAGCGTTACGGAACATGCGGATTTACCTCCTCAAGGTCTTCATGTCTCGCCAGAAAAAAAAAAAAATGTGTTACCATGTGCTTCTCTCTCTCACACACACAAACAAAAAGACGATATCTATTCTCCTCCTAGGTGGACGCAACGTTACTAGAACAAACTGGTGGACGGACATTGCTAACGTGCGATTCCAGCCCAGCAATTCCTTGGCATTGTTGTAAATACCGGATTTCCTACTGTACACCATTTATTAAAATATTTCGCTAGAGAACTGCCACGTGCGTGCGTGCGTGTGTGTGTGCAGTCGTGCGCGTGTCTGTGAGGATGGACACTGTTCTGACAAACCATAACTTCTTGCCTACCTGCCCCCGCGAACAAGTATGCATTGGAAAAAAGCCGGTCTTGTAGAACGACAGTATAACAGTGTTTTTATTATTACTGTCCAGAGGCCGCATTATTACTGCCCAGAGTGGCCCATTATCTCCTCAGCGGACCGCAGCGCAGAATGATTAACCTGAGTGATTTCGTACTGTTGGCCTGTGATGTGTAAGTACCTTGCCGTCAGTGGAGCTTCAGTAAGTATAGTCCAGTAGTCGAAGCAGTAATTGAAAAGTGAAACATTTTCATCTGGATCATTTCGAATATCAAGATTTCGGCAGAAACTCTCTTTTTATGTAGCGCTGTTTTAATAGGCCAAAGCAGCTAACGTTCCGTTACCGTAGTTGCTTATCTGTCGTGCGTATCCAGTTGGTGCGCGCGGACTCAATGCCCCGCCCTCACGAGTGCCTTCGCTGGCATCCTGGTTAGGACGTGTACCTGACCCTAAAACTATGTACAGCCCGAAATCCTAAAGGCAATAGATATTGTGGATGCTAGTACGCTTTATTGTTACAAGGCATGGTGAGTGACTGGAAAAGCATGTAGGTACAATGTATGGCATGAGAAAAGAGCAATGGAATCCGGGCGCTTGTAGGTGGTGCTCGTGAGCGGCCACCTGGACTCGTGGGACGTGGGCCAAGGTGCCATGGATGATGGCGGCGGCGCCTTCATCTCGTGGCGTGCGCTGGCGGTGCTTCGTCAGCTGGGTCTACGGCCGCGGCGCACGCTGCGCGCTCTGCTCTGGACGGGCGAGGAGGAGGGCGTGTGGGGCGGCCGCGCCTACTACGAGCGTCACACTGCGCGCGATCTCAGCAAGCTCAACCTGGTCATGGAGTCTGACCTGGGGACGTTCAAGCCGCTGGGCCTCCGGCTCGCCGCCGCTGACCCACGGGCGCGCTGCATGGTGGCCCAAGTGCTGAGCCTCTTCGACGCCATCAACGCCACGCGGCTGACGCTTGGTCCCGATGGGCCCGACATCCAGCCCTGGGTGGACGCCGGTGTGCCGGGCGCCTCGCTTGACACGGACAATAGGGCGTACTTTTTCTTCCACCACACGGACGGTGACTCCATGACCGTGGAGGACCCGACAAACCTGGATCTGTGCACCGCCTTCTGGGCGGCAACCGCCTACATCTTCGCCGACCTAAGCGAGCGCCTTCCGCGCCCATAGACTGAAGCAATAAAAGATTAGGAGTACACAGAAGCAAAAAAAAAAAAAACGCCATTCATTTAGTGTTCACGCAGCCTGTAGTATAGGCACGGGTCCCTACGATAAGGCTTACTGAATGGTGGAAGCAACTGAAATATAAGACATTGGACGCTGTTGTTCGCTTCATCACGAATGTGAACTTTTAATTGACGAAGCAAAAGGCAATATAGACTTCGCAAAGATGATTGCGCATGCAACCTCAAGGTGCCAGCACTTTATACGATATATGAGCGTCCTGAAAGAAAGATGCATCTGGTGCACGAATACGCGTTCGATGTATGACGCGGAAAATTTGGAACAAAACGCATGCTGTCCGTTGCGCTTTCTTTTTCTTTCAGAAAGTGCACCAAGGAATGGCTGTCGTGGAAAGGGAACGAATCGCACATTGGCCATACTTTTTTAAAACAGAACTGTCGAAACACAAACTGAACCAAATACTGTGAGCACCCGAACGCGGAGGCTCCTGATCTGCCAGGGTGGTATATCATGCACCGAGAGCCAATGTCGGCAAACATTGTCATTTGGCTCGAAGTCATACCGATGCGCTGAAAAGCGCATGCAAGTAAGGATATGAAAGCTGCAAATTCATTTAGTTTTCATCGACAGTTATTCAGCAAAATTTGTATGTGTATAAAAAAAGTGTTTGAGGCCGCGGCCACCACCACCGCGTAACGCATTCGGTATAGGTTGATGTGTGTTAAATGCATACGGAGAAGTCTACACGGCCGCTCGCTCGATGTTCGAGATCAAAAGTGAAAACTGTGAAAACAGTGCAGGTAAATAGCGCTGCTTTCTTTTTCTTTTTTTGTCGTGCTCCTAAGCTTTTGACGGATCGAAACATTCAATTTTCGCTTTCGTCGAAGAAGATATTGACATTGCTTTTTTTTTAAATGTATACCTTACGTTCTATCTGGCGTGTGCAGATGCCATCAAAGTGGAAGTATAGTCTACCATTCCAACGTGGGTGTCACCAAACTAAAGCGGAGCCCTAGAGCGGCGAACAGCCCAATTTTTTCCGACGCGTGCTGCGTTTTACTTCTGATGGGAAACTTCCATTATTGCAGGGGCAGATTCATGGTCACTCTTGGAGAAAGCGCTCTTTTGGGAGAAGGGGGAGAGGAAGGGAGAGGTTTCATTTAAACCGTTTACTTCTCTGACCTTTTTTGCTTTATCGAAAATGGTTTCAGAATGATTTGGCAAGTAAAATGTCTCGTCTGCGGCGAACTCCTCCTCCTGTAAATCCGCCACAGAATTAAATCGGCTGGAAGAGTAAATAGACTAGGCAAGGACTTAAATGTTTTTCGCAGTCTGGTTTAACAGTGCAGAAAGAAAATAAGCCGCAATAAAGAGCTGTCTAGGACGCCTAGCGTCTACTGATAGAGCAATCCAATTCTTCTGTGCTAGGTTTCATGAACAGAAATTTGTTATCCGCTACCGTGATCCACTTACTCTTCCCTCCGAAGCCCACATATTCGACGGTGACAAATAGACATACGTAATAGAGCTTCAGTCAAGATTTTGAGCTCAAGAGCACGAAGAAAGGAATCTGCTACAGGAGTAACCACAGTTGCATACTCTGAATCCACAAGGTCTGACGTCAGAAATGCAGATTCTGCTATTCACCTAGCATAATTGTAAGGGATCCAGGTTTAACATCAATTTGAACCATGATATAGCTTATTACCGTCTTATTTGAGAAATCAACGAAACCAGCATATTTAAAGGCTGCTGCTGCGGATGTAAACAATGACCACCACAACGTAGCCCTCATTCTTGACACGTAAGAAGCTCATAAGCGCCCGCCTACGTTTGCGCATATAGACTGCCACTGTAGCACGGCAAATTAAGCCTGTTCAGATACCACAGCTATACATTCTGCGATAGCAGGTATAAAACGCAAAGGCGAAAATTCTAGTTTTATGGATTTTTGGTTAACTGAGAATTTTATCGGTAAAATTCAAGCATGCAATACTGGATCCGCATTCCAGGCCGCGTTTACAGGGATTCTGGTCGTGTACTTGAAGTTGGAATCCGACCAAAGGACACCAATGAATTAAGTGCAAATTAAGGCCTGGTGTCATTCGTTTGCCACTGTGTGCAAGGTACGTGTCTCTGTACCTTGCACACAGTCTTTTAGTTTGAGAGCCACAGAGGCTCTCAAACTAAAAGAATATAAAAACGTATAAAAACATTAAAAAAAAAACGTGATGAACGACCTTCAAAAATGTAACAAGAACAGGAGAAAAAAAGTAATGTTACTTTTTTCTCAAATGGAGCTTCAACTGGCCAGAATGATCAATACGTGAAATCGGGACTCGCAAAAATAGTGAAAAGTCGCAGAAGATAAGGAACTAGACTTATTATAAGCAGAAAACGAAAACATTGGTAGAAAATCGGGCTGGTGCATAGTGCACTGTCGAGTATTTTGAAGAGGGCACTAGCAAAGCTAAAAGTGGCTCGAAGACAAGTAAATCGTCTGACGTATGGTACTGTCACAAGCTGCCTCACCTATACAGCGGCAGTTGCGGGACCTTCTACCTCAGATATAGAGCGAAACTCACGGGACCTCGCTGCTCCTCTGAGCAGGATTCGACAAGCCGGCGGGGCAGCCATCGCGCGTCCATGACGCGGGCACAGCGCAGCAAGCCGAGTGTATAAAATGACAGACCGCAGCAAGCCCGTGCCAGTGTGCTCTGGGAAGATTCAGTCTTCCGGGCCTCTCTCGCGGCCGCTCTGCGAAAGCGTCTTGTGTTTCACCGGGCCCGCGATCGACGCATCTTTCTCCTCACCTGCACGGCCGCCGCTACCGATCAGTTCAGCCTTCGACGCCTCAGCTAACAAGAAAGCCGTGAGGATTCCATTTCGCCACAGGCTGTTGTTTAATCGAACATTAGTTTCGCCTTTGTTAACCTTTACCTGACTTAGTAATATTTTTACGCTGTGTTTTCTATCTAACCCTTGCCCATATCTATTATACCTAGAATACTTGCTTTATTATCTTTATAGTCATCTTTTATTGCAATGTTTTGTTCATTGTCGAGTTTTCCTCTTGTCGTTTAACTAGTCTTTCTATCAATATCTTGTCGTGGCATTTTTTTTTTTATGGTACTCTATTATTATGCAGTGTAATTTGGACTACAATTTATAAACATTCAATTGTTTGTAAAAGAAAGCACCTTTTTTTTTTTTAACTTATTCCTGAATCACACACCTACACACGTACTTCACGGGTTTACCGGCCTAACTTTTAAATGTGTTCGCAAATCTTATAGAGGAACGACGGTTAACCGCAAAGGTGATCCCGCGCCTCTGTTGACCGTAAAGGCGGGAGTTTGTGACAGGTACGTCCCGTCTGACGTGCGACAAAACTTCAAACCGCAGCTTTAACTGCATGCCGCGCAAAACGTTCCCTACTTCTGCATAGGGCGCCTTTTTTACAGGCGTTATATCGTGAGCTTTGATTTTTGTTTCGTTTTTATGGATTGGCTATGTACTTGCGCGTGTACTTGTTTAATGGCTGCATGTGTCTCGTGTTCCAAACCTACAAATACGTGCGCTCAGTAAATAAACGTCAGTCTTGTTATGGTCACATCAAACTAATCTCGGCTCTTAGTTACGGTCCACCTGCTCGACAAAACAATGGATGAACGGCTGCGAATAGCACAGCGCAGTCAAGAACTCTGGCGTCCATCGGACCCGAAAGGTTTCGGCCTCAAGGACTGAGGGACTTGTCCCCTGCGCTAGCGTTATTCGGGTGACGTTACGAGTAGGCGGGTGATTGTGGTGCCATTATTACGTAACTTTTTTCCCTCCCCTCCCACCACGGATAACGGTAGAAAGAGAACTTTCGGTACTTGTCCGCACATTATTCCGACTCTAGAGTATTCGATGTTCACTCGACTGTGCTCAAACATGTCTGTTCCCTTTTCAGTGCATACAAAACTGATAGCCAAGCGATACCGCCTTGACATCTTTGGCAGATACGTACTAGTTGCTCATCAGAGGACTCCTGCCACCCGCACAGCCAGTAAGTGAATACAATCCGAAAGGGTGGTTTTTATCCCATTCAATGAGAAACTTCAGCAACGAAAAAAGTGTATCCGCGAAAACTATTCGTTCATGCTCTTCGTTACTGTCAATCAGCTTTGACGGAATCTCATTAGGCCTTGATTTCATGCGTATCAGGGCGTCTAAGCTAAGTTCACTGGATTCTTTGCCTTTTGTCTTATTACTTTTATTTTCTATTTCTTTTTATTTGCCATGAGGACGTTTTAGTGCCTTTCGTCACCTATACTGCTATCCACGTAATGGGTACAGTATTTTTCGTCTAATTTCTTTTCAGGTTTCTTATGTAGCTATTCGCTTCACCAACGTGTGCGCCTTGCGCAAACGATTCCCCTGCAATCAGGAGAGAGGAGGGGGGGGGGGGGGGGCTAATGCATCCACATGAGCCCCCGGCGCGCTGCTTCCGTGGGCCCGCGCCAGCCGCTCCGATTGCGTTACTGGCGCATCGCCCAGCAACGTTCCTGCAGACCGGCACTGAGACGTTTCAGATAAGAGCTTCTGGATCGAGTGTCGCGACAACTGTGGCAGCGCTTATCGAAAGGGTGCAAGCCAATGGCCGTCCCTGCGCGGTTGGCTGTGAACGCCGCCGTCGCTGGCACACTGTACAGGACTTGCTATAGTCAGCCATGGCGAGCCTCGCCGTGCTACCCTTGCTCTTCTCGGCGTTGTTTTCGAGGGGTGGTACCCCGGTGTGCGAACTGTCTGTGGAACTCATAGCGGAAATTGACGGCTATGAACCGCTGGTGCGGCGCATCTTGTCAGCCTTCGACGCAGGTCCGCAGTCTGGCACTACGTACCGGGCGCTAGCCGACTTCGCCGACCGGTTCGGCCCACGCCTGGTGGGCACGGACAGCCTGGAAGCGGCCATCGACCATCTCGTGTCGGAGCTGCGCGCCGCCGGAGTGGACCGCGTGCAGACGGAGCCCGTGACCACGCCAGTGTGGCTCCGTGGCGGTGAGCGGGCCGCGCTGCTGAAGCCCCGCCATGTGCCGCTAGCGGTTCTGGGCCTCGGGGGCTCGGTGGCCACGCCACCTGGGGGCCTCGAGGCTCCGGTGCTTGTGGTACGCTCCTTTGAGGAACTCGACGCGCGCCGCCAAGAGGTGAGGTCCTAGCTGTAAATATAATACATATAATATTATAATTATTATAATATTATAATATTATTATAATACATATATAATAATGAAGTTCCCTGCATTCGTGGCCGAAGGCAAGAAATGTTTTAGCATCGCAAATTGGACAAGTTAAAACAGCACCAACACACCGTGCAGAGGTGGTGAATGTGACGACTCGAACGCAGGAATTTGTCATAAAATTTCGTCGGCGATCTGTTTGACCGAAGCGGAGCAAAACTAAAACCGCCCCAATGCAACGTTTGACTCGTACTGCAACTCCTGTTGCCATTAAAATATCTCTCTCTCTCTCTTCCTGCAACACTTCGGTCGGCTGTTGATAAATGAAATCGATGCTTTAAAAAAACTGGGCACAGTAAATAAAAAAAAAAAACGTGACTGGATTACCAAGTAAACTGAAGCATGCAGCAGGTTAATTTCATGCAAGCTAGGTGTGATTCTCTTAATCATGGGCACCTTTTGCTCTGAAATCGGTGCGCACATGTAGTAATCAGTTTGTCGTTCCTTCATATGATGGCGACAACCGATGCGGGCACAGCGCACAGTGCTCAAGGTTCTTCTTATTTGTGGCTGCCGCTTCAAAGTTGCACATAGTGCCGAAAAAGCACTGCGGTATACAACGCGCATCAAAAAAGTACTGGCAATGGGGCCACAAACACCGGTGAGCCCTCGACACGCGTCCTTTTTGCGCCTAGAGTAGTTCGCATTCCGAATTTCTATGTACATTGGTTTTATGCTTCCTTAATTGTGCTCCTTATTGTGAGGGCCTCATGCGTTCTCCCCCTTCCTGAATTAGACAAGCCACAAGTTCAGCCCCAATTGTCTTCCTCCCACGTATACATCAAATCGCATTAGTATAGAAGGGCTGAGGTCATTTATTATCACGAATACAGTGCGTCGATTTTCGGACAGACAGATGCTGATTTCTTTTTTTGCCATCACTATCAATCAGTAGGAGCGGCTTTACTTGCTTTACGACGTGTTCTCATCTCCGTAATCCTTCAATACAAAAATTTGTCTCAGTGCGACCTGTTCACACTGGGTCGGTGCATTCATGAGTGCCTCATCCAGACTACCTTAAACTTAGTGGTTTAGCATGGCGGAAGCACCTGCTGCCGACTGCATCAAAGGGAAAGCTATTTCACGAGGCAGATATATAGTTCAAAATTCAAAACAGCCGGGAGCGCCAGCGGCTGGAGGTGCACGCAGTGTAACGCCCTTCTCTTGCGCGGCTGCTGCGTCCAGGTGAACGGCACCATCGTGCTCTTTAATCCCGAGTGGACCGACTACTGGCAGTACGTCCCGTACCGCAGGAAGGGACCCTCCCGGGCCGCCAGGTATGAGCGCCTCTCCCACTCACTTGGCGACGCGTTTATGTCTCACGCGGTCGCCATTTACACACTTTATTTAAGGCACAGATTGAGATAGCTCATCATGCCCAACTTTAAGGGCTCCCATCGCATCGAAATCTATCAACGTCAGCCCTCAAATTGCCTACATCGTCCCCGATACTGCGCGGCAAACGCCTTTGATATATCGACGTGAATACATGAGCAAGCTGCGCATGCAGTGAAGCTCTTTTGTAGCCATGTAGTATTTCTCGCGCCTCACAATTGTCACACACAAGCTGTCCTTGAAGAGCGACTGACAAGCCCGTCCAGTGTGGTGCTACTATGACATGCGGGCACGCGGCACAGGTATGGAGCCGTGGCGACCCTTGTGCGTTCTGCGACACCGGATTCCCTCTACACGCCGCACACCGGCATGTTGGCCTACGAGTCCGGAGACCCCGAGATACCGGCAGCCGCTGTCACCATCGAGGACGCCAATTTCCTGACTCGGCTCGTGGAACGGGGTGAGTTTCAATGGACAGAACCAACTCTCGGGCTTGTACTCGCGTAATCGAGTTTGCGAGAGAGGTTGATGAAAACGTACGATGCCGAAGCTGTGCGGCCGCAACTTTATGCCGCTTGCTGTGCTAGTAAGACTATATTTAGTGCTGCTGTTGTCGTCGCCGTTTAAAATGTATTAGCATGCAGCCATAAATATGCGCTTTCTGTTATTGATTTCTGTGCCACGTCCGAGCAAAAGGCCCCGTAAACCGTAAAAGCGGATCTCGGGAACCTTGTTTTTTCTGTGAAAGCTCATTATTGGGAGGCCAACTGTAGCCACTATATAACTGAAACCTGTGGTAGTTTCGAACACCGACCCAAGCGGATTGGTGCAAGGAAGGGTGAGACAAGCCAATTCAGGGCAGGAAAGAAGAGAGAAAAGAAAGGAAGCACAGAGGAAGAAGATAGTAAATAAGAAGAAAAAAAATGAGCGGGTGCCATTGTAGAAAGAACAATTGAAAGAGTCCCCCTCAACAGCTATTAAACAACTCGAACAATTTACAAAGACAATACATAGACATCACTCAGGAGATGCATGCTTTCAATTAGGAAATAATGAAACGCATCCAGATGCATTGAACACAGGAGATACTCTGGATATTTATCAGATTAAAGCAGGAGCTCTCACGCACCAAGACCTGAGCAATACAACTCCCCTCCACTTCCCCTCTTCACTTGTCTCATTCTTAATCTCTAATCTCCGCTCTTCCTATCTTGTTATCCTCTACAAGAAGTACCTGCGTTTTGATTCCCTGAGCCCTTACCCCTTCCTTATATTTTCACAAGCTTGGAGGAGGTGTCTCTTAGGACAGTGGCCGGGGCGGCTTGCATCCCTTCGGGGCCGTGCGGACGGGGCTTTATGGAAGCTGCAGGGCCGGATACGTGCCCTATATGTTGTACGCCGGCTGCCCAGGAGGACACTCACCCCCTTTTGTGGACGACTCTAGGAACACAGGCCTTAAGAACAAAAGATTGCAGAATGTTAGACATTATTGCTACAGGGTTGGAAAACCTGTCAATGTGACTGAGACCTATAAGAGTTCTAGTTTAACCACACCGTCATCGTATGCTACATGGCAAGGTTTGCGTTTCAAAAAATGATGTAATCTCTGTATGATGCCTCTAATCGATTGTAGCCATTGCCTAATTTAGCCAATATTTCGTTTTTCTCGCTTCACTAGTTCTTTTTGCTGAAACTAGCGTCAGTCGCTGATGTAACTTCATCTGACTCGTTGGACATGACACAATCATGTCCATGTGATTTCAATAAGAGAAATTGGTTATATTTTTAGTGTCATCATTGCGGCTGCTGCGGCTGCTGCTGCTGCTCGTAAGATTTTAAGTCATGAGTCTTCGCCGAGGCCTCAATCGATTGGAGCTGTGGTTAATTTCCAGACACTGGCACTTTTGTTGATGGGATGCGAACCCTTGAGGCCGTTTTGTAATGGGAAAAGTTCATTATCGTCCGCCTCTTTGGGTATACTGATTGGTCGGCTGTCATGACTACGCAGAGCAAGGAATCCGGTTAAACGACGAAACAAACTTAGACACGGCAAATTTTGTTAAGCCCATGAAACCCTTTCTGTCACCGCAAGTTCATATTTCTGGCACACTTTTTAATTGTCAGGCAGCTGTGTGATATTGTAAGATAATGCTGTACACATATGTTGGTGGGAATGGTCGAAGATTCTGATGCGTGGCAAGAATCTTTTAAAACTATCTTACGAAGCCAATAGTATACTCTTTTGAATATTATTGGTAGGCAACTATGGAACGCTGCGAGATACTTTTAGGAACACATTGGTAGAAAAACGTAAGCTTCCGATATGTGCCAGAAGGTTTCTTTCTGAAGTGTGCCCTGTGTTCACAGGGAGTAATTAGAATTGCCGTATAATATAGAACATGTATACGTATATATATATATATATATATATTGGTTGTTATGATATGGCTATAAATTTGTGCAAAATTACGTGAAAAAACTCTTTCGCACATTATGCTCAATATGTTATTGCATGTGAGCTGGTTTTGTGAAAGTGGAGGCCAACGAGTTTGCTTCCAGGGCTTACAGCTGAAAGCTTACAACTGTTCGGTGTGTGCCACAGCATCCCCCAACAAAAAAAAAAGTATAAGCAAACCCTGTACAGTTTGTTTTTGATGGAGGGTCCATGCATGCTCGCGATGGGAAAGAATGCCGTTCGACTTAAGCATTTTTCTCTCCGTAACTGAACAGACTCCAACGTGGTTGTGCACCTGGATATGAACAACACTCACACGGACGGGCTGTCTAGGAACATTGTCGCAGACATCGTGGGTTCGGAATTTCCGGATCAGGTAATCGGGAAACTCAGGAAATGAACTTCTCGGTCTTTCTCTCACCTTCTTCTAAGGAACTGCGGTGTAGCGGAACGTTGCCATAATATAACATTGCAGCGTGTAAGATTTATGCAAGCTCTTTCAGGGAAGGTGAACCGCAATGCACAAAACTTGATTTTTCGAGATACGAGATTGCATTTGCGGCCTCGAAATACCAGTGTCGGTGGAAATCACAAAGTAATTTATTCATGTTAACCAGTATGTTGATTAGCTGATATGTAGTTTTTGCCTATTTCAACAGTGCGCTTTGTTTCAATGTTGGCAGCCATTGGTTCAGTGCTTAAGGCGCTCGACTACTGTGCCCAAGAATGCGGGATCGAATCCCGGCCTTAGCGGCCGTTTTTCGATGGAGACGATAAGCTAGGCGTGCGTGTGCTGTGCAACAAGATTTGCCGGGCTAGTTGGTTCATATTGAAATTGGGTTAACTGTGCGAAAAAGTAGGACAACAGGAAGAAACGTGTGTGTTTCTTCCTGTTATCCTACTTGTATGCGAAACTGTACAGGTTTCGTTTTCTGGACGCATTATACGGTGGCGGCTCGACTTAGAAACAATGGCCGTTCAAAATTTAGGTCGTAGCGGGCGCTTGGAAGTTGAATTAATCAGTGGTAATTACCAAGAATTTATCATTCGTGTGGACTCGTTGCTGCAATTATATTTTTCTGAAAATCTATCCTTGTTTGCCGACTGGGAAATATTCAAGTAGGAAGTACGCGCAATATCTATTGAATTTGGCTCTCTTAAATCATTCCGTATACGAAAAAGCAGGAGCAACCACTTAACAAAGGCTTATGCAACTTGTATGAAGTATAAAGTGCATCTCCTTATATATGGGTAAAATTGCTAGTTTCAAAAGTGAGCTTACAGAGGTATGATGCGGAGCGATACAGCAGTAAAAATTAAAATTGGTTTTTAAGAAAGGAAAGGCGTAGTACCTGTCACACTTGTTTATGTGGACACCTGAATCGCCCCTAGAGAGAAAGGAGGAAGGGAGGAAGGTGTGCCGTACAGGAGGGCTCTGGAATAATAATTGGACCACCTGGGGTTCTTTGACCTGCACATACCATCGTACAGCAGACGGGCGCCTTTGCGTTTCATCTCAATCGAAACGCGGCCGCCGCGGTTGGGTTCGAACCCGGGAACCCCGGTTCAGCAGCAGACTTTATTACCCACTGAGCCACCGTGGCGGGTCAGTACAGGAGTGTTAAATCTTGTTCTAAGTGTTCTTTGCACTGGGAACTCCCAACGCGACAAGCTTTGGTTGATAAATACCATCATGCGACAGCAAAAGTGATCCCGTGAAATAGCATCCGTATTTGTGGATTATTACTCGACGTCATTTAGTGCCACCCCAGATATGCGAAATTCGGACATTGTCATGCATTTCACATTCCCGGTGGCGCCTTTGTCAGAATGTTATTGTTATATAATTCGCAGCTGTTTCATGCGGCAGGACGTGAAACTAGCAATCCATCAGTTGCCTCCCTCAAAAACGCCTGAGGGGTTTTCGAGTGATTTTACGAATCTTTTAAAACTGTTCTCACTGATATCCTGCCAGTCATCTGCACGATGAGTTTTGACCTCGAGGCCCTTGCTAAGCTTCTAGAAAATGACACAGCTTCAAAGGGTGCTCATGAAGTAAAACTGTGCTCAGTGGAAAGCTATAGGCTAATCCCGTTGGCAAATGAGGATCACAAACTTTTCGCCTAAATTTATCAAATCGCCCACAGTTCGCAATGTCGGTTCTCGTTGGCCCTCACTACACGTGCAGCTTGAGGGGCTGCACCACTTAAAGTAATGCACACATTGCGCGCAATCCTCGAATCATGCTCCTGCTCTCATAATCAGGTTGCTTTATTTCAGGTCGACCTCGCAAAAGCATTTCATCGTGTTTACCACTCAGTCCTGTTTTCTAGAGCGAGCGTGTTGTGGGGGTCCATTTTACTAAAGAGTAGGAACTGTGCTACGGTAATTAGTCGATTCGCCTAATTGTAAATAGGCATCTTTTAAGCACCGTTCCGATCCAGTTTTCTATGAAGCAAGTTTGTCCGATGTCTTTGCTTCTTTTTGCTCTTTATCTGAAGTCATTTTGAGCGTTTTACCCAATAGTAATATCCATGGCCTCCGTCTTCCTAAAAAATGAGGTCCGAGTGCTTGAATATGCCGATGATCTTACTTATTTCTGCCCTGACAAGCCCACCTTCGACAAAGTGGTATCCAGAATAGAAGACTTTGGCATCGTCTTGTGTGCTCAGATGAATCACCCCAAAAGTTTTGGCCTTTGGTTTGGTTAATGGGCCTCAAAACTGCTCCTATATAATGAAACAGAACGGTCATGTGCGCCAAGTAAACATCTGGGCGTTCCACTGCATGCATTTTGTCGAGTACACATTACTGGAGAGAGCGAATTCCGGAAGTTCAGCCTTATGCTTATACTCATGTCCACTATCAACTTTTAATATTTGGTCGGGCCTATAGGCCTGCAACATGTTTCTAGTGACAAAAACGTTTGTTATGCTCCGTCTTCCACAGTTGTGTAGACGTTATATCCAGCGTGTTCACCGAATATTTGCGAAATTAATTTTTCATCAAATCTTGAATCGACCAGACGTGATTGCGCACAGGAGTTGGGCTTAGTGCACCTGTATGGGAGGCAGTCAGTTGCCGTTTCTCACGTGCAGGGAACTAATAGAATACTTCAGATTAGGAAGAAGACGATACGCAGAACCACACAAAGACCTCAGCAGACAGGAGGCAGTAAGGAACATACAGGCTAGGAAATTCCCAAACCTAGCAAAGTACCACAAATTTTGGCCCGAAAAATTCAAAAATAACACAATCACTGCATGCGGTGAAGTCTCGGACATCCTGCGCATGATATGGAACTGCAAAGAGCAATTAGAGAAATATAAAGTTCGACCGCTCAGCCAAGCGGAGTGGGAGGCAGAGCTGGCCCACACGGGTCTCTCTGAGCAGCGCAGCCTGCTCACCGTGGGCCTCGGAGGCAGCCCAAGCCAATGGTATCCTGGACTGAGGAAATCACCCACGCAATTCCGTCAACCAATTAAAGTTCACTCTCTCTCTCTCTTCTTCTTCTTCTTTCGCTACTGTTCCCATCTGATTATTAAAGCATTCTCGCAAGTTAACTTCATGGATGTGCTTCAACTTCAAGAAACCAATAAGTGGTTTCGTCAAATTTTACTGATCGCCACGGTTTAGAAGGATTTATGCAAGGTGTTTATGCTTCAGTGAAATTAGTTGGTTCTCGAATGAGTATTTATATTTTATTTCTCGCAAGAGGCTTTACACGATAACGATGCTCTTTCCGCCGCCACTGTATCGTTCTTTATACTTTGGTCTTAAGGGCCATAATGTGCTAAAGCGGCTGCGCGAAATGCCCATTCCTCCTTGGACGAAGACTTTTTGTTATCAAATTTCTCACCGATTCTTTCCCTGTAAACGCACGTCACCGTAGGAAAAATGCTTTATCTTCTGTCAACTTGCTTTATCTTCTGTCAAAAAAAAAAAAGAACATTGCTTCATTAGTTGCAAAGACGCAATTTTCTTTTGGGGCGTGTTGCAAAGAGCTATAAGAAATACTTCGTGCTAAATTCATGCGATGTGCAATATCTTGCAGTCATGCAATCTGATTACGAACCCTATGATATGATGCTTCTTTTTGGACTCCATAGCTTGTGGGAGAAAGGCATTTCGGACCGCAACGTTGAGCCTGTTGTTCCACCAAGAATTCGCTTTAGCCGAATGATTGGCTTCCGCTGTTGATACGGTGCTTACCTTTGCCGCATTTTTAGCGCGAAAACACTCATGCCGCTCACCACTACCGACCAAGAATCTTGTCCGATCCTGTTTGTGCCGTCGTTGTGATTAGTTAAATTAGTTAATCTGTTTCGTGAGGTCACAACCACATGGCCTCGCGCCGATAATTCAATCTCGATATAATGGCTCTAACGCGCGAGTCTCTCCGACGTATCTTTCAAGTTCGACAGCCAACAGAGAAAGTGACGGAGCCTATGACTGAGCATTGACTGACCATTTCCTTTTGTGGGGCTTACACACTAATAAGAAAGCCGTCAAGGAGGATAACGAGCTGGTGAGGTTCGAACCCAAGCACTCAGGTTCAGTAGCCGACCATCTTAATCTCTCAGCCACCACGAAGGGTGCTTCCGATCGTTTGGGTGCAAGTTGGGTAAAGGTGGTGGTAGTAGTGGTAGTGGTTATTTATCGTATATACAAAAGGAAAGGAAAGATGTTTGCCAGCCCCGGTATCTGCTATCTGATATCTGAAGCACCTGAACGAGGACGGCGGAAATAAAGGGATAGTGAGGAAAAGGTAGAAGAAATCAAAGAGGTGAGCGATAGGGAGAAAGAAAAGGGTAGGCAAAAATAAAAGAAATATATATACTATGGTACAGTATACAGTAGTTTGCTTGAGGCCCACCCGCAAATGTCCACGGCCGGTCTCGAGGGAGAGAGCGCTTCTCTTCTCTGAAATGTCTTAGGTCACTGAGCACTCGGCAAAGTTGGGTAAAGCCCACGCCGTTTGACGCGGGGGTTCCCAGATGGCGCTACATACCCATGGCCTCCGCGATTAAGAGCGTCGTTGCACCGGAGCTGATCTCAGAGGCCAAGCTTGAACGCATAAAGTTACTATAAGGATTGAACTCCGGTCATCGGACTCTTCAGAATGGGGCCACATGTACGACTGAAACTGCAGCTTCCAGTGCTTTCACACTATAATCGGTTTAAAAAAGATAACCCCTGCCGATGTTTTAGTTGGCTTTTCTAAAAAGATAGTGCAGCCACGGCCGCTCGATGGAAGCGGCCGTGGTGCAGCTCAGCAATGGCTGAGTGCTTCTACCTGTAAAAAAAAAAAAAAAAAAAAAAAAGAAAAAAAAAAGTTATAAATGCCATTTTTGGAAAAAAGATACTTTGTGGCCTATGTGTTGCGTGCCCGCCTGTCACGCAGTGGGTCTTCGAACACCAATGGTGACAAATTTATTTTATTAAATTGCGTATTTTCTCCGACACATTTTCTCATTGATTCTGGGTTACGGCGACAGCTGCGCCTTTTCACAGAACAAGCTGTGATGCTATCACGGTATAAAGCTCGGTAAAGTTAGTGCTTGTCTTGTCTTGTCTCAGTCTCATTTGTTCGGGTTCACCGCGCTTCCGCCCTCCATGAATCTTGACTTGGTTCTATTTTTTAGGTTTAACGTCCCGAAGTGACTGAGGTGCTATGGAGAACACCGTAGTGGAGGGCTCCGGACAATTTCGACCATCTGGGTTTTCTTAACTTTAGGAAGCATTGGATAACATACGGGCACCTTGTCGAGCGCCTTATCACTGAGCCAGTGCGGATTTAGTACCGTAACCTTTATTGCAAGTTCATGTCCTTCGACACATCACTCAAACCTGCTGTAAGTTACGAGTGTCCGAATTTCGCAAACTTCAATGCAAAATATCATCTCACTACATTACTTACCTGAAAAAAAAAAGTTATTTACCTAATAATGTTACCTCTATAACTGGCTACACGATAATCGCATGATCCGGCGAGCATTTCTTTTGTTAATACTTGATAATGGTATCTGTTAAAATATTTGTTTTGGTAATCGATGCCAAATAATAAACTGTGCGCTGCCGCTCCTCAGTGGGACATGCTTTCTGACCACAGCAATAAGCCTGCGTCTGTCACAGCGTTCTGTTCTTGTTCATTGTAACAGCGTTGTTCATATATAGCAACGACTTTCTTACCGCTCTACACTGAATTAGAGGAGACACAGAAGGAGACGCGTTACCACTGACCGTTGGACTTCGGAGCCCCATGAAGAGGGTTCGAACATCTCTTTTAATCTAGATGCCATAGTGAATGCGGCTGTGTATCGTGTCATTGTTGCCGTGCTACAGAGCCGATGCGTCGTGCTGCATACTGCGGCGAGTGTTTGGCTCAGCGCAACGCGCGTGTCGTGCAGTACGTAATAGTGGGTGCGCACACGGACAGCTGGGACGTCGGTCAAGGCGTGGTGGACGACGCGGGCGGAGTGTTCATCGGCCTGGCGGTGATGGCGCAGCTACGTCGCATGGGCTTGCGGCCGCGGCGCACGCTGCGCCTGGTGCTGTGGACAGCCGAGGAGAACGGACTGTGGGGCGCCGCCGAGTTCGTGCACCGGCACCGGCACGAGATGGACGCCGTTTCTCTCGCCCTCGAGTCCGACCAGGGCACGTTCGCACCCGTTGGCCTCACCACGGGCGGTGGCAGCAATGTCACAATGTGTATTCTGCGCCGGCTGCTGGCGCTTACGGCGCCCGTCGGGGCTACGCGACTCGAGCCCGACCGCGGCCGTGGCTCAGATGTCACGAAGATGGCTGAGCTTGGCGTGCCAGTGTCCTTGCTGCTGAACCGCAACGAGCGTTACTTTCACTACCATCATAGCCCCGCCGACACAGTGAGTGCCTACAGCAGCCGTGACTTGGACCTGTGCGCGGCATTCTGGACAGCTGTCGCCTTTGTAGTCGCCGACTTACGGGCCATGCTGCCGCGGGCGTGAGTGCGAGATGACGGCTGCTTTGTCTCCGCCGCTACAAGGGTGGCCGTGTGAGGGCAGCAGCGTGCCCACCAGCGAACACAAAGTGAGGCGTGGCATGCGCCACATGGAGTAGCGGTTCTTGGTGACCGACAGGGAGGAAGTGCCTTTCACTGTCACTCATCTTTTGCATGCATTACAGCAGCTGCTGGGTCCTACGCGGAAGCGTATGCTCTCTATATTCCCACCATAAAAAACTTGCTAGCTAGTAGATGCGCGACAAAAATAAAAGCGTT
The DNA here is from genome assembly GCF_055883805.1 of Amblyomma maculatum. NCBI lineage: Eukaryota > Metazoa > Arthropoda > Arachnida > Ixodida > Ixodidae > Amblyomma > Amblyomma maculatum. The sequence goes on from NC_139344.1 coordinate 186,432,063, forward strand.
TTCACTGTGCAGTCGATGCTGACATTTGATGGGCTGCAGGTACTTGCTGCGGCGGTGAGTCGGGGCTTGGTTCGGGACCGCGGAGCAGGCGGCCCATGAACAATATCTAAATATTACGGGCACACACACGCGTGCACCCCTCCCCCCTTTATTGGCATGGTAATTGGTGGTGCTTATTTCGTCATATAGAGTGCAAGCTCCACCACTGGTGGAACAAGAGGAAAGAGATCTGTGCCCGTCCTGTCCGTGTCTATCTTTGTATTCATCTCTGTTAGCCCTTTAGAACATTTCCGTTTAGTTTAGGAGGGGTAAAGACCACGTTAAGTAATGTGGGGACGAGGATGAAGCTCTGGGACACACCACGGTTTGAGATAAAGTGACGAAAATGCTTCCCGTGCGCACATACACTGAATGTTCTCTTTGTTAAAAGGAACAAATTGAGTGAAGAAAGCGATTCTGCGGACCGAGATCTTGATGGGTGCCAAGAATTGCAGAGTGAAGGGCGTTGTCATATGCCTTTGTGATACCCGTAGCGATCATGGTACAAGCAAGATGACTCTGGCGAGAAAGGTTAAGTACGTCAGCAGCCAAAGCAACAAGGCCGTCTTCCACTCCAATTTGAGGACAAGACCTGATTTGAAATTCTGTATAACAAGCATTCGACTGCGACTGCTATGACAAGCAAGGTGCTATAATGTGTTCATAAAGCTTGCAGATAGTAGGCGTAAGGGAAATAGAGCGGAGGGCAGATAGAGAAACTGGCGGCGGACCTGATTTTGGTATTGGGACAGAAATAAAATGTTTCCACTCTCCCGGAATAACTCCAGAACGCCACACCTTATTGAATGTATCAAGCAGACTATAAAGCAGGTCCTTCTAAATTGCAAAACAAAGGAGTTAGGCATGTCGTCGTGTCCAGGGGCAGTGTTTGTTTTGAGGCGATCGATGGAGGCCAGCATGCAGTTCTGTCATTGTGAAGTCTGTAGAAATCTTATCAGGGTGTTTAGACATCGATAACATGGGAGGAGGGATCGGAATTCAATCCCAATTCGGGTAAACTGATGGGCTGCCTGTTGTGCAAATGAAGCTTCATCCACATTTAGAACCGAGCTAATGCTTTCGGTTTAATTAACTACTTGAGAAGGGGGTTCCATGGCGTGAAATTCCGCCAAATATGTCCATTGCCCGTGTAGATGAGAGGCGGACACACCATACAGCCCAGCCTTGCTTGCGCCGATTTGAGTAGGGCCACGGAGGTGCCGTAGCCCGATGGAGAGCGGGAATAGCTGAGGATCATCGGGGTTATGAGGAGCATGACGATCCACCTGGTGACGAAGAGCCCAGATATTTAAAAGGTGCATGTACGAGTTCGCATCATCCTCATTTACAGTAGTGGAGGATGTATGAGCCGACTAAACAGACGAAAGTGCAGACAGAGCGGTAGATATAGATTCATTTTACTCAAACCGATTAGCGCGAACAGCATCCCAGGAGGTCGAACAGTACGCTACGACATATTTTCCATAGGTGTAATGGAGATTAAGGTATATAGGTGTGACCACTGCCCCTAGTATCTGGTTCAACATCTTGAACCAACGATGATTGTCACGACCTAACCACCATGTCAAATCAGGTGAATCCCCGTGTGTTGAAGTTTGCTGTTGATTTAGAAGATGAAATGAATAATTTTAGTGCCATGAATGTGAGCATCCCCGAAGGAATCCAAAGGGTCGCCCTACGATGCGTGAGTGCCGTTGAAGTCTGTGCCAATTAAAATGAGGGTGTCCGAGTAGTTAAAGCGGAGGAAACGAATCCAACCATAGTTAGGTGATGCTGTTCCTGGACGACCATAAGATTATACCAGAATCAGTGGTGTATGTGCAGGTTCAACGAGAAGGACAACGACCTCTTGTTGCGCCACCGTGGAAGATCGATCGGGGGGTCATATATCGATTAGCGTAAATTGCAGATTTACCCGAATGAAGGAAGGAAGCGATGCAACGGCGACCAGTGATGGAAGGAGTGCAGAAACCAGAGAGATGAGGAAGGGAATTGTGTTCTTGGAGAAGGAAAGCGCAGGTCTTGAGCTTGCCACCGCGCAGGGAGATGTTCACTTCTGGGGCCTTAATAGCAAAATCTCGGCAGCTTCGTTGCACCCCCAGAGATGATGCACATCCATGACGAGGTTGAAGAGCTTCAACAATTAGGGTGGTCAGCTGCTTCATCAGCGCCAATATTTTGTCCACTGACGGTGTGTGCATGTCGGCACCGGAATGTGGCTCATTAATTTTCGAAGATGCTGCGTGAGGCAGCTGCTCGCTTGTTATACTCCTTCGAGATGGCTGTTCTCGGAGCTTAGTGAGTTCCTCCAAATGTCGACAAGCCTCAGCGATGGAATTAGCAAGCGCGGTGTCATCATCTGTGTTGTCCATGGGTTTACGTGTCGGGGCGGCCTTTGTTCCTCGACGATCAGCAGCTTGTGCGTATGAATGTTGCTGCGCCGACACGTTGTGAGCTGGATAGTCAAGGGTAGGAAGTTCAGGGAAGTCGTCACAAGCGAGTGGAGCGAAGCGATTGCTTGAGCTGATATCAGCGCTTCCAGACGACTTGCCCAACTTCGTTGCCCTATTCTTCGGATAAGCGGGAGAACGAATGTCGTGACTTGGTGATTTACAAAGGGCAAAAACGCCTGCTGACTCGTCCATATCGCCCACTGCTGCACCTGCTGGCAGCCCTAACGCTGAAAAAAATACCTGATGAGGTAAGCGTCAAGTCCACTTGAAGGTGGCCTTCGGTCTGGCGTGCTTGTTTTCAACGTGACACCGCTGTCGTGCAGAAAAGCCGGAATTCGGTGCGATTGTCATGCAGTGAAACCAGACTTGGTTAACGAAGGGCTGCGGCCATTCTCGCGTGACCTACTTCCCTGCTGAAGGAGACAGAAATCAACTGTTCTCTGTTTTTGCTGAGTTATTGCAGTCTATATAGCATGGCAGTAACAGAATTAGGCCTCTTATAATCAGCATTCCGTTTTCTCAAATCGCCATCCGCAGCAGCTTTCACGAGTCGTCGTGTTAGTAGCTTGTTGCACCATGGTACGGGACCATCGCTGCTGCGCCGGTTGAAGAAGGAAAATAGGCTGGGAACGGGCAGTAGCAAAATCAAATCAAGGGAAAACTGTGTTTGCACATTTACAACATTGTACGGTTACAAAAAAAAAAAAAAAACTGTGTGCTGAAAAGACTGCTTTGGTTAGGGAGCTGCTCAGAAATCGCCTTCCGATGAGTGTTAATTGGGCGCTTTCAAAAGCCTGCATCATCGTTTTCCCGCCTTTTCCATCCAATCACAGAGACATGGTCTTGGGCGCTGTCTTTGGGTGGGATCAACGAGGCTCACTTGCTCGCTTTCCCAGCTGGCCCAGGTTTGGCATTCATTCGCGGCGCCCCACTCTGCATCGTCACCGGGATAAATCTTTTGAAGGTGTGTCCGCTCCTCAGGCCATCTCCTCTAATCAGGAGCAGATGATTCTAAGGTAGTCCAGCGCATTGGTCCAAGAACCGCCCGAAGGCGAACACCTGCGGCACCCGCGACGTCGACGAAGGAGAGGAGCGCGCATGATTGACAGCGACTTGGCTGCGTGCTGGGCGGCCAGCGTTGAATGATGCTTCCATGCCTGTGCTGCATTGTAGTAGAGTCGTTTCTGCTCACTGGGTGCTGACTAATGGGGACCATCTGGAACTGGGACACACTAGGTGACGGTCATAGTGTAGGGAAAGCGCGTGGAAGAATGCGGTCGTCAGCTAGACTCGGTCTCTCCGTGCGTCGTTGTGGGCGGCGGGCGTCACTGTTCATTCCCCGGTGGTCGCACGGGAGGGCGTAATAAGAGACGCCCCATTGTAGAAGGGCCTGCACTGCCATCTTGGGTTGGTTTAACTGCAACTACCTTGGAGGGGGCAGAAGATAGGGGGAGGTTGTCGAGTCATGAGAACCCCAATGGCCGTCATGCCATGCGGCGCTACACGGACGCGAGGTGCGAGCAGCACGAGCTCCAAAACACCGATCTGTCCTTACTAAATATTTGCAGCACACGCTCATGTCTACGGAGCGGCACGTGATGTCAGGGTGCCTCGATGCCCGCGCGTACGCCCAGTGCGCCCTCTTGGTGACGAGGGTGCGCGCTCGTGCGACTCGCCACTCTCAGTGGTGTTAGCCCCCACGGCGAACGGTGGGATAGCGGTATATGCTAATGCCAGCGGGCAGTACATCTCTCACACCGATCTGTCCTTACTAAATATTTGCAGCACGCGCTCATGTCCACGGAGCGGCACGTGGATGTCAGGGAGCCTCGATGCCCGCGCGTACGCCCAGTGCGCCCTCTTGGTGACGAGGGTGTGCGCTCGTGCGACTCGCCACTCTCAGTGGTGTTAGCCCCCACGGCGAACGGTGGGATAGCGGTATATGCTAATGCCAGCGGGCAGTACATCTCTCACACCGATCTGTCCTTACTAAATATTTGCAGCACGCGCTCATGTCTACGGAGCGGCACATGGATGTCAGGGAGCCTCGATGCCCGCGCGTACGCCCAGTGCGCCCTCTTGGTGACGAGGGTGCGCGCTCGTGCGACTCGCCACTCTCAGTGGTGTTAGCCCCCACGGCGAACGGTGGGATAGCGGTATACGCTAATGCCAGCGGGCAGTACATCTCTCACACCGATCTGTCCTTACTAAATATTTGCAGCACGCGCTCATGTCTACGGAGCGGCACGTGGATGTCAGGGAGCCTCGATGCCCGCGCGTACGCCCAGTGCGCCCTCTTGGTGACGAGGGTGTGCGCTCGTGCGACTCGCCACTCTCAGTGGTGTTAGCCCCCACGGCGAACGGTGGGATAGCGGTATATGCTAATGCCAACGGGCAGTATATATCTCTGCAAGAAACGTGCCGTTAGCGTGAGTACACCGTATTCACGCCCCTGGGTTACAGAGGAGGTCATCTGTTGGCTTGTTTTATATATCGATATATCGAACTATTTCGCGATTACCTTCAAGTGATTGATATATATCCGGATTCGACTGTTATGCCGCTCAAGCGGAGAGCAGCGGGAGTAAGCAAGCATCGAGATCAGCTCGAAGATGTGTCACGCCTACACGTTTGCTTGTTTTGCAAGATTTGTAGCTTTTCAATCACTGTGGTATTGTTTAGATCGGCAAGGCGAAGTTCTGACACGAAGCATTGCCCAAGAAAGTTTTCGTAGGGTGAGTAGAGGACATGGCGGAGAGCGATGCTCATGCGTCATGATCGCGATCTTCGCTGGCACTCGAGGCTTCCCCGCGCTGCACCTGCCACCGGAAAGGAGGAAAAAAGGAACTAAAATAGAACAAAAGTGCAGTGACGGCGCCGACTCAACGTAGCCATGACGCAACCGCTACGTCAGCACTGCTGTCACATGACGAGAAGCGAGCGGACCTCCAAAAACCGACACCTGGGTTCGTATGCCGAGTTTCCGTTATTTTCAGAAGTGTCGTTACTTCCCTGACCTCGAATCACCTTACTGGTGGAAACGCCGGATCTGGAAGTTGAAATGTCAATCGGTTTTGGTGTTTCCACCACTCAGATGACTTGGATGTCAGGGAGATAACTACACTTCTGAAAATGGCGCAAACTCGGAATACGGACCCTGATTGCTACACCCTGAACACCTTACACCTTAATGAGAGGAAATTATCACATCAGTGTGTGCTTAGAAATAACAATTAGGTATTTGATTTACAGGGTATTTTAAATTTACGCAAGAAAATAAAAATACAAATGACAGATCGTTTTGTTCACGCTCGGAGCAAGACATTTTCGAATTTGGAACAACGAAAGAACAGCCGATGATGAGCAGCGCCTTCATGGCAGAGGTATGTGGGCGGGTGCGGGCAGCTATACAGGCGATAAACCGTCGTTACGTATGTGTATTTCTCGTCAGTATTAATTTTACGACATTTAAGTTGACAAGTTAATTTATCTTTCTTTTGCTTTAAGGACGTCGTGAACATCCCTGTGCTAAGCAGTTATTGTTTAGTACTGCTAACGTCAGTGTAAACATGGAAATGATGACGGAAAATGACAGATAAATGTGCCAGCGTGGCCAAGGGGTAACGTGATTGTAAATGTGCTGGCAGGCTGATTCTGCTATCACCCTCCTACATGACAGGAGACACCCTAGTTGGCAGCTCCTGCCAAACGTAACGTCAGGCAACCCTACGTCCAGTTAGTGCTCAGCCATATCAGCTGCCAGACACCACCTGACAGCTCCGTGTCCTGATTTTTCACTCATAATGTCGACGCCGGCGCCGAAGCCAGATTTCGGCGAACGGGGCCTTTAACGCTGTAACGTTAAATGTTGGTTTTGAGGAAAAGAGCAATACCTGTCGCACTTTTCAGTGGAAACTTGAAAACATCGAGAGGGAACGGAAAAGGGTAGAAAGCAAAACATGTGCCGTAGGGAAGGCGTGCGAGTAATTTGCCCCATGCGAGGACCTTTAGCGTGCACTAGCATTACACAGCACATAGACGCCTTTTGCGTTTTGCCGCCATCGAAACACGGTCGTCTCGGCCGTGTTCGCACCCGGGTACTCCGACTCAGCAGCCGGGCGACTTCACCACTGAGCCACCGTGGCAGAGAGGTATTAGAGTTTTAACCTACAAAGCATTTAGCAGCTTTAAGTGCCCTCAGTGTTTTTTTTTTTTTTTTTTTTACAAGGTCTTCCAATATTTCACAGTTGCGGAGCATTAATAACGAAACAAGTTTCAGACATTTGCTACCTGTTATTAGCTTTTTTTTTAATTATTTTTAAAGCTGTTGAACTCTTGCTGACATCAACGCTCCACTGTAAAACAAAAAGGAAGCTTTATTTATCAGGGATAACATATTGCATCGACTGCTGAACACGGCGCCACTCAGTATACAGCGGTACGACGCACCACGGCGAGTGGTTGACGGAGAAACTCCTCCTCTTTACACCTGTCGGTGTTTTCCTATCTACTTTTTCTTTTGTCTTTCCCAACGTTACTGTGTTTCCTTGCCTCTTTTTAATGTTTGAAGCAAGCGCATCCCTGTCCCTGGCTGCTGTAAAGAAGGTGAAATTTTAGATACGTTATTTACCTTTTCTCCTCTTAACCAGTGCTGCGTGTTCATAAAAAAAAAAAAAGAAAAATCTTTTTTTTTTTTTTTTTTTTTTTTTTTTTTTTTTTTGCAGACAGAGGAGCCCAGTTGTGTTCGGCCCTGTTCTAGTTTCTCGATGTGTCTTCCTCAGACATTTTTACATTTTCTTGAAATGTCAAAATGCCCCGTTTAAAATTAATAGAACACACCGTATGCGACATGCGGACGTTGTGGCCTCAGGCCTGCTTCCATTGGTGGCTCCTTGCTACTTTTTTCTTGTTTGTCCAATTATCTCTACCTAACATAATTGCTCAATTCATTTTTTTTTTCTAATAAAGTCGGTGATAATTTTCGTGCTATTTCTCGGCTTCAAAGTTTGCTGACTCTTTGCGTGCCCATCCTAGCAATTAAAAGCCATCCGTATATGAGCTGCCCTTGTCTGCTACGCACATCTGAAAGGCGTATGACGGCTGTATGATTTTTTTTCGCCTAAATACCATATGTTATACATTGAAGTGACTTTAGGGCCGTTAATCCTACACAGCTCCCTTCACTACCACGCCGTCTTCAATCCGCGCGCAGACCCTCTGGGAATCGTACCCTTAATAGCAGCCGTTACTTCATAAGATTTTTCACTATAGTACATATCTCAGACAGAAACTTCTAACGCTACCGTCCTACACTTCATCACGCATTGATTACCGTCAGAAAGTAGGAATTCCATTATGTCGCTCAAAATACTGCCATGACTCCTTCATTCCAAGCACTTCTAACAGTTGGAATCGCCTTCCTCGTGCCATTGCTAAAATTACAGATGCCATTGCTTTTCGTACAGCTGTTACTAACCTTTTTTGCTCCAATGTTTAACATACTTTTGCTGTCTTTTTTTTGGTGCTTTTGGTTTTTCAACATCTGCTACTTGGTTGTGTTGCTGCTGATTTTGTATTTTTATATCTTGTCGCGCAGTCGTTAACATTTACTGTATAATGACTATATAATTTTGTGTTATCTTTTTGCTGTATTCTGTTTTATTTTCTTTAGTTCACCCCCACTCTCCTCTGTAATGCCCTTGGACCCTGAGGGTAAATAAACAAATAAATAAATAAATAAATAAATAAATAAATAAATAAATAAATAAATAAATAAATAAATAAATAAATAGCAATTTTTCTTTTCTTGGAAGGAAAGAAGCGAATGCTTGACAAAGAGAGGTAAGGATTGCAGGAGCAGTCCACAGACGCAGGCGTTTATTGCTTCAAGTGAACAGTGGGTTGTGTTGCTGGTCCCACTGAAATGCAAATATATATATATATATATATATATATATATATATATATATATATATATATATATATATATATATATATATATATATATATATATATATATACATATAATAAACACCTCAATATAATAAGCCTACGGTCTTGGTGCTCCAATAAACACCTTACAATATATATATATATATATATATATATATAACGTCCGCAAACCAAAGCGACGGGGGTAGCGTTCGAACCAACAGCTTGCCAACAGTGCAGTGCCAACAAGGCTCCGGCTCCACTTCGTCTACCTCTTCGGGTTGGCGCGCGAACTGATGGCGATCGGGATTACTACAATACCCCCCGGCGGAAAAGGAGCCACCCTGGCGACTCATGGTGAGGAAAGGAGGCGGTTATGGTGGGCGGAGGCGAGTTTGGGCGTAAAGAGAACAGGACTAGGGAGGACAGATGTCGAAATAAGGGGAACGGGAACAGAAGAAAAGGGAGGAATGTCGGTGTCTGCAGCTACAAGGAGTTTAGCAGGGCGCACAGGCGGGTCACACAGGGAAACATTACACACAGGGGAAAGCTCAACTTCAGCACGGGCACAATCAATCACAGCACTGTGAGTCGACAGAAAGTCGTAGCCGAGGATGATGTCGTGGGAGCAGGCGTAAAGCACCACCATCTCGACGAGATACGTAATGTCTTTGATGCAAACTCGTACCGTGCACGCTGCCACAGGGGTGATGCGCTCTGAACTAGCCGTACGAAGCGAAAAGGCAGAAAGCAGCGTCGTGACCTTGCGAATTTTGCGGCGAAGGCCATCGCTAATTACGGAAACGGCATCACCTGTATCCACCAGCGCAAGAACGGGAAAACCTTCTACGAACACTTCAATGACGTTGGCGGGAGAAGGCGGAGGACTTAACGAGTTCATCAAACGCGCAGTTCTTGCCTCCGGAACTGCGACATTTAGTTTTCTCTTTGCGTAGGGCCCTGTCGCCGGAGCATCGGCGAAATGGAACGTCGGCGAGGCGAAGGCGAACGGCGTGTCGAGTACTGAGCCCGAGGTGGAGACGATCCAGAAGAGACGTTGCTCAAGGGCGGCTCGGTATCGTAGTGGTACTGACGGACTGCGTTCTCAGGATGATGCTGGAGCTGACGGCAAAGGCGAGCGACGTGACCCGGGAGCCCGCAAGCATAGCAAATTGGGCGATTGTCGGCGGTTCGCCATGGGTTCGTAATGCGGCGTCGCGGTCGAGGGATCGGAGACTGAGGGGCCATGAAACGAGGTGGAGCATAAAATGTAGGGTCGTTCTGGTAAGACGATGTAGGAAGCGGACCGCGCTTTCCCGCGGTTACTTGAGCGTAAGTGAGTGGGGCTTGCACAGGAGCGATGGGAACACTAGAAGGCAGCGCTTCGGCGACTTTCTCCTCGATAACTTGGCGGATAGCCGGCGAGATGGATGGCGCGTTAGCCGGCGCTAATTGCGAAGTGCACACGGTCGGCTGAACTGGATGGAGGAGGGACAGCTGGCGTGCAACTTCTTCGCGGATGAAGTCTTGGATATTCTGCATAAATTGAGACTGTTCCGCCGACGACGTAGCCAGTGCCAAGCCAGCAATGCCGGCAGGTGCGGCAGCCCGCCGCGTAGAAGCGTGTTGCTTTCGTAGCTCGTCAAACCTCTGGCACAGAGTTATAATGTCGGATACGGAAGTAGGGTCCCTGGCCGACATCATATAGTACGCATCATCAGTGAGACCTTTTAGAACATGTGTGACTCTTTCGGGCTCGGGCATGGACGGATTGACCCGCTTGCAGAGGTCAACCACGTCCTCAATGTAGCTGGTAAACGTTTCTTCGGGAAGTTGAAGCCGTGCATTGAGGCGTTGTTCGGCGCGGAGTTTGCGTACCGCAGGACGGCCGAAGACATCCGCGAAGTTCTTCTTGAAGACAGACCACGTCGGAAGATCGGCTTCGTGGTTTCTAAACCACAGATTTGCCACGTCCGTGAGGTAGAAGAGGACGTTGCTCAGTTTTATGGAATCGTCCCAGCGGTTGTAAGTGCTGACGCGCTCGAAAGAGGCCAGCCAGTCGTCAACATCATGGTCATCGGTACCACTGAAGAAAGGTGGGTCAGGGGGGCGTTGTGCCCCGGGACAGAAGATGGTGGCAGCAGTGGCAGGGATGGGCGCCGATGGTTGGCTGGGAGCGTCCTGCATGGTTGTGACCGAAGGCGGTAGCGTGCGGTTCCGAAGTTCAAGGGTGAAATTTGCGAGGAGGACTGGCGCGACGACAGAGACACCTCCACCAAGTGTAAGGTCTTTATTGGAGCACCAAGACCGTAGGCAACGTCCGCAAACCAAAGCGACAGGGGTAGCGTTCGAACCAACATGCAGTGCCAACAAGGCTCCGGCTCCACTTCTACCTCTTCGGGTTGGCGCGCGAGCTGATGGCGATCGGGATTACTACAATATATATATATATATATATATATATATATATATATATATATATATATATATATATATATATATATATATATATATATATATATATATATATATATATATATATATATATATATATAAACGACCCCACGGTCCAGCTCTACGCCGCCAGGTGATTTGGTCGAAGATAAGGGTTGCATTTTCTTCCGTCTTGTCACTTTTCGGTCGGCTGAACGGCACCCACGTGCTGTCTGTTTTTCGACGCAGCCAAGCATCCTCCCATTCTCACATAATTTGAAGCACAAGCCCATCCCTGTTTCTCTCAAGTCTGTGAAGACGTTACCCCCCGCAATAATCATTTGGAAGACAACAGATCAGAAGGCGATTTGCACAGTGGCTAGTCATTTGATGGATGTTTGCGGCTGCAAGTTAAAAAAAAAAATGAGAAGGGTTCAATGCTGCTGAATCGAATAGGAAGCGAAAACATTAGCTGCTGGAGACCGAGCGTTCTTCTTCTTCTGTTAGTCGCAGCGCCGGCTCGGGGACCACGGACACGGCACGCAGCGACGAGCGGTTAGACCTGGCGTAGTATTGCTTTCGCAATAAATAAAAAAAAAGTGTTCACGGTCCTAGAAGTAAATTCCCCCATTCCATGATTCCTTCACATTTAGGTCCGAAACTATTCATTCAACCATCATTTATATGCATAGCCTTTACTGGCGTCATATTGGCGACTATGCAGAAGACCAGGGACACAGTGAAAAGGAGCGCGTTTCCCGACTCTATTATCCCAGTTTGCTGGGGAATGCACTGGGGAAGGCTTGCGTGATTCAGAAAGGTGGATGCAGAGTGCTAGCGTAACATGCACAGAAGACCACAAGTTCAAAACATGGCGCCTTATTTGCAAAGCACGAGCCGTCTTCGGAGGCTGAGGGCAACTACACAATGACGCCATAACTTCAAACCAAAAACATGACGATATAATCATGCCTGTGCAGGCGAAATAAAGTTTCACGTGCATCGAGGTCCTTCGCGACACACCAAACAAGGAGTAAGAGAAACTAAACGGTGAGCGCCCACTGTCAAGAAAAGTTTTTTAGATTTTCAGCGCTCACTGTGTCTTCTTATTCCAGTCGCGTCTCTTTGCCGCGCAGAACAGTGTTAACGTACCAACTGGTCTAGCTGCTTGTCTTGATGCAATAATTAATCGCGCATTTCTACGAAGCTATAATCGAGCACTTGGGTTTGCGAGCAATGTTGCGTGACAGAAGCGTTCATTGGGTTTCGCTAAGATAAGAAAATGGTAGAGGAAATTTTTTTAATGTCGGGTGTTTAATTAATCGAAAAGCATAACACAATTAACAATAATAGTGGCTCAACAAGAGGTTGCTGAACTAGCGCACGAGAAAATTTGAATAAACTTTCGCAAGGCGCCTGTATACTGCGCGACGTCATTGTGTGTTAAGAAACCCTAGATGGTCGAATTTCTTAGAGCCTTCCCCTTCGGCGTGCCTCTTAGCAGAAGTTTCTTTGGAACGTTAAACCCCATCAGCCAACCAATCTTTTCTCGCCTGGTTTCTTTAAAATCTACACTGATTCGTTACTAGCGAATAAACGTACTGTTGAAACCCGGGCAGACATGTTCTGATATAGTTTTATTATCAAAGTTTGGTGCGTGTGCATGTGTCCCATGTAACACGCAGTGACAGTCAATTTGGCGAGGCTATATGCATGAATCTTCATTCAAGCGAACCACGACGGGAGGAAGAATTCGTTGCTCGCACTGCGTCCTATATATGTGCCTCAGCACCTTAACGCATACACTGAGGTTTTTCCTGCAACACGTAATTTCTACGAATGCATCACGTGCACTGCTTTCCTTTGTCACTAGAAGCAGGTTTTGTTTTGTACATTCCCACAATTTTTTTTTAACTATCGCCTCCTATATTGCATCCCAGCCTGCTCCTTTTGCCCCGAATACCACTCTACCGCCCTCTACATGTTCACCAAATACTTGGCGGATCCTCTCCCGCGGGGCCTAGAGAGTCTTACTACCTGGAAAGATGGGAGACCCTACCGCTCTCGGAGGGCCCGGTCAAACAAGCCATCGATGCAAGCCTCGTTGGCGACGTCATTGACCGTCGGGGCATGAACGTTTGAGTGTAGTGGGGTAGTGTAGGGCAGTTCGGGGCCGAGGAACCGATGAGTCCCGAACTTCTCTGTCCTAAGAAAGTTTTTCTAACACCGTGGCCCCACTCTGACTTGCATTATTGTTATCGCAATGGGGGGAGGGGGGGGGTCGGCCCGTTCTTTGTGTCTGTGCAGGTTTCGATCGACAACCGACTTTTCCGCTACAGGTATACTGTCTTGCCTCCCGTAAAAGCCACGACGATTCATGCAACAATTGAACTAGTGCTGCCACATATCTCTTCTTCCTGTGCATTACAGCAACATTATATGACAAAACTGCGACAGATGACGCGAGCACTAAATAAGCATTTCGAAAGAATATAAAGGTTCAGTGATTTATTGTCCTCTCCAGTTCGTTGGAGTCACCAAAACGACTTCTGCACTTAGAGACAAGGACATCGTGACGAGAGGCCGACGCCGTGTACAGGTAGAACAATATACCTGTAGAGACGGCGGCACGCGGCCGGATGGACATCTACCACGAACGGGTATCGATATCTTGCGGCCGCAACCTGAGGAGCCTCGGCGACAGCGCGCAGGCGTCGCCACGAGCACCGCATCCGGCGGCTGCCACCTGAGACGCGCCAAGAAGGCCTGGCGGCAGCGTCCCCCATGGCACGGTCTTTCTTTCCGCTGCTCGTTCTCCTGACAGCTACAGCGCCACGCACGCAAGCCGTGTGCATTGTGCCTGACGAGCCTTTCCGGGAGATCCGCAACGCCAGCGAGCAAGTGCAGAACCTCATCCAGCTCTTCCGCTCGGGAGCCGAGAAAGGTAGCGTGATCGCTTCCATAGCCACTTGCTTTGTATTTAGCATTGTATATTGCATCTGCAGTTGCCGGGAAGAAAACGCGTTAACTTAGCTGCTTGAGTCCTTTAGCTCAAGATGCAAAGTGTGGAGAATGGCTGGCGATCGATTTTGAGACCAGAAGCAATCAGTCATTTATATTTGTTCGCTAAGGAAGGGTAGCGTCTTGGATGCACAGTAGGCGTAAAAATTTCGAGAACGTTTTCAGCACAAATTAAACTGCGGTCGACCCACGCCTCATCAATTAATAGCCGTAGACTAATGTGCTAGGATTTTTTTTTTGTCATTGAGTTACTGGGAGCGTTCACTCAAAATATATTTGCGCCTCGTAGGCAACGCTCGACACAAGCAATGAATGCACTCAGCCAGCAGTCTCGAGCGAGTTGGTTCTGATGTTGAAGTGCGAGCTGCGGCCGATGCGAAAGAGTGCAGGGCGCGGTTTTTGAGCCCAGGAGCCACCGTGTTTGTTTGCGTGCCTGGCCTTGCACGCAACCAGTGGGCACCGCCCGCAGGTACGACGTACCGCGAGCTGTCGCAGTTCGCAGACCGGTTTGGAAGCCGCATGCTGGGCAGTGCCCAGTTGGAGAAGTCCATCGACAACCTAGTGGAGCGCTTCAAGCTCGACCACTTCCAGGACGTGCACACCGAGGACGTGCTGGCAGTACGATGGCGCCGCCAACACGAGGAAGCGCGCCTGGTGCGCCCCGAAGAGCACTCGCTCCGCGTGCTGGGCTTAGGCGGGTCGTCCGGAACGCCACCCGGCGGAGTCACGGCGCCCCTCGACGTGGTCAAGTCCTTTGCCGAGCTCGAAATGAAGGGAACCAGCGTAAGAGTCCAGCCGTGGTTCATGACCCACGTTCTATATGGCTTTTTGTTTTCCTTTTTGCTCGAGTGCTCAGAGGAGGCTCTCCCTGCTAGGCCATCGTAGGATTGCCTGAAATGTGTTAAAACCTCTTTAAAGGCCCACTGTCCACCCTCCGGTCGAAAATATTTTCTTCCCCGGTGACTGTGAGACTTCGCCCCTAGAACGCAAGACCGCAAAATGTTTTTGAAAAGAGTAACTGATAACGCAGTTACAGCCACCGCAATCAGCCGATTCTGCCGTGCTTCTCTCCTTCCGTTCCCTCGCAAAGGTTTTTCACTCTCCTGCCCGAGGTCGTCTAGCCTCCGCAATACAAATTCCCCTTCCTCCTCCGCGTTTGGCGGGAGGTGGGGCGTGGCTCTCCGCGAGCGCGAAAAAAAAAAAAAAAACGGTCGAGGGAGCGCGCGCCGCTGGATTCAGTCTGGCCGTGGCGAGGGAAAAGCGCGCTGCGAGCGGTAGACACCCATCCTTCTCCCGTCAGTCAGCGAGACGGATCAATGGACATCGTTCGCGGTACGTACGTCATTACTGTGGCCCGTCGGGCCAGCGCAGGAAACGGGGAAGCTGGCTTCCCAAAGGAGAGCATGAGAGAGCTTTGAATTGTATTTTCGATGCTTTGCGGCGCGCGTGTCACTGTAGCATTTTGCACAGACTATCTCCGGTACCTGATCGAAACACTGGGCTCATTTGCTTAAAGGGCCTTCCCTGGACAGTGGCCCTTTAAAGGCCCACTGTCCACCCTCCGGTCAAAAATATCTTCTTCCCCGGTGACTGTGAGACTTCGCCCCTAGAACGCAAGGCCGCAAAATGTTTTTGAAAAGAGTAGCTAATAACGCAGTTACAGGCACCGTAATCACCCGATTCTGTCATGCTTCTCTCCTTCCGTTCCCTCGCAAAGGTGTTTCACTCTCCTGCACGAGGTCGTCTAGCCTCCGCAAGACAAATTCCCCTTCCTCCTCCGCGTTTGGCGGGAGGTGGGGCGTGGCACTCCGCGACCGCGAAAAAAAAAGAAACAAAAACGGCCGAGGGAGCGCGCGCCGCTGGATTCAGTCTGGCCGTGGCGAGGGAAAAGCGCGCAGCGAACTGTAGACATCCATCCTTCTCCCGTCAGTCAGCGCGACGGACCAATGGACGTCGTTCGCGGCACGTACGTCATTACTGTGGCCCGTCGGGCCAGCGCAGGAAACGGGGAAGCTGGCTTCCCAAAGGAGAGCATGGGAGAGCTTTGAATTGTATTTTCGATGCTTTGCGGCGCGCGTGTCACTGTAGCATTTCGCACAGACTATCTCCGGTACCTGATCGAAACACTGGGCTCCTTTGCTTAAAAGGGGCTTCCCTGGACAGTGGCCCTTTAAAGGATATAAACTAAATCAGATGAACTTTAATAGAGGTTCTAATGCTTAAGGCATACCAAGTTTGAGTATACTATACCAGTGGCAATGGGCAGTCTGCGACTAATTAAAAAGAAGGCTTTCTGAGGTAAAAAGAGCATTTCCTGCAACGTAACACCAGTGTTGGCGGTCGTCAAAAAAACAAAGGACTCACGTTAAGTGCACACTGGTTAACTATGTTCTAAAAGCTATTTTTTACTTACAGTACAATTCAATTGCATTACAAACAACGTATACAATGTACATGTATGAGGTGAAGGAGATAAAAGCCACTTCATAGTGACTTTACTGCGCTGACCCTGTCCGGCGGTGTGTTCGATAGCTCGGTGCAAAGCAATGATATTGAATATTAGGAATCTCTATAACATTAAAAAAATAAAAACAAGGATTCACCAAATAAGGTTTAACAGTTTCAAGGATAAAGAGCAGCTGTGACTTGGAAAACTTGGTGTACTGAAAGGCCGACAAAAGAGACAAAAAAAAAAATAGCTGGTGGTTTACCTTGGTTAACTCTGGAGGGAAGCGAAAGCTTCATGTACCTAGATACGCTCATTGCCAAGCTTGGATTAAACACATTGTGCGTTTCTCCGAACGTAAAGCCCCTTCTTCATCGGTCATTTCGGCACGTCACCTTTTCAGGACCTCATTCCGACGTGTCTTCTTCACGTTCCGGCGCGATACTGTAGCAAGGTGTTCATCCTCCTCCATCTTGCGCATTGTTGTAACATAGGCAGGAGTCCACCTTTTTATACACGTATCGCCCCTCTAGCGCCCTATACTTCTACGTCACACTGACGTCACTTCAGGGGACCTTAACCTTGACAGTGGGCACGGGCCATTTGGTGGCCTACGTGACTATGCTCCAAAGTCACATGACGACCACCAGGTCACTTGACCTTGACCTTGATTGTGGTCACGGGCCACTTGGTTGCCTACGTTACTATGTCCCAAAGTCATATGGCGACCACCAGGCTTAACACAAAAGTTTGACCTCTACATCTCCTTCAAGGTGAAAACCGTGCACACCCGCGCCTCAGGTGACCTTGAACTTAACAGGGGTCACAGGCCACTTGGTGGCCTACATGACAATGCCCCAAAGTCACATGGCCACCACAACGTCACGTCACCTCTACCTTGACAGTAGTCACTGGCCACTTGGTGGCCTACGTGATTAGGCTCCAAAGTCACATGGCGACCAGCAGGCTTACACAGAAGTTGGACCTCTAAATCTGCTTCAAGGTGAAAGGCGTGCATACCCGACGGCTCGAACTACCTGGCGTAGTGAAGCTTTCGCTTCAAAAAACATATAAGCAACTTGAACAGCGAATAACAAACTGGAAAACGACGAAGACGCTACAGAAGCGTTTCGAGCAATCTGTTCGAGAATATTGATGATGATATTTCTTTGGTGAAACCAAATTCGGCGCCAAACAGTTGGGTATCTGCTTCTAATTGCAATGTAAAACGGGCCTTCAGTAATAGTCCCAATCACTTACATAATTTCGAAAGCATGATTACGCTTGACGCTGTAGTTCAACAAATATCGGCCAATTTTTGGCAATTCGTAAGTAGCGAGCCCGCGTCGCATGCGAGCTACACCCTCCAGCAAACTCCTTTCGCAGCGCATGTGCCACGTTACATTCACGCACACGTTTCGACGGGAAAACAGCGGCCAGCAGCGCAGAGCGGACAGCCTGGGTGGAGCAAAAAGTAGTCACGCGCCACTGGGGCCGATCAGAGACTAGGTTTCATGGACGTAGCTGTGGGCGCACTCAGCCATTTCTGAATTGTCTGGTATATCTATTTTAGAGCGGAAGCTGTACTACTGCAGGTGCAACCCAGAGTGTCGCCCCGCTTTGTACGCTTCACCTTCATTACCCGACTACGATCAAAGCAACACTAATGGTTTATGACGATGTATCACATCGTCAGTAGGAACCTCGGCGGTGATGCAGTCATTGCGAAATCAGGGGGTAAACGAGCCGTACGTGAAAGTCTTGGAAGATATATATACTGGCTGCACAGCAACCATAGTTCTGCAGAAAGAAAGTAACAAAATTCCCATAAAGAAAGGTGTTAGGCAAGGAGACACGATCTCCCCAGTACCACGGCCGCTCGATGGAAGCGCACTAGGTGCGGCCTGCTACGTCGCCCGAAACCGGCGGGAGGCGCCGAGTTCCAGTCGCCACCGCCGCGGCGCCACCGTTCGGGGACAGCCGCGCGCGGAGAGCAGCGCCTGGCTGCGCTTTGAGGGAGGCGTCGGCGTGGTAGAAGCTTTTTATTTTACGGATATAAGAGCTCCGCTCCGCAGAATTTGGCAACAAGAATTAGTATATACTGTCATATCTAGTGTGACCATGTCAGCACTTAGCACTTGCTCGGCAAGGATTTATACTGGAGTGTACCCCGAAAAACTTATAGTGACGGTGGTTCAATCGATCGGAGAGCTCGCATTACCATGATTTTGCATTCGGATCCAGTTGTTCGTCCCATTAAAATGTGACCCGGCTGTGAACAATTCGAAGCTGTTAAGCTGCCATAGTAGCCTAATGAATAACCACTTAATTAACTATGTCGCGAATTCCGTGTGTCATTTTCATACCATTTACTCATTCCTGCATACAGCTTTTATACACAAATTGACGTCAACCTGTTCTAAGCTGCCAGCGCTATCCAATAAAAAAATGTCCTACTATGAGCAACCTCTGTGAAAATGCGACATGTAACCAACCTTTATATCTCATTGTGACAAATTTTACAGTGGAAATATGAAGATGTTTATTAGGTTAAATCTAGATGATAACCTGGAATCTTCTACTCAGCTGGAGACATTAAACTTTGTACGCAAACGCTATCCGTCATGACTTCCCGCATTTTGCATGACCGGACAAAGTAAGCGCGCTTGATAGAGCCGGTCTGCTTCAAGGTGCTACGTATATGCGCCGAAAGTTTTTATTACTATTTTTATTGGCTGCTCGCAAATCCATACAATTTTGCTGGTTCGTAATTTTCAATGGAAGAGCGCGCATCGAGTGTTGCTGTTGTGAAGCTCTTAGCTGTGATCACAAGAATGTTCACGCGTCAGAGCGCAACTGCAGCCGAGTACGCTTATTTAATGGCCACACACACAAAAAAAGGAAGAAAATTACCAATCGCAGACGGAAAACCTTTTTTGAGAGAGGTTTATGCCATAGCCATAAACATCGCTCCACTGTTGAGTTGACATTTCCAGCCCAGCTCGCTATCAGGGGGGGGGGGGGGGGCAGCAACTTAACGATAACTTGCATAGCGCCTTAGCATGGGCACGATCATTTTTTTTATAGATTAGCTGCAGGTACTGTGTACAGTGAGAAAACAATGATGAAACCAAAAGTTTACACAGCTTGCTACTTCACCGGACCTCTTCAGACTTCATCATCCTGTTAATGAAGGTGCTCGTAAGCTGACAAAGCTTGATTACTTCCTTTGCGGGGTACATCAAACCTCCATTGTCCTTGGTTTTCATTAACCTGTAACTGGTCCAGTTGACTATATTTCCTGCAACAGGCTCTTGCTCGACTAATATGTCGCCTCAAAACCATTACCAAATATTGCATAAATTAAGCAACAACCTGGTAGTGATAAACAAAACTTGGGGTTCTTAAGTCTCCTTGAGGAGCCTCGTCAGAGTGCCCGTACTTTGCTACCTGCTTATTCACCGTATCCCGTAATTGCAGGCTCTGTCGCATATCATTAGAATGCAACCTTAAGCCACCGCATTATATGAAATAGCACCCTACACATAGCTATATAAAGCCCCTCTTTACCGAAGCTGTACGAACGTGCCCTATAGGAGTATAGTGTGCCTGACTTGGGATCTAAGGGTCCCGCTTTCAATAATTCCCCTTTCACCCTTACATCTTATTGACTCTCTCTGGTTTGGCAGCTCCTGCCACATTCAACATGTCATGTGTTCTCATTGCGCCAAAGGTGTCTGGCTATATCCCCAGCTAAAGTGCCTTTTACCAGAGAGGTTTTTTTCCGACTTTCCACCGACAGAGCGGGCGCCGGATTTTCTGTGGAACGTGGCTTTTCATTTTATCGCATCGGCTCAAACAGTCTCAACAGTATAAATAAATGTTGTATGCACAGGCTCCTTTACTTGCAAGGCCACTCAGACTAGCGCGGCAAAATTTAGAACAAATTGCATGCTTATATAAAAAAAAAAGAACCTTCGCAGCTTTTTCTGATATGTCCTCGCAACGTAACCTGCGAGAAAAGCTTCTGGTGCTACCTAATCGTGTTCATCTGCTTCACAACACACCGTTAAAAATTCTAGTTCACTGGCCAGCTCCCTGGTAACTAAATAGGTTAAACAACGTGTCGGGAGCACAGGAAAAGAGGACGGCACAACTAGCGCTGTTGTGCCGTCTTCTCCTATGTGACCGTCACGTTTTTTGCACGATTAACCGATAATTAATCACCAACAAGTCCAATCTGCTGTCCTTTGAAGCAAATTCAATGGCAGCTGACAGAGCATTATGCTTCAGCATCTGGACTTTTTAACCTCAGCGCCGCTTTGATTTCAGAGGAAGCGAGTGCATTTCCACTCCCCGCTGCTGTCTTTGCCTGAAGCGAACTCAGCGGATAAAATTAGAGGGTCTCTTAGATGTCTCTTAAGCGCAGGACGGCGAAAGCCTACCCTTCTCCTATCATTTGCCTCTCATCGTTTGCCACAGTTCGTCATTTCAAGACGTCGTTTGATATATTGGTCGTTTCTCAGTCATGATGAGTCTGCCTGTGTAGTCATTGTAGCCCTTATCACTCATAACTAAGCAGGTTACTCATTTAGAATCAGCAGTTGTCATTACATGTCGTCGTTTCACATATTCGTCATTTTGTAGTCATTAACAGTAATGATGAGTCATGCCTAGCTATTATAGTCATTACCATACATCGCTAAGCACTTTTACTAACTTTTAATCAATTGCGGTCATTACATGTCGTAGTTTGATATACTGGTCATTACAAATCATTTTAGTCATTAGCATTAGTCATTACCTCTATCAATGTCTATTTATAACTTTTATTGTTTGCCTATCACCATCAATCATATTCATTCTTTATCTCCCTCCTTGCACGTCCGCTTTTGCGACTGGCACACCAGTGCACAGATGCGACGCACAGATAACAGGCAAAGCTTCTGCGCATAGATTTTCGCTCCATGAGCCTAGAACGGATTTCGCCTTAAAAAACAAACGCATCCAGTCTCAACGTTAACGTGCTTGCACACGCGCACATAAAAAAGTTTGCGTTTACCACGCAGACGCGAGGCGAACGCGCCCAGAAAGGAAGCAAACCGCGCGCTCAGAGCCGACGACCCCGGCGGCGACGTGTCCCCGAACAGTGGCGCCCTCAGCAGAAATAGCGGGCGCAACTGTAAACTCCCCAAGGACGCGCTTGCCCATAGACGGCGGCGCGACGCAGCAGGCCGCACCCAGTGCGCTTCCATTGAGCGACCGTGCCAGTACTATTCACAGCTTGCTTAGAGGAAGTATTCAGAGACTTGGAATGGGAGCGGTTAGGGATAAGGATAGATGGAAAATACCTCAGTATTCTGCGATTTGCTGATGACATTGCCCTGCTAAGTAACTCAGGAGATGAACTGCATAGATTGATTGGTGGCCTAGAAAGGTAGGTAGGATTGAGGAAAATCAAGGTAGGAAAATCAATATGCAGAAGACTAAGGTAATGCTCAACAGCCTCGGAAAGGAACAGCAGTTTACATTAGGTAGCGAAGCACTGGAAGTAGTAGGCGAATATGTCTACTTAGGACAAGTAGTAACCGCAGATCCGGACCATGAAAAGGAAATAACAAGAAGAATGATTGGGATGGAGCGCAGTTGGCAATCACTCGCAGATTATGACTAGCATCTTACCGGTATCGCTCAAGAGGAAAGTATACAACAGTTGCATCTTACCTGTACTCACCTATGGGGCTGAAACGTGGAGGCTAACCAAAAGGGTTCTACTTAAGCTGAGGACAACGCAGAGGGCTATGGAACGAAAAATGGTAGGAGTAACATTAAGAGATAGGGAGCGTGCAGAGTGGGTCAGAGGAATAACTCAAGTTACCGACATTCTAGTGGAAATCAAGAAGAAGAAATGGGCATGGGTAGGACATGTGCGAAAAGAGGATAACCGATGGTAGCTTAGGGTAACAAACTGGATTCCAAAGGAAGGAAAACATAGCAGGGGGCGGCAGAAAGTTAGGTGGGCGGATGAGGTTAAGAAGTTCGCAGGGGACAAATGGATGCCGCTAGCACAGAACTGGGTTAATTGGAGAAATATGGGAGAGGCCTTCGCCCTGCAGTGGGTATAGTCAGGCTGATGATGATTATGATGATGATGTATCACATGGCCGTGCATGAGGTAGAGGGTTCGAGTCCCTCGCTCTTGTCACGATCAACCGAAACGGTGAGTATGTACTCTGTTCCAGGGCTCTTCTCTGCTCATCGTCCCTGGCGTACCTTGAAGGGCCCCTGAAATGCTACTTGCGGTAAACTTATAAAGTGCTCGGACACTTGCGCGCGAGCGGCACGAACTCGCTGTCCTTTTCTGTATTTTGCAAATAATGTACAAAACTCTCCCTGTCCTTTCTTGCTATCGCTCCCCTTTGTACTTCTCCTCGCTATCTCCCTGTTCCTTTTCTCGCTGGCGCAGCTCGGGTGCTTCAGATTTAAGATAACAGTTGCCACGGCCGGCAACACTCTCAATTCCTTTTTTGAATATCAATCAATCAATCAATCAATCAATCAATCAATCAATCAATCAATCAATCAATCAATCAATTTCATTTCCAGTTTTGTTTACAAAGAAACTGAGGGCGGCAAGAAAAATGCAGTCATTACGACCGTTTGACAAGCCTCGCCACCCTATACAAAGGGACAGTTTTGTAGCGACTGAAAGGGTGTGATTATTCTACGCTTGTTGTAATACACGGAAGATATAGAAGGTAATACAGTCACTGTTCTCAAAATTATCTGGGCACATTCGGTATTTAGTAATGAAAAAGAAATAAACATAGTAGTTACATAACATTCCCATTCTATAGAGCTTATTCAAGTGACGTCATTGCAGACTTACTGGCAACCATGGCACGAAGAAAGCAACATCATAAAGGGAGAAAGAAAAAGAGAGAGAGAGGGCCTACGGCGAATCGTGACACGTCGTCGGTGAAATCCGAGCTCTGGTTGGACGGCGTTGGAAACGGCGTCTCAAGCGTCCGACAAATGAGCGGCGCGCAGCAGGGAGGAGGCTGGTAGACCGGCGCTGACGCATCGGAAACATTCTTTCGTTTCTTTTAGCTTCGAACCGCCCAACTTTATGGCGTCTCCGCAGTACAGGGTTGCCACAACTTCCGCCAGCTAAGCTTGATAGTGAATAGGGTCTGTACACATTTGCACATGAACAATTTAATCAAGGAATGCATTCCGAATAGCAGCGGAAGACATACTCTGCAACCGGTCATAAAGTGGTGTGTTCAAGTATTTGGGGAGTATATATTTTAGTCTGGAAAGACCGTAATTTGTTCTGCATCGCGGTAAAGAGGAGGGGCTTTTTCGTGTCGTACACGGTGCTCGGTGTCGTGTAAGTACAACTATGTTAGGAAAGAATGTGTTGTTATTGGCTGTTGTTCTTTTATAGAAGGATGCAAACCTGTAGTCGAACATTTTGTTTATCGGTATTATTTTGCATTGCAGGTAGATTGGACTTGTCGGTGCGCCTTACGACACATTAGCAATTACACACGAAGTACTCTTTTCTGTAAAATTAGGATCTTCTGGATGTCACATGTAGTTTTTCCCCAAACAAAGAAGCAATACGATACATAGAATAAAAGAACGCACAGTAAAGGTGCAGCTTTGTTTCGGTAGGAAGAATATGCTTATTCCATGCAATAACCTCGACATATTTAGAAAGAGCTGTGCATACTTTTTCCGAAAATAACAGCTTGAGGGGCGAGTTTGAACATCTTCTTCACATAGCTCTTTTTGCCAGGCAGATAGTAGCACATTCATCCCAGTAGAATAAAAACATCGTCCAAGCATGACAGTCACAAATTCTACACCCAAGTACATCTCCACACACCTCTTCTTTGTGACTGTCATGCTTGGACGATGGTTGTGTTGTACTGGGACGATTGTGCTACTAACCTCTTGGCAAAGAAGAGGTGTGTGGAGATTTACTTGGGTGTAGAATTTGTGACTGTCATGCTTGGACGATGTTTGTATTCTACGGGGATGAATGTGCTAATATCTGCCTGGCAAAGAAGAGGTATGTGAAGAAGATGTTGGGCGTAGAAGAGGATGTTGTAGCTGAGTGGTGAAGAGGAAGTGTTTGTTCAGTTCCATATTACAGTTGGTAGTATGCGCTGTGTTATGCTTTCTTCTCATGTGATTGGGTTTGTTGCTCCGCATTTTTGTGAAACTTTTCTTACATGAAAATTCCATGACATAGTGGCTCTAAACACGATAGTGAGATAAATGCTTCTACACACTGAGCGGGAGCGTAAGCTAGAGGATTGGCGCATTGATTATGTGTTGCCCCTTTGGATGAAATAATGAAGCCTTAATTTTCCCTTGTTTATTTTTAACCAGTTTAGCGACTACCGATCTGATAATGATGTCAAAGCTGTATTTAAGGTGTTGGTTAGTTCTTTAATATTAGGCGAAGAGAAGAACAGGCTGGTATCATCTGCATATATGATCTGTTTCCCTAAATTGCTTATGTTGCATATGATTATATATATATATATATATATATATATATATATATATATATATATATATATATATATATATATATATATATATATATATATATATATATATATATATATATATATATATATATAATAACAGGGATCCCAGATGGCTGCCCTGGGGCACTTCATTTTTAATAGGCACCATATCAGAATGGAACTGATTTACAAGCACATTCTGACAGCGAGCGCTAAAGTATGATTCAATGAGACATATACCATAATGGTCAAGTTTCTTAAACATAGTTTTGTGATTAAGCGTATCAAATGCTTTGCTAAAATCAACAAAAGACACCCAAGGTCAGAAGCTGAGCTTCGAAATTTAATATTTATTCTTTTTGATCCAGTAATGCATGTTCAGTTGATCTTTGTTTTGTGAATCCATATTGGTAGTTGGCTATTACGTAGTGCTTCAATAAAAAATGGTTGTGACTTCGGTACATTATTCGTTATAACCTTTAGGAAAAAACTTGAGGTATAGATATTCGTCTGTAATTTCCGAGATCGTTTTTATCGCCCTTTTAATACGCAAACACGACTTTAACTATCTGCACGGCAGCCGGAAAATTTCTTGTGCTTAGCGCAGCATTGTATATATGAGTGAGACAAGGGACTATCAAGTGTAGTACGTATTTTACAGGTTTACTTTGAATATTGCACGAGTCGAGACTGGACGTGTTCTTTAAGCGTTTAATCACCGAATAAACCTCAGCCCCTTCATGGATCACTGCCTTGTCGTGGCAGAGGGGCTTGCGAAACTCGATGAAGTCGTGAGCTCTGCTGTGTAGGGACACCCAAGATAGACAGGTCACAGCAGAGTTCTGACAAAATGTGATTCACTGGAGAAGGTCATGGCAACCCACTCCAGTATTTCCTGCCAAGAAAACCCTATGGTCAGTCACAATACCATTAATGATATGGCGCCGCAAGATGAGCCCCCCAGGTTGGAAGGCGTCCCACATGTTACTGGGGATGAACAAAGGGCAATTCCTAGTAGCTCCAGGACGAATGAAGCGGCTGGGCTAAAGCCAAAAGGACGCTCAGTTGTGGATGTGTCTGGAAGCGACCGGAAAGTTCGATGTTGCAAGGAGATATATCACATAGCAACGTGGAATGTAAGATCTATGACGCAAGGTAAACTGGATGTCGTCAAGCGAGAAATGGACAGATTGAACATTGCTATCTTGGGTATCAGCGAGCTCAAGTGGACCGGAATGGGAGAATTTAATTCCGGCGACCATTATGTCTTTTATTGTGGGCACGAATTCAGGAGAAGGAATGGGGTCGCTCTCATAGTAAACAGAAGAATGGGCAAAGCAGTCTAGGGTGCAACCCCAAAAATGACCGAATGATTTCCCTTCGGATCCAAGGTCACCCTTTCAACATAACAGTTATCCAAGTCTATGCACCAACCACTACTGCTGAAGAAGCTGACGTTGAGAGATTTTATGCGGACCTGCAATGTCTTTTAGGCCGCACTCCATCATCAGACGTCCTTTTTCTCATAGGAGACTGGAATGCTAATGTGGGGAGAGAATAAATATCTAGAATTACAGGCAAGTTCGGTCTTGGGGAGCCAAATGAAGCTGGGCAGAGGCTAGTAGAGTTATGTCAAGAAAACAACCTGACCATAGCGAATACTCATTTTCAACAGCACCAGAGGCGCCTGTACACATGGACTTCACCGGACGGTCTGTACAGGAATCAGATTGATTATATTCTTTGCCGGCAGAGATGGAGAAGCGCTATACAAGCAGTAAAAACAAGGCCTAGGGCCGATTGTGGCACCGATCATCAGTTTCTTGTTGCCAAATTTATGCTTCGATTGAGGAAAACGCAGAAAACTAGACGGCCTTTCAGGTATGATCTGGATCAAATTCCATCAAAATACGCTATGGAAGTGAGGGATCGGTTTCAAGAATTAGATCTAGAAGAGATGTGGACTGAAGTTCGAGATATAATACAAGAAGTTGCTACTAAGGTAGTTCCAAAGAAAAAGAAATGCAAGGAAGCAAACTGGTTATCTGAAGAGGCTTTGCAAATAGCTGAGGAAAGGAGTATGGCGAATGGTATGGGGAAAAGAGAAAGATACAAGGTTCTTAATGCGGATTTTCAGAAAATAGCAAGGAGAGTAAGAATGCCTTCCTGAACATACAGTGCCAAGCAGTTGAGGACCACAGCCAATTAAGGAACACAAGAGCTCTGCATAAGACAATCAAAGATATCAAAGGAATCTTCTGTGCTAAGCTGGGCGTGATAAAGGACAAACGAGGCAAGGACCTCACTGAAGCCTCAGAGATTAAGAAGAGGTGGTAGGAATACACAGAAGAACTGCAGAAGGACCCGGATGTGCAAACCCAACATAAGACGGTTGTGATTACTGATCTCGAGCCGGGCATCCTGAAGAGTGAAGTTGAATGGGCCCTTAGCCAGCCTTGCTAAGAACAAAGCTAGCGGAATTGATGGCATTCCAGCTGAGTTGCTTCAAAACCTGGACCATGACGCTGTTAACACTCTGCATACATTATGTCAGAAGATTTGGACAACCCTGCAGTGGCCACAGGATTGGAGGAGGTCAGTTTACATCCCCATTCCAAAGAAACGCAGTGCCAAAGATTGTTCTAACTACCGCACGATCGCGCTTATTTCGCATGCTAGCAAGGTGATGTTGAACATCCTCCAAGGTAGACTACAGCAGTATGTGGATCGGGAGCTTCCGGACGTGCAAGCTGGGTTTCGCAAGGGCAGAGGAACTAGAGAACAGATAGCCAACCTTCGCTGGATCATGGAAAAAGCAAGAGAGTTCCAGAAACCCATCTACTTCTGCTTTATTGATTATGTGAAAGCGTTTGACTGTGTAGATCACAGCAGATTGTGGCAAGCTCTCCAAGAGATGGGAGTTCCAATTCACCTCATCTGTCTCCTCAGGAACCTGCATGAAGGGCAAAAGGCCACAGTCAGAACTGGGCATGGTCTTACTGATTGGTTTCCGATTGAGAAAGGAGTGAGGCAAGGCTGCATACTGTCGCCCGGCCTATTTAACCTATATGCAGAGTGTATCATCAGGAAGGCCAGTCTGGACGAGTCTTCAGCTGGAGTGAAGGTTGCTGGAAAACGTATTAACAACCTTAGATATGCGAATGATACCACTTTAATGGCAGAAAGTGAAGTGGAACTCAAGAGATTTCTGATGCACTTACAAGAAGAGAGTGAGACGTTTGGGCTTAAAATGAACATTAAAAAGACAAAGAACACGGCGTCTTGCCCTATCAATGTCCTGGAGCATCAAGGGACAAGAAGTGGAAGCTGTGACATATGTCCTCTTCTTGGGCTCCAAGATTACCACGGAAGGAGACTGCAGCCATGAAATTAGGAGACGCCTTCTTCTGGGAAAGAGAGCCATGGTTAGCCTTGACCACCTAGTAAGGAGCAGAGACATTAGTCTGCCAACCAAGATCCGTATAACTCGTGCTATGGTCTTTCTAGTTGTGATGTATGGATGCGAGAGTTGGACTGTGAAGAAGGCTGACCGCCGAAGAATTGACGCATTTGAATTGTGGTGCTGGCGGAAGATCACATCAGTCGATATTGTCGACCATAATCCCTGACTACTCATTGGAGGGTCAAATTCTAAAGTTAAAGCTCTGCTACTTTGGTCTATTGATGAGAAGAGTAGTCGCTGGAGAAAGATTTGATGTTGGGAAAGGTTGAGGGTCACTGGAGAAGGGGTAGGCAGCGAACGGGATGGTTAGATGGCATCCTCGAGGCGCTGCAGATGAAGTTATGTGATGTTAGGAAGATAGTGAAAGACCGGAAAGCGTGGCTTGACATGGTCCATAGGGTCACGAAGAGTCGGACACGACTGAACAACTCAGCTGAACTGAACTTACTTGCTGGTTCCAAAAACATTCATACCCTTAGTCTGTCGTCCATATACCGAAAAATTCCTGTGCAGTGAACACTGTTTCCAACTTCAGAGAAATACTTATTGAAAACGTTAGCGAGGTACGAGCCGTCTATTTCCTGAACATTAATTACTAGGGTCATAAGATCTTGAGGTTAGTTATTTCAATTTAGAATATTGTTTAGGTGTCTCCACTTTTCTTTGGGGTTATGGGAGAGGTGGTATGTTGAACAAATTATTATAATTAGTGGTACGAGATGATCAAATTTCATAGTTTAAGCGGTTCCGCAAGGAATTATGACTGGCTATGACTTCGGGAGCTTTACTTTTTATGAAAGTTGCAAACAAGTTGTTTCGTTTTTACCACTCGTACTAGGCGAGGAGTCGTCCATGGTTTTCGTGCCTTTTTTGAGGGTATTATCTCGACAATAGGGAAACAATCATTATAGATTGGGAGAAAGAGTTGAAGGAATCGATCATATGCATCATCGGGTGTTGTGTTCTGGAAAACATGATTCCAATTCGCAAGTGAAACTCGGTTGCTGAATTGATCGAGGCAGTTTTGGGAGAGGATCTGCCGACTGACACTCACATCAGGCTTAGGTATAGGTTGTTTAAGAAGAAGAACGAAAATAGGAAGGGTGGTCACTTACGTCGGTTGCAATGTGACCGACAAGAAACGCGTTTTCATAATTGACAATGAGAAGATCTAAAGAAGATGAATGTGAAGTGACACGTGTAGTCCCATGAATAACACTTCGGAAACTAGCTGTTTCCATGGCGGTTAGCATTTTTTTCTTGGACTGAGTTTTTTGTGCTCATATCTATTTAACAATAAACCACACCACCACCACCATTTACAACTCAAGAATTCCGTAGAGGTGGTCCTTGTGCTATGAGTACTTGAGCCAAATTTGAAAGCTTTGCGTGGAGTCTATAATATTCAAATAATTTTCAAAAAGTGCCCCTGGCGACCGCTCGCAACAGATTTGGGCAGCATACCTCTGCGCGTAAACCTCCCTATGACGTTACTGGGGCTTGCTGGGCGCGTCCGCCCATTGGACGCTCCCAAGTTACGTGGGCGGAACGAGGTGTGGGGGGGGGGGCACCGCCATGGCTTGTTTTCTACATAATTTTCTTTTCTTGTGAGCAGGCCTGAGCAGGGGGATGAGGAGGAGCATTATTTGCTAATGAAGCCAGTTTAAACATGTCTGCGTTGCTGATACGATTGATGGGATCCTTAATGCTCGTGCGCGTTTTTAGTTTTAGTAAAAAGATTTTATGGGCCCTTTAAGGCGTCACTAGTAGACTCTAGATATGGCTCTAGGCTTGATCGCTATCGCATCGAAATTGTGTTGCAACCGTTATTCGTGCAGCGTTTGTGTCCTACCATTTTGCTGTCTAATTGAGATGCACTTGCTAGTCTAGTTGCTCGATAGGTATTCGAGCCGACTTCAGTTCAGTTCATTCGTTCAGTCGTGTCCGACTCTTCGTGGCCCTATGGACTATATCACGCCATGCTTTACGGTCTCTCACTATCTTCCTAACATCACATAACTTCATCTGCAGCACCTTGAGGATGCCATCTAACCATCGCGTTCGCTGCCTACCCCTTCTCCGGTGACCCTCAACCTTTTCCAACATCAAATCTTTCTCCAGCGACTCCTCTCTTCCCATCAGATGACCAAAGTAGCTGAGCTTTAACTTTAGAATTTGACCCTTCAATGAGCAGCCAGGGTTCATGGTCGACAATATCGACGGATGTGATCTTCTGGCCGTCCAAGGAACTCTCAAGAGTCTCCGCCAGCACCACAATTCAAACGCGTAAATTCTTCGGCGGTCAGCCTCCTTCACAGTCCAACTCTCGCATCCATACATCACAACTGGAAAGACCACAGCACGAGTTATACGGATCTTGGTTGGCAGTGTAATGTCTCTGCTCTTTACTAGGCGGTCAGAGCTCTTGAGTTCCACTTCACTTTCTGTCATTAAAGTGGTATCATCCGCATATCTAATGTTGTTGATACGTTTCCCAGCAATCTTCATTCCAGCTGAAGACTCGTCCAGACCGGCCTTCCTCATGATGCACTCAGCATATAGGTTAAATAGGCAGGGCGAAACTATGCAGCCTTGGCTCATTCCTTTCTCAATCGGAAACCAATCAG
This sequence comes from Amblyomma maculatum, assembly GCF_055883805.1. Classification (NCBI taxonomy): domain Eukaryota; kingdom Metazoa; phylum Arthropoda; class Arachnida; order Ixodida; family Ixodidae; genus Amblyomma; species Amblyomma maculatum. Next base: position 186,463,043 of record NC_139344.1, read on the forward strand.
TAAGACCATGCCCAGTTATGACTGGGGCATCTTGCCGTTCATACAGGTTCCTGAGGAGACAGATGAGGTGAATTGGAACTCCCATCTCTTGGAAAGCTTGCCTCAGTCTGCTGTGATCTACGCAGTCAAACGCTTTCGCATAATCAATAAAGCAGAAGTAGATGGGTTTCTGGAACTCTCTTGCTTTTTTCATGATCCAGCGAAGGTTGGCAATCTGGTCTCTAGTTCCTCTGCCCTTGCGAAACCCAGCTTGCACGTCCAGAAGCTCCCGATCCACATACCGCTGTAGCCTACCTTGGAGAATTTTCAACATTACCTTGCTAGCATGCGAAATAAGCGCGATCGTGTGATAGTTGGAACAATCTTTGGCACTGTCTTTCCTTGGGATGGGGATGTAAACTAACCTCCTCTAATCCTGTGGCCACTGCAGGGTTGTCCCTATTTGCTGGCATAATGTATACAGAACGTTAACAGCGTCGTCATGTTTGAGGTTTTGAAGCAACTCAGCTTGAATGCCATCAATTCCGCTAGCTTTGTTCTTAGCAAGGCTGGCTAAGGCCCATTCAACTTCACTCTTCAGGATGCCCGGCTCGAGATCAGTAATCACAACCGTCTTATGTTGGGTTTGCACATCCGGGTCCTTCTTGTACTGTTCTTCTGTGTATTCCTGCCACCTCTTCTTTATCTCTGAGGCTTCAGTGAGGTTCCTGCCGCGTTTGGACTTTATCGCGCCCATCTTAGCACAGAAGCTTCCTTTGATATCTTTGATTGTCATTTACAGAGCTCTTGTGTTCCTCAGTTGGCTGTTGTCCTCAACTGCTTGGCACTGTGTGTTCAGGAAGGCATTCTTATCTCTTCTTGCTATTTTCTGAAAATCCGCACTGAGAACCTTGTATCTTTCTTTTTTCCCCATAACTTTTGCCATACTCCTTTCCTCAGCAATTTGCAAAGCCTCTTCAGATAACCAGTTTACTCTCTGGTATTTCTTTTGCTTTGGAACTACCTTAGTAGCAACTTCTTGTATTATATCTCGAACTTCAGTCCACATCTCTTCTAGATCTAATTCTTGAAATCGATTCCTCACTTCCGTAGCGTATTCTGATGGAATTTGATCCAGATCATACCTGAAAGGCCTTCTAGTTTTCTGCGTTTTCCTCAATCGAAGCTTAAATGTGGCAACAAGAAGCTGATGATCGGTGCCACGATCGGCCCTAGGCCTTGTTTTTACTGCTTGTATAGCGCTTCTCCATCTCTGCCGGCAAAGAATATAATCAATCTGATTCCTGTACAGACCGTCCGGTGAAGTCCATGTGTACAGGCGCCTCTGGTGCTGTTGAAAATGAGTATTCGCTATGGTCAGGTTGTTTTCTTGACATAACTCTACTAGCCTCTGCCCAGCTTCATTTGGCTCCCCAAGACCGAACTTGCCTGTAATTCTAGATATTTATTCTCTCCCCACATTAGCATTCCAATCTCCTATGAGAAAAAGGATGTCTGATGATGGAGTGCGGTCTAAAAGACATTGCAGGTCAGCATAAAATCTCTCAACTTCAGCTTCTTCAGCAGTAGTGGTTGGTGCATAGACTTGGATAACGGTTATGTTGAAAGGGGTACCTTGGATCCGAAGTGAAATCATTCGGTCATTTTTGGGGTTGCACCCTAGACTGCTTTGCCCATTCTTCTGTTTACTATGAGAGCGACCCCATTCCTTCTCCTGAATTCGTGCCCACAATAAAAGACATAATGGTCGCCGGAATTAAATTCTCCCATTCCGGTCCACTTGAGCTCGCTGATACCCAAGATATCAATGTTCAATCTGTCCATTTCTCGCTTGACGACATCCAGTTTACCTTGCGTCATAGATATTACATTCCACGTTGCTATGTGATATATCTCCTTGCAACATCGAACTTTCCGGTCGCTTCCGGACACATCCACAACTGAGCGTCCTTTTGGCTTTAGCCCAGCCGCTTCATTCGTCCTGGAGCTACTAGGAATCGCCCTTTGTTCATCCCCAGTAACATGTGGGACGCCTTCCAACCTGGGGGGCTCATCTTCCGGCGCCATATCATTATTGGTATTGTGACTGGCCATAGGGTTTTCTTGGCAGGAAATACTGGAGTGGGTTGCCATTACCTTCTCCAGTAAATCACATTTTGTCAGAACTCTCTGCCGTGATCTGTCTATCTTGGGTGTCCCTACACAGCAGAGCTCACGACTTCATCGAGTTTCGCAAGCCCCTCCGCCACGACAAGGCAGTGATCCATGAAGGGGTCGAGCCGACTTATGAGCATCCAGTCGTATGCCTTATATAATCACCTCCCTGCACCGCGTGACCTGGAGCAGCACGCGTTTTCGTATCGGCTGTAGCTGCACGAGCGAGCTCTTTCGCCTTCGTACACGCAGGCGGTCCTAAGTGTCTCGAAATTTTTTATGAATGTGTTTTAAAAAATTTTAAAAATATGTCGAGATGCGAAGACGACTTCCACAGCACAATTGCACCACTGTTGACGGACATTAGTAGACAGAGGAATGATGTAAATTTCTAATCTAGTCAACTGCTTTCTGATAATTAATTTTTAAATAAATATAAAGTTGGGATTCTGATTGTAATTAGAAATTTGTGATCGGCAATAAGTAACAGCCATATCAGTTTTAAGAATTTCCAGAGCGCGTTAAACGTCGGCTTTGCGGGTCAAAAAACTTTGGTTATATCTCGCACCGCAAGAAGCCCGCCTTCGAAAATCCCGCGCTCTAACTAACACACCGACCGCCGTTTGAATCGCTGTCGCGAACTAGCCTTCTGCTTAATAAGCAGATGGATGCTGAATGGAAGAGAACTGGTACGACACCATCCTCAACGCTATTAAAGGAGCGCTTGCGTTAGACTTTGATACGAAATCACGTGCATAGTTTTTCAAACACGTTTGTCACAGCCCTGGGCGGCGGCGACGGCGACGCATTTTCAACCCAATCCGCTGTATATGCTATCGCGTAACAAGATGCCACATGCTTTCCCATGCCGGCTTCGTGTAGTGCAATCATTTCATCTTGTCGAATTCTCAAAAAGCGCGTTCATCACCAGCCTAACTCCACCCCACAGCAGGACAAAGGCTTACCATATCCCTTTAGTTAGCCGGGTGCTGTGTCAGCTACAGTCATTTTCTAATCTTATCCGCCCACCTAATTTTCTGCCGCTCCAGCTACATTTACCTTCTCTTGAAATCCAATCTGTCACCCTTGGGAACCATCGGCTATCTTGTCATCTCATTACACGCCTTGCCCAGTTCTTTCTAGTCTCGACTAAAACGCCAGTAACTCGTGTTTGTCCCCTGGGCCGCTCTGCGCGCTTTTTGTCTTGTAACGTTTCACCTTTCATTCTCTTTTCTATAGCTCTCTGCATTGTTCTGTCCGGCATTTACCCCTTTTCGTCTGCCTCCACGCTTGTGACCCACAGGTGAGTATCGGCAAGACACAGCTGCTAAGTATTTTTCTCTTCAGCTGCTCTCAAAAAAGAGAATATTTTCGCGTTTTTAAGCAGTCTGATGTAAAAATGTTGCAAGAATACTCCCTGTAAGTTTCACCTCTATTCATGATTTCGGCAAGCACGCTACCAGGTAAGATAACGTGACGTGATTTCCAGATAGGTATGCATTTGGTCCTGATTTTCATGGCGCTATTAAGAGCTGCTGCTGATACTGGTTGCCGCCAACGTTAGCAAAAATGTGGAAGGGGCAGGGTAGAGAAGGTGTTCCGAGAGTGTGGCTCCTGCGTTCACTCTGGAGCCCGCTCTGGATATTAATCGCTTCTGTATACACGAGCGTATGTGCGACCCATGTTTTCCGGTACGCTGCATCTGTGAAGGATGGCTTACACCGACGTCACTCTGGCTGTCACGTCGTTGGACCAGAAAAGCACCACGAAGCCAGTTCATCTAATTCGTTATCGCCACCTATCAAGTGGGAACTTTCTAGAAACTGTGGGTGTGCACCGTAAAGACGTCGCATAGGCGAGCAGGAAATTGTATGAGTAACTAGTTATTCTGCGCATTCTTTTGTGGAATCCAAGATCAAGAATTTGATGAGCGTCTTCCTTCTCCATTCGTAGTTATTAGAGGGGCGCTGCAATACTTTCTGAGCGGAGTAAATAAACGCACCAGATCGTCCGATCTCGTTGTCATGAACATCCCCGCTAAGTGTTGCGCATCCACACAAAGCACAAAGCATATGAAGAAATTCTGCGCCAAAGTTGACCTACTGTTTCCTTCGCATTGACATGCCGGTTTTCAAATATCTTGAGGCGTCTCGTAAACGTCACGGAGCACCTAAATCGCCTAGTTAAACATCATTCCAATGCACACAAAAAAAAAAAAAAAAAATACAGGGATGAAGAGAGGATGCACGCCGGCGCTTAGCAACTAAATCGAAACAATATAAAATCACAAACAGGCGAAGCGTGGCCCGGCAACGTCACCCAGGCCTGCCAGTCACATGTGCCGTGGCTGGAAACAGCTGCTTTGCCAGGTAAAAATAAAAGGACGACATGTCAAAGATGGCATTTCACTGGGTGGGGCCGGTGCGGAGGCGCCGCTCGATAGAAGGATAGGTGCGAAGAGGGCGAAGGGTAAATTTCTACCGCCACTCGGTAAAACTGCTTACACCAAAACGCACAAAAAAAAAAAAAAAGATTTCCACTATAGGAGGAGATTCAGGAAGCAGTGTCTTTCCACGTCGAAAGCCTATGATACGTTTTGAGCATGTTTCATGGCCACTCAAGGCAATTCAATACTCAGACACGTTCGACTCCTGTGGCTTGGCTATTTGGAGAGCGACGGGTTAAAGAACTGTGCTGAACCACCCTCTAAGATGCAGTGTGATCACTGAAAGAAAATACGCCTGATCAAACGAGCAGTGACTGCAGAAATAGACTGCAGCTAGATTGCTTTTAACCGCCAAAACTGTTGCAGAATGCCGCAAGAATTCACCGCATGCATGATTACAATTATAAGTGGCGGAGTCAAAAGGAAATGTACTGCACCACCTGTCAATCACAATAATTCAGCTCACCCTTGTACGCCCCATAGACAAGCATATTCACTCTGGACGGCAGCCTGACAGTTGAGTGCTAACGAAATCTCTTCTATTATTGCTACAGTGCAAATGTTGCATGAAATCCATGTCTGCATCTTCTGCAACCGCCTCCTAACTCTACTCATGAAACAAAAAAGTGTTAGCAGAAATCTAGAAGTTATCTACGCCAAGATATTCTGACATTTAAGAGAAGCGTAATATGAGCTTCCATATAGCTGTGCTAGTCTCGAAAACATCCTGTAGTCGAGGATAACATAAAACAACGTAATGTGTCATCTAAAAGAGCTAAAAGAGTTTTACTGCGACACCTTGTAAACTTCTAAAAACATAGTAATTGTGCAAATATGTACGCCCGAAAAAAAAAGCAAAAAAACATTACCGAATAGCGCGGAAGAAACGGGATCTGCTGCCTATTAATAAGATTTTTTTGCACAGCCCTTATGTTCCTTGGGCTGCTGAACAGGATTAATTCCAGCCAACCGGGACAGCAGAGAACATAGCAGCAAATTTTTCTGACGCACTTATATGGTAGACAAAAATGTTTGAACAGTGCAGGATATTTGCTTTCAATTGTGTCCTTACCAGTTACGAGACATGTCGCACAAGAACTGTTTTGTGAGGAGTCTGTTACAGTGTGTTCTGCAAATATAGGTGATTGATGCAAACATGATGTGCTGCTGCAATGGCTGCTATAGGATCAAAGGTTTAGGAGGGTAACTGCATTATATATATGTTCTGTCGCCCCGCGGCGGTGGCGCAGGGGTTAAGATGCCCGACTACTGTACTGGAGTGCTCTGTTTTGAAGCCGACCGCCGGTGGTTGCATGTCGATGGAGGCGAAGCGGAGAGGCGCCCGTGTGCTGTGCGATGTCAGCGCACGTTAAAGATCCCCAGGTGGTCGAAATTACTCCGCAGCCCTCCACTACGGCGTCTCTCATAGCCTGAGTCGCTGTGGGACGTTAAACCCCATAAACCGAACCAAATATTCTGTCATCGCAGAACTACAGATAGCATTCACGATAGCAAAAACCAAAGCAAACAAGAATGAACCAGACAGCTGTTTTTCAGTTCATAAATGTTTTTTGTTTTGTTACAAGTATTTAAAAATAAGGCAGCTAATTTTCAGTTCATAAGCGTTAATTGTTGCATGCTTATAAAAACAAATAGCGTCAGTTAATAAATTACGCATTTTATTCTCAGTGGAAAGCTATAATATATACTCCTAGAAAGTACTGAATATACAAACGTGCTCAGGACAAGGAAAAACAATGTAACCGGTATAAACTATACGAACTTCTGTTTGGTAGGCACCCATCCAGACAGCTTGTGATGAATTAACGTGAAGCGGCCGGTCCAACACAGTATAGGCATGAACGAAGATCTTGTTTATTTACTAAACAAAAATAAAATTGTCCATTAAGAGGTCACAGAAAAGCAAAATATCAGTATGGAAGTCCAACAATGAAGTGCACAGCAATGGCAAAAAATGTTAGACGACCTATAGCACAGTTGCAAAACTTTTACTTGTAATGTATCGCAAGTATGTATCAAAACCAGTCACATAAAATAAACTACGAATGTTAAACTTGACTTTTAAAGATGACTCATTTCAGGACAACATGCAGATTGCAAAATCCTTCCTTAACAGAAAAACATTTGTGCCGTCCAATTCACAGTGTAAAATTAGAATGAAAGTGAATTGAACTTTCACAATTGCTTAGCAAGAGAACAGTAAGTGAAGACTGTAGGCACCTTCGCAAAGCTGAGTTTGAAGCAGATCGCCGGCTGCAGAAAGACATGGGGCTAAACAGAGGCTAATAAATGGCGCATTCGATGAACTACCCACAAGTTTCAGAGGGAGAGAGAGAGAAAGGGAAAGTTTTTATGAGTAACGCACGCAACCTAATATGGGAAGGAAGCTACTAAAGCCTTAATAAAACATGTAGCCCTGTGCTGCAAAATCACTGACACACTCAAGCAATGTTGCGTGAAAAGGTTCTGGAATAGATGCCATATGGTAGCCATCAGGATGAGCGTATACAACATGTAACAAAAGATGAGGCTGCCCAAAGTATAAAACAATGGCAGGCCAGGCTAACCAAAATTGCGTACAAGGAACTCTTAGACCAACATGTGGGTATACAAAAGCATGGAATTGCGCAAAACTATTTTGAACTTCTGCCAGAAGCACTCATCAACTAATTTTATCGCGTGAACAAAACCTCAGGTAGCGGCATCCTGCAAATGCGTGAAGAACACATGATGAGTTGGGGCCACAAAGGGCAGAATGCTCATAAGCTCGCCTGAAGAACGGAAGCGCGTCTAGCTGACTTTTTTCGGAAGCTTGGAGGGCTCGAAGCTAACGCATCCTAAAAGTATCATGCAGCTGAAATCCGCTGCCGAACAATAATTGTAAAGTGTGAAATGCGCGGCATTTTTGAAGATTTTTGTATCTCTTGCGGGACGCGGGACAATAGCCGTGAAGCATCAAATGCGGAAGATTTGCAGCCACCCGTCGAGTGACTGAATAAAGGCCCATCTGCCTCGTTTTTTACGAGGTTTTGAATGTACTTCAACATGCGGTAAGGCGAAGCCAAACAACTACGGAGCAAATTTAGCTATAGCCGACAGCGTGCGCTTGTTGATGGCTGACAAGGCCCAACTTACCACTGTGTATAAATATAGATACGTCAGCGAGAGGGACGAAACACGTACAACACAGTCTTTTTAGTCTAAGACTTTCCAAAAGTTCTCAGCGCAACGGGAAAGCATGAACAGGCACCGGGTTGAACAAATTTTAGTAGTGTTGTGTATTGCATAATATTTGGATTTCGGCAGTCATTTATTTCAGCTGTATTGCTGAAATTTGTGGTGCAATTCATTTTGATGTAGACTGTGAAATGACAGACGGCAGTTGTTCACAATGTAGTCCTTGGAAAATATGCGAATATGACCTCAACTGATATCGAAGTTATCACTTTTACATTTACTCGAGAGTAAAAGGGCAGTTGTTTCTGCAGAGGTGTAGCTGCGCTACAGCCAACATGTACGTTCCATTATTGCAAATCGTTTCGTAAGTTGTGGGCCTCACGCAACAGCGGTTAAGATATTGTATATGGCTAATAAAAGATTTTAATCTTAGGTATAACTCGTGCTATGGTCTTTCCAGTTGTGATGTACGGATGCGAGGGTTGGACTGTGAAAAAGGCTGACCGCCGAAGAATTGACGCGTTTGAATTGTGGTGCTGGCGAAGACTCTTGAGAGTTCCTTGGACTGCCAGAAGATTAAATCAGTCGATATTGTCGACCATAAACCCTGACTGCTCATTGGAGGGTCAAATTCTAAAGTTAAAGCTCAGCTACTTTGGTCATCTGATGAGAAGAGAGGAGTCGCTGGAGAAAGATTTGATGTTGGGAAAGGTTGAGGGTCGCCGGAGAAGGGGTAGGCAGCGAACACGGTGGTTAGACGGCATCCTCGAGGCACTGCAGATGAAGTTATGTGATGTTAGGAAGATAGTGAGAGACCGGAAAGCGTGGCATGACATGGTCCATAGGGTCACGAAGAGTCGGACACGACTGAACGACTGAACTGAATTGAACTTATACAGACAAGTAAGCACAGGCCGGTGGACTCACTCATGAGTCGACTCCCTCGTGTCCTGAGTGAATCATGAGTCGTAAGTGAGTCTGGACTCACATTCAGATCATGATCTGAGTCGTGAGTGAATCCTGACTCATACTCAGATCATGATTTGAGTCGTGAGTGAGCCCGGACGCACACTCAAATCATAATCTGAGTCGTGAGTGAGTCCGGACTCACACTCAGATTATGATCTGAGTTGTGAGACAGTCCGGACTCACACTCAGATCGTGATCTGAGCCGTGAGTCAGGACTCACATTTAGATCATGATCTGAGACGTGAGTGAGTCAGACACGCATTCAGATTATGATCTGAGCTTGCCGAGTCCGACCTAGAAAGTTCCTATGAAATCAAATGAATTCCTGCTCAGAGGTTGAAGAATCATGATCTGAAGTGATCGAGTGAGTAATGGGCACAAGTCGCTAATTAGATCTTAGCGGACTCGAATTGCCTTTGTAATTTGAATAATGAATACGCTTCTTGGTGAGCTGATGATGTAGACCAATTTCGTTGTTTTTTGTTAAGCAATTATTTTGACTGTGGCGATTAATGCATGTTAATCGAACATTTGTTCTCGTTGGCGTGTTGTATTGCGGTGGCTATATAGTTCTTCCTTTGCTGTGTATTTACTTCGTAATATCTCGCAAATTATTTCACGGATTAGCTGCTCATTGGTGCACAGCGATGCGAACGAGCCAGGCTAGCCGTGCATAGCTAATAATATCAGGCTAATGAAGTTCGAAGAGACCACTGTGTAACCACATTTTTAATGTTCTTTCTTATTGCGAAAGAAGTCATCAGCTCACCACCACAGACCACGAATCTTGTCCGATATTTCTGTTTGTGAGCCATTGCTCTAATTGGGTAGGCTGTTTGATGAGATTACAAATACGTGGCTACGTACTTGGGTAATTTAAACGCATTCCTGCATAGCTGAAATTTTGCTTCGGTCGATTTAGTCCAAAACCTGTCCAACACAATTCGCCTACGGCGACCACGATGATGACCTCCAGGGCCGCCTTATATTTTGCCCACTTACCACCGAAATTTGACCTCGACTGATTTGTGCGAAAATCTGTCCAATTTAATATGACTATGCCGAACAAGATTGTTACCTCCAAATTTGACCGGGCCCATCCTCAAATTTGGTCCCCTCATCCCAGTAGATTCACTTGAGCCGATTTCGGACCAAATGAACGGACAACATGATTCGATTACGACGAACACGATGGTGACCTCCAAATTTTTGTTTGGGTCACACATGGTTTACCAACCCTCGAAATTTGATTTTGGCGAATTTACATCAAAAGGGATCAGTTCCTAATTGCATTGAAAATCTTCGACACTATGGTTACCTATAAAGTTGGCCATGACCATTACCAGAATTTGGCCCAGGCCGTCTTCGAAGTTTCACCTTTATAATTGGTATCCAACCATTATTGACTGTGCCCGACGAGACGGCAATCACCAAATCGGCTATAGCCATATCAAAAATTGGGCCCGTGCCATAGCTAAAAAGACCAAGCTTTCGTACTATAATCAGCTTAAAAGAGATAATCCCTACCATATTTTTTCCTTTTCCTGTAACCTTTCAACTCCTTCATTACTGAAGAAAACAGTCTAATCATGTAATGTTTCACATTTTTTCTATTTATTTGCTGCGTTTTTCTCTGTACTGCCTTCCGCCTGCCTGTACAAACTTGAGGAGCGTCACTCGTTGTTAGTCGAGAGTGGAAATGAGTGAGTCTATGATGAGTGAGTCCCAATGAGTCGAAATGAGTCAGCTCAAATGGGTCGTGAGTTGAGTTGAAATGAGTGAGTCCAGTCAGATGTTCCACCAGTGACGAAGGACGAGGTCAAGAAAGCACTAGAAACTATGAAAAGGGGGAAATCAGCTGGAGAGGATCAGATAATTACAGATTTGCTGAAGGACGGGGGGGATATCGTGCTAGAAAATCTGGCCACCCTATATACGCAGTGCCTGGTGTCATCGGCGGTACCGGAACCATGGAAGAATGAAAACATTATCCTCATTCACAAGAAAGGGGACTCTAAGGACCTTAAAAATTACCGACCGATCAGCTTACCGTCTGTTACGTATAAGGTATTTACTAAGGTAATCGCTAATAGAATCAGGACAACCTTAGACTGCAATCAAGCAAAGGATCAAGCAGGGTTTCGGAAACGGTACTCTACTATCGATCATATCCATACCATCAATCAGGTGATAGAAAAATGCTCGGAATATAACCAGCCCTTATACATAACATTCATTGATTACGAAAAAAGCATTTGACTCAGTTGAAACCTCGGCGGTGATGCAGACATTGCGAAATCAGGGGGTAGACGAGCCGTACGTGAAAGTGCTGGAAGACATATATAGTGGCTGCACAGCAACCATAGTTCTGCATAAAGAAAGTAACAAAATTCCCATAAAGAAATGTGTTAGGCAAGCAGACACAATCTCCCCAGTACTATTCACAGCTTGCTTAGAGGAAGTATTCAGAGACTTGGAATGGAAGCAGTTAGGGATAAGGGTAGATGGAGAATACCTCAGTAATCTGCGATTTGCTGATGACATTGCCTTGCTAAGCAACTCGGGGGATGAACTGCAAATAATGATTGATGACCTAGACAGGAAAAGTAGAAAGGTAGGCTTGAAAGTCAATATGCAGAAGACTAAGGTAATGTTCAACAGCCTCGGGAAGGAACAGCAGTTTACATTAGGTAGCGAAATACTGGAAGTAGTAGGAGAATATGTCTATTTAGGACAGGTAGTAACCGCAGATCCGGACCACGAAAAGGAAATAACAAGAAGAATAAGATTGGGATGGAGTGCATTTGGCAAGCACTCGCAGATTATGACTAGCAGCTTACCGGTATCGCTCAAGAGGAAAGTATACAACAGTTGCATCTTGCCTGTACTCACCTATGGGGCTGAAACGTGGAGGCTAGCCAAGAGAGTTCTACTTAAGTTGAGGACAACCCAGAGGGCTATGGAACGAAAAATGGTAGGGGTAACATTAAGAGATAGAAAGCGTGCAGAGTGGGTCAGAGAAATAACTCAAGTTACCGACATTCTAGTAGAAATTAAGAGGAAGAAATGGACATGGGCAGGACATGTAGTGCGAAGAGAGGATAACCGATGGTCGCTGAGGGTAACAAACTGGATTCCAAGGGAAGGAAAGCGTAGCAGGGGGCGGCAGAAAGTTAGGTGGGCGGATGAGATTAAGAAGTTCGCAGGGGTCAAGTGGATGCAGCTAGCACAGAACCGGGTTAAGTGGAGAAATATGGGAGAGGCCTTCGCCCTGCAGTGGGTATAATCAGGCTGATGATGATGATGATGATGATTATGAGTGAGTCCAGATGAGACTGAGCTCAGATGAGTCATGAGTCGAAGTGAGCGAGCGCAGATGAGTCGTGTGTCAAAAATGAGTGAGTGAGCCCAGATTAGTTATGAGTCTGATTGAGCCCGAGTGAATCGTCATCATGCGTGAGTTTGAGTTCATGAGTCTAAGTGCGCTCGAGTGAGTCGCAGCTTGCGGGAGTTTGAGTTCATGAGTGTGAGTGAGTCCGGGCCTTGTGAGTCTGAGTGAGAGTGAGCTCGCAGATGGACCAAATTTTGCTGAGTGAGCCTGACTGAGCACACGTGATTTTGCCAAGCTATGCAAGTAAGCAAAGGATGGACATCAGAATTTTGTGAACATATGACAGCAGTTCACTATAATGGTATTGAACGAGATGGCTAGCTGTTATTACCTGTTTTTCTTTTTCTTTAACTTGAAAAACTTGAGCATTCGCATATTTCCTTAATGTGTTCATGAGCAATACCGCTTGAAGAAGGTTCTGAAAAACGTCTCCACAAAGACGTCATTGATATAGTTTGGTTTAGCTCAAGCGTGGAGGCCATGCGTAGCTTTTTCGAGTGGTTTTGAAGTATTGTGCTTTCAGGAAGCCCGCCCTTAGCGGCTTCCTGAAAAGGTCACTTTTTTTCCACAAGTTTTTCCACAATCACCAGGTATTAACCATGTGGTTGCGCTGGCACTGGATCACAGTTTTTCAGTACAACAACGTATCAGCAGTAATGTATTTCAGTGAGTTTTTGGTGCAGGTTCTGGACTGAGTGACTTAATGCCATGCGACGAGGTGTCGTCCCGACCGTTGGCGGCTCACGCATCTGCACTGACCGCCGCAGGTCAGCGGCCACATTGTGCTGTACATGCCGGAGTGGAAAGGACATGGCAGCTACGCCGGCTACTTGCTAAAGGGAACCTCGAAAGCTGCGCGGCTTGGTGCACTGGGAGCACTGTTCCGTGCACCGGAGCCGCTAACCGGAACAGCCCTCTTCGCAGGACTCACGGGCTACGAAAAAGACGCGCCGCGCATCGCCGCCGCGGTGCTCACCAAGCAAGACGCCGACCTGCTTGCGCGCATGGTCGACCGAAGTATGGACCAAATTGTGGTGCATGGTTTGCAGACATAGTCTCTTGAGTGCAGCCAAAAAATAAGTGTGCCCTCATCTTGAATCAGAGTGACAAAACAGCTTTTTTAGACAGTCAGCTTAGCCGTCATATTAATTTCTGAGGTTGATTCACCCCGAAAACAGATTACCTTAACGGAGCTGAGAGTCGGCACTGTCTTGAAGATGAGATTGCCCTGACAGCTGATTTTCGAGCATACACTGTAAAATATTTTTGTTGAAGAATGCAGAAATTTTCTGGCCGCTGTCCTGCCAGAAATTTGATGTTGTATTATGTTTTCTGCTTTTAATTTTGCTTTGAATTTACAGTTTTTTTTTCTGTTTAGAAATGATAGAAAGGTTTTGTAAATTGACAAAAAACGTTCTGTTATAGAGCGTTTTCTGTTTTTATTTTTATTTTTCAGTCGCAGTTAAAAGAATGATGCAAATAGTTGTTTTTTTACTCTTCTTTCATTTGACATGTTTTTCTGCCTGTAACAACAACAAAATTGCGGTAAGCGCCAATGTTTTTTAATGAAGACCATTTTTAAGGCGAAAGCCTTGCCAACTACATCTCAGAAATATCTCTCTGCGAATACTCGATGGCACCCATAAAGTTGGCCGCGCAACTGCCGTTGTCTAAGTGGAAAAATCCGTAACAGATACCACTGTAGCAGGGAGCCAACCAACAACGGACCTCAACGTGGCGCCACTAGTTATCTTCTTTCGAATCGAGATGGTTACGCAGCCGATCGTCGGACAGCGCCTTCGGGGTTGTCATACCATTTCGCTTTCGATTCAGAATTTACCTACTATTCAGGTAAAAACCAGTTTCCGGTAGAAAATAGAACAGACGACAAATATATGACGAATTTTTTGCCTTCCAACCAAGGTTTCGGTCGGAAAACAGAAAATTACTGTTTTTTTCGTGACCGTTATTTCGGTCAATGAAGTAGAACAGATATTCTCTGTATAAGGACAGAAATTTTCTTTAAAAGTACCTGTAATATCACGCACATTTTTTACAGTGTAGTCTCACTGTCAGGTTAAGCCAGAATAATGAGAAAACTGTGGACGCAGTTTTGAAGCCTACAAACGAACGACAATAGGGGCCGCGGCTGGAGCTCTCCAGTTCCTGAGCTCTTCACTGGGCTGACGACGGGAGGAACACATGCTCGTCCCTTAATGCAAGTGGCACGAACGGAACAGGAGCAAGCCTGTACGTATCGTGGCAGTTCACGCAATATGCATAAGCCTTAATGTTATGCTCGAATTGATTGTTTGCACCTTTACCGTACTATCAGAGCTAAATAGGGACAGAAAACAAAGTTATTTGCTTAAAAACGAGACGCTCTATACAAGAGCAGTTGGTTTTTCTCCTCGATAACGGCGAATAGCGCAGCGTTCAAGTTATGTTGGCGCTTCATTTCACGCTCATGGTAGCCCCAACTCCACTCCAATTTGGAAGTGAGGTGTTGCTATGTAAGGAGTCATCTAGATTGCCAGGATTTCACAACAGGCGCACAATAGATTTACAATACAGGTGTGCACGTGCCAGTTAAGTATAGAATCATCTCCTTAGGGTGCATCCCTTATTAGGGTGTCAGATCTCAAAGATCTGTAAACTAACGAGAAAGTGAAGGCAGCGTGGGAGCCTTTCATGTTTTTGCTCTCTACGCGTGCGCAATCGTGGTGATACAGTTCTCACGTGACGCTATACGGAGCTGGTATTCAACTTGAACAGGAGGGATCGTGTTCATTCTTATCATTAATGACCCTGCACGTGAATAACAGCCGGCATTTAGCAACCTTGCACATGAATAGCAGCCGGAATTTAGCAGCAGTGTTGACGTGAAGTGAAAACAGCAATGGGTTGGCTCTATCTGCTCTTTGGTTTTTGTACAGCGGCAGCGGCCACAACAGAGTGGGAATATAACACTGTAGAATTTATCGAGAAAGGAAGGTATGAAGACCGCACTTCGGATAGATAAATGTCGCCGCAGTTTCTAATTTAAACGGTAGGCATACTATCACTGGAACATTCCAGGAAAAAGTTTCTTCACATTACGAAACTTAGGTTTCGTTGAGGTTCCTGTGTCAGTAGTGGCCAAAACAAATTTGAAGAGTTCAACGCTACTGCACCGAATATTGAGCGGAAGCAATAGCTGCGGGTGACCAAGCATTCTTCTAATTCTTTTTTTTTCTTCTTCTTCTTCCCGAGCCCACACATAAAGCCCCGCTTTAACCAATCCGTATGAATGTGCCTCAGTGGCCTAGAGGGGTAACGAAATGCCAGGGTCCTGGCAGGCTGATTCTAACATAAGCGTCCCATGTGAAACGAGATACCCAAGTTGGCAGCTGCTGCCAGCCCACATATAAAGTCCCTCTTTAACCAACCCGTATGAACGTGCCTTATTGGGCTCTAGGCGTAACGTGAATGCCAGGGTCCTGTCAGGTTGATTCTGGCATAACCGTCTCATGTGAAACGAGAGACCCAAGTTGGCAGCTCCTGTCAGCCCACATATAAAGTCCCTCTTTAACCAACCCGTATGAACGTGCCTTGTTGGGCTCTAGGCGTAACGTGAATGCCAGGGTCCTGTCAGGTTGATTCTGGCATAACCGTCTCATGTGAAACGAGAGACCCAAGTTGGCAGCTGCTGTCAGCCCACATATAAAGTCCCTCTTTAACCAACCCGTATGAACGTGCATTATTGGGCTCTAGGCGTAACGTGAATGCCAGGGTCCTCTCAGGTTGATTCTGGCATAACCGTCTCATGTGAAACGAGAGACCCCAGTTGGCAGCTCCTGTCAGCCCACATATAAAGTCCCTCTTTAACCAACCCGTATGAATGTGCCTTATTGGGCTCTAGGCGTAACGTGAATGCCAGGGTCCTGTCAGGTTGATTCTGGCATAACCGTCTCATGTGAAACGAGAGACCCAAGTTGGCAGCTCCTGTCAGCCCACATATAAAGTCCCCCTTTAACCAACCCGTATGAACGTGCCTTATTGGGCTCTAGGCGTAACGTGAATGCCAGGGTCCTGTCAGGTTGATTCTGGCATAACCGTCTCATGTGAAACGAGAGACCCAAGTTGGCAGCTCCTGTCAGCCCACATATAAAGTCCCTCTTTAACCAACCCGTATGAACGTGCCTTGTTGGGCTCTAGGCGTAACGTGAATGCCAGGGTCCTGTCAGGTTGATTCTTGCATAACTGTCTCATGTGAAACGAGAGACCCAAGTTGGCAGCTCCTGTCAGCCCACATATAAAGTCCCTCTTTAACCAACCCGTATGAACGTGCCTTGTTGGGCTCTAGGCGTAACGTGAATGCCAGGGTCCTGTCAGGTTGATTCTGGCATAACCGTCTCATGTGAAACGAGAGACTCAAGTTGGCAGCTCCTGTCAGCCCACATATAAAGTCCCTCTTTAACCAACCCGTATGAACGTGCCTTGTTGGGCTCTAGGCGTAACGTGAATGCCAGGGTCCTGTCAGGTTGATTCTGGCATTACCGTCTCATGTGAAACGAGAGACCCAAGTTGGCAGCTCCTGTCAGCCCACATATAAAGTCCCTCTTTAACCAACCCGTATGAACGTGCCTTGTTGGGCTCTAGGCGTAACGTGAATGCCAGGGTCCTGTCAGGTTGATTCTTGCATAACTGTCTCATGTGAAACGAGAGACCCAAGTTGGCAGCTCCTGTCAGCCCACATATAAAGTCCCTCTTTAACCAACCCGTATGAACGTGCCTTGTTGGGCTCTAGGCGTAACGTGAATGCCAGGGTCCTGTCAGGTTGATTCTGGCATAACCGTCTCATGTGAAACGAGAGACCCAAGTTGGCAGCTCCTGTCAGCCCACATATAAAGTCCCTCTTTAACCAACCCGTATGAACGTGCCTTGTTGGGCTCTAGGCGTAACGTGAATGCCAGGGTCCTGTCAGGTTGATTCTGGCATAACCGTCTCATGTGAAACGAGAGACCCAAGTTGGCAGCTCCTGTCAGCCCACATATAAAGTCCCTCTTTAACCAACCCGTATGAACGTGCCTTGTTGGGCTTTAGGCGTAACGTGAATGCCAGGGTCCTGTCAGGTTGATTCTTGCATAACTGTCTCATGTGAAACGAGAGACCCAAGTTGGCAGCTCCTGTCAGCCCACATATAAAGTCCCTCTTTAACCAACCCGTATGAACGTGCCTTGTTGGGCTCTAGGCGTAACGTGAATGCCAGGGTCCTGTCAGGTTGATTCTGGCATAACCGTCTCATGTGAAACGAGAGACTCAAGTTGGCAGCTCCTGTCAGCCCACATATAAAGTCCCTCTTTAACCAACCCGTATGAACGTGCCTTGTTGGGCTCTAGGCGTAACGTGAATGCCAGGGTCCTGTCAGGTTGATTCTGGCATGACCGTCTCATGTGAAACGAGAGACCCAAGTTGGCAGCTGCTGTCAGCCCACATATAAAGTCCCTCTTTAACCAACCCGTATGAACGTGCATTATTGGGCTCTAGGCGTAACGTGAATGCCAGGGTCCTCTCAGGTTGATTCTGGCATAACCGTCTAATGTGAAACGAGAGACCCCAGTTGTCAGCTCCTGTCAGCCCACATATAAAGTCCCTCTTTAACCAACCCGCATGAACGTGCATTATTGGGCTCTAGGCGTAACGTGAATGCCAGGGTCCTGTCAGGTTGATTCTGGCATTACCGTCTCATGTGAAACGAGAGACCCAAGTTGGCAGCTCCTGTCAGCCCACATATAAAGTCCCTCTTTAACCAACCCGTATGAACGTGCCTTGTTGGGCTCTAGGCGTAACGTGAATGCCAGGGTCCTGTCAGGTTGATTCTTGCATAACCGTCTCATGTGAAACGAGAGACCCAAGTTGGCAGCTCCTGTCAGCCCACATATAAAGTCCCTCTTTAACCAACCCGTATGAACGTGCCTTGTTGGGCTCTAGGCGTAACGTGAATGCCAGAGTCCTGTCAGGTTGATTCTGGCATAACCGTCTCATGTGAATCGAGAGACCCAAGTTGTCAGCTCCTGTCAGCCCACATATAAAGTCCCTTTTTAACCAACCCGTATGAACGTGCCTTATTGGGCTCTAGGCGTAACGTGAATGCCAGGGTCCTGTCAGGTTGATTCTGGCATTACCGTCTCATGTGAAACGAGAGACCCAAGTTGGCAGCTCCTGTCAGCTTGGGGCCGTCTACGGGGGTCGTCTATAGGTCAAAGGTCAATGGTTGTCTCCGTCGTTCCTCGCTGAAGGCTAAAACTGCGAGCAGTATATTGCCTTCGCAATAAAAGAAAGAAGACCTCGGTCAGGACGTTGATGAACAATATTTGTGAGTCGCTTCGTGCTTTTGAGTGCCACCTTTTCGACAGGATTGCAGCGCTTCAGCTTTGGGAACACAGCCTGCTATGGCTTCAATTGTTTCGTAAGAGCGCTGTCCTTTCTTTGTATGTGCGCGCGTGCCCATTGGGCCATGCTTGAAAAGTATCGCTTGGTTGCAGGACAGGAAGTGCTCGTCTACATGCGCATGGACCCCGGCGAGCCGCAACAAGTCGTCTCGAGAAACATAGTCGTCGAGTGGAAGGGAACAAAGTACCCCAAGGAGGTGACCTCAACAGTTTTGCTATATAATCCGGCCCAGCGTTCGAACGCGACCGCTCCGCTGAAGTCGTGAACGGAGAACTGTGCGAGCTATTGCGCGTTCACACTCACGCAGCGCAAGAAAAGCGCGGAAAAAGCTAGGCAGAAAAAGTTCGTGTCGCTTGGAAATTTTTGTTTGTTCATTGTCCTTTGGCGCTGTGTCAAGAAGCCTTCAATGCACGAGAAATTTCCTGGTACATTTGGCAGAGAACACGAGCGGCGTCGCTGACTGGTACCGGTGATCTCTAAGTTATGCATAGGGTACCCTAACTAATATGCTTGCCATCTTGCCCAAGCATATTTGTCAGGTGCATATTTTTAAACCGAAAAATAATAATTCCAGTGGGTGGCGTGGTCTCTCCACTTTTGCTCAGGGGTGAACGTGATAGAGCTGAGTGATGAAACAATTAATGAATTAAAATTAGCAAATCAACTTCTTTTATTTTTCATCTCAGAGGCCATCATCACGTTAAAGAATTCAAAGATGTCAACATAAGAAAGTGGGCCCAGTATTTAAATTTTCTTTATCGACAATGCATTTCGGAATATTTAACGTCACAAATACGCATTTTTAGCTCGTAAACTTGGATTACTGCAATGCACGCTTCTTTTTCTTTCTTTTTTTTTTTCTAATGGCGCCGCTAGGAGCAATATTGTCGTGCTTCTACGGCATAAAATAGCCGAAGGACATCCGTATTTGCTATATTATAAGTGCAAACGACGCAATTTTAGAAATTTGCATTACATAAAGCCAACCGTCCCCAGCTAGAAGATATGCATTTTTGGTGGTAAATATTCCTGACTCTATTGTCGATAAAGAAAATTTAAAAAATAAACCCGGCTTTTATGTTCCTGGCATTTCACTTCTTAATGCAATGTTAGCTCCTGAAATTAGAGATAGAAAGGTATAAAAATTGATTCGTTATTTTAGTTAATTAATCGTTTCATCACTGAGCTCTATCAGGTATATAAAGTCTGCCTTGATGTACAATCCTCCCGCGCAGACCGCACCGGCGCATCTCTCGCAGGCTTTAAAATAACGACCTGTAAACAGTTATATAAGCACAACTAGGTGACTCAAAAGCCACCTACACAGACGGTGTACATAACGACGGCCGTATAGACCGATCAGTTGCGTGTCCGCACGATCGTCCAAAGGCTATATGTTGCTTCGTGTTTGTAAAGTCATGAGCGACAGTCAACATCATTGCCATAACGATCTCGGCAAACAGCTATGGCCGAATACAACTGAAGAGCGAAGCGCCAGATGCCCGTCAAAGGAGGCTCTCCAGCGAATGGCGCCGACCGATTTAAATGACAGCATGATCAGTACTCCTACACCTAATAGCGTAACATCGTGGGAGTATGGAAGATGCTGGGGGTTATCCAGAGATTAGATTAAATGTGACGTCATCGGTTGAAGGGCCTCATTTCAGCAGCAGCTGCCATTTCGCTGTTGTATTCCTAGGGTAAGGGGCCTAAATTTTTTTTGTGTGTGAAAAAACAATGAAAGCAAACACCTCGATAGGACTACCCTCACCCTTTTTTTGTGTGTGTGTGCAGGACGAGAGAGCCAAGAAACTATGTAAAATATTGCCCAGCTTAAGTCCGCACTATTAGACCATAGGCAAAACATTACGCGTGCAATAACGAGCGGAAGTGATTTGCTCTCGGATTGATAGCTTACACTCTCATGAACAGACAGCACTAAAAAACGAAGAAAGAAAATTTTGAAAAATAAGAAAGAATGAGAGCCTCCAACTGTCATCAGCGCCCTGATTGTCAATTTAGGCTCCTGAAGCAGCCCCCGTGAGTTAGTAGTTGCCTCTATTGCGAATATCTGCTGCGGGCATTTTCAAGTTTTATAAAAAAAAAATATATATATATATGTTTCAATCTTGTACACATTCTCCAGGGTGAAGCGACAGCAACATCTCCTGCTCCCCTTTGAATGTTCCTGCAGCCAGGTCAACGTTAGCCATGGGGCCATAGCTGTCGCATTTCTGAGCGCCCATACCTTGGGAACATGTGCCACCATCCTTTGTGGCCAGTGTTCACGCCGAAGGTTTATGTTGCGACATGTTAGAACACCTACTATGCTTACCCAAGGGAAAGTCCCCTGTGCAGCTAGGAAATGCACTCTTTTATATAGGAAGAAGGGGTTCTATGTTGCTACAAGTCGTGTCACTGCAGTGTGCTGTCGTTGCGCGCGCAGTACGTGCTGGTCGGCGCACACATCGACAGCTGGGACATCGGCCAGGGCGCGGCCGACAACGCGGCCGCCGTGTTCATCGTGTGGCGCGCCTTGTCGGCGCTCAAGCGGCTGGAGCTCCGCCCCAAGCGCACGGTGCGCTTCGTCGTGTGGACGGCGCGCGAGCAGGGAATGGAGGGGGCCACCGAGTTCTTCCGGCGCTACGCGGCCGACAGCAGCAGCACGACCATGGCGCTGGAGCTGGACCTAGCGGCATTCGCGCCCACGGGTCTGGCGCTGTCCAATGTGCGCAACAACGACACTGTATGCATCGTGCGCGAAATGCTCAAGGAGTTCGAAACCATCGACGCGAGCGGGATGACACGTGGCGGCGGCGCGCCTGATCTGCGCTACTGGCGCGAGGCCGGCGTCCCCGTGGCCGGCCTCAACACGGCCTGGTACTTCCACGACGACATGCGCCACTCGGAGGCCGACTCCGTGTCCGGAATCCAGAGCGGGGACCTGGACCTGAGCGCATCCATGGTCGCGGGTCTGGTTCACATGCTGGGCCAAATGGAGAGGAAGTTGCCGCGTTAGGAGGCCTCCACTCTCCCGAGCAATAACAAATGTCGGGGCTATTACGTAACACCCCCCTGTATCCGATAATAAATAAACATGTTCTTGGACGAGCGATTCAAGCTTGCTTGCCGCTTGTTGCAGAAGGCTGTGACGTGACGGTGTTGTACGTGACAAGTGGGCTTTCGAATTGACGCTGCCCTTTCCACGTCGGCTAATATACATGAAAAGGTGTATGAGCGGTTTAATTGTAGTTGAAGGTCTTCTTTTAAGCGTGGCTCCACCACACTGCTCACCTTGCTTCAGTGAGAGCACTGTTGCGACAAGTCAAGTTACAGGCAAAGTGCCCGAGTCTCAGGCTCTCTTACTTCTCAATCTTTTATTCCTCTACATTTCCTTCCCCCAATTTCGGCCATAGAATAGCGCTAACAATTTTCCATTCCCAGTAGCAGCCACTCTAACTTCCAACAGTTCGGCATCGAATCCTGACCTGGCAGTAGGTCACATGTCGTTTTGACGCCATGGCGTTAAAGGTGCCGTTCGCCAGAAAATCCACCGTCGGGGCTGTGAGCGAAAAATCACTAGCAGGGCTCTGGCAGATGCTATCTTGCAGGTTGCAGGCTACATGGAGTGACCGGCCGTCGGGTTATGTGATGGCGGGAGACTACTTGATTTGGTAAGCGCTGCCAACTTGTGCTTCGCCTTTGCTATGCATGGGAGGGAGAAGGGGAGGGGGGAGGGGAGAAGGGAATCCAGCTCTCCAGGACACTCGGGCAGACATGCTGTCCTTTGGGCACGCAGGCCCGTTTGTACGCTTGGTTAAAGCGATGCCTACGCTTAGGTGCTATTTTCATGCGTAGCATTATTAGGCTCATTGTGTAAAAACTGTGTGCACAGAGTATCTATCCACAGTTGTCAGGCGCTGCCAACTCGGGAATCTCATTTCAGATGGGTGGCTGCGATGGTAATAGAACCTTCCAGGACGTTTGGGCGGTGAGTGAGACATTCGATTAATCTTAGGCCACGCAGGTATACCGTCTTTTCCAAAAGTACCCAGGCTGCAGGGTCTTATTCTCAGTCGTATTGTATAATAATTAAGCTACATCTCTAGAACTCTCACCCACAACTTACGACACCTTTTAATCTTTAAGAAAGCCAAAATGGCTCTACTAATACAAGTGAGACGCCAACCTTGCAGCCTGCATGGTTACCTTGGAAAAGACGGTTTGGTTTATATAACAATTCCCAGTTGGTTCTTGCTGAGACCAACTGGGAATTTTTCGGACGAACTTATGACTCACTTCATTATTTTTTTCTTTATCAGACAAATTCTACGAGTTGTAACGGTAAAATGCATGAAAACGCGAAAAATATTGTTTTACCACATTCCGCTCCCTTGGCTCTCATCTTAAAAGCATCTTGAAGTTTCAGGCCCATTTTCGGCAAAATATGGTTTCTTTAGGCACCAGCGTCGGAAATAGACATATATAGGCACTGACGCATGCCAAACTGCCATTTGTAGGCACTATAAAACTAGTGTTAAGCTTAATGTCAACACCTATTTCGTGCTCCTATATACGAATAGTGTGCCTACTATGCACTGGAAAAGAAATAGGTATTTGCCTTAAATCCGGCCTCAAATCATTATCATAGAGTCTTTAAAAAAAAAAGAATGCGTAAACATGCCAAATTTTGGTGGTGGCCAACCTTAATCTGGAAGTCACTCCTCAGTTGGCTAGCCATCATGAGCCGCGCTGACACGGGCGTGTGCCTAGATGGTGGTGATTTCTGGAGCCATTTTGTTAGCGATAAAAACACATGGACACAAAGAACACAATTCAGAAGGGACACGCGCTGGATTGCAACTAGTTTTTACTGGACGCCTACATGACACACACACACACACACACACACACACACACACACACACACACACACACACACACACACACACACACACACACACACACACACACACACACACACACACACACACACACACACACACACACACACACACACACACACACACACACACACACACACACACACACACACACACACACACACACACACACACACACACACACACACACACACACACACACACACACACACACACACACACACACACACACACACACACACACACACACACACACACACACACACACACACACACAGCCATCATTGAGCAGACGCAGGTGCCTCGTAATTCACACAAGGCAAGGTTTCATTTTAACCCCCCCCCCCCCCTTCCTGCGTGGCATGGGATTACGAAGACAAGTGATTTTTTTTCCTACCAGCGCAAGGGAATGGGTGCTAACCCACATGTCGCCCCCTTGTCAATTTGAAAGGCTTCAATATTTCTCTTTTCTTTTTCCTGGCTCCCACATGCATCAGGGACGTAGCATCATTACTGGGAAGCAATCTTCGCAACTCCTGCAATGCTTAATCAATTCCAATCGACCGGCCAGTGACTCAACAGCTCTACGATGCTCTCTTATACTGTCATTCACGCACCTCCCAGTTAAGCCTATATATACTTAGCCACAGGCAAGCGGATTTGTGTTTCACGACTCCCGTTCTGCACGTCACAAATTTTGTTTGGCGCTTTTTGCTACAGTACGGCTTCTTCGTTTCCGTGACCTGCAGAACGGGAGTCGTGTACACAATTCTGCTTGCCTGTGGCAAAGTATATATAGGCCAAACTGGAAGAGAGCATACCCACGGCGGGGATCGGCCAGGGTGCATTGCAGATAGAAAAGACTAGAACGGGCCTTGGCCCTCTTCTATCTCGTCTTCTACATTCACTTGCTGCCATTGTGTGTACAGACACTGTGCTGAACTGTATGTGTGTACGCAGACAAGCGTGTGCAAACGCTTTCTGTACACACTATTTCCGTACACTTTCTGCCATCAAGTTATGTGAAAGATCACGCAAAGATATCTAAAAAGCCCTGCTTCAAGCAAGCCGGAGAAGATATTAAATATAGTGGAAAGGAAGGGCCACTCCCACTGAAGCTTATCACACGTTAGCGAGCGTAGCTGAAAGCCATTGAATGCTACAACTGTCACCTTTCTGTCCTAAATACCGTCATAGGCATTTTCTCAGGTGACGAGAGGGCTTCAATCAGGAGGGCTCAACCTCCCTTCGCTCAGGACGGCCTCCAAGGAAAACGCGTACTTGTGCAACAACTTCACATTTCACTTCACTGTCAGTAGACCGGAATGTGTGTGTGTGTGTGGGGGGGGGGGGGGAGTATAAGCCTCAGTGCCGACATTGTACTTATTGGGAATCCACTGGACAACTGGTTGGCACCAAGTGACATCTGGGGATCGAACCCCGCACCTCTAGATAAAAACAATCCCGTGGCCTGAGCCGATGTCCCAGCATGTTGCCCCTAGTGATTGCCTGCGCATACCTGCGGGCTAATTGGAGAAATATGGGGGAGGCCTTCGACATGCAGTGGGTATAGTCAGGCTGATGGTGATGATGATGATGATGACCTGTGCTCTCTCAGTAACAACCAGCTCGTTTTTCGAAGCGTACTTGGAGCACTTGCGAAGTTGACACACATCCGCGGAGGAAGCAGTTCTTAATACGCGCTCCCTGCGCCGGCCGTAGCCGAGCTCGCCGTCCGCGGCGCCCTATAAAAGGCCGCGCATCGATTGCGACAGCCAGCGGTGGCGGCGCCATGGCCAGCGCCCCGTGCTCGCCGCTGCGGCGCATGCGGCTCCTCATGGACTCGCTGCCCGAGGAGCCCCCGCCGTGCCGGCGCGAGCTGGCCAGCGGGACCCTGTGGCGGCGAGTGTTCGTCGAACTGCTGGGCAGCCTGCTGTTCACCGTGTTCACGGTGCCACTGCAGCCGCGCCGAGGGGGACAGCCCAGTGCGCCCCTGCAGTGCAGCGTGGCTATGGGCGCCAGCGCGGCCGCACTCACGCACTGCCTCGCCGGAGACCTGAACCCGGCGGTGACGCTGTCGAGGCTCGTCGGCCGCCGGCTCAGCGTGGTGCGCGCGCTGCTTTGCGTGGCGGCACAGTGCTCGGGAGCATGCCTGGGAGCCGCGGCGCTCTACGGCCTGGCGCCACGCGACCAGCGGCCCGCGCAGCAGCCGCCACAGCAGCTGGCGCAGGGCCTGCACGCCAGCCAAGCGTTCGGCGTCGAGTTCCTGGGCACTGTGCTGGTTGCACTGAGCGCACTGGCCACCGACCGCGCGGCCTCGGGACCCTTGGGAGTCGCCTACACAGCCGCCGCGCTCTTCGCGGTGAGTCTCGACTCGCGACGACCCCCCTCGAGTTGCCCAGCGTAGCACTTTAGAAGCACACTGGGCTACTCTTCGTATCTGCAGACGTGCTCTTAAAGTCGAAAAGCGCACGCGTGCAGATCGCTGTCCAAGCCGAGTGCACTGGTTGTTGCAAGTATTTTGCGCCGTGTGTCACGCTGCGATACACAAAAGAACGCCGTATTCCGGGATCTAACTATAGACAGAAATAATGATACCCAGCTACGTTGACAGTGAACAATGTGTGTTCCTGGTAGCCCATATCACTGTTTAAATGTGGAAAACCAAGTACTGATTCATGCGCAGACGACCCGAGAGCAGCAGTGGAGATTCCATGTTCGGTTCATATGACACCAAGGTTTTCATAATTATTAAGCTCTGTTTTCGATCATTTAAAGTTGTGAGAATGAGTGGAAACGGGTGGGAACTGTACAACCAATCAAGAGCTAACGAAGCAACAGCACTGTGCTTTTTTTTTTTTTTTCCTCTTGAACTGAGTGAGACGTAAAAAAAGGCGCGTTTTTTTCCCCCCATTTCAGTCTTCACAGAACGCAGGCAATTACTTCCTTTACCGAGAATTTACCGCGCCGTCGGTGATTGATCACTGCGCGCGTTTTTTGTTCGGTTCTTCTGGCACAATAACACAAGTCGCATATATTGTTTTTGGCGCACGTATGCGCGTGCTGCGATGAACTGGTGGTGCGCAATTTCTTGTCGATCAGGTGGCCGATTTTGAGAGTGACAAAGGCTAGAACAGGTTGAACCTGCATCAGCCCATTCCTCAACATATAAAAAAGGCTGAAGCATCTTTTATTCTCTCTCTGGGCCTCGCGTGCATTGTGTTCGCTTCTTTAAAGTTAATTCGCGTGCACTGAAAGCTTCGTGGTTCGCATTTCCATGTTCGCAAAGCACAACAGCTGCTGACAGCTCCTCCGACCTCCTTAAAACTGACCGCTTTGAGTGATTCTTCAGCTCAGCAAGAAACCATTCAAACATGTGTGCCGCTGTCGCAACATGTGTAAGCGTCGCCCGTCTAGAGCACCAGTGCGGCGCAAAAGAGTTTTTCAGCTTGGCAGAGGGCTGCCTCATCGCGAGCATCGATTTAACCTCCCCAGTAACAAGTTGCCCGCTGACAGTATCGCTGATAAGGAACTTTTACCGCGATACTTCTAGGTGTTCAATATCAAAGAGGTACACATTACACTTCCATACACTTCCAATTGCACGCCAAACGTCCAGACGTATCGCTCAGACCGTATCCGATTTGTTCAAAACTAATTAACGAAAACTTCCTTAACCTGTCAGTTTTCAGAATAACAGCGCTGTTAGTGAGCATAAACATTTCGGCTGAACAATGAACATTTTGAAGATGGAACACCGCAAGAATCAATAATTTATTCTGAAAATTCTAGCTTTTGGGAAACACTCCGCAATTCTTTAAGGACATATGCGTACTTCAAAAGAGTTAAACGATGGGCCAATTGGGTCTCAGTCAATACATAATGATATCATTTAGTGCAAAACACACACAACGCAAGTGAAAGAAACACACATGACGAAGCACTGGCTCGGAAAAGCGCCCGTGTTTCCCCCTGTGCATTTCATTCTCTTGTCTGGTGTGTGTTTTGCGTTAATGATATTATTATAAAGACATATGCGTAGGTTCTGGCGTCGTGAATCGGGTCATACATTTTGTAAAGCATAAGTACCTTCAGAATTAAAAATATAAACATATCATTTCATCATTTAAAGCAAAGCTCTGAACTTTCCCCCAGGAATTAGTGAATAGGCGTTTTGCATCTCTGGATGTTTATTACCTCTAAACAACCTTATAGTTGAAAAATATGGCACGTGAAAGAAATAAAGAAATGCTCAACTTGCAGGCTGATGTATTTTGAACCATAAATACCCGTTTATTTCACTCTGAGATGTAACAAGAAAATGTCCACAGCAGGTTTACTAAAATGTTTGTCCTCTTTCCTGAAATTTTGGGGCAGGCAATTTTGTTTTAGTGCGCCAAATATATTTTTGAAGCTCAGCTCTCGCATCGCATGTGTGTCATCAATGGGGCGAGAACTGAAGCGTCCTCTTTAAAAGAGACCCGATCACAATGTACATGATGTACTTATGTTGAGGTAAACCTCCTACATGCGAGAGAGGCACGCCGCGCACATATCTGGCGTATCCCGCGTTGCGTTTTGAAAGAACCTCAAAAACGCGCGACTATAATTTTTGTTTCAACTCATTTCAGCTCAGGTGCACAAAAGATGAGCCATTCGTCCACGCCAAAAATGTTCTCTTATTTGTGTGTAGTAACACTGAAGTCAGCATAAGCGAATAACGCTTCTGAATAAATAACCTGCTCCGCATGTTAAACACGTTTCTCACGGTCGCATGAAGGCTACCGAGGACACGATTTCTGACAATATTCGTTTCAAAGCTAGAATGGCGAGCGATTTCCGCGCTATTTGTTCCCCACTCCAAAGGTATTGTAGAGCAGTAACACATACTTCGACAGGCACCGCAAACACCTTTATAACGGCAGAAAAGATATCCTGTAGCATAGCAAAGCACCTGGCTTGTAGTTATCCCCTTTCATGAGTAAGGAGTCGTTGCACTTTGTAGGGCAAAAGACGAGGAGAGAGAGAGAGAGAGAGAGAGAGAGAGAGAGAGAGAGAGAGAGAGAGAGAGAGAGACCGTGCGCCCAGATTCGCGTATTTTAGCCATCACAAACAATTCCATATGACATTTTGTTGACATCTTTTTTCAACTGACGTTCTTGTGTGAGAGTAGTGTATTGGTTAGCTTGACCATTCTTAACTTACCGCATGCGCGGGGGCTGCCGTCCGAGAATAGAGAACAAGTAACGAGTGAGGCTAAAGGACGAAGAGAGAGTTACTGTGCACCCGTCTTCACGTATTCCAGCCATCGCAAACAATTCAATATGACATTTTGTTCAACTTATCCTTTTGTAATTGTCGTTCGTGTACGAGATTAGTGTATTGGTTAGCTTGACCGTTCTTAACTTACTGCATGCGTGTGGGCTGCTGCCTGTGAATAGAGCAATTAAGGAAGTGATAAAAAGACCCAGAATAGCGCGATCTGCTACCACTGCAGGCCACTTCCTGACCGGCTGCAGATGTACAAATGGCGCACATCTCAGCATACACAAAAGGCTTTAATGATATAGGAACAGCAGGGTCTCGGCGGAAGCGGATTACAGTTGAGGATTGCGTATTGCATTATGAAAAATGTAAGTGAAAAAAGAAAGCGAGACATATGTGCCGTTGTCAATGGTAGCGGAGTCATTTGTGCACACAGTAAACGTTTACTGGAACATTCACATCAGTGCATATGAGCATCAGCATAAACCACGGCCGCCATACACCATAGCAGGTATGAGACATGACGGACTAAGGACAATTCTTACACGCAGTCTACGTACAGCATCATAGGCTTGCTCGGCGGGTTATTGGCTGTCCTCGATCGTCTTCGGGAGCTGTTTTCAAAGGCTGCTAGAGCAAGCGCTTTTTTCTGCGCATCAGTAATACAGTCAGGCGCATGAAGGCCACGGCTTTCACTTGAGTCCGCAAGCTCTGGGAGGCAGCATACAATGCATGTAAACTTTTCCGAGCCGGCACGGGCACCATCTTGTCAATTAAAAAAAAATCATCCCTGGTGATTGCTTCAATGATGATGTTTTTTTTTTTTTTTTTTTGCGTACAGCAATCGCTTCTTATGGGGAGTGATATTTAGTTGACCTTGCACTTGATATCAGTAATTAGTGTTCGACTTCAGCGCAATGTTATGTCTTCGTGTTCTGTGCAGCAGTCTCTTCTACCGCCACTATGCAAAGCATGCCTTTCCCGACATACTTTAAGGGTTTAGCGGTTTGCGCATTCCTACACACACACACACACACACACACACACACACACACACACACACACACACACACACACACACACACACACACACACACACACACACACACACACACACACACCAGAGCCAATCTGTCCGGGAGCACGCCCTTCGCCTTTTCAGCGTAACATTCTAAGCGCGCGCACTCGTCCCTGCTATACCCCTATCACCAACAAATACGGTCGCCTTGTCGTCCTGTTTCCGACTGTCCTGGAGCCCTCCGCACTAAATAGAACAGGGCGGGGTTCTCTACCATTGACCTCCTATTGATATGTTCCCGGGAAATTTTCAAACAGTCCTACTTTGGACGCTGAGAGTGAGTGAGTGAGTAACGACGTTATTGTGGTGGCGGAATTTACACAGTTGGAGTTGAGCAGAATTTACTTCCTTTCTGTGGTGCGTAAGTGCTGCCGTCTTTAGACATATGTTGATATATGAGTTGCCATGAAACTAGCGAACCCTAGAGAGGCATCGTTCGCAATAGGTTTCGCCTTATTCTAGTCATTGGTAAAATAATATCAGTTTACATTGTGTTTTGTTACTTAGAATAAAAAGGTAGGGTAATGCGGACGAGCACGGAAGACAGACACCACGAACACGAACGCTCTTCTGTGGTCGTCCGTATTGCCCTACCTTTTTATTCTATAGTATGTGTCACCAGCTAGCCCAGCAACAAGTTTTATAGAACATTTTGTTCACGTTATCGTTTTTCAGTTGTCGTTTTTGTGTGAGTAGCGTATTGATTAGCTTGACCATTGTTAACTTCCTTGAACGCGGGGTAACTACTGCCCGAGGAAAGAGCAACAAACTGAAAGACTAGGAGAGATGTACCATGCACTCGGCGTTGCACTTTTCTAGCAAAGGCAAAACATTCCGCTGCACATATTGCTCACATTATTGCTTTTTGATAGTCGTTTCTGCACCAGAGTACTGTGTTGGTTAGCCTGACAATTGATGACAGACTAAATGCATTGGGACTGCCGCCCGAAATTAAAGCATATGCTAAAAGGCAAGGAGATGCGTCAAACGCCAATCTTCGCGCAATTCCATCCATCACGGAAAAATTCCACTTGAGATTTTTTTCGCATTATTGTTTTTCGATTGCCGTTTCTGTAAGAGAGTAGTTTATTGGTTAGCTGGACCGTTCTTAACTTCTGTATGCGCGGGGACTTATGCCTGAGAACAGAGCAGAAGCTAAGAGAGCGATCTTAAAAGACGAGGCTAGAGGTAGTATGCGCCCGTGACTTCGCACTATTATAGCCACCAAAAATAATTCCAGATGACATTTAGTCACATACGTTTTTGTCAAAGAGTAGCGTATTAGTTAGCTTGACCATTTTTAACTTACTAAATGCGCGGGTGCTGCTGCCTGAGAATTGAGCAGACGCCAAGACAGCGATGCTTAAATGTGAAGAGACGGATATATCGCGCGCCCGGCTTTGTGCTGATCTAGCCATCACAAACAATTTGAGTCGACATTTTGGTCACATAATCTTTTTCCGTTTGTTGTATTTGTAAGATTAGCTTTTAGTTAGCACGACCGCTTTTAATTTACTAGATGCACGGGGGCTTCCGCCCGTGAATGGAGAAGGCAAGAAAGTGATGCTAAAATACGAAGAGATGGGTACCGAGCGCCCTTCTTTGCGCTGACCTACTCATCACAAACAGTTCCAGTTGACATTTTGTTCATATTGCGCTTTTTGCCAAAGGGTAGCGTATTGGTTAGCTTGACCGTTCTTAACTGACTGCATCGCGGGAACTGTTGCCTTGCCCGTAAATACAGAAACCAAGACATTGATGCTTGGATTCGAGGAGATAGGTACCGTTCACCCGTGCACCCTTTGCGCATGTCTATACATCACAAAAAAAAAAAAAGAAAGAAAAACCAGCCGACATTTTGTTGCGATTGTCGTTTTTGTCAAAGAATAGCGTTTGATTATCTTTATCATTTTTAATTTATTGAAGGCGCTGGTGTTGCTGCCCGTGAATAGAGAAGCCATGAGAGTTATGCTAAAATACGCGAGTGCGCCCTGCTTTGCGCTGGTTTATTCATCCCGAACTATTCCCGTTGACACTTTGTTCACAATGTCGTTTTTTTTTTTAATAATAGCGTATTGGTTAACTTGACCGTTCTTAACTTAGTGAACGCGATAGGGTTGCTGCTCGTGAATAGAGGAGCCAAGAGAGTTACGCTAAATAAAGAGGAATAGGTTGCGCTTGTGTATTCCTCACAGACAATTCCCGTTATCATTTGGTCACATAATCTTTTTTTTTAATTTGTTGTTTTTTGATTGAGGCGAAACGGAGTGGCGTCCGTGTGCTGTGCGATGTCAGTGCGCGTTAAAGAACCCCAGGTGGTCCAAATTTCCGGAGTCCTCCACTTCGGCGTCTCTCATAGCCTGAGTCGCTTTGGGACGTATAACCCTACAAAACAAACTAAATCTAATTTGTTGTTTTTGTGAGAGTAGCTTTTTAGTTAGTTCAACCGTTCTTAATTTACTGGATGGGCTGGGCTACCACCCGTATAGGAGAAGCCAAGAGGGTGATACTAAAATACTAGGAGTGAGGTACCGTGCGACTGACTGTGCGCTGTTCGAGCCAAGACAAACGGAGCACTCTAATTCTCTGGGAGGGAAGGCGAGTTCTAATCTGGCGCTACATGTGCAATCCCGAGAGTGTAAGTCGGAGCATGACTCGTTCCTTTGTGCGCCTGATTTTAATAATACGGGTGTAGTTTATAGCAATGGTAATCAACTCTGCAGAGAGTTGGTTGAAGCATTTTACATTGCTAAAGCCGAGGACAAGTGTGTGGCTAAGGCGTCGGTTAGCCTTCATTGTAAGGAATTTGAAAGTCGTTGATTAGGCCTTGACTTTGAATTGGCTTTGAATTTTCGTTCGTTCGTTTGTGCGGTTTAACGTCCCAAAGCGACTCAGGCTATGAGAGACGCCGTAGTGGAGGACTACGGAAATTTCGACCACCTGGGGGAATTTTCTTCTTCATCTTCATTCCACCGGTTGGGTTGTGCGCGTGCTTTCCGGAAGGAGTCTTCGTTATTTTCTTCTGATCAATAAACATTCAGTTGCTAGTCCAGCCTTGTCCTGTCCTCTTCTTTCCTGTGCCTCGTCCTTTGGCTGGTTAAGTATGAACCTCTACCAACGTGCCCAGTCGTCAACCTTGTTAAACATTTCTATAGTTCACACTGTGTTCAGATTATCGTTTGCCAATTGATATGTCTGTAAGAGAGTAGCCTGTTGGTTAGCTTGGCTGTTCTTACATGGATGCGCGGCCCGGGACTAGGCTGTCTGCGCCCACTGTGCCTTCTTTCTCGTTCAGGCTGCTTTACGCACGCCAATCCACTGGTCCACAGCGCATCGAGCTCCTGCAGCGCGACTCCGCGCGCCTTTGCTTTATATATACGCGCACTGCGTCGAGCGCCCATTATCCTGTCGGGCGCGTGTGTAGGCGTAGAGTTCTTGCTGCCATTTATCACGCCGAGGAGAGGCGGAAATGTCTATTTCGGCGGTGTCGGAACGAAGCGGCAACCGGCGACGTCTATCGTCTCTCAGTGGGAAGCTGTCAGGCGGCGGCCGGCGGCTATCGCTAGTTTCGCGCGAATTGCAGCCGGAATCGACGGCAGCTCATGGACAGCGCCGGCTGTTTGTGGCCGGTGGGAGTATATATTAACTTTGGCCCGGCTGGTGCCACTCGAATCTATCTGCGGTCATTCTGAAGGAAACATGAAGACAGTAAACGGTAGAATCGCACTTACGATAGTCCACCCCGCCGGCGCAAAGGCGCGAGATCGCTTGTGTTTCCACATTTCTTTCGTCGCCTAATAATCCAGGAAAGCTTGTTTGGGGTTTAACGTCCCAACTTGACTTTTTTAACGTGCACTGACATCGCACAGCACACTTGCTTTTCGCCTTCATCGAAAAGCGGCCGCCGAGGCCGGCATTTGATCCCGCGTCCTTAGGTTCAGCCGTTGAGTCCCCTAACCTCTGGGCCGCAACGGCAGATCCATCCAGAAAGGAAATGCGTTGCCAGCGGCTCCTACGTAGGTGGATGAATGGCGACAAGGCATGTGAATAACGCAGCCACTGCGTCTGCGAGTGTTGTACCGGCATCTCTGCGGCTTTTTTTTTTTTTTCGTCATCGAGACAAAAGTAGAGCTTTAACTACAGTATAAAACGGTAAGAGGGTGATCCTTAGAAATACCGCTCGTTCAAAACCAACCTACATCTGAGGAGACCGTGCTGGAA
This sequence comes from Amblyomma maculatum, assembly GCF_055883805.1. Lineage (NCBI taxonomy): Eukaryota > Metazoa > Arthropoda > Arachnida > Ixodida > Ixodidae > Amblyomma > Amblyomma maculatum. The sequence continues at coordinate 186,497,104 of NC_139344.1, forward strand.
CAAACTCACATATTTTCAAGGATTTGAAAGAAGAACGACAACCAAATATTACGCTCCGCCATAGTTCTGCCCACAAGCGTCCGCGTTTCCCGCCGCTTACAGTGCATGTGCATGTGCTTATGGACACATGGAACAACTTAACAAAATACTGCTCGCTAAAGTAGAGCAGCCACCTCGCATATTCTCGTGTGGGGTTCACCTTTTTTCAATACTTTACTGGTGGCACCAACATTCGTGCATCGGTGCCGAGCTGTGAACAGTTCAAAACTGCATATACCTTGAAGACTACTGAAGAGGAAACGCATTATATATGTGACCCCTGTTTTTGAAACATCTTCAGATCCTCAAGCGACCAAATGGTCATTCAATAATATTATTATTTTCAACTAAAACAAATAGCGGTGGCGTAGAGGTGAAACATCCGTCTCGCGTACAAGACAACCGTGGTTCGAATTCCGGTGAAACGCAATTCTTCACCGGATAAAAAAAAAAAAAAAAACATCCGCGTGTTGATGGAATTGCATAAACAGGTTCGGAGTGCAACCTGAGGCTGGTGAACACCTCAGTAAACGCTCACCCTCACCAGAACGGGATTTGGCACACCATAGTGTAGTAATTCGCCACAACCTCCAATGAATGCTCCAACAAACCATATAGGTACCCCCAGTCCCCAGCGGCGTCGGAGCAACTGACCACGGCGGCGGTCAGACCTGTGACGCATAGGAAGGGGCTAAGAAAACCTGGCTCCAGACAGGCCGCCATTGGAAACTGACCTGGCAGCGTGAAACGCCAGATCCCTATCTAGTGAGGGTAGTGAGGCAGTGATGTTCGAGGAACTAGAGGGCATGAAATGAGATATCATATAACTTAGTGAGGTTAGGAGATCAAATGAGGCAAATTCTGCACTAAAGGACGAGCATATCTATTGCGTTATCGAGGTTTACCGAAAAAGAAGAGAATTATAAGTAGGGTTCCTTGTCAATGAGCGTATAGCTGGTAGTAATATATATATATATTAATTCTGCGGCAATAATGAGAGGGTGGAAGGCGTCGCACTTAAGCTTATGCAGTATAAATCGGATGGAGGTTGTATAGGTCTACTCGCCTACATGTAGTCATGATGCCCAGGCCGTCAAAAGCCTCTAAGATGATGTAGAATTGGCAATGGGGAAAGTAAGGATGCAGTACACTTTGCTGATAGATGACTGCAACGCCAAGGCAGGCTGGATACCACGCAGTGGTATCCAGACTATGGCATTGTTTTTAGGAATAGCCGGGAAGAGGTATTGGTTGAGTTCGCAGACCGTAATAACTAAAGGATCATGAATAAATTCTTCAGCAACCGGAAGAACCGGAAGTGGATATGGAAAAGCCCTAACGGTGGGAATAAAAATGAAATTGACTTCATACTGTATTATGCTGCACTGGCATTATGCAGGATATAGAGGTAATTGGAAAAATGCAATGCAGGGACTACAGGATGGTAAGGTCCCGAAGTAGTCTAGAATTGGAGAGGGAACGAAGCAGATTAGTAAGGGAAAAGTCCGTCAACGAATTACAGGTGAGAGGGAAGGTAGAAGAATTCAGGCTCTCGCAACAGTACAGATATTTAGCTTTAAGCGAGGAAGACGATCTTAGTGAAGCAATAAACGATACCATCAGAGATATCCTTACTGAGTGCGCGGCAGAAGTAGGCGGTAGGGTATTTAAATAGAATACCGGTAAATTATCTAAGCAGAGGTAAAATTTGATTAAGAAACACCAATGCATGAAAGCCTCCAACCCAACAGGCACGGTAGGACTGGCAGAGGTTTTAAAGCTAATCAATGGGTGCAAAGTGTCTGACTTAAGGAATTATAACATTGAGAAAATCGAGCTTCTCTTAACAGCCTTAGAGCGGTGAAGAGGACATTAGAATAGGCGAAAGTCAGATGTATACGCAAAAGGACCAGGCAGGCAGCGTCATTACTATTAGGGACGAGACAATCAAAGTAGCCGAAGGGTTCTATACTCACCTATACAGTAACAAAAATAGTCAGGACAAAAATGAGATTGGCGATAGTGGATAGCAATCAGATGTTCTGCCAGTAAGGAAGGAGGAGGTTAAGAAAGCTTTGCAAGCTACGAAAAGGGGAGAAGTAGCTGCTGAGGATCAGGTGTCTACAGAGTTGTTAAGGACGGGGGGATATAGTGTAGAAAAACAGGCCACCCTGCATCGATGGTACCGGAATGCTGAAAAAACGCTAACATTATCTTAATTCATATGAAAGGGGACGCTAAGGGCTTGAAAAATTGCAAACCGATCATTTTGCTATCCGTTACGTACAAGGTATTTACAAAGCTAATCGCTAATAGAACCAGGGCTACCTTAGACTTCAATCGACGAAAGAACCGAGCAGGTTTTCGGAAAGGTTTCTCTACTATCGATCATACCCATACTAATAACAGGGTGTTAAAACAATTCTGGGAATATAACCTGTCCTTATACATAGCATTAATTGATTACTTGAAAGCATTTTAATCAGTCGAAACCTCGGTAGTTTGCAGGCATTGAAAATCAGGGTGTAAATGAGCCATATGTGAAAGTACTCAAATATATATATAGTGGCTGCGTAGCAACCATAGTTTTTCATAAAGAAAGTAATAAAATTCCCATAAAGAAATGTGTTAGGTACGGAAACATGATCTCCTCAGTACCATTCACAGCTTGCTTAGAGGAAGTATTAAGAGGCTTGTAATGGGAGCATTTAGGATAACGGTAGATGGAGAGTACCTCAGTAATTTGTGATTCGCTTAAGACTTGCTAAGTAACTATGGGAACGAATTACAAATAGCGGCTGATTCCCTAGACAGGAAAAGCAGAAAAGTAAGCCTAAAAATTAATATGCATGAGACTAGAGCAACGTTCAACAGTCTCGATAAGAAACAGCAGTCTACAATACGTAGCGAAGGAGTGGAAGTGTCGGCTAATATGTCTACTTAGGACAGGTAGTAACCGCAGATCCGCACCACGAAAGGGAAATAACTAGGAGAATAAGATTCGGATGAGGCGCATTTGGCAAGTACTCGCAGATAATGACTAGCAGCTTACCTGTGTATCGCTCTAGAGGAAAGTGTTTAACAGTTGCGTCTTACCGGTGCTCACCTTTGGGGCTGAAACATGGAGGTTAAGGAAAAGGGTTCCATTTATGTTGAAGACAACGCAGAGAGCTATAGAACGGAAAATGGCAGGTGTAACGTTAAGAAATAAGAAGCGTGCAGAGTGGGTCAGAGAAATAACTCAAGTTAATGACATTTTATTGAAAATCAAAAGAAGAAATGGGTATGGACAGGACATGTAGTGCGAAGAGAGGATAACCAATGGTCGCTAAGGGTAACAAAGTGGATTCAAAGGGTGAGAAAAGATAGCAGGGGGCGGCAGAAATGTAGGTGTGCGAATGCGGATAGGAAGTTTGCAGGGGTAAAGTGGATGCAGCTAGCACACGAATGGGTTAATAGGAGGAATATGGTAGAGGCCTTTGTACTGTAGTGGCTTTAGTCCAGCTGATGATGATGACAAAAACAAATAATTTGGCCGCGTAACTATATGTCATGCAACGGGAACACTACACAAAAGGACGACATAGCAAGTGCTGTCGTGTTGCCCTCTTGTTTAGTGTTCCCGTTACGTTGTTTGAACTATCAACTTATAATTAATCACCAACAAGCCCAATCTACTGCTCTGGCATTGTACAGCATAGCCACAAAACAAGGACAGCAACACTGTGCGAATGACGGCGGTGGCGCTTGCGTATACTGCAGCATGCCTATATTCTTTTCATATGGTCAACATAAACTAACCCAGAAATAGGGCCATAGAAAGAGCCTCAGTCGACAACTAATACGCAACACTTTCCTCCAATGGCACCGAATGGAAAGCGCTGTACCACTGCTTCTTTCAGGGGGGTGAAGCGGAAGCAATGACTTCGAGGCTGTAGCTTCGACAAATAGGCTACTCTAACAAGCAAACACGTATGAAAGCTGTCGCTTCGCCCTCGTAGGTTCAGCTGTACCGAAAGAAGCAGTGAGATGGAGTATAGATAGCATGGCATAGGTTCGATTTTTTACTACCCCGTATTGACGATGTGGCTGGCAGCTTAAAGCAGGCACTTAATTTGACGACAACGCTCTTTTTTTTACCTGATGCAGTACCAGTTCACTGGCGCCGGCCTCAACCCGGCGCGCTCTTTGGGTCCTGCACTCATCACGAACACATGGAACCACCACTGGGTACGTTCTTTTCACACGGAGCAGCTGTCACCCCTACCCATAAACATGCATGCCAGAAACGGGGCTGTTCAGTGCCACAATACAGACGCGGACGGGAATGTAAGAGTTCCTGCAGGCGTAGGTATATAATAGCACCTTTCATTTTTCTTTACGGCCTCCAATAGCAGCTTTTAGTCAGAATACTTATATCACGGCACGTTGAGATCTATTAAGCGGGTAAAATGTTGGCAAAGCTACTATTGCGCGAGAGTAAATAACCTACAAAACATTTTTGCCGCAAACTAAAACAGACACAGGGCATGAAACTGGAAACAAAATAGGCAACGTTGAGTCCATTTATTAAATTGCTTTCGTCTTAGTTAAGTAAAAAAAAAAATGATGTTTTGGAAAATGCTACAGTTCATGTGTTACCATTCTTGGGGCTACCATTTTTTTACGCCGAGGAACACCATTGGCGTTTTCAGAATGTATTCTTGCCCGTTTAAGATGTGCTGCGACTACTATGATTCCCCTAAATTTCCTCCATATGGTCAAATAGCTTGTCTCCTTTGCTACCGCTGCGGATATATGCCCTAACAGTGACCGCCCACCTGCAGTGCTAATCTGCTAAGGTGCTGGGACAATAGCGGGTGGGTGGCCTGCTATATTGCAGCGTTTATTCCGTGCAATTTTTCATATACTCCGACCCCACGCCCTTCTCACTATCGCTCCTCTCCTACTTCTTCTCCTCGCTATCCTCTCCCCTTTATTTCCGCCGGATGCAGCAAGGGTGCTTAAAAGGCTAGATAGCTATTACCGCGGCCGACAACGTTCTTTTCTTTTCATTTTTGTTGATTTATTGATAGATCATATCCCTACTGTTATAAATGTGTGGCAGTTAACGAAAGCTCTTGAATTATATATATTGACAACAGCTTAACAGCTTAAATATTGCAGGTCAGGGGCGTTATCCTGCCTGTGAACACGCTTATATTAGCGCCCTTTTAACCGCGATGCCAAATTTGGCCCTTCCCTTCCCCTGGTAATGACAAGAGAAAATAAAAGGGAAACTATGAATAATGCAAAAAAGCCCCCTCTCCGTACTCTTTAATTAGGCAATTTGCTGGACATGGTGGTCGGTGAAGCTCCACAGGCTGCTGTCCTATCTAATATGTAAATCAACAAACGTCGCGAACAGTTCAAGCATCCCTGATCTACACCGTTCTTGTTTCTCAAAAGCCAGCTGTGTAACATGACAAAGCACCTACTCTCCTGCACACTATATGACGCAATTTGTGAATCAACCCATTACTAATGCATTCTTAGTTTTCCTTTCTTTCCCGCAGCCCACCTAGCTTAGGCAGAAAATTTAATTAGCCAGGCCGTAATGTGCGTACGCACACCTGAATAGATGTCAGACATTATTTCTGTCTTGCATGAAATTGCAGCGGCACACGGTTATATTACATGACGCTGATATTTGCTTTGTGAATGCTTAAGCACTATACCTGGAGCATTGGTGGCGCGGACACGGGATTTGACCGCAAGTTGTAAGCACGAAGTGTGATCGCGACATGAGTACGGAGATAACAGCGATTTATGGTGAATATAATAGTCACAATTGTTATGTTTTTGGATAGTTTATGCCGAGTAAGGTTGTACTCAACTAATTGCAGGTCTCAAGTATCCTGAATGGAATAATTGCGAATAAATTGACCTTTACGACACATAATTAAGTTACATATCGCTGGATAGCTTATGTCGAGTGTAATATATGCACTCAACTAACTGTAGGTCCTAATTAAGTATAGCTTATTTGTTAATTGTGAATAAAAGTTGAATTTTACTCCACAACAAAGTTTCCAATTGAAAGTATTCGCGGCCAACTGACCAAATCTCTAATGCACCCGCTTTATGCACTGTTGTGTGGGAAGGCGAGGTAAGGCTGCTAATACATTGCTACTGAAAACAGCATCTCGATCAGAACTTTAGTCACCTGTTTTCTGAAGAAGCTTTGTTTTCGCTGTAAGGAAAAAGTACGACAAACGAATGTAATGTGTCAAGAGCTTCGCCAGGAAAACCCCACAAGTTACCCTCCCGTCCATGATCAGGGAGCGCAGACTGGATATGCAATTGGTAGTTTAGTTGTCTCTTAAGCCCGCCTACGAGGCAGGGGTAGTATGCTGTTTTAAAGAATAAAAACCGGGTGATAATCTGATGAACAAAAAAATGAGGTAGACCAGCTCCAAAAGAGTGCGGGGGCAGTAATAAATTGTTGCTACACATCGGCTTCCCAGAGGGCTATGGAACGAAAAATGGTAGAGGTAACATTAAGGAGGCGTGCAGAGTGGGTCAGAGAAATAACTCAAGTTACCGACATTCTAGTGGAAATTAAGAAAAAGAAATGGGCATGTGCACGACATGTAGTGCGAAGAGAGGATAACCGACGGTCGCTTAGGGTAACAAACTGGATTCCAAGGGAAGGAAAGCGTAGCAGGGGGCGGCAGAAAGTTAGGTGGGCGGATGAAATTAAGAAGTTCGCAGGGGTCAAGTGGATGCAGCTTGCACAGAACCGGGTTAAGTGGAGAAATATGGGAGAGGCCTTCGCCCTGCAGTGGGTATAGTCAGGCTGATGATGATGATGATGGCACATCGGCTTCAGCTAATTGCGTCATACAAAAGTCGCAACAGTCCTTTTAGTCGTCTGTACCTTTTCTTGCACAGAGCATTCATTGTATTACACAGTTGAGCTTCGAAACCAAGAAAATTGCAAAGTTGGCTCGTGAAAACAGGGAAAGCTCCCAACTCAACCAAGTTTGGGTTTATCACCTGAGGGGTGAGATTTTATAATCCCCAGTGAGCCCCACTGTTGGAATCCTGATTTAAGGAAAGCTGCAAATACTGTGCGTCTTCTGTGTGCCATCTGATACCCGGCTTGCTTTGTGCTCCAATATACTAGCCGAAAGTCCCTTGGTTTTCCTAGCTTTAGAGCTGCACCCGAACTCTTACAAAACTGTTGAGCTACATGTAAATTCTGGAGCACACTCTTTTTTTTTTTCTTTTTGACTGAACAGAACAGGGCAGCATCATCAACATATAAGCCAAAAATTCTTAATTTTCATTTTGATAGCGAGGAACCACGAACCGCTATGTTTTTTTAAAGTACTAAAAGACGGGGGCTCACGACATGGAGCCAATAGCAAGTGTGGTAGCAGGCAGCTTGTAAGAACTGATGATTTCAGATTTGCTAAGCTTGTTATTAACGATCAGTCTTGCAGCGGACGCTTTATAACATAGTTAGGCCAGACATCGGCAGTGTTTTCGCTCTCCGATACTTCAAACAGAAAATCATGACACGCATTATGAAAAGCTATTGTCAGATCCATTTCAATAACAGCCACTCGGCTAGCCTCATCTGACACTGTCTACAACAACAAACGTGTGATATAGATATGGTTTTGGTTGCTAAGGCCTTTCAATAATTCCATATAATTGACGCGGTCGTAATAGATATAATACTATAAGCTGCATAAAACTACAAATAACCTTCGTGAAGAGCTTAGAATCGACGTTGCAAGAGAATAATGGACCATACGTGTCAACAGTTTTCAACCGAGCTGCACGTGTGCTTTTGGGTTACAGTATGCTGTGACCAGCATAAAACACGGGAGGTGAAAAGCCACCTCATAACTTGAAAACATCCTGGCCTGAAAACTTTCAGTGAGGTAGTTGTTAAGCAAAGCGTAAGCATTTCGTAGAACTTACCACTAAGACCATCCGAGCAGGGATACTTGCAACCGTTTAGAGCTGACATGACCGATTTGACCTCGACTAAAGCAATAGGCTCCTCAACGACGGTGCGCTGCTTCTTCGAAGGGGGTGCAATCTTACCCACTAATGTGGTGACGTATGATTATCCTAAAACGTCGCATGTCACAGTAAAAAATTAAAAAAACATTGTTAACCAGCTTAAAAAGGCAAACGGAAAATTGTGTACCATATTCCCTTTTGTCGCCATCCTTTAGCGCTTGTTGACAATGAATCCGTACCAAGAGCTCCAACTTCTGAAACGTATGACGTAAAAGCACCAAGAATATCCGGCACGTCAGTGTATGTATATCGTCCGCATCGAATTTATGAAGCGCCCTTGAAAAAGAAACCCGTATTTCATCATAAAACGCGCTCATGAACGAAAATGCGTGTTCCATGAACGAACTGACATATTCGCGACATAATCAAGGCAGCTGATACTTTTAAGCGCTAAAGTGTTGTAATGGTGCTCTAATGTTGTTGATGTCATCAAGATACGGTTCCGGGTCAGTTATTTACAGTGGATGCAGCTCATTCAGGGTGCATATTAACTAATGAAGGTGAAGGCGCTTCAGGAATGTGACCTGTGATGAAGCTTCGACACCCAAATTCTTAACCTCCAGCGAAAAGAAATCGCACCTTTGAAAAATTGAGACACTTGCGCTCTTTACTTATAGTGTTTGAAATATACGTGAGTACGCCATCGCGGTAGCCGAACGACCCGCGTGTTTACCTGCCACACTCTCACGCTGTGCGTTGCATGTCACCGTCTTCATGGACTTCATCCGTGCACAATTGATCCGGAACGCCGTGCCATCGCATCGCCCTCTTCAGGTGCGTTAAGAGGCCCCAAATGTTTTAGTGCGCTACATCGAAACGCAGCCGCCGGCGGTCGGGTTCGAGTACCCTAGTTCGAACCCGACCGCCGGCGGCTGCGTTTCGATGGAGGCGACACGAAGAGGCGTCAGAGTGCTGCGCGGCATCAGCGCACGTTGAAAGTCCCCAGATGGTCGAAATTACTCTGTAGCCCTCCACTACGTCTCTTATCTCTTTCCAATTTCACCCCACCTTCCTCCCTTTTTGTGAAAGAATAATAATTTATTATTATTATTATTATTATTATTATTATTATTATTATTATTATTATTATTATTATTATTATTATTATTATTATTATTATTATTATTATTATTATTATTATTATTATTATTATTATTATTATTATTATAACGTCGCCAGCCACCGATTTCGTGGATCTTTGTCCGAAGCCTGAGCTTGAAACCTATGGCCTCAAAACGGAGGCGAAGTGAAACACGACGTGCTATAAGACTTTGTATTTGGTCAACCAAGCAAAATGGCTATGATGTTTCTGCACAGACAGTTTTTCTTTTTCTTTCTTTTTTTTTTACGCAAGCCTGCCATAAGGCATATTACAGAAACTCATGTAAATTATTTTCCCTAAGGAACCGGAGCAGGCTCCTACTCTTATCGTTGTCGGTGAGCCATTTAAAGAAGTCCTCTTACCTTGTTGTGTTTAGTCCCACTTCGCGCAGAATCTGTGTCCTTGATGCCCTTGTCCCTGCACAAGTTCACAGCAGGTCGCGAACATCCACTTCTGCAGCTGGTGTGGAACACTTCCGGCATGTGGTTGGTCCGATGTCTGCTTGCGATTCCCATCGGCATGTTACCGACGGGGTAAGGGCCGCTCCAGCTCTTATCCTTCTAAGGGATCTGTACATACCTATGTCCCGTTTTATTTTGGGGGCACCTCTACAAGACGATCGCGTGGCGCACCGCATTAGAACGAAACAGAGCGAACGAGAGGTTTACGCAAGAATGTCGGGCGCCTCATTTCAGCCGTCAGCACATAGGCGCAAGCCTATTTTAGCACCGATGACTTTGCTGTGTTCCTTTAAGTGCGCGAGCTGTTTTGAGCAGACCTGCGGGTATACGGGCTTTGAAGGCAAAGCGGAGCCAGGCAATAAAAAGAAAATAATAAAAGCCCGGCGTGTCCTAGTGGTTTGCGCGTTCAGTTGAGGATTGGGGGGATAGTGGTTCAATTCCTGGTGGACACAGATTTCTTTCCTTAGGTGTCATTTTGTGCGAGTATTTTCTGCGGACATTTCAGCAGCCCAAGGCTAAGAAAGGCTTTCAGCTTAAAAAGATGGTCTAGCATGGCAGTTCTTTCTGATGCGGTCATTCTGATGCGGTAATTAAAGCTCCGTTAAGCCAAAACTCCAGCCGGGCCTCATCAGAAGCAGAAAACAGGCGTTACGATGCAGCAAGCAGCTATTCGTCGCATGACAAAAGAAAAGGAAAGAGACAAGATCACGTGGAAAGTTGCTCGGAATGTCTGCTACTCATGTTGACGATTACTACTGGGTTTAGTGTCGACTTTCAGCTACAGAATCAAAGAGCAGTTAAACGCGGTGCGCTGCTTGAAAGCAAGGCACGGGATAGCGCAAGTGACACCGGGACGCCACGACAAAGGAAGTATTGGTGAAAAACATGTGAGGAGCGTCAAGTAGCCGCTCCCCTAGACTTAAAGATGCCCTGGGTGGGGCGCGGCCTATGGTGAGAACTAGTAAACAGTTTGCACGCAATCTAAGCCTCGAGATAGCGAGCAGTTCCTATTCAGCAAAACGGTCGAGTTGAATGGTAGCGGTCCCGCTGAAGTCAGCTGGGTTTAAGAGCCAGCTGCACTCTACAGACCAAATAAAGAGAGAGGAGGAAAAATGTTAGTGCAGTGTTAGGCTAAGGAGGGGTCGGATACAATAACGAGAGGCCTGTAGGGGCAATAAAGCCCACAGACTTACTCCAGCAGTGCCGTCGTCGCAAAAAAAAAAAAAAAAAAAAAAAAAAAAAAAAAAGAGAGAGGGAGAGATAGCGAGGAGGAAGAGAGGGAGGGAGAGCTTTCCTTTTAGATTCGTTTTTTACAGAAAGGAGGAGAGTAAAACGGCTTTTTCAGCTTTAAATTTCGATTTGGTGCATTGACATAGAATGTACTCGGACTTCGACTAGTGCCTCTGCTTTCACGAAGGCAGACGATGTGCATGCGGTCGGTGCTCGAGATCAGAGACATGAGGCGTTGAAACAATGGCGATAACAGTAATCATTAGCTTACCAGCCTATGTGGTCCGATATATGATAGAATGAGCGTTGCCGCATTCTTCTGGAAGCATCATCTGACAGGCCCATTTATCCTCGCTGTGGTTCAGTTACGAGGATAGGGCAGATAGTAGAGGTTATTTCACGCTAAAACTAGCGTACAGATCAAAGATTGCCGTAAAACAGATCGCTTTGACCGCGATAGTTTCGTGAGGATCATTCTGAAACATTGATTACCTCTCCGTTGGATATGGCAGAAAGGGGACAACAACTATCGCTTGATTTTTTTTTACGGGCCTTTTTTTTTAAGATGGCCTGAAACTAAAACCAATGATATAGTCCAGCAGCATTATTTACCACATATGACTTGAAGCGATGCATCCGTGCCCACTTATGATTCATTTAACATTTTTCTCCAGAACTGCTCGTTCTATATCGACAGTGTCTAACCACAGCGTCAATTTTCGATGTTGCTTCAACTGTGCTAAAAGCCGCATAGCACGGCCACAGACTCCATGGTAAACGCCGACACCGAGCGCAGCGGTTCGTCCTTGCGCATCGTCTGAGTACTGGCTGTCTTTCAAAGTTTGAGTTTGTTCCGTGTATTTTTTAAGCCATGTTCTCAGAAAATATTAGATACCAACTAGTCCCCTTCATAGCTTTACTAGAAATTTTCGGCCGCGAAACGAGAGCCCAAAGTAGTTGGCCGTTGCTACGGTGACTGGTCGGGCATCCAGTTCGTAGTTCTTTCCTTTGTGGTCGTTAAGAAAGAAAAAAAAAAAAAAGATTGTAAGTTAATAAAAGGACCTTGAGTAAGGCTCAGTCAGAAGTTTTCTTTTTCTTCTTCTTCTTTTGCTTAAATCTCTTTTGGAGGTGACCGCTTTTGTACAGTCTGCGCATACTTTGATGGAAGAAAAAGAATAAAGGAGCCAAGAATACGCAAAAAAAAAAAAATTGAGCGATGGGATAGGAGAAGCTCGTTCCAATCTTACCCACATAACTGCAAGTAGGGGCTTGGGACCAAAGTTCTGTTCGCATCTGTTTCGCCCGCGGCGCCTTTACGCCTCCTCTTCTCAACGACATTGCCTCGAAAAGCCCAGATGCAGCGCGAAGTCCGGACGCGAAAACCAAGGCACGCAGTCTTTTGCTACGTGTGTTCAAGCTGCGACGCCGATTGAGAGAGGCCAATTTCTTTACTTTAAGAAAGCGAAATTCTATTTATGGTTGTATTTTATCATATTTTACTTATAATTTTAAGAGCTGAATAGCCTTCGTTTTGTACGTAGCGATTTCTGCATTCTTTCTTTGCTCGTGTCGGTACACAGGAGAGTCCTTTTCGAGTGCAACAATTAGCTGCAAAAACAAAGTATAAGGAATGCTTATGTATGCTTCAAAGCGTATGTGATAGCATTGTTGCCGGATGCACATTATGCACTGTTGCTATGTCATTATCTTAATTTGTTTCTAATTGGTGTTCGTCATCAGTATAGCAAATAAGTAATCCTAATTAGCAGGCTTAGTAGGAGTGCTACTGGGTAGTGCTAAATATAGTAGAGTAAAGTAACGGAGCTACTTAGGAGGGCTTCTGGATATTACTTATTAATGGTCCTAATTTTAACTAAGTGTTTCTGCAATGCAATATGTAGATGCTGTCTACGGTGTGAGGTCGTAGAATAAGGCTTCTGAACTGCCGCGCTGAATGGACGTTCCTCATGTAAAGGTGTAGAGGTAGCATGACTTCCTCGCGAACCAGCGGTTCGATTCCGCTTCAACACCCTTTTCTCCATCCGGGAAAAGTGTGCCCTCTCTTCACAGGCATATTGCAATGCTGGTTGGTTGCGATCCTGTGAATGACGCCACAACCTTGGAAGAACCCCTGCTGACTCAGCCACCTCATGCAGCTCTTGACGTCATACACCCCTATAAAGCTGGCAAAACATAAATAAATAACTGAGAGAGAAACCAGCGGTTATCGCAGGCAAAGACCAATTGAAAATAAAAGGAGCAAACGGCCGTCCAAAAAAATTTAAGAAAACAAAACAAAATGACATATATGACAAGTGGGAAAAGTGGGCAGAGAGGCCCCAAAACGTTAATCGTTCTGAAAGGAAACATTAAAAAAAAACACACACAAGGCCAGATCCAGCGTACCCAGAAGCTTGAGATGTGCTTGCGGGTGGCCAGGAGGAGGGAAGGTGCGGGCAACTGTTGGGAAAAAAAGGAGGCAAGGAAAGAAGACGAATGAATTAAGAAAAAAAACGGAGGGGAAAAATAATTGTGTCGAAGAACACAGAACGTTATTGGAGAGAAAAAAAAAAAAGTGTAGCCCCCGACCACATAAAAATGGCACGTAGGCCGACGAACCATCGGGGCGGGATTGGACCCGATCGACAGGTGGGAGTTAAGATGAAACGCGAACAGCAATGCGAATAAGCAGCGCACGAGAACCAGGGGAAGGTAGTAAAGAAGCATTTAGGGGAAACAAAGTTGGGATATCCGGGAAGCCGCTCTGCTATGTCCACCGTGACGGAACAGGCGCTTAGGAACAGAGGATGTCCCCGACAGCTTCCCCGCATGGACAGGGCGGCGAAGAGTGATGTGCGAAGCGATGGAGGTATGAGGAAAAGTGGTCGTGACCTGTTTGGAGAGGAACAAGAGAATGAAGGGGAGGGAAAAAGGGAAAAAATGGGGGGGACAAAAACAGACAAGGGGGTGTCAGAGTGGACCGCGGTCCAGGTGGATGCCCAGAGCCTGAGGGCAGTTGTGCGCACGACGGTGCGCACAAACAATGGCGACAGTCACGACGGACGCAGGAGGCCACGAGTTGAAGCCAGAGAATCACCCCTGCCTGCAAGCTCATTGTCCCAGACACCACAATGGGCAGGGACATGATATAAGAATACTGGACGGTGAAGCGAGATGATGACAAGGGTGCGCTTGATATCTCGAACGCCGATGTCTTTGGTGGAAAGAGAATTGATAGCTTGGAGGAGAGAAAGGAAGTTAGGGAATACGCGCAAGGGCAAAGGAGAGGGAGCAGGCTGTGCATAACAGAAAGCCTCATGAAAACTCAATAGCTTCTGCACAGAAGGCGCTCGAAACTCGATATGAAACCGCACTACGTTCCGCAGCGCGCCACACGACAAGAATGCGATATAGGCAGGGCCCGCTGAAAGGGAGGCATTTGATCTGGTAAATCCTTCTTTCAATATTATATAGATACGGTGTCCGCGAAACACTCCACACGCTACTTAGGTTGTATCTTATGAATAGAAAGCAGTACGTAGAAATAAGTAATAATTAATCTTTTTTTGCAAACTATTCATATCGGAGTTCCACAGGGAAACATACTCCGGCCGCTTTTATTTCTCATTTAATTAATTATATGGCACATTGTACACCAGGTGTAATTTTTAGCTCCCATGCCGATGAGACAACGATCTTCTTATAAGGGATTACGGAAACCGACATTGAAGAACAAGCAAATAGAGAGTTAATTGACTTGTATATTTGGATCAAAGCAAATTGCTTGAAAATTAACGCGAGCAAAACAGAAGCTGTGTGTTACTCACCGAAAGGGAAGCAACTATCAGGTAACATAAACATATGACTAGGAACCGAGCAAATTGAACTTTTAGATTCTGTCAAAGCACTCGGTGTGGTATTTTCGAAGCACCTGACTTGGAATGAACATATTGATTACGTGCAATCGAAAGTATCATCAGCTTTTGGGGTCATCGCTCGAATATGACATCTTCTACCTCCTAAAATCAAGCTGCTATTATATAATGCTTTTGTGTTGTTCCTTTTTCAGTACTGTAGCCTAGTTTGATGTACCACGTGAGTAATCAATTTATCAAAACTACACGTATTACAAAAGAGAGCCCTCCGGTATATTGCTGGCGTAACCTATTTCCATCACACGAAAGAGCTTTTTTTCGAAGTATGATCAACTTTCGGTGTTCCAGTTATTTGATTACAGACTAATAATGCAGACTTAAATACACTTGCAGACTTAAAAGAAAATTCTGAAAGCAGGCAAACACGACATTAAAAAAAAAAATGTTTTAGTACCTCGCACCATAATCATATACACAGTCACTGCATTATACCGCACCCAAATTGTTGAACAAACTACATTATGCTGGATTTGATCCAGTTTGCGTATAGAACCACGGAGACATTGGAGTGCGAAGCCCAGCTGGCTATTCTGTTGAGAACGCCCGCACACGACTGTTTGAGCTCGTGGCGCGTTCAGGCCGGTATCCATACTATATGGTGTCATCAGCATATGCCTGTATTAAGCCGCCAGAAGGAATTGGGTGCCCGATAAGGTAAACGGTAATAACATTCCACAAGAGAGGAGAAACAAGGGACCCTTGAGGACAACCAAGAGTGGAGTTGGCAGACATCTCTTCACCCGTGCGCGTGCGGTAGACGACCGTATGTTGGGAAAGGAAGGAACTCAATGGATGGTACAGGTCGGACGAAAGACCACGGCAGCGAAAGTACCGAGGACAAGGGGGTGCCTAACGCTATCGAATGCACCCTGAAAATTAAGGTATATAAGAAACACGGGCATGCCGGATGCGCAGAAACATTCCAGAGCCATTCGTAACGAGACGAGGGCTTGCACGGCACTGCGTGAATGTACAAACCCTAACTGGTAAACCCAAAATGGCCTCTGTCATGCATACGATAATAAACATGGCCATGTAGCAAGCGTTCTAACAATTTACTCACTATAGAGTTCATCACTATGGGCCGACCAACCATCCAGCACTCGGTCATTCCACTTGCGAGAGCACATGCCAACTCGTTTAGGAGAGAACGAAGATGTCACAAGATCACGCGACCTGACTAAGCGCATATAGGTCGCCGAGGTGTGTGACCTCGCGTGACTACGCGACCTCTCTGGACCAATTAGGAATTTCCATGACAGAGCCACGATACCACCCACATTTTCCCTGAATGCTGGGTCTAATGCTGTCGCATTTAAAAAATACCGCAAAGAACTGACTTTGCTCAAGAGGTGGCAGAATTTTAAAGTTGCAGTGGCCGTGGAAAGCACGAGCATAGCTGGGAGGCAGCGAAGCTCGTCAAGTAACTTAAGTTGCATCAGATATCATCACCTCCCTGCTAACAAACAATACTCGTCATCTATACGACTAACACCGTCTGTTGAGCAAAAAAAAAAAAAAAAAAAAAGCGCTAGGAAACGCTTCTGCTACTCCAAATAGGCATCCCTTCTGAACGACAGTCTCTTTCTTCCCTCCTTGCCCTGCATTGTCAATTGTAGCTAAAAAAAAAATTAAAACACTGCATACGAAATAGAAGACATCATCCGCTTGGTTTACACTGACACAGTTTAAAGTAAGCTCGCCAAGATTTTCTACTATTCTTCCTTCATCTTTCTTCGGAGAACGAAACTGAGAACGGAATGAAACTGAGCATGAAACTAGGATTAATATCCGGCGCTATTTTTAGTCTCAAATACCAAAGAAGCCTCGTTTGTCTCCATAGCGCGAACTCAAAGGTGCAGGCAATTATTCCCTCCGAAGAAAAAAACAAAGAAGTGTTGTCTTCAATAGCGCAGATTCCTCTCTCTGTGCCTTCTACGTACGGCTAAGAGACAACCATCGAAGCCTTGTTCTTCTTTTTTTCAGGAAAAAAAAAAAGTGATCGCATAGAAAGGGGAGGTGCGCGGCACTACCGGTCTCTACGGCCGGAAAGAGCAAGCCCCCGACAAGCGTGCTCTGCCGCTTTGCTGCGCTGCACGAGAAGAAGCCGCTCGTAGAGTAGCGGCAAATGGGTTCCTGTTCTCCGTCCCGGCGGACAAAGAATGAGCCGACCAGAACGAGCGAAAAGACAAAGCGAACCCGGTTCTCCGGAACAAGCCCATTGTTCGAGGACTGTGCGAGACGAGATCGCTGGCTCCTGTTTTCTCTTGGCAGCTTGTTAGGGCGCCTCTGCTCCTCCTCGCTGCTTGCCGATGCTGCTGCGGGTTACATATGCCGCTATCTTGGGGCTCCGCTGCTTTTTTTTTTTTTTTTTTTTTTTTTTTCACGGGTCTACCGCTCTTTCGGAGGAGAGATGCGCCCACCTTCCCCCTCACCCTCTTGCACGCAGCCGCACTGTCGTACCGCTCTTACCTTTTTTTACCACTAGAGGGACGTGAGGGTGAATACAGATCCATTCCAGCCAGGCGGCTGCTTCTCTCACTTTCTGCGTGCGGGGCGTTTAATCGAACCACTGTGTGGGCATTTGAAAGCCATGTGGGAGCGTCAGTGCTGTCGCCATGACAACGACTCTTGGTGCACGCTTCACTGCCTGAACTGGCCAGCCTCTGACATCTTTATGCTACGCGACCGAGAGACGCACTGTCGCAATTCACTGGCGGCAAACAAATCGACAATACTAAAGTGCAAAAGGGGGGATAGAGAGAGAGAAGGGACTGAAAAAGAGTTGCACCAACTGTGCAGGAATCCGGAAGCGAAAAAGAATCGGCGGAGTTCAGATATCATAGTTAAAATCAATCGAAGTTGTGTTCATTAAAGCAAAAAGAAAAGAGGTGGCAGGGACTTGTGACTGACGACCAACTAAGCACCACAATTCAACCGCAAGGAAGCTTTATCTTTCCTCCACTATACTTTCAACTTTTTTTAGTTGATGCTTAGCAACAAGGAGTAAAGGAAAAAGCATCCTCGAGTAACCACGAAAATAAATCAACGTTAGTAGTTACAGGCTAGCGATCTCCTTCCTACCACCCCGCCCTTGGACGTTTCTTTTTGCGCTGTAGGTCCAACAAATTGTTCGTCGACGGCGTTATTAAAAATGTTGCGGAAAAGTACAATTACCTGTGTTTTGAATAAGATGGAAACTGTTTTGTATCGTGAGAGGTGTTAGCAGTTTGATATACAAAGTAACTTACAAGGTACGCACTTGAGGGCACTGAGAACAAAGAAAGACAGGGAGAGAGCAAAACGTCTTGAACGTATTGAAAACTAATTTACAAGATGGCCGCCATACTGCGTCACCCTAAATCTTTTTTTCTTCACTGGCGGTTTTGCTCCGTAGTCCGCATGTAGAAAAATCAATGCCCTCCGAACAGAAATAAAAATCTGTTTTCAAAATGGGGCACTGACATTTTTGCCTCTCACTTTCTCTTCATGTCTGTCGAGAAAAAATAATGATAATAGGATTATTATGTTTTTTTTTCGTTTACCCTTTCTATTTCGTCGCTTTCTGACAAAAGGCCGGCCTCGTCCACTGATAAGACCGGCGGCGAGTGGGCGCTGTGACCAGGGTCACAAGTGCCTAGAGGTCGCACCGGCAATGTCCCACCGCGAACAAAAGGCCGCGGTGGCCGGAGGCAGGCCCTGCTAATGGCGTCGACATCCCTGGGAGTCGTCCGACTGCGGCCCGTCCAATCAGCGCCGACCCCCGCGGGACAAAGCGCGGCTCGCATTTGCGCGCGCAGGAGGGGAGACACGGAGCCCTTGGGGAACGTACGAGCTACAACTTGAGGTCGACCAGGAGCGCAAAGAAAGCCACCGTTGCCCTTGTAACCCTCCGCAACCTCCCCTCCTTCCTTTTTTCTACTTTATTGGACACAATCTATCTGTGCTGCACTTTGTGCATCTCTGTATGCCTTACCTTTTTCTTCTTCTTTCTGGGGACGAGTTACGGCGCAGAGCGTCGCATTGCTCTTTCCTGTTATTATTCCTGCCACTATTCCTTTCCGTTCTCCTGCTTCATTATTCTACATTTACGAGCGATGCACCGCATAATTTTCTCATTGGGCGATATGTGCACGCGCTGCTTAGTATGGTTTTCTGGGCGCGAACGTTCAACATCGTATATTTTCTTATTGGTAGGATTTAGCTTGCGAGACACGCACTTGCGCAGACTTATGCCTAAGTACCGTACGTCTCCAGCGCACGCCCCGAGGTCATGCGAAGCCAGAGAGCGTGTGCAGCCGTCGTCCGGTACTTCGGTAAATATCTAAGCTAGCGCGCCACCGTTATGCTAAATATCTCTAATTTTACGCAACGGCGTACAATTGGAAGACATTAACATCAACTGCCCCAGTTTAGCTCAATACACCTATTTGTATGTCTCAGTGCTGCAGAAAGGCCGAAACTACATCTGTCCAAACTGTTGGCATGTGCCTCAAGCACTCGCACACATTCGCGCGTGCGTAAGCATGCATACTCACACATACATATATATTTACCTATACATCTTTCCATGACACCAGTATTATTGGAACAGTGAGCAATAAATAATTAATTTAGCCATCTTCACTTTGCGGACTTCGCTCTGACGTAGTTAAACTGTGCGAACTTCAAAAGCGCTCTTGAACATATTGATATTGCGAAGTGCCCTTACGATCATCCGGACGTCACGCAAACGGTCTCAAATGCAGCAAACATAACATGCGAGACGAGCCGGTCCTACCAGTGAACACAAGTATCTGTCGACTTGGCCAATACCGATGTTTCTGAGCAAGAAAAAAAAAAATATTCCTTAGTCAAAGACCATCCTGTCTGTTCACCTAGCTCTCGATGGTTTCTGATTGAATGTGGTGGCGAGTGCGCATGTCTTTGGGTGTGCGTGTCAAAGGGCAGCAGTGAAAACAGAGAACATATATCAGACAGGAATTGTCGGATTATCCGAAGAAGTATGTAAGCGCTGCTCTTGAGACTACTGCGTATTTCAGAGAGCTGTGCTTGGATCCAAAGTAAAAGACCACTGAAATATTTATCTGGTATCAGCACTGCAAAACGTATAAATGTATAAAGGGTATGGACATGAGCCTCGTACGCATCATAGTCATGGGCTTGTTTTAGGCGTATATATAGCCCCGGGGCAAATAGGTGGTATTTAATGATACATGGAAAACGAAAGATAGGTAAATATATTTAAAAAATATATTGGCAGACCTGATATAATCGAAGAGTGAGCGGAGGGGCTCTCTGTGAATCTAAGCAGTATATTACAAATGATTGTTCGGCTATAGATCCGCTGCTGTCAGGTGCCCGATTCTGTTCCGCTTCATTACATAGCAAACTCAGAGCAGATAGAGGATACATGACCTCAGTATGCCGGCACTTGCAGGCTGGATACGTGGTGATACATGCCTCGATATTGATGCAGCTTTCTAGTTACATCAGGAGTCAGAACGATCGTGACCCTAATCTTTCGAGACGACGAGAAAGTCTTACCGTACATGAAAGGACGAGAGCGCGTGTGCGGCGCCGGCGCCCCCCCCCCCCCCCCCCCCCCCACCTTTTCCCCTTTCTCGTTAAGAGTCAGGTAGCGTCACGCAGTGGATCCGAAGCAAGTAGCAGAATGTGTACGGCTAAATCCTCTTGCTTCAGAAATAGAGACGCGACCGGTCCTCGCCACGACGGCAGTGCCTTCACGTCTTAGGATACGGAGGATAAGTCGCGGGAATGGTGGTTGTCTGCCCCACGCAAAGTCGTCGCTTCTGCTGTAGTTGTCGCTTATTATGGCGTTAACGTATAACCTGCCATAAATCGCAGAAGTGGCGGTTGCAGTGTGCTTCCCTGTGAACCGCATTAATCTCATTCAAAGACCGGACAAACAAGGAAGGTGAACACAGCTAGTTTATTGAGGGCAGGCCTCCACAGGGCAGACCTCTCTGTAGAAAAATTTTTTTTAATCGAGCAAGTAGGAGCTTATTAAAACGGCTGGGAAAGAAATCTCATCTATTAAATTTTTTTCGCATCGGCATTCGGATACATATATTTGCTTTAACCCTCAATAAACCAGTAAGTGGCGGCCGTGTTCGTCTCCCCTCTTTCTTATTTTGTCCTAGCTGTACTTTGAGTTCGATGATATTTATGTGATGACAGAATAATAACGTGCTCAACATTTATGTACCGCAACAGTGCATCATTCGCTGTGGCGAGCAGGGCTGCACCCAATGATCCAACCTGGTCTCGCAGGTCTACTGGGCGGGCCCTATGCTGGGCGGTCTCATGGCCGGCTTCACCCACGAGTACACACGTGGCGTCCGGGTAAGCCGGGAGCACAGTCTGCGGCCACCGGCTGACCAGCCCGCCAGGAACCATGTGAAACGAGATATCAGCGGACTCAGCAACGACACGGAGCTCACCTCCAACAATGACTGCCGCGTATGACATACTGTCGACGAGTCGCGCCTTCGATGACTGCACGTGTCGCCAGGTGGATCTCGTGTGGGCGTCCACAATGGGTGCTTCTCGGGCAATCTAGAAATGGTGCTGCCAGCCAGGGAGCGACGCCTTGCGCTCTCTACAGGCTCAACATGAAACACTCCTGAACTCAAGCACAGCACAGCCTCTTTTTTTTTTTTTTAATTTTTTTTCTTCAGTTTCGCATACCCGCACACGAATGTTTAAGGTAAGAAAATAGTGTTTTTCTGCAATACGCCACCTTTCAAACCTGGAGAGCAAGTTGGCCTAATGAACGCAGCGGCTTTTCGATAAGTACCAGCTCATGTCGACAGGGCCCAAATACGTCATTTGACAGGAATTTTTTTTTTTCGCCTGTCATGCCAAGCACCTCCTAATAACTTGAATCACTGCTTCCACTCGGCATGAATTTTTTACAACGACCAATTTGTGTAACACTGCTCTTGAACATCGCGATCGATGTCTGATGATACAGTTCGAAGTTTCACAGCGAAAAAAAAAAAAAAAACAGTGAACGTTGTGAGGGATCTACGCATATCCGCATCCTGCCGCTTAGCACAGACGTATGCACTGCACGAGCCGAATTTTTCGGTTCATCGTTACCGCTCGCCCAGTTGGTTCAGAAGTTCAGCTTCCGCGTGATAAGGACGGACATTTTAAGTACCTAGGCTAGGTCCGGACCCGTATATGTCGCCAAAACCAACCACGTGGCGCGCGAATTCCATGCTCCCAAAGTGTTATGCACTGCAGTCGAGGACATCTCAAAATAATTACGTGAAGTAGGTTTTGTTTGTTGTACAAAAATGAGTTATAAGCCTGATATAACAGGTAAACGCCGCTTGAGTACATTCTGTTCATCCCTCCTGTGACGTATGATTTGGGTTACTACCGTATTCTAACGTGGAAGCACTCAGCATGTGCCAACTCATGAAAGGCCTCAAGTATACGGCGAGCCAGGGCACCGGTAGGTGGAGGGCGCTAGTCATGAGTGACAACTACGGTGTGATTTGGTGCACCAATGGACCTATCCCTAGACCAAAGTCGAGACTGTACTGCATGAGAGGCAAATTCTGGTATGCAAATACGTGTTCGCAGTCCAATACGGCGCACTGTTCTCTCTATGGGCCAACGCACTGGCCACTTCTCCCTTTCACGCGCGCTTTATGGGCAGATATTTTTGTCCAAATTTATGGAACAAATCGTAGTCAGCAGAGCCCGTGTGGCGTATGCGTTCTATGTGTGTACGACTTGACAGACGCAACCCTTCTCGCGTAAAAGAAAACCTGGACGCGCTGCATTCCAAGTGGGGACAATCTGACTGAAATGGGCGGCGGCTCTCGCCGCTCTCCGATCGCGTCCGCTGCACAGAGAGCATAAACTTGTATAGAGCAGGAAATTGGTGTACACTCTTATGTTCGTGTTGGCAGGTTCTCTTGATGCAGTTCGCAAGGGGTCTGCTTGTACAGAACGCAAATACATTTCTCTCCCACGCAGTGCATGTAACACAGCCACCGGCGCTTTACCGCTCTTCTGTGAAACTGGATGCGCTTATGCTGCTAACGCATTCTGGTGCTCAAGGGAGTAGCGCGTATCACGTCTATCAAGTTGTAGCAAGATAATTATGTAATTCAGTTCAGGTGCATATGTTATAATGGAAAAAAAAAGGCAAGTATACCCCGATTGTTTCTTTTATTTTAAGCATACAACGGTACCGCGGCAAGGTTTCATGCTGCCGTCAATTCTTACCCCAAGTTGAAGCGACCAAAATTCACAAGGTGCACGAAAAAAAAAAAAAAATGGGCGCAGGCAACAAACAAAAGCTAGTTTTTGAAACAGGTATACCCAGTTTCAATTCACTGAGCCGAAGCAACATTTTAGTGCAGTACTTGGGATTCTACTATCACCTGAATTTACTAGTCGGCTGTTGAGATATAATCGTCTTTTGAGCCATTTGAGAAGGTTGCCACTCCGTCGTGGAGTAGCATGACGCTATAGAAACAAGCCACGGGCTGACACGGGACTCTGCGCATAGTGCAGTCCATCTTTAGGTTTGATCGTTAAGCCGATCCTGGCTTACACGATTTATGAAGTACAAATAAAAGCGGCGAGCCCGCCGGCTAATGCAGCAGCGGACTATCCGATAAGCTCGAGATACTGCAGGGCACTAGAGCGGAATCGGGATACCACTTGCTGCCGCACGGTCTCGAACCGCACGGGAGCGAATGACACCGATCTAAGTATTACCCGAGCCCGAATAGAAGTGTATTTTAGTTTTGCGCCGCAGTATTAGAAATTGTCTTCCTTAAGGTGTAGCTTGGGCTCCTCTTTTAGAAATCCCATTCCATGTTGCCCATGCTGGAAGTGCTCAGGGTTGACTAGGTGGCGCCACATCGTTTTCTACACGTGTTCGATCACTCACATACGTCGCTCACACTTACCAGATGTTCACAACTAGCCTAGCGAGGGCTCGCTAAAGGTCACACCAGAAGAGCAACGGTTACAGCCTGAAGTGACAAACGCTTGCGCTCATCTGAACGGCAGCACAGTTCTGCTAAACTCGCTACATTTGCGATAATCTTGAATAACTTGTTGCTGCAGCCTTGCTACTAAGGGCTCGCCAGTTCCCGGCAAAAAGAAAAAAAAAAAGAATATTTACGACTCACCCATATAAATTTAAACGTGACCTACCATGTTGCTTTTGCTTTCTTTTATTATGGTAACGTCAATACTGCTTTCCCTTTTTCAGAGAAACTCAAGTAGCTAATCGAATGTCTGCTATTTAGAAGCTTGCGTGAAACATTTTTAGGCAGGTAAAATTCTTCGAGACACCTCCAATTGCATGCTTGTTTATAATAAGCAAACTTGCAAACAACGCCACGTGCATAAAGCGAAGCCAACCCGGATAACCGGCCTCTGGTGCGCCATGGAGACGCCGTTCGTATAGGGAATATACAATACCCTTTGTGTACAGTGCATGTACGCTCCTCGGCCAGCCTTCAGTCCAATAGCACAGACACCTCTCGCGCCTCAGTAGATTTGGCGTCCTATGCTCGCCTAGGGGCTCTTCCCCTGTCAGGGTACTAAAGTATAACACGTTCACACTGCTCACACGACACATGCGGGGGAGTCACGATGGATATTGTACCCCGACAGATGTTGTGAGATCTCTCCATGTCGAATGAATGTCGGTAATTTGTCTTCGACCTGTCCAACTTATAATCCCTCAATCCCTCTTGTTTGTAAACGTGCAGTCCGCATTGTCAAGCACTTTAAGTCTATGGGTATATGGAGAGAGACAGAGAGAGACGTAGTTGTTGCTAGAATACACAACAAATGCTCATACTGATTGCTTAGATTCTTTGTGTTTTTTTTTCGGTCGGATCCCCACCTTTCTCAAGACAGAGGTATACTACATGGGTCTTGCGTCATTTCTTATAGCATTATGATATAAACACAAACAACAGAATACACATACACACATATGCGAACAGAAAGAGCACGTATGTACAGCGCACGCACGCACGCACGCACGCACGCACGCACGCACGCACACACACACACACACACACACACACACACACACACACACACACACACACACACACACACACACACACACACACACACACACACACACACACACACACACACACACACACACACACACACACACACACACACACACACACACACACACACACACACACACACACACACACACACACACACACACACACACACACACACACACACACACACACATGTAGCACGTAAGGCATTTGCATTGCACAAGGCGTTGAGGGAACGTGCCACGTGCTGTACTGAACAGTTTTCGCTACGTGCTGCGTGCACACGCCTTATTTCCCAATTGCCCACGGTCATACAAAATGTACACAAGCAGTTAAAGGTGTATAACGTCGGGCTAAATGCACGGCGTGTGTTGGTATCTCGAGTAGAAACGGTCCCTTGGTCAAAGTAAGTCTTTTGTAGGATACGGGACTATAGGAAAGCGTGATATCCATGGGAGTGTGGACTATGCAGTGAAAACCTTAAAATGAACTATCTTTTGACTCTGCAGTAAGCTCTGCTCTTTTCGAGGTTTTAATGGACCTCATTATGCATAAAATATTTAATGAAGTTCACGCTTTTCGTTCACCTAAAAGCGACACCCGAGGGTGAATATGGTGGCACCATCTTACGTTCCTAAAGAACCAAGGGCATGCCATTTTCTACCTCTTTAAACTGCGCCACAGCAGTAGTGCCCAATCTTCTCGAACACTGCGAGCAGCTATCCACTGTTGTGTATTTCAAGGTTTGCAGACGTACCTGCCATGTAAAGTGAAGAGCTTGTCGCCCTTTTATTTGCTCTCCGTTCGACGCTGTCTGTGGCGCCGGTTACAAATTCACATCAACTTCGCGCAAATATTGGGCGGTTTTGCTTTCTTTGACTTCTTGGGCATTTGCTCTGTTAGCAGTTTCGACACTACGCTTACCTCTCTGTCGAAAAAAGAGAGAGCGATATTTATGTTAACACAAGTGCTCCCTTCACCGAGAAAAGCTTGCAAAGCATGATCTCGGCGTTCAAAACAGCTCGCTAAACAGTGGTTGGCAATTCTACAGTTGAAAAGAATTATGCAAATGAGCAAGAAAAAAAATGTTAAAGTCTTGTTCTGCTGCATTTGATAAATTTTTTGAAGCAATCTTAATGCCTATCATCAACTCGTGGTTTTTCCGTACGCTAAATGTATGTTACACGTGTCGCGTGCAGCGCAGAAAATACGGCCTTTGGCAAAAGGGTCCCGTTAACAGCGTTCGACCTTCCGACCCTGTACTTACGGCACCCCTGCTGCCGAAATTCTCTTGAGCGTTAGCAGAACTCCTCTTCAAACTTGTTCAGTTTTGATACTTGATAGGCGCCGTAAGGTTGATGGCTTGTCAGCGAACCCTGCTGACCGGAAGCTCTTTCCAATGCTTCTACGTTACCAAAGTCATTGTTACTCGGACTCGACTAAAAGCAATAACCTGCACGTAGCGTCAGGCTTAGTCATCTTCGAAACAAAGGAAAAAAATACGCCACGACCTAATATTTTCATTTCATCATATCGAAAGGGAGGCGAAAAGGTAAAAACCGACCAAACATTCTTCATTATATTTGGGGTTGGCAGAGCAAATTACTGCAGTTCACGGGCAAACGATAATCTTTTTCCTTCTGCTGGGATGTGAAAACAAGACAATGACAAAAGGGTTCTTGCACTGGTGATCTGTATCTGTCCGCAACTACGCAAGCCGTGCAGTCGAAGTCTCACGTTCGCGCGAGCAGACGCTTAGCTATACTTGAGCTGAGTAAAACGAACATCAAGGGCAGCTGTACAAGTGCACACGGATGACGAAGTCCTTAGAGCACAGGCAAAGTAAACCATTATTAATGCAGCTGTCCTCACGACCACCTGTAAAGCAGGAGTTATGAACTGGTTATTCATGTTGGTTTTATCGACCTTTTTTTTTTCTTTATGGAATGAAGCCAATAAAATACCTTCACCCCAGACGTCTTGTCATCCTCCTTTACGTGCCCAAGTGTCGGAAGACTCTGGCATGGGGCAACAAATATCAAAGTCAGCACTTCACGCGTAGAAATGTCGGTATGAATACAAGGATACCGCAGCTGAACTGGCCAGTTGGTGTGGACCTTGAAGCAGGCACAGTTCGTAAAAGACGCGTCTAAGGTGAATAAAGGAGGAGACACATGCATGGCTGTTTTCTTTTACGTTTGTTGTTCTTGTCCTACTCATTTTATTTTCATCGCCCACAAGTGAGCCACGTACTATCTAGCAAAGTTCTTGTCATCAGCCCCAGACTTTCCTCCAAAAACTTTCGCTCGCTGTCTTATGCGGGCTTTTCCCATCTATGAAGAAAAAGTCAAATGCAGAGCTGTTTCATTTGCCGTGTGTAGTTTTTGCCGCCCTTTTTTTTTTCTTTCTCTGCGTCTCGATTAACAATGTAGACAGAAAGCATGCATTTTTCAAGAAGTACGTTCTCGTGTAGTCGAACGAGGACAAACTATAGTAGAAGGCACAACACTGCATCAGTCTTAGACAATACCATTTTCTCCACGCAGACGCATCGAATTCCTCAACGTAGGGTGCGACGTTTTCCTTGTTTGGCCGTCGGTGCTTCTTCGAGCTGCGCCCATCAAGATGTCTCGCGAATTTCCAGACCAGCACGAATAACGCCCGTCGAACAGTGATTTCGCAGCTATATGCCTTTTTTCTTTTTTTGACAGCCACTGGCCACTACGTCAGGAATGACAGAAAAGACTACGCTATCACTAAACTCCCGGAATGTCCCGGAGTGGCTTATGGTGAGAACTCGAAATTGCACGCAATCTCAGCCTCGAGATAGCAGAACGCTGGAGTTGAATGGCAGCGGTCCCGCTGAAGTCAGCTTCATTTAAGAGCTAGTTCCACTCTACAGACCAAGTAAACAGATAGGAGAAAAAATGCGAGCACAGTTTTGTTAGATACCCAATTCAGGTGAGAAGGGATGGGTCGGGGACAATACCGAGAGACCGGTAGGGGCACTGAAGCAAACAGACTTACTGCAGTAGTGCCGTCATTAAATAATAATAATAATAATAATAATAATAATAATAATAATAATAATAATAATAATAATAATAATAATAATAATAATAATAATAATAATAATAATAATAATAATAATAATAATAATAATAATAATAATAATAATAATAATAATAATAATAATAATAATAATAATAATAATGTAATCCGTCCATCACAAAGCCCCTGGTCTTCACCAGTGGTGCTAGTGAAAAAGAAAGATGGCTCGTTTCGCTTTTGTATCGACTACCGGCGCCTCAACAAAATTACCCACAAGGACAATTACCCCCAATTCCGCGTATGAGACGACGCTCTTGATTGCCTCCAAGGTGCCGAGTACTTTTCATCTCTTGATTTGCGTTCAGGTTACTGGCAAGTACCAATGGCCGCCTGTGACAGAGAGAAGACCGCATTTGTGACGCCGGATGGCCTCTATGAATTTAATGTGATGCCCTTCGGTCTGTGCAATGCGCCCGCCACATTCGAGAGGATGATGGATAACATCTTGCGGAAGTTCAAGTGGCACATCTGCCTCTGCTACTTGGACGACATTGTTGTCTTTTCCACCGACTTCGCTACGCACCTAGAGCGCTTGCGGCAAGTTTTGGTTTGCCTTACTGACGCCGGCCTGCAACTGAATCTCAAGAAGTGTCACTTCGGTGCCAGGGAGTTGACTATTTTAGGGCACATCGTCTCTAAGGAAGGTGTTCGCCCTGATCCGGACAAGCTGCGCGCAGTGGCGGAGTTTCCTAAGCCGGTTTCGCTCAAGCAACTTCGAAGCTTCATAGGTCTATGCTCCTATTTTCGGCGCTTCGTGCAGAATTTTGCTTCGATAATTGCACTCCTGACGAAACTACTCGGAGGAAACAATGACTTAACTGCGTGGTCGGTCGAGTGCGACGAAGTGTTCAACGCATTGCGCCGTCTTTTGACTTCGCCACCAATCCTTCGTCACTACCACCCGACAGCACCCACCGAGGTCCATACTGATGCGAGTGGCGTTGGCCTCGGAGCTGTCTTGGCACAACGGAAAAACGGTTTTCACGAATACGTCGTCGCGTGCGCGACTAGTGTCTTCTCTAAAGCTGAATGCAACTACTCAGTTACGGAAAAGGAGTGTTTGGCAATTGTGTGGGCATTAACAAAATTCCGACCCTACCTTTACGGTCGCCACTTTGACGTCGTCACTGACCACCACGCGTTATGTTGGCTATCCTCTCTTAAAGAACCGTCCGGCCGCCTCGCACGATGGGCTCTCCGCTTACAGGAATTTGACATCCGCGTTATATATCGCTCTGGCCGTAAACACATGGACGCCGACGCACTGTCCCGTTCTCCCCTCTCCAACGAACCTGCTTGCTCCACGGCGGCTGATCCCGTCCTCTCCTCTCTAACCATCGCTGACATGCCTGCGGAGCAGCGCAAAGACCCGTGGCTCGCATCTCTTATCGGCATCGTGTCCACTTCTCCTAACGCTGCTGCGCCTTCTCGGGCTTTACGCCGTCAAGCACCACACTTTGCCCTGCGAGACGGTCTTCTCTACCGCCGCAATTATATGACTGATGGTCGACGGTGACTTCTCGTCATTCCCCGCCATTTACGACATGAAATTTGCGCCTCTTTCCATGCCGACCCTCAGTGTGCCCATAATGGTGTAGTCAAGACGTTTCAAAGAATCTCTCAACGCTACTATTGGCGCGGCATGTACGGGTATATTCGCAAATACGTCCGCTCCTGCATCGCCTGTCAGCGCCGGAAGTCATCCACACCTCGTGCTTCTGGCCCCTTGCAACCACTTCCATGCCCTGCCCGCCCTTTTGACCGCATTGGCGTTGACCTTTACGGGCCGCTTCCCTACACGGTTTCTGGGAACCGGTGGGTTATCGTCGGCATCGACCACCTCACTCGGTATGCCGAGACCGCCGCTTAACCCGCCGCTACTGCCCGTGAAGTTGCCCTGTTCTTACTACATCATTTTGTTCTTCGCCACGGCGCACCGCGAGAGCTGCTGAATGACCGAGGACGCGTCTTCCTATCCAACGTCGTTGAAGCTCTAGTGGCCGAATGTCGCATCATACATCGGACCACAACGGCCTACCACCCTCAAACTAACGGGCTGACTGAGCGCTTCAATCGTACTCTCGGAAATATGCTGACGATGTACGTTGCCGCCGATCAGACTAACTGGGACGCTGCTCTTCCTTTCGTAACATACGCTTACAACACCGCCACGCAGTCAACTACTGGATTTAGCCCTTTCTTCCTCCTTTATGGGCGTGAGGCGTCGTCCACGATGGACACTATTTTACCCTATCGTCCCGATTCCTCCGAGTGTACTCTCCTTTCAGACGTTGCCAAACATGCGGAGGAATGTCGCCAGTTGACCCGGTGTTTTACATCGGAATCTCAAGGCCGCCAAAAGCATCACCACGACAAAGATCAGACGCCACACGTTTTTCCTGTAGGATCCCTTGTTTGGCTTTGGGTTCCCGGCACCCCACCGGGATTGTCATCAAAATTTCGAACCGAGTATCACGGCCCCTACCGCATTATCCGTCAAACCTCCCCTGTGAATTACATCGTGGAGCCACTCACTACCTCTTCGGACATGCGTCATCGCGGCCGCGAAACTGTGCACGTGAGCCGCCTCAAAACGTACTACGATCCGCTCCTCTTGCCCTCACCATAGGTCGCCAGGATGGCTCCTCCTCGCTCCGGGGGAAATTGTAGTGAACTACACAAGGATATACGATGACAAGGATGAAGTAGGCGAGAATATCACGAAGACGAGGATAAGGACGACGAAGTGCCGCTGCGCTGCTCGAGCTCGCTTGTGGAGACCTAGACTGGCTGTGTTCTTGTGTGGTTCGCCTTGCAACTTCGAGAGGGCTATTATCCCTGTTAAAACACAGTAAAAACCCCCTTTCAATAATAATAATAATAATAATAATAATAATAATAATAATAATAATAATAATAATAATAATAATAATAATAATAATAATAATAATAATAATAATAATAATAATAATAATAATAATAATAATAATAATAATAATAATAGTAATAGTAATAATAATAATAATAATAATAATAATAATAAAGAAAGCTTTCCGTTCAGTAACGTGTTGAACAGAAAAAGAGAAGAGTAAAACGACCTTTCAGCTTTAGATTTAGATTTGGTGCACTGACATAGAATGTACTCGGACTTCGGCTAGTTCCTCTGTTTTCACAAAGGCCCAAGATGCACATAGCCGTACGCGAGACCAGAGACATGAAGCATCGAACCACTGGCAAGAGCAGTAATCATTATCGTACCAACCTATGTGGTCCGATGTATGATAGGATGAGCGTTGCCGCATTCGTCTAGGAGCATCGTTTGACGGGCCCATATATCCTCGCTGTGGTTCAGTTACGAGGATAGGGCAGATAGTAGAGGTTATTGCACGCTCACGCTCAAGCTAGCGCGCAGGTCAAAGGCTGCCATAAAACAGGTCGATTACACAGCGATAGTTTAATGAGAGTCATTCTTCAGTGTTGATGACCTCTCCCTTGGGTCTTGGGGAAATGGGGCAACAACTATCACTTGCTTTTTTACGGGAATTAAGTCGTTTTCCAGCGTGACCCAGGGCCTCCTGGATCGTATTCTCAATGGTCAAGTGGACGGGGAAGTCTCCGTGAGTGAAGTGTGCCCCTGCTGACACCAGAGAGCGGCGGCAAAGGAGGCTGCTTTGGACAAAGTTCCTCGTGCGGTTTTCGCTGTAAAAGCATCAGATTAAAGCACATCCGTTGCATACGCATGAACTTCGTCAACCGGTGTTCCTGAAAGTTATGAATGTTCTCTCTGCGCCAGCAGCGCACTCTTTGTTTATTGCTGAAATGCAGCATCCACTACGTGTGCAAGCGGCGCACGCAAAAGTTTTCGGAACTTGGAAGCTTAATAAGACGGGGATTTCATTGACACACGGCAGGAAATTGACAGAGACTTTCCACGTATAAGCTACGAGACAATTGGCGTTTCTTCTGGCTTCCACGCTTCAAAAACTTTATGTTCTGATATCCCTAGCAGCGCCAGCACTTGCATCAAACGCTCAGTGCACTCAACAAATGAGATGCGCCGCGTTCTAAGTCTTGCGTTAGTCCAGCGAGGCGTACAGTTAAAGGGGTTCCTCTGCGCGCTGAGTTAGCGGTCGGCGGAGCGCGGCACACCGAGCGCTCATCAATACGCCGGATGGTCCACGCTGCCGTATAATCGGAGGCGCCTTCCAAATGGTCCATTCCTAATTAAGAGCGGCTTACGACGCCCAAGCGGCCTCGATGAAAGCCGAGCGCGACAAGCGAGCCTCCATCTGTTCGCATTATCGTCCTCGAACTAACTATGCACGGCCAGGCCTAATGAATAAAGCTTAACCATGGTATCTGAAAGCTTTAGCTGTCAGGTTTATCTCTCCCATGCATCCAGCCAACCTCTCTTGTCCGCAGGGCTAATTAGCGACAACACAGCGCAATCGATAATTTGTGCCCAAATCATTTGTGAGAGCCTCAACTAAAAATTAGGAGGAAGATTAGGCATCGCCTTAACAATAGACCTGATAGCGCCTTTAGCACCGTGTTTTCATTCCGCAAACCATTTTTTTTTTCAATTTTTCTTGTTTAAACTATCTGAACTTTTTAAATTATTGGTACTATAGCGTCAGCGCTAACCCTAAATACACATTAGCAAGTCATGCGTGCGACAACGTGTTCACTAGGTGCGTCTCTAACAGCCTTGGTAACAACGACCCTTTGTGGCGAAAGCATTTCTTGCCTCATGCTTCGTGAGAAGCAGGAAGCTCTGACAAGATAGTGTGACCACAAAACGTCCTTCGCACTAACACTTAAATTGCAGCTGCATCACTTTTCGAGAATTCCGCAATACTCAAGTATTCAAATCTATAGAGACTTTAGGTAATGTATGCAAAGTGCTTTTGCGCTAGCATACAAACTGATCACGTAATCAACGGTTAAAATTTGAGCTTCCCCTCAGAGCACTAAAGGTCTGCAGAGAAGCTTGCAAATGACGTCTTGGACGGTAACATTTATTATCCTTTCTTTAGCTTACTTCCTGCGGTGCCTTTTCTGGTGCCGCCAAACAATGTTTCTAGGGCTTTGCTTTCGTTAGAGTTTTTTTTACTCCCGGAAACCAAGCGTTTCTATGCGGGAAATGTACTGCTACCGTCAATGACGTCATCATGAACCCCCCACCAGCAGTTGTGTGCTGCAGAGAATGCTAACGGTCGCAGTTTTAGTCGCTAATTGCGCCACTGATTCAAGTGCTAGCGCGAAGACATTTCGCATGCTTAAACTGCAAGCTATAAACATTCGACCCCTCAAAACTCATCGAAATCTAAAACCGGTGCAGTTTCCCTTTAAACAAAAAAATCTTGTCACTGCCGGGAGTCGAACCATTATTCCCCTGATCCCTAGCTGAGTGCACTAACCATTACTAAAGATGGGCCTTTTTTTTTTTGCTGCACACAGAAATGTTCCAAAAAAGAGAACTTTAACAGTTCATGCCTGAAATCACCGGGCTGCATTAAGAGAGTCCGCCACACCCCCAACAGTTCCCCACAATTAAAAATGCCATTCTTAGAGCAAAAAGGTAGCACAAAAGGACGATTACAGAGGAAGGGACACAAACACTGTCCTCGTTCGTTCGGGCTACCTTTTTATTCCTAGAATGTGTCACCAACTAGCCCAGCAACAAGTTTTATTGATACAATGTCAAACATCTGGGCAGCGCACACATGCATCCAGATACGGTATCCAGCTAGGCGGCTCCTGCTACTCAGCATAACTCCCCGCATCAAAGCGCACTATCGGAATAACGACTTCGATAATTGCGGAGACTCGGCATGACAGTTCATCATACGGCTCTTTTACAAACTGAACAGACCCATCAACAAGAATAAATTATAAGGCACAGGACAGTTTTTCTGAATAGGTAGAAAACGAATAGTGTAGGGCATGGTTTCAATGTCCTTCTTCAGCGTTCGCTGTAATATGTCCCAGAAAAACATAGCATCACGGCGCAAGAGATAACAATGATCAATGTCTCTGTTATATTGCCCCTAATCATTCCAATCTTTATTTATTCAAGTTCAACAGCAGCCGGAGCACGGTCTTATCACTTTGTTAAGTTTGCGTTTATCGTGCAGAACAATCTTGTCTTCCTTAGTTCACGCTCAGTGGCACCGAGTTGGCTTTATCGTTTCCTTTATCATGGAAGATGCGCCGAGGTGTATCTCGAATGGTTTCAGTCACTCGCTTCTGTTTCCACAATGCTGTAGGGTGTGCTAGTCACCTTTTACGTCTTTATCTAGATTTTTCTGCGCCGACTTTAAATTGAGCGCTGACGAGTGCAACGGATATTAGTAGATCGACCACCAACGAGCATGCTTTCTGCTATCGCCGCCGCCTACTCGCTTAGTTTTTCCGGTTGCAATACATCCGAATAAAGAGTTCATTTGAGCGAAACTCCAGTCTCCTCATTTGCTGCCTTCGGCATTGTCACGAACACGTGATAATATTACACAGGCGGACGTTCAGCGACCATGGCACAAACATCTCCTCAGCTTGAAGCCTTGCCTTTACAGAGATCGTGGATGTGTTCATTTTAAAGAAGAACGCTTTTTGCAGCAAGTTTAATGCATATGCGCTCAACGCGCTTCAAGACACTAGCGACCAAAACCTCAGATGAGGCTGCCCATTCAACGGTATAGGAAACAGAGACTCGGAAAGAACCTGGGTCATCTTTCTTCTGGAGAGGTTGTAGATGTCATCTAAGGAAAAGCGAGCACGGAGCAAAATTAAGGTGTCCACAACTTCCATAAGGAATTCCCATAGAGTTCCTCCACGAGCCTGTTCGTCGCAGTGAGTAGATAAAGTAAATAAGCGCTGAGGCGTCGATTGAGCGCCACTACCAAACAGAGATGGTTTGCCAATTGTGAAAAAAAAAAAATGGACATAGTTGACGCACAAACAAGTGAACAAGTCCTATTCCCCACTACTCAATAGAAAGAAACAGGTCGTCACAACGCATGGGCTCCCATTGAGAGCACACGAAGGTTGCCAATATTCTGCATACTGCCTGCGACTTTTTTATCGCGCAGGACAGAACCTGCAGGACATAGATAAGCTTTGAAAAACAAGAAAGCTTTACAGATTTGCGCGAGAGAAAACACAAAATGGCCTATACGCATCCAAGCCTTGGTTTGTCGTCTCATGGCCAATACTTGTGAATTCCAAAATGAGCCACTGTTGCAAACCTGGCGCAGAGGAACTCCTAGGGAATGAAGGGGGCCACAATCCCAGCCTATGACCCTAAAAATGCTCGACCTTGCACTCCACTGACCAAACAAAAATCATTTGTATTCGTCTAAATTAAGAGCCCCACCTGATAACTCGCAAAACTGTTCAGACAAATAAAAATCCTCGAACACGGTCTTTTTGACAGAACAAAAGAAAAAGGGCGAAATCATCCGCAGGGGCCAATATCTTAATTGCGCACTGAGCCAGAGAGAAAGTACGTATAGCTGTGCTGTTAATTATGCTAATACAAAGAGGTTCAAGATATAAGGCAAACAACAAAGGTGACAATGGACCACCTTGGAGAACAGGTGTTTTTAGTAAGATAGGTTTGGCTACCCCTTGGTTAACAATTAGCTTTGTATCGGACTTCTTATAGCGCAGCCTTATGTCATTGAACAATATATAGCCATTGCTTGTACGTTCCAAGTTCGCGAACAAGAAATCTAGACGGACTTTATCAAATGCCTTGGCAAGGCCAGTCTGAATTACAGCTATTTGGCCAACAATACCATATATGGTCTCCAATATCGAGCATGCAATATGGATACGGGTTTGGATACCAAGCACCTGCATGCGGGCACAAGGGACATTAGCAAAAAGCTGGTAATCTACATTCGAGATCGAATGTAGATGTAGAGATACCCTTCAACAGACTTAAACCAGTTAGTGTCTGCGCTGTTTGGTATTAATATAGTGTGCTCAGAATAGAAAGTGCAAGTCAGAAAACAGGCATCGTAAAGTGCCCGAAAAACTACCAGCAAAACAGCTGCAAGAAAAGGCGCGAGAACGTTTTATAGAACTCGCTAGTAATACATTCGGCACCAAAAGATTTACGGCCCTGCAGTTCAGAAATAGCAGATTTAATGTCGTCCAAAGTGGTAGGTCCCCCTAATACAGCACGCTGCTTATCGTTAAGTTTAGGAAAAGCTTCGTCCAAGCAGCTGTAATATAATCTCCCATTTTGGCCCCAACAACTGACAAAGAGCTTCCGATATCGTCAAAGAATCTGAGAATTCCAGGTGCATCCCTGTAGGTGCAACCGCCATATTGAATTTACAATATTTATATCGCAAGCGCAGTCTGCCTTTCGTCGCTCAGAGCCCATCGGAATCGTTTTACATCGAGGAACCTATTACTATGGACCTTACTAAACCCCTTTATATCTCTCGATCACTAACTGTTGAAGCTGTGCCTTAACGCTATTTCTTCTGTATGGTCACCACTAGTCCTCTATAGATGATGTAGCTTAATTAAAGTACACCCTAGCTCACGAAGGTGATTACTCTTCGGACATGCATATTTTGCTGAGTTTTCAATAGCCCAATGCTTTGTCTCCTGTTTAATTAAATCCCGCTCTTGAAAAACAGAGATCCATGCGCGACCATGCGTCTTTAGATACAACACGTTGCAAGATTTCGTCCGACAGCAGAAAGTTACTCATTTCCCATGGCTGCCATCGAGGGTGCATAATGCACTTTCTGCATTTTGCAGTCCGAGCAGACACTACGCAGTGAACACTGAAGAATATGGGTCGCACCCAGCAGCCAAAAACAGCGGCTAACGCGTCTAGTGAGACGTAATGCCTATACAGCTGAGCACTAGAACAATGGAAATAAGTAAAATTAATATTATCACCCTTACCTTGCCCGAAATCCACAGGTCTTTATTCAACGGTCAAATCAGCAAGTAAACCAGCACTAGGGTAAAAACAACCACTTAAAATTTCTCGGTCTTTATCCCTATAAACACAATTAATATCCAACAGTATAATTTTACGATCCGTACGCAAATGGTGAAATGAAAGGCATACAAAATCCCAGTTGCAAATAGCTGATGAAGCTAATAGTTTAGAAGCGATTGTTTTAATTCTCCGTCGTGTCGCTATGTGTTAACAGAAAGCGACACCATTGAATTAATAATACCTATCCATACATCAAGTATAGTTTGCTTAACAGGGCACGACAGCATGAAACTAATAATTCTTATGCATGCATCAACTATAGATGTAAAGAGTTTTTTTTTTTTTTTAGATTTCATCTGAATATAGCGCGAATAAGAGTTTGAGACACTTACGTGGCACTGTTTCCGAAGAAAGCATGGTCGCTTAGGAAAACAAAAAAAACAGTTTAACTGTTACGCGAAAGTTTATTTTCAAATCGTTTTCTGCATGCTTTAACAGTGCGCCATTTAATTGAACTTTTGACGAAGAATCGCTGTGTGTTTCCTTTCATTTACAAGAATAATTAGCTTTTCCAAAACGTTAAAAGACTCAGACATTATCCCTGGAGAAAAAGAATACCTCTAAAGGATAAAAACAGAGTCTATAAAAGTCTA
The DNA here is from genome assembly GCF_055883805.1 of Amblyomma maculatum. NCBI lineage: Eukaryota > Metazoa > Arthropoda > Arachnida > Ixodida > Ixodidae > Amblyomma > Amblyomma maculatum. The sequence goes on from NC_139344.1 coordinate 186,534,776, forward strand.
CAGAGCGCGTGCTGACCATTTTTACAAGGTTTCCTCCATCAGTACAATAGGCATCCCTGGCCGTGTTCTCGACTTATCTGGAGTGGAACGCTCGACAACGAATTCTTGGGTACCACCTTATATAACGAAAGAAGACCACAATAGGTCCCACCGCAAAATGCGAATTTCCGTCTCTGGCGTCTAGATTTTCAATCAAGGAAGAGGCAAGGTGACCGAAGGACATTTCCCAAGCATTTCACTCCAGAACAAAACTGAATAACTTTCCGGGGTAAATCTTGTGCCCATTGCAGAACCGATGGCTACACGGCAGCACTCTGGATCGAACCTAGCACCTCTCAAGCAGGAGGCGAGTTCTTTACTTCAAACCCATCGCTACAATTTGATCAAGCCCAGCCAAGCAAGGTTCATATCATAGGAAAAGGTGAAAGGGACATGTACAGAATCTCTGGCTATTGGGCAACTAGCCCTATCTTTTGGCCGCCGGTAACGAACACTGCGTAACTCGTGGGAGCCTTTTAAACCTTTAATACTCAGAAAACTAGAGGCCGGATAGTTTCCCTACGAACATAGGGAGTTTCATGACTGAAAGATGCCCTTCAGGGCTAAATCTGAATCATAATATTCTCCGCGTGCTTCAACTACTTTTGACGACCATAGGAAATCAACGAGATAGCCCGAACACTCGAACTCCACGTGGTAGATTTTTCTGCTCAGTGATACAAAGCCCGTGGGGGCAGCAGTAAAAAATAGAGGTGCTGATCCAGGCGGCTGTGGTTTGTGCGTGTCCTCCATGTGACCTTTGCGATGGAGCGCGGCGTTGCTCGGCGCGTCGCGCTTAATCGCGGTGGCCACGGTTTGTGTGTCGCGTTAGGCATGGATGGCCATACATTACCACGGTTTGCTCGAGTTTTCTTCGTGTAGAAAAAAAAAGACGAAAGCCAATGCATCTTCCTCAGCAAATTTTCTCCTTTGCAAACGGGCGGCCGTCACGTACCCTTCGCATTTTGTTTCAAAATCCTCCTCGCATGGACGGCACTATAATCCGCTGGAAAAGGTTTAGATCCTTATTTTATATTGCCGCATATATTGTGGAACTGGTGTGGCCCCTCGTGGGAAGATGAATTTACAGAAGTCCGCTGCTGTTTGGAAGATGCCAAACGGACTGTTGCTGTTTCCACCTAACATCTGGTGGAGGTGCTGGGAAAATATATGTCCTTGGTCCCTGAAGGAATTGACCAGCGTAGTCTAAGACATTACCGCACCCACAGGCCTTTGAACAAGCCGCCGCCTGCAAGGTCTTCCACCCGAATCGGCTGCGCACATTAGTCCCCCCGCAGACAGAATGCCCGTCACAACACCCATTCAAACTACTTTCCCACCGCATGCCACTGGCTCCGGTTTCGTCATCTATTTGCCACGCGTTCCGAGACCCATTTGGAGACGTTCAAGACTGGCTCGACCACTTCGATCCCGTCACGGTCTACAACGAGTGGAACGACCACCATAAGTTACGGAACATCTACTTTGATTTTGAGGACATTACAAAACGTGGTTTGAGAATCAAGAGTCGACCCTCACGACTTGGCAGGAGATTCGTAGTCAGCTTCTGCGCGACTATGGAAGCCCTAAACGGAAGGAAAGGGCTGAACAAGCTCTCCAATGTCGAATCCCGAGGGCTACTGAAAGCGCGGTGATGTTCGTTAAAGACATGACCCGACTTTTTCAGCGTGATGAATCGAACATGGCCGAATCCAAAAAGGTGAGTTATTTAATGCACGCTATAAACGAGCAGCTCTTTGCTGGTCTAACTCGTAGCCTCCCGACAATCGGGGATGAATTTGTCCGCGAAGCTACCACCATGGAACGGGCACTGCACCAACGCGTCGTCCAGTATGACCGCACGCTCGAACTTTCAGCCATCAATATCCCTAGCTTGCGAAGAGGTAACAACGATCATTCACTCTGGGAGCTTGTGCGCCAGATTGTTCGGGAAGAATTGCAACACATCCACATTGAGCGTCTCCCGCCTCCATTTCGAACATCATACGCGACGAGATACAACAAGCAATGCTGCCCATAGTACAACCACCTGCTAATCCTTCGGTTCTCTCGTATGGTGATATTATAGGCTCACCTCCGCCTACAACAACCTGCCTTCCTCCACAGCCCGAAACACCCCAGCAGCGATTCTCGTCTTCTGCACCCTGCGACCAGTCCTGGGAACCTACACGGATGGCGGCCGTTTGGCAGACCTCTGAAAGACGCCGCCCCCATTGTTATCATTGCGGAGAGCGAGGCCATTTATATCAAAACTGCTCTTACCGCTAGATGGGCCTGCAGGGCTTCACGCCTGATGCATCTCGTCCTCGTTATGGTGAACGACCACAAAAAAATTGAAGAGTACCTCACCGGCCGTCTCTCTTCTTAGTCCACGTAGCCGACAGTTCCGGTCGCCTTCTCCTCGCAGTTTTTTTCGAGCCGTCCTGTGTCCTCCGAGCCTGCCAGACGCAGGTCTCCCAGTCCGCGCCGGGGAAACTAGAAACGGCGACCTCCGGGGGTGCGGCCGCTGTTCATCGGACTACCGAACATCCTCCATCGACGACTTGTACTACCGCTGTCCACGTTCATCGACGAAACTGAAATCGTTTCCGCCGACACGCCAGTGCATGCTTACGGCCATGCAGTGAGTGCTATCCTGGACACAGGCGCTAATTATTCAGTTATGAGGTGGGCACTGGCCATTGAACTAAACAAATTATGACGTCGTGGACGGGAGGGCAGGTGGTCATTCAGTCACGACAGTTGGAAGATGCACAGCTCGAATTGGAATTCGCGCGGCTACGTTTCCAGCATGCTTTGTTATTTTCGGAGAGTGCTCCAGGCAACTTATTCTAGGGATTGAGTTTCTTCGAGAATATGGAGCAGTTATAAATCTTCGCGAGGTTCTAGTTCCTTTTTCTATTGCTCGAGCGCTTCCCACCGAAGCTGAAGAACGATCCGTTATGGCAGTGCGCATCCACTGTGATGATATTCGCTTACCTCCTCGAGCCAGCACGTTTGTAACAGTTGGCTGCGACGGCAAATATACCGCTCAGGGAATCGCGAAAGGAAACCTGTCCCTGCTCCTTGGGAGGAAAATCTGTGTCGCTCGTGTTGATGTAACGCTTTGTTCTGGGACTGCCCACCTCCTTGTTACAAACGTAAGTTCGGAGCACCATACACTGCCTGCACACAGTGTGATTGCTTATTTCGAAGTCTTCCAGACTCGCAACCAGCGCCATTGCATCTGTGACATTTCAGCAGATGTTGCACATAAGCCGTCTCCTCTCGCTGGCAAGCTCCTTATCAACGCCAAGTTGTCGGCATATAAGTCGAGCCTTCTGGACCTTCTGCATTCCTTCTCAGACTGTTTCGCTCTCTCGTTAAAATCGGCCAGACGCCGCTTGCGATACAGAGAATTAATACCAAAGGTACCGAACGACCACTAAGCGGCACCCCTATTGAGTGTCTTCAAAGAAGCGAGGTGCGATTCGCCATCAGGTCGTGTATAAGAAAGACATTTACCCCCTTCCCCGAAACGATGATTCTTTGGATCGCCACGGACCCTAACATCCAGGCTCTGATCACAGAGTGGGCCGAACAGATCGCCGACAGGACGCAACTGGCAGCCATCTGGCGCGTTCAACAATCAAACTGAACCCTCCCCTCTAAAAGGCGATGAAAATAAAAGTTTTCCCATAAAATCCATCTATTGGATCGCCTTCGCCATACATGTTATTTTCGTCTATGGATTTGAGACGCGGTTACAGGCCAATTGAGGTCGACGAGCGCGATGGTGAAAAATACCGCATTTATAACACCAGATGGCTTATATGAATTTAGACTGCTCCGATTCAGCCTCTGGTAAGCACCGGCCACTTTCCAAAGAATGGTGGAGACTAACAAGGCCTCCGCCCTCAAGGGGCCAACATGCCTCGTTTGCTTAGATGATGTAGTTGTTTTTTTTTTAGACGTTTTCGGAGCATCTGAACCTCCCTCATGCAGTATTCACTGTCAACCGTTCTGCTGGCTTGTTTCTTAAGCCGGAGAAGTGCCACTTTGCTTTCGACGAGTTCAAATTTCTAGGCCACCTTGTCACCTACGATAGCATTAGCCCTGAACCTGAAAGCCGACCGCGGTGACGGCGCTTTCGGCATCACCCAACAAGCGCGTCGCCAATTTTTCTTGAATAGCGGAGCAAGGATGCCGTTCCTTTTGTCTAGGGCCAGGAACAACAAGCTGCATTCGCCGACCTTCAAAAGGATTTGCCAGTCATCACCGATATTTTGCCACTTCGACGAGAACGTCGCCACGGAAGTCCACACAGATGCGAGCAATGTTTGACTTGACATCGTACTGGTACAGTGGCAGGACGGCAATGAGCACGCCATCGCCTATTCCAGCAGTGCACTGTCTCGTTCCGAAAATAACTATTCGACAACGGAAAAAGAATGTCTCGCGGTGGTTTGGGCGCTCTGTAAATTCAGACCGTACCTGTACGGACGACCGTTCAGGCTTGTCAGCTTCCATCATTCCCTGTGCTTGTTGACGAACCTCAAGAACCCTTCTGGAAGCTTTGCCAGGTGGAGTTTGCGGCTCCTAGAGTTCAACGTTAACGTGGTATTCAAGTCTGGCCAAAAGCTCCCCGGCGCAGACTGTCTCTCGAGCGCACCATTGCCACTCGACATGGCTGACGCTGATCTGGACGACGAGACCTTCCTTGGAGTAGTCACAACGTGAACCCTTGCTCAAAGGCAGCGTGAAGTACCGCCTATCACCCCCAGACGAACGGTTAAACAAAACCCTTACCGACATGACCTCCATGTACGTAGGCGTCGACAACAAAAACTGGTAGGCTATTTTTCTTGACGTGAAGTTTGCATATAACACCGCAGTGCAAGAAACTACCTGCTACACGCCTGTCCGCCTTCTTCTTGGACGGGAAGTGACTACAACGTTAGATGCGATGTTCTTCCCGGATGGTACACCCGCCTCCGTGTCCAACGCTGAAGAATCCGTCCAGCTCACCGAAAAAGCCCGCCGACTGGCAAGGGCTTCGCATTCGTCAGGCACAAAGTTATGATGCCCAGCGATACAACCTCTGTCCCCGGGAAGTCGAAAATAATCGCGGTGACCAGGTCTGGGTATGGTTCTCCATTCAACAGAGAGGTAGCTCCGAAAAACCATTGCTTCGGTTGTTTAGCCCCTATCATGTACCTTGCCGTGTTAGTGCCGTTAATTAGGAAGTTATTCCTGATGGGAGTGTCCGCTCGCCGCGTCGGGCTCCTCATACTGACATATTGCGGATGTCAGATGACTGAAACCGTACCACTCCCGTTAAATGCAGTGTTTGTGCGTGCCATTCTTCTCCTGTCTTGACATTGACCGTTCCTCCTTCACCTTTCTTGTTTTTTGCTTCTATTCTTTTAGAATCCTGGCGATTCTTCTTTTGACGAGGGGGGGGGGGGGGAGGTAATGCCACATGTATTGCGGAACTGGTCTCACCCCTCTTGGGTTGACGAAGAGGCAGAAGTGCGCTGGTGTTCGGCAGCTGCCGAATTGACTGTTGCTGTTCTCCTATTTTCACCCGTAACATTATTCACATTGTCTGTGCTTATAACGCCCACATCCAGATTTTCACTTTAGTAGATTTGTTTGTTGCTTAAGAACGCGAGACCTCTCTGTGCTCGCCATACTTACCATACATCACCTGTATGATTTGTGACATGGTCTTCTTTAGCGGCATCGACACATATATTCCCAGATTAAAAGTGAGCAAGATTCATTTAAGACAGTGATCTGGTAAGAGAAACAGCTTACGTGCTGACTGCCACTTTGTGTAGCTGTCATACCAAGCATAGAGACATTTGCTTTGCGGGCTCAAATTCGCCCCTGTTTAGCTTTTTTGTCTAACGAACACATATTCTCTAGGAACAGCCACTCCTAAAGTACCTGTATAAAAGGCCTATACCCAAGCTACCATTACGTGCAAAGTGGGAATTTTCTGTCTACATCGACATGAGAGACCACGGCTGTGAAATGCTGCGAAAGCAAACCACAGTTCAAATATAGAAAAGTCAGCGGCAGCCCTGCAGTGTCAGCAGTTATGAAAAAAAAAAAAAAAAAGGCAATAGCTCGAAAAAAGAACACAATTGCGCTCCTTTCGAAGAACATGCGATGTGACGCTACAGAATGCCGGCTATCAATCGGTGAGCACCAGGGTGAAAGATGGGCACCGCTCTAAATTTTTTTGTTCCAGCCACGGTGAGCGAATTTTGTTTTGAGCTGCTACAATGATGTTGTCGTAAGCGGACTGCCTCAAAATGGATTGGATGATTTGATCATACTCGATATTGCAGTGCGATCGGAGGAACAACAGCTCTTGCGGTTATTTCAGGTTGACTATTTCGGGTACGCGAACAAAAACACATTTAAGGTGCGGAATCGCTTCTCTGACCAGTACTGGAGCCAACAGGATGGACCAATATTCTTCTACACGGGCAACGAAGGCAGCATCACGGCATTCGCTAACAACACGGTAAACACCGCGCAGGACACTTTGGTCCATTGTGTTCACTCTTTCTGTAGCTCTGGAGCTAAGGCTAGGCTAAAAAAAGAAGGAGATAGACATATGGCCCATCGCGTGGTGTACGTGTGTTGTTCGGAGAATAGGTGCGGTAGGATAGAAATGTGTGTACGGAGTCGCTAAGACTGACGTAGTCTACACTCCACTGGAAGAGGACAAAAGCTCGTCGCCTTTCCTTTACTGCTTAGACTTCGCTGTAGAGCTATAGAGAGTTATCCGCGAGTATCAAATGTGCTGATTGTATCTTCTATATAGTACACTCTAACTCGGCTTTCCACTCTGCGGAATCAAGAGGAAGGCACTTGCCAACGCAGATAATAAAGAATATGTACGCTCTTTCTCTTTCCATCAGCGCGACAGACGTCGTCGCGTACGCGTTTGTGCAATTACATAGCAGAGCCTCAAACATTCCTGCCATCTGTTATGAATGCGCTCAACTAGAGCTACTACTCTAATAGTAAACAGGTACAGCAATCAGTTACGTATATGGCTTCATTCAAAAATATATTCACCAGAAGAGTTTTGACGAAATAAACATGTTTTGTGGGGGGTGCACGCAAATGCAAGTAATAATAAAAATCTCTCCATGGCGCTTAACATCTGGCTACGCTTCTCAGTCTTCCCTCTACTACGGTTTAGATGTCCACCCCTAGTGAGGTCGCTATTATGGGGACCGGGGGAGGCCTAGTGAAGGCTTTGTGTTGTTTGTGCTGTAATAGTACGGCACTGGCGTAGTATGCCGCGTAATGTATTGCGTGTATTAGGGAATAAGCTTTTATGTTCCACTCATAAGGTGAAGCTTAAGCGCCCTCCAAGTAAAAACCGCAATCCGGCACTTAATTCTTAACGCTGGCTCTCTCACATGCTCCTTACCTTGCCACCAGCTTCTACTGATCCAGGATGAGCCGGAAACTTCGGCCAGTGCATCGACCTTTCTACAAGGAGGCTTACCTGCGACAACAAAACCTTTTCATGAATTCTAATTAAGTCTCTTCTTTCCTTTCCTCTCGCTGAAACAATTCCGACAGAAGAGGAAAAGAGGCGCTCAAGCATGCAGCTTTGAGCCAAGGACGAGGAGGATGACGAAGCCACACTCGTGCAGTAGAAAAAGAAGACGAAAAAGAAGAAGAATCTCGTACAGGGGCGTCACAGCGCAAGTAATCGCTCGGAAGTAACCGCTTCAGACCCCCAAAACCTCGGAGACCAATCCTTCGGTCTAGATGACTATATCCTGGGAGCCATGCACATTGTTATGGCTCCGAGCACTGACACCTGGAAGGAAAAAGTGGACTTCAAGAGGAAGTGCACATCGACTGGCCCAAACGACAGATGCTGGCTCATCACCGAGCTACCCGCGTGGAACAGTGCTCTGCACGGACTCGCGTACGAGCTTGTCGTACCCCTTCGTACCTGGAAGACTCAGTCTGCGCTACGTGCCACATGGCGCTGTACAGAATCGTCGCAAGTCAGCTGCATGCGAAGTGGCTTTATTGTTGCAGTGGCTCACTGAACACCACAACGGATGCATCGACGAGCTTGGTCGTTTAAGCGTCGCTCGTGCCCGCGACACCAGCGCGAAGGAAGCTCTCGTTCCTATTCACCTGAGACCACCACCAAGACAGCGCCAAATCCGCAGCATTCGCAGCCTAGAGTTGAAGATGTGCGAATTCACCCCTGGCAAGGAATCCAGCTACTTCTACCTGCCAGACAAGGGCATCGAGGCTGTTCGGGGCCGCGAAGAACTCGAGATATGCGAGATATTCCAACTTTTCGCCGAGAGACCATGCTTCCTTGCCCGTCTGATGAAGACTTCAGGACAAACGGAACGTGAGGCAGTGCTGGCCATATCATCAGCTGAGAACCTTTTGCTGGACAAATTTCTCATCATCACGGGCATCGTGCGATGCTCTCTCGCAGGCTACCCGGTAGATGGCGGTACTCTGTGTCATAAGCTCAACGCTGAATACTGGCGCGCCATTCTGCGCCATCTCAAAATTGCCAACGTACTAGCCGACAATTAAACGACCTCCGTATCCAATCTATCAACGCACATATCGTTCTTTACTGCTTTGGAATCTGTAGCGATCTGGGGCCGCATCCCGTCAGGATCCAGCAGGCATTTTTCACTTCGAATATTTTTGGTCCTCTAGTACTGGACACCTTCATTGGGCGACGTAACCATGGCTTTGAAGCGTCCATGCTAAGCGGTCGCACCAAGCCTATCGTCTAAGTGATGACCCAATATTTTGTGATATTTTATTGGCCACTTCCTGTTTATTTTGCAGTTGACCACGCTGTATAACACCAAATAAAATAAAAAATCTGATAATAGATCCTTGTAGAATGTCTTCTGAAGAAGCTCGATCGGACATCATCTTATAGTTAGGGATCAATATTATTCGGTTCATCTTGAAGTGCGCGCCACTTATCGCTGCTTCTTAGGAGCACGAAATCTAGATAGCCTGCCTGGTTTTTGTAAGTTACATCATCTTAATAGCTTAGAATTCCTGGGATCATGTGCGTCAAAAGCTGTGTGTTTCAGCGCCATCGCGAAGGCACTCACGTTGTTGCGTTCGGAGGCTGCGTACGTGTAGACCATGGAGGAAGGAAAGAAATTGTGTAGACTGAAAGAGCACGACTTTTATATTTTTCGTTTGTGCATAGACCGAGTACTCCGCCGACTACAAGGGTATCGATCCATCGCTGGATGTTTAAATTCAAGCCGCAGCTATCCGCTGGGCACTTCTAAACCACATGTCAAGCCATACATACCGTAGACATTCCTTGCCCAATATCTCAGTGGTGCGTTTGGCAGTGGCAGACGTCAGCTTTAAACTACGGAGCATTGTTTTGAACTGTAAAGTATAGTGTGCACCAAAGTTCCGACTAGTATGTAAGTGCTTTAAATTATGATTTTGGCGCTAAGCGCCACATATTGCAACCTAGAAGGCAATATATTCTTACGGTTAAATGACAGACGACATCCATGGTGTATATACTTAAAATATGGTATGCTTTTCACGTGATTAAACCCAGTAAGACGTGAGAACGTTTTTGAGCTCAGATGGCGGCTGACGGAGGCAACGGGAAGTGCGCAGCGTGACAAAACGTTGCAGTCTGTACGCGGGACGATTGACTGTGGCGGTAGTTCCTGGGTTCCAATCAGCTCAATATGGTTCTCTTTTCAATAAGGCCAACAGAGTCTATTGTTCTTATAGGTTTGGCAAACTCGCCCTTAATGTCGATGACACAGGGAACGGTAAGTCGGTTAGATCACGCGAAGCGGTGATATTGTATTAAAATATTTAAGTGCATAAGTAAAATTGCGATTCCTGCTGCTGCCGCACACGTCCAAAAGCAGAGCTGATCCACTGAATCACGGAAGCTATTTGCTGGGCGCTGTTAATTGTGCTCTTATCCATTCTCAAGAATATTATATCTTCCGCTAGGTGGCGTACGTGAGACTTATTTGTCCGTTGCACAAACGCGCAACTTTGCAAGATGAACTTCGATTGAAATTTTTCTCTTGAAGAACGGACATTCACCTCAAGCACAAAAGATCTCAGAACGTTCACATCAAATCAGGGTACCCCGAAAGGGTCGGTCTTGTCATAGAACTCTTTTTCATAGGTACCATCAGAACTAGTCTGAACACGCCCACTGCAGGACAAAGGTATCTCCCATGCTCCTCTGATTAACTCTGTCCAGTGGCAGCTGCATCTACTCTATCCCCGCGAACAAATCCTTATGCCATCCGCCCACCTAACTTTCTGCCGCCCCCAGCACCACGCTTGTCTTCCCTCGGAATTCAGCCCGTTATCCTTTGCAAGGACCGGTCACCTTGCCTTCGCATCGCGTGCTCCGACCATGGCCATTTTTTCTTCATTCCGTCTCGAACATCTCTGCATGCTTCCTGTCTGTCAACGTTATACCTATCATTTCAATTTTTATAGCTCTATGCGTTGTTCTCAGTTGAAGGATCGAACCTTTTTCGTTGGTTTCCACATTTCTACACCACAGATGAGCACCGGTATGCTGCTCCTACGGCGCAGAAAAGTGGACCCATCGACCGACATCCTATCAGTATTGCCATCTGCAAGCTGCCGGAATAACTGGAACGAATGTCTGCCGTACATCGTGCGCTCATCTATCCAAACGTCTCGATGACAAAAGACACCTTATAAAAGGCAGAGAGGAAGCGCTCCAGTAGTCAGTGGGTGTGGTACAAGAATACGCACTACAACGGAATCCCAGTTGCTCGGCATCAATATTGAAGATCTTGTCTCAGCGGAAGAATGCGCTTGTCAGAGGGGCATATACACAAGTCAACCTACGAAGAAACTCAATTTATCCCGTGTTCGCATACTCGGCTCGCACATATATACACCAACACGGAAGCGGGACAGATATCAGTAGCACCTTTAACACGTGTCAAGTGTGCTAATGATAAGTAGGATAATTGACCGACGGATACTAAGTGCTCAATGATGAGGACGCCCTAAAGGGTTCATCCAGGCCCTAATGATGAGATGGATTACCTACACGAACACTCGCTATAGGTATCAAGTAGAAATTCCAGGACTATCCTACAGCCCCGGCCATATATCCTGCTTCCTGACACGAGCATAAATACAAATAATTCTCTACTGAACACCCGGAACTTCAAGGCCACATCATATAAGTCGCCCTTCATTGTCAATGGAATATTATATGGCCGTAATATCCCGTGTGTTAGCCAGGAATAGCATACAACCTCCGGATAAGCCTGTCAAGTGGCTAACGATAACATTGCATTCTGGCAAAAATGAATCTAGGGATCCGTATTCTCATCGAACAGTTTGGTTTTCTGGATGGCTGCCAAGCGCACACTCCATTTCTTTAGAATATGCCGTAACTATTATTGCCTTCGACGATTGCACAAAACATTGAAGTTAAGCGTAGCGACTTTAAATACTACGACACTCCCCAATTTCGGTCTCTGGCCTGTTATTGCCATCACCAGGTAAGGGGTAGCCCTCCTGTAGTGCAGTCAAAGCACTCCTTTTTTAAGAAGACAGAACCTCCTCTTTTAATCGGCTCTTCCTGGGACTAATCATCTCTTCATCACCACCGACGCACACCTCCTCCTCTGCAGGATACTTCAAAGGTACAGTGTGTTGTACATAACCTAAACGTCTACCGACACAGCCAAGGCCTCGCCCATGAAGCTTAGCGGACCACGTCGCTCGCAGCCACGCCGATATCCTACGAAGCACGAAACAAACGCATCTGAGGCTGACCCTCTGATCTATACTGCTGCACTCCAGCGACAAAGTGGTACGACCGACGGTGCTGCTGGTTTTATCTGTTGACATTACGAGAGGTGTGTCCAGGTGAGGTTCTTGCGCTACAGGCACTGAACAGCGAGCGGCAAGTTTGTTCCGCAGTTGATTCTTGTGGATTTGGTTCTGGAAGCGCTGAGTCTAGTAGGCCGGTCGTTTCAGGTTGCCGCTCACTGCTGTTCGGCGGATCCGACTTCATTTATTTGCCTATTTTAGAGCTCATGACTGTGTTCACTAGTAGCGTCCACAATACCCATGACATCCATAATGTGTACGGACGCCACGTCATCCACAAGCGTTCCTTGGTCCTGAAAGAACCTGACAGCATGGCTCAGAACGTAGCAATCCACTGCATACCCAAAACGTCGGAACTGGATACAGCGAGGCGTGCGGCACTGGCGGCGAACGTAACGAATTCGGCTGCACTGAAGACACAGCGGGGGGCCTTCCTTGCATTAAACTAACATCTGTACTCCGAAAACATTAAGTGTACGGATTGCACTCGCGGACACCCCGTCCTTCTGTTCGCGAACTAGACATCGTTCCATGTTGGCGAGCAAGACATAGTTCCATGTTTGAGAACTAGAAACATTTCTTGTCCGCCAACTTGGAGCGAGAAGGAACGCTTTCTTGTTCGCGAGCATGTTCCAAGTTCGCAAACAAGAAATCGTGAAGGACTTTATCAAATGCCTTGATAAGGCCAGTCTGAATTACAGCTACCTGCCGAACACCATCTGATACGGTCTCCGATATCGAGCATGCAATATAAACATGGGTTTGGATACCACGAACGTCATGCGATCTACGTATTAATATAGTGTGCTCAGAATAGAAAGTGTGAGGCAGAAAACAGACATCGTAAGGTGCCCGAAAAACTTCCAACAAAACAGCTGCAAGACAAGGCGAAAATGTTTTATAGAACACGCTAATAATACATTCGGCACCAACAAATTTACGACCCTGCAGTTCAAAAATAGCAGATTTAATGTCAAAAGTGGTAGGTCCCTCCACTACAGCACGCTACTTATTGTCAAGGTTAGGAAAAGCTTCGTCCAAGCAGCTGTAATATAATCTCCCATTTTGGCCCCATCAACTGACAAACGGCTTCCGATATCGTCAAAGAATCTTAGAATTCCAGGTGGATCCCTGTAGGTGCAACCGCCATATTGAATTTACAATATTTAAATGGCAAACGCAGTCTGCCTTTCGTCGCTCAGAGCCCGTCGGGATGGTTGTACATCGAGGAACCTATTACTATGGACCTTACTAAGCCCCTTTATATCTCTCGAGCACTAACTGTTCAAGCTACGCCTTAACGCTATTTCTTCTGTATGGGCACCAGGGCTAGTCCTCTATAGATGATGTAGCCCTCTATAGATGATGTAGCTTAATTAAAGTACACCCTAGCTCACGAAGGTGATTACTCTTCGGACATGCATATTTTGCTGAGGTTTCAATAGCCCAATGCTTTGTCTCCTGTTTAATTAAATCCCGCTCTTGAAAAACAGATCCATGCGCGACCATGCGTCTTTAGATACAACACGTTGCAAGATTCCGTCCGACAGCAGAAAGTTACTCATTTCCCATGGCTGCCATCGAGGGTGCATAATGCACCTTCTGCATTTTGCAGTCCGAGCAGATACTACGCTGTGATCACTGAAGAACATGGGCCGCAACCAGCAACAAAAAACGGCGGCTAACGCGTCTAGTGAGACGTAAAGCCTATCAAGCTGAGCACTAGAACGATGAAAATGAGTAAAATGAATATTATCATCCTTACCTTGCCCGAAATCCACAGGTCTTTATTCAACGGTCAAATCAGCAAGTAAACCAGCACTAGGGTAAAAACAACCACTTAAAATTTCTCGGTCTTTATCCCTATAAACACAATTAATATCCAACAGTATGATTTTACGATCCGTACGCAAATGGTGAAATGAAAGGCATAAAAAATTTCAGTTGCAAATAGCTGATGAACCTAATAGCTTAGAAGCGATTGTTTTAATTCTCCGTCGTGTCGCTATTTGTTAACAGAAAGCGACACCGTTGAACTAATAATACCTATCCAGACATCAAGTAAGGTTTGCTTAACAGGACATGACAGCACAAAACTAACAATTCATATGCATGCATCAACTATAGATATAAAAAAAAAACTCATTTTGATTTCATCTGAATATAGCGCGGATACGAGTTTGAGACACTGACGTGGCACTGTTTCCGAAGAAAGCATGGTCGCTTAGGGAAAAAGAAAACGCTTACCTGTTACGCGAAAGCTTATTTTCAAATCGTTTTCTGCATGCTTTAACAGTGCGCCATTTAACTGAACTTTTGACGAAGAATCGCTGTGTGTTTCCTTTCATTTACAAGAATAATTAGCTTTTCCAAAAAGTTAAAAGACCCAGACATTGTCCCTGGAGAAAAAGAATACCTCTAAAGGATAAAAACAGAGTCTATAAAAGTCTACAGAGCGCGTGCTGACCATTTTTACAAGGTTTCCCCCATCAGTACAATAGGCATCCCTGGCCGTGTTCTCGACTTATCTGGAGTGGAACGCTCGACAACGAATTCTTGGGTACCACCTTATATAACGAAAGAAGACCACAATAGGTCCCACCGCAAAACGCGAATTTCCGTCTCTGGCGTCTAGATTTTCAATCAAGGAAGAGGCAAGGTGACAGAAGGACATTTCCCAAGCATTTCACTCCAGAACAAAACTGAATAACTTTCCGGGGTAAATCTTGTGCCCATTGCAGAACCGATGGCTACACGGCAGCACTCTGGATCGAACCTAGCACCTCTCAAGCAGGAGGCGAGTTCTTTACTTCAAACCCATCGCTACAATTTGATCAAGCCCAGCCAAGCAAGGTTCATATCATAGGAAAAGGTGAAAGGGACATGTACAGAATCTCTGGCCATTGGGCAACTAGCGCTATCTTTTGGCCGCCGGTAACGAACACTGCGTAACTCGTGGGAGCCTTTTAAACCTTTAATACTCAGAAAACTAGAGGCCGGATAGTTTCCCTACGAACATGTGGAGTTTTATGACCGAAAGATGCCCTTCAGGGCTAAATCTGGATCATAATATTCTTCGCGTGCATCAACTGCTTTTGACGGCCATAGGAAATCAACGAGATGGCCCGAACACTCGAAATCATGTGGTAGATTTTTCTGCTCAGTGATACAAAGCACGTGGGGGCAGAAGTAAAAAATAGAGTTGCTGATCCAGGCGGCTGTGGTTTGTGTGTGTCCTCCATGTGACCTTCGCGATGGAGCGCGGATATGCTCGGCGCGTCGCGCTTCATCGCGGTGGCCACGGTTTGTGTGTCGCGTTAGGCATGGATGGCCATACATTACCACGGCTTGCTCGAGTTTTCTTCGTGTAGAAAAAAAAGACGAAAGCCAATGCATCTTCCTCAGCAAAATTTCTCCTTTGCAAACGGGCAGCCGCCACGTACCCTTCACATTTGTTTCAAAATCCGCCTGGCATGGACGGCACTATAATCCGCTGGAAAATGTTTAGGCCCTTATTTTATATTGCCGCATATATTGTTGAACTGGAGTGGCCCCTCGTGGGAAGACGAATTTACAGAAGTGCGCTGCTGTTTGGAAGATGCCGAACGGACTGTTGCTGTTTCCACTAACATCATGGTGGAGGTGCTAGGGCAATATATGTCCTTTGTCCCTGAAGGAAGGGACCAGCGTTGTTAAGACATTACCGCGCCCACAGGCCTTTGAACAAGCCGCCGTCTGCAAGGTCTTCCACCCGAATCGGCTGCGCAACTTAATCCCCCCGCTGACAGAATGCCCGTCAATACACCCATTGAAACTGCTCTCCCACCGCATGCCACTGGCTCCTGTTTCGTCATCTATTCGCCACGCGTTCCAAGATCCTTCCATGGTGACCCATTTGAAGACGTCCAAGACTGGGTCGACCACTACGATCCCGTCACGATCTACAACGACTGGAACGACCACCGTAAGTTGTGGAACGTCTACTTTGATTCTGAGGACTCTACCAAAACGTTATTTGAGAATCAAGAGTCGACCCTCACGACTTGGCAGGAGATTCGTAGTCAGCGTCTGCGTGACTATGGAAGCTATTAGGTTTGGCGCTCGGCCCCTCGGTAGCGTTGGCCTGGCGGCTCCGTGGACGGCGGACGGCATCAACGGTGCCAGCAAAGACGAGGCGTCTTTCAACGAAACAACCTTTACTAAAACATCATGATGGATCGGGCAGAGAAGCTGACCCGGAGAGAATACAGACACGTTCACACAGCTGGTGTCTAGCGTCGTCTTAACGGCGCGTCAAAGAAGTCTCTATCTCAGCAGAGTCGGACGCTGCTTTTTATAGGTTTTCCAGTTCCGGGGAAAGGGTAAACTCTCACAGGAAAGGGAGAGCCAAACACGTCTGGGCAAGCAGGGATGACTCAATCGCAGGTGGTCCGAACGCATCTCCTCCACCTCGTGCAGACGGGCGAGGGCGGCGCACTCTCTCACGAGCTCCAGGCTTGGCCGGCGTTTGCACACACACGCACGCACACACATTTGACGCGTGGCAGGATCACGCTGAGACTTGTCCGCGGGAGGAAGCGTTGCGCGGCCGATGAACGGCGTCGAAATGGCCGATCCGCTCGCGGTTCTGCCTGTTGCTATGCGGTGGCCGCGTCAGCTGTCCCACTTGTCGGTGGAGAAACGTAACAGACTGCCCCGCCGGGGAAGGGAGATCCCGAAGGGCAGGGGACTGCATCCGCTGTCCGGAGGGATCGGGATGTTGCTGCTAGCCGGGGTCATCCGACTCTGTTTCTCTTGATCCAGTCAGCCTGAAGAAGTCCTTGGCAAGTCCGGTTTTCCAAGACACTCTGCAACTTGTCTTCAGGAGCGTTTTCTGAGAACCCACAACGTCACAACCACGCTAAAAACTCAACCGCTCAGCCAGCAAGCACGGCACAAACTTCACTAAGTTCTGCCAGACTATTTCCCTCTTATGCCCCCATCTATATTAAAGGGCAGCTCAGGAGCACTTGGAACGCGTCCACAAATTTGAAAATCGCGCTTTCAGAAACATCACTTTCAAACAAAGATAATGAATATAAATGCTCAAAATCCTATGTCAGGAAGAAAAACACCAACTAGTGAATATAGGCTTCTTCTCTCGTTATGGGCTCCGACTTAAGCCATCGGCGTTACCGTTGAGATCACCGGCCTTTTCACTAAAACTTCGGCTGTCCGTTTCACGGAACAACCGTACCTTCCTGTTTCTGTGCAAAGAAACGGATGAGCATGAGTCGCTTACTTTTCTGAACAATCTATCCCTCTCTTTACGCTTGGCGCACCAGTCATGCGATTTCTCGGCACGGGCGCATTTGTGCCTTTGGGATAGTCGCTTTCTCTTTCGCGATAGCTTCAACTTGCTCCATTTTTTCTCGCGCCTGCCTTTCCGCTTTTTTCTACGGCAGCACTGGAACACATGCTTTCTGCTTTCTTTTCGCAATCGTACGAGTTTGCTCTCCTTACGATGGCAGCATTCTTTCTCGCTCCTGCCCTTTCGCGTTTTTCGTCGGCAGCGCTGGAATACTAGCCTACTGCTTTCTTTCTGAGCCATCTCTGACAAGCTAGCGGTAACCGTTCTAGCGGTAACCGGAGCTAGTAGGACACCGGGGTCGTCGAAGTGATCAAAGTGCGGCGCCGCGTCTGCATCGCGGCCAGCAGCGCATGACTCACTTTCAGTCAAGTCCGAACAGCAATGGCTGACGTCAGTCACATCAGTCCCCCTTCCAGGCATTTGCTCGGGCGGCTCACCACTCAGTGCGTCGCCTCGCTCAGAGCTAACCGGCGCACAATCAAGCTCCTTCGACAGCTGGGGCGCTTCGGATTGCGTGAGGGCCATAGGTGCTACGTCCGCGTTCGCACTGGGGTTGCTTTCGTGAATACAACCTAACGTGGTATCGGGGCACGAACGATTCTGACTGCTCTGGTCGCTCGCTGTCGCCTTCGCAAGTCTCGCTCTCTACAGCGTACGCGCACTCCTCGTCGGTCTGCCCTGGCTGATCACAACTCGCGGGCTGCGCTGCTTCCCTGATCAGCACTTCGTTTTTCTGCGTGCCCTGCTCTACGACACAGCTGATTTCGGAAACCGAAATTTTCTCCTCTCCTAGCTCATTTCCATGTCCGTCGCGCTCTACACAAGCTTCTGCTTTTGTCTCGAGAAGCGGTTCAGTTATTGATAGTTCTCCACACTTGTTTGATGGAACTGTATCTCCTACAGCTACTTGGGTCGGCATGCAGTTCACCTCGCTTAACGGCGTCACTTCGGACTTCTCGCCGATTAAGCCTGTGCTAACCGTCTCAGCTGGTGGCTCGACCAAGGTAACACAATACTCCTGTGTTCGAGGCTCGGTCGGCTCGCTACTGCGGTCACGTTGCTCGGCCGCTTCCCCAAGCTGTAGTTCACTCTCTGGTACAAGTTCGATTTGCTCCGAAACTTCCGCACTATCTAGCCATACGCTTACAGCGGCTTTCAACTGATACGCCAAATCAAAGTACGACTCGTCACAATGTTTCTCGCTCTCATACATCTTCCGAAGATCACGAGGCGTTATCTGA
Organism: Amblyomma maculatum; assembly: GCF_055883805.1. Lineage (NCBI taxonomy): Eukaryota > Metazoa > Arthropoda > Arachnida > Ixodida > Ixodidae > Amblyomma > Amblyomma maculatum. Next base: position 186,553,328 of record NC_139344.1, read on the forward strand.
TATCGTATCAGCAATGACTCTTTTAGTGCATCGTAATTTTTCAAGCGGTCGCCAACCAATCGCTTGATTTCTTCCGACGCTTCAGCGAAGAGAAGAACTACCAACTTCTGCGCCCAACTATCTCGCTCTAAGCGTTTACTTCTACAGACACTCTCGAAGTCTGCCAAATAATCTGCCATATCCTCGGCGATGAGGAACGGTGGCGTACCGTCTCGCAGTATTGAACCGTTACACTGAATGGCATTGAAAGCTTTGATCTTTTCCACGCTCATTCTATGGGCTGAAATCTCCAGCTGCATCAGTTTCCTTACGCGGGCGTCCTCTTTCTCGTTACGTTCCCTACGTTCACGATCCTCTTTCTCGTGACGTTCACGTTCCTCTTTCTCGTGACGTTCGTCAATGATCTCAAGGCATTCCAAAAGCTCGTCATCTTCAGCTTCCAACTCAAGAATAGCCTTTAACACTTCTGGTTTTCTGAGTTTGTCTGACAAATTCAGACCCAACTCCTCCGCAAGCTACAGCAATTTCGGTTTGCGCAACGACTTCAAATCCAAACCCATGGCTGTTCCGAGTGCTGCCTTCTCTACTGCCCACTATAGCCTTGCTGCAATTAACCCAGCAACAACGACAGCACAATTACCAGCTCTGTTCTCTACTTAACAAAAGCCTGGCAAAACTCAGTAGAAGAAAGTCCCGCACTCACCAAACCTTGCAGCCAAGAATCCAACGCAGTCGTTCTGCTGCAGGCAACCAGTCATCACACAGGGCTCGTTGCACTGCTCCCGACTTTCCGCTGAGCTGCTTTGATTCACGGGTCACGCCTGGGACATCTCCGCTCTTCCCACCAGATGTTGCACCTCGGTCAGGCCTGGCTCGTTTCACCGACCACGGTCACTGCTTGGTCGTCCACGTCCCTTCGCTGTTCACCAGTTGCTGGACGACGGTGTCGTCTGACTCGTCCCTTCGCTGTTCACCAGTTGCTGGACGACGGTGTCGTCTGACTCGTCCCTCCGACCACGGTTACTGTTTGGTCGTCCCACCGCTGCCTACCAGTTATTAGGTTTGGCGCGCGGCCCCTCGGTAGCGTTGGCCTGGCGGCTCCGGGGACAGCGGACGGCATCAACGGTGCCAGCAAAGACGAGGCGTCTTCCAACGAAACAACCTTTACTAAAACATCATGAAGGATCCTGCAGAGAAGCTGACCCGGAGATAACACAGACACGTTGCACAGCTGGTGTCTAGCGTCGTCTAAACGGCGCGTCAAAGTAGTCTCTATCTCAGCGGAGTCGGCCGCTGCTTTTTATAGGTTTTCCAGTTCACAGGGAAAGGGTAAATCCTCACAGGAAAGGGAGAGCCAAACACGTCTGGGCAAGATGGGATGACTCAATCGCAGGTGGTCCGAACGCATCTCCTCCACCTCCTGCAGACCGGCGAGAGCGGCGCACTCTCTCACGAGCTCCAGGCTTGGCCGGCGTTTGCACACACACGCACGCACACACATTTGGCGTGTGGCAGGATCACGCTCAGACTTGTCCGCGGGAGGAAGCGTTGCGCGGCCGATGAACGGCGTCGAAATGGTCGATCCGCTCGCGGTTCTTCCTGTTGATATGCCGTGGCCGCGTCAGCTGTCCCACTTGTCGGTGGAGAAACGTGACAAAGCCCTACACGGAAGGAAAGGGCTCAACAAGCTGCAATGATGATTCTTGCAATGATGTGATTCTTGGGATTGATTTTCTGCAAGAGTGTGGTGCAACTTTAGACTGTGGTACGGGAGAGATTGCTTTGAATCCTTCACTACTTTCGGTTCTTGTGGATGACTCGACACCTGAATTTGGAGCATTTGCTGTGGAAGAAGACACAATTGTGCCAGCGTTATCTGCAGCATTCGTGCGGGTTTTCTCTATTCGGAACCAATGGGAGTCTTTTGTGGCTATAGTAGAACCTACGAGATTCGCCTGCTCTAAGAAGAGTATCCTTGTGCCTCGTTGCGTCATTCCCGTGACTAAAGGCCGCACTGAGCTACGGACAGTGAACCACTCCGAAGAGCCAACTGTGTTGCCTCGGGGCCTAAAACTCGCCCGTTTCGAGGAAGGCATATCCGGTTCCGTCGCGGCGTTAAACAGCTCTGTCACTGAGCAGCAGGTGCGACCAGGCATGGAGACCCAAGTTACGGCTATGATTAGTAAGCCTCTTTCTACAACTGAGCGTCGTATTCCAGTGGATCTACTACTGAAACACGTGACAGTGTTCGACTTTGCCAAGGATGACTCAATGCCACTGCCTACCAGTCGTATTCATCACACGATCAACACTGGGTCCGCCCCTTCAATACGTCAGAAGCCCTATCGAGTCTCAGCAACTGAACGTAAGGTAATAGATGAGCAAGTTCAAGACATGCTAAAGCGCGGCATTATTCGAGAGTCCTGTAGTCCTTGGGCAGCTCCAGTTATCCTTGTTAAAAAGAAAGATGGCACATGGAGGTTTTGTGTTGACTACCACCGTTTAAATTCAGTCACGAAGAAAGATGTCTACCCGCTTCCACGTATAGATGACGCAATTGACTGTCTGCACTCAGCTTCATACTTTTCTTCTATTCACTTGAGATCCGGTTACTGGCAAATCCCCATGCACATTGCGGATAAAGAAAAAACGGCATTCGTAACACCAGACGGACTTTACGAATTTAACATTATGCCTTTTGGATTATGTAATGCACCTGCCACATTCGAGCGGTTCATGGATACAATTCTACGTGGACTAAAGTGGCAAATTTGTTTATGTTATTTGGACGACGTTGTAATTTTTGGCAAAACATTTAGTGAGCACGACAGCCGTCTGGATATCGTACTTAATTGCATGGAACGAGCTGGTTTTGTACTGAATGCAAAGAAATGTCATTTTGGCGATCGTGAAACAATTGTCCTCGGTCACTTATTTGACAAAGAAGGTGTTCGACCAGATCCCAAGAAAATTGAAGCCGTCAAAAGTTTTACCGTGCCCAAATCAGTAAAAGAGCTGCAGAGCTTTTTGGGGCTATGCTCGTACTTTCGACGCTTTATACCAAGGTTTGCAGACATCGCTTACCCACTTACGAGGCTACTGCATAAAGATACACCATTCAATTGGACCAGCGAATATGACTCAGCTTTCCGTCATCTGAAGTTTCTTTTGACCTCGGGCCCAATCCTCCGCCACTTCTGCCCATCAGCTCCAATTGAAGTACACACTGACGCAAGTGGTATCGGTATCGGCGCTGTACTTATACAACGCCATGGACGCGATCAGCACGTGATAGCGTATGCCAGCCGCTCGTTGAGTAAATGTGAAAGAAATTACACGGTTACGGAGCAAGAATGTCTAGCCGTTGTTTTCGCTGTACAGCGCTTTCGTTCCTATCTGTACGGGAATGCTTTCACGATTGTGACCGACCACCATTCCGTTTGCTGACTCGTGAGTCTTCGTGACCCCTGTGGGCGCCTCGCTCGATGGGCTTTACGCCTACAAGAGTTTAATTTTACTGTGGTGCATAAAAGCGGCCATAAACACTCAGATGCAGACTGTCTTTCGCGCTTGCCCCTTCAAACGACTGATAATGACTCAGACAATTTCGATGAATATTTGGCTCCAATTTCACAAACCTTCCCCGATCTCCGAGTTTTCCGAACCGAGCAACGCAAAGACAAAACATTAACTTCACTGTTTGATTCCGCCAACGATCCTATGAAGAACACATTTAGCATTCGCGAAGGGGCGCTTTACAAGAAAAATTTCGCCTCTGGGGGAGCACGTATGCTTCTTGTCGTTCCGGAAAGCCTACGTATCACAGTTTTAGAAATGACGCATGATGACGCCACGTCTGGTCACCTGGGAGTGGCCCGAACACTCCACCGCACACAGCAGCGATTTTACTGGCCGAAGATGCGTTCAACGATCAAGCGATATGTAGCCAGCTGTGTGCAATGTCAGCGCTTTAAGCTGTCGACTTCAAGCCCACATGGAAAACTGCAGCCAGTCACACCTCCAACAGCCCCGTTTGAGCAAGTTGGCATTGACCTTCTTGGACCTTTTCCACGATCCTCTAAAGGAAACCGATGGATTCTTGTGTGCGTTGATTATTTAACCCGCTACTGTGAGACAGCCGCGATACCATCCGCTACTGCGTCTCAGTATCAAATTTCTTACTTCGACTCGTCATTCTTCGGCACGGCCCTCCTGCAGTCATCATTAGTGACCGTGGACGCCAATTCACAGCGGACATTGTCGAAGAACTGCTTCGCCTCAGCGCCTGCAGTTTTCGCCACTCCACGCCATATCATCCCCAAACGAACGGTGTGGTAGAACGAACTAATAGGACGCTTACCACCATGTTGGCTATGTACGTCGCTGCAGACCATAAGGACTGGGATGGCGTTCTACCGTTCATTACGCATGCATATAACACAGCGCAACATGAGACAACAGGCTACAGTCCCTTCTACCTTCTCTATGCTCGCACGCCTCGCTGTGCCCTCGACACCATACTGTCATTTTTCAGTCATGACGAACCCTCTCTTGCTACGACACTCTGCAGAGCTGAAGAAGCCCGCCAGCTGGCCAGAGTTCGAATTTTATCTTCACAAGAGCGTTCTAAGACCCGCTACGACGCCCGACACCAACAAGTTTCCTATGCTCCTGGTGACTATGTGTGGTTGTGGACACCTCTCCGTAAGCGTGGTCTTTGTCAAAAACTGTTGTCACACTACACCGGACCGTTTGTTGTGTTAGAACGCATCAATGACCTGAATTACGTCATAGTACGCATAACGGCGAATGGTCGACGGTCGCGGCAGTCGCAGGTGGTGCATGTAGCCCGCCTCAAGCGATTTCATACCAGAGGTTCTCCATAACTCGCCCAACGGGCTTCGTCTGCGAGGAGGGAAATGTAACGCGCCTTCGTAGAACGTCCACGGAAGATGAAGAAGAGCGGTCGGGTAGATCGGTGAAGAAGAAGAAAGAGCAAGGGCAGAGGAACGTTTGTACGCTTCGCCGCAGTCCTGTTTGTACCGATCCCTGTAAATAAACCCCCCGTGCGTACAAAGCACGTAACAATATTATATGTTCCGCTAGGTGGCGTACGTGAAACTTCCTTTGTCGGTTTCACAAACGCGCAACTTTGCAAGATGAACTTCGATTGAAATTTTTCTCTTGAACAACGAACATTCACCTGAAGCACAAAAGATCTCAGAACGTTCACATCAAATCAGGGTACCCCGAAAGGGTCGGTCTTGTCATAAAACTCTTTTTCATCACCACCATCATAACTAGTCTGAACACGCCCACTGCAGGGCAAAGGTATCTCCCATGCTCCTCTGATTAACCCTGTCCAGTGGCAGCTGCATCTACTCTATCCCCGCGAACTAATCCTAATGCCATCCGCCCACCTAACTTTCTGCCGCCCACAGCAACACGCTTGTCTTCCATCGGAATACCCTTTGCAAGGATCGGTCACCTTGCCTTCGCATTACGTGCTCCGACCATGGATATTTTTCCTTCATTTCGTCTTGAATATCTCTGCATGCTTCCTGTCTGTCAACGTTATACCTATCATTTTATTTTTTATAGCTCTATGCGTTGTTCTCAGTTGAAGGGTCGAACCTTTTGCGTTGGTTTCCACATTTCTACCCCACAATTGAGCCCCGATATGCTGCTCCTACGGCGCAGAAACGTGGACCCATCCACCGACATCCTATCAGTATTGCCATCTGCAAGCTGCCGGAATAACTGGAAATAATGTCCGCCGTACATCGTGCGCTCTGTCTATCCAAACGTCTCGATGACAAAAGACACCTTATAGGAGGCAGACAGGAAGCGCTCCAGTAGTCAGTGGGCGTGGTACAAAAATACGCACTACAACGGAATTTCAGTTGCTCGGCAGCAATATCGAAGATCCTGTCTCAGCGAAGAATGCGCTTGTCAGAGGAGCATGTACACAAGTCAACCTACGAAGAAACTCAATCTATCCCGTGTTCGCATACTGTGCTCACACATATATACACCAACACGGAAGCGGGACAGATATCAATAGCACATTTAACACGTGTCAAGTGTGATAATGATAAGTAGGATAATTGACCGACGGACACCAAGTGCTCAATGATATGGACGCCCTATAGGGTTCATCCAGGCCCTAATGATGAGATGGATTACCTACACGAACACTCGCTATATAGGTACCAAGTAGAAATGCCAGGATTATCCAACAGCCCCGACCATATATCCTGCTTCCTGACACGAGCATAAATACAAATAATTCTCCACTGAACACCCGGAAGTGCAAGGCCACATAATATAAGTCGCCCTTCATTGTCAATGGAATATTATATGGCAGTAATATCCCGTGTGTTAGCCAGGAATAGCATGCAGTCTCCGGATAAGCCTGTCAAGTGGCCAACGATAACATTGCATTCTGGCAAAAATGAATCTAGGGTTCGGTATCCTCATCGAACAGTTTATTTTCCTGGATGGCTGCCAAGCGCACACTCCATTTCCTTAGAATATGTCGTAACTATTATTACCTTCGACGACTGCACAAAGCATTGACGTTAAGCGTAGCGGCTTTAAATGATACGACGCTCCCCAGTTTCGGTGTCTGACCTGGTAATGCCATCACCAGGTAAGGGGTGGCCCTCCTGTAGTGCAGACAAAGTGCTCCTTTTTTAAGAAGAAAGAACCTCCTTTTTTAATCAGCTCTTCCTGGGACTAATCAGCTCTTCATCCCCACCGACACACACCTCCTCCTCTGCAGGATACTTCAAAGGTGCACTGTGTTGTACATATGACATCAACGTTTACCGACATAGCCAAGGCATCGGCCCATGAAGCTTAGCAGACCACGTCGCTCGCAGCCACGCCGATATCCTACGAACCACAAAACAAACGCATCTGAGGCTGACCCTCCGATCTATATACTGCTGTACTCCAGCGACATAGTGGTACGACCGACGGTGCTGCTGGGTTTATCTGTTGGCATTACGAGAGCTGTGTCCAGGTGAGGTTCTTGCGCAACAAGCACTGAACAGCGAGCGGCAAGTTTGTTCCGCAGTTGAGTCTTGTGGATTTTGTTCTGGAAGCGCTGAATCTAGTAGGCCGGTCATTTCAGGTTGCCGCTCACTGCTGTTCGGCGGATAGCAGTTCATTTATTTGCCTATTGAAAGCTCATGACTGTGTTCACTAGTAGCGTCCACGATACCCATGACATCCATAATGTGTACGGACGCCACGTCATCCACAAGCGTTCCTTGGTCCTGAAAGAACCTGACAGCATGGCTCAGAACGTGGCCCTCCACTGCATACCCATAACGTCGGAACTGGATACAGCGAGGCGTGTGGCACTGGCGACGAACGTAACGAATTCGGCTGCACTGAAGACACAGCGGGGGGCCTTCCTTGCATTAAACTAACATCTGTACTCTGAAAACATTAAGTGTACGGATTGCACTCGCGGACACCCCGTCCTTCTGTTCGCGAACTAGACATCGTTCCATGTTGGCGAGCAAGACATAGTTCCATGTTTGAGAACAAGAAACATTTCTTGTCCGCCAACTTGGAGCGAGAAGGAACGCTTTCTGGTTCGCGAGCATGTTCCAAGTTCGCAAACAAGAAATCGTGAAGGACTTTATCAAATGCCTTGATAAGGCCAGTCTGAATTACAGCTACCTGCCGAACACCATCTGATACGGTCTCCGATATCGAGCATGCAATATAAACATGGGTTTGCGTACCACGAACGTCGTGCGATCTGTTAGTGATTACTAGCTGCATGCGGGCACAAAGAACATAAGCAAAAAGCTCGTAATCTACATTGCAGATGGAAATCGGACGATACCCTTCAGCAGACTTTAACTGGTATGTGCCTGCGCTTTTTCGTATTAATATAGTGTGCTCAGAATAGAAAGTGTGAGGCAGAAAACAGACGTCGTAAGTTGCCCGAAAAACTTCCAACAAAACAGCTGCAAGACAAGGCGAAAATGTTTTATAGAACACGCTAATAATACATTCGGCACCAACAAATTTACGACCCTGCAGTTCAAAAATAGCAGATTTAATGTCAAAAGTGGTAGGTCCCTCCACTACAGCACGCTACTTATTGTCAAGGTTAGGAAAAGCTTCGTCCAAGCAGCTGTAATATAATCTCCCATTTTGGCCCCATCAACTGACAAACGGCTTCCGATATCGTCAAAGAATCTTAGAATTCCAGGTGGATCCCTGTAGGTGCAACCGCCATATTGAATTTACAATATTTACATCGCAAGCGCAGTCTGCCTTTCGTCGCTCAGAGCCCATCGGGATGGTTGTACATCGAGGAACCTATTACTATGGACCTTACTAAGCCCCTTTATATCTCTCGAGCACTAACTGTTGAAGCTGCGCCTTAACGCTATTTCTTCTGTAAGGGCACCATGGCTAGTCCTCTATAGATGATGTACCTTAATTAAAGTACACCCAAGCTCACGAAGGTGATTACTCTTCGGACATGCATATTTTGCTGAGTTTTCAATAGCCCAATGCTTTGTCTCCTGTTTAATTAAATCCTGCCCTTGAAAAACAGGGATCCATGCGCGACCATGCGTCTTTAGATACAACACGTTGCAAGATTCCGTCCGACAGCAGAAAGTTACTCATTTCCCGTGGCTGCCATCGAGGGTGCATAATGCGCCTTCTGCATTTTGCAGTCCGAGCAGATACTACGCTGTGATCACTGAAGAACATGGGCCGCAACCAGCAACAAAAAACGGCGGCTTACGCGTCTAGTGAGACGTAAAGCCTATCAAGCTGAGCACTAGAACAATGAAAATGAGTAAAATGAATATTATCACCCTTATCTTGACCAACATCCACAATTCTTTATTCAGAGGAAAAATCAGCAATTAAAGCAACACTAGGGTAATAACAACTACTCAAAATTGCTCGGTCTTTATCCCTATAAACACAATTAAAATCTTCCAACAGTATAATTTTACGATCTGTACGCAAATGGTGAAATGAAAGGCATAAAAAATTTCAGTTGCAAATAGCTGATGAACCTAATAGCTTAGAAGCGATTGTTTTAATTCTCCGTCGTGTCGCTATTTGTTAACAGAAAGCGACACCATTGAACTAATAATACCTATCCAGACATCAAGTCCCCGCAGGGGGCACCTGTTAAAGCAGGTGTTTGTGTGTTTTGTGCGACACCACGGACCCCGAGCACCCACGCTTAGCCGTGCGTGGCATCGCCGTGTCTGGGGAAAAGGGGATCCTGGTGGTTGAGCCGATGCCGAGTGTTTGGACCTTTAAGGCCCCTCGGCGGAGGCAACACACCACTTTGGCCCACGCTTCCCACAGACGGCACCTCCGGGCTGACCCACCCGGGGGAAATCGGCAGTCGCCTTTTCCTGTCCTCCACTTCATCTTTCACTTTCCTATCTCTTTTCTCAGCACTGTCCTGTCTCCTCCTCACTTCTTGTTTTTCCTTTTTTCTTGGCGGCGAGGGTTAACCTTGTGTGGAGTAGCTACCCTGAGTTGCCCATATTTGGTTATAGTAGCGGTGTACTGCTGGCGTGGGCAGGACTTCTTGCAAGTTCCTGTCCCGTCCCCTCGTTGGGCTCCATGGTGGGTGGCAGGCACAACTACCGAAAACACAAACCCTTTCATGGATTCTTTCTCCCAAACAAATGATCGCCCTCCAAACAAACGAGGGCGGACCGATGCTACAAGCCATTTCTTTGTGAAAACAAAAGAGACTTTCCCAAAGTTCCATGTCATACATAGCGAGGAGCTTGAAAAACCCGCTCGAAAAATCTCCCCTTTCATAGTGTCAAAGTGTCTCACTAAAGACCTGGGCCCTGGATATAAAGTATCAAAACTTGCAAATGGTGACCTCTTGCTAGAAGTACAAACCAAGTGCCAGTCCTCCAACCTGAAAAACATTGTGTCGCTTGGGGACATCCCTGTCGTCATCACTCCCCACCGATCCTTGAACATTGTAAAAGGAGTAATATCTGAGATAGACTTCATTGCTCTCACTGAAGATGAAATGGCAGAAGGACTAGCAGACCAAAACGTCATAGCAGTTCACAGAATAAAAATCCGAAAGGATAACAAGGAGATCCCTACAAAACATCTGGTTCTGACTTTCAATAGCTGCACCCTCCCAGAGTCAATTGAAGTCGGATACATCAAAATAAACGTCCGACCGTACATCCCAAATCCGAGGAGATGCTTCAACTGCCAGAAATACGGCCATGGTTCGCAAAGTTGCCGTGGCCGCAGAACTTGTGCGAAATGTGCTGCGAACGACCACAACTCTGATAACTGCACCGCAAACCCACGCTGTGCAAACTGTGAGGGGGATCACCCCGCATACTCTCGATCCTGCCAAAAATGGAAAGAAGAAAAGCAGATCATTACACTAAAAACAACAAAGAACATCACATACAAAGAGGCACGTACTCAGTACAACAAAACCAAGAACGCATTTCAGTTCACAGCGAAACCAAATCTCGCCGATGTGGTGCGACAGGGCGGGGCACCACAACGGCCTTCGGCACCTACCCAGACCTCAAACGAGGCTGAGGTAGTGCCATCCCCTGCCCCGGTGGAAGCAGCTCCCGCTCCTCCACCACCCCCAAAACAGGCTACGCGTCCCTCAGGGTCGGCGGGCCACAAGACCTCCGCCCACGAGGCAAGGTCTAAAAAGAAAGAACACGTGCCTCTGGCACGTTCGTCCAGCACCTCAGACGAGGTAATGGACATAGGCCAGGACAGCTCTTTGCCGTCTTCGTCACAGAGACGGCAGAGCTCCTTGGAAAGAACCAAAACAGACAAGGCCCGAATCACGGGCCCTGGAAAAAACCTAACTTAATTTCTAAGCTTTCAACAAAATAAGATGGCATTCCTGGTACAGTGGAACTGTAGAGGACTTCTAAAGAATATTAATGACATAAAAGACATTCTAGATACAGTCTCGCCAGTTGCACTGTGCGTACAGGAAACAAATTTAGGTTGCATGCACTCGAATATACTGAAAAAATATCAAGTCTTCCGCCGAGATCGAGAGCAAGCAAGCAGGCTTTCGGGTGGTGCGGCCATCATATTGCAAAGTGGAGTTCCAGCTCAAGAACTGAAATTAAACACTCCCTTAGAAGCTGTAGCAGCCACAATAATTGCCTTTAAAACTCTTACTGTGTGTTCTGTCTATCTTGAACCAAATCTTAAAATAACACTCCATGATCTAGAAAACCTTTTTTGCCAACTACCAGAGCCCTACCTAGTAGTAGGAGATTTTAATGCACACTCCCCTTTGTGGGGAAGTGAAAAAAGTGATACACGTGGACAGCTTATCGAGGATTTTATTCTTAGTTCAGACATTTGCTTATTGAACTCCTGTAAGCCCACGTACTGTTCACCAAGGTCAGGAAAAATGAGTTTTTTAGATTTGGCTTTTAGTTCACCTTCCCTTTTTAATGATTTTAAATGGGATGTTCTGAACAACCCGTATAGTAGCGACCACCTGCCAGCAATAATCAGCTTATCATCCTCACCATCAGTCATGCCGACCAAACCGAAACGGTGGAAACTTCACTTAGCAGATTGGGAGCTTTTTAAAGTAGAGGCGAATCTAGGAGCAGTTTTCTCAGATGCCCTTAGTGTCGACAGACTAAATGAGTTGTTCACGACTTGCATTATCACTGCCGCTCATCTCACCATTCCACAGTCCTTAGGTGTGGTGCGACAAAAACACAAGACGTGGTGGTCTCGGGAATGTAAGGAGGCCAAAAAGCGACAAAATAAAGCATGGGGTGTTTTCCGAAGGTACCCTACACACGAAAATCTTACAGCTTTTAAAAAGGCCAAAGCTAAAGCTCGATACGTCCGTCGCAACTCTGAAAAAGAATCCTGGCAGAAGTATGTCACGTCAATAAATAGCTCAATGACGTCTAAGAAAATGTGGGAACAAGTTCGTAAACTCAGTGGAAACTTTTCCCCGTTTACAATTCCCATCCTCACAGCCCCTGGTATTCAGACTAGCATAGAAGAACAGGCCAATATACTAGGCGAACATTTCACACACGTTTCAAGTTCGTCACACTACACAGAAACATTCTTAAAATACAAAAACATAGCTGAGAAACAAAAACTCCCAACAAGTGGTGGCAGAAATGAATCATATAATAGTTTTATTACACTCCAAGAAGTAAAGAACGTCCTTGCTGCTGGAAAACAGACTGCGCCTGGCCCTGACGAAATTCATTACGAAATGCTGGCTCATTTATCTGAATCCTCTGTAGAGGCACTTGTGAAATTCTTTAACAGAATTTGGACTCTGGGTAAACTCCCAGAGGCTTGGAAACAAGCTGTTATTGTTCCGTTTCTGAAACCAGGAAAGCCGCCGACCTCAGCGGGCAGTTACAGACCCATAGCTCTGACCAGCTGTTTAGCAAAATGTTTTGAAAGTGTTTTAAACATCAGACTAACTTTCATCCTAGAATCTCACAAACTTCTTAATGTTCATCAGTGTGGTTTTAAAAAAGGGTGCGCAACGACCGACCACTTAGTGCGCCTTGAAAATACTGTCAGGGAAGCGTTCATACATAAACAAAATTGCCTGGCCGTTTTCTTTGACATGGAAAAGGCATACGACACGACTTGGAGGTTCGGGATCCTACGCGATATAGCAGATTTGGGCATCCGAGGCCGGATGCTAAATGTTCTGAAGGACTTTCTATCAGGTCGTTCATTTCGAGTACGTCTCGGTACCACCTTCTCGAGGAACTTTATTCAAGAGAATGGGGTACCTCAGGGGTGCATTTTAAGTACAACTTTGTTTATTGTAAAAATGAATTCTATTAGCAAGGTAATCCCAAAATCCATTATGTTCTCGCTGTATGTCGACGACCTTCAAATAGCCTGCACATCCTCAAACATATCAATTTGTGAAAGACAAGTACAATTAACACTAAATAAACTAGACTCATGGGCTTTTAAAAATGGGTTCAAATTTTCCCCACAGAAAACAGTGGCAGTAATGTTCTCGCTGAAACGAGGTATACAGATCAATCCCAAGCTACACCTAAATGGGATTGAGTTGCCAGTAAAGAGCGAACATAAATTTTTGGGTGTAACGTTCGACAGAAAACTAACATTCCTGCCTCACATAAACATCCTAAAGAGGAAAGCCATAAAATCTCTAAACATACTGAAGGTTCTCTCTCGGAAACATTGGGGGTCTGATAGGGCGTGTCTTCTACATATATATCGATCTGTTGTGCGGTCTAGCTTGGACTACGGGTCCATAGTCTACGGGTCAGCTAGACCATCATATTTAAGGAAATTGGACCCGGTACATAACCTAGGTTTACGCCTTTCTTGTGGCGCTTACAGAACATCCCCTGTTGATAGTCTGTATGCAGAGACGAACGAGCCTCCGCTGAAAGATAGAAGGGCTTCACTCACATGTGCTTACGTCCTTAGAATAAGATCACAGAAAAAACACCTCTGCTATCCAATAGTCTCAACATGCCGCTCACGAGTAATTTTCACAAATAAACCACAAGCAACGAGGCCACTGATAATGCGTTTCGAAGACATTTGCAGTGAGCTAGAAATTCTGGACACCTTGCCCGACACTGCACCAAAAAACAGGCCCCTACCCCCATGGTACAAACTTCCAAATGTCTGTGATCTCACTCTAACACGTTTCAACAAAAGCCAAACTCCTAAAGAACATATAATACAAGAATTTCGCACAATAAAAGAAAAGTACAGTAATTATACAGAGTTTTATACAGATGGATCAAAAACTTCTACTTATGTTGGCTGTGCCGTAGTTGAAGAGAACTGGGAACAAATAATTAGGCTTCCTCAGTGCGCATCAATTTTTACAGCTGAATCTTATGCTATCCTGACAGCTGTAGGAAAAATAGTGAATGAAGGCATTGGGAACAGTGTCATCTACACCGATTCGTTGAGTGTACTGACGGCTTTAAATCACAGAAATGCTGTCATGCCTCTAATCGGTGACATAATACATAATGTAAAAATGATCACAACACAAGGACATAACATAGTGTTCTGTTGGGTCCCTAGTCACGTAGGCATTGACGGCAATGAAAGAGCAGACAAATGTGCTGCACTTGCCCACAACAAATTGATTCAGAAAGCAAACATACCACATAGTGATTGCTTGAAATTAATAAAACATAAACAGATGAATAAATGGCAGTCCAGATGGCACAACCAAGAAAATAATAAGTTGCGTCTCATAAAGCCTGTACTAGGAGAATGGAAATCGAGCACACATCAACAACGTTTTATGGAAGTGATAGTATGCCGTCTTCGTATTGGACATACTCATCTTACACATAACTTTCTGCTAATGAAACATAACAAACCGACCTGTGAAGAATGCGACGAGATACTCACTGTAAACCACATTCTAATTACATGCTCAAAACTTGAGGCACTACGGAGAAAACATTTTACTATATTTTACAATCATACCATCCCATTTCATCCCACCTTGCTTTTAGGAGAAAGAGCACTTGTAAACCTAGCATCTGTTCTCAGTTTCCTAGAAGAAGGAAACTTTTTAAATAAACTATAGATTTAACATTAACCTTGCTCTTGGCGCATGATAGCCTTAGTTGCTTATGCGCCATAAAACCCAACACAACACAACACACAACCCAGACATCAAGTAAGGTTTGCTTAACAGGACATGACAGCACAAAACTAACAATTCATATGCCTGCATCAACTTTAGATATCAAAAAAACTCATTTTGATTTCATCTGAATATAGCGCGGATACGAGTTTGAGACACTGACGTGGCACTGTTTCCGAAGAAAGCATGGTCGCTTAGGGAAAAAAAAAACGTTTACCTGTTACGCGAAAGCTTATTTTCAAATCGTTTTCTGCATGCTTTAACAGTGCGCCATTTAATTGAACTTTTGACGAAGAATCGCTGTGTGTTTCCTTTCATTTACAAGAATAATTAGCTTTTCCAAAAAGTTAAAAGACCCAGACATTGTCCCTGGAGAAAAACAATACTTCTAAAGGATCAAAACAGAGTCTATAAAAGTCTACAGAACGCGTGCTGACCATTTTTACAAAGTTTCCCTCATCAGTACAATAGGCATCCCTGGCCGTGTTCTCGACTTATCTGGAGTGGAACGCTCGACAACTAATTCTTGGACACCACCTTATATAACGAAAGAAGACCACAAAAGGTTCCACAGAAAAACGCGGATTTCCGTCTCTGGCGTCTAGATTTTCAATCAAGGAAGAGGCAAGGTGACCGAAGGACGTTTCCCAAGCATTTCACCCCAGAAGAAGTGACTAACTTTCCGGGGCAAATCTTGTGCCCTTTGCAGAACCGATGGATACACGGCAGCACTGTAGATCGAACCTAGCACCTCTTAAGCAGGAGGCGAGTTCTTTACTTCAAACCCATCGCTACAATTTGATCAAGCCCAGCCAGGCAAGGTTCATATCATAAAAAAAGGTGAAAGGGACATGTACAGCATCTCTGGTCGTTGGGCAACTAGCGCTATCTTTTGGCCGCCGGTAACGAACACTGCGTAACTCTTTTGAGCCTTTTAAACCTTTAATACTCAGAAAACTATAGAGTCCGGATAGATTCCCTACGAACATGGGGAGTTTCATGACCGAAAGATGCCCTTCAGAGCTAAATCTGAATCATAATATTCTTCGCGTGCATCAACTGCTTTTGACGGCCATAGGAAATCAACGAGATGGCCCGAACACTCGAAATCCACGTGGTAGATTTTTCTGCTCAGTGATACAAAGCACGTTGGAGCAGAAGTAAAAAATAGAGGTGCTGATCCAGGCGGCTCTGGTTTGTGCGTGTCCTCTATGTGACCTTCGCGATGGAGCGCGGCGTTGCTCGGCGCGTCGCGCTTAATCGCGGTGGCCACGGTTTGTGTGTCGCGTTAGGCATGGATGGCCATACATTACCACGGTTTGCTCGAGTTTTCTTCGTGTAGAAAAAAAAAGACGAAAGCCAATGCATCTTCCTCAGCAAATTTTCTCCTTTGCAAACGGGCGGCCGTCACGTACCCTTCGCATTTTGTTTCAAAATCCTCCTCGCATGGACGGCACTATAATCCGCTGGAAAAGGTTTAGGTCCTTATTTTATATTGCCGCATATATTGTGGAACTGGTGTGGCCCCTCGTGGGAAGATGAATTTACAGAAGTCCGCTGCTGTTTGGAAGATGCCAAACGGACTGTTGCTGTTTCCACCTAACATCTGGTGGAGGTGCTGGGAAAATATATGTCCTTGGTCCCTGAAGGAATTGACCAGCGTAGTCTAAGACATTACCGCACCCACAGGCCTTTGAACAAGCCGCCGCCTGCAAGGTCTTCCACCCGAATCGGCTGCGCACATTAGTCCCCCCGCAGACAGAATGCCCGTCACAACACCCATTCAAACTACTCTCCAACCGCATGCCACTGGCTCCGGTTTCGTCATCTATTCGCCACGCGTTCCGAGACCCATTTGAAGACGTTCAAGACTGGCTCGACCACTACGATCCCGTCACGGTCTACAAAGAGTGGAACGACCACCATAAGTTACGGAATGCCTACTTTGATTTTGAGGACATTACCAAAATGTGGTTTGAGAATCAAGAGTCGACCCTCACGACTTGGCAGGAGATTCGTAGTCAGCTTCTGCGCGACTATGGCAGCCCTAAACGGAAGGAAAGGGCTGAACAAGCTCTCCAGTGTCGAATCCCGAGGGCAACTGAAAGCGTGGTGATGTTCGTTAAAGACATGACCCGACTTTTTCAGCGTGGTGAATCGAACATGGCCGAATCCAAAAAGGTGCGTTTTTTACTGCACAGTGTAGGAGCAGCTGTTTGCTGGTCTAACTCGTAGACTCCCGACAATCGGGGATGAATTTGTCCGCGAAGCTACCACCATGGAACGCGCACTGCACCAACGCGCCGTCCGGTATGACCGCACGCTCCAGCTTTCAGCCGTGAATATCCCTAGCTTGCCACAACGTAACAACCAACTATCATTCACTCCGGGAGTTTGTGCGCCAGATTGTTCGGGAGGAATTGCACCTCCACATTGAGCGTCTCCCCCCGCCTCCATTTCGAACATCATACGCGACGAGGTACAACAAGCAATGCTGCCCATAGTTCAACCACCTGCTAATCCTTCGGTTTTTTCGTATGCTGATATTATAGGCTCACCTTCGCCTACCTCCAGAGCCCGAGCTACCCCAGCAGCGATGCTCGTCTTCTGCACCCAGCAACCACTCCTGGGAACCTACACGGAAGGCGGCCGTTTGGCAGACCTCTGAAAGACGCCGCCCCCATTGTTATCATTGCGGAGAGCGAGGCCATTTACATCGATACTGCTCTTACCGCCAGATGGGCCTGCAAGGCTTCACGCCTGAGGCATCTCGTCCTCGTTATGGTGAACGACCACCAAAAATTGAAGAGTACCTCACCGGCCGTCTCTCTTCTCAGTCCACGTAGCCGACAGTTCCGGTCGCCTTCTCCACGCAGTTTTTCATCGAGCCGTCCTGTGTCCTCCGAGCCTGCCAGACGCAGGTCTCCGAGTCCGCGCCGGGCAAACTAGAAACGGCGACCTCCGGGGGTGCGGCCGCTGTTCATTTGGACTACCGAACATCCTCCATCGACGACTTGTACTACCACTGTCCACGTTCATCGAAGATACTGAAATCGTTTCCGCCGACACGCCAGTGCATGCTTACGGCCATGCAGTGAGTGCTATCCTGGACACATGCGCTAATTATTCAGTTAGGAGGTGGGCACTGGCCATTGAACTAAACAAATTATGACGTCGTACACGGGCCACAGAATAGTAGGGCAGATGGTCATTTAGTCACGACGGTTGGAAGATGCACAGCTCGAATTGGAATTCGCGCGGCTACGTTTCAGCATGCTTTGTTACTTTCGGAGAGTGCTCCAGGCAACTTATTCTAGGGATTGCCTTTCTTCGAGAATATGGAGCAGTTATAAATCTGCGCGAGATTCTAGTTCCTTTAACAACTGCTTGAGCGCTTCCGACTGAAGATGAAGAGCGATCCGTTATGGCAGTGCGCATCCACTGTGATGAATTCTCTTACCTCCTCGGGCCAGCAAATTTGTAACAGTTAGCTGCGACGGCAAACATACCGCTCAGGGAATCGCGAAAGGAAACCTGTCCCTGCTCCTTGGGAGGAAAATCTGTGTCGCTCGTGTTGTTGTAACGCTTTGTTCTGGGACTACCCACCTCCTTGTTACAAACTTAAGTTCGGAGCACCATACCCTTCCTGCAAACAGTGTGATTGCTTATTTCGAAGTCTTCCAGACTCGCAACCAGCGCCACTGCATCTGTGGCATTTCAGCAGATGTTGCACATCAGCCGTCTCCTCTCGCTGGCAAGCTTTTTATTAACGCCAAGTTGTCGGCATATAAGTCGAGCCTTCTGGACCTTCTGCATTCCTTCGCAGTTTGTTTCGCTCTCTCGTCAAAATTCGGCCAGACGCCACTTGTGATACAGAGAATTAATACCAAAGGTACCGAACGACCACTAAGCAGCACCCCTAATGAGTGTCTTCAACGAAGCGAGGTGCGATTCGCCATCAGGGCGTGTTTAAGAAAGACATTTACCCTCTTCCCGAAACGATGATTCTTTGGATCGCCTCGGACCCTAACATCCAGACTCTGATCACTGAGTGGGCCGAACAGATCGCCGACAGGACGCAACTGGCGGCCATCTGGCGCGTTCAACTATCAAACTGATCCCTCACCTCTAAAAGGCGATGAAAATAAAAGTTTTCCCATAAAATCCATCTATTGGATCGCCTTCGCCATACATGTTATTTTTCGTCTATGGATTTGAGAAGCGGTTACAGGCCAATTGAGGTCGATGAGCGTGATGGTGAAAAAAACCGCACTTATAACACCAGATGGCTTATATGGACTTAAGCTGCTCCGTTTCAGCCTCTGGTCAGCACCGGTCACTTTCCAAAGAATGGTGGAGACTAACAAGGCCTCCGGCCTCAAAGGGCTAACATGCCTCGTTTGCTTAGATGATGTAGTTTTTTTTTTTCTGAGACGTTTTCGGAGCATCTGAACCTCCCTCATGCCGCATTCACTGCCATACGTTCTGCTGGCTTGTCTCTTAAACCGGAGAAGTGCCACTTGGCTTTCGGCGAGCTCAAATTTCTAGGCCACCTGGTCAGCTACGATAGCATTAGCCCTGAACCTGAAAGGCGACCGCGGTGGTGGCATTTTCGACACCACCCTACAAGCGCTCCGTGCGCCAGGTTTTGGGCCTGTGTGCATACTAGCTGCGTTTTGTCGCCAATTTTTCTAGAATAGCGGAGCAAGGATGCCGTTCCTTTTGTCTAGGGCCACGAACAACAAGCTGCATTCGCCGACCTTCAAAAAGAGTTGCCAGTCGTCACCGATATTTTGCCACTTCGACGAGAACGTCGCCACGGGAGTCCACACAGATGCGAGCAATGTTTGACTTGACGTCGTACTGGTACAGTGGCAGGACGGCAATGAGCACGTCATCGCCTATTCCAGCAGTGCACTCTCTCGTTCCGAAAGGAACTATTCGACAACGGAAAAAGAATGTCTCGCGGTGGTGCGGGTGCTCTTTAAATCCAGACCGTACCTGTACGGACAACCGTTCAGGCTTGTCAGCGACCATTATTCCCTGTGCTAATTGACGAACCTCAAGAATCCTTCTGGAAGCTTTGTCCAGTGGAGTTTGCGGCTCCTAAAGTTCGACGTTAATGTGGTATTCAAGTCTGGCCAAAAGCTCACCGGCGCAGACTGTCTCTCGAGCGCATCATTGCCACTCGACATGGCTGACGCTGATCTGGACGACGAGACCTTCCTTGGAGTAGTCACAACGTGAACCCTTGCTCAAAGGCAGCGTTAAGTACCGCCTATCACCCACAGACGAACGGTTAAACAAAACCCTCACCGACATGATCTCCATGTACGTAGACTTCGACCACAAAAACTGGTATGCTATTTTTCTTGACGTGAAGTTTGCATATAACACCGCAGTGCAAGAAACTACCTGCTACACGCCTGTCCGCCTTCTTCATGGACGAGAAGTGACTACAACGTTAGATGCGATGTTCTTCCCGGATAGTACACCCTCCTACGTGTCCAACGCTGAACAATTCGTCCAGCTCGCCGAAGAAGCCCGCCGACTGGCAAGGATTCCCATTCGTCACACACAAAGTTATGATGCCCAGCGATACAACCTCCGTCCCCTCGAAGTCGAATATCATCGCGGTGACCAGGTCTGGGTATGGTTCTCCATTCAACAGAGAGGTAGCTCCGAAAAACCATTGCTGCGGTTGTTTGGCCCCTATCATGTACTTTGCCGTGTTAGTGCTGTTAATTAGGCAGTTATTCCTGATGGGACTGTCCGCTCGCCGCGTAGGGCTCCTCAGACTGACATATTGCGGATGTCAACCGACTGAAACCGTACGACTCCCGTTAAGTGCAGTGTTTGTGCGTGCCATTCTTTTCCTGTCTTGACATTGACCATACCTCCTTCATCTTTCTTCTTTTTTTTCTGCTTTTTGTTAAAAACCGGAAAGATTCTTTTTTTTACGAGGGGGTAATGCCACATGGTATTGCGGAACTGGTCTGGCCCCTCTTGAGAAGACGAAGAGGCAGAAGTGCGCTGGTGATCGGAAGCTGCTGCATTGACTGTTGCTGTCATCCTATTTTTGCCCGTAATGTTATTCGCATTGTCTGTGCTTATAACGCCCACATCCAGATTTTCATTTTAGTAGATTTGTAAATTTCTTGAGATCACGAGACCTCTCTGAGCTCGCCATAATTACCATACATCACCTGTACGATTTGTGACATGGTCTTCTTTAGCGGCATCGATACATCTATTACCAGATTAAAAGTGAGCAAGATTCATTTAAGACAGTGATCTGGTAAGAGAAACAGCTTACGTGCTGACTGCCACTTTGTGTAGCTGTCATACCGAGCATAGAGACATTTGCTTTGCGGGCTCAAATTCCCCCCGTTTAGCTTTTTTGTCTAACGAACACATATTCTCAAGGAACAGCCACTCCTAAAGTACCTGTATAAAAGCCCTATACCCAAGCTACCATTACGTGTAAAGTGGGAATTTTCTGCCTACATCGCCATGAGAGACCACGGCTGTGAAATGCTGCGAAAGCAAACCACAGTTCAAATATAGAAAAGTCAGCGGCAGCCCTGCAGTGTCAGCAGTTATGAAAAAAAAAAGTGGCAATACCTTGAAAAAAGAACAAAATTGCGCTCCTTTCGAAGAACATGCGATGTGCCGCTACAGAATGCCGGCTATCAATCGGTGAGCACCAGGGTGAAAGAAGGGCACCGCTCTAAATTTTTTTGTTCCGGCCACGGTCAGCGAATTTTGTTTTGAGCATCTACAATGATGTCGTCGTAAGCGGATTGCTTCAAAATGGATTGGATGATTTGATCATACTCGATATTGCAGTGCGATCGGAGGAACAATAGCTCTCGCGGTTATTTCAGGTTGACCACCTCGGCTACGCGAACAATAACACATTTAAGGTGCGGGATCTCTTCTCGGACCAGTACTGGAGCCACCAGGGTAGACCAATATTCTTCTACACGGGCAACGAAGGCAGCATCACGGCATTCGCTAACAACACGGTAAGCCCCGCGCAGGACACTTTGTTCCATTGTGTTCACTCTTTCTGTGGCTCTGGAGATAAGGCTAGGCTCGAAAAAGAAGGAGATTGGGCCCATCGCGGGGTGTGCGTGTGTTGTTCGGAGAATAGGTGCGGTAGGATGGAGATGTGTGTACGGAGTCGCTAAGACTGACGTAGTCTGTACTCCACTGGAACGGGACAAAAGCTCGTCGCCTTTCATTTACTGCTTAGACTTCGCTGAAGAGCCATAGATAGTTGTCCGCGAGTATCAAATGTGCTGATTGTACCTTCTATATAGTACACTCTAACTCGGCTTTCCACTGTACGGAATCAAGAGGAAGGCACGTTCCAATGCAGATAATAAAGAATATGTACGCCCTTTCTCATTTCATCAGCGCGACAGATGTCGTCGCGATCGCATTTGTGCAATTACATAGCAGAACCTTGAAATTTCTGCCATCGGTTATGAGTACGCTCAATCAGAGCTACTACTCTAATAGCAAACAGGTACTGCAATCAGTTACTTCTATGGCTTCATTCAAAAATATATTCACCAGAAGAGTTGTGACGAAATAAAGTTTTATTGAGGGTGCACGCACATGCAAGTAATAATAAAAATATCTCCATGGTGCTTAACATCTAGCTACGCTTCTCAGTCTTCCCTCTACTACGGTTTAGACGTCCACGCCTAGTGAGGTCGCTCTTATGGGGACCGGGGGAGGCCTAGTGAAGGCTTTGTGTTGTTATTGCTGCAATAATACGGCAGTGGCGTAGTATGCCGCGTAATGTAATGCGTGTATTAGGGAATAAGCTTTTATGTTCCACTCTTAAGGTGAAGCTTAAGTGCCCTCCAAGTAATTACCGCAATCCGGCATTTAATTCTTAACGCTGGCTCTCTCACATGCTCCTTGCCTTGCCACCAGCTTCTACTGATCCAGGATGAGCCGGAAACTGCGGCCAGTGCATCGACTTTTCTACAAGGAGGCTTACCAGCCACAGCAAATCCTTTTCATGAATTCTACTAAGTCTCTTCTTTCTTTTCCCCTCGCTGAAACAATTCCGACGGAACAGAAAAAGAGGCGCTCAAGCATGCAGCTTTGAGCCAAGGACGAGGAGGATGACGAAGCCACATTCGTGGAGTAGAATATGAAGAAGAAGAAGAATCTCGTGCAGGGGCGTCACAGCTCAAGTAATCGCTCGGAAGTAACCGCTTCGGGCCCCCAAAACCTCGGAGACCAATCCTTCGGCCTAGAGGACTATATCCTGGGAGCCAAGCACATAGTTATGGCTCCGAGCACCGACACCTGGAACGAAAAACTGCACTTCAAGAGGAAGTGCACGTCGACAGGCCCAAACGACAGATGCTGGCTCATCACCGAACTACCCGCGTGGAACAGTGCTCTGCACGGACTCGCGTATGAGCTTGTCGTACCCCTTCCTGAAAGACTCAGTCTGCGCTACGTGCCACATGGCGCTGTACAGAATCGTTGCAAGTCCGCCGCATGCGAAGTGGCTTTATTGTTGCCGTGGCTCACTCAACACCACAACGGATGCATCGACGAGCTCGGTCTCTTGTGCGTCGCTCGTCCCCGCAACACCATCGCGAAGGAAGCTCTCGTTCCTATTCACCTGAGACCACCACCAAGACAGCGCCACATCCGCAGCATTCGCAGCCTAGAGTTCAAGATGTGCGATTTCAACCCTGGCAAGGAATCCAGCTACTTCTACCTCCCAGACAAGGGCATCGAGGCTGTTCGGGGCCTCGAAGAACTCGAGATATGCGAGATATTCCAACGTTTCGCCGAGAGACCGTACATCCTTGCCCGTCTGATGAAGTCTTCAGGACAACGGAACGTGAGGCAGTGCTGGCCGTATCATCAGCTGATAACTTTCTGCTGGACAAATTTCTCATCATCACGGGCATCGTGCGATGCTCTCTCGCAGGCTGCCCGGTAGATGGCGGTACTCAGTGTCATAAGCTCAACGCTGAATACTGGCGCGCCATTGTGCGCCATCTCAAAATTGCCAACGTACTAGCCGACAATTAAACGACCTCCGTATCCAATCTATCAACGCACATCGTTCTTTACTGCTTTGGAATCTGTTGCGATCTGGGGCCGCATCCCGTCAGGATCCAGCAGGCATTTTTCCCTTCGGATATTTTTGGTCCTCTAGTACTGGACAGCTTCATTGGGTGACGTAACCATGGCTTTGAAGCGTCCATGCTAAGCGGTGACACCAAGGCTATCGTCTAAGTGATGACCCAATATTTTGTGATTTTTTACTGACCACTTCCTGTTTATTTTGCTCTTGACCACGCTGTATAACGCCAAATAAAATAAAAAATCTGATAATAGATCCTTGTAGAATGTCTTCTGAAGAAGCTCGATCGAACATCATCTTATAGTTAGGAATCAATATTATCGCCGCTTCTTAAGAGCACGAAAGCTAGATAGCCTGCCTGGTTTTTGTAAGTTACATCATCTTAATAGCTTGGGATCATGTGTATCAAAAGCTGTACGTTTCAGCGCAATCGCGAAGGCACTCACGCTGTTGCGTTCGTAGACCGCGTACGTGTAGACCATAGAGGAAGGAAAGAAATTGCGCAGACTGAAAGAGCCCGACTTTAAATTTTTCGTTTGTGCATAGACCGAGTACTCGCCGGCTACAAGTCTTCCTGGAGGGAATCCATCCATCGCTCGATGTTTTAATTCAAGCCGCAGCTATCGGCTGGGCACGTATTAGTATACAACTCTAACGAGGCTTCTAAATCACATGTCAAGCCATACATACCGCAGACATTCCTTGCCCAATATCTCAGTGGTGCGTTTGGCAGTGGCAGACGTCAGCTTTAAACTACGAATCATTGTTTTGAACTGTAAAGTATATTGTGCACCAAAATTCCGACTAGAATGTAAGTGCTTTAAATTATGATTTCGGCACTAAGCGCCACATAATGGAACCTAGAAGGCAATATATTCTTACGGTTAAATGACAGACGACATCCATAGTGTAAATACTTTAGAAATGGAATGCTTTTCACGTGATTAAACCCAGTAGGACGTGAGAAAGCTTTTGAGCACAGATGGCGGCTGACGGAGGCAACGAAGTGCGCAACGTGACAAAACGTTGCAGTCTGTACGCGGGACAATTGACAGTGGAGATAGTTCCTTGGTTCCAATGTGCTCCATCGAGTTCTTTTTTTCAATGAGGCCAACAGAGTCTATTGTTCTTATAGGTTTGGCAAACTCGCACTTAATGTCGATGACACAGCAACGGTAAGTCAGTGAGATAACGCGAAGCGGTGATATTGTATTAAAATATTTAGGTGCATAAGTAAAATTGCGATTCCTGCTGCTGCCACACACATCCGAAAGCAGAGCTGATCCATTGAACCACGGAAGCAACTTACTGGGCGCTGTTAATTGTGCTCTTATCCATTCTCAAGAATATTATATGTTCCGCTAGCTGGGGTACATGAGACTTCATTTGTCGGTTTCACAAACGCGCAACTTTGCAGGATGAACTTCGATTGCAATTTCTCTCTTGAAGAACGGACAGTCACCTGAAGCACAAAAGATCTCAGAACGTTCACATCAAATCAGGGTACCCCGAAAGGGTCGGTCTTGTCATAAAACTCCTTTTCATCACCACCATCATAACTAGTCTAAACACGCCCACTGCAGGACAAAGGTATCTCCCATGCTCCTCTGATTAACCCTGTCCAGTGGCAGCTGCATCTACTCTATCCCCGCGAACTAATCCTAATGCCATCCGCCCACCTAACTTTCTGCCGCCCCCTGCAATACGCTTGTCTTCCATCGGAATTAAGCCCGTTTCCCTTTGCAAGGACCGGTCACCTTGCCTTCGCATTGCGTGCTCCGACCATGGCCATTTTTTCTTCATTTCGTCTTGAACATCTCTGCATGCTTCCTGTCTGTCAACGTTATACCTATCATTTTAATTTTTATAGCTCTATGCGTTCTTCTCAGTTGAAGGGTCGAACCTTTTGCGTTGGTTTTCACATTTCTACCCCGCAGATGAGCCCCGGTATGCTGCTCCTACGGCGCAGAAACGTGGACCCATCCACCGACATCCTATCAGTATTGCCATCTGCAAGCTGCCGGAATAACTGGAACGAATGTCCGCCGTACATCGTGCGCTCATCTATCCAAACGTCTCGATGACAAAAGACACCTGATAGGAGGCAGACAGGAAGCGCTCCAGTAGTCAGTGGGCGTGGTACAAGAATACGCACTACAGCGGAATCTCAGTTGCTCGGCCGCAATATCGAAGATCCTGTCTCAGCGGAAGAATGCGCTTGTCAGAGGGGCATATACACAAGTCAACCTACGAAGAAACTCAATCTATCCCGTGATCGCATACTGGGCTCACAAACATATACACAAACACGGAAGCGGGACAGATATCAATAGCACATTTAACACGTGTCAAGTGTGCTAATGATAAGTAGGATAATTGACCGACAGACACCAAGTGCTCAATGATGGGGACGCCCTATATGGTTCATCCAGGCCCTAATGATCAGATGGATTTCCTACACTTACACTCGCTATAGGTACCAACTAGAAATGCCAGGATTATCCAACAGCCCCGACCATATATCCTGCTTCCTGACACGAGAATAAATACAAATAATTCTCCACTGAACACCCGGAAGTGCAAGGCCACATCATATAAGTCGCAATTCATTGGCAATGGAATATTATATGGCAGTAATATCCCGTGTGTTAGCCAGGAATAGCATGCAGCCTCCGGTTAAGCCTGTCAAGTGGCTTACGATAACATAGCATTCTGGCAAAAATGGATCTAGGGTTCGGTATCCTCATCGAAGTTTCTTTTCCTGGATGGCTGCCAAGCGCACACTCCATTTCTTGAGAATATGCCGTAACTCTTATTGCCTTCGACGATTGCAGAAGACATTGACGTTAAGCGTAGCGGTGTTAAATGCTACGACACTTCCCAATTTCGGTGTCTGGCCTGATAATGCCATCACCAGGAAAGGGGGGGGGCCTCCTGTAGTGCAGACAAAGCAACCTTTTTTAAGAAGACAGAACCTGCTTTTTTAATCAGCTCTTCCTGTGACTAATCAACTCTTCATCACCACCGACACACACCTCCTCCTCTCCAGGATACATCAAAGGGACACTGTGTTGTAGATGACATCAACGTTTACCGACACAGCCAAGGCCTCGGCCCATGAAGCTTAGTAGACGACGTCGCTCGCAGCCACGCCGATATCCTACGAAACACAAAACAAACGCATCTGAGGCTGACCCTCCGATCTATACTGCTGTACTCCAGCGACAAAGTGGTACGACCGACGGTGCTGCTGGTTTTATCTGTTGACATTGCGAGAGCTGCGTCCAGGTGAGGTTCTTGCGCAACAGGCACTGAACAGCGAGCGGCAAGTTTGTTCCGTAGTCGAGTCTTGTGGATTTGGTTCTGGAAGCGCTGAATCTAGTAGGCCGGTCGTCTCAGGTTGCCGCTCACGGCTGTTCGGCGGATAGCACTTCATTTATTTGCCTATTGAGAGCTCATGACTGTGTTCACTAGTAGCGTCCACAATACCCATGACATCCATAATGTGTACGGACGCCACGTCATCCACAAGCGTTCCTTGGTCCTGAAAGAACCTGACAGCATGGCTCAGAACGTGGCCCTCCACTGCATACCCATAACGTCGGAACTGGATACAGCGAGGCGTGTGGCACTGGCGACGAACGTAACGAATACGGCTGCACTGAAGACACAGCGGGGGGCCTTCCTGGCATTAAACTAACATCTGTACTCCGAACATATTAAGTGTACGGATTGCACTCGCGGACACCCCGTCCTTCTGTTCGCGAACTAGACATCGTTCCATGATGGCGAGCAAGGCATAGTTCCATGTTTGAGAACAAGGAACATTTCTTGTCCGCCAACTTGGAGTGAGAAGGAACGCTTTCTTGTTCGCGAGCATGTTCCAAGTTCGCAAACAAGAAATCGTGAAGGACTTTATCAAATGCCTTGATAAGGCCAGTCTGAATTACAGCTACCTGTCGAACCCCATCTGATACCGTCTCCGATATCGTGCATGCAATATAAACATGGGTTTGGGTACCACGAACGTCGTGCGATCTGTTAGTGATTACTAGCTGCATGCGGGCACAAAGAACATAAGCAAAAAGCTCGTAATCTACATTGCAGATGGAAATCGGACGATACCCTTCAGCAGACTTTAACTGGTATGTGCCTGCGCTTTTTCGTATTAATATAGTGTGCTCAGAATAGAAAGTGTGAGGCAGAAAACAGACATCGTAAGTGCCCGAAAATTTTCGAACAAAACAGCTGCAAGACAAGGCGAAAATGTTTTATAGAACTCGCTAATAATACATTCGGCACCAACAAATTTACGACCCTGCAGTTCAAAAGTAGCAGATTTAATGTCAGAAGTGGTAATTCCCTCCACTACTGCACGCTACTTATTGTCAAGCAGCTGTAATATAATCTGTGATACTGGCCCCAACATCTGACAAAGAGCTTCCGATATCGTCAAAGAATCTTAGAATTCCAGGTGCATCCCTGTAGGTGCAACCGCCATATTGAATTTACAATATTTACATCGCAAGCGCCGTCTGCCTTTCGTCGCTCACAGCCCATCGGGATGGTTGTACATCGAGGAACCTATTTACTACGGACCTTATACTAAGCCCCTTTATATCTCTCGATCACTAACTGTTGAAGCGGCGCCTTAACGCTATTTCTTCTTTATGGGCACCAGGGCTAGTCCTCTATAGATGATGTAGAGTAATTAAAGTACACCCTAGCTGCCGAAGGTGATTACTCTTCGGACATGCACATTTTGCGGAGATTTCAATAGCCCAATGCTTTGTCTCCTGTTTAATTAAATCCCGCTCTTGAAAAACAGAGATCCATGCGCGACCTTGCGTCTTTAGATACAACGCGTTGCAAGATTCCGTCCGACAGCAGAAAGTTATTCATTTCCCATGGCTGCCATCGAGGGTGCATAATGCACCTTCTGCATTTTGCACTCCGAGCAGATACTACGCAGTGATCACTAAAGAACATGGGCCGAAACCAGCAACCAAAAACGGCGGGTAACGCGCCTAGTGAGACGTAAAGCCTATCAAGCTGAGCATTAGAACAATGAAAATGAGTAAAATGAATATTATCACCCTTATCTTGACCAACATCCACAAGACTTTATTCAAAGGCCAAATCAGAAATTAAAGGAACACTAGGCTAATAACAACTACTTAAAATTGCTCGGTCTTTATCCTTATAAACACAATTCAAATCTTCCGACAGTATAATTTTACGATCTGTACGCAAATGGTGAAATGAAAGGCGTAAAAAATCCCAGTTGCAAATAGCTGATGAACCTGATAGCTTAGAAGCGATTGTTTTATTTCTTCGTCGTGTCGCTAAGGGTTAACAGAAAGCGACACCGTTGAACTAATAATACCTATCCATACATCAAGTATGGTTTGCTTAACAGGACATATGATTGCATAAAACTAACAATTCATATGCATGAATCAAATATACATGTCAAAAAAACTTATTTTGATTTCATCTGAATATAGCGCGGATAAGAGTTTGAGACACTGACGTGGCACTGTTTCCGAAGAAAGCATGGTCGCTTAGGGAAAAAAAAACGTTCAACTGTTACGCGAAAGCTTATTTTCAAATCGTTTTCTGCATGCTTTAACAGTGCACATTTAATTGAAGTTTTGACGAAGAACCGCTGTGTGTTTCCTTTCATTTACAAGAATAATTAGCTTTTCCAAAAAGTTAAAAGACCCAGACATAGTCCCTGGAGAAAAACAATACTTCTAAAGGATCAAAACAGAGTCGATAAAAGTCTACAGAACGCGTGCTGACCATGTTTACAAGGTTTCCAACATCAGTACAATAGGCAATCCTGGCCGCGTTCACGACTTATCTGGAGTGGAACGCTCGACAACGAAGTCTTGGACACCACCTTATATAACGAAAGAAGACCACAATAGGTTCCACCGCAAAACGCGAATTTCCGTCTCTGGAGTCTAGATTTTCAATCAAGGAAGAGGCAAGGGGACCGAAGGACATTTCCCAAGCATTTCACCACAGAAGAGCCGAATAACTTGAAGGGGTAAATCTTGTGCCCATTGCAGAACCGATGGCTACATGGCAGCACCGTGGATCGAACCTAGCACCTCTCAAGTAGGAGGCGAGTTCTTTACTTCAAAGCCATCGCTACAATTTGATCAAGCCCAGCCAAGCAAGGTTCATATCATAGGAAAAGGTGAAAGGGACATGTCCAGCATCTCTGGCCGTTGGGCAACTACCGCTATCTTTTGACCACCGGTAACGAACACTGCGTAACTCGTGGGAGCCTTTTAAACCTTGATAGAGTCCGGATACATTCCCTACGAACATGAGGAGTTTCATGACCGAAAGATGCCCTTCAGGGCTAAATCTGGATCATAATATTCTTCGCGTGCTTCAACTGCTTTTGACGGCCATAGGAAATCAACGAGATGGCCCGAACACTCGAACTCCACGTGGTAGATATTTCTGCTCAGTGATACAAAGCCCGTGGGGCCAGCAGTAAAAAATAGAGGTGCTGATCCAGGCGGCTCTGGTTTGTGCGTGTCCTCCATGTGACCTTCGCGATGGAGCGCGGCGTTGCTCGGCGCGTCGCGCTTAATCGCTGTGGCCACGGTTTGTGTGTCGCGTTAGGCATGGATGGCCGTACATTACCACGGCTTGCTCGAGTTTTCTTCGTATAGAAAAAAAAGACGAAAGCCAATGCATCTTCCTCAGCAAAATTTCTCCTTTGCAAACGGGCGGCCGCCACGTACCCTTTGCATTTTGTTTCAAAATCCGCCTCGCATGGACGGCACTATAATCCGCTGGAAAAGATTTACGCCCTTATTTTATATTGCCGCATATATATTGTGCAACTGGTGTGGCCCCTCGTGGGAAGACGAATTTACAGAAGTGCGCTGCTGTTTGGAAGATGCCGAACGGACTGTTGCTGTTTCCACCTAACATGTGGTGGAGGTGCTGGGGTTTTCTATGTCCTTTGTCCCTGAAGGAATTGACCAGTGTAGTTAAGGCATTACCGCGCCCACAAGCCTTTGAACAAGCCAGGCCTTCCACCCGAATCGGCTGCGCACATTAGTCCCCCCGCTGACAGATTGCCCGTCACAACACCCATTAAAACTGCCATCCCACCGCATGCCTCTGGCTCCTGTTTCGTCATCTACTCGCCAAGCGTTCCAAAATCCTTCCATGGTGACTTATTTGAAGACGTTCAAGACTGGCTCGACCACTACAATCCCGTCACGGTCTACAACGAGTGGAACGACCACCGTAAGTTGTGGAACGTCTACGTTGATTTTGAAGACTCTACCAAAATGTGGTTTGAGAATCAAGAGTCGACCCTCACGACTTGGCAGGAGATTCGTAGTCACCTTCTGCTTGACTATGAAGCCCTAAACGGAAGGAAAGGGCTGAACTAGCTCTCCAGTGTCGAATCCCGAGGGCAACTGAAAGCGTGCACGATGATGTTCCTTGAAAACATGACCAGACTTTTTCAGCGTGGTGAGCCGAACATGGCCGAATAAAAAAAGGTGCGTTTTTTACTGCACGGTGTAAACGAGCAGCTGATTGCTGGTCTAGCTCGTAGCCTCCTGACAATCGGGGACGAATTTGTCCGCGAAGCTACCACCATGGAACGGGCACTGCAGCAACGCGTCGTCCGGTATGACCGCACGCTCCAACTTTCAGCCGTCAATATCCCTAGCATGCCACAAGGTAACAACCAACGATCATTCACTCCGGGAGCTTGTGCTCCAGATTTTTCGGGAGGAATTGCAACACCTCCGCATTGAGCGCCTCCCGCCTCCATTTCGAACATCATACGCGACGAGGCACAACAAGCAATGCTGCCCCTCGTAGAACTACCTGCTTATCCTTCGGTTCTCTCGTATGCTGATATTCTACGGTAACCGCCGCCTACAACAACCCACCTTGCTCCAGAGCCCGAGCCACCCCAGAAGCGATTCTCGTCTTCTGCACCCTGCGACCAGTCCTGGGAACCTACACGGAAGGCGGCCGTTTGGCAGACCTCTAAAAGTCGCCACCCCCATTGTTATCATTGCGGAGAGCGAGGTCATTTATATCGATACTGCTCTTACCGCCAGATGGGCCTGCAGCACTTCATGCCTGATGCACCACTTCCTCGTTATGGTGAACGACATAAAAAATTGAAGTGTACCTCACCGGCCGTCTCTCTCTTAGTCCACGTAGCCGAGAGTTCCGGTCGCCTTCTCCTCGCAGTTTTTCATCGAGCCGTCCTGTGTCCTCCGAGCTTGCCAGACGCAGGAGCGGCCGCTGTTCAGAGAACTACCGAACATCCTCCATCGTCGACTTGTACAATACCGCTGTCCACGTTCATCGACGATACTGAAATCGTTTCCGCCGACATGAAAGTGCATGCTTACGGCCATGCAGTGAGTGCTATCCTGGACACAGGTGCTCATTATTCAGTTATGAAATGGGCACTGGCCATTGAACTAAACAAATGATGACGTCGTGGCACGGGCCACAGATTAGTAGGGCAGATAGTCATTCGGTCACGACTCTTGGAAGATGCACAGCTCGAATTGGAATAGACGCGGCTACGTTTCCGGCATGCTTTTTTATTTTCGAAGAGTTCTCCAGGCAACTTATTCTAGGGATTGACTTTTTTGGAGAATATGGAGCAGTTATAAATCTCCGCGAGCTTCTAGTTCCTTTTTCTATTGCTCGATCGCTTCCGACCGAAGATGAAGAGCGATCCGTTATGGCAGTGCGCATCCACTGTGATGATATTCGCTCAGCTCCACGAGCCAGCAAGTTTGTAACAATTGGCTGCGACGGCAAACATACCGCTCAGGGAATCGCGAAAGGAAACCTGTCCCTGCTCCTTTGCAGGAAAATCTGTGTCGCTCGTGTTGTAACTCTTTGTTCTGGGACTACCCACCTGCTTGTTAAAAACGTAAGTTCGTAACATCATACACTGCCTGCAAACAGTGCGATCGCTTATTTCGAAGTCTTCCAGACTCGCAACCAGCGCCACTGCATCTGTGACATTTCAGCAGACGTTGCACATCAGCCGTCTCCTCTCGCTGGCAAGCTCCTTATTAACGCCAAGTTGTCGGCATATAAGTCGAGCCTTCTGGACCTTCTGCATTCCTTCGCAGACTGTTTCGCTCTCTCGTCAAAATTAGGCCAGACGCCACTTGCGATACAGAGAATGAATACCAAAGATACCGAACGACCACTAAGCAGCACCCCTAATGAGTGTCTTCAACGAATCGAGGTGCGATTCGCCATCAGGTTGTGTATAAGAAATACATTTACCCCCTTCCCCGAAACGATGATTCTTTGGATCGCCTCGGACCCATCCAGGCTCGAGTCACTGAGTGGGCCGAACAGATCGCCGACAGGACGCAACTGGCGGCCATCTGGCGCGTTCAACTATCAAACTGAACCCTCACCTCTAAAAGGAGATGACAATAAAAGTTTTCCCATAAAATCCATCCATTGGATCGCCATCGCCATACATGTTATTTTTCGTCTATGGATTTGAGACGCGGTTACAGGCCAATTGAGGTCGACGAGCGCGATCGTGAAAAAAACCGCACTTATAACACAGATGGCTTATATGAATTTAAGCTGCTCCGTTTCAGCCTCTGGTCAGCACCGGTCACTTTCCAAAGAATGGTGGAGACTAACAAGGCCTCCGGTCTCAAGGGGCTAACATGCCTCGTTTGCTTAGATGATGTTAGTTGTTGTTTTCTGAGACGTTTTCGGAGCATCTGAACCTCCCTCATGCCGTATTCACTGCCATCCGTTCTGCTGGCTTGTCTCTTAAACCGGAGAAGTGCCACTTTGCTTTCGACGAGCTCAAATTTCTAGGCCACCTTGTCAGCTACGATAGCATTAGTCCTGAACCTGAAAGGCGACCGCGGTGGCGGCGTTTTCGACACCACCCTACAAGCGCTCCGTTCGCTAGGTTTTGGGCCTGTGTAGATACTAGCGGTGTTTTGTCGCCAATTTTTCTAGAATAGCGGAGTAAGGATGCCGTTCCTTTTGTCTAGGGCCACGAACAACAAGCTGCATTCGCCGACCTTCAAAAAGAGTTGCCAGTCGTCACCGATATTTTGCCACTTCGACGAGAACGTCGCCACGGGAGTCCACACAGATGCGAGCAATGTTTGACTTGATGTCCTACTGGTACAGTGGCAGGACGGCAATGAGCACGTCATCGCCTATTCCAGAAGTGCACTCTCTCGTTCCGAAAAGAACTATTCGACAACGGAAAAAGAATGTCTCGCGGTGGTGTGGGCGCTCTTTAAATCCAGACCGTACCTGTACGGACAACCGTTCAGGCTTGTCAGCGACCATTATTCCCTGTGCTGGTTGACGAACCTCAATAACCCTTCTGGAAGCTTTGCCCTGTGAAGTTTGCGGCTCCTAGAGTTCGACGTTAATGTGGTATTCAAGTCTGGCCAAAAGCTCACCGGCGCAGACTGTCTCTCGAGCGCACCATCGCCACTCGACATGGCTGACGCTAATCTGGACGACGAGACCTTCCTTGGAGTAATCACAACGTGAACCCTTGCTCAAAGGCAGCGTGAAGTACCGCCTATCACCCCCAGGCGAACGGTTAAACAAAACCCTCACCGACATGATCTCCATGTACGTAGACGTCGACCACAAAAACTGGTAGGCTATTTTTCTTGACGTGAAGATTGCATATAACACCGCAGTGCAAGAAACTACCTTCTGCACGCCTGTCCGCCTTCTTCATGGACGGGAAGTGACTACAACATAAGATGCCATGTTCTTCCCGGATGGTTCACCCGCCTCTGTGTCCGATGCTGAAGACTCCGTCCAGCTCGCCGAAGAAGCCCGCCGACTGGCAAGGCTTCGCATTCGTCAGGCACAAAGTTATGATGCCCAGCGATACAACCTCCGTCAACCGGAAGTCGAATATCATCGCGGTGACCAGGTCTGGGTATGGTTCTCCATCCAACAGAGAGTTCGTTCCGAAAAACCATTGCGGTTGTTTGGCCCCTCGTAGTAGAGAGAAGACTGAGAAGCGTAGCTAGATGTAAAGCACCATGGAGAGATTTTTATTATTACTTGCATGTGCGTGCACCCTCAATAAAACTTTATTTCGTCACAACGCTTCTGGTGAATATATATTGAAATGAAGCCATTTAAGTAACTGATTGCAGTACCTGTTTACTATTAGTGTACTAGCTCTAGTTGAGCGCGCTGATAACAGATGGCAAATATTTTAAGGCGCTGGTATGTAATCGCACAAACGCGCACGCGACGGCGTCTGTCGCGCTGATGCAAAGAGAAAGGGCGTACATATTCTTTATTATCTGCATTGGAACGTGCCTTCCTCTTGATTCCGCAGAGTGGAAAGCCGAGTTAGAGTGTACTATATAGAAGGTACAATCAGCACATTTGATACTCGCGGACAACTATCTATGGCTCTTCAGCGAAGTCTAAGCAGTAAATGGAAGGCGACGAGCTTTTGTCCTCTTCCAGTGGAGTGTAGACTACGTCAGTCTTTGCGACTCCGTACACACATCTCCATCCTACCGCACCTATTCTCCGAACAACACACATACACCACGCGATGCGCCCAATGCCTATCTCCGTATTTTTCGAACCTAGCCTTAGCTCCGGAGCCACAGAAAGAGTGAACACAATGGACCAAAGTGTCCTGCGCGGTGCTTGTGTCGTTAGCGAATGCTGTGATGCTGCCTTGGTTGCCCGTGTAGAAGAATATTGGTCCACCCCGGTGGCTCCAGTACTGATCCGAGTAGACATCCCGCAACTAAAACGTGTTATTGTTCGCGTAGCCGAAGTGGTCAACCTGAAAAAATAACCGCAAGAGCTAGAGTTTCTCCAATTGCACTGCAATATCGAGTATGATCAAATCATCCAATCCATTTTGAAGCAATCCGCTTACGACGACATCATTGCAGGTGCTCAAAACAAAATTCGCTGACCGTGGCCGGAACAAAAAAATTTAGAGCGGTGCCCTTCTTTCACCCTGGTGCTCCCCGATTGATAGCCGGCATTCTGTAGCGGCACTTCGCATGTTCTTCGAAAGGAGCACAATTGTGTTCTTTTTTCGAGCTATTGCCACTTTTTTTTTTCATAACTGCTGACACTGCAGGGCTGCCGCTGACGTTTCTATATTTGAACTTTGGTTTCCTTTCGCCGCATTTCACAGCCGTGGTCTCTCTTGACGACGTAGGAAGAAAATTCCCACTTTGCACGTAATGGTAGCTGGGGTATAGGGCTTTTATACAGGTACTTTAGGAGTGGCTGTTCCTTGAGAATGTGTATTCGATAGAGAAAAAGCTAAACAGGGACAAATTTGAGCCCGCAAAGCAAATATCTCTATTCTCGGTATGGCAGCTACAAAAAGTGGCAGTCACCACGTAAGCTGTTTCTCTTACCAGATCACTGTCTTAAATTAATCTTGCTCACTTTTAATCTGGGAATAGAGGAGTCGATGCCGCTAAAGAAGACCATGTCACAAATCATACAGGTGATGTATGGTAAGTATGGCAAGCTCAGAGAGGTCTCGCGATCTCAAGAAACTTACAAAGAAATCTACTAAAGTGAAAATTTGGATGTGGGTGTTATAAGCACGGACAATGTGAATAATGTTACGGGTGAAAATAGGAGAATAGCAACAGTCAATTCGGCAGCTTCCGAACACCAGCTCACTTCTGCCTCTTCGTCTTCCCAAGAGGGGCCACAGCAGTTCCGCAATACATGTGGCATTATCCCCCCGCGTCAAAAGAATTGTCCCGATTCTAAAAAAAATAGAAAAGAAAAAAATCAAAGGTGAAGGAGGAACGGTCAATGTCTAGACAGCAGAAGAATGGCACGCACAAACACTGCATTTAACGGGAGTGGCACGGTTTCAGTCGGCTGACATCCGCAATATGTCAGTCTGAGGAGCCCGATGCGGCGAGCGGACAGTCCCTTCAGGAATAACTTCCTAATTAACGGCACTTTCACGGCGAGCGGCAAGTTTGTTCCGCAGTTGAGTCTTGTGGATTTGGTTCTGGAAGCGCTGAATCTAGTAGGCCGGTCGTTTCAGGTTGCCGCTCACTGCTGTTCGGCGGATAGGACTTCATTTATTTGCCTATTGAGAGCTCATGACTGTGTTCACTAGTAGTGTCCACAACACCCATGACATCCATAATGTGTACGGACGCCACGTCATCCACAAGCGTTCTTTGGTCCTGAAAGAACCTGACAGCATGGTTCAGTACGTAGCCCTCCACTGCATACCCAAAACGTCGGAACTGGATACAGCGAGGCGTGTGGCACTGGCGACGAATGTAACGAATTCGGCTGCACCGAAGACACAGCGGGGGGCCTTCCTGGCATTACAACTAACACCTGTACTCCGAAAACATTAAGTGTACGGATTGCACTCGCGGACACCCCGTCCTTCTGTTCGCGAACTAGACATCGTTCCATGATGGCGAGCAAAACATAGTTCCATGTTCTAGAGCAAAACCATTTCTTGTCCGCCAACTTGGAGCGAGAAGGAACGCTTTCTTGTTCGCAAACATGTTCCAAGTTCGCAAACAAGAAATCATGAAGGACTTTTTCAAATGCCTTGATAAGGCCAGTCTGAATTACAGCTACCTGTCGAACCCCATCTGATACGGTCTCCGATATCGAGCATGCAATATAAACATGGGTTTGAATGCCACGAACGTCGTGCCAACTGTTTGTGATTACTAGCTGCATGCGGGCACAAAGAACATAAGCAAGAAGCTCGTAATCTACATTGGAGATGGAAATCGGACGGTACCCTTAAGCTGACTTTAACCGGTAAGTGCTTGCGCTTTTTCGTATTAATATAGTGTGCTCAGAATAGAAAGTGTGAGGCAGAAAGCAGACATCGTAAGGTGGCCGAAAAATTTCCAACAAAACAGCTGCAAGACAAGGCGAAAATGTTTTATAGACCTCGCTATTAATACATTCCGCACCAACAAATTGACGAACCTGCAGTTCAAAAATAGCAGATTTAATGTCAAAAGTGGTAGGTCCCTCCATTATAGCACGCTACTTATTGTCAAGGTTAGGAAAAGCTTCGTCCAAGCAGCTGTAATATAATCTCGCATTTTGGCCCCAACAACTGACAAAGAGCTTCCGATATCGTCAAAGAGTCTTAGAATTCCAGGTGCATCCCTGTAGGTGCAACCGCCATATTGAATTTACAATATTTACATCGCAAGCGCAGTCTGCCTTTCGTCGCTCAGAGCCCATCGGGATGGTTGTACATCGAGGAACCTATTTACTACGGACCTTATACTAAGCCCCTTTATATCTCTCGATCACTAACTGTTGAAGCGGCGCCTTAACGCTATTTCTTCTTTATGGGCACCAGGGCTAGTCCTCTATAGATGATGTAGAGTAATTAAAGTACACCCTAGCTGCCGAAGGTGATTACTCTTCGGACATGCACATTTTGCGGAGATTTCAATAGCCCAATGCTTTGTCTCCTGTTTAATTAAATCCCGCTCTTGAAAAACAGAGATCCATGCGCGACCTTGCGTCTTTAGATACAACGCGTTGCAAGATTCCGTCCGACAGCAGAAAGTTACTGATTTCCCATGGCTGCCATCGAGGGTGCATAATGCACCTTCTGCATTTTGCAGTCCGAGCAGACACTACGCAGTGATCACTGAAGAACACGGGCCGCAACCAGCAACCAAAAACGGCGGCTAACGCGTCTAGTGAGACGTAAAGCCTATCAAGCTGAGCACTAGAACAATGAAAATTAGTAAAATGAATACTATCACTCTTATCTTGACCAACATCCACAAGACTTTATTCAAAGGCCAAATCAGCAATTAAGGGAACAGGGTAGGTCCTATTCTTGCCATGCATTTTAGGCTATGTTCGTGACCCTTTTTCTCATGATCTGCTGGGGTTACGGTAGCATTGTAATCAGCAATGTTAGGTAGTGTTACTGAACTAGGATAATTTCTTTTGAAAGGTTAGTTTTTTTGTTATCGTTTTTTTTACTGGACCCACCAAATTTTAGAGCCATAATCTGCAGTAAATAGCCTGTAAACAAAAATTGTCTGCAATAATATTTATAATCCTAGTTCAGTAAACTATCTGTAATGTTTGCTCAATGTCTGGGAAATTTTATCTCCCCCGCGCCTGTAGGTTCTTAAAAAAAGGGTCAAATGCA
Organism: Amblyomma maculatum; assembly: GCF_055883805.1. Lineage (NCBI taxonomy): Eukaryota > Metazoa > Arthropoda > Arachnida > Ixodida > Ixodidae > Amblyomma > Amblyomma maculatum. The sequence goes on from NC_139344.1 coordinate 186,592,355, forward strand.
GCAAAATTTGGTGTTTTGAGATAATTGGCTTCGAAGTGGAAGAAAGAGCTTTATTGCAATATAGGACTATAGAAACAAATTCTCAAGCATTTTTTCAATAGCCACCAGCCTGGTAGTCCCCTCCAACACTTATTTTCTACGCTAGCTGCCTTGTTTTCCGGGCCTCCTTAGTGACCAGTCGTGTAGCCCTCTCTGCAAAGTACAGTCGCCGCCGGTCAGCTTCGCGCAACCATTGGACTGTAAACCGTCCTGGAGAAACTCTGAATGACCTCAGAATCTCGGCTCGAGCAATGCTGCCATCATTGAAAGTTAGCACAGCATCCATTGTCGCTATTTTCAGCGTCTTGAGACTAAGAAAGACAATTTTCGGAGCACGCTCCCATACAATGTTGTTGAACGCCTCATTCGCGTTCTGTATTTTTCCATGGAGACATTTCCGGAGAAGCTCAGGCTTTGAGAGCTGCTGAAACACCGGCTTCACTGCTTCAAGGACCGCTGCAGACGCGCAGACGCAGACGCGCACGTGGTGCAGACGCAGACGTGGTGGTGGTGGTGGTGAAAACATTTATTATTATAATACATATAGGTATGTACACTAGGTGGGATGCCTAGACAGGCACTCCATTGGCGTTTGCCGCAGCCCGGGCGCGCTGCGTTAAGACCTTTTGGGCCTCTAGGGTGCAGCAGCCGGACAGGGTCGCCTCCCAGTTCTCTCGGGTGGGGTTGGGGACAGGGGGCAAAGATGGGGTTTTTTGGCAGGCCCACACCAAGTGGTAGATGTCAGACACCTCCCCACAGTGCGAGCACAGCCCGTCGAATTGCGGATCAAAATGTTTTAGTATAGCCGGGCACAACATTGTATTGGTGAGCAGGCGCAGGAGCACCCGCTCGTTAGCCTTCCCCAGCCCTTTGCACGGGGTGGGAAGAGTTTGGTGCGTAGATCTGTAATATTCACATATTTCTTTAAATTTGTACAGTGGGCTGAAATCAAAATCCCGGTCCGCGTCGGGTCCCGTGGGAAATGCCCGGAGAGAAAGCGAGCGGGCGGCGGCGTCGGCTGCCTCATTCCCTTGGAGACCTTGGTGACCTGGAGCCCAAACGAGAGATCGGTACGCGGGATCCGAATCTCGACTGCAATTTTTGTATATGCGGTAAGCTAGAGGAGCAGTCCACCCTTGCTGGACGTTCCGACAAGCCCCTCGCGAGTCGGTTATGATGTATTTGGAGGAGGAGTCAGAGGCTGCGAGGGCGATGGACCTCTTCTGCGTGTGTTGGTGACTGGGCCTTGAACGTAAGGCCATCTACTGTTTTGCCTTTGTGGATGACCGCGGCTGTGTACCAACCCCTAGGGTTTGGGCCGGAGACATCCACATAGAAAACTCCTGGTTTGCTTCCATAATGGCGGTCCAAGGCTTCCGCCCGCGCCAGGCGCCGACCATTATGGTCCTCTTTGGACATGTTGGCGGGGAGAGGCCGCACATGGAGGGCGCGTCTCCATTTTTCGGGAATGCGACATCTCTCCTCTGTGAGTTGGGTGTGTTGGATGTGAAGTCGGGCAAGAAGACGGCGACCCGACTCTGTCTTTGTTAGACGCGTGTACTGATTGGTGAGGTGGGCCTCCCGAAGCTCCTTGAAAGTATTCACCACACCCAGCGCCATGAGACGGCTGGTAGAGGTGGAGGCCGGAAGGTCCAGTGCTCGTTTCATGATTTTACGGAGGATAACTTCGAGAGTATCCTCCTCCTGTTTCCGCAGGTGGAGGTAGGGAGTCGAATACAAGATTCGACTGGTCACGAATGCGTTCGCCAGCCGCAAGGCGTCCTTGCATCGTAACCCACCGCGCTTGTTGGAAACCCGGCGAACCATGCGGCCCACCTGGTCCGCCACCTGCCGGAGCTTGGCGAGTATTGTGTCGCATCGTCTCTGGTTGTGTATAAAGAGCCCAAGAACTCTGATTTCCTTAGATTCTTGAATGGGACCGCTTTGCAAGGTGAGATTGATTTGAGTCGAACATGAGCGCGAGGGGCGCAGATGTACGAATTCAGATTTCTGCGGTGAGCATTGGAGACCACAGCCGCGGGCATAGCGGTCCACTATGCTAGCAGCCGTTTGCAGGCTTGTCTCCATGTCCCCCAGACGCCCTTGCGTGGTCCATAGGGTGATGTCGTCGGCGTACAGCGCGTGCCGCACACCTTCGACCGCACCCAACAGAGCAGGCAATCGCATCATTGCAACGTTGAATAGCAGAGGGGACAGCACTGCGCCTTGCGGAGTGCCCCTCGTGCCGAGCAAAAAAGGTCCGTGTTCTTGATCCTGTATTCGGATATAAGACAGTCTGTCTGTGAGAAATTGTTTGATGTAGTTGAAAGTGTTCGTGCCGCAGTGCGTTTGACTCAAGTGCGTGAGTATGACCTCGTATGTTACATTGTCGAATGCCCCTTTGAGATCCTGGGCGAGGACGATTTTGTCGTTTCTTGTGCATGTGATGGGGTTCAGTATTTCGCGGTCGAGTTGAAGCAGGACATCCTGTGCGGATCTGTGTGGGTGAAATCCGAACATGGTGTCCGCGAAAGTGTTGTGTTGTTCAAGGTATTCAGACAGCCGATCCCGCACCATCGTCTCCATCAATTTGCCCACACACGAGGTGAGAGAGATGGGTCGGAGGTTGTCCGTGTCGACTGGTTTCCCAGCTTTGGGAATAAAGGTGACGAGAGCCGTCTTCCATTCAATGGGAAGGGGCGTTTCCCCTGTCCAGATTGCATTGATATAGTCAAGAAGGCACTGGTGCGCCGTGTCAGGGAGGTTCGCCAGAAGTTTAACGGTGACCTTGTCCCTGCCTGGCGCAGTGCCCTTCTTCATTTTGGCCAGACTGGCCCGCAGATCGTGGAGCCGGAATGGGTTATCCAAATCCGAGTTTTCCCTGCCTGCATAGGAATAGGCCGATCCGCGGGGGTCCTGAATTGTGCACAGGTAGCGATCGCGTAGCGCCACTGCCAGCTGCATTGTGTTTCCTTGGAATGAGTGCATGGCTTTGTGTAGGTGTTTTTGCGTTTCCGTGCGTGTCTGTGTTGGATTGATGAGGGCTCGGAAGAGCCGCCACGTGTTGCGGCTCGACATTTGCCTCGCCGCCGTGTTGCAACGGTCCACCCAGTTAGAGTCAGCGAGTTGGGCCGCGTACTCTGCTGCCTGCCTGGTGAGATCCGCAATGCGAGCTTTCAGCTTCTTGTTGTGTTTCTGACGCTTCCAGCGGCGCGTGAGGCCACGGCGTGCTTCCCAGAGATGCAGGAGGTGGTTGTCCACGTCCGTAACTACCTCTGTGAGCTGTATTTGTTTCTCATGGGAGTGAAGGTGCGTCATGACTGACTGGGACCAGGTCGTGTAGCCCTGCTCTATGATGTTCGTGTTAGTTTCTGTTGGGAAATTTTGGCGAAAGGTAGTCCAATCGGGGATGCGGGCTTTCGTTGTGGGGCGCTTCAGGGGGCGTGTGTAAACGGTTGTGTTGAGGATACAGTGGTCGCTACCGAGGGTCTCCTCGGTGTTGATCCAGTCTGCGTGTCTTATGTTGCGAGTGAAGGTGAGGTCCGGGCATGTGTCTCGGGTCACCGAGTTGCCTACGCGGGTGGGAAATGCTGGGTCGGTGTGGAGGGTGAGGCCCAATGTGGACGCCATTTCTGCCAGCATGCGTCCACGCACTTCCTCCTTACGATAGCCCCATAGCTGGCTAGGGGTGTTGAAGTCACCCACAATCAGCAGGGGATCACGACCCGCCTCTTTAAGCGCACGGCTAAAGAGGCCCGCGAAGGTCACTCGCTTTATTTTCGGGGAGCAGTATACGTTAAGCACGTGCAGGGCAGGATCCGATCGCCTAAGAGGGAGGATCCTCACCATCATGTATGAATAGGGTATGTGGAAATCGAGGTTAATTTCGGTGGCTGTGTATGATTTGTGCACGAGGAGACACGACAAAGGGTCATGCTGGAACGTCGCGTAATTAGTCAACTTGGCTGCCGCTCCTGGCTCTTGGAGGGCGACCACGGCGGGCAAAGCCTCGAATGTTTCGAGGTAGAGACGCAAATTCGCGCGTTTCTGCCTAGCCTTAAAGCCTCTACAGTTCCACTGCGTTACGGTTATGGAATTGTGAGCTTTGGGAGGGGAGGAACGCGTGTTAAGCCGTCCTGCCATGATTAGGAACGGAAATGATAGATGGGGGGTTATGAGACTCCGACCCAGAGCCATCACCGGGTGGGGGTGCGGGTTTGGAGTCCTCTGATTTCGCATCTGTGGGACTGACGACAATTTTCTTGTGCCTGTTGAAGGCTTGGATCCCTTCGAGCCGATGGCTCGTTCGGGTGGTTGATTTCATGCAGCGGGTGATGGCTGTAGGGACCGATGCCTTACATTTGGTCTCCAAGCAGCCCATGGCCGCTTCTACCATTTTCTGGAAATGGGAGGTAAGGCGCGCCTCCATCGCGGCCATTGCCGACGCGAACGCGGGCGGCAATTCGGGCTCACTCTCCGTTGCGTCGGGACTCGAGACACCCGTCACAGCGGACAGTTTTTCCTCTAAATTTTGAATTTTGGCGAGCAGTTGCCCGATCTGCGCTTTAAGCTGCTCATTTTGCCTGCGGCTTTCGACATCAACGCCGTGTATCGAGGAAGGGGAAGCGAGTGAGGATGAGGGAACGCAGGAGGCGGCCCGCGCCCAGCTGCTCACCTGAGTGTTTTGTTGCTGCGCCGGGGCCCGGTAAAGTCCCTTGATAATTTGAAAGTAGCGACACTCTCCTCCGCGCCGCGCTTTCCTCCTCGATTCTCCTCGCGCGGCGGCGGCGAGCGCTGCGCACGACACGCTTTTTCCCCCTGACGCCGGCCGGCCGGCCGCAGCAGTGAGTGAAGCGCGAGCTTTTGGGCCAGGTCTGCGCTCTAGGAGTGCACAAAATTTTTGAAAATTGCGAGAAAAGCATTGAGAATGCCGATAGTAAAGTTCATGAATTGATTGCTTTCTTCTTCAAACTGTTTGAATGGGGAATACTGATAAACAAAGCTTTCAGGCGAGTTCTGTGCTACAGACACTTTTTAAGTCTCATGATAAGGTTTTACTTTGTGCACTTAATCTAGTACTGCCTCTGACTTTGTGTCTGTTTTTTTAGAGCGTGAAATCTGTCACCGTGGTAAAACTTCAGAAAACGATCCAGGCTGGTGCTTTGAACTTCAAGATTAGAGAAGGTTAAAGCAGGACTTAGTCTATTTCGCTACTGTCAAGCTATCTCCCTAAGCATAGTATATGTCACGTGATCAACCATGAGATTGGATTATTGGTTAATTGTACATGTATTTCAATCAATTACTGGGCCAAATTAATTGATATTTAGTAAATTGCAATTAAAATCTAAATTTTAGCTGCAACACCGAACCGTATACCGTTGGAAAGCTTAGGCCAAGTGTAATGGCACTGTGCTAGTTAGCGATGCGCGATAATCTACGTTTATTAGTTAATTTTGTATAAAATCAAATTTTGAGCTGTTCCTTGCTGCTTCGAGGCAAGGAACAGGTTTGCCACGGCAGTCTTGATATGATGCTGATGGAGGAATTAAATAATTTTATGAGTACGTGGCCCCTCACTGACTTCGCGTGTGGTTAAAAGACAGCAGGGTACATTGGGAGAAGTGGTGGGCCCTATTGCCGATACACTGAAGTTCTGGGGCAAGCATGCTGTGGTCTTATGCGCTGTGTAAAAGAGCTTGATTTCATTGAACGCAACAATCAAATAAAAAAATTACAAGGTGCACATAGGTCTTCAACGTGCGGAAATGAGAAAGCATATAACTGCCAATTCATTAACTATCGCTATCCTATCTATCACTATATCTACTAATGCTAGAGACCTATCGTAACTGTCACTATCAGCAACGAACACTATCACCTCACTATCCGGGCCTATTACTATAATTTACTATTATTATCCGTAACAGTCACCATCATTACCTATCACTATTCATAACCATCACTATTTAATCTGATGCAGTCCCATGACCCATTGATATACTTCAATTTTCATTCACTTACGTTGTCAGTCATATCTCTATTATCTCATAATATCTGACGAGACAACTATACATTGACTTTTAATTCTTATACTATCTTGTTTTCTCATAAATGGAGGTGGGAAAAGAGCAAGCCACAGAAATAACTGACTACTATCAGCGCGAGGTTCATGTCTCTGTCGAGGAGGCTTCCTTTACTTCAGGAGAGGTCGGTGAGAGGAAATTGATGGAACTGCGTTCGGTCTGTTTTTTTTTTTTTTTTTTCGAGTTCGTGTAATATTGGCGGCTCAAACTGGTCTTCAGTGAAATGTAGCTAGAACATAGAGCGATGAGATAATTACTCAGGCTAGGTGAAAAAAAAATCTTGCATACAATTGAAATGAGTAATATGTTACAGTGTTAAGAATTGTTGCTCGCAAAATGTTCCCCTATTTTTACATAATAACTATAATCATTATTGATTGTTTAAGTTTCGTAAATACAGAAAATTGATGCAATGATTCCGGCTGATTTGACATCGATGGGATAACTTTTCTCGCAATAAATCAATACGCGGAATCGCGCTTTTAGAGCTCCAGCTTTCAAGGCGAAGGTAACATGCCAACGCCTAGTAGTCATGGTCAAAGTGAAGCGTGTGTGATCATATGAACACCTCCTGCACATTGGCCGTATCCCTAATAAAACGAACGCATATTTTTTAACCCACGCGTGCGTCGAAGCATGGCAAGACACAATCAAGAATTGAAAAAAAAAATGCCATACAACCTATCTAGTGCAGATTACCCGCAATACCTCGGGTTTACTTGCCAAAGAGTTTTTCAGGGCCAGCATTCATTGCTCCCGAGTAACCGACGCACCCTACAAGTAAACGCTGGAAAGGCTAGCTCCTCTACAAGCCCGAATTTTGATTTTTAGTGAAGGAGGCCAGGGATCCTAGCATAATCGCGACAAATGCAATCGAGAGACTATAATTTTCCAGTTATTTCTGACAGCAAAAAGCAGATTATAGCGCCCTATTTCTGACTGTACAGAAGTCGAAGCGTGTTAAATGATGGAGCCTTGGAGCCTCGCAGAATATTCAGCATGCTGCAGAGGACAACCTTATTTTTATAAAATGAACATGCTGCCGCCGCAAAAATATTGAGCAGCAAGCAGGAATAAAAAAAGCAGCGTCAGGTGACGCGTTATTACGGGGAGTGAGAAAGGCACTCGACGTAACACTATATCGACGTCGCAAACAACTCTGTTGTTTCTAGGAATAAACGTCTTTCGACTAATCTTGTGAATCCATTGACTCGTGCGCAAGCCGTCACGCTTGCCTTGAGATATCATGAATACCGCATAACCATCTTCAGGTCGCTTGCTGCAGTTGTACGCGCAACAGCACGGCATAGAGCTTGCACGCTGCAATAAAAGCACAGCGCGCAATATTCGCTCGCCGAGACTAGGAGAAAAATGGCGCGAAGGAAAAAGAAAACACAAGGAAAACGCCGGACGCGCGTCGGTTTCCAATGGCAACGGCAGGGAGACCAATCGTCGCTCAGGAAATCGGGCGGAGAGCCGGCCTTCAGCGAAGGGGCGCGCAAGGGGCGAGGAGGAGGCGAGGAGGTAGCGCGGCGGCGGCAAAGTTCAATCGTTGGCGTAACTTTCAAAGTATCAAGGGGTTTTAGGGCCCGGGATCCGGCAGCGCCATCTGGATTGAGGGCGGGGAAGTGCTTAGCATCGTCTCCGTTGGGGGGCGGTGGCGGCGTCTGCTTCTTTTTCTTGTTTTTCTTCTTCCTCTTCCCCTTCTTCCCAGTTGACGAGTGTAAGGGAGAGGAGGAGTCTGTGTTCACATCACTTTGGTGTGAGCCGGTGGTAGGATCGCACCGTGGCGCTCCGCCATTGGCTCTGCCGGTGGAGTGACCTTGCTTGCTTTCAGACGCTGGCGTCTCAGGTCCTTCAGGTTGTGAAGGTCTGGCTCCGGCAAGATGGAGTCGGCGAAATTTGGCCGTGCAATCTCTCGATGTGGTGGCCGCGGCGCCCACTCCTGGGTTGTGTTGCGGAGACTTGGCGTCATTGGAGATCGACTTATGCCGGTTTCCGTAGATGAGACGTTTTTTAAAGCACTTCTTTGGCTTTGTCATTGCATTACCGCTAAATAACCAGCACAAAGGTATAAACAAACTCGTATGTCCGCGAAATCATGCCGAAACACGAGCAAAATGCCGCGCATTGCGAGTAATCCAGCTGCGTCATGGGATTCGTTTGGCTAAGTGAAGTATGCTAGCTAGGGTTTCACTGTTGCCAGATGAGTTACTGCCATTCCGCTAAACGTGACAAAAAAATAGGCGCTGAAAAAAAATTTTTTTAGCTTAGGAAAGGCACAGATCCCGAGCATGTGTCAAAGGGGGTGTGACTGGATGCTACCTAGGTTTCGAAAAATGTTGATATTGAGGTAAATATTTCGCGTGCGCGCAAATGAAAGACTGGGGCTATGTTAAGGAAAGAATAGAGATTTCAAATTACACAAAAACAAAAAATCGTTTTTTTTCGGAAATTTTGCCTACCCTGTTCCCTTAAAGCAACACTAGTGTAATAACAACTACTTAAAATTGCTCGGTCTTTATCCCTATAAACACAATTAAAATCTTCCAACAGTATAATTTTACGATCTGTACGCAAATGGTGATATGAAAGGCACACAAAATCCCAGTTGCAAATAGCTGATGAACATAATAGCTTAGAAGCGATTGTTTTAATTCTCCGTCGTGTCGCTATGTGTTAACAGAAAGCGGCATCATTGAACTAATAATACCTATCCATACATCAAGTATGGTTTGCTTGCCAGGACATGACAGCATAAAACTAACAATTCATATGCATGCATCAACTATAAATGTCAAAAAACTTATTTTGATTTCATCGGAAAATAGCGCGGATAAGAGTTTGAGACACTGACGTGGCTCTGTTTCCGAAGAAAGCATGGTCGCTTAGGAAAAATACCGTTTAACTGTTACGCGAAAGCTTTATTTCAAATCGTTTTCTGCATGCTTTAACAGTGCGCATTTAATTGAAGTTTTGACGAAGAACCGCTGTGTGTTTCCTTTCATTGACAAGAATAATTAGCTTTTCCAAAAAGTTAAAAGACCCAGACATTGTCACTGGAGAAAAACAATACTTCTAAAGGATAAAAACAGAGTCTATAAAAGTCTACAGAACGCGTGCTGACCATTTTTACAAGGTTTCCCCCATTAGTACAATAGGCATCCCTGGCCGTGTTCTCGACTTATCTGGAGTGGAACGCTCGACAACGAATTCTTGGACACCACCTTATATAACGAAAGAAGACCACAATAGGTTCCACCGCAAAACGCGAATTTCCGTCTCTGGCGTCTAGATTTTCAATCAAGGAAGAGGCAAGGTGACCGAAGGACATTTCCCAAGCATTTCACCACAGAAGAGCCGAATAACTTGCCGGGGTAAATCTTGTGCCCATTGCAGAACCGATGGCTACATGGCAGCACCGTGGATCGAACCTAGCACCTCTCAAGTAGGAGGCGAGTTCTTTACTTCAAAGCCATCGCTACAATTTGATGAAGCCCAGCCAAGCAAGGTTCATATCATAGGAAAAGGTGAAAGGGACATGTCCAGCATCTCTGGCCGTTGGGCAACTAGCGCTATCTTTTGACCACCGGTAACGAACACTGCGTAACTCGTGGGAGCCTTTTAAACCTTTAATACTCAGAAAACTATAGAGTCCGGATAGATTCCCTACGAACATGGGAGTTTCATGACCGAAAGATGCCCTTCAGGGCTAAATCTTGATCATAATATTGTTCGCGTGTTTCAACTGCTTTTGACGGCCATAGGAAATCAACGAGATGGCACGAACACTCGAACTCCACGTGGTAGATATTTCTGCTCTGTGATAGAAAGCCCGTGGGGGCAGCAGTAAAAAATAGAGGTGCTGATCCAGGAGGCTGTGATTTGTGCGTGTCCTCCATGTGATCTTCGCTATGGAGCGCGGCGTTGCTCGGCGCGTCGCGCTTCATCGCGGTGGCCACGGTTTATGAGTCGCGTTAGGCATGGATGGCCATACATTACCACGGCTCTCTCGAGTTTTCTTCGTGTAGCAAAAAAGACGAAAGCCAATGCATCTTCCTCAGCAAAATTTCTCCTTTGCAAACGGGCGGCCGCCACGTACCCTTCGCATTTTGTTTCAAAATCCGCCTCGCATGGACGGCACTATAATCCGCTGGGAAAAGTTTAGGCCCTTATTTTATATTGCCGCATATATATTGTGGAACTGGTGTGGCCCCTCGTGGGAAGATGAATTTACAGAAGTGCGCTGCTGTTTGGAAGATGCCGAACGGACTGTTGCTGTTTCCACCTAACATCTGGTGGAGGTACTGGGGCAATATATGTCCTTTGTCTCTGAAGGAATTGACCAGCATAGTTAAGACATTACCGCACCCACAGGCCTTTGAGCAAGCCGCCGCCTGCAAGGTCTTCCACCCGAATCGGCTGCGCACATTAGTCCCCCCTCAGACAGAATGCCCGTCACAAAACCCATTCAAACTACTCTCCCACCGCATGCCACTGGCTCCGGTTTCGTCACATATTCGCCACGCGTTCCAAGACCCATTTGAAGACGTTCAAGACTGGCTCGACCACTACGATCCCGTCACGGTCTACAACGAGTGGAACGACCACCATAAGTTACGGAACATCTACTTTGATTTTGAGGACATTACCAAAACGTGGTTTGGGAATCAAGAGTCGACCCTCACGACTTGGCAGGAGATTCGTAGTCAGCTTCTGCGCGACTATGGAAGCCCTAAACGGAAGGAAAGGGCTGAACAAGCTCTCCAGTGTCGAATCCCGAGGGCAACTGAAAGCGTGGTGATGTTCGTTGAAGACATGACCCGACTTTTTCAGCGTGGTGAACCGAACATGGCCGAATAAAAAAAGCGCGTTTTTTACTGCACGGTGTAAACGAGCAGCTGATTGCTGGTCTAGCTCGTACCCTCCTGACAATCGGGGACGAATTTGTCCGCGAAGCTACCACCATGGAACGGGCACTGCAGCAACGCGCCGTCCGGTATGACCGCACGCTCCAACTTTCAGCCGTCAATATCCCTAGCATGCCACAAGGTAACAACCAACTATCATTCACTCCGGGAGCTTGTGCGCCATTTTGTTCGGGAGGAATTGCAACACCTCTACATTGAGCGCCTCCCGCCTCCATTTCGAACATCATACGCGACGAGGCACAACAAGCAATGCTGCCCCTCGTAGAACTACCTGCTAATCCTTCAGATCTCTCGTATGCTGATAATCTACGGTAACCGCCGCCTACAACAGCCCACCTTGCTCCAATGCCCGAGCCACCCCAGCAGCGATTCTCGTCTTCTGCACCCTGTGACCAATTCTGGGAACCTACACGGAAGGCGGCCGTTTGGCAGACCTCTGAAAGACGCCGCCCCATTGTTATCATTTCGGAGAGCGAGGTCACTTATATCGATACTGCTCTTACCGCCAGATGGGCCTGCAGGACTTAACGCCTGATGCACCTCGTCCTCGTTATGGTGAACGACCACAAAAAATTGAAGAGTACCTCACCGGCCGTCTCTCTTCTTAGTCCACGTAGCCTACAGTTCCGGTCGCTTTCTCCTCGCAGTTTTTCATCGAGCCGTCCTGTGTCCTCCGAGCCTGCCAGACGCAGGTCTCCCAGTCCGCGCCGGGGAAACTAGAAACGGCGACCTCCGGGGCTGTGGCCGCTGTTCAGCGAACTACCGAACATCCTCCATCGTCGACTTGTACAATACCGCTGTCCACGTTCATCGACGATACTGAAATTCTTTCCGCCGACATGCCAGTGCATGCTTACGGCCATGCAGCGAGTGCTATCCTGATTATTCACAGGCGCTGATTATTCAGTTATGAGGTTGGCACTGGCCATTGAACTAAACAAATGATGACGTCGTTGCACGGGCCACAGATTAGTAGCGCAGATAGTCATTCAGTCACGACGCTTGGAAGATGCACAGCTCGAATTGGAATACGCGCGGCTACGTTTCCAGCATGCTTTTTTATTTTCGAAGAGTGCTCCAGGCAACGTATTCTAGGGATTGACTTTCTTGGAGAATAGGGAGCAGTTATAAATCTCCGCGAGCTTCTATTTCCTTTTTGTACTGCTTGAGCGCTTCCGAGCGAAGATGAAGAGCGATCCGTTATGGCAGTGCGCATCCACTGTGATGGTATTCGCTCACCTCCTCGAGCCAGCAAGTTTGTAACAGTTGGCTGCGACGGGAAACATACCGCTAAGGGAATCGCGAAAGGAAACCTGTCCCTGCTCCTTGGCAGGAAAAATCTTTGTCGCTCGTGTTGTAACTCTGTTCTGGCACTACTCACCTCCTTGTTAAAAACTTAGGCTCGGAGCATCATACAGTGCCTGCAAACAGTGCGATTGCTTATTTCGAAGTCTTCCAGACTCGCAACCAGCGCCACTGCATCTGTGACATTTCAGCAGACGTTGCACAGCAGCCGTCTCCTCTCGCTGGCAAGCTTAACGCCAAGTTTTCGGCATATAAGACGAGCTTTCTCGACCTAATGCATTCCTTCGGAGACTGTTTCGCTCTCTCGTCAAAATTCGGCCAGACGCCACTTGCGATACAGAGAATTAATGCCAAAGGTACCGAACGACCACTAAGCAGCACCCCTATTGAGTGTCTTCAACGAAGCGAGGTGCGATTCGCCATCAGGTCGTGTATAAAAAATACACTTACCCCCTTCCCCGAAACGATGATTATTTGGATCGCCTCGTACCCATCCAGGCTCAAGTCACTGAGTGGGCCGAACAGATCGCCGACAGGACGCAACTGGCGGCCATCTGGCGCGTTCAACTATCAAACTGAACCCTCACCTCTAAAAGGAGATGAAAATAAAAGTTTTCCCATAAAATCCATCTATTGGATCGCCATCGCCATACATGTTATTTTTCGTCTATGGATTTCAGAAGCGGTTACAGGCTAATTGAGGTCGACGAGCGCGATGGTTAAAAAACCGCATTTATAACACCAGATGGCTTATATTAATTTAAGCTGCTCCGTTTCAGCCTCTGGTCAGCACCGGCCACTTTCCAAAGAATGGTGGAGACTAACAAGGCCTCCGGCCTTAAGGGGCTAACATGCCTCGTTTGCTTAGATGATGTAGATGTTTTTTTTTTTTTTTCTGAGACGTTTTCGGAGCATCTGAACCTCCCTCATGCCGTATTCACTGCCATCCGTTCTGCTGGCTTGTCTCCTAAACCGGAGAAGTGCCACTTTGCTTTCAACGAGCTCAAATTTCTAGGCCACCTCGTCAGCTACGATAGCATTAGCCCTGAACCTGAAAGGCGACCGCGGTGGCTGCGTTTTCGACACCACCCTACAAGCGCTCCGTGTGCCAGGTTTTGGGCCTGTGCGCATACTAGCGGCGTTTTGTCGCCAATTTTTCTAGACTAGCGGAGCAAGGATGCCGTTCCTTTTGTCACGAACAACACGAACAACAAGCTGCATTCGCCGACCTTCAAAAAGAGTTGCCAGTCGTCACCGATATTTTGCCACTTCGACGAGAACGTCGCCACGGGAGTCCACACAGATGCGAGCAATGTTTCACTTGACGTCGTACTGGTACAGTGGCAGGACGGCAATGAGCACGTCATCGCCTAATCCAGAAGTGCACTCTCTCGTTCCAAAAAGAACTATTCGACAACGGAAAAAGAATGTCTCGCGGTGGTGTGGGCGCTCTTTAAATCCAGACCGTACCTGTACGGACAACCGTTCAGGCTTGTCAGCGACCATCATTCCCTGTGCTGGTTGACGAACCTCAATAACCCTTCTGGAAGCTTTGCCCGGTGAAGTTTTGCGGCTCCTAGAGTTCGACGTTAATTTGGTATTCAAGTCTGGCAAAAAGCTCACCGGCGCAGACTGTCTCTCGAGCGCACCATTGCCACTCGACATGGCTGACGCTGATCTGGACGACGAGACCTTCCTTGGAGTAGTCACGACGTGAACCCTTGCTCAAAGGCAGCGTGAAGTACCGCCTATCACCCCCAGACGAACGGTTAAACAAAACACTCACCGACATGATCTCCATGTACGTAGACGTCGACCACAAAAACTGGTAGGCTATTTTTCTTGACGTGAAGTTTGCATATAACACTGCAGTGAAAGAAACTACCTGCTACACGCCTGTCCGCCTTCTTCTTGGACGGGAAGTGACTACAACGTTAGATGCGATGTTCTTCCCGGATGGTACACCCGCCTCCGTGTCTAACGCTGAAGAATCCGTCCAGCTCACCGAAAAAGCCCGCCGACTGGCAAGGGCTTCGCATTCGTCAGGCACAAAGTTATGATGCCCAGCGATACAACCTCTGTCCCCGGGAAGTCGAATATAATCACGGTGACCAGGTCTGGGTATGGTTCTCCATTCAACAGAGAGGTAGCTCCGAAAAACCATTGCTTCGGTTGTTTAGCCCCTATCATGTACTTTGCCGTGTTAGTGCCGTTAATTAGGAAGTTATTCCTGATGGGAGTGTCCGCTCGCCGTGTCGGGCTCCTCAGACTGACATATTGCGGATGTCAGATGACTGAAACCGTACCACTCCCGTTAAATGCAGTGTTTGTGCGTGCCATTCTTCTCCTGTCTTGACATTGACCGTTCCTCCTTCACCTTTCTTGTTTTTTGCTTGTATTCTTTTAGAATCCTGGCGATTCTTATTTTGACGAGGGGGGGGGGGGGGAGGTAATGCCACATGTATTGCGGAACTGGTCTCACCCCTCTTGGGATGACGAAGAGGCAGAAGTGCGCTGCTGTTCGGAAGCTGCCGAATTGACTGTTGCTGTTCTCCTATTTTCACCCGTAACATTATTCACATTGTCCGTGCTTATAACGCCCACATCCAAATTTTCATTTTAGTAGATTTGTTTGTAAGTTTCTAGAGATCGCGAGACCTCTCTGAGCTCGCCGTACTTATCATACATCACCTGTACGATTTGTGACATCGTCTTCTTCAGCGGCATCGACTCATCTATTCCCAGATTAAAAGTGAGCAAGATTAATTTAAGACAGTGATCTGGTAAGAGAAACAGCTTACGTGCTGATTGCCACTTTGTGTAGCTGTCATACCGAGCATAGAGATATTTGCTTTGAGGGCTCAAATTTGTCCCTGTTTAGCTTTTTCTCTATCAAATACACATTCGCAAGGAACAGCCACTCCTAAAGTACCTGTATAAAAGCCTTATACCCAAGCTACCATTACGTGTAAAGTGGGAATTTTCTGCCTACATCGCCATGAGAGACCATGGCGGTGAAATGCTGCGAAAGCAAACCACAGTTCAAATATAGAAAAGTCAGCGGCAGCCCTGCAGCGTCAGCAGTTATGAAACAACATGGCAATAGCTCGAACAAAGAACAAAATTGTGCTCCTTTCGAAGAACATGCGATGTGCCGCTACAGAATGCCAGCTATCAATCGGTGAGCACCAGAGTGAAAGAGGGGCACCGCTCTAATTTTTTTTTTGTTCCGCCCACGATGAGCGAATTTTGTTTTGAGCACCTACAATGATGTCGTCGTAAGCGGATTGCTTCTAAATGGATTGGATGATTTGGTCATACTCGATATTGCAGTGCAATCGGAGAAACACTAGCTCTTGCGGTTATTTGTTCAGGTTGACCACTTCGGCTACGCGAACAATACCGCGTTTTAGGTGCGGGATCTCTTCTCGGACCAGTACTGGAGCCACCAGGGTGGATCAATATTCTTCTACACGGCTAACGAAGGCACCATCACGGCATTTGCTAACAACACGGTTAGCACCGCGCAGGACACATTAGTTCATTGTGTTCACTCTTTCTGTGGCTGTGGAGCTAAGGCTAGGCTCGAAAAAGAACGAGATAAGCATTCGGCCCATCGCGTGGTGTGCGTGTGTTGTTCCGAGAATAGGTGCGGTAGGATGGAGATGTGTGTACGGAGTCGCAAAGACTGACGTAGTCTACACTCCACTGGAAGAGGACAAAAGCTCGTCGCCTTTCATTTACTGCTTAGACTTCGCTGAAGAGCCATAGATAGTTGTCCGCGAATATCAAATGTGCTGATTGTATCTTCTATATAGTACACTCTAACTCGGCTTTCCACTCTGCGGAATCAAGAGGAAGGCACTTGCCAACGCAGATAATAAAGAATATGTACGCTCTTTCTCTTTGCATCAGTGCGACAGACGCCGTCGCGTGCGCGTTTGTGCAATTACATAGCAGAGCCTTAAAATATCTGCAATCCGTTATCAGTGCCCTCAACTAGAGCTACTACACTAATAGTAAACAGGTACTGCAATCAGTTACTTATATGGCTTCATTTCAAAATATATTCACCGGAAGCGTTGTGACGAAATAAAGTTTTATTGGGGGTGCACGCACATTCCAGTAATAATAAAAATCTCTCCATGGTGCTTAACATCTAACTACGCTTCTTAGTCTTCCCTCTACTATGGTTTAGACGTCCACCCCTGGTGAGGTCGCTATTATGGGGACCGGGGGAGGCCTAGTGAAGGCTTTGTGTTGGTTGTGCTGTAATAGTACGGCAGTGGCCTAGTATGCCGCGTAATGTAATGCGTGTATTAAGGAATAAGCTTTTATGTTCCACTCTTAAGGTGAAGCTTAAGTGCCCTCCGAGTAATTACCGCAATCCGGCACTTAATTTTTAACGCTGGCTCTCTCACATGCTCCGTACCTTGCCACCAGCTTCTACTGATCCAGGATGAGCCGGAAACTGCGGCAAGTCTCTTCTTTCCTTTCCCCTCGCTGAAACAATTCCCATGGAAGAGGAAAAGAGGCGCTCAAGCATGCAGCTTTGAGCCAAGGACGAGGAAGATGACGAAGCCACACTCGTGCAGTAGAAGAAGAAGACGAAAAAGAAGAAGAATCTCGTACAGGGGCGTCACAGCTCGAGTAATCGCTCGGATGTAACCGCTTCGGGCCCCCAAAACCTCAGAGACCAATCCTTCGGCCTAGAGGACTATATCATGGGAGCCATGCACAGAGTTAAGGCTCCGAGCACCAACACCTGGAAGGAAAAACTGGACTTCAAGAGGAAGTGCACGTCGACTGGCCCAAACGACAGATGCTGGCTCATCATCGAACTACCCGCGTGGAACAGTGTTCTGCACGGACTCGCGTACGAGGTTGTCGTACCCCTTCCTGAAAGACTCAGTCTGCGCTACGTGCCGCATGGCACTATACAGAATCGTCGCAAGTCCGGTTCATGCGAAGTGGCTTTATTGTTGCCGTGGCTCACTCAACACCACAACGGATGCATCGACGAGCTTGGTCTCTTGTGCGTCGCTCGTCTCCGCGACACCAGCGCGAAGGAAGCTCTCGCTCCTATTCACCTGAGACCACCACCAAGACAGCGCCACATCCGCATCATTCGCAGCCTAGAGTTGAAGAAGTGCGAATTCACCCCTGGCAAGGAATCCAGCTACTTCTACCTGCCAGACAAGGGCATCGAGGCTGTTCGGGGCCTCGAAGAACTCGAGGTATGCGAGATATTCCAACTTTTCGCCGAGGGATCGTGCTTCCTTGCCCGTCTGATGAAGACTTCAGGACAAACAGAACGTGAGGCAGTGCTGGCCATATCATCAGCTGAGAACTTTCTGCTGGACAAATTTCTCATCATCACTGGCATCGTGCGATGCTCTCTCACAGGCTACCCGGCAGATGGCGGCACTCAGTGTCATAAGCTCTACGATGAATACTGGCGCGCCATTGTGCGCCATCTCAAAATTGCCAACGTACTAGCCGACAATTAAACGACCTCCGTATCCAATCTATCAACGCACATCGTTCTTTACTGCTTTGGAATCTGTAGCGATCTGGGGCCGCATCTCGTCAGGATCCAGGAGGCATTTTTCACTTCGGATATTTTTGGTCCCCTAGTACTGGACAGCTTCATTGGGTGACGTAACCATGGCTTTGAAGCGTCCATGCTAAGCGGTCACACCAAGGCTGTCGTCTAATTGATGACTAAATATTTTGTGATTTTTTATTGGCCACTTCCTGTTTATTTCGCAGTTGACCACGCTGTATAACGCCAAATGAAATAAAAAATCTGATAATAGATCCTTGTAGAATGTCTTCTGAAGAAGCTCGATCGGACATCATCTTATAGTTAGGGATCGATATTATTCGGTTCATTTTGAAATGCGCGCCACTTATCGCCGCTTCTTAAGAGCACGAAAGCTAGATAGCCTGCCTGGTTTTTGTAAGTTACATCATCTTAATAGCTTAGAATTCCTGGGATCATGTGCGTCAAAAGCTGTGCGTTTCAGCGCAATCGCGAAGGCACTCACGCTGTTGCGTTCGTAGGCTGCGTACGTGTAGACCATGGAGGAAGGAAAGAAATTGTGTAGACTGAAAGAGCCCGACTTTTATATTTTTCGTTTGTGCATAGACCGAGTACTCTGCCGGCTACAAGGGTATCCATCCATCGCTGGATGTTTAAATTCAAGCCGCAGCTATCCGCTGGGCACGTATTAGTATACACCTCTAACAAGCCTTCTAAACCACATGTCAAGCCACACATACCGCAGACATTCCTTGCCCAATATCTCAGTGGTGCGTTTGGCAGTGGCAGACGTCAGCTTTAAACTACTGAGCATTGTTTTGAACTGTGAAGTATAGTGTGCACCAAAGTTCCGACTAGTATGTAAGTGCTTTAAATTATGATTTTGGCGCTAAGCGCCACAAAATGCAACCTAGAAGGCAATATATTCTTACGGGTAAATGACAGACGACATCCATGGTGTAAATACTTAAAAAATGGTATGCTTTTCACGTGATTAAACCCAGTAGGACGTGAGAACGTTTTTGAGCACAGATGGCGGCTGACGGAGGCAACGGGAAGTACGCAGCGTGACAAAACGTTGCAGTCTGTACGCGGGACGATTGACTGTGGCGATAGTTCCTGGGTTCGAATCTGCTGCGTCATGTTCTCATTTCAATAAGGCCAACAGAGTCTATTGTTCTTATAGGTTTCGCAAACTCGCACTTAAAGTCGATGACACAAGGAACGGTAAGTCGGTTAGATCACGCGAAGCGGTGATATTGTATTACAATATTTAAGTGCATAAGTAAAATTGCGATTACTGCTGCTGCCGCACACGTCCAAAAGCAGAGCTGATCCATTGAACCACGGAAGCAATTTGCTGGGCGCGGTTAATTGTGCTCTTATCCATTCTCAAGAATATTATATGTTCCGCTAGGTGGCGCACGTGAGACTTCATTTGTCCGTTTCACAAACGCGCAACTTTGCAAGATGAACATCGATTGCAATTTTTCTCTTGAATAGCGGACAGTCACCTGAAGCACAAACGATCTCAGAACGTTCATATCAAATCAGGGTACCCCGAAAGGGTCGGTCTTGTCATAAAACTCTTTTTCATCACCACCATCATAACTAGTCTGAACACGCCCACTGCAGGACAAAGGAATCTCCCATGCTCCTCTGATTACCTCTGTCCAGTGGCAGCTGCTTCTACTCTATCCCCGCGAACTAATCCTAATGCCCTCCGCCCACCTAACTTTCTGCCGCCCCCTGCAATACGCTTGTCTTCCATCGGGATTCAGCCCGTTACCCTTTGCAAGCACCGGTCACCTTGCCTACGCATTGCGTGCTCCGACCATGGCCATTTTTTCTTCATTTCGTCTTGAACATCTCTGCATGCTTCCTGTCTGCCAACGTTATACCTATCATTTTAATTTTTATAGCTCTATGCGTTGTTCTCAGTTCAAGGGTCGACCCTTTTGCGTTGCTTTCCACATTTCTATCCCACAGATAAGCACCGGTATGCGGCTCTTACGGCACAGAAACGTGGACCCAGCCACCGACATCCTATCAGTATTGCCATCTGCAAGCTGCCGGAATAACTGGAACGAATGTCCGCCGTACATCGTGCGCTCATCTATCCAAACGTCTCGATGACAAAAGGCACCTTATAGGAGGCAGACAGGGGCGCTCCAGTAGTCAGTGGGCGTGGTACAAGAATGCGCACTACAACGGAATATCAGTTGCTCGGTAGCAATATCGAAGATCCTGTCTCAGCGGAAGAATGCGCTTGTCAGAGGGGCATATACACAAGTCAACCTACGAAGAAACTCCGTCCGTCCGTCGTGTCGCTATGTGTTAACCAAAAAGCATTGTAACCGTACGTGACCCTACTAGATTTAAAGAACGCTTGACATGTCATTTCGCTTCCTAATCGATTGTTTCCTCTTCCTTTTTATTTGCAGTGCCTCCTTCGTTTGAATTGTTGTATTTGAGCATTTTGACTTTTTGTACCTATGTTTAGACCATGAACGATTGTTATCTTTATGTGTTACCTCCCCCACCCCTTATGTAATACCCCACCCGGGGCCTTTAAGGGTATAATAAATGATGATGATGATGATGAATCTATCTCGTGTTCGCATACTGGGCTCACACATATATACAAAACACGGAAGCGGGACAGATATCAATAGCACATTTAACACGTACGTCAAGTATGCTAATGATAAGAAGGATAATTGACCGACGGACACCAAGTGCTCAATGATGGGGACGCCCTATAGGGTTCATCCAGGCCCTAATGATGAGATGGATTACCTACACGAACACTCGCTATAGGTACCAAGTAGAAATGCCAGGATTATCCAACAGCCCCGGCCATATATCCTGCTTCCTGACACGAGCATAAATATAAATAATTCTCCACTGAACACCCGGAAGTGCAAGGCCACATCATATATGTCGCCCTTCATTGTCAATGGAATATTATATGGCAGTAATAACCCCTGTGTTAGACACGAATAGCATGCAGCCTCCGGATAAGCCTGTCAAGCGCTTAACGATAACATTTCATTCTGGCAAAAATGAATCTAGGGTTTCGTATCCTCATCGAACTGTTTGGTTTCCTGGATGGCTGCCAAGCGCACACTCCATTTCTTTAGAAAATGCCGTAACTATTATTGCCTTCGACGATTGCACAAAACATTGACGTTAAGCGTAGCGACTTTAAATGCTACGACACTCCCCATTTTCGGTGTCTGGCCTGTTAATGCCATCACCAGTTAAGGGGTGGCCCTCCTGTAGTGCAGACAAAGCACTCCTTTTTTAAGAAGACAGAACCTCCCCTTTTAATCAGCTTTTTCCTGGGACTAATCAGTTCTTCATCACCACCGACACACACGTCCTCCGCTGCAGGATACTTCAAAGGTGCACTGTGTTGTACATGACATCAACGTTTACCGACACAGCCAAGGCCTCGGCCCATGAAGCTTAGTGGACCAGGTCGCTCGCAGCCACGCCGATATACTACGAAACACAAAACAAACGCATCTGGGGCAGACCCTCCGATCTATACTGCTGCACTCCAGCGACAAAGTGGTACGACCGACGGTGCTGCTGGTTTTATCTGTTGACATTACGAGAGCTGTGTCCAGGTGAGGTTCTTACGCTACAGGTACTGAACAGCGAGAGGCAAGTTTGTTCCGCAGTTGAGACTTGTATATTTGGTTCTGGAAGCGCTGAATCTAGTAGGCCGGTCGTTTCAGGTTGCCGCTCACTGCTGTTCAGCGGATAGGACTTCATTTATTTGCCTATTGAGAGCTGATGACTGTGTTCACTAGTAGTGTCCACAACACCCATGACATCCATAATGTGTACGCACGCCACGTCATCCACAAGCGTTCCTTGGTCCTAAAGAAACCTGACAGCATGGCTCAGAACGTAGCCCTCCACTGCATACCCAAAACGTCGGAACTGGATACAGCGAGGCGTGTGGCACTGGCGACGAACGTAACGAATTCGGCTGCACCGAATACACAGCGGGGGGCCTTCCTGGCATTACAACTAACACCTGTACTCCGAACACATTAAGTGTACGGATTGCACTCGCGGACACCCAATCCTTCTGTTCGCTAACTAGACATCGTTCCATGTTCGCGAGCAAGACATAGTTCCATGTTCTAGAGAAGAAACATTTCTTGTCCGCCATCTTGGAGCGAGAAGGAACGCTTTCTTGTTCGCAAGCGTGTTCCAAGTTCGCAAACAAGAAATCGTGAAGGAATTAATCAAATGCCTCCGTAAGGCCTATCTGAATTACAGCTACCTGTCGAACACGATCTGATAAAGTTTCCGATACCGAGCATGCAATATGAACATTGCTTTGGATGCCACGAAAGTCGTGCGATCTGTTAGTGATTACTAGCTGCATGCGGGCACAAAGAACATAAACAAAAACTCGTAATCTACATTGCAGATGGAAATCGGACGATACCCTTAAGCAGACTTTAACCGGTAAGTGCCTGCGCTTTTTCTTATTAATATAGTGTGCTCAGAATAGAAAGTGTGAGGCAGAAAACAGACGTCGTAAGGTGCCCGAAAAACTTCCAACAAAACAGCTGCAAGACAAGGCGAAAATGTTTTATAGAACTCGCTAGTAATACATTCCGCACCAACAAATTTACGACCCTGCAGTTCAAAAATAGCAGATTTAATGTCAAAAGTGGTAGGTCCCTCCACTACAGCACGCTACTTATTGTCAAGGTTAGGAAAAGCTTCGTCCAAGCAGCTGTAATATAATCTCGCATTTTGGCCCCATCAACTGACAAAGAGCTTCCGATATCGTCAAAGAATCTTAGAAATCCAGGTGTATCCCTGTAGGTGCAACCGCCATATTGAATTTACAATATTTACATCGCAAGCGCAGTCTGCCTTTCGTCGCTCAGAGCCCATCGGGATGGTTGTACATCGAGGAACCTATTACTATGGACCTTACTAAACCCCTTTATATCTCTCGATCACTAACTGTTGAAGCTGTGCCTTAACGCTATTTCTTCTGTATGGTCACCACTAGTCCTCTATAGATGATGTACCTTAATTAAAGTACACCCAAGCTCACGAAGGTGATTACTCTTCGGACATGCATATTTTGCTGAGTTTTCAATAGCCCAATGCTTTGTCTCCTGTTTAATTAAATCCTGCTCTTGAAAAACAGGGATCCATGCGCGACCATGCGTCTTTAGATACAACACGTTGCAAGATTCCGTCCGACAGCAGAAAGTTACTCATTTCCCATGGCTGCCATCGAGGGTGCATAATGCACCTTCTGCATTTTGCAGTCCGAGCAGATACTACGCAGTGATCACTGAAGAACATGGGCCGCAACCAGCAACAAAAAACGGCGGCTAACGCGTCTAGTGAGACGTAAAGCCTATCAAGCTGAGCACTGGAACAATGAAAATGAGTAAAATGAATATTATCACCCTTATCTTGACCAACATCCACAATTCTTTATTCAGAGGAAAAATCAGCAATTAAAGCAACACTAGGGTAATAACAACTACTCAAAATTGCTCGGTCTTTATCCCTATAAACACAATTAAAATCTTCCAACAGTATAACTTTACGATCTGTACGCAAATGGTGAAATGAAAGGCATAAAAAATTTCAGTTGCAAATAGCTGATGAACCTAATAGCTTAGAAGCGATTGTTTTAATTCTCCGTCGTGTCGCTATTTGTTAACAGAAAGCGACACCATTGAACTAATAATACCTATCCAGACATCAAGTAAGGTTTGCTTAACAGGACATGACAGCACAAAACTAACAATTCATATGCCTGCATCAACTTTAGATATCAAAAAAACTCATTTTGATTTCATCTGAATATAGCGCGGATACGAGTTTGAGACACTGACGTGGCACTGTTTCCGAAAAAAGCATGGTCGCTTAGGAAAAAAAAAAACGCTTACCTGTTACGCGAAAGCTTATTTTCAAATCGTTTTCTGCATGCTTTAACAGTGCGCCATTTAATTGAACTTTTGACGAAGAATCGCTGTGTGTTTCCTTTCATTTACAAGAATAATTAGCTTTTCCAAAAAGTTTAAAGACCCAGACATTGTCCCTGGAGAAAAACAATACTTCTAAAGGATCAAAACAGAGTCTATAAAAGTCTACAGAACGCGTGCTGACCATTTTTACAAGGTTTCCCCCATCTGTACAATAGGCATCCCTGGCCGTGTTCTCGACTTATCTGGAGTGGAACGCTAAACAACGAATTCTTGGACACCACCTTATATAACGAAAGAAGACCACAATAGGTTCCACCGAAAAACGCGAATTTCCGTCTCTGGCGTCTAGATTTTCAATCAAGGAAGAGGCAAGGTGACCGAAGGACATTTCCCAAGCATTTCACCCCAGAAGAACTGACTAACTTTCCGGGGCAAATCTTGTGCCCTTTGCAGAACCGATGGATTCACGGCAGCACTGTAGATCGAACCTAGCACCTCTTAAGCAGGAGGCGAGTTCTTTACTTCAAACCCATCGCTACAATTTGATCAAGCCCAGCCAGGCAAGGTTCATATCATAAAAAAAGGTGAAAGGGACATGTACAGCATATCTGGTCGTTGGGCAACTAGCGCTATCTTTTGGCCGCCGGTAACGAACACTGCGTAACTCTTTTGAGCCTTTTAAACCTTTAATACTCAGAAAACTATAGAGTCCGGATAGATTCCCTACGAACATGGGGAGTTTCATGACCGAAAGATGCCCTTCAGAGCTAAATCTGAATCATAATATTCTTCGCGTGCATCAACTGCTTTTGACGGCCATAGGAAATCAACGAGATGGCCCGAACACTCGAAATCCACGTTGTAGATTTTTCTGCTCAGTGATACAAAGCACGTGGGAGCAGAAGTAAAAAATAGAGGTGCTGATCCAGGCGGCTCTGGTTTGTGCGTGTCCTCTATGTGACCTTCGCGATGGAGCGCGGCCTTGCTCGGCGCGTCGCGCTTCATCGCGGTGGCCACGGTTTGTGTGTCGCGTTAGGAATGGATGGCCATACATTACCACGGCTTGCTCGAGTTTTCTTCGTGTAGAAAAAAAAGACGAAAGCCAATGCATCTTCCTCAGCAAAATTTCTCCTTTGCAAACGGGCGGCCGCCACGTGCCCTTCGCATTTTGTTTCAAAGTCCGCCTCGCATAGACGGCACTGTAATCCACTGGAAATGTTTAGGTCCTTATTTTATATTGCCGCATGTATTGTGGAACTGGTGTGGTCCCTCGTGGGAAGACGAATTTAGAGAAGTGCGCTGCTGTTTGGAAGATGCCGAACGGACTGTTGCTGTTTCCATCTAACATCTGGTGGAGGTGCTGGGGCAATATAAGTCATTTGTCTCTGAAGGAATTGACCAGCATTGTCTAAGACATTGCCGCACCCACAGGCCTTTCAACAAGCCGCCGCCTGCAAGGTCTTCCATCCGAATCGGCTGCGCACATTTGTCCCCCCGCAGACAGAATGCCCGTCACAACACCCATTCAAACTACTCTCCCACCGCATGCCACTGGCTCCGGTTTCATCTATTCGCCACGCGTTCCGAGACCCATTTGAAGACGTTCAAGACTGGCTCGACCACTACGATCCCGTCACGGTCTACAACGAGTGGAACGACCACCATAAGTTACGGAACGTCTACTTTGATTTTGAGGACATTACCAAAACGTGGTTTGAGAATCAAGAGTCGACCCTCACGACTTGGCAGGAGATTCGTAGTCAGCTTCTGCGCGACTATGGAAGCCATAAACGGAAGGAAAGGGCTGAACAAGCTCTCCAGTGTCGAATCCCGAGGGCAACTGAAAGCGTGGTGATAATCGTTAAAGACATGACCCGACTTTTTCACCGTGGTGAATCGAACATGGCCGAATCCAAAAAGGTGCGTTATTTAATGCACGCTGTAAACGAGCAGCTCTTTGCTGGTATAACTCGTAGCCTCCCTACAATCGGGGATGAATTTGTCCGCGAAGCTACCACCATGGAACGGGCACTGCACCAACGCGTCGTCCAGTATGACCGCACGCTCGAACTTTCAGCCGTCAATATCCCTAGCTTGCGAAGAGGTAACAACGATCATTCACTCCGGGAGCTTGTGCGCCAGATTGTTTGGGAGGAATTGCAACATATCCACATTGAGCGTCTCCCGCCTCCATTTCGAACATCATACGCGACGAGGTACAACAAGCAATGCTGCCCATAGTACAACCACCTGCTAATCCTTCGGTTCTCTCGTATGCTGATATTATAGGCTCACCTCCGCCTACAAACCCCTCCCTTCCTCCACACCCCGAAACACCCCAGCAGCGATTCTCGTCTTCTGCGCCCTGCGACCAGTCCTGGGAACCTACACGGAAGGCGGCCGTTTGGCAGTACTCTGAAAGACGCCGCCCCCATTGTTATCATTGCGGAGAGCGAGGCCATTTATATCGAAACTGCTCTTACCGCTAGATGGGCCAGCAGGGCTTCACGCCTGATGCATCTCGTCCTCGTTATGGTGAACGACCACAAAAAATTCAAGAGTACCTCACCGGCCGTCTCTCTTCTTAGTCCACGTAGCCGACAGTTCCGGTCGCCTTCTCCTCGCAGTTTTTCATCGAGCCGTCCTGTGTCCTCCGAGCCTGCCAGACGCAGGTCTCCCAGTCCGCGCCGGGGAAACTAGAAACGGCGACCTCCGGGGGTGCGGCCGCTGTTCAGCGAACTACCGAACATCCTCCATCGTCGACTTGTACAATACCGCTGTCCACGTTCATCGACGATACTGAATTCGTTTCGGCCGACACGCCAGTGCATGCTTAAAGCCATGCAGTGAGTGCTATCCTGGACACAGGCGCTAATTATTCAGTTATGAGGTGGGCACTGGCCATTGAACTAAACAAATTATGACGTCGTGGACGGGCCACAGATTAGTAGGGCAGGTGGTCATTCAGTCACGACAGTTGGAAGATGCACAGCTCGAATTGGAATTCGCGCGGTTACGTTTCCAGCATGCTTTGTTATTTTCGGGGAGTGCTCCAGGCAACTTATTCTAGGGATTGACTTTCCTCGAGAATATGGAGCAGTTATAAATCTTCGCGAGCTTCTAGTTCCTTTTTCTATTGCTCGATCGCTTCCGACCGAAGATGAATAGCGATCCGTTATGGCAGTGCGCATCCACTGTGATGATATTCGCTTACCTCCTCGAGCCAGCACGTTTGTAACAGTTAGCTGCGACGGCAAATATACCGCTCAGGGAATCGCGAAAGGAAACCTGTCCCTGCTCCTTGGGAGGAAAATCTGTGTCGCTCGTGTTGATGTAACGCTTTGTTCTGGGACTACCCACCTCCTTGTTACAAACGTAAGTTCGGAGCACCATACACTGCCTGCACACAGTGTGATTGCTTATTTCGAAGTCTTCCAGACTCGCAACCAGCGCCATTGCATCTGTGACATTTCAGCAGATGTTCTACATAAGCCGTCTCCTCTCTCTGGCAAGCTCCTTGTCAACGCCAAGTTGTCGGCATATAAGTCGAGCCTTCTGGACCTTCTGCATTCCTTCGCAGACTGTTTCGCTCTCTCGTTAAAATCGGCCAGACGCCACTTGCGATACAGAGAATTAATACCAAAGGTACCGAACGACCACTAAGCAGCACCCCTATTGAGTGTCTTCAACGAAGCAAGGTGCGATTCGCCATCAGGTCGTGTATAAGAAAAACATTTACCCCCCTTCCCCGAAACGATGATTCATTGGATCGCCTCGGACCCTAACATCAAGGCTCTCATCACAGAGTGGGCCGAACAGATCGCCGACAGGACGCAACTGGCGGCCATCTGGCGCGTTCAACTATCAAACTTATCCCTCACCTCTAAAAGACGATGAAAATAAAAGTTTTCCCATAAAATCCATCTATTGGATCGCCTTCGCCATACATGTTATTTTTCGTCTATGGATTTGAGACGCGGTTACAGGCCAATTGAGGTCGACGAGCGCGATGGTGAAAAATACCGCATTTATAACACCAGATGGCTTATATGAATTATAGTCCTCCGATTCAGCCTCTGGTAAGCACCGGCCACTTTCCAAAGAATGGTGGAGACTAACAAGGCCTCCGGCCTCAAGGGGCCAACATGCCTCGTTTGCTTAGATGATGTAGTTGTTGTTTTTTTAGACGTTTTCGGAGCATGTGAACCTCCCTCATGCCGTATTCACTGTCATCCGTTCTGCTGGCATGTTTCTTAAGCCGGAGAAGTGCCACTTTGCTTTCGACGAGCTCAAATTTCTAGGCCACCTTGTCAGCTACGATAGCATTAGCCCTGAACCTGAAAGCCGACCGCGGTGGCGAAGCTTTCGGCATCACCCTACAAGTGCTCCGTGCGCCAGGTTTTGGGCCTGTGTGCATACTAGCGGCGTTTTGTCGCCAATTTTTCTAGACTAGCGGAGCAAGGATGCCGTTCCTTTTGTCTAGGGCCACGAACAACAAGCTGCATTCGCCGACCTTCAAAAAGAGTTGCCAGTCGTCACCGATATTTTGCCACTTCGACGAGAACGTCGCCACGGGAGTCCACACAGATGCGAGCAATGTTTCACTTGACGTCGTACTGGTACAGTGGCAGGACGGCAATGAGCACGTCATCTCCTATTCCAGAAGTGCACTCTCTCGTTCCAAAAAGAACTATTCGACAACGGAAAAAGAATGTCTCGCGGTGGTGTGGGCGCTCTTTAAATCCAGACCGTACCTGTACGGACAACCGTTCAGGCTTGTCAGCGACCATCATTCCCTGTGCTGGTTGACGAACCTCAAGAACCCTTCTGGAAGCTTTGCCCGGTGAAGTTTTGCGGCTCCTAGAGTTCGACGTTAATTTGGTATTCAAGTCTGGCAAAAAGCTCACCGGCGCAGACTGTCTCGCGAGCGCACCATTGCCACTCGACATGGCTGACGCTGATCTGGACGACGAGACCTTCCTTGGAGTAGTCACAACGTGAACCCTTGCTCAAAGGCAGCGTGAAGTACCGCCTATCACCCCCAGACGAACGGTTAAACAAAACCCTCACCGACATGATCTCCATGTACGTAGACGTCGACCACAAAAACTGGTAGGCTATTTTTCTTGACGTGAAGTTTGCATATAACACCGCAGTGAAAGAAACTACCTGCTAAACGACTGTCCGCCTTCTTCTTGGACGGGAAGTGACTGCAACGTTAGATGCGATGTTCTTCCCGGATGGTACACCCGCCTCCGTGTCCAACGCTGAAGAATCCGTCCAGCTCACCGAAAAAGCCCGCCGACTGGCAAGGGCTTCGCATTCGTCAGGCACAAAGTTATGATGCCCAGCGATACAACCTCTGTCCCCGGGAAGTCGAATATAATCGCGGTGACCAGGTCTGGGTATGGTTCTCCATTCAACAGAGAGGTAGCTCCGAAAAACCATTCTTTCGGTTGTTTAGCCCCTATCATGTACTTCGCCGTGTTAGTGCCGTTAATTAGGAAGTTACTCCTGATGGGAGTGTCCGCTCGCCGCGTCGGGCTCCTCAGACTGACATATTGCGGATGTCAGATGACTGAAACTGTACCACTCCCGTTAAATGCAGTGTTTGTGCGTGCCATTCTTCTCCTGTCTTGACATTGACCGTTCCTCCTTTACCTTTCTTGTTTTCTGCTTCTATTCTTTTAGAATCCTGGCGATTCTTCTTTTGACGAGGGGGGGGGGGGGGGAGGTGATGCCACATGTATTGCGGAACTTGTCTCACCCCTCTTGGGATGACGAAGAGGCAGAAGTGCGCTGCTGTTCGGAAGCTGCCGAATTGACTGTTGCTGTTCTCTTATTTTCACCCGTAACATTATTCACATTGTCCGTGCTTATAACGCCCACATTCAAATTTTCATTTTAGTAGATTTGTTTGTAAGTTTGTAGAGATCGCGAGACCTCTCTGAGCTCGCCGTACTTATCATACATCACCTGTATGATTTGTGACAGGGTCTTTTTTAGCGGCATCGACACATCGATTCCCAGATTAAAAGTGAGCAAGATTCATTTAAGACAGTGATCTGGTTAGAGAAACAGCTTACGTGCTGACTGCCACTTTGTGTAGCTGTCATACCGAGCATAGAGGCATTTGCTTTGCGGGCTCAAATTTCCCCTGTTTAGCTTTTTTGTCTAACGAACACACATTCTCAAGGAACAGCCACTCCTAAAGTACCTGTATAAAAGCCCTATACCCAAGCTACCATTACGTGTAAACTGGGAATTTTCTGCCTACATCGCCATGAGAGACCACGGCGGTGAAATGCTGCGAAAGCAAACCACATTTCAAATATAGAAAAGTCGGCGGCAGCCCTGCAGCGTCAGCAGTTATGAAACAACATGGCAATAGCTCGAAAAAAGAACAAAATTGTGCTCCTTTCGAAGAACATGCGATGTGCCGCTACAGAATGCCAGCTATCAATCGGTGAGCACCAGGGTGAAAGAGGGGCACCGCTCTAATTTTTTTTTTTGTTCCGGCCACGATGAGCGAATTTTGTTTTGAGCACCTACAATGATGTCGTCGTAAGCGGATTGCTTCAAAATGGATTGGATGATTTGGTCATACTCGATATTGCAGTGCAATCGGAGAAACACTAGCTCTTGCGGTTATTTGTTCAGGTTGATCACTTCGGCTACGCGAACAATACCGCGTTTTAGGTGCGGGATCTCTTCTCGGACCAGTACTGGAGCCACCAGGGTGGATCAATATTCTTCTACACAGCTAACGAAGGCAGCATCACGGCATTTGCTAACAACACGGTAAGCACCGCGCAGGACACTTTAGTTCATTGTGTTCACTCTTTCTGTGGCTCTGGAGCTAAGGCTAGGCTCGAAAAAGAACGAGATAGGCATTCGGCCCATCGCGTGGTGTGCGTGTGTTGTTCCGAGAATAGGTGCGGTAGGATGGAGATGTGTGTACGGAGTCGCAAAGACTGACGTAGTCTACAGTCCACTGGAAGAGGACAAAAGCTCGTCGCCTTTCATTTACTGCTTAGACTTCGCTGAAGAGCCATAGATAGTTGTCCGCGAGTATCAAATGTGCTGATTGTACCTTCTATATAGTACACTCTAACTCGGCTTTCCACTCTGCGGAATCAAGAGGAAGGCACTTGCCAACGCAGATAATAAAGAATATGTACGCTCTTTCTCTTTGCATCAGCGCGACAGACGTCGTCGCGTACGCGTTTGTGCAATTACATAGCAGAGCCTCAAACATTCCTGCCATCTGTTATGAATGCGCTCAACTAGAGCTACTACTCTAATAGCAAACAGGTACAACAATCAGTTACGTATATGGCTTCATTCAAAAATATATTCACCAGAAGAGTTTTGACGAAATAAACATGTTTTGTGGGGGGTGCACGCACATGCAAGTAATAATAAAAATCTCTCCATGGCGCTTAACATCTAGCTACGCTTCTCAGTCTTCCCTCTACTACGGTTTAGATGTCCACCCCTAGTGAGGTCGCTATTATGGGGACCGGGGGAGGCCTAGTGAAGGCTTTGTGTTGTTTGTGCTGTAATAGTACGGCAGTGGCGTAGTATGCCGCGTAATGTAATGCGTGTATTAGGGAATAAGCTTTTATGTTCCACTCTTAAGGTGAAGCTTAAGCGCCCTCCAAGTAAAAACCGCAATCCGGCACTTAATTCTTAACGCTGGCTCTCTCACATGCTCCTTACCTTGCCACCAGCTTCTACTGATCCAGGATGAGCCGGAAACTGCGGCCAGTGCATCGACCTTTCTACAAGGAGGCTTACCTGCGACAACAAATCCTTTTCATGAATTCTAATTAAGTCTCTTCTTTCCTTTCCCCTCACTGAAAAAATTCCGACAGAAGAGGAAAAGAGGCGCTCAAGCATCCAGCTTTGAGCCAAGTACGAGGAGGATGACGAAGCCACACTCTTGCAGTAGAAAAAGAAGACGAGAAAGAAGAAGAATCTCGTACAGGGTCGTCACAGCGCAAGTAATCGCTCGGAAGTAACCGCTGAAGACCCCCAAAACCTCGGAGACCAATCCTTCGGCCTAGAGGACTATATCCTGGGAGCCATGCACATTGTTATGGCTCCGAGCACTGACACCTGGAAGGAAAAAGTGGACTTCAAGAGGAATTGCACGTCGACTGGCCCAAACGACAGATGCTGGCTCATCACCGAGCTACCCGCGTGGAACAGTGCTCTGCACGGACTCGCGTACGAGCTTGTCGTACCCCTTCGTACCTGAAAGACTCAGTCTGCGCTACGTGCCACATGGCGCTGTACAGAATCGTCGCAAGTCAGCTGCATGCGAAGTGGCTTTATTGTTGCAGTGGCTCACTGAACACCACAACGGATGCATCGACGTGCTTGGTCGTTTAAGCGTCGCTCGTGCCCGCGAACCAGCGCGAAGGAAGCTCTCGTTCCTATTCACCTGAGACCACCACCAAGACAGCGCCACATCCGCAGCATTCGCAGCCTAGAGTTGAAGATGTGCGAATTCACCCCTGGCAAGGAATCCAGCTACTTTTATCTGCCAGACAAGGGCATCGAGGCTATTCGGGGCCTCGAAGAACTCGAGATATGCGAGATATTCCAACTTTTCGCCGAGGGATCGTGCTTCCTTGCCCGTCTGATGAAGACTTCAGGACAAACGGAACGTCAGGCAGTGCTGGCCATATCATCAGCTGAGAACTTTCTGCTGGACAAATTTCTCATCATCACGGGCATCGTGCGATGCTCTCTCGCAGGCTACCCGGTAGATGGCGGTACTCTGTGTCATAAGCTCAACGCTGAATACTGGCGCGCCATTGTGCGCCATCTCGAAGTTGCCAACGTACTAGCCGACAATTAAACGACCTCCGTATCCAATCTATCAACTCACATCGTTCTTTACTGCTTTGGAATCTGTTGCGATCTGAGGCCGCATCTCGTCAGGATCCAGGAGGCATTTTTCACTTCGGATATTTTTGGTCCCCTAGTACTGGACAGCTTCATTGGGTGACGTAACCATGGCTTTGAAGCGTCCATGCTAAGCGGTCGCACCAAGGCTATCGTCTAAGTGATGACCCAATATTTTGTGATTTTTTACTGGCCACTTCCTGTTTATTTTGCAGTTTACCACGCTGTATAACGCCAAATAAAATAAAAAATCTGATAATAGATCCTTGTAGAATGTCTTCTGAAGAAGCTCGATCGGACATCATCTTATAGTTAGGGATCAATATTATTCGGTTCATCTTGAAGTGAGCGCCACTTATCGCCGCTTCTCAAGAGCACGAAAGCTAGATAGCCTGCCTGGTTTTTGTAAGTTACATCATCTTAATGGCTTAGAATTCCTGGGATCATGTGCGTCAAAAGCTGTCCGTTCCAGCGCAATCGCGAAGGCACTCACGCTGTTGCGTTCTTAGGCTGCGTACGTGTAGACCATGGAGGAAAGAAAAATTGTGTAGACTGAAAGAACCCGACTTTTATATTTTTCGTTTGTGCATAGACCGAGTACTCCGCCGGCTACAAGGGTATCCATCCATCGCTGGATGTTTAAATTCAAGCCGCAGCTATCCGCAGGGCACGTATTAGTATACAACTCTACCAAGGCTTCTAAATCACATGCCAAGCCATACATACCGCTGACATTCCTTGCCCAATATCTCAGTGGTGCGTTTGGCAGAGGCAGACGTCAGCTTTAAACTACAGAGCATTGTTTTGAACTGTAAAGTATAGTGTGCACCAAAGTTCCGAGTAGTATGTAAGCGCTTTAAATTATGATTTTGGCGCTAAGCGCCACATAATGCAACCTAGAAGACAATATAATCTTACGGGTAAATGACAGACGACATCCATGGTGTAAATACTTGAAAAATGGTATGCTTTTCACGTGATTAAACCCAGTAGGACGTGAGAACGTTTTTGAGCACAGACGGCGCCTGACAGAGGCAACGACAAGTACGCCGCGTGACAAAACGTTGCAGTCAGTACGCGGGACGATTGACTGTGGCGATAGTTCCTGGGTTCCAATCTGCTCAATATGGTTCTCTTTTCAATAAGGCCAACAGAGTCTATTGTTCTTATAGGTTTGGCAAACTCGCGCTTAATGTCGATGACACAGGGAACGGTAAGTCGGCTAGATCACGCGAAGCGGTGATATTGTAATACAATATTTAAGTGCATAAGTAAAATTGCGATTCCTGCTGCTGCTGCCGCACACGTCCAAAAGCAGAGCTCATCCACTGAATCACGGAAGCAACTTGCTGGGCGCTGTTAGTTGTGCTCTTATCCATTCTCAAGAATATTATATGTTCCGCTAGATGGCGTACGTGAGACTTATTTGTCCGTTGCACCAACGCGCAACTTTGGAAGATGAACATCGATTGCAATTTTTTTCTTGAATAACGGACAGTCACCTGAAGAACAAAAGAATCTCAGAACGTTCATATCAACTCAGGGTACCCCGATAGGGTCGGTCTTGTCATAAAACTCTTTTTCATCACCACCATCATAACTAGGCTGAACACGCCCACTGCAGGACAAAGGTATCTCCCATGCTCCTCTGATTAACTCTGTCCAGTGGCAGCTGCATCTACTCTATCCCCGCGAACAAATCCTTATGCCATCCGCCCACCTAACTTTCTGCCGCCCCCAGCACCACGCTTGTCTTCCATCGGAATTCAGCCTGTTACCCTTTGCAAGGACCGGTCACCTTGCCTTCGCATCGCGTGCTCCGTCCATGGCCATTTTTTCTTCATTTCGTCTTGAACATCTCTGCATGCTTCCTGTCTGTCAACGTTATACCTATCATTTTAATTTTTATAGCTCTATGCGTTGTTCTCAGTTGAAGGGTCGAACCTTTTGGTTTCCACATTTCTACCCCACAGATGAGCCCCGGTATGCTGCTCCTACGGCGCAGAAATGTGGACCCTTCCACCGACATCCTATCAGTATTGCCATCTGCAAGCTGCCGGAATAACTGGAACGAATGTCCGCCGTACATCCTGCGCTCATCTATCCAAACGTCTCGATGACAAAAGACACCTTATAGGAGGCAGACAGGAAGCGCTCCAGTAGTCAGTGGGTGTGGTACAAGAATACGCACTACACGGGAATCCCAGTTGCTCGGCATCAATATCGAAGATCTTGTCTCAGCGGAAGAAAGCGCTTGTCAGAGGGGCATATACACAAGTCAACCTACGAAGAAACTCAATTTATCCCGTGTTCGCATACTGGGCTCACACATATATACACCAACACGGAAGCGGGACAGATATCAATAGCACATTTAACACGTGTCAAGTGTGCTAATGATAAGTAGCATAATTTACCGACAGACACTAAGTGCTCAATGATGAGGACGCCCTAAAGGGTTCATCCAGGCCCTAATGATGAGATGTATTACCTACACGAACACTCGCTATAGGT
Source organism: Amblyomma maculatum (assembly GCF_055883805.1). Taxonomy (NCBI): domain Eukaryota; kingdom Metazoa; phylum Arthropoda; class Arachnida; order Ixodida; family Ixodidae; genus Amblyomma; species Amblyomma maculatum. The sequence continues at coordinate 186,627,678 of NC_139344.1, forward strand.
ATCAAGTAGAAATGCCAGGATTATCCAACAGCCCCGGCCATATATCCTGCAAATACAAATAATTCTCTACTGAACACCCGGAAGTTCAAGGCCACATCATATAAGTCGCCCTTCATTGTCAATGGAATATAATATGCCAGTAATATCCCGTGTGTTAGCCAGGAATAGCATACAACCTCCGGATAAGCCTGTCAAGTGGCTAACGATAACATTGCATTCTGGCAAAAATGAATCTAGGGTTTCGTATCCTCATCGAACAGTTTGGTTTTCTGGATGGCTGCCAAGCGCACACTCCATTTCTTTAGAATATGCCGTAACTATTATTGCCTTCGACGATTGCACAAAGCATTGACGTTAAGCGTAGCGACTTTAAATACTACGACACTCCCCAATTTCGGTCTCTGGCCTGTTAATGCCATCACCAGGTAAGGGGTAGCCCTCCTGTAGTGCAGTCAAAGCACTCCTTTTTTAAGAAGACAGAACCTCCTTTTTTAATCAGCTCTTCCTGGGACTAATCATCTCTTCATCACCACCTACACACACCTCCTCCTCTGCAGGATACTTCAAAGGTGCACTGTGTTGTACATAACCTCAACGTCTACCGACACAGCCAATTCCTCGCCCATGAAGCTTAGCGGACCACGTCGCTCGCAGCCACGCCGATATACTACGAAGCACAAAACAAACGCATCTGAGGCTGACCCTCCGATCTATACTGCTGCACTCCAGCGACAAAGTGGTACGACCGACGGTGCTGCTGGGTTTATCTGTTGACATTACGAGAGCTGTGTCCAGGTGAGATTCTTACGCAACAAGCACTGAACAGCGAGCGGCAAGTTTGTTCCACAGTTGAGTCTTGTGGATTTGGTTCTGGAAGCGCTGAGTCTAGTAGGCCGGTCGTTTCAGGTTGCCGGTCACTGCTGTTCGGCGGATCCGACTTCATTTATTTGCCTATTTTAGAGCTCATGACTGTGTTCATTAGTAGCGTCCACAATACCCATGACATCCATAATGTGTACGGACGCCACGTTATCCACAAGCGTTCCTGGGTGTGAAAGAACCTGACAGCATGGCTCAGAACGTAGCAATCTACTGCATACCCAAAAAGTCGGAACTGGATACAGCGAGGCGTGCGGCACTGGCCACGAACGTAACGAATTCGGCTGCACTGAAGACACAGCGGGGGGCCTTCCTTGCATTTAACTAACATCTGTACTCTGAAAACATTAAGTGTACGGATTGCACTCGCGGACACCCCGTCCTTCTGTTAGCGAACTAGACATCGTTCCATGTTGGCGAGCAAGACATAGTTCCATGTTTGAGAACAAGAAACATTTCTTGTCCGCCAACTTGGAGTGAGAAGGAACGCTTTCTTGTTCGCGAGCATGTTCCAAGTTCGCAAAAAAGAAATCGTGAAGGACTCCATCAAATGCCTTGATAAGGCCAGTCTGATTTACAGCTACCTTCCGAACACCATCTGATACGGACTCCGATATCGAGCATGCAATATAAACATGGGTTTGGGTACCACGAACGTCGTGCGATCTGTTAGTGATTACTAGCTGCATGCGGGCACAAAGAACATAAGCAAAAAGCTCGTAATCTACATTGGAGATGGAAATCGGACGATACCCTTAAGCAGACTTTAACCGGTAAGTGCCTGCGCTTTTTCTTATTAATATAGTGTGCTCAGAATAGAAAGTGTGAGGCAGAAAACAGACGTCGTAAGGTGCCCGAAAAACTTCCAACAAAACAGCTGCAAGACAAGGCGAAAATGTTTTATAGAACACGCTAATAATACATTCGGCACCAACAAATTTACGACCCTGCAGTTCAAAAGTAGCAGATTTAATGTCAAAAGTGGTAATTCCCTCCACTACAGCATGCTACTTATTGTCAAGGTTAGGAAAAGCTTCGTCCAAGCAGCTGTAATATAATCTCCCATTTTGGCCCCAACAACTGACAAAGAGCTTCCGATATCGTCAAAGAATCTTAGAAATCCAGGTGTATCCCTGTAGGTGCAACCGCCATATTGAATTTACAATATTTACATCGCAAGCGCAGTCTGCCTTTCGTCGCTCAGAGCCCATCGGGATGGTTGTACATCGAGGAACCTATTACTATGGACCTTACTAAGCCCCTTTATATCTCTCGAGCACTAACTGTTCAAGCTGCGCCTTAACGCTTTTTCTTCTGTATGGGCACCTGGGCTAGTCCTCTATAGATGATGTAGTCCTCTATAGATGATGTAGCTTAATTAAAGTACACCCTAGCTCACGAAGGTGATTACTCTTCGGACATGCATATTTTGCTGAGGTTTTAATAGCCCAATGCTTTGTCTCCTGTTTAATTAAATCCCGCTCTTGAAAAACAGATCCATGCGCGACCATGCGTCTTTAGATACAACACGTTGCAAGATTCCATCCGACAGCAGAAAGTTACTCATTTCCCATGGCTGCCATCGAGGGTGCATAATGCACCTTCTGCATTTTGCAGTCCGAGCAGATACTACGCAGTGATCACTGAAGAACATGGGCCGCAACCAGCAACAAAAAACGGCGGCTTACGCGTCTAGTGAGACGTAAAGCCTATCAAGCTGAGCACTAGAACAATGAAAATGAGAAAAATGAATATTATCACCCTTATCTTGACCAACATCCACAAGACTTTATTCAAAGGCCAAATCAGAAATTAAAGGAACACTAGGCTAATAACAGCTACTCAAAATTGCTCGGTCTTTATCCCTATAAACACAATTAAAATCTTCAAACAGTATAATTTTACGATCTGTACGCAAATGGTGAAATGAAAGGCATAAAAAATTTCAGTTGCAAATAGCTGATGAACATAATAGCTTAGAAGCGATTGTTTTAATTCTCCGTCGTGTCGCTATTTGTTAACAGAAAGCGACACCGTTGAACTTATAATACCTATCCAGACATCAAGTAAGGTTTGCTTAACAGGACATGACAGCACAAACTAACAATTCATATGCATGCATCAACTATAGATATCAAAAAAACTCATTTTGATTTCATCTGAATATAGCGCGGATACTAGTTTGAGACACTGACGTGGCACTGTTTCCGAAGAAAGCATGGTCGCTTAGGGAAAAAAAAAACGTTTACATGTTACGCGAAAGCTTATTTTCAAATCGTTTTCTGCATGCTTTAACAGTGCGCCATTTAATTGAACTTTTGACGAAGAATCGCTGTGTGTTTCCTTTCATTTACAAGAATAATTAGCTTTTCCAAAAAGTTAAAAGACCCAGACATTGTCCCTGGAGAAAAACAATACTTCTAAAGGATCAAAACAGAGTCTATAAAAGTCTACAGAACGCGTGCTGACCATTTTTACGAGGTTTCCCCCATCAGTGCAATAGGCAACCCTGGCCGTGTTCTCGACTTATCTGGAGTGGAACGCTTGACAACGAATTCTCGGACACCACGTACTTTATATAACGAAAGAAGACCACAATAGGTTCCACCGCAAAACGCGAATTTCCGTCTCTGGCGTCTAGATTTTCAATCAAGGAAGAAGCAAGGTGACAGAAGGACATTTCCCAAGCATTTCACCCCAGAACAAAACTGAATAACTTTCCGGGGTAAATCTTGTGCCCATTGCAGAACCGATGGCTACACGACAGCACTCTGGATCGAACCTAGCACCTCTCAAGCAGGAGGCGAGTTCCTTACTTCAAACCCATCGCTACAATTTGATCAAGCCCAGCCAAGCAATGTTCATATCATAGGAAAAGGTGAAAGGGACATGTACAGCATCTCTGGCCATTGGGCAACTAGCGCTATCTTTTGGCCGCCGGAAACGAACACTGCGTAACTCGTGGGAGCCTTTTAAACATTTAATACTCAGAAAACTAGAGGCCGGATAGTTTCCCTACGAACATGTGGAGTTTCATGACCGAAAGATGCCCTTCAAGGCTAAATCTGAATCATAATATTCTTCGCGTGCATCAACTGCTTTTGACGGCCATAGGAAATCAACGAGATGGCCCGAACACTCGAAATCCACCTGGTAGATTTTTCTGCTCAATGATACAAAGCACGTGGGGGCAGAAGTAAAAAATAGAGGTGCTGATCCAGGCGGCTGTGGTTTGTGTGTGTCCTCCATATGACCTTCGCGATGGAGCGCGGATATGCTCGGCGCGTCGCGCTTCATCGCGGTGGCCACGGTTTGTGTGTCGCGTTAGGCATGGATGGCCATACATTACCACGGCTTGCTCGAGTTTTCTTCGTGTAGAAAAAAAAGACGAAAGCCAATGCATCTTCCTCAGCAAAATTTCTCCTTTGCAAACGGGCGGCCGCCACGTGCCCTTCGCATTTTGTTTCAAAGTCCGCCTCGCATAGACGGCACTATAATCCACTGGAAAAGGTTTAGGTCCTTATTTTATATTGCCGCATGTATTGTGGAACTGGTGTGGTCCCTCGTGGGAAGACGAATTTACAGAAGTGCGCTGCTGTTTGGAAGATGCCGAACGGACTGTTGCTGTTTCCACCTAAAATCTGGTGGAGGTTCTGGGGCAATATAAGTCATTTGTCTCTGAAGAAATTGACCAGCATAGTCTAAGACATTACCGCACCCACAGGCCTTTGAACAAGCCGCCGCCTGCAAGGTCTTCCATCCGAATCGGCTGCGCACATTAGTCCCCCCGCAGACAGAATGCCCGTCACAACACCCATTCAAACTGCTCTCCCACCGCATGGCACTGGCTCCTGTTTCGTCATCTATTCGCCACGCGTTCCAAGATCCTTCCATGGTGACCCATTTGAAGACGTTCAAGACTGGGTCGACCACTACGATCCCGTCATGATCTACAACGACTGGAACGACCACCGTAAGTTGTGGAACGTCTACTTTGATTCTGAGGACTCTACCAAAACGTTGTTTGAGAATCAAGAGTCGACCCTCACGACTTGGCAGGAGATTCGTAGTCAGCTTCGGCGTGACTATGGAAGCTATTAGGTTTGGCGCTCGGCCCCTCAGTAGCGTTGGCCTGGCGGCTCCGTGGACGGCGGACGGCATCAACGGTCCCAGCAAAGACGAGGCGTCTTCCAAGGAAACAACCTTTACTAAAACATCATGAAGGATCGGGCAGAGAAGCTGACCCGGAGAGAATACAGACACGTTCACACAGCTGGTGTCTAGCATCGTCTCAACGGCGCGTCAAAGAAGTCTCTATCTCAGCGGAGTCGGACGCTACTTTTTATAGGTTTTCCAGTTCCGGGGAAAGGGTAAACCCTCACAGGAAAGGGAGAGCCAAACACGTCTGGGCAAGATGGGATGACTCAATCGCAGGTGGTCCGAACGCATGTCCTCCACCTCCTGCAGACGGGCGAGGGCGGCGCACTCTCTCACGAGCTCCAGGCTTGACCGGCGTTTGCACACACACGCACGCACACACGTTTGACGAGTGGCAGGATCACGCTGAGACTTGTCCGCCGGAGGAAGCGTTGCGCGGCCGATGAACGGCGTCGAAATGGCCGATCCGCTCGCGGTTCTGCCTGTTTCTATGCGGTGGCCGCGTCAGCTGTCCCACTTGTCGGTGGAGAAACGTAACAGACTGCCCCGCCGGGGAAGGGAGATCCCGAAGGGCAGGGGACTGCATCCGCTGTCCGGAGTGCTAGCCGGTGTCATCCGACTCTGTTTCTCTTGATCCAGTCAGCCTGAAGAAGTCCTTGGCAAGTCCGGTTTTCCAAGACACTCTGCAACTTGTCTTCAGGAGCGTTTTCTGACAACCCACAACGTCACAACCACGCCAAAAACTCAACCGCTCAGCCAGCAAGCACGGCACAAACTTCACTAAGTTCTGCCAGACTATTTCCCTCTTATGCCCCCATCTATATTAAAGGGCAGCTCAGAAGCACTTGGAACGCGTCCACAAATTTGAAAATCGCGCTTTCAAAAACATCACTTTCAAACAAAGATAATGAATATAAATGCTCAAAATCCTATGTCAAGAAGAAAAACACCAACTAGTAAATATAGGCTTCTTCTCTCGTTATGGGCTCCGACTTAAGCCATCGGCGTTACCGTTGATATCACCGGCCTTTTAACTAAAACTTCGGCTGTCCGTTTCACGGAACAACCGTACCTTCCTGTTTCTGTGCAAGGAAACGGATGAGCATGAGTCGCTCACTTTTCTGAACAATCTATCCCTCTCTTTACGCTTGGCGCACCAGTCACGCGATTTCTCGGCACGGGCGCATTTGTGCCTTTGGGATAGTCGCTTTCTCTTTCGCGATAGCTTCAACTTGCTCCATTTTTTCTCGCGCCTGCCTTTCCGCTTTTTTCTACGGCAGCACTGGAACACATGCTTTCTGCTTTCTTTTAGCAATCGTACGAGTTTGCTCTCCTTACGATGGCAGCATTCTTTCTCGCTCCTGCCCTTTCGCGTTTTTCGTCGGCAGCGCTGGAATACTAGCCTTCTGCTTTCTTTCTGAGCCATCTCTGACAAGCTAGCGGTCAACGTTCTAGCGGTAACCGGAGCTAGTAGGACACCGGGGTCGTCGAAGTGATCAAAGTGCGGCGCCGCGTCTGCATCGCGGCCAGCAGCGCATGACTCACTTTCAGTCAAGTCCGAACAGCAATGGCTGACGTCAGTCACATCAGTCCCCCTTCCAGGCATTTGCTCGGGCGGCTCACCACTCAGTGCGTTGTTACGACCAAGCATCCGCATTTGCGCGCTCTATTGTTCGCCTGTGGGCATGGATAAGTTTTGTGAATATGTGGTGATGGTCCAATGGCTCTAAGTGAGCCTGTTTCCAGGAATCCTGTTTTGTAAGCATGTTTTGCTTTGTGGACAACCTGCAAATGCCAAATTGGCCCTGTCAAGAGAACGTCTGGAAAAACACAAAGAAACGTCCCCCTGCGGGAAATAGCAGGAAGTGCTTTCTTTCTTTTGTCCACCCTTCCAGTCGAGAAGTGCTATCCTCCAGTGATGAATGCCTCCTATCCAAAGGAGACGACAGAGTGACATGTCCGCTGACGTGCAGGACAAGAAAGGAGCATGACTCATACGGCCATTAAGTGATTTCCCGGGAATGCAGGAAAGATTTGCAATTGTCGAAAAGGGACCATGTTGGGAGCCCTATGCGGCGCCACGTGCACTCGGGTTTCTGAGAAGTAAAACCCCTTGTCAGAACCAGCTTGTGGTTTCTTTGCTGAAGAATAGAAATGTACCTCCTCTCCTCGCCGTTCCCAAGCTTTTCCCGCCAACAAGTGATCACGCCCAACGAATGAATGCCGGACCAGTCAGTGCTTCAGACCATCAGTGCAGTGAAGTGTTCGATTGGATGCCGATACCTGAGGGGCGTGCCCTGGATTTGGTTGGTCAGCATCTTCAGAGAGGGGCTGGACATAGGGGGTTTTTAAGGACGCTGCAGAGCACGAAATGTCGCTCTGGGCCCTGGGTAAACGGCTCATCCAGTCGCTTCTCGCTATGAACTCTTAACGCTTGTCATTTTGCTGATGTACCCTTCTTTTTCGTGTAAATATTGTAAATAAGATTTCTCAAAGTGCCATTAAACCTGCTTGTACATATTTTACCAACTTCGAAGATTCAGTCCTTCTTCAACCCGGAGTCTCTGCACGCTACCAAGTGAAGGCCGGGTCGCCATAGCCCCAGCGTCACGACAACTGGTGGCAGCGGTGGGATAAAGCCACGACACTGGTGATCAGCGGTGGGATCTGAATCTACAAGCCACAACATCTGATGATTGGAGGTGGATCTGAAGCTACAAGCCACAACATCTGGTGATCGGAGGTGGCATCTCAAGCAACAAGCAGGCGCAACAATCGGCCAACAAGAGAGCAGCTCGGAACATCGATCGCATGTGTGGGTGAGTGCTTGGCTTTTCTTCTGATGTGGACCAGGTTCTAGAACAGGGTTAGATTTTAGAACTGGTAAAAAGTGTTGAAACGCCTTTAGGTTTGGTAGTTTGCACTGTTGTTTTGGAAGTAGCCGACACTCGGAGCGATCATGGACCTACAAAAGCTGCAGAAACCGGACCTGTTGCTATTGTGTGAGGAATTGGGAATTGATACAAGTGGTTTGGCACGAAAACCCTTGATTATAAAAGCAATCAATGATTTGGGAGCCGATGATGAGGAGCTCAGTGAAGCATGGAACCTCATCGAACAAAAAAAGGAGGAGCAGCTCATACAGCAGAAAGAGCGAGAAAAAGAGGAAAAGAGGCGGGAGCGTGAAATTGAGAGAGAAGCAAAAAAGCGGGAGCTAGAAATTGAGCTCCGGAAATTAGAAGTAGAGTTGAGCAAGAGGTCGGGCAATTGTCCCCAGCTAGCGGTACGTCTTCTCAACAAGGAGGCAGATTTCAAGATGTCAAAGTACATGCAGCCATATGTGATATCAGGGGATATCGGTCTGTATCTGGGTAACTTTGAGCGAACTTGCGAAGAACTGTCCTTCCAGCGAGACACGTGGTCTCAGAGATTATTGACGGTTCTGCCCTGCGAGGCAGCGGAGGTTGTCGCGCGGCTAAACAAGGAGGACGCGGACAACTACGAGAAGGTCAAAGCTTGCCTTCTGATTTTCGGAGACAGAGATGTGCAGGCCTTAACACGTTCAAAGGCGCGAGAACTAGCTACACTGCTCATTTCAGAAAAATCAACAGCGGAGGAAACGGCAGTTAAAACAGTGGTAAATGCGGAAAATAGCGGGTCAGAAAAGTTTGAGAGCGAGGCATCTCAGATAAGTCAACTTGAAAGTGAGCTTGATGAGACGCGGAATGAGGACGTTCTTGAGAGTAACATCTTGCCGCCAGTGTCTAGTAATCTCACAAGACTTTTAAGTGGAACCCGAGAGGACTTAGCTATGGAGCAAGCCAATGATCCCAAGAATAAGCTCGAAGTACAGTGGGAAGGACCTGCTAAAGTCGTTGCAGAGCTTTCTGACACTAACTACGCAGTGAAAATCCCCGATAGGCGTAAAGCAGTGCGCAATTATCATTGCAATCTTATGAAGCCTTATGTGCAGAGGGAAGCCGTGGTAAATCTAACGTTAAACCTTCCCGAGGAGATGGGGGATAACTTGATTTGTCTCAGCGGAAAAGGAAGCAACGCTCAGGAGCTTCTCAAAAAGACAGAGCAGAGAGGAGAACTAAAGAAATCCCAGCTGTCCGATCTGGGCGAAATAATAACAGAGTTTGAGGCCTGCTTCGTGGACAGGCCAGGCAGAACTGATTTGACTGAGCACGATATTGAGCTGACTTCAGACGTGCCAGTGCGATCAAGGTGCTACCGATTTTCTCCAAGGCAAAGAGAAATTCTGGATAGGGAAGTAACTCGCATGCTGGAATTGGGAGTAATAAAACCCTCGGAAAGCGATTATGCTTCACCTATGATCTTAGTAGAAGCTCCAGGAAAAGACCCTAGGCCTGTGGTAGACTACCGAAAGCTAAATTCTCCCACCAGGGATCAAGTGTATCCTATTCCGAATATTGAGGAGAGAGTAGAACAGGTCAGTAGAGCGGCATATGTGACTACGCTGGACCTTACTCGAGGATACTGGCAAGTACCGCTCACTGAACGCGCCAGCAGATACGCGGCTTTCGTCACTCCGACGGGCAGCTACCAGCCAACAATGATGAGTTTCGGGCTCAAAAATGCTCTATTTTGTTTTTCCCGACTCATGGATAGGGTTTTAAAGGGGTGTGAAACATTCGCGGTGCCTTATTTAGACGACATTGCGGTTTTTTCCGACTCATGGGCGGACCATATGGTACATCTAAGAGCTGTACTGAGCCTTTTGCGTCAAGCTGGACTAACCGTAAAGGCCGAGAAATGTTGCCTGGCAAGGGCGACCGTGGACTACTTGGGTCACAATGTAGGTCAAGGTTTCAGGAAACCCAGCGAGATTAAGATTTCTGCGGTAGCAGACTACCCGCGGCCGAGCACGAAGACGGAAATTCGAGCATTCCTAGGTCTGACGGGATACTACAATCACTACATCCCTAACTATTCATCTTTGGCTAGCCCTCTGACCGACGCTCTCCGCAAGACAGAACCGACAAATGTAGTCTGGGACGAACAAAAGGAAGCCTCCTTCGTAAACCTGAAGGCTGTGCTGATTAGCCGTCCGGTATTGCGAGCTCCAGACTATGGCCGAGAATTCACGGTCCAGTGTGATGCCAGTGATCGAGGGTTAGGTGCTGTTCTCTGCCAGAGAGATGACGACGGTAATGAGCACCCCGTGCTCTACTTGAGCAGAAAACTGAGTTCTAGAGAGAGGGCTTATTGCGCGTCAGAGAAAGAATGCGCTTGCATTGTATGGGCCATTTAAAAATTGCAGTGCTATCTTGGAGGGGCCAAATTCACCGTAGAGACGGACCATTGTCCCCTGGCTTGGCTGCAAACTGCGACATCGAAGAACAGTCGCCTTCTTAGGTGGAGCTTGATTTTACAGCAGTACAATTTTGAAATAAGATACAAAAAGGGGAAGTTAAATGGGAATGCGGACGCGCTTAGCCGCTCTTTCTAAGCGGTCCGAGATGTTCCTCACCATGTATCCAAATTGATAATCAGGTTTTTTTTTTTTTCGTACGCTTGTATATGTGTGACTAGTAAAGCAGCACGTTTGGTTTTCTAGGAATACGTGGGTCCTGAACGTCTTGAGAGTGGGCTTTTCTCGAACAACAATGGCAGTTTTCTTTTGACCTGGTCTCTTCAGACGGGAGCCGAGTGCTTGCTTCGACATGTGGTTGAGTTTCAGACAGCTCGAGCAATTTGGCCTACAACAATCAAGACAACGCGACAAGCAACAGCGAGCTTCAAGCGTTCACGTGCAGGCCATTAAGTCGTCTCTTCATGCAGCAGCTGGGACTGCTGCCCTCCGAGTCTCTTCTGGCGGGGGAGGAGGCTGTTACGACCAAGCATCCGCATTTGCGCGCTCTATTGTTCGCCTGTGGGCATGGATAAGTTTTGTGAATATGTGGTGATGGTCCAATGGCTCTAAGTGAGCCTGTTTCCAGGAATCCTGTTTTGTAAGCATGTTTTGCTTTGTGGACAACCTGCAAATGCCAAATTGGCCCTGTCAAGAGAACGTCTGGAAAAACACAAAGAAACGTCCCCCTGCGGGAAATAGCAGGAAGTGCTTTCTTTCTTTTGTCCACCCTTCCAGTCGAGAAGTGCTATCCTCCAGTGATGAATGCCTCCTATCCAAAGGAGACGACAGAGTGACATGTCCGCTGACGTGCAGGACAAGAAAGGAGCATGACTCATACGGCCATTAAGTGATTTCCCGGGAATGCAGGAAAGATTTGCAATTGTCGAAAAGGGACCATGTTGGGAGCCCTATGCGGCGCCACGTGCACTCGGGTTTCTGAGAAGTAAAACCCCTTGTCAGAACCAGCTTGTGGTTTCTTTGCTGAAGAATAGAAATGTACCTCCTCTCCTCGCCGTTCCCAAGCTTTTCCCGCCAACAAGTGATCACGCCCAACGAATGAATGCCGGACCAGTCAGTGCTTCAGACCATCAGTGCAGTGAAGTGTTCGATTGGATGCCGATACCTGAGGGGCGTGCCCTGGATTTGGTTGGTCAGCATCTTCAGAGAGGGGCTGGACATAGGGGGTTTTTAAGGACGCTGCAGAGCACGAAATGTCGCTCTGGGCCCTGGGTAAACGGCTCATCCAGTCGCTTCTCGCTATGAACTCTTAACGCTTGTCATTTTGCTGATGTACCCTTCTTTTTCGTGTAAATATTGTAAATAAGATTTCTCAAAGTGCCATTAAACCTGCTTGTACATATTTTACCAACTTCGAAGATTCAGTCCTTCTTCAACCCGGAGTCTCTGCACGCTACCAAGTGAAGGCCGGGTCGCCATAGCCCCAGCGTCACGACAACTGGTGGCAGCGGTGGGATAAAGCCACGACAGCGTCGCCTCGCTCAGAGCTAACCGGCGCACAATCAAGCTCCTTCGACAGCTGGGGCGCTTCGGATTGCGTGAGGGCCATAGGTGCTACGTCCGCGTTCGCACTGGGGTTGCTTTCGTGAATACAACCTAACGTGGTATCGGGGCACTGACTCTGCTCTGGTCGCTCGCTGTCGCCTTCGCAAGTCTCGCTCTCTACAGCGTAAGCGCACTCCTCGTCGGTCTGCCCTGGCTGATCACAACTCGCGGGCTGCGCTGTTTCCCTAATCAGCACTTCGTTTTTCTGCGTGCCCTGCTCTACGACACAGCTGATTTCGGAAACCGAAATTTTCTCCTCTCCTAGCTCATTTCCATCTCCATCGCGCTCTACACAAGCTTCTGCTTTTGTCTCGAGAAGCGGTTCAGTTATTGATAGTTCTCCACACTTGTTTGATGGAACTGTATCTCCTACAGCTACTTGGGTCGGCATGCAGGTCACCTCGCTTAACGGCGTCACTTCGGACTTCTCGCCGATTAAGCCTGTGCTAACCGTCTCAGCTAGTGGCTCGACCAAGGTAACACAATACTCCTGTGTTCGAGGCTCGGTCGGCTCGCTACTGCGGTCACGTTGCTCGGCCGCTTCCCCAAGCTGTAGTTCACTCTCTGGTACAAGTTCGATTTGCTCCGAAACTTCCGCACTATCCAGCCATACGCTCACAGCGGCTTTCAACTGATACGCCAAATCAAAGTACGACTCGTCACAATGTTTCTCGCTCTCATACATCTTCCGAAGATCACGAGGCGTTATCTGATATCGTATCAGCAATGACTCTTTTAGTGCATCGTAATTTTTCAAGCGGTCGCCAACCAATCGCTTGATTTCTTCCGACGCTTCAGCGAAGAGAAGAGCTACCAACTTCTGCGCCCAACTATCTCGCTCTAAGCGTTTACTTCTACAGACACTCTCGAAGTCTGCCAAATAATCTGCCATATCCTCGGCGATGAGGAACGGTGGCGTACCGTCTCGCGGTATTGAACCGTTACACTGAATGGCATTGAAAGCTTTGATCTTTTCCACGCTCATTCTATGGGCTGAAATCTCCAGCTGCATCAGTTTCCTTACGCGGGCGTCCTCTTTCTCGTAACGTTCCCTACGTTCACGATCCTCTTTCTCGTGACGTTCACGTTCCTCTTTCTCGTGACGTTCACGTTCACGTTCCTCTTTCTCGTGACGTTCGTCATTGATCTCAAGGCATTCCAAAAGCTCGTCATCTTCAGCTTCCAATTCAAGAATAGCCTTTAACACTTCTGGTTTTCGGAGTTTGTCTGACAAATTCAGACCCAACTCCCCCGCAAGCTCCAGCAATTTTGGTTTGCGCAACGACTTCCAATCCAAACCCATGGCTGTTCCGAGTGCTGCCTTCTCTACTGCCCACTATTGCCTTGCTGCAATTAACCCAGCAACAACAACAACACAATTACCAGCTCTGTTCTCTACTTAACAAAAGCCTGGCAAAACTCAGTAGAAGAAAGTCCCGCACTCACCAAACCTCGCAGCCAAGAATCCAACGCAGTCGTTCCGCTGCAGGCAACCAGTCATCACACAGGGCTCGTTGCACTGCTCCCGACTTTCCGCTGAGCTGCTTTGATTCACGGGTCACGCCTGGGACATCTCCGCTCTTCCCACCAGATGTTGCACCTCGGTCAGGCCTGACTCGTTTCACCGACCACGGTCACTGCTTGGTCGTCCTCGTCCCTTCGCTGTTCACCAGTTGCTGGACGACGGTGTCGTCTGACTCGTCCCTCCGACCACGGTTACTGCTTGGTCGTCGTCGTCCCACCGACCACGGTTACGGCTTGGTCGTCCCACCGCTGCCTACCAGTTATTAGGTTTGGCGCGCGGCCCCTCGGTAGCGTTGGCCTGGCGGCTCCGGGGACGGCGGACGGCATCAACGGTGCCAGCAAAGACGAGGCGTCTTCCAACGAAACAACCTTTAGTAAAACATCATGAAGGATCCTGCAAAGAAGCTGACCCGGAGATAATACAGACACGTTGCACAGCTGGTGTCTAGCGTCGTCTAAACGGCGCGTCAAAGTAGTAGTCTCTATCTCAGTGGAGTCGGCCGCTGCTTTTTATAGGTTTTCCAGTGCACAGGGAAAGGGTAAATCCTCACAGGAAAGGGAGAGCCAAACGCGTCTGGGCAATATGGGATGACTCAATCGCAGGTGGTCCGAACGCATCTCCTCCACCTCCTGCAGACGGGCGAGAGCGGCGTACTCTCTCACGAGCTCCAGGCTTGGCCGGCGTTTGCACACACACGCACGCACACACATTTGGCGCGTGGCAGGATCACGCTGAGACTTGTCCGCGGGAGGAATCGTTGCGCGGCAGATGAACGGCGTCGAAATGGTCGATCCGCTCGCGGTTCTGCCTGTTGATATGCGGTGGCCGCGTCAGCTGTCCCACTTGTCGGTGGAGAAACGTAACAAAGCCCTACACGGAAGGAAAGGGCTGAACAAGCTCTCCAATGTCGAATCAGAGGGCAAATGAAAGCGTGCACGAAGATGTTCGTTGAAGACATGACCTGACTTTTTCAGCGTGGTGAACCGAACATGGCCGAATCAAAAAAGGTGCGGTTTTTACTGCAGGGTGTGAACGAGCAGCTGATTCCTGGTCTAGCTCGTAGCCTCCTGTTACGTTTCTCCACCGACAAGTGGGACAGCTGACGCGGCCACCACATAGCAACAGGCAGAACCGTGAGCGGATCGGCCATTTCGACGCCGCTCATCGGCCGCGCAACGCTTCCTCCAGCGGGCAAGTCTCGACGTGATCTTGCCACGCGCCAAATGTGTGTGCGTGCGTGTGTGTGCAAACGCCGGCCGAGCCTGGAGCTCGTGAGAGAGTGCGCTGCCCTCGCCCGTCTGCAGGAGGTGGAGGAGATGCGATCGGACCACCTGCTATTGAGTCATCCCTTCGTGCCCAGACTTGTCCGGCTCTCCATTTCCTGTGAGGGTTTTCCCTTTCCCTGTGAACTGGAACACCTATAAAAAGCAGCGGCCCACTCCGCTGAGATGGAAACTCCTTTGACGCGCCGTTGAGACGACGCTAGACACCAGCTGTGTGAATGTGTCTGTATTCTCTCCGGGTCAGCTTCCCTGCCCGTTTCTTCATGATGTTGCAGTAAAGATTGTTTCGTTAGAAGACGCCTCGTCTTTGCTGGGACCGTTGATGCCGTCCACGGAGCCGCCAGGCCAACGCTACCGAGGGGCCGCGCGGCGCTGTAACACCTGGCGTCAGCGGTGGGCTGAGCACGCGAGCCACGAACGTAATAACTGGTGGCAGCGGTACGCTACCCAGGCGCATGCGACCCAAACCTAACACTCCTGACAATCGGGGATGAATTTGTCCGTGAAGCTACCACCATGGAACGGGCACTGCAGCAACGCGCCGTCCGGTATGACCGAACGCTCCAACTTTCAGCCGTCAATATCCCTAGCATGCCACAAGGTAACAACCAACGATCATTCACGCCGAAAGCTTGTGCGCCAGATTGTTCGGGAGGAATTGCAACACCTCCACATTGAGCGTCTCCCGCCTCCATTTCGAACATCATACGCGACGAGGTACAACAAGCAATGTTGCCACTCGTACAACTACCTGCTAATCATTCGGTTCTCTCGTAT
The DNA here is from genome assembly GCF_055883805.1 of Amblyomma maculatum. Classification (NCBI taxonomy): domain Eukaryota; kingdom Metazoa; phylum Arthropoda; class Arachnida; order Ixodida; family Ixodidae; genus Amblyomma; species Amblyomma maculatum. The sequence goes on from NC_139344.1 coordinate 186,643,243, forward strand.
GCTTATATTCTACGGTCACCTCCGCCTACAACAACCCGCCTTCCTCCAGCCCCGAACCACCCCAGCAGCGATTCTTGTCTTCTGCACCCTGCGACCAGTCCTGGGAACCTACACGGAAGGCGGCCGTTTCGCACACCTCTGAAAGACGCCGCCCCCATTGTTATCATTGCGGAGAGCGAGGCCATTTATATCGATACTGCTCTTACCGCCAGATGCGCCTGCAGGACTTCACGCCTTATGCACCTCGTCCTCGTTATGGAGAACGACCACAAAAAATTGAAGTGTACCTCACCGGCCGTCTCTCTTCTTAATTCACGTAGCCGACAGTTCCGGTCGCCTTCTCTTCGCAGTTTTTCATCGAGCCGTCCTGTGTCCAGCGAGCCTGCCAGACGCAGGTCTCCCAGTCTGCGCCGGGGAAACTAGAAACGGCGACCTCAGGGAGTAAGGCGTCGTTCATCGAAACACGGAACATCCTCCATCGTCGACTTGTACTACTGCTGTCTGCGTTCATCGACGATACTGATATCGTTTCCGCCGACATGCCAGTGCGTGCTAACGGCCGTGCAGTGAGTGCTATCCTGGACACAGGCGCTGATTATTCAGTTATGAGGGCACTGGCCATTAACCAAACAAATCATGACGTCGTGGCTGGGCCGCAAATTAGTAGGGCAGATGGCCATTCAGTCACGACGGTTGGAAGATGCACAACTCGAATTGGAATACGCGCGGCTACGTTTCCAGCATGCTTTTTTTATTTTCGGAGAGTGCTCCGGGCAACTTATTCTAGGGATTGACTTTCTACGAGAATATGGAGCAGTTATAAATCTCCGCGAGCTTCTAGTTCCTTTTTCTACTGCTTGAGTGCTTCCGACCGAAGATAAAGAGCGATCTGTTATGGCAGTGCGCATCCACTGTGATGGTATTCGCTTACCTCCTCGAGCCAGCAAGTTTGAAACAGTTGGCTGCGACGGCAAACGTACCGCTCAGCAAATCGCGAAAAGAAACCTGTCCCTGCTCCTTGGCAGGAAAAATCAGTGTCGCTCGTGTTGTAACTCTTTGTTCTGGGACTACCCACCTCCTTGTTACAAACTTAAGTTCAGAGCACCATACTCTTCCTGCAAACAATGTGATTGCTTATTTCGAAGTCTTCCAGACTCGCAACCAGCGCCACTGCATCTGTGACATTTCAGCAGACGTTGCACATCAGCCGTCTCCTCTAGCTGGCAAGCTCCTTATTAACGCCATGTTTTCGGCATATAATTCGAGCCTTCTGGACCTTCTGCATTCCTTCGCAGACTGTTTCGCTCTCTCGTCAAAATTAGGCCAGACGCCACTTGCGATACAGAGAATTAATACCAAAGGTGCCGAATGACCGCTAAGCAGCACCCTTATTGAGTGTCTTCAACGAAGCGAGGTGCGATTCGCCATCAGGGCGTGTATAAGGAAGAAATTTACCCGCTTCCCCGAAACGATGATTATTTGGATCGCCTTGGACCCATCCAGGCTCGGGTCACTGAGTGGACCTAACAGATCGCCGACAGGACGCAACTGGCGGCCATCTGGTGCGTTCAACTATCAAACTGAACCCTCACCTCTAAAAGACGATGAAAATAAAAGTTTTCCCATAAAATCCATCTATTCGATCGCCTTCGCCATACATGTTATTTTTCGTCTATGGATTTGAGAAGCGGTTACAGGCTAATTGAGGTCGATGAGCGTGATGGTGAAAAATACCGCATTTATAACACCAGATGGCTTATATGAATTTAGTGCTCCGATTCAGCCTCTGGTAAGCACCGGCCACTTTCAAAAGAATTGTGGAGACTAACAAGGCCTCAGGCCTCAAGGGGCTAACATATGCCTCGTTTGCTTAGATGATGTAGTTGCTTTTTTCTGAGACGTTTTCAGAGCATCTGAACCTCCCTCATGCCATATTCACTGCCATCCGTTCTGCTAGCTTGTCCCTTAAACCGGAGAAGTGCCACTTTGCTTTCGTCGTGCTCAAATTTCTAGGCCACCTTGTCAGCTACGATAGCATTAGCGCTGAACCTGAAAGACGACCGCAGTGGCAGCGTTTTCGACATCACCCTACAAGCGCTCCGTGCGCCAGGTTTTGGGCCTGTGTGCATACTAGCGGCGTTTTGTCGCCACGTTTTCTAGAATAGAGGCGCAAGGATGCCGTTCCTTTTGTCTAGGGCCAGGAACAACAAGCTGCATTCGCCGACCTTCAAAAGGAGTTGCCAGTCGTCACCAATATATTGCCACTTCGACGAGAACGTCGCCACGGGAGTCCACACAGATGCGAGCAAAATTTGACTTGACGTCGTACTGGTACAGTAGCAGGACGGCAATGAGCACGTCGTCGCCTATTCCAGAAGTGCACTCTCTCGTTCCGAAAAGAACTATTCGACAACGGAAAAAGAATGTCTCGGGGTGGTGTGGGCGCTCTTTAAATTCAGACCGTACCTGCACGGACGGCCGTTCACGCTTGTCAGCGACCATCATTCCCTGTGCTGGTTGACGAACCTCAAGAACCCTTCTGGAAGCTTTGCCCGGTGGAGTTTGCGGCTCCTAGAGTTCGACGTTAATGTGGTATTCAAGTCTAGCTAAAAGCTCACCGGCGCAGACTATCTCTCGAGCGCACCATTGCAACTCGACATGGCTGACGCTGATCTGGACGACGAGACCTTCCTTGGAGTAGTCACAACGTGAACCCTTGCTCAAAGGCAGCGTGAAGTACCGCCTATCACCCCCAGACGAACGGTTAAACAAAACCCTCACCGACATGATCTCCATGTACGTAGACGTCGACCACAAAAACTGGTATGCTATTTTTCTTGACTTGAAGTTTGCATATAACACCGCAGTGCAAGAAACTACCTGCTACACACCTAGCCGCCTTCTACATGGACGGGAAGTGACTACAGCGTTAGATGCGATGTTCTTCCCGGATGGTAGACCCGCCTCCGTGTCCAACGCTGAAGAATCCGTCCAGTTCGCCGAAGAAGCCCGCCGACTAGCAAGGCTTCGCATTCGTCAGACACAAAGTTATGATGCCCAGCGATACAACCTCCGTCCCCGGGAAGTCGAATATAATCGCGGTGACCAGGTCTGGGTATGGTTCTCCATTCAACAGAGAGGTAGCTCTGGAAAACCATTGCTTCGGTTGTTTAGCCCCTATCATGTACTTTGCCGTGTTAGTGCCGTTAATAAGGAAGTTATTCCTGATGAGATTGTCCGCTCGCCGCGTCGGGCTCCTCAGACTGACATATTGCGGATGTCAGCCGAATGAAACCGTACCACTCCCGTTAAATGCATTGTTTCTCGGTGCCATTCTTCTCCTGTCTTGACATTGACCGTTCCTCCACCTTTCTTCTTTCTTGCTTCTATTCTTTTAGAATTGGGACGATTCTTCTTTTGAAGAGGGGGGGGGGGGTAATTCCACATGTATTACGGAACTCGTCTGGCCCCTCTTGGGAACACGAAGAGGCAGAAGTGCGCTGGTGTTCGGAAGCTGCTGAATTGACTGTTGCGGTTCTCCTTTTTTCACCCGTAACATTATTCACGTTGTCTGTGCTTTAACGCCCACATCCAGATTTTCACTTTAGTAGATTTGTTTGTAAGTTTCTTGAGATCGCGAGACCTCTCTGAGCTCGCCATACTTACCATACATCACCTGTATGATTTGTGACAGGGTCTTCTTTAGCGGCATCGACACATCTATTCCAAGATTAAAAGTTAGCAAGATTCATTTAAGACAGTGATCTGGTAAGAGAAACAGCTTACGTGCTGACTGCCACTTTGTGTAGCTGTCATACCGAGCATAGAGACATTTGCTTTGCGGGCTTAAATTTGCCCCAGTTTAGCTTTTTTGTCTAACGAACACACATTCTCAAGGAACAGCAAATCCTAAAATAGCTGTATAAAAGCGATATACCCAAGCTACCATCACGTTCAAAGTGGGAATTTTCTGCCTACATCGCCATGAGAGACCACGGCTGTGAAATGCTGCGAAAGCAAACCACAGTTCAAATATAGAAAAGTCAGCGGCAGCCCTGCAGTGTCAGCAGTTATGAAAAAAAATGGCAATAGCTCGAAAAAAGAACACAATTGTGCTCCTTTCGAAGAACATGCGATGTGCCGCTACAGAATGCCGGCTATCAATCGGTGACCACCAGGGTGAAAGAGGGGCACCGCTCTAGATTTTTTGTTCCGGCCACGGTGAGCGAATTTTGTTCTGAGCAGCTACAATGATGTCGTCGTAAGCGGATTTCTTCAAAATGGATTGGATGATTTGATCATACTCAAAATTGCAGTGCAATCGGAGGAACACTAGCTCTTGTGGTTATTTAAGGTCGATCACTTCGGCTACGCGAACAATAACACGTTTAAGGTGCGGGATCTCTTCTCGGCCAGTACTGGAGCCACCAAGGTGGACCAATATTCTTCTACACGGGCAACGAAGGCAGCATCACGGCATTCGCTAACAACACGGTAAACACCGCGCAGGACGCTTTGGTCCATTGTGTTCACTCTTTCTGTGGCTCTGGAGCTAAGGCTAGGCTCAAAAAACAAGGGGATAGGCATTGGGCCCATCGCGTGGTGTACGTGTGTTGTTCGGAGAATAGGTGCGGTAGGATAGAGATGTCTGTACGGAGTCGCTAAGACTGACGTAGTCTACACTCCACTGGAACAGGACCAAAGCTCGTCGCCTTTCCTTTACTGCTTAGACTTCGCTGTAGAGCCATAGATAGTTGTCCGCGAGTATCAAATGTGCTGATTGTACCTTCTATATAGTACACTCTAACTCGGCTTTCCACTGTACGGAATATAGCGGAAGGCACTTGCCAACACAGATAATAAAGAATATGTACGCTTTTTCTCTTTGCATCAAGGCGACAGACGTCGCCGCGTTCGCGCTTGTGCAATTACATAGCAGAGCCTTAAAATATCTGCCATCTGTTATGAGTTTGATCAATTAGAGCTACTACACTAATAGTAAACATGTACTGCAATCAGTTACTTATATGGCTTCATTCAAAAATATATTCACCAGAAGCGTTGTGACGAAATAAAGTTTTATTGGGGGTGCACGCACATGCAAGTAATAATAAAAATCTCTCCATGGTGCTTAACATCTAGCTACACATCTCAGTCTTCCCTCTGCTACGGTTTAGACGTCCAACCCTGGTGAGGTCGCTATTATGGGGACCGGGGGAGGCCTAGTGAAGGCTTTGTGTTGTTTGTGCTTCAATAGTACCGCAGTGGCGTAGTATGCCGCGTAATGTAATGCGTGTATTAGGGAATAAACTTTTATGTTCCACTCTTAAGGTGAAGCTTCAGCGCCCTCCAACTAATTACCGCAATCCGGCACTTAATTCTTAACGCTGGCTCTCTCACATGCTCCTTGCCTTGCCACCAGCTTCTATTGATAAAGGCTGAGCCGGAAACTGCGGCCATTGAATCGATCTTTCTACACGGAGGCTTACCTGCGACAGAAAATCCTTTTCATGATTTCTAATTAAGTCTCTTCTTTCCTTTCCCCTCGCTGAAACAATTCCCATGGAAGAGGAAAAGAGGCGCTCAAGCATCCAGCTTTGAGCCAAGGACGAGGAGGATGACGAAGCCACACTCGTGCAGTAGAAGAAGAAGACGAAAAAGAAGAAGAATCTCGTACAGGGGCGTCACAGCTCGAGTAATCGCTCGGATGTAACCGCTTCGGGCCCCCAAAACCTCAGAGAGCAATCTTCGGCCTAGAGGACTATATCATGGAAGCCGTGCACAGAGTTAAGGCTCCGAGCACCGACACCTGGAAAGAAAAACTGGACTTCAAGAGGAAGTGCATGTCGACATGCCCAAACGACAGGTGATGGCTCATCACCGAATTACCCGCGTGGAACAGTGCTCTGCACGGACTCGCGTACGAGCTTGTCGTACCCCTTCCTGAAAGACTCATTCTGCGCTACGTGCCGCATGGCACTGTACAGAATCGTCCCAAGTCCGCTGCATGCGAAGTGGCTTTATTTTTGCCGTGGCTCACTCAACACCACAACGGATGCCTCGACGAGCTTGGACTCTTGTGCGTCGCTCGTCCCCGCGACACCATCGCGAAGGAAGCTTTCGTTCCTATTCACCTGAGACCACCACCAAGACAGCGCCACATCCGAAGCATTCGCAGCCTAGAGTTGAAGATCTGCGAATTCGCCCCTGGCAAGGACTCCAGCTACTTCTACCTGCCGGACAAGGGCATCGAGGCTGTTCGGGGCCTCGAAGAACTCGAGATATGCGAGATATTCCAACTTTTCGCCGAGAAACCGTGCATCCTTGCCCGTCTGATGAAGTCTTCAGGACAAACGGAACGTGAGGCAGTGCTGGCCATATCATCAGCTGAGAACTTTCTGCTGGACAAATTTCTCATCATCACGGGCATCGTGCGATGCTCTCTCGCAGGCTACCCGGTAGATGGCGGTACTCTGTGTCATAAGCTCAACGCTGAATACTGGCGCGCCATTGTGCGCCATCTCAAAATTGCCAACGTACTAGCCGACAATTAAACGACCTCCGTATCCAATCTATCAACGCACATCGTTCTTTACTGCTTTGGAATCTGTAGCGATCTGGGGCCGCATCCCGTCAGGATCAAGCAGGCATTTTTCACTTCGGATATTTTTGGTCCTCCAGTACTGGACAGCTTCATAGGGTGACGTAACCATGGCTTTGAAGCGTCCGTGCTAAGCGTTCACACAAATTAACGCTATCGTCTAAGTCATGACCCAATATTTTGTGATTTTTTATTGGCCACTTCCTGTTTATTTTGCAGTTGACCGCGCTGTATAACGCCAAATAAAATAAAAAATCTGATAATAGATCATTGTAGAATGTCTTCTGAAGAAGCTCGATCGGACATCATCCTATACTTAGGGATCAATATTATTCGGATCATTTTGAAATGCGCGCCACTTATCGCCGCTTCTTAAGAGCACGAAAGCTAGATAGCCTGCCTGTTTTTTGTAAGTTACATCATCTTAATAGCTTACAATTCCTGGGGATCATGTGCGTCAAAAGCAGTGGGTTTCTGTGCAATCGCGAATGCACTCACGCTGTTGCGTTCGTAGGCTGCGTACGTGTAGACCATGGAGGAAATAAAAATTGTGTAGACTGAAAGAGCCCGACTTTTATATTTTTCGTTTCTGCATATACCGAGTACTCCGCCGGCTACAGGGGTATCCATCCATCGCTGGATGTTTAAATTCAAGCCGCAGCTATCCGCTGGGCACGTATTAGTATACACCTCTAACAAGGCTTCTAAACCACATGTCAAGCCACACATACCGCAGACATTCCTTGCCCAATATCTCAGTGGTGCGTTTGGCAGTGGCAGACGTCAGCTTTAAACTACTGAGCATTGTTTTGAACTGTAAAGTATAGTGTGCAGCAAAGTACCGACTAGTATGTAAGTGCTTTAAATTATGATTTTGGCGCTAAGCGCCACATATTGATACCTAGAAGGCAATATATTCTTACGGTTAAATGACAGACGACATCTATGGTGTATATACTTAAAATATGGTATGCTTTTCACGTGATTAAACCCAGTAAGACGTGAGAACGTTTTTGAGCACAGATGGCGGCTGACGGAGGCAACGGGAAGTGCGCAGCGTGACAAAACGTTGCAGTCTGTACGCAGGACGATTGACTGTGGCGATAGTTCCTGGGTTCCAATCTGCTCCGTCGGGTTCTCTTTTCAATAAGGCCAACAGAGTCTATTGTTCTTATAGGTTTGGCAAACTCGAACCTAATGTCGATGACACAGGGAACGGTAAGTCGGTTAGATCACGCGAAGCGGTGATATTGTATTAAAATATTTAAGTGCATAAGTAAAATTGCGATTCCTGCTGTTGCCGCACACATCCAAAAGCAGAGCTGATCCATTGAAAAACGGAAGCAACTTGCTGGGCGCTGTTAATTGTGCTCTTATCCATTCTCAAGAATATTATATGTTCCGCTAGGTGGCGTACGTGAAACTTCCTTTGTCGGTTTCACAAACGCGCAACTTTGCAAGATGAACTTCGATAGCAATTTTTCTCTTGAACAACGAACATTCACCTGAAGCACAAAAGATCTCAGAACGTTCACATCAAATCAGGGTACCCCGAAAGGGTCGGTCTTGTCATAAAACTCTTTTTCATCACCACCATCATAACTAGTCTGAACACGCCCACTGCAGGACAAAGGTATCTCCCATGCTCCTCTGATTAACCCTGTCCAGTGGCAGCTGCATCTACTCTATCCCCGCGAACTAATCCTAATGCCATCCGCCCACCTAACTTTCTGCCGCCCCCAGCAACACGCTTGTCTTCCATCGGAATACCCTTTGCAAGGACCGGTCACCTTGCCTTCGCATTACGTGCTCCGACCATGGCCATTTTTTCTTCATTCCGTCTTGAACATCTCTGCATGCTTCCTGTCGGTCAACGTCATACCTATCATTTTAATTTTTATAGCTCTATGCGTTGTTCTCAGTTGAAGGGTCGAACCTTTTGCGTTGGTTTCCACATTTCTACCCCACAGATGAGCCCCGGTATGCTGCTCCTACGCCGCAGAAATGTGGACCCATCCACCGACATCCTATCAGTATTGCCATCTGCAAGCTGCCGGAATAACTGGAAATAATGTCCGCCGTACATCGTGCGCTCTGTCTATCCAAACGTCTTGGTGACAAAAGACACCTTATAGGAGGCAGACAGGAAGCGCGCCAGTAGTCAGTGGGCGTGGTACAAGAATACGCACTACAACGGAATCTCAGTTGCTCGGCAGCAATATCGAAGATCCTGTCTCAGCGAAGAATGCGCTTGTCAGAGGAGCATGTACACAAGTCAACCTACGAAGAAACTCAATCTATCCAGTGTTCGCATACTGTGCTCACACATATATACACCAACACGGAAGCGGGACAGATATCAATAGCACATTTAACACGTGTCAAGTGTGATAATGATAAGTAGGATAATTGACCGACGGACACCAAGTGCTCAATGCTATGGACGCCCTATAGGGTTCATCCAGGCCCTAATGATGAGATGGATTACCTACACGAACACTCGCTATATAGGTACCAAGTAGAAATGCCAGGATTATCCAACAGCGCCGACCATATATCCTGCTTCCTGACACGAGCATAAATACAAATAATTCTCCACTGAACACCCGGAAGTGCAAGACCACATAATATAAGTCGCCTTTCATTGTCAATGGAATATTATATGGCAGTAATATCCCCTGTGTTAGCCAGGAATAGCATGCAGTCTCCGGATAAGCCTGTCAAGTGGCCAACGATAACATTGCATTCTGGCAAAAATGAATCTAGGGTTCGGTATCCTCATCGAACAGTTTATTTTCCTGTAAGGCTGCCAAGCGCACACTCCATTTCCTTAGAATATGTCGTAACTATTATTACCTTCGACGACTGCACAAAACATTGACGTTAAGCGCAGAGGCTTTAAATGATACGACACTCCCCAGTTTCGGAGTCTGACCTGGTAATGCCATCACCAGGTAAGGGGTGGCCCTTCTGTAGTGCAGACAAAGCGCTCCTTTTTTAAGAAGAAAGAACCTCCTGTTTTAATCAGCTCTTCCTGGGACTAATCATCTCTTCATCACCACCGACACACACCTCCTCCTCTGCAGGATACTTCAAAGGTGCACTGTGTTGTACATATGACATCAACGTTTACCGACACAGCCAAGGCATCGGCCCATGAAGCTTAGCAGACCACGTCGCTCGCAGCCACGCTGATATCCTACGAAACACAAAACAAACGCATCTGAGGCTGACCCTCCGATCTATACTGCTGTACTCCAGCGACAAAGTGGTACGACCGACGGTGCTGCTGGGTTTATCTGTTGACATTACGAGAGCTGTGTCCAGGTGAGGTTCTTGCGCAACAAGCACTGAACAGCGAGCGGCAAGTTTGTTCCGCAGTTGAGTCTTGTAGATTTGGTTCTTTGAGCGCTGAATCTAGTAGGCCGGTCATTTCAGGTTGCCGCTCACTGCTGTTCGGCGGATAGCACTTCATTTATTTGCCTATTGAGAGCTCATGACTCTGTTCACTAGTAGCGTCCACAATACCCATGACATCCATAATGTGTACGGACGCCACGTCATCCACAAGCGTTCCTTGGTCCTGAAAGAACCTGAAAGCATGGCTCAGAACGTGGCCCTCCACTGCATACCCATAACGTCGGAACTGGATACAGCGAGGCGTGTGGCACTGGCGACGAACGTAACGAATTCGGCTGCACTGAAGACACAGCGGGTGGCCTTCCTTGCATTAAACTAACATCTGTACTCTGAAAACATTAAGTGTACGGATTGCACTCGCGGACACCCCGTCCTTCTGTTCGCGAACTAGACATCGTTCCATGATGGCGAGCAAGGCATAGTTCCATGTTTGAGAACAAGAAACATTTCTTGTCCGCCAACTTGGAGCGAGAAGGAACGCTTTCTTGTTCGCGAGCATGTTCCAAGTTCGCAAACAAGAAATCGTGAAGGACTCCATCAAATGCCTTGATAAGGCCAGTCTGAATTACAGCTACCTGTCGAACACCATCTGATACGGTCTCCGATATCGAGCATGCAATATAAACATGGGTTTGGGTACCACGAACGTCGTGCGATCTGTTAGTGATTACTAGCTGCATGCGGGCACAAAGAACATAAGCAAAAAGCTCGTAATCTACATTGCAGATGGAAATCGGACGATACCCTTAAGCAGACTTTAACTGGTAAGTGCCTGCGCTTTTTCTTATTAATATAGTGTGCTCAGAATAGAAAGTGTGAGACAGAAAACAGACATCGTAAGGTGCCCGAAAAACTTCCAACAAAACAGCTGCAAGACAAGGCGAAAATGTTTTATAGAACACGCTAATAATACATTCGGCACCAACAAATTTACGACCCTGCAGCTCGAAAATAGCAGATTTAATGTCAAAAGTGGTAGGTCCCTCCACTACAGCACGCTACTTATTGTCAAGGTTAGGAAAAGCTTCGTCCAAGCAGCTGTAATATAATCTCCCATTTTGGCCCCATCAACTGACAAAGAGCTTCCGATATCGTCAAAGAATCTAAGAATTTCAGGTGCATCCCTGTAGGTGCAACCGCCATATTGAATTTACAATATTTACGTCGCCAGCGCAGTCTGCCTTTCGTTGCTCAGAGCCCATCGGAATCGTTTTACATCGAGGAACCTATTACTATGGACCTTACTAAGCCCCTTTATATCTCTCGATCACTAACTGTTGAAGCTGCGCCTTAACGCTATTTCTTCTGTATGGGCACCAGGGCTAGTCCTCTATAGATGATGTAGTCCTCTATAGATGATGTAGCTTAATTAAAGTACACCCTAGCTCACGAAGGTGATTACTCTTCGGACATGCATATTTTGCTGAGGTTTCAATAGCCCAATGTTTTATCTCCTGTTTAAATAAATCCCGCTCTTGAAAAACAGATCCATACGCGACCATACGTCTTTAGATACAATGCGTTGCAAGATTCCGTCCGACAGCCGAAAGTCACGCATTTCTCATTGCTGCCATCGAGGGTGCATAATGCACCTTCTGCATTTTGCAGCCCGAGCAGACACTACGCAGTGATCACTGAAGAACATGGGCCGCAACCAGCAACCAAAAACGGCGGCTAACGCGTCTAGTGACGTAAAGCCTATCAAGCTGAGCACTAGAACAATGAAAATGAGTAAAATGAATATTATCACCCATATCTTGAAAAACATCCACAAGACTTTATTCAAAGGCCAAATCAGCAATTAAAGCAACACTAGGGTAATAACAACTACTTAAAATTGCTCAGTCTTTATCCCTATAAACACAATTAAAATTTTCCAACAGTATTATTTTACGATCTGTACGCAAATGGTGAAATGAAAGGCATAAAAAATTCCAGTTGTAAATAGCTGATGAACCTAATACCTTAGAAGCGATTGTTTTCATTCTCCGTCGTGTCGCTATGTGTTAACAGAAAGTCGACACCGTTGAACTAATAATACCTATCCATACATCAAGTAAGGTTTGCTTAACAGGACATGACAGCATAAAACTAACAATTCATATGCATGCATCAAATATAGATGTCAAAAAAACTTATTTTGATTTCATCTGAATATAGCGCGGATAAGAGTTTGAGACACTGACGTGGCTCTGTTTCCGAAGAAAGCATGGTCGCTTAGGGAAAAAAAAAACGTTTAACTGTTACGCGAAAGCTTATTTTCTAATCGTTTTCTGTATGCTTTAGCCGTGCACATTTAATTGAAGTTTTGACGAAGAACCGCTGTTTGTTTCTTTTCATTTACAAGAATAATTAGCTTTTCCAAAAAGTTAAAAGACCCAGACATTGTCCCTGGAGAAAAACAATACTTCTAAAGGATCAAAACAGAGTCGATAAAAGTCTACATAACGCGTGCTGACGATTTTTACAAGGTTTCCTCCATCAGTACAATAGGCATCCCTGGCCGTATTCTCGACTTATCTGGAGTGGAACGCTCGACAACGAATTCTTGGACACCACGTACCTTATATAACGAAAGAAGACCACAATAGGTTCCACCGCAAAACGCGAATTTCCGTCTCTGGCGTCTAGATTTTCAATCAAGGAAAAGGCAAGGTGACCGAAGGACATTTCCCAAGCATTTCACCCCAGAAGAACTGAATAACTTTCCGGAGTAAATCTTGTGTCCATAGCAGAACCAATGGCTACATGGCAGAACTGTGGATCGAACCTAGCACCTCTCAAGCAGGAGGCGAGTTCTTTTCTTCAAACCCTTCGCTACAGTTTGATCAAGCCCTGCCAAGCAATGTTCATATCATAGGAAAAGGTGAAAGGCACATGTACAGCAATTGGGCAACTAGCGCTATCTTTTGACCGCCGGTAACGAACACTGCGTAACTCGTGGGAGCCTTTTAAACCTTTAATACTCAGAAAACTATAGAGTCCGGATAGATTCCCTACGAACATGGGGAGTTTCATGACCGAAAGATGCCCTTCAGGGCTAAATCTGAATCATAATATTCTTCGCGTGCATCAACTGCTTTTGACGGCCATAAGAAATCAACGAGATGGCCCGAACACTCGAACTCCACGTGGTAGATTTTTCTGCTCAGTGATACAAAGCCCGTGAGGGCAGCAGTAAAAAATAGAGGTGCTGATCCAGGCGGCTGTGGTTTGTGTGTGTCCTCCATGTGACCTTCGCGATGGAGCGCGGGGTTGCTCGGCGCGTCGCGCTTTCATCGCGGTGGCCACGTTTTGTGTGTCGCGTTAGGCATGGATGCCCATACATTACCAGGGCTTGCTCGAGTTTTCTTCGTGTAGAAAAAAAAAGACGAAAGCCAATGCCTCTTCCTCAACAAAATTTCTCCTTTGCAAACGGGCGGCCGCCACGTACCCTTCGCATTTTGTTTCAAAATCCGCCTTGCATGGACGGCACTATAATCCGCTGGAAAAGGTTTGAGACCTTATTTTATATTGCCGCATATATTGTGGAACTGGTGTGGCCCCTCGTGAGAAGACGAATTTACAGAAGTGTGCTGCTGTTTGGAAGATGCCGAACGGACTGTTGCTGGGGCAATCTATGTCCTTTGTCCCTGAAGGAATTGACCAGCTTAGTTAAGACATTACCGCGCCCACAGGCCTTTATTCAAGCCAGGTCTTCCACCCTAATCGGCTGCGCACATTAGTCCCCACGCTGACAGAATGCCCGTCACAACACCCATTCAAACTGCTCTCCCAGCGCATGCCACTGGCTCCTGTTTCGTCATCTATTCGCCACGCGTTCCAAGATCCTTCCATGGGGACCCATTTGAAGACGTTCAAGACTGGCTCGACCACTACGATCCCGTCACGGTCTACAACGAGTGGAACGACCACCGTAAGTAGTGGAACGTCTTCTTTGATTTTGAGGACTCCATTAAAACGTGGTTTGAGAATCAAGAGTCGACCCTTACGACTTGGCAGGAGATTCGTAGTCACCATCTGCGTGACTATGGATGCCCTAAACGGAAGGAAAGGGCTGAACAACCTCTCCAGTGTCGAATCAGAGGGCGAATGAAAGCGTGCACGATGATGTTCGTTGAAGATATGACCCGACTTTTTCAGCGTGGTGAACCGAACATGGCCGGATCCAATAAAGGTGCGTTTTTTACTGCACCGTGAAAACGACCAGCTGATTGCAGGTCTAGCTCGTAGCCTCCTGACAATCGGGGATGAATTTGTCCGTGAAGCTACCACCATGGAACGGGCACTGCAGCAACACGCCGTCCGGTATGACCGCACGCTCCTACTTTCAGCCGTCAATATCCCTAGCATGCCACAAGGTAACAACCAACGATCATTCCCTCTGGGAGCTTGTGCGCCAGATTTTTCGGGAGGAATTGCAACACCTCCACATTGAGCGTCTCCCGCCTCCATTTCGTACATCATACGCGAAGAGGTACAACAAGCAATGCTGCCACTCGTACAACTACCTGCTAATCGTTCGGTTCTCTCGTATGCTTATATTCTACGGTCACCTCCGCCTACAACAACCCGCCTTCCTCCAGAGCCCGATCCACCCAAGCATCGATTCTCGTCTTCTGCACCCTGCGACCAGTCCTGGGAACCTACACGCAAGGCAGCCGTTTGGCAGACCTCTGAAAGACGCCGCCCCCATTGTTATCATTGCGGAGAGCGAGGCCATTTACATCGATACTGTTCTTACCGCCAGATGGGCCTGCAGGGCTTCACGCCTGATGCAGCTCGTCCTCGTTATGGTGAACGACCACAAAAAATTCAAGAGTTCCTCACCGGCCGTCTCTCTTCTTAGTCCACGTAGCCGACAGTTCCGGTCGCCTTCTCCTCGCAGTTTTTCATCGAGCCGTCCTGTGTCCTCCGAGCCTGCCAGACGCAGTTCTCCCAGTCAGCGCCGGGGAAACTAGAAACGGTGACCTCCGGGGGTAAGGCGCGGTTCATCGAACTACCGAACATCCTCCATCGTCGACTTGTACTATACCGCTGTCCACGTTCATCGACGATACTGAAATCGTTTCCGCCGACATGCCAGTGCGTGCTGACGGCCGTGCAGTGAGTGCTATCCTGGACACAGGCCCTGATTATTCAGTTATGAGGTGGGCACTGGCCATTACCCAAAACAAATCATGACGTCGTGGCACGGGCCACAGATTAGTAGGGCAGATGGTCATTCAGTCACGACGGTTGGAAGGTGCACAGCTCGAATTGGAATACGCGCGACTACATTTCCAGCGTGCTTTTTTATTTTCGGAGAGTGCTTCAGGCAACTTATTCTAGGGATTGACTTTCTACGAGAATATGGAGCAGTTATAAATCTCCGCGAGCTTCTAGTTCCTTTTTCTACTGCTTGAGTGCTTCCGACCGAAGATAAAGAGCGATCCGTTATGGCACTGCGCATCCACTGTGATAGTATTCGCTTACCTCCTCGAGCCAGCAAGTTTGAAACAGTTGGCTGCGGAGGCAAACGTACCGCTCAGGGAATCGCGAAAGGAAACCTGTCCCTGCTCCTTGGCAGGAAAATCTGTGTCGCTCGTGTTGTAACTCTTTGTTCTGGGACTACCCACCTCCTTGTTACAAGCTTAAGTTCGGAGCACCATACCCTTCCTGCAAACAGTGTGATTGCTTATTTCGAAGTCTTCCAGACTCGCAACCAGCGCCACTGCGTCTGTGACATTTCAGCAGACGTTGCACATCAGCCGTCTCCTCTCGCTGCAATCTCCTTGTTAACGCCAAGTTTTCGGCATATAAGTCGAGCCTTCTGGACCTTCTGCATTCCTTCGCAGACTGTTTCGCTCTCTCGTCAAAATTCGGCCAGACGCCACTTGCGATACAGAGAATTAATACCAAAGGTACCGAACGACCACTAAGAGCAACCCCTAATGAGTGTCTTCAACGAAGCGAGGTGCGATTCGCCATCAGGGCGTGTTTAAGAAAGACATTTACCCCCTTCCCGAAACGATGATTCTTTGGATCGCCTCGGACCCTAACATCGAGACTCTGATCACTGAGTGGGCCGAACAGATCGCCGACAGGACGCAACTGGCGGCCATCTGGCGCGTTCAACTATCAAACTGAACCCTCACCTCTAAAAGGAGATGACAATAAAAGTTTTCCCATAAAATCCATCTATTGGATCGCCTTCGCCATACATGTTATTTTTCGTCTATGGATTTGAGAAGCGGTTACAGGCCAATTGATGTCGACGAGCGCGATGGTGAAAAAAAAAAACATTTATAACACCAGATGGCTTATATGAATTTATAGTGCTCCGATTCAGCCTCTGGTAAGCACCGGCCACTTTCCAAAGAATTGTGGAGACTAACAAGGCCTCAGGCCTCAAGGGGCTAACATATGCCTCGTTTGCTTAGATGATGTAGTTGTTTTTTTCTGAGACGTTTTCGGAGCATCTGAGCCTCCCTCATGCCGTATTCACTGCCATCCGTTCTGCTGGCTTGTCTCTTAAACCGGAGAAGTGCCACTTTGCTTTCGACGAGCTCAAATTTCTAGGCCACCTTGTCAGCTACGATAGCATTAGCTCTGAGCCTGAAATACGACCCCGGTGGCGGCGTTTTCGACATCACCCTACAAGCGCTCTGTGCGCCAGTTTTTGGGCCTGTGTGCATACTAGCGGCGTTTTGTCGCCAATTTTTCTAGAATAGCGGAGCAAGGATGCCGTTCCTTTTGTCTAGGGCCACGAACAACAAGCTGCATTCGCCGACCTTCAAAAAGAGTTGCCAGTCGTCACCGATATTTTGCCACTTCGACGAGAACGTCGCCACAGGAGTCCACACAGATGCGAGCAATGTTTCACTTGACGTCGTACTGGTACAGTGGCAGGACGACATTGAGCTCGTCATCGCCTATTCCAGAAGTGCACTCTCTCGTTCCGAAAAGAACTATTCGACAACGGAAAAGGAATGTCTCGCGGTGGTGTGGGCGCTCTGTAAATTCAGACCGTACCTGTACGGACGACCGTTCAGGCTTGTCAGCGACCATCATTCCCTGTGCTGGATGGCGAACCTCAAGAACCCTTCTGGAAGCTTTGCCCGTTGGAGTTTGCGGCTCCTAGAGTTCGACGTTAATGTGGTATTCAAGTCTGGCTAAAAGCTCACCGGCGCAGACTATCTCTCGAGCGCACCATTGCAACTCGAGATGACTGACGCAGATCTGGACGACGAGACCTTCCTTGGAGTAGTCACAACGTGAACCCTTGCTCAAAGGCAGCGTGAAGTACCGCTTATCACCCCCAGACGAACGGTTAAACAAAACCCTCACCGACATGATCTCCGTGTATGTAGACGTCGACCACAAAAACTGGTATGCTATTTTTCCTGACTTCAAGTTTGCATATAACACCGCAGTGCAAGAAACTACCTGCTACACACCTGTCCGCCTTCTACATGGACGCGAAGTGACTACAGCGTTAGATGCGATGTTCTTCCCGGATGGTACACCCGCCTCCGTGTCCAACGCTGAAGAATCCGTCCAGTTCGCCGAAGAAGCCCGCCGACTAGCAAGGCTTCGCATTCGTCAGACACAAAGTTATGATGCCCAGCGATACAACCTCCGTCCCCGGGAAGTCGAATATCATCGCGGTGACCAGGTCTGGGTATGGTTCTCCATTCAACAGAGAGGTAGATCCGAAAAACCATTGCTTCGGTTGTTTAGCCCCTATCATGTACTTTGCCGTGTTAGTGCCGTTAATTAGGAAGTTATTCCTGATGAGATTGTCAGCTCGCCGCGTCGGGCTCCTCAGACCGACATATTGCGGATGTCAGCCGAATGAAACCGTACCACTCCCGTTAAATGCATTGTTTGTGCGTGCCATTCTTCTCCTGTCTTGACATTGACCGTTCCTCCACCTTTCTTCTTTCTTGCTTCTATTCTTTTAGAATTGGGACGATTCTTCTTTTGAAGAGGGGTCGGGGGGGGGGGGGGGGGTAATTCCAGATGTATTGCGGAACTGGTCTGGCCCCTCTTGGGAAGACGAAGAGACTGAAGTGCGCTGGTGTTCGGAAGCTGCTGAATTGACTGTTGCGGTTCTCCTATTTTCACCCGTAACATTATTCACATTGTCTGTGCTTATAACGCCCACATCCAGATTTTCACTTTAGAAGATTATTTTGTAAGTTTCTTGAGATCGCGAGACCTCTCTGAGCTCGCCATACTTACCATACATCACCTGTATGATTTGTGACATGGTCTTCTTTAGCGGCATCGACACATCTATTCCCAGATTAAAAGTGAGCAAGATTCATTTAAGACAGTGATCTGGTTAGAGAAACAGCTTACGTGCTGACTGCCACTTTGTGTAGCTGTCATACCGAGCATATAGACATTTGCTTTGCGGGCTCAAATTTGCCCCTGTTTAGCTTTTTTGTCTAACGAACACACATTCTCAAGGAACAGTCACTTCTGAAGTATCTGTATAAAAGCCCTATACCCAAGCTACCATTACGTGCAAAGTGGGAATTTTCTGCCTACATCGCCATGAGAGACCACTGCTGTGAAATGCTGCGAAAGCAAACCACAGTTCAAATATAGAAAAGTCAGCGGCAGCCCTGCAGCGTCACCAGTTATGAAAAAAAATTGCAATAGCTCGAAAAAAGAACACAATTGCGCTCCTTTCGAAGAACATGCGATGTGCCGCTACAGAATGCCGGCTATCAATCGGTGAGCACCAGGGTGAAAGAGGGGCACCGCTCTAAATTTTTTTGTTCCGGCCACGGTGAGCGAATTTTGTTTTGAGCAGCTACAATGATGTTGTCGTAAGCGGATTGCCTCAAAATGGATTGGATGATTTGATCATACTCGATATTGCAGTGCGATCGGAGGAACAACAGCTCTTGCGGTTATTTCAGGTGGACCATTTCGGGTACGCGAACAAAAACACATTTAAGGTGCGGAATCGCTTCTCTGACCAGTACTGGAGCCACCAGGGTGGACCAATATTCTTCTACACGGGCAACGAAGGCAGCATCACGGCATTCGCTAACAACACGGTAAACACCGCGCAGGACGCTTTGGTCCATTGTGTTCACTCTTTCTGTAGCTCTGGAGCTAAGGCTAGGCTAAAAAAAGAAGGAGATAGACATATGGCCCATCGTGTGGTTTACGTGTGTTGTTCGGAGAATAGGTGCGGTAGGATAGAAATGTGTGTACGGAGTCGCTAAGACTGACGTAGTCTACACTCCACTGGAACAGGACCAAAGCTCGTCGCCTTTCCTTTACTGCTTAGACTTCGCTGTAGAGCTATAGAGAGTTATCCGCGAGTATCAAATGTGCTGATTGTATCTTCTATATAGTACACTCTAACTCGGCTTTCCACTGTACGGAATATAGCGGAAGGCACTTGCCAACACAGATAATAAAGAATATGTACGCCCCTTCTCTTTCCATCAGCGCGACAGACGTCGTCGCGTGCGCGTTTGTGCAATTACATAGCAGAGACTCAAAATTTCCTGCCATCTGTTATGACTGCGCTCAACTAGAGCTACTACACTAATAGTAAACAGGTACAGCATTGAGTTACTTATATGGCTTCATTCAAAAATATATTCACCAGGAAAGCTGTGACGAAATAAACACGTTTTATGGGGGGTGCACGCACATGCAAGTAAAAATAAAAATCTCTCCATGGTGCTTAACATCTAGCTGCACTTCTCAGTCTTCCCTCTACTGCGGTTTAGACGCCCACCCCTTGTGAGGTTGCTATTTGGGGACTGGGGGAAGCCTAGTGAAGGCTTTGTGTTGATTGTGCTGTTATGCTGTTATAGTACGGCATTGGCGTAGTATGTAATGCGTGTATTAGGGAATATTCTTTTATGTTCCACTCTTAAGGTGAAGCATAAGTGTCCTCTAAGTAATTACCGGAATCCGGCACTTAATTCTTAACGCTGGCTCTCTCACATGCTCCTTGCCTTGCCACCAGCTTCTACTGATTCAGGATGAGCCGGAAACTGCGGCCAGTGCATTGACTTTTCTACAAGGAGGCTTACCTGCGACCGCAAATCCTTTTCATGAATTCTAATTAAGTCTCTTCTTTCCTTTCCCCTCGCTGAAACAATCCCGACGGAAGAGGAAAAGAGGCGCTCAAGCATGCAGCTTTGAGCCAAGGACGAGGAGGATGACGAAGCCACACTCGTGCAGTAGAAGAAGAAGACGAAAAAGAAGAAGAATCTCGTATAGGGCGTCACAGCTCGAGTAATCGCTCGGATGTAACCGCTTCGGGCCCCAAAAACCTCAAAGACCAATCCTTAGGCCTAGAGGACTATATCATGGGAGCCATGCACAGAGTTAAGGCTCCGAGAACCGACACCTGGAAGGAAAAACTGGACTTCAAGAGGAAGTGCACGTCGACTGGCCCAAACGACAAGTGCTTGCTCATCACCGAACTACCCGCGTGGAACAGTGCTCAGCACGGACTCGCGTACGAGCTTATCGTACCCCTTCCTGAAAGACTCAGTCCGCGCTACGTGCCGCATGGCACAATACAGAATCGTCGCAAGTCCGGTTCATGCGAAGCGGCTTTATTTTTGCCGTGGCTCACTCAACACCACAACGGATGCATCGACGAGCTTGGTCTCTTGTGCGTCGCTCGTCCCCGCAACACCATCGCGATGGAAGCTCTCGTTCCTATTCACCTGAGACCACCACCAAGACAGCGCCACATCCGCAGCATTCGCAGCCTAGAGTTGAAGATGTGCGATTTCACCCCTGGCAAGGAACCCAGCTACTTCTACCTGCCAGACAAGGGCATCGAGGCTGTTCGGGGCGTCGAAGAACTCGAGATATGCGAGATATTCCAACGTTTCGCCGAGAGACCGTGCATCCTTGCCCGTCTGATGAAGTCTTCAGGACAAACGGAACGTGAGGCAGTGCTGGCCATATCATCAGCTGAGAACTTTCTGCTGGACAAATATCTCATCTTCACGGGCATCGTGCGATGCTCTCTCACAGGCTACCCGGTAGATTGCGGTACTCTGTGTCATAAGCTCAACGCAGAATACTGGCGCGCCATTGTGCGCCATCTCAAATATGCCAATGTACTAGCCGACAGTTAAACGACCTCCGTATCCAATCTATCAACGCACATCGTTCTTTACTGCTTTGGAATCTGTTGCGATCTGGGGCCGCATCCCGTCAGGATCCAGCAGGCATTTTTCACTTCGGATATTTTTGGTCCTCCAGTACTGGACAGCTTCATTGGGTGACGTAACCATGGCTTTGAAGCGTCCATGCTGTGCGGTCACACAAATTAAGGCTATCGTCTAAATCATGACCCAATTTTTTGTGTTTTTTTATTGGCCACTTCCTGTTTATTTTGCAGTTGACCGCGCTGTATAACGCCATATGAAATAAAAAATCTGATAATAGGTCCTTGTAGAATGTCTTCTGAAGAAGCTCGATCGGACATCATCTTATAGTTAGGGATCAATATTATTCGGATCATTTTGAAATGCTCGCCACTTATCGCCGCTTCTTAAGAGCACGAAAGCTAGATAGCCTGCCTGGTTTTTGCAAGTTACATCATCTTAATAGCTTAGAAGTCCTGGGATCATGTGCGTCAAAGGCTGTGTGTTTCAGCGCAATCGCGAAGGCACTCACGCTGTTGCGTTCGTAGGCTGCGTACGTGTAGACCATGGAGGAAGGAAAGAAATTGTGTAGACTGAAAGAGCACGACTTTTATATTTTTCGTTTGTGCATAGACCGCGTACTCCGCCGGCTACAAGGGTATCCATCCATCGCTGGATGTTTAAATTCAAGCCGCAGCTATCCGCTGGGCACGTATTAGTATACACCTCTAACAAGGCTTCTAAACCACATGTCAAGCCATACATACCGCTGACATTCCTTGCCCAATATCTCAGTGGTGCGTTTGGCAGTGGCAGACGTCAGCTTTAAACTACGGAGCATTGTTTTGAACTGTAACGTACAGTGTGCTCCAAAGTTCCGACTAGTATGTAAGTGCTTTAAATTATGACTTTGGCGCTAAGCGCCACATATTGCAACCTAGAAGGCAATATATTCTTACGGTTAAATGACAGACGACATCCATGGTGTATATACTTAATATATGGTATGCTTTTCACGTGATTAAACCCAGTAAGACGTGAGAACGTTTTTGAGCACAGATGGCGGTTGACGGAGGCAACGGGAAGTGCGCAGCGTGACAAAACGTTGCAGTCTGTACGCGGGACGATTGACTGTGGCCATAGTTCCTGGGTTCCAATCTGCTCCGTCGGGTTCTCTTTTGAATAAGGCCAACAGAGTCTATTGTTCTTATAGGTTTGGCAAACTCGAACTTAATGTCGATGACACAGGGAACGGTAAGTCGGTTAGATCACGCGAATCGGTGATATTGTATTAAAATATTTAAGTGCATAAGTAAAATTGCGATTCCTGCTGCTGCCGCACACGTCCAAAAGCAGAGCTGATCCATTGAAACACGGAAGCAACTTGCTGGGCGCTGTTAATTGTGCTCTTATCCATTCTCAAGAATATTATATGTTCCGCTAGGTGGCGTACGTGAAACTTGCTTTGTCGGTTTCACAAACGCGCAACTTTGCAAGATGAACTTCGATTGAAATTTTTCTCTTGAAGAACGGACATTCACCTGAAGCACAAAAGATCTCAGAACGTTCACATCAAATCAGCGTACCCCGAAAGGGTCGGTCTTGTCATAGAACTCTTTTTCATAGGCACCATCATAACTAGTCTGAACACGCCCACTGCAGGACAAAGGTATCTCCCATGCTCCTCTGATTAACCCTGTCCAGTGGCAGCTGCATCTACTCTATCCCCGCGAACTAATCCTAATCCCATCCGCCCACCTAACTTTCTGCCGCCCCCAGCAACACGATTGTCTTCCCTCGGAATTCAGCCCGTTACCCTTTGCAAGGACCGGTCACCTTGCCTTCGCATCGCGTGCTCCGACCATGGCCATTTTTTCTTCATTCCATCTTGAACATCTCTGCATGCTTCCTGTCTGTCAACGTCATACCTATCATTTTAATTTTTATAGCTCTATGCGTTGTTCTCAGTTGAAGGGTCGAACCTTTTGCGTTGGTTTCCACATTTCTACACCACAGAAACTCAATCTATCCCGTGTTCGCATACTGGACTCACACATATATACACCAACACGGAAGCGGGACAGATGTCAATAACACAATTAACACGTGTCAAGTGTGCTAATGATAAGTAGGATAATTGACCGACGGACACTAAGTTCTCAATGATGAGGACGCCCTATAGGGTTCACCCAGGCCCTAATGATGAGCCACACTCGTGCAGTAGAAGAAGAAGACGAAAAAGAAGAAGAATCTCGTACAGGGGCGTCACAGCTCGAGTAATCGCTCGGATGTAACCACTTCGGCCCCCAAAAACCTCAAAGACCAATCCTTCGGCCTAGAGGACTATATCATGGAAGCCATGCACAGAGTTAAGGCTCCGAGCACCGACACCTGGAAAGAAAAACTGGACTTCAAGAGGAAGTGCATGTCGACATGCCCAAACGACAGGTGCTGGCTCATCACCGAACTACCCGCGTGGAACAGTGCTCTGCACGGACTCGCGTACGAGCTTGTCGTACCCCTTCCTGAAAGACTCATTCTGCGCTACGTGCCGCATGGCACTGTACAGAATCGTCGCAAGTCCGGTTCATGCGAAGCGGCTTTATTTTTGCCGTGGCTCACTCAAGACCACAACGGATGCATCGACGAGCTTGGACTCTTGTGCGTCGCTCGTCCCCACGACACCATCGCGAAGGAAGCTTTCGTTCCTATTCACCTGAGACCACCACCAAGACAGCGCCACATCCGAAGCATTCGCAGCCTAGAGTTGAAGATGTGCGAATTCACCCCTGGCAAGGACTCCAGCTACTTCTACCTGCCAGACAAGGGCATCGAGGCTGTTCGGGGCCTCGAAGAACTCGAGATATGCGAGATATTCCAACTTTTCGCCGAGAGACCGTGCATCCTTGCCCGTCTGATGAAGTCTTCAGGACAAACGGAACGTGAGGCAGTGCTGGCCATATCATCAGCTGAGAACTTTCTGCTGGACAAATTTCTCATCATCGCGGGCATCGTGCGATGCTCTCTCGCAGGCTACCCGTTAGATGGCGGTACTCTGTGTCATAAGTTCAACGCTGAATACTGGCGCGCCATTGTGCGCCATCTCAAATATGCCAATGTACTAGCCGACAATTAATCGACCTCCGTATCCAATCTATCAACGCACATCGTTCTTTACTCCTTTGGAATCTGTTGCGATCTGGGGCCGCATCCCGTGAGGATCCAGCAGGCATTTTTCACTTAGGATATTTTTGGTCCTCCAGTACTGGACAGCTTCATTGGGTGACGTAACCATGGCTTTGAAGCGTCCGTGCTAAGCGTTCACACAAATTAAGGCTATCGTCTAAGTCATGACCCAATATTTTGTGATTTTTTATTGGCCACTTCCTGTTTATTTTGCAGTTGACCGCGCTATATAACGCCAAATAAAATAAAAAATCTGATAATAGATCCTTGTAGAATGTCTTCTGAATAAGCTCGATCGGACATCATCTTATAGTTAGGGATCAATATTATTCGGATCATTTTGAAATGCGCGCCACTTATCGCCGCTTCTTAAGAGCACGAAAGCTAGATAGCCTGCCTGGTTTTTGTAAGTTACATCATCTTAATGGCTTAGAATTCCTGGGATCATGTGCGTCAAAAGCTGTCCGTTCCAGCGCAATCGCGAAGGCACTCACGCTGTTGCGTTCGTAGGCTGCGTACGTGTAGACCATGGAGGAAGGAAAGAAATTGTGTAGACTGAAAGAGCCCGACTTTTATATTTTTCGTTTGTGCATAGACCGAGTACTCCGCCGGCTACAAGGGTATCCATCCATCGCTGGATGTTTAAATTCAAGCCGCAGCTATCCGCTGGGCACGTATTAGTATACACCTCTAACAAGGCTTCTAAATCACATGTCAAGCCATACATACCGCAGACATTCCTTGCCCAATATCTCAGTGGTGCGTTTGGCAGTGGCAGACGTCAACTTTAAACTACGGAGCATTGTTTTGAACTGTAAAGTATAGTGTGCTCCAAAGTTCCGACTAGTATGTAAGTGCTTTAAATTATGACTTTGGCGCTAAGCGCCACATATTGCGACCTAGAAGGCAATATATTCTTACGGTTAAATGACAGACGACATCCATGGTGTATATACTTAAAATATGGTATGCTTTTTACGTGATTAAACCCAGTAAGACGTGAGAACGTTTTTGAGCACAGATGGCGGATGACGGAGGCAACGGGAAGTCCGCAGCGTGACAAAACGTTGCAGTCTGTACGCGGGACGATTGACTGTGGCCATAGTTCCTGGGTTCCAATCTGCTCCGTCGGGTTCTCTTTTCAATAAGGCCAACAGAGTCTATTGTTCTTATAGGTTTGGCAAACTCGAACCTAATGTCGATGACACAGGGAACGGTAAGTCGGTTAGATCACGCGAAGCGGTGATATTGTATTAAAATATTTAAGTGCATAAGTAAAATTGCGATTCCTGCTGCTGCCGCACACGTCCAAAAGCGGAGCTGATCCATTGAAACACGGAAGCAACTTGCTGGGCGCCGTTAATTGTGCTCTTATCCATTCACAAGAATATTATATGTTCCGCTAGATGGCGTACGTGAAACTTCCTTTGTCGGTTTCACAAACGCGCAACTTTGTAAGATGAACTTCGATTGAAATTTTTCTCTTGAAGAACGGACATTCACCTGAAGCACAAAAGATCTCAGAACGTTAACATCAAATCAGGGTACCCCGAAAGGGTCGGTCTTGTCATAGAACTCTTTTTCATAGGCACCATCATAACTAGTCTGAACACGCCCACTGCAGGACAAAGGTATCTCCCATGCTCCTCTGATTAACCCTGTCCAGTGGCAGCTGCATCTACTCTATCCCCGCGAACTAATCCTAATGCCATCCGCCCACCTAACTTTCTGCCGCCCCCAGCAACACGCTTGTCTTCCCTCGGAATTCAGCCCGTTACCCTTTGCAAGGACCGGTCACCTTACCTTCGCATCGCGTGCTCCGACCATGGCCATTTTTTCTTCATTCCGTCTTGAACATCTCTGCATGCTTCCTGTCTGTGAACGTTATACCTATCATTTTAATTTTTATAGCTCTATGCGTTGTTCTCAGTTGAAGGGTCGAACCTTTTGCGTTGGTTTCCACATTTCTACACCACAGATGAGCACCGGTATGCTGCTCCTACGGCGCAGAAAAGTGGACCCATCCACCGACATCCTATCAGTATTGCCATCTGCAAGCTGTCGGAATAACTGGAACGAATGTCCGCCGTACATCGTGCGCTCTGTCTATCCAAACGTCTCGATGACAAAAGACACCTTATAGGAGGCAGACAGGAAGCGCTCCAGTAGTCAGTGGATGTGGTACAAGAATACGCACTACAACGGAATCCCTGTTGCTCGGCATCAATATCGAAGATCTTGTCTCAGCGGAAGAATGCGCTTGTCAGAGGGGCATATACACAAGTCAACCTATGAAGAAACTCAATCTATCCCGTGTTCGCATACTGGACTCACACATATATACACCAACACGGAAGCGGGACAGATGTCAATAACACATTTAACACGTGTCAAGTGTGCTAATGATAAGTAGGATAATTGACCGACGGACACTAAGTGCTCAATGATGAGACGCCCTATAGGGTTCATCCAGGCCCTAATGATGAGATGGATTACCTACACGAACACGCGCTATATAGGTACCAAGTAGAAATGCCAGGATTATCCAACACCCCGACCATATATCCTGCTTCCTGACACGAGCATAGATGCAAATAATTCTCCACTGAACACCAGGAAGTGCAAGGCCACATCATATAAGTCGCCCTTCATTGCCAATGGAATAATATATGGCAGTAATATCTCGTGTGTTAGCCAGGAATAGCATGCAGCCTCCGGATGAGCCTGTCAAGTGGCTAACGATAACATTGCATTCTGGCAAAAATGAATCTAGGGTTCCGTATTCTCATCGAACAGTTTGGTTTTCTGGATGGCTGCCAAGCGCACACTCCATTTCTTTAGAATATGCCGTAACTATTATTGCCTTCAACGATTGCACAAAACATTGACGTTAAGCGTAGCGACTTTAAATGCTACGACATTCCCCATTATCGGTGTCTGGCCTGTAAATGTCATCACCAGGTAAGGGGTGGCCCTCCTGTAGTGCAGACAAAGTACTCCTTTTTTAAGAAGACAGAACCTCCTTTTTTAATCAGCTCTTCCTGGGACTAATCATCTCTTCATCAGCACCGACACACACCTCCTCCTCTGCAGGATACTTCAAAGGTGCACTGTGTGGTACATGACCTCAACGTCTACCGACACAGCCAAGGCCTCGGCCCATGAAGCTTAGTGAACCACGTCGCTCGCAGCCACGCCGATATCGCACGAAACATAAAACAAACGTATCTGAGGCTGACCCTCCGATCTACACTGCTGCACTCCAGCGAAAATGTGGTACGACCGACGTTGCTTCTGGTTTTATCTGTTGACATTACGAGAGCTGTGTCCAGGTGAGGTTCTTGCGCTACAGGCACTGAACAGCGAGCGGCAAGTTTGTTCCGCAGTTGATTCTTGTGGATTTGGTTCTGGAAGCGCTGAATCTAGTAGGCCGGTCGTTTCAGGTTGCCGGTCACTGCTGTTCGGCGGATCGGACTTCATTTATTTGCCTATTGAGAGCTTATGACTGTGTTCACTAGTAGCGTCCACAATACCCATGACAGCCATAATGTGTACGGACGCCACGTCATCCACAAGCGTTCCTTGGTCCTGAAGGAATCTGACAGCATCGCTCAGAACGTAGCCCTCTACTGCATACCCAAAACGTCGGAACTGGATACAGCGAGGCGTGTGGCACTGGCGACGAACGTAACGAATTCGGCTGCACTGAAGACACAGCGGGGGGCCTTCCTGGCATTAAACTAACATCTGTACTCCGAAAATATTAAGTGTACGGATTGCACTCGCGGACACCCCGTCCTTCTGTTCGCGAACTAGACATCGTTCCATGTTGGCGAGCAAGACATAGTTCCATGTTTGAGAACAAAGAACATTTCTTGTCCGCCAACTTGGAGTGAGAAGGAACGCTTTCTTGTTCGGGAGCATGTTCCAAGTTCGCAAACAAGAAATCGTAAAGGACTTTATCAAATGCCTTGATAAGGCCAGTCTGAATTACAGCTACCTGTCGAACCCCATCTGATACCGTCTCCGATATCGTGCATGCAATATAAACATGGGTTTGGGTACCACGAACGTCGTGCGATCTGTTAGTGATTACTGGCTGCATGCGGGCACAAAGAACATAAGCAAAAAGCTCGTAATCTACATTGGAGATGGAAATCGGACGATACCCTTCAGCAGACTTTAACTGGTATGTGCCTGCGCTTTTTCGTATTAATATAGTGTGCTCAGAATAGAAAGTGTGAGGCAGAAAACTGACATCGTAAGTGTCCGAAAATTTTCCAACAAAACAGCTGCAAGACAAGGCGAAAATGTTTTATAGAACACGCTAATAATACATTCGGCACCAACAAATTTACGACCCTGCAGTTCAAAAGTAGCAGATTTAATGTCAAAAGTGGTAATTCCCTCCACTACAGCACGCTACTTATTGTCAAGGTTAGGAAAATCTTCGTCCAAGCAGCTGTAATATAATCTCCCATTTTGGCCCCAACTACTGACAAAGAGCTTCCGATATCGTCAAAGAATCTGAGAATTCTAGGTGCATCCCTGTAGGTGCAACCGCCATATTGAATTTACAATATTTACTTCGCAAGCGCAGTCTGCCTTTCGTCGCTCAGAGCCCATCGAGATGGTTGTGCATCGAGAAACCTATTACTATGGACCTTACTAAGCCCTTTTATATCTCTCGATCACTAACTGTTGAAGCTGCGCCTTAACGCTATTTCTTATGTATTGGCACCAGGGCTAGTGCTCTATAGATGATGTAGCTTAATCAAAGTACACCTTTGCTCACGAAGGTGATTACTCTTCAGAAATGCATTTTTTGCTGAGGTTTCAACAGCCCAATTCTTTGTCTCCTGCTTAAATATATCGTGCTCTTGAAAAACAGAGATGCATGATCGACCATGCGTCTTTAAAACAGGTAGATAAAGGGAGTTGAAAGATTCCGTCCGACCGCAGAGAGTCACTCATTTTACACAGCTTCCATCGATGGGGCATTATGCATCTTCTGCATTTTGCAATTCGAACAGATACTATGCAGTGATCACTGAAGAACATGGGCCGCACCCAGTGATCAAAAACGGCAGGTAACGCGTCTAGTCAGACGTAAAGCCTATTAAGATGGGCACTAGAAGTATGAAAATGAGTAAAATGAATATCTTGCCCAACATCCACAAGTCTTTATTCATAGGCCAAATGAGCAAGTAAAGTAGCACTAGGGTAATAACGACCACTTAGAATTATTCGGTATTTATCATTATAAACACAATTAAAATATTCCAACAGTATAATTTTATGATCTGTACGCAAATGGTGAAACCAATGAGAGATAAAATACTAGTTAGAAACAGATGATGAACCTAATTACTTAGAAGCAATTGTTTTAATTCTCCGTCCTGTCGCTGTGTGTTGGTTAACAGGACGCGACAACATGAAACTAATAATACCTATTCACACATCAAGTATATGTGTTGCTTAACAGGACACAGCAACATAAAACTAATAATTCCTATCCATGCATCAAGTATGTATGTCAAATAAATTTATTTTTATATGATCTGAATATAGCGCGGATAAGAGTTTGAGACACTGACGTGGCACAGTTTCCGAAGAAAGTATGGAAGCTTAGGAAAAAAAAATTATCTGTTACGCGAAAGCTCACTTTTAAATCGTTTTCTGCACGCTTTAACACTGCACATTTAATTGAATTTTCGACCAAGAACCACTTTGGGTTTC
Organism: Amblyomma maculatum; assembly: GCF_055883805.1. NCBI lineage: Eukaryota > Metazoa > Arthropoda > Arachnida > Ixodida > Ixodidae > Amblyomma > Amblyomma maculatum. The sequence continues at coordinate 186,673,318 of NC_139344.1, forward strand.
TTTCAATTTACAAATATAAATACCTTCTCCAAAAACCTAAAAGACCCAGGAATTGTCCCTGGAGAAAAGCAATAACTCGAAAGGATCACAATAGAGTCTATAAACGTTTATAGAACGTCCGCTTACAATTTTTACAAGGTTTCCCACCATCTGTACAATAGGCACAGACTTTCTCCTTTGCCGTGTTCTCGACTTATATGGAGTGGAACGCTCGACAACCGGGTCTTGGAAACCACCTTATATAAAGAAAGAAGGAAACAATAGGTTCCACCTCAAAACGCAAATTTCTGTCTCTGGCGTCTAGATTTCCCTTACAAAAATTAGTTTTGAAACTCTATTGTTGGACTATTGACCGCCTTTTGAATTTACTGAATTTCGATAGACATTCAACCCCAGCTGAATGCAATCTTTACAGGGCCAACAGAATTTTCATTGTGTTCTACCCAATAGACTTTTTGTGCAATTTTTTCTATGTGCTTTTTGTCAGTTTTCAACGTTCACGAACAATTAGCGTGTACTGTTCATGCTGACCCATGTTTTTAAGTAGTTTTAGGCACAAATGATAAGAGCATGATGTGACAATTTCGTTATGAATTTTTGGTCTCACTTGTAATCAACTATTGGCCACATTCTGCAAAGGGAAATATAAGAGCAGCATGCAGTTGCGTGCTCGTTCATGTTATATAAAAGTACATATTAACGGTGCACACTTAGTTCAAGCTTCGCAACACAGTGAAAATATGCCCTAAAAACCTCATGATGGCAAAGCCTCCACTAATAATGCAAATACATCGTTGAATGTCAATCAGAATCCGTAATGGATCAGCTTCTGTATGTCGCAGAAGGTAACTTTAGTGGTAGGACATATTTTATATTTATCATAAAACAAGTTCAGTGAGTCATCATACTAACAAACAGTGATCCTAGATTGAACCTACCATGTAGGGCAGGACAGAGCTTTTTTAAACCAGTTCCAAAGTTCACTATATATATGCTTCAGGGTCTGACATTCTGCCCAAGCATAGGTATTTTTGCCCGTAGCTTTTTGCCGCAAAATGAGGTGCAGTCTGTATTGGAATCCTCCACCGCTGTATGTCTTTGGAGAATTTTACTGTTATTTTTTTCTTTTCCTTCCTTTCTTAGTGGACACCATGCTAAAATGAAGTCACTTTAAACATTGAGGGGTTCTAATAATCACGGATTGATCCCACGCATACTATAGAGTTAACACGCATAGCAAAAACATTCGCGTATGAAAAAAAAAAGAAGAAAAAAACAAGATTGCATGCGTCTTCTAACGGCGACTCTTCTTTTCAAGGAAGCATTCGGCCGCCGCCTTGATTCTGTCCGCATCCCACTTCCCCCGTGCCCCGCGAACGGCGCCAGCATGTCCGGAGAGGTCGAGGGTCGCTTCCTGTCGGCTGGGGGGAAAAAAGGGGGAGGGAGGAGGGGTTGCTCCCGCTTGGTCTCCGCTCTCTGCCTTCACCGTGGTTTGTTTTCACGGAGATGACCTTGGCTTCAGCAGTCGCGCAGCGGGGGTGGCGGCTTTTCACCGAAGCTGTTCTTCTGCGCCCCGTTTTCTTTGCACGCAGACGCGGGTACGCTGAGTGCGGCGATGTGCCAGTTCAGTTGGCGTTTTCCCGCCACCGTGGTCGCATCTTGCACTGTGAACGAAGCACCGTATGTAGGTTTTTCGCTGGTGATTATCACGAAGATCGTTTTGTTCAAATTGGAGCGCGAACGTACGAATTTAAATCTTCGGGGGACTCCGCTCTTGGGCGGCAGCTTCTGCGCAAGGAGGACGTGTTTAAGAAGTTCAACAGACGCAGGCGTTTTGGATTCTAGGCGAAAAGCCGGCGCGGGCGGAGGGAGCGTCTGCACTTTGGTGAGTGTTTTACTTTTTCCTATTCGTGTTTGTGCCAGTCTTGTGCAGTGTGTGCTACAAGGTGAAGCCCGCATGTAAATATTCCTAGCAGACAAACCAGCCTCGTCGGAAAAAAAAGGAGGGGGAGAGAGAGAGAGAGAGAACGAGGCTTGTCTCTACGCGGACGCTGGGGCCGATGGAACGCCAGCTGGAATGGCGACATTTTCTTTCTTTTTTTTTAAACGGTGACCGTTTTTGACGGATTGTTCGGCACAGTGCTGGACTCTTTCGATACGCTACTCGCGCTGAGATGGACACATTATCGAGATCATAATATGCCTCTGTCACACATTGTGGATTATTGAATCTGTGCAGCTCCGCCATTTTTGCAGTGTTTGTTTTTGTTTCCACTCATTTTAGTGCCTATAGTTGGTAATTTTGCTTCAAGTTTTCTGGGTAGTAATGCTTGTGTCCCGCGCTTTGCTATTTATATTCACAATGGGATCTTTGACGGCAGCATATATTGTTTATCAGGGAGAAATGAACGATGTGGTAGTGCTGCCGAGCTGTGGAGGCGGCGGTCGATGCCGTCTAAGCAGTGAAAGACAGTGACAACTCATTTTAGACAAGAAATTTCTTGAGCTATGACGTGGAGCAGCGCACAAATGCCTTTGCTCTATTTTTAGGTTAGTATATACCGCAACTTAATTATGATTTATATTGTTTATTTCAGCATCACATGCGAGGAGTTCCCGGACGTATCAGCGTTTTACGCAAAGAACAGCCTGGCGCCATACCTTGCACATGAATTGAAATAAAGCAAATAAACAACCCAGCTCATGTTATGGGTTCACCAAAGATGCATATTTTTTCTTTCTCATTAACGCGCATTTTTTATTCTGTGTTCCCTTTCCGCTGCGGATTAACAGAAAATGCTGCGTGATCAACGGTTAGCCAGGAGCAGGCACGAGGTGGTTTACATTAATGCAAAAGTAGCACAGCACATATCCTTGCTGCGGTCAGTCAACACATTCTATGTTCTGCTCGACTAATCAACAATTTAGTCAGTTTAGTGTAGGTTAATGAGTGAGTAAGTATAATGGGGCTTAAAAGATCAAGATCTGTTTTGTTCTTTTATGCCTCACTATGCTTATCATTAACCAGCACTGATCAGACAGGATTGTTGATTGGTCGGGCAGAACATAGAATGTGGTGACTTATCGCAGCTAGGAGATGTACTGTACTACTTTTGCATTAATGAAAATCACCCCGTGTCTGCTCCTGGCAAACCGATGGTCGTGTACTATTTTCTGTTGTTCAGGAGTGGAAAGGTAGCAGAAAATCAAAAAGCGTCACTTGCAGAGTTTCTGAAGCATTTGAGCCTGAAATCAACAGAATTTCAGTTGCGCGAATTCCAAAAGCGCTCTTAAGAAACACATGGGCCACTATTTCATAAGCGCTCAACAAGAGGTCAACACTGCATCATCCAAGATGTTGTTGATTATCGACAGACTTTCAACAGCGTGTATTGACACAACGCTTTCGAATTTCTATAGAAACCCTACATGCATTTTTGTAAGGGTTTCCCTCAAGATAGAGGCGAGGTAACCGAAGGACATTTCCCAAGCATTTCACCCCAGAAGAGCCGAACACCTTGCCGGGGTATATCTTTTGCCGATTGCAGAACCGGTGGGTACACGTTAGCACTGTGGATTGAACCTAGCGCCTCTCAAGTAGGATGCGAGTTCTTTACCTCAAAACCATTGCTACGATTTGTTCCAGCGCAGCCAAGCAAAATACGATTAATAGGAAAATGTGAAAGGGACATGTCCAGCATCTCAGGCCGTTGGGCAATTAGCGCTATCTTTTGGCCGCTGCGTAACTCATGGGAACCTTTTAAACCTTTAATACTCAGAAAATTAGAGTCTGGATGGATTCTCTACGAACATGGGGATTTTCATTTCAGGGCAAAATCTGGCTCATAAAATTCCTCGTGCTCACAAACTAGTTTCGACCGCCATAGGAGATCAACGAGATGGTCCGAGCACTCGAAATTCTCGTGGTAGATATTTGTGCTCAGTGCCACGACGCACGTGGTGACAACCGTAAAACCTAGTGGCGCCGATCCAAGCTTCTGTGGTTTGTGCGTGGCCTCCATGTGACCTCCGCCATGGAGCGCGGCGTTGCTCGGCGCGCCGCGCTTTATGCTGGGGGCCACGGTTTGTGGGTCGCGTTTGGCGTGGATGGCCATGCTTTACTACGGCTTGCTCGAGTTTTCTTCATGTGAAAAAAATGACGAAAGTCAATGCTTCTTCCACAGAAAAATTTGTCCTTTGCAAACGGGCGGCCGCCACGCACCCCTCGTATTTTGTTTCAAAATCCTCCTAGCAAGACGACCCTCTAATCCGCTGGAAAGGTTTAGGTCCTTATTTTATATTCACATCATCTGGTCTTTTAACGCCTTCGTCCAGATTTTCATTTTAGTAGAATGTTTTTTTTTTAAGTTTTTTGAGATCGCCAGACCTGTTAGGAGCTCGTCATACTTACCGTACATCACCTGCATGATTTGTGACATGATCTTTTTTAGCGGCATCGACCCATCTATTCATAGATTAAAACTGAGCAAGATTCATTTAAGACAGTGATCTCCCAAGAGAAACAGCTTACTTGCTGACTGCAGGTCTGTGTAACTTTCATATAGAGCATGGAAATATTTGCTTTGCGGGCTCAGATTTGCCCCTGTTTAGCTTTTTGTCTAACGAACACACTTTGCGGGCTTAAATATCAGTGCTTAGTTCGGGAATAAATACATTTTATTGTCGCATGATAAGATGACCTCCATTTCTTTCGGAATAGTTTTATATCAGGCATCTGTTTTGGAAGCAACCCTAATATTTTACTTCACATAAGATTTAGTCACTGCTAAATAATTAGTGATTAAGAAATTTTCAGCCTGTAAAATTGCTTCCCAGAACATGACAGTGCCCATGCGCAGTTTATAACGATGTCTTCGCAGCGAGTAATTCTTAGCTTGCACTTTAACGTTACTGCAAATTAATCGCTGATTATTGTAAATTCTGTCAAGTGTGTAAAAGTTCTCTCACAGGGTGAAATTTACTCGCATTACAAAACAAAATAATTACACTACTAATTTACCGTTATATATTAACATCACACACATCAGAAATCCCTTATACTTTCCTCGGTTTCAGGAAATTAATATCATTTACACTTACTGGCGCATGCATTAATACACTATCACATTCTATGACAGTGGCCGCAAAAAGCATCTCGGCAAATGCAATCCACTCAGCGCTGTACACTTGAACAATCAGCTTTCCTGTGCGGCGAGGTTTCCTGTATAGTGTCGGCGTGATCTCATTTTTGGGGAATACTTGTGCGTGGTTGTCTGGGCCAGAGTTGATGTGCACTCAGTCTAAAGCAACTCGCCATGCAGTGCGCTGCCAATGCTACATTTAACCTGCTTAATCCTCGAATCAAGTACAATATAGTGAACCAGGCTGCCTCGATTCAATCTAAAGTACTGCAGGTATCTGCGTGGGCTTGACACTAAATTCGCCGGTCTCACTCGCATGAGACACGTGCAAACTGTTTAAAAGTCGATAAGAAAAACAATACTGTCATTAGGCAGGCCCAAGCATTAGGCGCGTGAGCGCGGTACAGCGCAAAAAACGTGCAAAGTAAATCTAGAAGACTGGTGGTTGCATGCTTTGTTTTCCTAAAATCCGCTCTTCTGCTGCTGCATTGGCGAAATCCTAGGATTTTTTTCTGCAATATTGCAGAAATACTGCAGAAGACACATTTTCATTGCCAACAAACCCGCCGTAAACTCGGAAGCAGACCTACGCAACGTGCGTTTCTGCGAGCGCCGCTGGCTGCCGATCCACACTACCGGAGTGACGGTGGCGCCACCTCTAGGTCGATCTCGCGGCAAATAACAGCGGCGTCGGTTTTTGAAGCACAGGTGCACGGAACTACGCTTAGTGGTCGGCACTATACTGTGGCCGCTGGAAAACCTTGATGAAGACCTTTTTAGCATAGTCTTTGTATTAACTCTATGCTTTTTAGTTTCGATGCCTGTGTGCAGCCATCTTAGTTTGATGGTGGCGCCCCGTATGAGCCCAACTGCGGAACGTCCGCTCCAGCGCCTCTTGACGCCATCTTGGGCTGTGCTGTGCGTGTTGATGCTGCGGTGCGGCAGTGTAAAAGTGCTGTTTCGCGGTGCTCGTGAAAGCTTCTCGACACCTTGGTGCTATTTGTGCTTTGTTTGAGCGCGCCAGGAAACCGTATACCATCCGTTTGACATAGCGGCGGCTGTTGGAAACAGCACAGCGGCCGGGATGGCTGCGAAGGACTGCGCTCCACTTCCGCAGTGAGGATGTATCTGTTATATCTTTCACGATACATGTATTTTCAATTATATTTTATTATCGCAATGGTAACTGCGCACACAAACAAACAGCGAATGAACCGTGTGGGCAGCTACCGAATTCGGAATGCAGATACTGCGAAAGATGCTTTCCAGTTATCGCCGTATTGATTTAACCATTTCGATATACGATCGAGCTGTCCTGCTTCAACAACGTATACTTTCAAGTTAAACTACGGTTCAAGACTAGCACTTAAAAGAAGTAGGGTCTAAAATACCATCCGTCGACGTTTTTATAAAGCCTTGGTGTTCGTCCTGCGGCGAGACAACATCGTATACCCCCGTCCCGTACGTCATAGCAGCATCGTTTGCACGACGTATTGTTGAACAAAACGTCAAAAAACGTGCGCTCTCAGCGGCACCATGAAAGAAAACGATAAATTCACAGCACATACAGCAGCGCTTACGAAAGCGGCACCGCCCGCTGGTACGGCGGACTACGGCACTCTCGTCGAGCGCTACTCCCTAGTCGTCGCTAGGCCTAAATTGTTTCGCATCGAAGGCACATCCGACGACGCTTTGTAATTGCTCAGCGCTAGAGTAAATGGTCTCTCATGAAACTGCCTTACTGCCGATCCCATAGTATCAGTAAAAGAAAGATGTAAATTTCGATGACGCCTTAGCAGCGGAGCCAGCGTGCAGACGATGAGCCGCGCGCAGCAACAGCGGTAATGTGTTGCGTAACTTATTTGTATTGCAATTATCAATCGGTATGGGTCAGAAATCTGCAAGAAAGATTTTTTTTTTTTTTTGCTGTCGGCTTATTGTTTAAGTGAAGAACAGATTTTAGCACGCTCTTGCGTTGGCAGAAAAGATCCACCGTATCGTTGGCGCGAAGGGCTGCGCGAGGCATGGCCTGCCCGGCGTGCGTGGCTACTACGGCGAAGGAAGTGAAGTGGACATCATATTCGTGAGTCCGTCATTGGTACTAAGTTTATCTGGCTTACATAAAACGTTCATAAGCGATATAAATACGGTTAGACTGGAAAGCGGTGAAGCAGAAACATATCACAGCCGAACGCGGACTATTGATGCATGCTTCCCGCATACGCTCTCAGCAATCATGTTGCGATTTCTTTTATTCTTTGCGCAGTCCACGATCACGCATTGCTGTCCCGATGACATTACCACTAAAAGGGGCGCTAATAAAGGTATTTAAGTCTCTCAAACGACAATATACCGAGGTGCAAGGCCGCTCTGCTATGCATGAAGCGTGCGAATTCACAGCCCACTAGGTACTGGCAACAATGGGGCGGCGCAAGGAATCTGGTTAGAGAGTATTTTCCTCCTCTCCTGCTCGCTCTCGGTAAAAACAAATTGAAATCATAGTGCTAGTTATTTACGGTATATTTTTTATCACGGAACCAAATTTCCGAAATGAAACTTGCATGCCCGAAACACTTTTCTTTGTCCCACCGGATTTTCTCGTCTGTTGTCTGTTGGCCAAAGGGCGCTGCCATATTGGAGACTGGGCTGTGCTCATAACACAGGAAAAATCTGCGGATTCTCCCCCCATACCTGGTTCTCAGCCCAGTCAAACTGGTTTCTCCAAGGGTCGTGAAAAGGACTTTACAAACAAGATGGCTACAGTCGCCGGTTGTTTTGGTCGTCTACTCCGCAAGAGTTGGAAGCGTTTTCACCAGACAAGATTCGAGTCAAATTCAAGAGACGTTGGCTGCCGAAGCAAACGAAGAAAATGATCTGCAACGTCCATGCAGACTGAAAGCCGCGCGGTCGAACTACATGGCGGAGTGACACGTTTAAAGACGCCCCGCCTTCCTATCTTTGCCAGACCTTCTTTATTGGAATGCTCCGTCGCTTCTGCGCATGCGCCAGCTGAAAGAAGTGAGGAGGAATAACTTGCCGGATGTGACGTGCCTTGTTTTGTTTTGTTTGTAAAATGTCTGCTGCTTCTCGTCGCCGTTTCAAGCGATGCCGGCTCCGTGTTCGCTCGCAAGCCGGACATGGTGTGGCGATGGTGGCGGACGGGTTTCTTGGCATTGTAGTTTGAATATCGTAGCCGTGTGGCCGTACGTGTTCCTTTCCACTTGTTATAATACTCTTTGAGCTTCGGCCTCGCGTACTGCTGTTCGTCAAGCAGCATGCTGTGATATTCCCATGCGTTCTCTTAGTTACAGATAGCACCATCTCCGACCTGTGGACTCTGCGACGCTAGTTCTGCAATGCGTGTCAGCCCGCTCTTGTCGATGGAACATGCCTGCAGTATGTCGCAAGTCAAGTGCTTACTTGCATTTCCCGAAATTTACGAGAGTCACTGCCTTTGGATCATCCGGAAGTAAGGTGTACAGCGCAAGTAGCGCAACACATGGGATGCGAAAAACTCGTCTCCGATCGAGTACTTGAATGGAATCTCGCTGTCATTTTTATCGTTGTCCTCGACTTCGACACCACTATTTAGCAGCAGTGGTAAACTTTAATCACCTCGAAATACCAGTATAAAAAGGGGCGTCGTTCCGGTTGGTGTTCCTTCAGGAAGAACGTTAGTCACTACTTGACTAACGTTCTTCCTGAAGGAACGACTGTTCATGTCAGTTCTAAATCCCGGATTCTAAGACGTGTGTATCGTGGAAGCTGGCCACCTGCCGATAATGCTCAATGTATACATATGGCTGGACCTTGTTTGCAACATTTCTAAAATTTTTTGTTCGTTGTAAAGTTCTGCATGAAATATATGTGTATAACCTTTATTGTATTTAAAACAGCATTTCGTGCACCAAAATCATCTATTTCAGGTCATTGCTCCATAGATTCAAAATAACAACATAACAATTCCCTCACCTTTTAGAACACTGCAGTGCCGTACATTTATGACCTGATTTATCTGCAGCTATGAAAATAACTGCTTTGAAAGGGCTCGTGTTGTTATATACCATTCGCGTAGGCCTGTGTAACTTTGATGCCACAGTTCCTTATTGCACATTTTCTTGACTCCTCCTTCAGTTTAAAGCATCTGAGCAGTTAGTGGCGATGTATGTACCGAACCATCGCGACCCGCCAAAGCTTATTAAGACGAATAAATGACTGAACCTCATTTTCAGTGAGTAGGATTGTTTTATTTTCTCTCAAATAGTCTGTCTGGTAAAAAAAAAAAAAAAAAAAAAAAAAAAAAAAAAAAAGCACACCTTATTCTCCACTTACCAGAACTACGAACTAAGAAGAGAAAACATTCTCCTCAACATTGTTTAGTCACAGTGGCTGTTGGCTACATAAAGAGCTGCTGATTTCCTTTCTGTTGTCTGGCCAGTAACTTAATGACAGCTTCTGTTCTGGTAGTCTTGATGCCATTGGCACTATAAGGAGGTTCTCACACTGCTTCACTGTTTCATCACATTCCACATGACAGATACGGTAATGCTGGTAATTCTGCATCCGTTGTTGTAGTCAAGGGTGGCACTGATGAATACGCTCAGTGTTAAGATAGATGTCTCCATAGCTCAGTTGGACGATCCATGTCTGCACTTTGGACTTGGATGTAGGACAAACTGTTTCTCAGGCACGAATGCAGTCGGTACTCAGGCATACTGCCTTTGGCAGCATTGCATGTTGTGTATGAAATGGCATAGTGTGCAGAAGTCCAAAGCATTTTCTGTACAATGTAGCAAATGCTTCACATCTGAAGGACAGTCTGCTGACTTTTTTCAACTATATTTTCTTTGTGGCAGTCGAACACTCCGCGTCCAGATAAAAAAAGTATACCTAGCTTTAGGGGTAAGAAACACGGCAGGACATTTTAAAATGTAAATTTTCGAAATAAGAATGTTGCTTTGAATATCTTTGAAACTTGACAGTAAAAGATGATGTAACTGCCCGCTGCCTAGATAGCGGGCAGTAACGAGCCCACCATTAAAATGAAGGTCAGTGATGCAGTGATGCCCAACACACAACCTAAGGGGTATGTACAGCCCCCTTGTTTTTCTAAGATATTTTGTTTTTTTTTTTTTTGCACACTACTGAGAATTTTATTAATAGCGCTGGGAGACGAGCATGTATGCAAAGGAAAACATTGTCTTTAGCTGGCTTATGGTGGAAGAAACTATGACTTCCTCATGAAAGAGAGTACGGCGAATGCAATAACAATCCTAACTTCAAAGCGACAGAGCCACGGTGCAAGTATAACTATCATGCCACAAGATGGAAGCGACGCTATGTGATCCCCAGTGGAAGCCTATGCCTTGCTGTTTCACGGCGGCATAAGGCAGTATGTTTGCAGTTGTAAGGATTTCGCAATGTCATGCATACAATATTGCATCATTGGATGCTCAATGCACCTGCGTGAAGTGCCCACCAGGGGTGAAATTCTACCGTTTATTGCAATAGCAGCAGGAGCACTGGGAATTTCTGTGTGCATTGCATAAAAGGCTGCACGTGTATAGCTTTATGTTGATCTGTTATATCATGGTGCAAAGGTGCACATGTTTTGCAGCATTCTTAGGTTTGCTAGTAACCTGAAATGGCATATAGTTTCTCAACACATTTTATGTAGTCCTTGTTCTTTAGTTTCTTTTTTTTTTTCATAAGTACGACCTCTGCCCTTGTGTAAAGTGTTCATTTGCAATTTCTCATCAATGTCGGAGTCATAAATATTGCTTGTCCTATGCGACACATCAACAAAAAAAAATATAACAACTGCTTTCCCTCTATAGTCTCGGATACAACTTAAGTCTGCAGTAACTGCCATGCACAATTTCTTCGTCACAGAAAATAGTCTGTTTAAGGTCTTTCTGGTTACCTAAATAAGAAGCTAACCATCAGACAAAATTACCAGCTGAAGAATACTCTCAATGCTTCTTGCTTGTTTGGCGTACTTACACATCAAAAACTGATTGTTTGCCGTTCAGTGGAGTCACACACATGCCGGGAAACATTCATTGTTCATTGTTAGCAACTGCTGTTTTCTTTAAGTTCTATCCTACTTATACCATCCATGTCATGCCCCCAAACATAGATATTTAAATGAAATCACAACAAAACAAAGTCTACCACCCATCACAAAAAAAAAAAAATAACAGGCGGCCGACACCGGAGCTCCGAGAACTTCTGCTCGTTAAAGAGGCGACATGCCCGCTCCAGGTGGAACCAGACCTCCGTCCATACTCTTGCAAGCACTTCGTGAATTCCCAGGTTTTGACACCTCTCCTCTCCTCTAATGTTAGTGCGTGGGGGAGCCCCTGAAGGTGATTTAAATAAGACGAATAATGTTTCATTACAGCTATAGTTTAAAGCACTCAATTGCTAATTTAAAAATAGCTATTAGTTAAATAAGGCTGGTCATATCTACCACAGCTAAGAAAAATATTTTGCCCATAGCAATGCCGCCACCATCCCCAGCTTAGAGAAAATATAAATTCCTGCAAAACAGATATTCTGTTACTATTGTCATCACAGGGAAAGATCTACAGAAATATGCCAGTATTTTTACTCTTCTCCAGCAGCAAACTTCCCCTTGTTGTATGGCTAAGTACTATTAGAAATTTCATATGTTTAGTAAGAAAGCAGGCAGAATTAGAGAAAACACACCCACAGTTGCATTCCTTGAGAAATTGTAATGAAAGGAATGCCTTCACTCAGTTCCTTGGCTGGGCTGTACACAGCTGAGAAATTTCGATGGGCAGTATGTAAAAAAAAAAAAAAAAAGAAAGAAAGAAAGAAAGTAGTAAACTTCGGAGGTTCACCGAAGTACAGATGCCTGTGGGACTAATGTGCAGCAACTCAATTTTTTTGTCTAAGTTATCGATTAGATATAGAATAGCTTCTCAGCTTTTACATCCTTCCAGTTATTTAAGTTTTGCACTGCTGCTTCCCTAAAGGGACGCTGCAGTCAGCTTCATCCTACTCATCTAAAAAAAATCGTTATGTGGATTCTTCCAGGTAGGTTGATATTTTTTTGGCAGCAAGAGGTGCATTTATTACTCCGAAAACAATCAAAATGCAACATCTGATTTGCACCTGTGGTGTCATGACCAAAAGAACTACTTGTAGAGTAAAACCCATTTGCAGCACGAATAAAACAACGACAAGAAGGCAGTAAGCTTTGCTCTCACAGAAATGGCGTAGAACAGTCTGAAAAATTGTTGTGGCCTGTAGCACAGCATGGCTGCCCAAGAAGACAGAGTTACGGACTCGGCCGATGGAAGCCCCCAGCGTTACCAAACTACCCCCTTCCCCTCTGACCTACAAGACTAGTGGAATAAGGGAGTAATTACTCATAAGCATCCACCAAAGCACAGCGATAAGGCTGCAAACGAAAGCTATGCAGCTTTATCAAAACCTCTTTGGTTGAAAAAGCTGCATATCTTTTCTTGTAGCAATAGAGCTGCCATCGGTTGGATGGCAATGAGTAATCACTTTTTATTGCAAGTCTGCTTAACTTTGGAGGGTTTCCCTAAGGCATATGAAATGAGCATTAGACGACTTTTTTTTTTTTTTCAGTAACCACATGTTGAAATGTTTTCAGTCTGCATGGTCTTGCTTTGTGACTAAACTGTGCACAAGTGGAAGTTGATGAAGACAGTGATGCGCAGCATGAGAAAGTGGCTGTATAATGCGTGCAATGTCAAGGTGAAGCTATAGGTGAAGTTGTGAAGCTATAGGTGAAGCTAGGTGAAGTTGTTTAATGCAGCGCCCAGAGAATCTGACCTGTATAGCTTGCCATGGGTTCAAATCACATTCGTAGCCGTGTGCCATTTATATGCTTTTTATTATGCACCCATCACATGGTGCGTGGCGTCACACTCCAACGACAAGAGAGTGGCTTTAGTGCCTCAGGGCTTCAGACCAGAAATTTGCTTGCAGGCAATTTTTATTTCTGCGCATGCACCATACTGTTGTACATGCACACACCACATGGTCACAATTCAGAAAATGTCATGTAGCCATCACAAATTTCTCCAGGAGAGTCCCATTAATCCTTAAAAGATGCAGCTCATGCTGCAAAACACACTTATCATCAATCAGTAGTGAACGGCTGTGTAGTCGTGCATTGGAGATTTGCCGGAGTAAACATTAAGTAACGTCACCGCGGTTTACTTACAAAAGTGGCCATTGGTGGCTTAGCTGTATTTTAGTTTTCATACTTTTGTAATCTATAAAACTTTTACCATAGAAAAAGCTTGTGTTTCATTATTAGAACACAGTAATTTATTGGTATAGACCAAGTTCATTTTGCCCTCACTATTCCCTTAAGTTCTCATTTGGATGTGGATAGGTCAAGAGAGCTGTGCATACAGTACAGACAGATGATAAGGGGGGAGGGGAAGAAACCGTAATGACATTCATGGTGAGCTTTATCATATTGATCATATTTATATGCTGTGAGCAAGAACGTTCTGATGCATTCTAGCAACGCGAGGAGGAGAAAGCTATCTTATTGAAAGGTCAGGACACTGATTGTGGGAAGGTGCTGCTGAGAGGTTTGTGATGAGCAGATCCTGTTTAATTCATCAGCAAGCCTCACTGCACCATAATTACGATATGACATAAACGGCCAACACTGTTAAGTTGCGCTGACATATTCATGCGTCGTATGTCATTTTTGGTTACTGTGTGGGCTTACACATATTTTTGATGCGATACCCAAAATGTGAGCTCTTTTTTTTTTTTTTTTTTTCTTCTTTCGTGCAGATGTCCGTGCTTAGGCTACACATGACCACCTCTGTTGCATATGCTCTGGTCGACAGCTGGCAGAGATGCCCGTTTAGGTAACTTTTGGGTCGTCGAACATCGGACCTTCACATTTGGATGAATCCACCGTCAACTGGTTACAGGAGAATGATTCTCTCCTTGCTCCTCCAGGAGAAAAACCTAGCACATCTAATCTGACCCCTTTCCTGGCACCTACACGCCCTTTTTTTTGTTGACCAAAGGTGTTGCCGTATATATGAAATAAATAATTGAAGCAACATAAATCTCGACAATCTGCAAAATATACTTGCACATTTAACCTAGCGACCACATTTCGTGACATTCTGTGAATTGCAATGCATGTCTGCTAATTATTGCGATTCCTGTATGTGCTGTACCAGTGTACCTGGGCAGCTGTTTTCCCTCTTTGTGGTGAAGTTGCCAGTCTTCTGTTAGAGCAAAGATTGTGTTACCTCAGAATATTTTCTCACATGCATCAGTGCATACTTTGCTTGAGTGCTTCAGTTCACCCTTTTAAAGTGACACTGAGGACAACTCCATTGAGTCATTGGTCTCAGTAAATATTTGATTATTTCTCTCATTATGGCTGTGTTGTCCGGCAGCAATTGTGGCATATAGTATTTATTGGTGAGAAAATTTAAATTGGAAGCCTTCCCATGAGTCGATTCATGATGACCTTGCTGAAAAGGACGTGTCACTGCCACATTAGAGTGGCTCACGACACAATATATCTTGCAGTAATCTGCACCAAAACTTCTGTGTGGAAGCATGCATTTTACTTGCAAAATTGGCCGGTAATGGCAGCATCTTTGTTCTGTTTCTTGGTCTTTCCATACTTTTAAAACCTCTGCTTTCATTTTAAATGGTCTCTTTAATGGTTTGTGGGGTTTAATGTCCCAAAGCGACTCGTGTGGTCTCTTTAAGATTAGAACACTGTATCTTAGCGATACAGGAAAACTGCTTTCCATCCTCCTTAGTGTCCCTTCAAAGGAATCCGACAATAGAACACAATTCACAATAAGTATTTCAATATGTATTGCCATTTGCCTACTTTGTGCCTGTGGCTAATTTTAGCTTGTTTTACTCCACAAAAGGAGCTTTGTTTAACAAAATAAATACAGTGTAAATTTCACTGGTGACTAATTAACCATATTAACAACTCCCTCTTGTGTAAACTCACTGAACATCTGAAATATGTTTCGTCAGCACTTCATTACTTCTGGGCTGCCATGAATGGCAGCTATGGCATGTGGTTTTTATGGTAAGCAACCACCTTGGCAGGAATGTTGCTTTGTGAGCTGCGTCGATTAGTGTCTACTGTTACGACCGTGCATCCGCAATTGCGCGCTCTATTGTTCGCCTGTGGGCATGGATAAGTTTTGTGAATATGTGGTGATGGTCCAATGGCTCTAAGTGAGCCTGTTTCCAGGAATCCTGTTTTGTAAGCATGTTTTGCTTTGTGGACAACCTGCAAATGCCAAATTGACCCTTTCAAGAGAACGTCTGGAAAGACACAAAGAAACGTCCCCCTGCGGGAAATAGCAGGAAGTGCTTTCTTTTGTTCACCCTTCCAGTCGAGAAGGGCTATCGTCCAGTGAGGAATGTCTACTTTTCAAAGGAGACGACAGAGTGACATGTCCGCTGACGTGCCGGACAAGAAAGGAGCATGACGCATACAGCCATTAAGTGATTTCCCAGGAATGCAGGAAAGATTTGCAATTGTCGAAAACGGACAATGCTGGGAGCGGATGCGGCGCCACGTGCACTCGGGTTTCTGAGAAGTAAAACCCCTTGTCAGAACCAGCCTGTGGTTTCTTTGCTGAAGAATAGAAATGTACCTCCTCTCCTCGCCGTTCCCAAGCTTTTCCCGCCAACAAGTGATCACGCCCAACGAATGAATGCCGGACCAGTCAGTGCTTCAGACCATCAGTGCAGTGATGTGTTCGATTGGATTTGGTTGGTCAGCATCTTCAGAGAGGGGCTGGACATAGGGGGTTTTAAGGACGCTGCAGAGCACGAAATGTCGCTCTGGGCCCTGGGTAAACGGCTCATCCAGTCGCTTCTCGCTATGAACTCTTAACGCTTGTCATTTTGCTGATGTACCCTTCTTTTTCATGTAAATATTCTTGTAAATACGTTTTCTCAAAGTGCCAGTAAACCTGCTTGTATATATTTTACCAACTTCGAAGATTCAGTCCTTCTTCAACCCCGAGTCTCTGCACGCTACCAAGTGAAGGCCGGGTCGACGTAGCCCCAGCGTCACGACAACTGGTGGCAGCGGTGGGATCTGAATCTACAAGCCCCAACACTGGTGATCAGCGGTAGGATCTGAATCTACAAGCCCCAACACTGGTGACCAGCGTTGGGATCTGAATCTACAAGCCACAACATCTGGTGATTGGAGGTGGATCTGAAGCTACAAGCCACAACACCTTGTGATCGGAGGTGGCATCTCAAGCAACAAGCAGGAGCAACAATCGGCCAACAAGAGGGCAGCTCGGAACATCGATCGCATGTGTGGGTGAGTGCTTGGCTTTTCTTCTGATGTGGACCAGGTTCTAGAACAGGGTTAGATTTTAGAACTGGTAAAGAGAGTGTGGAAACGCCTTTAGGTTTGGTAGTTTGCACTGTTGTTTTGGAAGTAGCCGACACTCGGAGCGATCATGGACCTACAAAAGCTGCAGAAACCGGAACTGTTGCAATTGTGTGAGGAATTGGGAATTGATACAAGTGGTTTGGCACGAAAACCTTTGATTATAAAGGCAATCACAGATTTGGGAGCCGATGATGAGGAGCTCAGTGAAGCATGGAACCTCATCGGTCAAAAAAAGGAACAGCTCAGACAGCAGAAGGAGCGGGAAAAAGAGCAGAAAGAGCGGGAAAAAGAGGAAAAGAGGCGTGAGCGTGAACTTGAGAGGGAAAAAGAGGAAAGGGAGCGCGAACGTGAGTGGGAAAAAGAGGAAAAGAAGCGTGAAAGAGAAGCAAAAAAGCTGGACCAAGAAATTGAGCTCCGGAAATTAGAACTAGAGTTGAGCAAGAGGTCGGGCAATTGTCCCCAGCTAGCGGTACCTCTTCTCAACAAGGAGGCAGATTTCAAGATGTCAAAGTACATGCAGCCATATGTGATATCAGGGGATATCGGTCTGTATCTGGCTAACTTTGAGCGAACCTGCGAAAAACTGTCCTTCCAGCGAGACACTTGGTCTCAGAGATTATTGACGGTTCTGCCCTGCGAGGCAGCGGAGGTTGTCGCGCGGCTAAGCAAGGAGGACGCGGACAACTACGAGAAGGTCAAAGCTTGCCTTCTGAGAAAGTATAGGCTTAGCGCCGAGGCGTTCAGACAACGTTTTCGGAACGCTACGAAGTCCAGGGACGAGAGTTACCCTGAATTCCTGTACAATTTAAGAGTAAATTTGGGCGAGTGGCTAAAGAGCACTGATTCCTACAGTGATAGGGACGCTGTAGTCGAGCGAATTCTTTTGGAGCAGTTTTATAACTGCCTCCCAGAAAAAGAAAGAAATTGGTTACAGGACCGAGGCGAAATTAAGTCGGCAACTGAAGCTGCCGAACTCATTGAGGAGTATGCTTCGCGCCGACAATTCAGCAACCCAGCAGTGGATAAGCTCCGCAATCCCACGTTCAGTGTAAATAACCGTCAGAAAAGGCACTTTGCTAGATTTGCAAACGAAGAAAGGAAGGCTTCTTCAGGCAAACGCCCTAGAAAGGACGGCAGTGAGAAAAGTGGGGAAGTGACCAACGCGCAGAACACAAAGAAAAAGCTTGAGGCTAGGAAGCCGCTCACATGCTTTAGGTGTAATGAGCAGGGTCACATTGCCGTCAACTGCCGGAAAGAAAAGATTGCTTTCTCGTATGTCAGGGACTGCGATGAAAATATGCAGCTTTTAGAACCCTACCTGCATGACCTAGTAGTCAACGGGAAGCCTTGCAAGGTACTGCGCGATTCGGCCGCAACGATGGATGTTGTCCATCCGGCGTATGTGTCGCCTTCCGACTATACAGGACAGTGTGCATGGATCCGACAGGTAGTTGAGGAACAGAGTGTGTGCTTGCCGATCGCGAACGTGGTCATCGAGGGCCCTTTCGGCGAATTAACAACCGAGGCTGCCGTTTCAGGAAAGCTTCCTAAGTGCTATCCGTATTTGTTTTCCAACAAATCGGACATGCTACTGCGAAAGAGGGGCATCCTTTTCGGAGACAGTGTTGTGCAAGCATTAACACGTTCAAAGGCGCGAGAACTAGCTACACTGCTCATACCAGAAAAATCCACAGCGGAGGAAACGGAAGTTAAAACAGTGGTCGATGCGGAAGATAGCGGGTCGGAAAACTTTGAGAGCGAGGCATCTCAGATAAGTCAACTTGAAAGCGAGCTTGATGAGACGCGGAATGAGGACGTTATTGAGAGTAACCTCTTGCCGCCAGTCTCTAGTAATCTCACGAGACTACTAAGTGGAACCCGAGAGGACTTAGCTATGGAGCAAGCCGTGGTAAATCTAACGTTAAACCTTCCCGAGGAGATGGGGGACAACTTGATTTGCCTCAGTGGAAAAGGAAGCAACGCTCAGGAGCTTCTCAAAAAGACGGAGCAGAGAGGAGAACTAAAGAAATCCCAGCTGTCCGATCTGGGCGAGATAATAACAGAGTTTGAGGCCTGCTTCGTGGACAGGCCAGGCAGAACTGATTTGACTGAGCACGATATTGAGCTGACTTCAGACGTGCCAGTGCGATCAAGGTGCTACCGATTTTCTCCAAGGCAAAGAGAAATTCTGGATATGGAAGTAACTCGCATGCTGGAATTAGGAGTAATAAAACCCTCGGAAAGCGATTATGCTTCGCCTATGATCTTAGTAGAAGCTCCAGGTAAAGACCCTAGGCCTGTGGTAGACTACCGAAAGCTAAATTCTCTCACCAGGGATCAAGTGTATCCTATTCCGAATATTGAGGAGAGAGTAGAACAGGTCAGTAGAGCGGCATATGTGACTACGCTGGACCTTACTCGAGGATACTGGCAAGTACCGCTCACTGAACGCGCCAGCAGATACGCGGCTTTCGTCACTCCGACGGGCAGCTACCAGCCAACAATGATGAGTTTCGGGCTCAAAAATGCTCCATTTTGTTTTTCCCGACTCATGGATAGGGTTTTAAAGGGGTGTGAAACATTCGCGGTGCCTTATTTGGACGACATTGCGGTTTTTTCCGACTCATGGGCGGACCATATGGTACATCTAAGAGCTGTACTGAGCCTTTTGCGTCAAGCTGGACTAACCGTAAAGGCCGAGAAATGTTGCCTGGCAAGGGCGACCGTGGACTACTTGGGTCACAATGTAGGTCAAGGTTTCAGGAAACCCAGCGAGATTAAGATTTCTGCGGTAGCAGACTACCCGCGGCCGAGCACGAAGACGGAAATTCGAGCATTCCTAGGTCTGACTGGGTACTACAATCACTACATCCCTAACTATTCAGCTTTGGCTAGCCCTCTGACCGACGCTCTCCGCAAGACAGAACCGACAAATGTAGTCTGGGACGAACAAAAGGAAGCCTCCTTCGTAAACCTGAAGGCTGTGCTGATTAGCCGTCCGGTATTGCGAGCTCCAGACTATGGCCGAGAATTCACGGTCCAGTGTGATGCCAGTGATCGAGGGCTAGGTGCTGTTCTCTGCCAGAGAGATGACGACGGTAATGAGCACCCCGTGCTCTACTTGAGCAGAAAACTGAGTTCTAGAGAGAGGGCTTATTGCGCGTCAGAGAAAGAGTGCGCTTGCATTGTATGGGCCATTCAAAAATTGAAGTGCTATCTTGGAGGGGCCAAATTCACCGTAGAGACGGACCATTGTCCCCTGGCTTGGCTGCAAACTGCGACATCGAAAAACAGTCACCTTCTTAGGTGGAGCTTGATTTTACAGCAGTACAATTTTGAAATATGATACAAAAAGGGGAAGTTAAATGGGAATGCGGACGCGCTTAGACGCTCTTTCTAAGCGGTCCGAGATGTTCCTCACCATGTATCCAAATTGATAATCAGGTTTTATTTTTTTTTTTTCGTGCGCTTGTATATATGTGACTATGTAAAGCAGCACGTTTGGTTTTCGAGGCATACGTGGGTCCTGAACGTCTTGAGAGTGGGCTTTTCTCGAACAACAATGGCAGTTTTCTTTTAACCTGGTCTCTTCAGACGGGAGCCGAGTGCTTGTTTGGACATGTGGTTGAGTTTCAGTCAGCTCGAGCAATTTGGCCTACAACAATCAAGACAACGCGACAAGCAACAGCGAGCTTCAAGCGTTCACGTGCAGGCCATTAAGTCGTCTCTTCATGCAGCAGCTGCGGCTGCTGCCCTCCGAGTCTCTTCTGGCGGGGGAGGAGGCTGTTACGACCGTGCATCCGCAATTGCGCGCTCTATTGTTCGCCTGTGGGCATGGATAAGTTTTGTGAATATGTGGTGATGGTCCAATGGCTCTAAGTGAGCCTGTTTCCAGGAATCCTGTTTTGTAAGCATGTTTTGCTTTGTGGACAACCTGCAAATGCCAAATTGACCCTTTCAAGAGAACGTCTGGAAAGACACAAAGAAACGTCCCCCTGCGGGAAATAGCAGGAAGTGCTTTCTTTTGTTCACCCTTCCAGTCGAGAAGGGCTATCGTCCAGTGAGGAATGTCTACTTTTCAAAGGAGACGACAGAGTGACATGTCCGCTGACGTGCCGGACAAGAAAGGAGCATGACGCATACAGCCATTAAGTGATTTCCCAGGAATGCAGGAAAGATTTGCAATTGTCGAAAACGGACAATGCTGGGAGCGGATGCGGCGCCACGTGCACTCGGGTTTCTGAGAAGTAAAACCCCTTGTCAGAACCAGCCTGTGGTTTCTTTGCTGAAGAATAGAAATGTACCTCCTCTCCTCGCCGTTCCCAAGCTTTTCCCGCCAACAAGTGATCACGCCCAACGAATGAATGCCGGACCAGTCAGTGCTTCAGACCATCAGTGCAGTGATGTGTTCGATTGGATTTGGTTGGTCAGCATCTTCAGAGAGGGGCTGGACATAGGGGGTTTTAAGGACGCTGCAGAGCACGAAATGTCGCTCTGGGCCCTGGGTAAACGGCTCATCCAGTCGCTTCTCGCTATGAACTCTTAACGCTTGTCATTTTGCTGATGTACCCTTCTTTTTCATGTAAATATTCTTGTAAATACGTTTTCTCAAAGTGCCAGTAAACCTGCTTGTATATATTTTACCAACTTCGAAGATTCAGTCCTTCTTCAACCCCGAGTCTCTGCACGCTACCAAGTGAAGGCCGGGTCGACGTAGCCCCAGCGTCACGACACTACCCAAGACTTGGACATCACTTAGGAATATACACGGTCAGCAGTAGGACGGTGTACATTGGACCTGTGTTGGCAGTCACTTTTTCAGAATTGCAGCGTTGGAACCAAGGACCATATGGCATTACCTTGGCCTGCATGCATGACAACACAACAAAAACAGGACATAACTCCACCTAACAGACAGGATTAAAATCTCCATGCAGGCCTTGTGCTCAACACATCACTAAAGGCAACAAGCACTGTTTGCCATGTCAGTCACAGCAATGGTTCTAGCAAAACTACTTTCGCTGTGTAGTGTTTAATATTTTTAACAGTGCAAATTTACGCTGTTTTGTTACTCTTGCAATGATTTATGTCCATATACCTTTTTTATCCCATAGCTGCAGTTGGCTATCATGACATATGGAGTATTTTGTGACCACCCGAGGGTATTGTACGACCTGAAATCGAGATGCATGTGTGCATTTTGACACTACACAACTAATATGCAGTCCGCAATAAATGTTTCGTCTTGCGCTGGCAAGCAGACTGCTTAGATCTTTGAAGATGCAACACATCATTAGCATGATTGTGTGAAACAATATGAAGGGATATCAGTTCATATTGTTGCAGCTTTCACAGCTGGCCTGTTTTCCCTAAGGCAGAGGAAATAATTACTTGGCAAACTTTGTTTTTGGTGCATGCTGCAACTAGTCGCAAGGGCAATGACTGGACAAAGATGGAATCACGAACGCAGCACTGTTTATTTATTGTTTTAACACTAGTCTACATGCTTGTCTACAATGATAAGCACAACAGGGCAGGTAGAAATAACATCGATCGAATAGGACGTCATGGGATGTTTTCTGAGACAAAAAAAGATAAAAAAAATACAGGAATTAGATACAAGAACTGTCTAGAGCTAGAGCAGCTGGAAGATAAATACTGTGCAAAAATACCAGGACTTTCACAGCTTGCGCTTCGAGCCTTTAACTTTAGGAGCAAAACTAGAGGCAGGAGTGCGTCGGGAGATGTCGAGAGCATTTTTTCTTTACGCGGGCGGTCTACCTCCTGGCACTCCTAAGTACAGAAGTTTACTTGAAAATATACCTGGATTCCACGGTTGCATGACTAGTCCAGTAGGCCGGCAGCAAGTCGCTTGAGAGCTGTGATGAATAGCTGGCCTTCCCGGTTGAGGTTCTATTTCCCGGTTAGTCCCGGGCTGGCTACCGCACCGGAGCTTCATAATAGATTAGCTGTGCCAAGCTGCCTGCATCAATTGGACACCGAGTTCCGTGTTTGTACATCCGATAAAGGCAACGAAAATGGCAAAACAATTGCCCTGCGGATACACTAACCGACCTCTTGAAATCCAGGATAGAGAGGCAATTTCGTACAAATTACAGGCTCCAACCGGCCTTTTTATACTGGTATTTCCATGTGATTAAAGTTTACGACTGCTACTAAATAGTGGTGTCGAAGTCGAGGACAACGATAAAAATGACAGCGAGATTCCATGTTTTTTCGCATCCCATGTGTTGCGTAACTTGCGCTGTACACCTCAGTCCGATTGTATACGTACTTTCGGATGATCCAAAGGCAGTGACTCGTATAAATTTCGAGAAATGCAAGTAAGTATATGGAATGCTGAATACACCAGTTACTTGCAACATACTGCAGGCATGTATCATCGACAAGGGCGGGCTGACACGCATTGCAGAACTAGCGTCGCAGAGTCCACAGGTCGGAGACGGTGCTATCTGTAACTAAGAGAACGCATGGGAATATCACAGCATGCCGCTTTACGAACAGCAGTACGCGAGGCCGAAGCTCAAGGAGTATTATAACAAGTGGAAAGGAACACCTGGGAACACGGCCACACACGGCCACTCGGCTACGATATTCAAACTACGATGCCAAGAAACCCGTCCGCCACCATCGCCACAGTCAAGTCCGGCTTGCGAGCGATCATGGACACCTGAACTTGCAGAGAGCCGGCTCCGTGAACTGCGCATGCGCGCCCAGGACCAAAGTGGAAAGGAGGATATGTTGCTTTTCTGGACGGATGTGACGTCAAATAGCTTTTAGTGCTTGTTTTTTTCTAGAAGTAAGCCTCAAACCCAGATGTTCATTGAGCCGCCCAAAGTATGGCCCAAACAAGCAAGGCTGGCGCGCTTTTCAGACAACGAGCAGTAGCGCTTTGCGAGCCCTAGGCACCCTAGGTTGTCTTTCATGCGTCGGTCTGCTGCAGTTTGCGGGCCATCATCCAGGTAGATGCAAACTCGGTGAAATGCGGATTCAGTTCGTGGATTATAGCCTTAAATTCAAGGGCGGAGCCCTCGGTGCAGTCCTACTGACTGCGGTGAGTCGTACATACATGCCCGCGAACTCTAAGTAAAGTATTTGTCGTCTTTCTGCCATCGCCTTCCTTGCAGCTTCTTTAACGAGTTTTTGCACGGCAGCTCAAGCATGCGTTATCCTCAATTATTGACATGGCGTAATCGCTCTATCGCGCGACAGTCTCCGGGCGAAGGCGTGAGGAGACGACGAGACTGCTTAATGGCGTCCACGATCTCGTTTCATTGCGCTTGGAACAACTTCCATTCCTGCTGCTGTGCACCGATCGGTCGCCGGTTGCTGTTGTCTTCCGGGTGCACTGGAGTATTGGGACATATGAGGCGACTAAAAGATAACGTAAAACTATTTCTGAGTTCGCTTAAATTTGTTTGGGCAGTATAAGGCATTTTTGCGTGCGCCAGCGTGAACGCTCTGGTTTATAATCGGGGTTTTATTGCCTTCCTCGCAGCTTCAACCGATGGAGCGGCTCGGCCCATAGAAAATGTCGGGCTTCTTTCGGAAAACTGTTGGAAAGTAAGTGGCACTCATCTGTACAGACCATACGTGGTAGTGCTGCAATACATGAGTAATATCTGTGGACTGCTAAAAGGGGGGTTGCTGGCCAGCTGAGAGAGTTTAAACGTAAGTAGGCCCTGTGCGGACTGAGCCTCGAAGTGCAACAAGCCTACTGCACAGCATGAAATGGCTACAAAAGTATGGTTATATACATGACCGAATTCATGTGCTTATTTGCTCAGACCTTCCACTGTCAAGTACTCACACTTATTTCGGTGTATGCAGCAATGAAAGTGACTTCATTACTCCTCAGCCAGCATAGGTTCATGCCTGTGACAATATCTGTCCTTTTACTGCCGAAATAACTGCATTGGTGGAACTCACTGAGCTTGTTTATATAGATTTAACACTTTGGATGCATGTTGCTACTGCAGAGTTCCCTAATATATATATATATATATATATATATATATATATATATATATATATATATATATATATATATATATATATATCTTTTGCCTGCTCCAACATAAATAGTTGGCAGTGCTTGGCTTCAAGCTGCTGCCAAGGCCATTGACAGCTTATTTGAAAAGAGAGCAATAATTAATCTGAGCTGGCATGTTTTGTGGGAGAGTGAGGCACCATTGCGAGTACCTCGTAATCCTGTCAAAGAGCTTGGCAGTTGCTGCTATAAGCACTCTCCATTGCAGTTCCATGCAAGCCGCAGCATATTAGGCGCTTACTGCACAAGTGATTTAACTTAGTCTCTTTGTTGCTATTTCAGTGCTTTGTAAGTGTGCTAAATATTTGTATTTGTGCTAGCATTGACAGCCAGTCTCCTTACTACCTTTTTCCTTCTGCAGCAGGCACTCTCACTTGTTTTACTCGAACCAAATTCTATTGTGAGTGAGTTTGCTGAATTTATGCAAACTAAATGTAATTGCAGTATTACTCTCATTTATTTGCATCTGCAGAGGCAACGAATTCTTGGTGGCGACGAACGAGTTCCCTCCGCCAGTTCGATTACACCGCCACCTCAGTTGTGCAGTGAGCTGCGACTGGTGTGACCAAATGGATACTCTCACTGCTTCCACAGGTTTAGAGCGTGCTCCCAGTTAAGTTTAAAACACCTTGCTTGCAATGTATTTAATCTTGTTGTGTAATATTGTCACCGTTGCTGATATGCTATTATTTGAAAATCATTCTGGGTGGTTTGGAACACATGATTTGCAATGGGGGGAGGTGGGAAGCACAAATGTGTGACTGCAATTTTTTGCCAGTCTAGCTTCTAGCCTTGCGAATTAAAGTAACAGATTAATACCTGAACAGGCCTGACATTTATTGGAGAGTTTGCCATATAGAAGAAAACTTGATCCGGTGTGGAGGTAACACAGCTGTGGTTCTCCGAGAAAATGTTATCCGTGTGTGATGGTGTCTAAAACATGGCATTGTCTTAGGTAACTTGGCATGGAATCGGCCACTTCTTGTACTCTCTTGACAGCATCTATTGTACTATGTGCTAGGTGATATGCCTTCAGGGATAAGAGTAGATGGAGAATACCTCAGTAATCTGCAATTTGCTGATGACATTGCCCTGAAGCAGTCAGGATGATGGGCAGTAATGTGAGCAGGTTGTACGTCATGCTGGTCATGGAGGAAGTAAAAAAGCCTTAGAAGCAATGTAAAGGGTTCCGGAAATCGGCTGGTATGGATAGGCAACTGCAGATCTTTGAAGAGTGGTAGGGAGATTGTGCTAGAAAAACTGCTTGCTTTGTATGTGTAGTGCCTCACAACCTCAAGTGTATTGAAATCTTGGAAGGATCCTAACAGTACCATAATCTATAAGAAAGGGGCTGTCAAGCACTTGCAAACTTAAACTGATCGGGTTACTGTCCATTGCCTACAAGATAATAGAATTGGGAAAATCTTGGACTTTCTATCAGCTGAAAGAGCAGCTGGCTTTCGTAAGGGCTGCCATGTTTTTTAATATGTCTGCCCTGCCGCTGTTGTGTGCTGGATTGTAGCCTACATCCACATCGGATAGGAGGCTGTGCAAACAAACTGCTCTTTACAGAAGGGACATAATTTGAACTGCCCATATCATACAATGCAGCAGCAGTAGTGAAAAGTGCTCCACAAGGAGTGACTTATTGTAGAATGGTTGCTTTATTGCGGTAGCGTAAAAGGCGTCACCCTTGAGAAAAATCACAACCATGCCTTTGGCAGGTGACATGGCCATACACTGATTGGTTGTCTGGTTCTGCGATGTCATGAGGCCACATGATATGGCCGAACTGGCTGGAGCTCATATTGTGGAAAAGCGAAAAAGAGACAAAGGATCGAGAAAAGAGAGGACGACGCTATCTGGAGCTGCTAACTCAGCCAGCTCCTTTGAGGTGAGAGGTTGAGGTGGAATAGAACCATCCGAGACCCTTGGATCCAGTATCAGACGTGCTACTCCACATTCATACAGCTTGGTTAAAACAAAGCTTTATACCCATGTTGGGTGGTCTTAGGCACAATGTGGTAGATTATGGTTGTATGCTGACGATTATGTGTGAGATAATACCGGCACAAATTAAGAGATTAGGGCTTATACCTTTCAGGACCGCTTTAAGCCAATCGTTCATATATGAATGATGGTTCTCACACACTGGCAGACGTAAATTTTCGTGTTTGGAACATGTAGCCCCATTTAGGCAGATAGTATGACAAAAGTAATTATAGTAACTAGTTCACAGGGATGGAAAGGCACAGAATCTGTCACTTGTTTCTGTGGGCACCTGAACTGTGTCGTAAGGGAAAGGAGGAGGGAGTCAAAGTGGAAAGACAGAAATGGGTGCTGTAGTGGAGGTATATGGAGTAATTTTGACCACCTAGGGATCTTTAACGCGCGCTGACATCACATAGCACACGGGTGCCACTTCGTTTGCATCGAAAGCAGCCGCCAGCGGTCGGGTTCGGACATGGGTACTCCGGCACAGTAATCTAGCACCTTAACCACTGCACTACCGCAGTGGGGCTATTGTGACAACCATAGTTTCTGTTTGTGTGCAGCTTGTTTATTTTTTTATTTTATTTTTTGTTCTTTCTGGCACAGTGTGACATTTAAAAAATTATTCGAAATAAAGAGGTCTTTGGCGCCGTTCACACGATTCTGCTGATTCTACTATAGTTTTCTTTTTATGAGAGCAGTAGCGAAGTCTCTTGAAGACAATTTTACTAGCTCTCACTTCAGCTCAGATGATGAATCAGTCAAATGCCAGCCTCGAACTTCAGCTAGAGGCCAAGAAAAGCTTAGTTTCAATCTCTAATCACTCTTGGTCAGTTACACGTGCTCATTTTGTGTTCCTACTGTTCTGTTTCCATTCGCTGGGTTTCAGCAGCAATGAAAGCTTGGTACTACTTGATATGGCTTCTCCAGAACTTCAAGTGTGGAACTTCTTCAAGCAAATCGAGTGGAGTTTGAACACCGAGCTCCTATTGCAGATTTTCAAATTTGATGGCAAACTCTCCCACCTTGTGGAAAACATATCACCAAATAATCCAGTCATAAATCCTGAAAGGTTTTGAAATGCCAATGCTATATAAACTGTAAAATGAGTAGAGGAAGGCCGAGCTTAAAAATGGGTGTTTTCAGCAACTTAGCTATATTTCTGAGAGAACAGCACACCTTCAAAATGAACTTCAGAACGTAAATTATTACTTCCTTGGCAGTTGGGCTTCGCTGCATTTTGTTAGTGTGATGTGGAGAAATGTCCATGAGACTCTCAACAACTGCTGCAGGAAATCAAGAATGACCACTGCTTCCGAACAGCACTACGAAAAAAAAATCTGCCGATAGGTGCACCATATCTTTACTAGTAATAAAAGAGGCAGTGTAGCATATTTTTAGTATTCTGAATTATTTTTCTTGCTGGCTTATTTTGATATTCATGCCCCCTTTTCTTTCACTTTTTGGATTTTTTCTGCAAATTTCGGAGAAAAAGGTTTTTATGTTATGTATAAAGCCAAAACAAAAACATGGGCATTTATTTAATTGAGGATCAAAATACCTGCATTTTAGTATTATCTAATAGCAAGATTGTGTAAATATTTTATTTAATAAACAAATTACATGGTGCTGAAGGAGTTGAGGCAAAAAAAAAAAAGACTTCTTCATTTTCAAGCTGTAGTTTAAGAAATGAGCATTTTTCTGCCTTTTGTATATCCTCAAGATTTTATTACAATTTCTTGTTTTTATATTCATGTTTGACAATACTTTGTGAATATTTTACCCAGTGCTGAGAATTTATCTTATGTATTATGCTTATATTCACAATATTCACGTGTTTAGAGGGCATTTAAATAGCTGTATTTTAATTGGCTCATGTGCGTCATGTATAGAAGGTGTGATCAGAAATTGTCATCGAAAAACGTCCTTCATACTGGAACTTGCGTGTGAAGAGTTCTGGCAGGTGCGTGCTCTGTTGCCGCGTTGCAGAGAGGAGGAAAGGAGGCATCCTGGCTGTGCAAACCGCCGCGGAGAGGTGACAAAGAGGCTAATGGCAACCCCATGCATACTCGGGCCACTTATGCGCTTATACACAGGACCTCGGAGGATGGGCGTGTGGTATTCGATCTGTCATTTGACGTGTGTAACTAGAAGGCTGCATTCCCTGCACCGTACCTATTAGTCACATATTCTAATTCTGGTGCCGGGTTGTGTTCGCCTTAGCGATCTTAGAGCTCTTAAGCACTTCCTACATTTTTTTTTTTTTTTTTTGTAGGTTGCAGCAAAGTTCTTTAAAGACTTCATTTATAAAATAGCAAGGTGCATGTATGCGATCAAGTATCTTTGAGGGAAGCTGCAGATGGGAGCTGTTGACGCTACCATGCTATACTCTTAAAGACAGATCTCAAGTGCCTCCTAAATTTTTATAACAAAACGAACATCCGCACAGTGTTTGCTGGAGATGCTTACAACCCTGCTGTCCTGTCCGAAGACAGGGGTACATGCATTACTGCCCGCCATATGCAAGGCCAGCCACAATTAAACATTCGTTACCAGAGTAACATGATTGCCTGGCTTTTTTGTGTGTTCACTTCCTTAGCATACTGTAGCATAGTCATAGTAGTGTGCACCTTTCCAATAAGTGGTCACGGGGTGTCACCATATTACCTGCTGGACTGCTTTGTGCATTTGGTGCTAGCACAGTGGAAGCAGAGCCGGTTTGCAGCAGTCCAGAGAGGAGGAGCGAACAATATGGTGGCACCGAGTAACTTATTGGAAAGGTGTATATAGATTGCTTGTTCCTGCAAGATGCGAGTTAAACTGCTCTCATACGAACAGTTTCGATCCTCATTGAACTGGATCTACATTCAACTCATTGTAGATCGAGGTTGTCACACGGCAACTGTCAAGTGCAGTTGAGCTCGAGCCTGCTTGACTCAAGGTTGCTTCCTCAATCGCTCTCGAGATTTCAAGCACACTCAAAAGCGGTCATTGACACCCTCGTCATCAACGAGCTCTAAAACTTGAAAACGAATAAATGCAATAGAACTGCACATAATAACACATAAATGTATTAAAAGGCATGATAGAACATTTGTAGAACGGCTAATTTTATAATATTGACACCGTAGTTTACTGCCAGTGGAAGCTAAGGTGGCGTTCTCTTCGACTGCGTCAGCGAGGAAACTGAAGAGCGGAAGAGAAACTGCACTGTAGCACTTGACCGTTGGGAAGATAGGTTAGGTGACCTGAGGCGCCAAAAGCGGAATGCTGCTGTGTACACTGAAATCGTGCAATCATTACCCCAATCTTAAATTTCCTTTTGAGACTCATTGCGACTGACAGCAGACGACGGGCCACGTAGGAAATTTCTCAATGCTGACTGAAAATGCCCGTGTAGCACCGGATGCTTCAATCCTTCTTGAAAGCCTGAATGCAGATTGAGTTCAATGAGGATCGGAAGTGTTTGTGTGACAGAGGGATTAGTGTAGTGCAGCTAAAGCTTTGTGTTAGCTGGTGTGCACAAGTTGGGTGGCCGAGCTGTGTTAAATGGTATTACAATGCATATTTAGAAAACAAAACAGGGCACCCCAAACGGTTTATTCAACTTCTCAGATTATTTGGCATTACACACATTGTCTTGAAAGCAGTCCACAATATGGCCAGCACAACTTATGTCCTTGCTTATTTCAGATTGTTTATTTAAGAGAGCTAACATATTCAAGGGCTACTGACCAGGCTGACATTTTAACCAAGCCCGATAAGGCGTTGGACATGATCTCTGCGAAATACTGCAGCGATGCACACACTGGAAAGCAACAAAATGCAAACCAAAGCTCTCATGGTCCTTTTAAAACAGCCAAACCTCCTCATCCTTTGCGCTGGCCATCGAACTTTGTCGATGATGTACCAACAGATACTGCATCCATTGGTTTCTCTCTGACTGATGGGCGAGGGGTGTCACTTGGTCTGCTGATGTCACGCACTTTTTTGTCTTGCATTTCGTTTTCACTCATGCATACACTCACACAAGAAAGAAGGCTTTTAGTTTCTTGCCCTTGTCTATGCATGCTTCAGCGTGTTCTGTGCACTGTGCTGTTCATACACCAACGGCTGGACTCAAGTGGCAGCGGCGCGCACTTTCATACAGCCTGCGCATTCGCCGCAGATATAATGGCAGCTCTTCTAGGCAAGCAGTGCTCTCTTCCCCGTGAAGTTAGTGCAGGATTTACCCAACCCTGGCCACTCGCTTCTGTGGCGGCGCCCGGTGTGCACCTGCGTTCGCGCCTTCAAGCGTTCAAGTGTTCAGTTTACGGAGTGAGCGAAATACTTAGAGAAATTATGTAGTCTCAATTTTGTGTGCGCAAAAGCGGTGCAGTGTAGGCTCAGGCAACAGTATTATTTAGCACATTTTGATCGTAGTAATACTTACTTTGACTTATTTCTTACAGTGCGCAACATGTGCTAATTACCATCTGAATACAACAGTGATTTGGGTTATCAGTCTGCAGTAAGGCAAGTAGCAGCATACTATTTATTGTAAGGTCAGTCCCATTATGCTGCACAAAAGCTGATTTTTTTCTTCCTGCTGTAACTTTGTTTCCTTCATGATATGAGGGGAACTGTCAAAAATGCATTGACATGGCTACAGAAGCACAGAATTTATCACATGAACATTTTTGGCCTCTCGGGCCTGTTCTGCCAGGCCTGTTAAAATTAGTGGCCGAGCAAGGAGGAGTACCTATTTTGCCTACATGCATTGTTTCAAATGATATGCCAGTGTGACGGCATCTTTTCGCTTTTGGGCACATTTCTGTCTGCTTCTGCACATGTACCAAAAGTTTGGGCGCCTTCACGTGTCTGCAAGTCAGGCTGGTCGTTGACCTGTTTTAAGTTGTTAGTGCAAATTAAAAAAAAAAGGTAACCTGCTCTTATTGCACTTTTTGTGCACTTTGAACAGCGCATTCACTGTAACTGTTTTTCCTGTTCTGAGGCGTGCGCAACATCACCTCGAAATAACAGGAGACATTCATCACCATCCTCATATAAGGATTTCTCGGCCGCAGTGTGCTTTTGGTATTTCCTTCGGTCCGGACCCATACGTATGCTTTCTGCCACGCATTTGAACTTTATTTCCTCTGAACGACGTGCCCACGCCTGCAAGTTTGAAAAACTTGCGGTGTTTCCTTTCATCAATTTCCGAGTGATGGAGAACTCTGTTCCAATAATTTAGCTTTATTTTATGTGAGTTTTTCCCTGGTTTTGGCTCTTCGGCAAGATGCTGATACACAGCCAGAGCCTGTAAGGATGGCTCACGGCCGGCACACCTATCATCTATAACTCTCAGTACAGCGGCAAAAATCACTGCAGGTCGCTCTGAACGCTCAAGTTCATGACATCTCGTTGGCAAGAATCACAACCGGGTGAAAGTGCAGGCTTGCAGCCGCAGGCTTGGCCAGCCTCCGCTTTTTTTTTTTTCCAGCTTGTTGCACACCAAATGACGGCATCACTGAGTAGACGCGTCAATGCCACACAGTGCCACCATTTCGCAGCTGTAGCAGACAGGAAGCACCCTCCATGCATAGGTCGTAAAGAGCGCACCGTCGCCACTCGAATCCAGCCATGGTACACCATGCATAACCATGAATACAGAAAACACAGAACATCCATACATGCACAGGCTTGGTTTCCTAAGAAAGGCCAGACGCCTCGCACCTATGCTTCGGCCACCCATTGAGCTCAGCCTCTCCCACTCCTCCTCCTTATTGGCATTGTAGCTGGATGAGCCGAAGGTCACTGGTGGTGCTTGGGTAGCAGAAAGCAAGAAAAAAAAAAAAGCTGCGGCGGTAGCTTTTTAATGGAAGGCAAAAAGCAAGGCACCCGTGTTTGTGCAATGTCAGTGCACCTTAAAGAAAGAACTCCAGGTGGTCGGAATTGTTGGGGACCTTCACTATGGCGTCTTTCATACCTGAGTCGTTTTTGGACGTTAAACCCCACAAACCAACCAGCAAGAAAAAAAAAATAATGCCTGTAAAAGTCGGGGCAGTCGGGGCCATAATGACTGCATTTGATGCGTTCTCGTAGCTGTTTTTACCCAGCACAGGGCAGCCAGCGTTTTCATTTTGTTGACCAAACCAACATGGCGGGCATAGTTTCTCAAAGCACTAAGAGATGGCGCTCCACATTTCGCGTATTTAGGGAGCCTACATGTACCAGCCCTACGCGTATTCTCTTGTGGAGGCTAGTCAACCAGGGAGGAGGGAGAGACTCTTTGGTGATGGAAGGGAAGGAGAGAAACATACCGGTTTTGATGGCTGTAGCTCTGTTATTAACGAGTCTGCTGCAAAAGTATTTTTGGCCATCGCGCATTCTGAAGGCGCTGCCTCATAGACAGCAGGTTTGAACACATTTTCGAATCTAGGGTGGTTCATAAACAAGTTCAGTTTATGGAATCGCACCTGAAAACGAAAGGAATGATTGAAGCAGGAGAAATGATAGCACCTTAAAATAAAAACAAAAGGTGGATGGGTTTTAAGATGCTTTGCAGCTGTTTTCCACTTGCCCAAAGGCAGTGCAGAGTTTTGGCCGGTGTGCAATGAGCAGTTGGGCGCATGGTTTCGCTGATGGCATGGCAGCTGCGTGCTGGTTGGTGACATTTTATACAGAAGGTCTTGTAGACTTTGTGTCTAGTTGGAAAAAAGAGGATTGTAGCAAATGAGCATTTATGCTGAAATAATTTTGTGAGTATCTTCAAAGAGCAGCCTTTTTTAAAAAATGGCTGCTTTCCATGAAAACATGGCATTAGATTTTTGCTTTTCTAGATGGGGTTTTAAATTTTGTTTTGATGGTTTCTTGCAATCTTTTGCTTGTTCTTCACGACAAATGTATTTACTTCATAGCTTGCAATAAAATGCTTCCATTGCAAATAAGCATTCCTTGTGTGTCGTGCTCTTTGGTCTCATTATTTTGAACTGTAGTGGCCATGACAATCGGAAAACATTTGGGAGAACAGCATTGCATCATGTCTACATTATATTCCTGTAGAAGAAGAGAACGGGCATTGCAGTTGATGTCGATGAGACTGAAATCGACATTTGTTTCAGCTAAACTGTTTCCTCGATTTCGAATCTGGTTTGGGCTATTGCATGTCTAAGGCCCCAGCCAAATATTGCCCACTGCCTCAATAACAGCACATGCTCAAGGACCTAAAGAAACTACAAGATGAAAGTTTATTTTTCAACCCTTTGTGATGAGAGCAACTTTACAACAGGTAGAGGTATTGACATGGCACACAGGGATCGGGAATGCCAAAACCTAATGCGGTCTATGAAAGACGGCAAGCATGGGAAAGAGCTAATTAATTTTGACTGCTTGGTGTCCTTTTTATATGCACTGACATTGTATAGCCCACAGGTGTCTTTACATCTTGCCTCTGCCAAAATGTAGCCATGTATTTAATCTTAAAACCTTATGATTAGCAGTTGAATGCAGAGCCACAAAGTCACTGCTGCACATAGGTAGGAAGGTTTCGGACGTAGGAAGGGAGTGATGTTTTTAAGCCAGGTAGTCACTCTGAATCTGAACCATGAGAAACATTTCCCCAAGAGCAAAAAGAGGTGAATGTAAATTTGGAAGGTGCTGTACATATAATGTAATAAAAGGCAGCTTGCTATCATGTGATCATTTGAAAGGCTGAAAAGTGGATATTAAAGCATTAGTTTAAAATACCTAAGCAAAGGACAGTGCAGCAGGTTATAGAAAGTATATAAATTTGGAAGGTGCTGTACATATCATGTAATAAAAGGCAGCTTGCTATCATGTGATCATTTGAAAGGCTGAAAAGTGGATATTAAAGCATTAGTTTAAAATACCTAAGCAAAGGACAGTGCAGCAGGTTATAGAAAGTAAAATAATTTGGAAAACCTTCACAAACACAGATGTGGATTAAAGTACAGTTTCAAGGTAATCATAACAAGGAAGTAGTAATCAGCTATTATTGAAATGAGCAGGCCCTATTTGCCCTGGGCAGGTGGCGTCCTTGGTCCAAAAAGGTGAGGGCATAAGCAGGTCCTCATCTGATGGTTTGTGTGGGTGGTACTTCTATGCTGCCGCAACACCATACCATATGACACAGAGTGCTGGGCATCTTGCAGTAGAGTACTGCAGTTGAGATTGCAGCACATGGTGCACATCTTTGAGTATGAAGATGCAGAAAACTGAAAACCAGCATTAGAGTGGGACATGTAATCCAGGAAATAGGGCTTTTCAGCTAATCGATTAGGTTTCGAGGGAGTGAAACAAGCAAGGGATACCAGACACTGGGATGAAGAGATAATGTCGGCAAATGAGCCAAGGTTGGCGGCTGCAGCTAACGCATGAAGCAGCGATGATTGCAGACCATTAATTCCCTTCAGCATACCTAATGCAGGCAGTGATGATGAATCAAAACTCTGTTGCCAATTTATGAAATAACTATAGATATGTAACTGCACTGTGGGAAGCCACTTAGCCACTTGATTTTTCTTCCAAGTTTTTGTTATGAATGAACGGAGTGAAAATGCGCAAATGAAATAAATGCCAGACTAGGAATAAGTGTAGTCCTTCATTGAATGGCTCTAGTGTCGCATTGCTGAACTGTGGTTTAAAAGTTATTTGTGGCGAGATAAATGAGTCATACAGCCTCTGGGAGGCTTGCAGAGAGGGCTGAACTGAGAAGAGAGTACTCGAGAGAACAGCAGAAACTTGTGCGAGCACCGTACAACCAGCCGGTTCAAATGGCGCGCCGTTGCAACGGTTGAGTGACAGCGCTGCAGGTGGCGAAAACGTCCAATACCAACAAAAATTAATTCAGTAAAAGGAAACCTTTAGATAATTAAAATTCGCACTTGTAGTTTATGGGTCCCCACCTCCTTTGTTTAACTAAAACTGTATAGTTTCATTTGCAACAATTTCAGATACGATGGTGCGTGCGCCATTATCATCATCATCGCCCCCTCCGCTAAATTATTTGAGTTGCGGCGCGTTACATGAAACGTTTTAGAAAAACGTTTGACGCGTTATTGACTCTGGTTATTCTCCTTCCAGTGCTTTACGGAGCCTGTGTTGCGTCTTATCTATTTGTTGCTAATGCTAACGAACCATAAAATGGCTGTGTTCTGTGTTTATACAGCACAGGCGACGCACTTCGCACGGTGAGCATCACTTTGGTAAGTCGAATAGAAAGCCAGCTGATTGCTCTTTGGAAGGAAATGAGTTAATAGATTGATTTGTGGAACATTAACGTACTCGAGTGCCATGTTAAGCATGGTGCCTGCGCTAGAACCGCGATTCTTCCGCGAATCGCTGTGTGAAATTAGCTGGGAACGATTTGTTTCGGGACGTTTAACTGTGAACATTGCAGCAAGGTTACTTTCTTGCTGCACTTGAGGTTGTCTGAGAGAAGTTCTGCTTGCCTGCGCAGAACTAAATAAAGCGCTTCGTTGAAAGTGTTTAGGCATAATGACTACAGAGACATCGAAGGCTTACGTTTGTGTCAGAAGTGCTTTGAATTAATTTTTAGTGTCAATGTGAGGCATGTAGCTTTCCCCTAGCAGTCGTAAGATCACCGAGGCCTACGTAAGTTTTGCACTTGCATCGGACGCGCCTTTTCAGCACATGCTGCATGTATGCGCCTGTTATTGCTTTTATGTATGATGACTGTGGTAATAGTTTGCAGACTAGCTGAATATAGAACTGTGTTTCAAGTGTGTTGACCGCTTCTTAATAGTGTGTAATGTTGATTTACTAGAAATTAGGCTTCGCTTTCTTTTTTTTTTGGCAAATAAGGGCCTGACACGCTGTCCGTCAGTCCCGAGACGAGTGGTACGCTGTACAGCAAAGTAAATGTACTGCATTACTGAACGGGGTCACGTACTCGCTAGCTATGATTTTTATTTTTATAACTGTAGTGCACAACGTAGATGTAATGTGCGATCGCTTGGTTCTTTCCTAGTGTATTCTTGTAAAACAAATAAACTGGTCAGAACAGCATAGAGATGTGGCTTTAGGGAATGCATCGAAACAGGCTTGCCAAATGGCTTGCCTCTGTTCTCATTCTTGCTCAGATCAAAAGGCAGTACATTTCATTTATCAACTTAATATTTTTGTAAGTTCAGTGTTTGACTTTACAGTAGTTGTCTGCATGTTAGGTAATCTGCCCAAGTATAGATGACTTGCAGCACTGTCACATTCTTGGTGGACCAGAGCCATGAACGAACCCTCTTTGCCTGCCTAGCCTGCTACTAGCTACCTGCCCCATGGAAGATACCTATACCTGATTTACTATCATGGAGTATGTGTGACAGCCACCTGATAGCTCGCAGCTGCAGCCATGTTGTTTTTATGTTCTACACCTGTGCGCTGCAGTGTAACGCTCTATCACGCATTTTAAAAAGGACAGTAGTTAATGGCTACATTTTCATCTACAATAATCTGTCATGGTTCCATCCACCAAGGCTGCACAACATTCATAGGTGCCCTAGTGATGCTCAGAGGAGTTTTGAAAATTCTTGTGCAGTATTGTTGAATTATTACTTACAAAATATTGTCCAGTGAACCAGTTTTAACTGTGAATGTATTTATTTTTTCTAAATTACTACCCACGCAATGTTGTTATTACGGCATTGTGAATGCACAAGATTGTTAGTCTGCTAGAGTTTCCAGTTTGTACAACCCATAGCCATTTAAACAAGAATTGTAATGGTGGCGCTGAATGGCAGCACTTATCTGCGAGATGGCTGATGCATTGTGAGGGCACCAGACATTCCCTCATCATCTGCGGCGACTGTCATCGATACTACAAAATCACAGTGGTTGCCAGTGTTCAGGTGCGAACTGCTCGGGGTCGCAGTCGTCAACAATTTCAAGCCACTACAAAAAGTGTTAATTGCATTGATTACATCTTTGCATGACAGTCGATGTAACCAGCATGAACTATGTCTTACTACAGGTACCATATGCTGTTACTTGCTGTACTGTACGACAGCACAGAGCACATGTGTGATTAGTGGGGTAAATAAAATAAATAAATACTGTCTCCACTGGGAATCAAACCTTCATCACTTGTATTCCTCACATACTGTACTTTGTTTATGGAAACAGAACATGAGTCAGCACAGATGCATTCTTGCAGTGGAATTATCTAGGCATAGCACTGCTAATTTTTGTTCTAATGTGGCACCTTTTATGGAGTTCACCGATTTTTTATTTTTTGCATCGTTCATATAATAAACACATAAAAACCCTGCAGCACTATGAAAATTTGGCCGTAGCATTCAACTCGTGCTACAGTATGTGCAGTAAAGCTACCTTTGTCTGTGTGTGCAAAATGAAATTTTTTACGGAAGATTTACATTTTGCATGTTGATTTGATCAGAATATATTGGTTTTGAACAAGATTGGAAGAGGCTTTTCAATACCCGAGCTGTTTCATGGGCATGGTTGTTAACTACCATGCTGAACTTTGTAGTCAAGTACAATATGTGCATAGTGCCTATATGCATACAATATATG
This sequence comes from Amblyomma maculatum, assembly GCF_055883805.1. Lineage (NCBI taxonomy): Eukaryota > Metazoa > Arthropoda > Arachnida > Ixodida > Ixodidae > Amblyomma > Amblyomma maculatum. The sequence goes on from NC_139344.1 coordinate 186,711,503, forward strand.
CATAGAGGCAGGTAGAGTGATTGTTTAGGTGTACTGTAATTATCAGGCTGTGCTAGTATCGTTACAGCTATGATATAAAAATTCGCATCAGGTTTGTAGAACTTGTATTGTGAACAGTGGTTATATGGTGTCTGTGTATTTTATTTTAGCATAGCAGTGATATTGGTGCAAGTTCTGTCAAATTTTGTTTTGTTTTGATTTTAACTTTGCTAATTGCCACTTGTGGACAGCCTTATCACACAGCGCTATTCAGGTTCTACTAGTGTCGAAGATCATTGATTTCACTTTTTTTAATAGACACTGAGGGTTCACTGACACATACGCTACCAAATTTTTTTGTTTCAACTGCTTCAATTGTTTTCCTTCCCAGTGGTGTTGTACATTTTCACAAAAATTGGCTTTCAAAGTGAAGTTGTCGACTTTCTTCCAAGTTGTGTGATATGCTGTGAAAAATGGCATGCGTGTCATGAAACTTGTTCCAGATTTTTTTGATCGCATTCTGCATGTACGAGTTTTTTCAACCTTCTATGAATGCTTTGTCTCAAAAATATTAAGTATTCAGGCTAACGTAGGATTAGGTTGCATTCTGGGTTCTGTTGTGCCGGGTAGCAGCTCAGCAGTCAGATTCTTTTACTGGACTTGCCTGAGAGCACGAGTTGTGTGAAGCCTGCACACAGGCCCATATCATGCCATTTGACGCAATTTTTACGCTTGACCGCCATCAGTTCAGAAAAGGACTGTATTGGGCTACTACGACAAACATTACCCCAGCTTGTTCTAGGCGGAAAAAAAAAAGTTTGTGCCATGGTCGCCATCTTGCATGTTCTCATACACTTAAATTTCAAATTTGTAAAATTTGCTGTTCTCATCGTAGTTGTTCCAACAATATCCCAAGTTTTCCAGAAGTAAAGGAACCCAAGAAAATTGTTTTGGAGATTAGAGAATATAAGCCATGCCAGAATAAAATTCTTAAATTTCGAAAATTTGCTTTTTGCAGCATTTACAGCTGTAAAATACAGAGTAAGGTGGTTCTAGTAAACGTATGACCTGTATTAAGAAAAAAGTACCACTCCGTGGCATTTATTTTGGGAAGTTAAATCACAGCACTCAGTTCCTTGCTCGCATACAGCCGCCCAAACCTTCAACTAGACTGCTCAACGGCCACTTTCAACAGTGATGCTGTTTAAGCTGGAGGTTGTTTCATCTATTGTGCGCAGCTTAATGTGTTCGCAGTAATGTCACCATGACCGGATGTGACATCATCATGACGTCACATCCAGTCATGTCTAATAACCAGAACTGAGGTCACCACATGACATCATGTCCGGTCATGACCGATGACTTCACCGTGCGATTCACGCATATATGAAGCTAACCTTGCCAGGCATCCAATCTCCCCAGTACTATTGACAGCTTGCTTAGAGGAAGTATTCAGAGACTTGGAATGGGAGCAGTGAGGGATAAGGGTAGATGGAGAATACCTCAGTAATCTGCGATTTGCTGATGACATTGCCTTGCTAAGCAACTCGGGGGATGAACTGCAAATAATGATTGATGACCTAGACAGGAAAAGTAGAAAGGTAGGCTTGAAAATCAATATGCAGAAGACTAAGGTAATGTTCAACAGCCTCAGAAAGGAACAGCAGTTTACATTAGGTAGCGAAGTACTGGAAGTAGTAGGCGAATATGTCTACTTAGGACAGGTAGTACCCGCAGATCCGGACCATGAAAAGGAAATAACAAGAAGAACAGGATTGGGATGGAGCGCATTTGGCAAGCACTCGCAGATTATGACTAGCAGCTTACCGGTATCACTCAAGAGGAAAGTATACAACAGTTGCATCTTACCATTACTCGCCTATGGGGCTGAAACGTGGAGGCTAACCAAGAGAGTTCTACTTAAGTTGAGGACAACCCAGAGGGCTATGGAACGAAAAATGGTAGAGGTAACATTAAGAGACAGGAAGCGTGCACAGTGGGTCAGAGAAATAACTCAAGTTACCGACATTCTAGTGGAAATTAAGAAGAAGAAATGGACATGGGCCGGACATGTAGTGCAAAGAGAGGATAACCGATGGTCACTGAGGGTAACAAACTGGATTCCAAGGGAAGGAAAGCGTAGCAGGGGGTGGCAGAAAGTTAGATGGGCGGATTAAGAAGTTTGCAGGGGTGAAGCGGATGCAACTAGCACAGAACCGGGTTAAGTGGAGAAATATGGGAGAGTGCAATGGGTATAGTCAGGCTGATGATGATGAATCCCACAGACTTTCGGTAGAAGCAATGTTAGGTAACCCAAGGGCCGCCTTATACGCCAGCCTAATCATAGCGTCCACCTTGTTTTCCTCCGTCACGTCCATATTCATACAAGGCGTCGCATAAACTGTTCTACTGATCACGAATGCCTGTACCAAATGACTTGACTCCTTTTCCTGCAATCCTCTCTTTAGATTGGAGATTCTTTCAGTGAGCCTCATGGCAGCGTTTACCGTATTCTTTAGCTTTCCTAAGGCCTCCTTATTTTTCCCGTTAATCTGCAAATACATGTCCTGTTGTAGCGTATCCTCCTCCTCCAATTGTCTGTCTCTACCCCTGGTGACACAGAGTAACATCGCACCAAGTGGTGACAGACAAGCGATCTGTATCTGAAGAATGGTGGCACCTTAGATAGAGAAATGTTCGTGTCAGGCCGCACAACAAAAAACACTGAAATTGTGTGATTCAGCAACTTCAGCTACAGATTTTTTTTTATTGCACTAGCAGCAAAGAAGCCAGAAGAGTCTGTCAGAAGAAGCTCTGATTTCAGCTTTTAGCGATTCAGGTACTACAACCACCTGTAATGCCAACTAGTGGCCAAAGGTGCACATAGTTTCCGTACCCACTTGCTTTTGAGTATGTACACATGATCGCTGCATGTTCTCAGTTTTATCTCTGTTTAGGAGGGTTTCCACAATCGTTAGCAACGATCTGCTGACACTGGCACACAAGCGTGTAGTTTTCACGTAGATAGGAACCTAGTGTATACTTGAGTGAAGGCTCTCCAGCTTATGATACAAACTATTTGTAAAAATAAAAATAAATATGATTGTACAGGGATTTTGGAGAAACCAACAGGTTGCTTGTTTTGACGGATGTTTGGAAGAAATGACTAAGTAAAATGCTTAAGTTCATAGGCCTCTTGTTTGTCCAACACGGGCATTGTGAAACTTCACTGGCTGAAGCTGCACTGGAATGAGGACATCTACAGTGGTTTGCCTCCACCAGGAACAATGCTGTGAATCTGCTTCATAGCAGTGCTGGTGCTTCTCAAAGTGGCAGTCCTGTACAATGTAGACCAGCTGCCACAAGTAATGCACCGGTACATCAATCAAGTGCGAAGCCCTCACAGCCACATTAGGCAGTATTTGCATGTAGCTTCCCGAGAAGAGTTCAATAAACAGATATTTAACCTTCGTGGCACACCAGCTCAAATTTTGTCACCCTCTGCAAAATGTGCCAACCATAAACCACAAAAAGTTGACAGATGCACGAAATGAGTTGTGCTATGAGCAAAAGAAGACCGGGCTTAAAAATAATGTTTCTAGCAATTTGGCAAAGTTACGAGAATGGCAAGCCTTCACAATGAACCACGTAACACATTGGTTCCTGGCATTTGGCTTCACTACATTTTATTGGTGTAGTCGGGAGAATAGGAATTTCCAACTCGCAACAACCACCCCATCTGGATACATCAAGGCAACTGCTGCAGACATACAACAGATCCGAAGGCATGTCGCCTAGCACACATTACAATAGATGCTGTCAGGAGAGTGTAAGAAGTGGCCGATTCCATGCCAAGTTACTTAAGACAATGCCATGTTTCGGACACCATCACATACAGAGAACTTTTGCTCAGATAACTACAGCTGTGTTACCCCCGCAAGGGTCAAGTGTTGTTGTATATGACAAACTCTTTCATCCATGCCAGGCCTGTTCACATATCAATCTGTTGCTTTAATTCTAAAGGCTGAAAACTAGAGAGGCAAAAAATTGCAGTCACACATTTGTGCTTCTCCACCTCCCGCCACTGCAAATCATGCGTCCAAAATCACTCTGAATGCTTTCCAAATAATAACATATCAGCAAATGCAAGGGTGACAATACTCCACAACAAGATTAAATACATTGCAAGCAAGATATTTTAAACTTAACTAGGAGCACGCTCTAAGCCAGTAGGAGTGAGAGTGTCCATTTGGTCACACCAGTTACAGCTCACTGCACTACTGAGGTAGCGGCGGAATCCAACTGGTGGAGGAAACTCGTACGTCAGCCCAGAGTATTCCTTGCCTCTGTAAATGTAAATAAATGAGAGTAATACAGCAATTACATTTAGTTTGCATAAATTCAGCAAACTCACTCACAGTAGAATTTGATTTGAGTAAAGCAAGTGAGAGTGCCTGCCGCAGGAGGAAAAAGGCAGTAACGAGACTGGCAGTCAATGCTAGCACAAATACAAATATTTAGCACACTTGCAAAACACTGAAATAGCAAACAAAGAGACTAAGTTACATCACGTGTGCAGTAAGTGCGGAATATGCTGCGGCTTGCATGGAATTGTAATCAAGAGTGCTTATAGCAGCAACTGCCAAGCTCTTTGACAGGATTACGAGGTACAGTCTTTGTCAAAAGTGTAGAGCCTAGGGGGTCTGCTTCTGGGCCAGTTCCTGCGGCTTGTAATGAATTTACGGTATTCCAACTTTGTTGATGGCAAGATTTTTTGTCCTACCCCCTTCAGTGGGAAAGGCCTCAACTAATTCTACATCAGTGCCACTATTCGGCTCAGAAGCGGACCCCCCGGGCTCTACACTTTTGACAAAGGCTGTACATGCAACAGTGCCTCACTCCCCTCAACAAAACGTACAACCTCAGGTTAATTATTGCTTTGTTTTCAAATAAGCTGTCAATGGCCTTGACAGCAGCTTGAAGCCAAGCACTGCCCACTATTTATGGAGGCATTGTTTCTGCTATCATTCCCAGTTTTCTGAAAGTGATGACGCTGTTGGAGCAAGGAAAAGATATATATTAGGGAACTCTGCGGTATCGACATGCATCTGAAGTGTTAAATCTATATAAATAAGCTCAGCGAGTTGTACCAATGCAGTTATTTTCGTAGTAAAAGGGGAGATACTCCCATGGGCAAGAACCTATGATAGCCGAAAAGTCGCCCTCATTGCTGCATGCACCGATGTGAGTACTCGACAGTGGAACGTGTGAGCATACAAGCACAATAAATTCGTGCGGGTATACGCCCGTATCTTGTAACCATTTCGTGCTGAGCAGTAGGCTCGTTTCACTCCGGGGCTCATTTCGCAGGCCAGTTTACATTTATACTATCTCTCAGCTAGCCAGCAACTCCCCTTCTTTAGCACTTCGTCGACACTGTAAAGAAGCTGACCTCTTGCACTGCAGCACCACGTATGGGCCGCATAGATAAATACCTTACGACAGTTTTTTGACAGAAGCACGACCGTTTCTATGGGCCCAGCCTATCTGCTGAAGCTGCGAGGAAGGCAATAAAACCTCCTGATCATAAACCAGCGCGTTCACGCTGGCGCACCACACCAAAATGCCTACTATTGCCCAAACAAACTAGGCCACAAACGAAGAATTAAAAAAAAAAAAAAAAAAAAAAAGCAAATTACAAACTACTTCCGTGACTCTCGACTCACAAATAGTTTCACATCATCTGTAAGTCGCCGCGTACGTCCCAATACCCCAGTGCACCCCGAAGACAACAGCAACCGGCGACCGATCGGTGCACAGCAGCAGGTATGCAACGGTTGTTTCAAGCGCGAAGAAACGGGATCGACGCATTTATGCAGTCTCCACATGCCTTCGCCCGGAGACTGTCGCGTGATTACGCCGCGTCAGTAATTGTGACTACCGCATAGCTGCACTGCCGTGTAAAAACTCGTTAAAAAAGCTGCAAGACGGTAGCAGAACGCCGACAAATGCTTTACCTAGAGCTCGCGGGCATGTACGAAACACCATCATTCGCGTACGACTCACCGTAGTCGGAGGCTGCAGACAGGCCAGGGACAGGAACGAAGGCTACGCTGTTGAATTTAGGGCAACAATCCACAAACTGAATCAGATTTTCACCGAATTTGCATCTATCGGAATGATGCCCCGCAAACTACAACAAGCCGACGCATGAAAAGCGACCTAGGGCTCGCAAGGCGCGAGCACCCGTTGCCCGAAAAGCGCGCCAGCTTTTGCTCGGGTGCGGTGGCTCGAAACGGGGTAATTGGCATCTGGGTTTGAGGCTTATTTCCAGAAAAAAGCAAATACTAAAAGTTGTTTGACGTCACATCCGTCGAGAGAATCAACGCATCCTCCTTTCCACTTTGGTTCTGGGCGCGCATGCGCAGTTCACGGAGCCGGCTCTCTGCAAGTTCAGGTATCATGGACTCGGAGCCGGCGACACATGGCGACCATCTGTCGGCCTATCGCTAGAAACGGCGACGAGAAGCGGCAGACATTTTACAAACAAAACATAAAACAAGTCTTACGTCACGTCCGGCAAGTTATTCCTCCTCACTTCTTTCAACTGGCGCATGCGCAGAAGCGACGGAGCATTCCAATAAAGATGGTCTGGTCTATCTTTGCGCCCATTGCCACGAAAAAGTGTTTCCGAGAAGAATTACGACCACGTGCTTACGTACGACCACGGTGAAGTTCTTACACCGTGCGTACGACTGTACGACCACGGTGCTCATGACCTAGCAGTATCATCAACGTGTGTTTACGCCGTCTACGCCACCTCTACCACCTTAATAAACCTTGTTATAACTTTGCCAAAACATTTACAAACAAAAACCTACAATTAATGTTAAATCACGTCCAATTAATTTTTTTTTTTCGTTGGTCCCTTCGGCGCAAGAGCAAGGGAACACTCCGTAACAAAGTAGCGTCAGTGGTGACTGGTAGCGTTAGTCCATGGTATTAATAGCCGCACAGCCATAGACTTGCCATAGATAGCCAAAGGGCCAAAGCCAGCAAACAGAGAAAGGATTTGGCTATAATTTGGCTCATCTTGGAGTGGCGGCACGTCGCTGCGTCGCGGTTGAATAGGCAGCGGCTGCGTCGTCCTCCTGCTCTTCAACGTCGACTAAGCTTTGTCCTTGTATACACGCATTTGTTTACTGCTAGAAACAGGTAAATAGCAACTTAAGCTTTAGATTATAACCCAGGTGAATCAAATGCTCCAATAGCCATTGGTTGACTGCATGCTGACAAAAAGAGCACGTTCACAATGAGTTTTGGAAGCAGCACGTCGCAGGACACAATTCCCAAGTTCAAGTCATTCGTGTCCGAAAGCGAACTTGAAGATAGGCGCAAAAAAAGGCAAGAAGAGTGGGAGAAAGTCCGGAAAGAAGATGATCCAGTTGGTATGTGACCACTGCTTCAAGGCGCCTTACGTTGCCCGGCTTTCGCTTGCTCATTTTCGTGGCGCTGGAAAAGGAACAAATATATATATATATATTATGCTCTATGTGTGCTGTCGCGATTTACTCGGAGAAATTTCGCCGGTCGCCAGGTTGATATTCAAGGGCAGTCTGAATGTGTTTCGCGAGCAAAACTTTGCACTTGCCCTCATTTGATTTCTCTTGTTAAAATTTACTTCTAGCCCCAAGTGGACATAGCGGCGCTCTTTCTTGTGCTCAACTGCGCATATTTAGAACTTACGAGCGTAAATACATGGTTATTTTGGTTCCTATTATGTTCACATTAACAGGCGCTGAACGCTAACGTTGCTGATGTACAAGTGCTGAGTAAGCAATGCCCTGCGGTTCCCTTAACAAAAATTTGCGTGAGCAGCGTGAACGTGTGTGCAAATCACAGTTTACATCTTTTTAACAGAGGCGCCGGAAGAAGAATATGATCCCCGATCTTTGTTTGAAAGGCTGGAAGAGCAACGACTAAAGAAGCAGGCAGACTATGAAGAGGCACACAAGCTCAGTAGGTGTTGCTTAAGTGTATAGAATAGGTTTTAGTTTTTTTTTATTATGCTTGCTGCCACTTGTATTCATGCGTTGGATTTCCTGGATTACTCCAGAGAACATGATTCGTGGCTTGGACGACGATGAGGTCACTTTTCTTGAGTATGTTGACATGCGGAAGCAAGAGATCGAATTACAACGAATGAAAGAAGACATGCAAGAGATTGAGGAATATAGGATATCCTTTGTATTACCTAGTCATTGATTCTATGCTTCAGATCTTCCCATAAATAACAGCAGTGCGCATTGGTGCTTATGCAGTTTTACAAAGTTTTATTACTGGACTGATTCTATGCCCCCTGGTAAGCGGAGGTTCGATTATATATAGTGACGTCTCTAGATTAAGGTAATGCTGATGTGGCCTTGGTTTAAATTGAAAAAATGCCACAATTATGTTTCTATTGGATAGTATCTCATCCACTCCTACACGTCTACGTGTAGATGTGAAACTTGTTTAAATGCAGTGTGCAGTAAAACCACACATTTGCAGCATAGCTGACTGCAGTGCTACTCTGTGCGCCAAGAATCTTCACAAATAATAGGGATAACAAATCACTGGTAGATAGTGTTATGGATGAAAAAAAATGTATATAAATACTGCAACTGGTCAAAAGCAATTTAGAAAGCACATACGCTGTGCTGCATATTGCAAGTTTCATACAACTCGTTTTCATACTGTTTAACCATGAATTTGTATTTTAAATTGATCAAGAAAGTTAGATGGTGGTGGCAATAGATGGTGGCGTCATACAACTGGTATCTACTTTGAGTGTTTGGATATACTGTGTTTTGTGACTATGCCACAGCATCATAACAGTTATTTGTGTTCATAAAAACTTAAGGCAGCCTACTTTTTTCCCATGCAGTAAATTACAGCTACTTTTATTCTATTGTCTTGCTTGATTCGCTTTTAAAATGCTTTGAAAACAGAAAATCACACAACCAAGGACGCCGCTTTACTTGTAGCAGCACTACCATCAGCAGCGCTGCTACAGGCAAAATATGGTTATTGGTATCTGGGGTAGATGTCACCAGGTTTATTTAGTCTCTTATTAATTTCATTTTATTTAAAGGTAGCTTAGTACACTGAAGTATAGCTTCAACAAAATCTATATATCTTAGTTAAGGATATTCTGCACACGACCTATGGGACGTGGCAGTCGGGTTCATAGAGCTGCATAGAGCTACATGCTAACATTGTCATATCCACGATGTTTGCAGATGCTATATACCATTGAGAAAAACGAGACTACCATATGTAAAAAATTATGTTTAAAATGTTCTGCCATGTTTCTCAGCTCCACACATGAGTATTCGTTAATTTGGAGTGGAGCTTTCGAATGTAGCAAGAAAAAAAAATTGTTAAAAAGGTCAGTAACTGTCCCTTTTAAAGGCTTGTTTTTCTTTTTGCTGCATGGGTTGAAAAAAAAAATTATGTAAGTAGTTTTCAAATAAAGACTGCCAGAAATGCTTCAGTAACACTGCAGCACCATAGGGTTCTCTGTGTGCTAAGATTTACCAGATTTTTTAGCTCTTAAAAACTTGCCTAATCCCACATCATGGTGAAAGCACAGTAAGCCTTCATTTTGTAAGATAATTCTCATAATTAAGGTTTTGTACCACTTTTATACCAGGGAGTAAAAACAAGGTTGATCTCGTTTCAGACAGCTTCGCGCACAATTCTATTCACATTTGCTTCTTATATCGTTGAATGATTTGTTGGTTTTGCCTTGTCGATGCGTGATTTTGTTATATATATATATATATATATATATATATATATATATATATATATATATATATATATATTTAACAGAGCTCTAATTCACAAATTATCATAGGCAAGCATACATTTACTATACTGATGCTTACATGTATCATAATTCTGTCCTCTTCCCATCTCCCTCATCCAGTGCAGTGTGTCAGGCCAAAGAAGCATTGCTTAGGCCAACCTCACTGCATTTGTTTGTAGATCTCTCTCTGTCCCTCTCTAAAACCTTTGTTTCTGCTCTAGTCTAGCTGAACCTAGAAAATTGTATGAGGCATATTACCAGTGTTGTTCTTAGTTAAGAAGGAATGATTAAAATCAGCCGTGCATATTGCATCAGGCATTGCACCTGGTTCCCTTTTAGATGCAACTATGTTCACTTTAAAAAAGACTCTTTGAATAATTATATGATAGGTTGAAAATTTCATGGCACTTGCAGTATAAAAAAAGTGTGTGGTTAACATGAACAATTTGATTAATGCTCATTAATATTTTCTTAGTGTCCTACATATAGGACACTGCTTTCTTTGTGTAGTAACTCTAAATGTTCATTCTGTAAAAGCTTGTGCCTGCAATTGTAAATGCAGGCGTTGAATTGTGTGTGTTCAGAAGCAGTTTTAGCTGTGTATGCTGACCAGTTTTGTCATACTTATGTGCTATCAAATTCTTAGTTGTTTTGATGTGCATGGTGTGTAATGAAGCACCTGCAAAGATGCCTTGACTCAACGCACAAAGCAGTTGCTACATTGTCTGAAGAGGCCTTGGAAGCTAAGAGGCTAGAGCTAAAGAAAAGTACTGGAGGTGTACCTACTTCTGGGCAAGGAAAGAAAAGCCAGCTGTCTTTGCTGTCAGGTGCTGTGAAGCGGAAGTGTGCAGACACTACAAACGATGCTGAAAAGAAGCAGCGTGCCAACAGTTCAGGTATGTACCGTATGTATTTACAAAGCATATTACAAGAAAACAGCATTCTAAATGCGCAGCTATGTATGTAACCGGTTTTTATTTGCATTCTTCTTCAGCAGGTACATTATTTGTTATATTTGGAGCAGTTATGTTGTTGTTATTAGCAATTATTGGACCAATTTATATAAACCACATGATTTTGTATGAAAAAAGAAACAAAGGTTCTAGTTAAGTGTTGCTGCTTTCTGTAGCCATATAAAAGTTTTCTCATTTTATTTTCATTGGGCAGTACTGCTCTCTACATTTTGCACCAATATCATGATTATGCTTGCCTCCAGCTATTATGAAACGAGTGAGCAGGCACTCTGTGAATGAAGTAGCCTTTGTGCTGATCTTCTTGGATCTAGTATGAGCATTCTCATTTTGTTCTTGTGAAATATCTCAGGCATTTGAAAAAGGTGAAGAATGATTCAAGAAAATACTGCAGTGATGCAGTAGTTTACATATCTTTTCTGATTTAATTGGCCACAGCTGAAGCTTCAGCAGCATGACCCACACATGTATGCAGGTATGCAGCTTGAGTGGTGTTGAAGTACTTTCATTGGAATTTTGATAACAATGTAACCAGGGTGTGCACAGTCAAAGCACACTTTATCATACAGGTGTTGTGGTAGAGCCAGCAGAGTCTTTTTGTTGTTGTTGGCAGGATGGCATTATTCACAGAAATTGTGTATCTTCTGTAGAACAGAACTTCTCATATGCTGAGTGAATATAAGGCCTCTTCACTCAGCATGTGACTATGGAATTTGTTACATCCCTGAGCTGTTACTAAAGGAGTATATACACCAAATATTTGCTTGCTTGTTTTCTTCTTTAATTCTATGGTATTTGCCTACAATTGCTAATAAATTTATGTTTGAATTTCTTTCTAATACTGGTTCAATTTCATCAACTGAACAATGGCTGTGGCATGCAGTTGCTTTTAGGTTGCATAAGGCATGAGAGAAATGGCACTATAACTGCTGACACAGTATTTGCTGTCATTCTAATCTTTGAAGCAGCATGGCTTATGTCTTATAGTGAATTAAAGCTATGTAAGTAAATACCATGTAGTTATGCATTTGTTCTAGTGTCTAATGCATCTTTTGAAAGGAGTAAACAAATAAATTTAGGTGTCTATAGTCTTCTAAACCACTTTACAGCACTGTGCTAAGATTACTATAAGGAAAAGGAGTCAAAGTGCGTCTGTGAATATGAAGCCCAGAACAAACCGTGGTTGGTTTGTTTCAAAGAAAGAATCCTGTACCTTTTTTTCTTCACTTTATTTACATGCCTTAAGGATCAATAACAATGGGATGCTGTGCTCCACTCCATGCTGCTTGTGGCATGGTCACACACACTGGAACGGGAAATAAGTGTTAAAACGAGCTATAAACCACTGTGGTGAATATTGATATTTAGAAATGGTGATATAGACCAACATTACTAGAACAAACTCAGTTTCACAGCTCCCCGTATCACCCAGCAGAGGAGTGTGTCCCAAGTGGCTGTTGCAAGAACTTATGGCGCTGTAGTCAACTCTTGCTCCTTGCTGGGCGCATCGTCTGCTGCATGCGGTGCGAAAGCATGGAGTGGGCAGTGCACACGTAGCTGATGCGTGCTGCCGTTGCACTCTACACGACTGCAGTAAAATTATAACTACATTATGACAGCTCTGGCTTCGAAGCCATGCATTACCTTGGAGAATGCCTTTGTGTGATGCAAAATTCACTTATTAATGCCGTGAAACAAGCATGACAGTGCCATCGACTTGCTCACCAGGACTGTTTCCAGCTTTGCTCATTGGCTTGTGTTCTTGTGTTTTGTAGTGCATTCTCCAGAGCATAGTTTCTGTCATGCAAACAGATTAGTCAGTTTCAATGCATAGAAGCACTCTACCCTTAGAAGGTAACGCAGTGGATGTCATTGTTACTGCTGTGCTGTGCAGATTACCTTCATTACATGCAGGAAGCTGCCAGCCTTAGTAGCCTGTTCATGCAGTGCATGAAATCTGGCTACTCGCGTCAAACGATATAGTGAACACAGAATACGAATAAACGGTTTCCAACATCATCTAATCGGAAACTTTTCTTAGCGTCCTACTTTTGAGGTCCAGCATAGAATATAGCTCCATATTGTTACTCTCGCATATAGCAATGTTAAAAAAGTTTTATTACTATGTTGTCTAAAACAATGTCAGATGTGTAGCGTTGTTTAATGAGTTTACTGAAAGTGGAATCGGTGAGAATGAGCATGCGCACTGCGAAAGGAAATGACTGAACAAGCGCATGAGTCTATTAAAAATTTATTGTGAGTAAGCACAGGAAGTTGTGATTATAGTCTTAACCGCCCTCTTGAGAGATGCCCCCTCCTTCATTTACACACACACACACAAAGAAAAGAAAGAAGAAACGACGTAACTTTACTGCTTGTAGGGGGAATTAATTTAATTTCAAACTAGCACTGGACTGCAGTTTTAAAACACAGTATTCAAGGTATCTACACCACCGGAAAGGGTGTTAGAAGTTGACTGCATGAACGAAGGTTTTTAATAACGCAACAAGGAAAATTGAGCGGAAATGCAATATTGTTAAAAACACTAATGTCTTATGCAAACAAAACACATCAAACAACCAGAACTTGGTTTTGTCAACATAGACAAACATTGCAAGATTACAAGCAATGCAAAGGAGAACACTACACTTCCTTTGGGAAATATTTGAGTGGGCAACATAATCCTTTATTATGTTTGGTGGAAAATGAGCATTAGCATGTCTAACTTTCCCTGGCATCTTTTGTTGCATGTGATTTTGTATTACTTCAACAGCAAAAGCCATATTTGCAGGGAATGCGTTTCAATACATGAATTAAGAGCTCATTTGCTTGGTTGGTAGCATATCTTGTGTTCATTCAGAAACTTATACACTTTTGTGCTTGCCCGCCTCACAAACATGCAGTTAAGAGCCATTCAAGGTAGGCGCATGACATGCCAGCCTTTGCAAGTCTGGAAGGCCTTGTAGATGCTTATCTAGATAATCTTAATTTCGAGCTTTTTAGGTGCTTATCTCTTAACTGCAATATCTCTTTTTATTCTTTTTCTTGTCAGCTCGCAGCATGCATTTTTTATGCTGCATGTTCAGTTATTTTGAATATGTTTTAATTTTTGTGATCATCTTGCTTGTCGAATTTCTCTGCAGTTCTTATGTCTCCTCTCTTCACATTAGCTCTGAGTTGCAAGCCCCGTGCACAATTTCGTTTCATTGACCTGCTTCAGAGGAGCTTATACGTAACCAATGCTCAGTTCACATGATATTGAGAACTTTTTGCGCAACTGGTAATCATTTCCGTGACAACCACTCACCAATGACAAAAGTCTTCTCAACAAGCAAATTTCCTCGCCCTCATTGCTCGTCTGTTTTCTCATCGCGAAAGTACTCAAATTTCCTTGCAATTACTGGTATGTTGTGACGAACTCAAAATGATCCAGATTAAAATTCATTTGTGCAGTTCAGCTGTCCGGTTTGCGCTACATACACTGATAGACTCTTGGAATCTTGCAAGTTCTCTTCCGGCACTGCTGTCAAAGCACATGGGGCAGCGCGATTATTTGGAGGCTTTCTCTTCGGTCTAGTGCCTTTAACATCTGAAATATGTGCTAGCAAGGAAATAAAGAGCCTCGCTGCACGAACTGCATAACGAGAGTACTTCAGTATAGTTCCTCTTCTAAATGCAGATCAGAAATGGTGCATTCCGAAGTAAGTTATGGATCTTTTCTGTGCAGAGCTTCTGCCCACCTTTTAATCCTGAGGGGGTCTATCAGTGACCCGAAGAAATGACAAACCTCTAAGTAATCGTTTCGATAGGCGCTGTTGCCCCTCGGTGCAAAGCATGCAAGCCAGAATGAAGAGGCCTGATGTTACAATATATATATATATATGAGAACTCTTAACCGTCTTAAAGGCCCACTGTTCACCCTCCGGTCGAAAATATTTTCTTCCCCGGTGACTGTGAGACTTCGCCCCTAGAACGCAAGGCCGCAAAATGTTTTTGAAAAGAGTAACTAATAACGCAGTTACAGCCACCGCAATCACCTGATTCTGTCATGCCTCTCTCCTTCCGTTCCCTCGCAAAGGTTTTTCACTCTCCTGCCCGAGGTCGTCTAGCCTCTGCAATACAAATTCCCCTTCCTCCTCCGCGTTTGGCGGGAGGTGGGGCGTGGCTCTCCGCGAGCGCGAAAAAAAAAAAAACGGTCGAGGGAGCGCGCGCCGCTGGATTCAGTCTGTCCGTGGCGAGGGAAAAGCGCCCAGCGAGCGGTAGACACCCAACCTTCTCCCGTCAGTCAGCGAGACGGACCAATGGACGTCGTTCGCGGTACGTACGTCATTGCTGTGGCTCGTCGGGCCAGCACAGGAAACGGGGAGGCTGGCTTCCCGGAGGAGAGCATGAGCGAGCTTTGAATTGTATTTTCGATGCTTTGAGGCGCGCGTGTCACTGTAGCATTTTGCACAGACTATCTCCGGTACCTGATCGAAACACTGGGCTCCTTTGCTTAAAAGGGCCTTCCCTGGACAGTGGCCCTATAAGAGAGGACGCGATAGTGCCTTTAGCGCCATCCCTACATACTGCCAATTTTTGGCATCGAGAGGATGGCATATAGTTCAGAACAGCGTTAAATGTCTATTTTTTATTTAATTTTACGGGAAAGATGCCGCATCTTCTTGGTGTACGCCCTACGTTTACAGTGAACGCATAAAGTTGGAGGCACACATGTTGGCGGTTTGAATCCCTGTCGCAAACTCGACTCAAACTGGACAAGAAGGTGGATTCTAAATAAGAAGCTAATTTGCATGGCATCATACTGAGGGCTACGCAATGAACGGCTACACCATAATCTAATACGAAGTGACATGCCTATTTTTCGTATACGCTTTTCTCAATTCTGGGTTACAGCGATGACGCCTTTGCACCTGAACGAGGTGCGTACAATATCGCGTAATAAAAAAAATGAAGCCGAGGAGGTAGACGGCGCGCTACAACCCAGGCCCTACGTTTCTAAAATGTTGGGGCTGGTGAGCAAGTCGACAGCTCTGTCACACTTATTTCATGGCATGAAATAAGTGTGATGCCATGAATTACCTTGTGATGCCATGCATTACCTTGGAGAACGCGTTCTCCAAGGTAATGCATTGTGTCAAAGCCAAAGCTGTCGTAATGTAGTTATTATTTTACTGTAGCCTTGTAGAGTGCAACGACAGCGCACAACAGCTACGTGTGTGCCGGCTGCTCCATGTTTCCGCATTGCGTGTAGCAGACGACGCGCCCGGCAAGGAGCAAGAGTTGACTGCAGCGCCGTTTGTTCTCGCAATGGCCACCGAGGGCACCTCTCCGGGCGGAGCTGTGAAACTGAGTTTGTTCGAGTAACGTTGGTATAAACCTTTTCCGTAAATGTTAATTTGGCTTCAGCTCAATACTTGATGCTCCACTATTGGTGGAACAGCAATTTTGAGAACTTTATTTTATAGCCATGATTCGTTTGAATTATGCAGCAGAATATGTTGACATAGTTCTCCTAACAGCACTACATGGATCTATGGAGCAATAACATGCAATATTAGCTTTTTATCCTTGTTTTTTATTTGTGGCCAGTGGTGCTGTATTTGGAGCATTACACATTCACAAAGCAAACTAATAAATTATGAAAGAAGTCTATTATTGGTGATAAATGACTTGATGGCAGCAAGCAATTGTTTAATAGCATCTATGTGTCGAATGAGAAGTAGGACTGTAACTGTAGAATTATTGTTGCTAAAGCCGAAATAGGTCATGAAGTTCTGTAAAAGCAGTTGCAATGTACAAAAAAAACATTATGTATTGTTTATTTGCCTGTATTACTGCTTAGCTCTTGATGCCGGTTAGGTGGGTGGAAGGTCTGGAAAGTGCTAGATAGAGTAAAAACTGCAAATCTTGCACAGTAAGGTGTGTCCCAGGCTATTTGCATTTGCATATCATCGACGTTTTGCTTTTTCAATTGTCACATCGCTTTTCATGTATTACGCTGAAAGAATTGCATGTTGTAGTAGCATTTGGTGTTACATTAATCATATTGTACTTCCTCTGAGTATAGTTATTCTAGAAGCTTGGTTTAGTTAAGAATCTTCTTGTGAGAATGAATGCATCATCAAGGTATAGTGTGCACCTTAATGTCTTTTAAGTGTGAAAGCCCAGCTTGCTACCAACATATCAGCTGAAACTGACTAGCTGCTGCCTTGCTGGCCCAATTTATTGCAGATGCTCTCTCAAGGAAAATTAGTTTGTAGGGATATCACGTCACTGCGTTGTCGTTGTACCAGCATGGGCATTTTTAGTACTTGTGCATAAATTCCTGAATGTCTCTGACTGCTTTATTTATGTATATAGGAGCAGGGCTGTGTTATGCCTCATTTTGCAGATGTTTTTATGTTTTGGCTCTGGCTTTCCATCATAAATTATTTCTGTACTTTACTATTGTTTCAGTCAACTACACAAAATTGGGCAAAATTAGAGACATTGTTGGCTGCGGGATGTCAGAACGCCGAATAGTCCTGTATCCTTTTGGAGTTCGATTCAGGCACTGTTAGACATCTACAGGTAATCTGCGGCTCACTTATGGCTAGCCCTGATATATTTTCTCACAAAGCTGTTTTTCTTTATATATGTACATGTGATGCAAGCGTGGTCTCTTCAGGCAGCACTTAGCAAGATGCCACTACTGGTGCACCCCGTGTAACATTTGTCAACTTAAGTAAAACCACTTGCTGGGCTGGTTGGTGCATTTGAACGAAAAGGAAAGGTCCACAGCGCTAACAAAGACGAATGCACAGATAACACGGACAGGACAGGAGCTGAACTCCAGCTGGTCACACTTCTCCAAAACGACAAAAAATTAGAATTTTATGCGCATGCGCAAAAAAAAATTGACGAAGTAAACGTGAGCGCTCACAAACACCTGCACACAGCCGGCAAGGCCATGAATATCACGGTAGGCCATTCTTATCTAATGAAATTAAGAAGACGACTTTCGCCACTGAAAAGAGATACCGAGGTGTCACTGATGTAGTCTGATCACAGCCTTTCAATCCGCCTTTTGCGGGAGGATGTGCCGCCATCATGCGGGAGTGGGCGAGAAACACATTGGACGGCAGTGTAGCAGACGACGCGAAAGCGCACCATACGAAATGGCCACGCCAACGCAGGTAGAAAGTGAAAGCTCCCCCCTTCTTTGGCCTCGGGGCGGAATGTAGTGACAGTGATTGCAGTATATCATGCTCACGCAGTATGGGGGAATGTTACAGCGTTTTCACAATCCACTCATAATGCACGCATATACTACCTTCGTTTTGTAAGAGCGTGTAGTGTGGGCCGTGTTCGACGTGACAGAATGAGACGCTCTCAGCGTGCAGGTTCTCAGCAGACAGGAGAGCGCGGAGGCAGAGAGAGAGGGAGAGGGATCTCAAAGGGCAAAGCAGCCAGGGGTTTGTTGATGCTGCAGAGCTAGGTGGAATCATCTCCTTTGACTTGCGAGCGGCGCATATGCGCGGGGTGTCTTGAGTTACCGAGCACAATGCGGTCACCGCGGCGCCGGCATGGTGCAATGGGCGTCGCTTCCTCCTCGCGTCATCTACAAGCGTGCAGCTATAGGATTTCATCTACAAAGCTCGGCAGAGAGGCACTTATACACACCCCTGAAAAGGGCCTTGTCCCGGCCGGAATGCACACCAACAGGAAACGCACTGCATTTTTCTGGCAACGGATGATTCAGCGCTGTAGCCGGTTTCTGCCTTCAGGATCGAGTCGGAACGGATGTGGTCGCAGTGGTGGAAAGGTTCTCGGTGCAGAGAGAATGGTCATTCTGTTGTGAAAGGATCCACAACCTTTCTGCCTCCACTGCGATTTCTGCAGAATCAACGACTTGGTGACACATGCGCATCTCGGTCAGGAACCAACGCTGTTCTACGTCCAGAGCGATCCACTCAGCAAGTGAACGAGCATGAACCCTTCAGGAGACTCATTTGTGCCGAGTGGTTTCCTTGCCGCTGCAAACGGTTGGACGAAGACGACGATTATCAAGCTCCCTAACGAAGTGCATCTGATTGCTTACACCAAAGGAACAAAATCCGAATGCTTTGGCGAGCACGAAGGCGAGCCTGTAAGGTAAAAAAAAAAAAAAAAATACTGTGCGTCGTGCAAGAGTGTCTATGCTCCGAGCGGCAAAAAACACAGATACTACAGGTATGTATATGCATCTAAAGGAAATATGCATGATGAAAAGTACCTACTGGAGTTTACACCCAGCCTGTAACGCACCAGTGATAGCCGCAATGAGGATTTCTTTGGTACGTGTTTACTTTAGTTGCGCCGGGGCCTGATGGCGATGCATTTTGTAGTTTTTTTTATTTATGTGCGAAAGGGCTAGGTAGCTTAGATATCACAGGCGGCCGCGTGCGCTAGGCCATAATATTTAGCATGTTTTATCGTGACTGCCACCTGACTAACAAGAAAAGAAGATACGGTGTTTTAATGCACTGCCATTCGCGAGCTTCATGACCAGCTCAACCACTCGGCTCGCGAACGGTGGTGCATCACAACAAACGGCCAATTTTTTTTCTTTCTAGTCAGGCGGCAGTCGTGATAAAACATGCTAAATATTACGGTCTAGCGCACACAGCCACCTGTGATATCTGCGCTACCCGGCCCCTTCGCACATAAAGCAAACACGCGCCGAACAAATGCTCATTGCGGCTATCACTGGTGGGTTACAGGCTTTGTGCAAACTCCAGTAGATACTTTTCACCCTGCACATTTCCTTTAGATGCATACATACCTGTAACGAAGTATTTTTTCGCACAGTCGAGAGTACGCAGTCGGTTGCTGAGGTCGCCATTCACATCTTAACGCTTGGTGCCCTAATTCAAGCTTCACGTCGTTGTTGGTCGCGGCTCGCCGAAGGAAACCTGAAAAACCGCTTCTTGCATCCCAGCACGTCTAGAGAGTGGCAACCGTACTCGGCAGATGTGGTTGGCATCGCTTTGCCAAGCCTGTGACAGTCACCGAGCCGCCCGGTGCCGCCAGCCCCCGTGCACTGGCGGCACCGAGAAACGCCGTCGACGCCGTCCAATGTGCTTACATCAGTGGCCGCTACGACTTCGCGCATGCGCAGAAAACTCGCGATCAAAAGTGTCCCTGCTCCTGCTTAAAATCCTGATTTCTGTGAGCTTTGGTTCACACTTTGGCTTCAAATCGCACAATTGGCACATACAATTTGCGGGTAGGTGTAAATTTGGGCTGTTTTTCATAGAATGGTTGTGCTCTTCAGCCCGATCATTCATACATCCGCCAGTTTGGCCTACGTATACCTTGCCACAAGTTAAGGGGATTTGATAAATGACCCCAGTGGCATATTTGACATACGGCTTAACGTGCTTCTTAGAGCAGCCTTTGGTATGTTTTCTTTTTCATCACCCATCACTCTTTAAAACACATGTTAGCCAATTTTGGGAGGGGGGGGGGGGGGGGGGCGGAGAAGGTCATTCTGACGCCGTGTTTGCTGGCGACCTCCTTCAAATTATGCGCCACCTTGTGCAGGGAGGCTGTTTTTGCAGGTCCTGAGTGCGCAACCACATGACACAAAAATGACGTAGGGTCTACGTCACTCTTGCGCGTGCTATAAATATATATATATTTTTTTCGTTTTACTGGAGGGGGCGAGAGGGTGGCTGCAAGCTAGGTGACGTTGTGTAAAGTCCTATGCGCGGGAAATATGAAAGGAGGCGCCTTGTCGGAGCGGGGCTTCGAGCTGGAGGAGGGGAAGCGCCTAGCCTACGTCCCGTGAGCAAAGAAAGCACACAGCAGCACGCGCGCACGCTTTCTGAAAGGATGAAAGGAGAAGCAGGCAGGCTAGCCAACGTAGACAGCGCGGTTTCAAACTAGTGACATCAGTGAGCGCTGGTTCTGTGCGTTCGCAATCTTTTGCTTTCGTTCTTTTTTTTTCCAGTAGTTTGGTGGGGTGGCTGGTACTCGAGGCGACGCAGGGACTCTTAGCACTCGTGAGTCCACATCTTCGCAGCGCGCTGCACTGATCGTGTGTTTGCTTTCCTCATTGTAATGAAAACTTAAAGAGCACTGACCGTATGCGGGGCCACACATATACTGAGTACCTGAGCATGGATTGTCCGCACACACGCGCGCCCACAAACATGCAGTTTTGTAGTGGCAGAATAGAAATAACTGTCAAGACGTATCTTCCAAGGGCGCGTAAATGTTGACGTTTGGAATTAAGTTGTTAAATTATACAGTATGTTGCTTAACTTATGGACAGACAATTTTTCGTCTCTATAATTGTTTCCCATAAGAGGTGCAATCCAAGATGCAAAAACATCCCATTGAGAGCTTTTCGCGCGCACAGAAGCAGTCAAATCTGCCGCTCAGGCCAAATCAGCCCATACCTAACTGCTAGGAAAAAATAAACGATAGGACTGCTCTGTGTTTTGCCGAGGGCAGCTCCAAACCGTCACTGATTTGAAACCGCGCTGTCTATGTTGGCTAGCCTGCCCGCTTCTCCTTTCATTCTTTCAGAAAGCATGCATGCGTGCTGCTGTGTGCTTTGCTCGCAGGACGGCTAAGCGCTCCCCATCCTCCAGCTCAAAGCCCCGCTCCCACAACCAAGCGCCTCCTTGCATTCTTCCCGCTCACTGTACTTAACAGCTTGCAGCCACTCTCTCATTCCCTCCAGAAAGACGAAAAAAAATAATAATGAACGCCCATAAGGTGCGCAGGAGTGACGTAGGCCCTACGTCACTTTTGTGTCACGTGATTGCGCACTCAGGACCTGCAAAAATATCTTCCCCCCTCGTGCAAGTAAAGTGCAGCAACAGGTCTGGTCGCAACCTGCTCTGAAGGGGAGGTCACGAGTTTATTGCCGTTTTTGCGTGTGACCTCATCTAACACATTGCTTATTTGTGCAGCCTGACCTGTTGCTAACATATTTTTCTGAATGTAAAATTATTTTAGAAACACATAGAATAAGAAAAGGGACTAAATTTGTTTGGAGAAGTGTTAGTGCAGATGATTTTGGAAATGCAGTAGAAGTTATTAGTAAAGTTTACATTCAACATGGTTCTTGCATTAAGACCATGAGAAGAAAAGGAAGTGAAAATCTTGGTTTTCTAGTGCTTTATGTTAGCATTCATTAGCATCACATTGCATTAAGGTCCAAATCATGAGAGGGGATGTGTGATAAAATTGGTATGCCAATGTGGGGTGCATTTGGGGAGTAGTCTTAGGTTGTAAAAAGCAGCTTACCAGTATCTCACAAAGGGAAGTTGTTCTCCTTACTCATTTGCGAGGCAGAAACTTGGAGACTATTGAAGAAGGCTCCACTAAGGCTTGCATTGCAAAAGCAAATATGAAGCAGTGAAGTGCAGAAATGAAAATACCATAATTTCTGGCATACAGCCTGTGCATTATTCGTGCTTACAAGTTAAACTTTGCAGACTATATGTAAAGGTAGACTATGCAGCATTCTTTGTAATTTTTTTTTCCTAATATTGCCTATATAGCAGGAATTCACAGTTAGATTCTGTATACTGACCACCGACTGTATCCACGAAGTACAGCCAGTCTAGGGATCAAAACTTTTTTTTTTTAGACAAAAATGTGTCCTGAAAACTAGGCACCGGGTATTTTTTACTGTATACCAGAAATTACAGTACTACAAGTATTATTGAATAATAGAAAGTGGTCAGAGTGAGCCAAAGTATGAACACAAGGTGATAATATCCTTTCTGAAATTGATAAATGGAAATAGACGTGGTCACTTCCATGTAATGTATGTCAAGGCATGTTGATCTGGGAAGCCATGGGTTTAACCCTACTTATGGTGCCATCTGGGAGCCTCCTAGTAAAATGGCTGATGTCTAGCCCTACTTAAACTTCGCTAAAGAGATTGAAAGCACCCGCTGCGGTGGCTGAGTGGTTAAGACGCTTGGCTACTGAACCCTAGTACGCGGGTTCGAACCCAGTCGGTTACAATCCGCAATCGATGGTATTTTTTTCAGTGTGAAAGCACTGCAAGAGGTCATGGTCACTCATAGGTTGGTTGGTGAACTTAAAAGACCCGTTGCAACCCTTAGGACCATGAAATTAATTCCAAGGAAAGGTAAACATAGCAAGACTTTGCTTCCAGTCCAGTGGGCCGATGTTAATAGGAGGTTTGCTGGGATACAGTGACACAGCAGGTTCCACCAGTGGAAGAGACAAAGCTGACCTGCTGATGTTGACAACTTCTTTTTATTGTGCAATGTCTCTGCAGTTTTGCTTTTCTTTTCTTGATCCAGTTGAGCGGCATGGCCCTTGTGATGGTGACGAACGGAGCCAGTCACCTGGTGAAGTGCAGGTGCAAGTTCCAAGGACTGCACTGCATTGCCTGGGTGTCCTTCCTGGATTGGGTGTATACACAGACAGCAGTGACTCGGAGAACTCTTCATTTAGTGATGAAGCTGACTTGGAGCTCGACCTTGTAGGGCGCAGGCGTCCAGCAGCCATGCATCAGGCTGAGCGCTCCCCCAAACCTAACTAGGTCTTCCTTGTTTCATTCCATTTGTGCCACCACATTGCTGAGTGCAAACTGAGCTTCATGGCTTCATGACAGTGTGTGCAGCATGTATTCTAAGCATCAGGTCTTGTGCTTCAACATATTGCAAACGTGAATGATGTCAGTGTTTAAAGGTACTATGCCAGGTGACTGACTCTCGAAAGCAAACTAGCAACTTCTAACCTGCAGTAGTACTTCAAATCACAAAGAAAAAAATCGGCCCTTTGTTGAGTGTTTATTTGACTGGCTGTGCGAAGTTTATGCAACGTTGATTGTGTGTTGCAGAAGCCGTCATAATGCTGGTGATAAGAATCGGCTGTAAATAAACTGTTAGCAGAAATTACTGCGCATGGATGCCATGAATACTGGCATGTGCAGTCGCTATAAAAAACCACATGTTTTCTCTTTAATTTTGGAATAATAAGGCTTTTTCTTAACATTGTTTTGTGTATGTAAGATTACCGCTGGTTAAATGCAAGTCCAAACGATTTTCTGTTCAAATTCACTGTCGGATTTCGTTATTCAACACTTTCTCCATAAGGCTTTTAGTGGGAAGAGGATGCACTAGCACTGGGGTTAGCTGGTTGACTGTTTCAATGGTTTCTATTTCAACATGTTTTTCACACCTCGCACGTTGTTGCCACCCCAAAAGCAGCATGTGCTGTGCTGCTTTTAAAGAAAAGTAATCCTGGGTGCCAAAAGCATCAGCACCACGTTAAACACTGTTACATGTAGTTATGGTGGTGTGGTCGGGTCAGGCTTTTCCTACAGCAAGGCAGTAATATGTGCATGATAGAGTATGGTGATTAAATGATTAACTAAAATTACCTAATCCATTTTTAATTTATACCTTGAAGGTCAGTTTTACACTGAAAAATTAAAATTAAAGGGCTATCAGCATCGAAGGTAGAGTTTTCAAGTTTTCGTAATTGGCAATGAAATTCACAAGTTTGAACGTCAAAAATACGTATTTGAAAATTAGTTGAATGAGCTTTCTCGCAATGCATATTTAAAAGATTGCATAGGTGTGCATGGTATCGTCACCAAAATTATAACTTCTACATTGCCATAACTACAAACATTGTCTGTATTATGCATAAAAAATGGTGGCAATTTAAAAATATGCAATGGAGGAAAGCCAATTCAGCAAGCTTTAAAATGCTTATTTTCGACATTCGATATTATGAGCCACATTGGCAATTACAAAAACAAACAAAAAAAAACAGCTCACCCTTGATGTTGATGACCTTAATTTTGCAATAATATATTGTCGCCCCCTTAAAATAAAAAAATTATGAAGCTAAGGGTTCTCCACAGGAAAATTTTAAGAGGTGGACATTTGAGGACCAGTGGAGAGGGGAGTGGCAGTACAAATGAAATAATGACAGCACAGCAGATGCATTCAGGGGAAAAAATGACAGCACGGGCAGCTGTGCAGCTTTTCTTTTTGGACCCATCTCCAGCGCATGACATGACTCTAAATTGTTTGCTTGCTTTGTCTATGCTCCAGTGCCTCGCTAGCACAAGGTTTATGTTGGCCTTCTCTGAATGCAAGATGTTAAATAGCACCACAACATGATGAAAAATGGAGTGTTTTGAAAGCGTAAATGCGCCAGACAAACAGACGGCGTATCAGTGCTAATATTGCATGAAAAGGAAAATGCTGCTTTTTAGAAACCAGCAACAATATCAAATGGAGTAAAACAAGAAAGCAGTGGCCACATTTGCAAATAGCAAAGTATGGTTAATTTGGCCTTCAGAAAATTGTACAAATTATCCGAAACTTCGAATTATTGTATAGCCCTAAAAAACTGCGAAAAATCGTTTGCATCATAGCAGTTTTATTTAATGAATGCCTGAAATATAGTTGTACACATTTGAGATGTAAGCTATGTGATGATGATTTTTTACGGATTCGTCATGTTCTTTGTCCTGTGCACACCATTGGGAATGTCAAAGAAGTGCTCCAAAATCACAAGTACTATCGCGGCTCCTTTCACAGAGCGACACAGTAGCAGTGGTGCCTTGTCACAAACAACCTCTTTGCATTATGAGGATGCTTCACCACATTGACCCGTGCGGTGAAGCATTCTCAAACCACAGCAGCTCATTGTGCTGGAAGAGCAGAGAAGCACGTGGATGCAAGAGAGAAATATAAGTAGGGCGTTAGAACAGTATGACACCATCCCAGAATAAGACTCAAGGGGTAGTGACTAGTGACTGGCACTGCATTGTTTGAAACAGCGTGGCTGGCACAGAAAGTCCCAGACTGTAGCAGACTTGCCCAATAGGTGGGCAGGTGATTGGAAAGATTGGTTGCAAAACCACTGCCGCCCACTTTGGGGAGAACCCTGACAAAGCTGATTATTTCAAATCAAATCAAATCAAATCAAATCAGATTTATTTTCCAAGTGGATGGTCGCCTGGGCTAAAAGCTGTACAAACAGCTTGACAGAGGCCCAGGAAACCTAGTTAGTGAATCATCCAGTCATTAAGTGTCACTTAGGTGTTATTTGCCTTACTGTGCAACTCGCATGTACAGACAAGTGTCTCATAGTTTTTAAAATACGAATCTGATAACTTTAAAAAATTGCCCTGTTTACTCCTCTACAGAGAGCATAAGTGTGTGCAGTTAGTGAACTGTTGATCAACAAAGTTACTATATCAGTTAATTTTGTTTGTGTCTGTTTATTTGTGTGCAATACAAACGAAGGGCAGTAATGCACATGAAACTACATTGAGGAATGGCTGAAAGTGTGTAATGAACTTCTGTGGCAGCCCATGATATCGTAGCTTCGTTTTGCTTCGGCGGCGAAACGGAGTGGCGTCCGTGTGCTGTGCAATGTCAGTGCACGTTAAAGATCCCTAGGTGGCCGAAATTACTCCGGAGTCCTCCACTCTCTTCCCGCTGTCACTCCCACCTTCCTCTCTTCCCTTACAGCGCGGTTCAGGTGCCACAGAACAAGTGTGACAGATACTGCGCCTTTCCTTTCCTGTGAACCAATTATTATTATTATTATTATTCTGTCATTACAAAAATACTGCCTTGCACAATGTCACAGGAAGCTAGCCGATCGTCTATTTGTGCAGCGCCGTGACGTTTTGCGGTTCCTCGCCACGAGTGGTGACGCTACGCGACCAACCATGAGCGAAGACACAATCACAACGAGCATTTCTGCTCACTCTTTTGATGAAAACAGTGATGTGAGAGTGAAGGAAAGCATTAGAGGGTTCATGGCGATAAAACATGGTGCAACCCAGATGCAGGGAAAGGAGAAAAGCGAAAAAACGATGGAGGAAAATGAGTAGCCGCTGCGCAATCTTGTTCAAGATAGGAAGAATGCTTGAGGACTGAAAGCAAACTGGAGGACGAAACGAGTGGCACGTGCACGCGCGTAGAGTGTGCGACGTGCTTTGCCACGCAGGGGAGCTCAGTGCGACACAAGGAAGTGCACTTGCTGTTCCGTGATTTAACTGAAAGGATTTTAAAAATCACACTATAACCGGTAGTTTGCTTCGCGCGACCACATAATACATCAGCGGTATGACTTTACATTAACTCCTGCACTATAAGTGCATATATATATATATATATATATATATATATATATATATATATATATATATATATATATATATATATATATATATATATATATATATATATATATGTATACACACACACAGTGGAGAGCACTTGCAACAAAAGCACTTATAGTGCAGGAGTCAACATAAAGTCTTACCGCTTATATATACAGGGGTGGAAGCAGGCTCGGGAATTTTGGAGCAGCTTTGGGATATGGATAGATGGCATTGAAGGGTAGCCGTTCCATCCTACAACTTTTTTACTGCACTGCCTCCTGCCCAATAGTTCATCATTCTTTGCTTGAGCAATGCTGGGGCTCATTTTTAATATTTTGCCGACAGACTCCGTATGCCTTTCCAACACTCTTGTGAAGCTTCTTATTGATTGACAGCTTTGGCGTACCAACCCATAATACTTCCAAGTATGGTTTTGTCTGCTGTGGGCCTGACAAGCTTGTCATTGACAAAGAGGCTCAATGGTGATGTACCTGCTTGTCTTTATAGCAGAATGAACTCATGCAGTTTTTGCAGTCAGACAAGTTTCCTTCCTAACAGCTCACAGTAGTTTGCACTACCTGCTTCGCTTGCTGATCTCTCTTCTCTCCACCAGATTCAAAAGGCTGAGAGGAGGCACTATGTCACATGAACAGTGCATTTTTTTTTTCCACAATTATCTCCCAATCACCGATGCCTCATACTAAATTTACTTCAAACAAATATTTATTATGCTCCATGCTTCTTTCCCTTACAAAAATTTCATTTGAATTAAGCCAAGTGCAAGATGCATTATATCTTTGCCATTGGTGCAATGACATTGTACCCGTGTTCTGCTAAATTTGGTAGCAGAACATCAAAACAGCCAGTTTGGAGCAATATTGCATTTTGGATGGAGCAAGGAAAGCAGAATGAAGCAATTGGAACAGCACTTCCACCTCTGTATATATACCGGGTGTCCCAGCTAACTTGAACCAAGGGTTACGAAATAATATATTTGAGGTAGGTCAGTGAAACAAGTTGCATACAACTTCCAGCCCTCCTTGCGTACTACAGGCAATTTTTCGCTTTGCAATTACTTAATTGGCTAATTGTATTAATTTTTCTAATTAAATAAATATCGACTTTAGACCAAAAATGGGAATTGGAAATTTGGAGAGCGCCTTCAAAAACCCCCATTCCAGCCATTGCGATAACGAGAGCATCACGCATATCTTTTTTTCCGGACTGAGTAGAAAGCCCACGAAAGTCAAATAAAACCACGTGACTGCCCCTTCGCGCGACACAATTGTGGTGCTCTCAGTAGTGGTTTGAGTGAACAAAATCAGCTGCGGCCATGTTTCCTCGGCCCCGTTAAAGCGGCAGGCCGATATGCCTGCGATGGCTTCTTCGCCAGCGTCAGACCCATGTGACGGTGCAAGTAGCCGCGAGGGCGGCGAGCTTTTGCATCCCTTTCTCTCCCATCAGCGAATGTCAGGGGAAGCGGATGAGCGATAAGGTATCAGCCACTGAATCTGCGCGTACAGGCTTGGGTAAAGGCGCAAGATGACATCATGTATGTGACTCGGCTCAGATTTGCGCTCGCACCTTCCTTTGCTGGTACTTTATCGCCATCCGTCTGTCGTGACGTAGGCTGCTGGGATGCGCAGGCGACTGGCAAGCTCGAGCTCGCTCCAACCATCGCCAACATTTCAGTCTGCCGCTGCAACGGGACCATCGGGTCACGGCCGCAGCTGATTTCGTTCGCTCAAACCACGACTGAGAGCACCACAATCGTGGCACTCAAATGCACTAGTCACGTGGTATTATTCGTATTTCGCGGGCTTTCTTTTGAGCCTGGAAAAAAAGATACACGTGAGACTTTCTTTATCGCAATTAATGGAAAGGGGGTTTCTGAAGGTGCTCTACAACTTCCCAATTCACATTTTTGGTCTAAGGTGAATATTTAGTAAGATAGAAAAAAATAACATAATTAGCTAATTAAGTAATTGCAAAACAAAAAATTGTCTGTAGTGCGCAAGGAGGCTGGCAGTTGTATGCAATTGGTTTCACTGACCTACCTCACATATTTTATTTTCTAACCTTTGGTCCAAGTTAGCTGGGACACCCGGTATATATATATACACACACATACACACACACACACTCCTCCATGACCATGAGCCTTCCTGTCTAATAAAGGACTTATGAGCCTATTTATATGATTTGTGGCTGTTTGTTTTATGTGGGGTACAGATAAATAGCAGGTTTGCACACAAAAATATAACAAGGAATGACAGAGTCCAGTGCTTTTTCTTCGACTCAGGTTCATTTGATATACTCCACAAAGGCATCCCAGTGTGTGCAGGTAGTGAACTGCCAGTCACCTAAATTATATCAGTTATTCTTATGGCATTTATTTATTTATTAATGCGATCACCCAATAAATTTCTTCTTTCTTTATAATGAAATTTCCTGATTGGTGAATTGAGAGATGATGTCATGAAAGTCACATGGCACTAGAAAAGCCATTTGGAGAGGGCCACCAAATTTGAAGTTGCCAAGGACCCCCAAAATTTGGCATCACTTCCATGTGCAGACAGAAAAGAGTTGAAAGACAGAATAGAAACAGTAGGCACATCACAATAACCACTTCTCAACAATGTAGTTCAAAATATTTCAAGATATTTAAGGGGGACACTACCCAAAAGGGTTAACTTTTGAACCACCTGCTCGATTTCAATGAATCTCGTTGGGCTAGTTTATAGCACTGCTGGGACCATCTCTGCCAAATTTCATTTTTCTAGAATAAGTATGAAAGGTGTTATGCAACGTATGTGAAAAGGATGGCTGTGAACACTACTATTTAAACTTTTTTTTTTAGTAAGAAGGAAAAGGAAAACTAGACAGACTTGAGTGCACATTTGTGTTCCTTACAAAATTTTTCTCCATAAAACCCTCTACGGTACTAATATCAAGAAATGGCGGAAGAATAGTTTTTCTAACAGGATAGTTAAGCGGGTGACAGTTTTTCTAAGCTGACAGTTTACTGAAAAATTAGAAGTTTAGAAAAATGGGCTCAAAAAGACTAAATATTGTCCTACTTTTTTTTTCTCATGCTCCAGTGGTCAAAAAACCTCCCAGCAGCATGTGTTAGTCTTTCTTCATCTATATGCAGCTCAGCAGCAGTGGCCTCAAGTTACCACTTTTTTCTGGTCAGTTTTGAGCTCTGGAGTGCTCTTGCTCGCGCTGCACCCTACACACTTTGTTGTTCTTCTCTATGATCTTAGCAGTGTGCGTGCTGGTTCTTTTCAGTCCTTTTGGTCCTTCGCTAAAGTACAGAACAGCCAGTTCTGCAGCTGTCTGTCCAGTTATTTTGAACATGGCAAACTGAGAGGTCAGCCTCTTCTGCACCAGCCGCTCGCTTTCATGAAGCAGCTCCATCTACCTAAGCCGCTACGCAACGCGGACTTCATAGCTGGCATTCTCCCAATAAATATATATGCTTAAAGAAACCAGAAAAGCAGGGCGACTAGATTCGGTGCCAGATGCGAGCAAACATGGCTTGACAAAGCAAGCCCTCGCATGGCGTGTAAAGTTTGAAACGTCGCATGCTACTTTTACACATGTTGCATCTCAAGTTTTAGTTTTGAAGCCTTCAGTACGCTTGGTAGATTTAAGCTTTGCGTGTTTGTTAATTTGACCTTCACGTGACCTTGGCAGATACTGCGCCTTTCTTATAATCTAATTTACAATGGAAGCAAAAGCTGCACTACGCTAGGAAGCGCTGGTCTTTGCGTGGCACTCAATTTGACCTTCTAGTGATTTCGATCTAATTAAGTGTGGGTGTCCATGATTCCGTGGTGTCCACCCAAAAGTATGCTGTGCCTTCCTTTTCCCAAAACCTAACTTAAAGGTATACTGAATAAAAAAGTTACCACCGAGATTTCTAGCACAGGTGGTAGCTATCGCCTTGAGGGAGACTAAAAGAACACACTTTATGAACAAAATTGAGTGGAAAGTAAGTATTTTAATTAATATTTCTCAAATCGCCCTCCTGTGAAAGCTCTGACAAAACCGGATGTTACGTCACTTTTACCCGCCTCCTTCATGCCTTCCTAGCCACCCCCATCGCGAGCGATCGCACCCGCCAAAGGCACCCGCTCATTTGTCACTTCCTCCGTGGCACTCACAAGACACACGGACGGGCGTTTTTCTTTTCTTTTTAATAAAGTTGAACACTCCTCCTCGTGTTCCAACGGGACAGCGGACTCAGCGCTCAGCTTTCAACCACGCTGCACTCTACTCATCCTTCCCTTCCTGCGCTCAAACAATTGCCCGCAATACGCGCCCTTCGTACACGTCCCCCTCGACCTCCCTCGTCTGCAGCATTCTACACTCCACGCGCGCAAAGCTTGCAGACTAGGAAAGCCTCGTGCATCTGCAGCTTTAAACCATGCTGCACACAACTCGTCCTTCCCTCCCAGCGCGTGTCCCCTTCGACCTCCCTTGTCACAGCATTCCACAGCTCGTGGAAAGCCTTGTGCATCTCCCGCGTAGGCCCTCTCACCCGCGCGCCAAGAACAACCCGCTTCCTCACCCAACAAGCGTGTTGCCCCCTCCTCAGGTGCAGTGGCGGTGGCAGCGGAGCCCCGCAGGGCCATGACATTGCTGAGAGTAAATGTGACGTCACATCTGTCGGGAGTGCGCTGCCTGGGGCCCGGCGGCCACTCAGTAAACATCGAGAATAAAGCCATCCGCTCAAAACTAACCCGAATTATGTGTCTGTACTAGTGTAATCATGTCTGAAGAATGCAGTTGTGGTGTTTTTTCAATATTCTTGGATGTGTGTTCAGTATGCCTTTAAACGAAGAGACTGCCCTGTGTTGTGCGATGTCAGTACACATTAAATGCCCCAGGTGGCCGAAATTATTCCATAGCTCTCCTTTACGGGACCTCTTTCACTTTTTCCGCTTTCATTCTCACCTTCCTCTCTTCTCTCAAGTCTTGACAGATACTGTGTCTTTCCTTTCTCGTAAACCAATTCAAACGAAAAAATATGAAAACATGACCTTGGCCTCGTTAGGTGTAGGTTTCCACCATTCCATGGTGTCCACCCAAAAGTATGACACCTTCCTTTCCCCAAAGCCTAACTAAATTATGAAAAAACTGCAGATTGAAAAGGCAGTGTTAAGAGGCTGTTGCTGCAAGCAACTTTCGCTCTGTCACTAGATTCAAGGCATGCTTAAATCCCCACAATTTTTCTAGCCGATCGGGGCTCAGTATTCTGAAATTCTCGTGCTTGTTCTTTAATTTTGCGTAGTTCTCCCTCCACTCTTGAAAACGTGCATATTGTTGAAAGGAAGAAATAATTCTTCCAGCAAGGGTACATGCTGTGTTCTAGGCCTAATACAAATTCCTCGTGCGCGCTTTAAAAATGGCATTGCAGGCATTTTCCCTGGGCCCAAAGGAGCATGTGGGCACCACCGACCTTTCAGTAAACAAGAATTCCTGCATTTATAGAGCACTCCTGTGTTTAGAATTTTGCCAAGAGGTTCTTTATTGGTTCAGGAATTGAAAACAGTAAAAGTAATAATTCAAAAATGCACTTTGCTTCTTTTGCACCGTATCCCCACTTAATGTCAAAAGTATGCATTTATGTAGCACCAGCAATGCCGTTTTAAAATGTGCAGCACGGGACGCCAGCTTTGAGCTAAAGATGGTTATTTTTTTACATTAAATATTTGAAACTGCATTGCCTATAAGAAAAATCCAAAAACTGGGCTCGGCTTTTATGCTTAGAGCCTTCATTTTCTTAATATAATGTTGGCCTCTAAAATCAAAAGTAAAAAAATTGATTAGTTAATTGTAATTAATCACTGAGCTCTCTTATGTACATAATGTCCGGTTTGCTGTACAATCCACCTGTACAGACTGCACTGACGTCTCTCTCACAGAGTTTAAAATAATGATCTCTAATTAGTTAAAAAAGAGCACCCATCATAAATAATGCCATATCAGAGATAAATTATCCCCATGTGAATGCACAATAGCTTCAATAGATGACAAAACACTTGATGCTTTCTTTGTTGGGTTTGAGCATGTTTTTGTAGTCTTTCTCAGGTGCTCTTGCATGCGCTTGTGGTGTCTGTGTATCTCCCTTCGAGACTGATAGTTGTAACGCAGTAAGGTGGCATGTGTTTAAAAATCGATTAAGGTGGACTAGTTGGAATTGTCGCATTTTCTTCATGTTAGGGGATTCTGGAAACCGCAGTATATGGTAGTACGGGGTTAACAACGCACAAGTTAGCATTTATCATTGTATAAGGTGCGCAAATACCCAAATGCTGCTCCTTATGTTGCGCACAAAAAGTAACTAAATATAACCAAGCAAATGAGGACAGGGTGCTAATTTCCTGCACTGTTTTTTTTCTCACTGAGAGCCTCATGCGTGGCCAGCAGAAAGCCGTGCTTGCGGGCATTGAGTGCTTTTCGAGAGGTAATAATTAGTTTGCTTGAAGTTAAATTGCAGAAAAAGGTCCAAAAGTGAATCATTTGTTTATGTTGTATTTGCCAGGAAGCACTACTACCTGCCAGCAGTTACGGTGCAGTGCGTCAGTCAGCTTGTAGTTTCCCACGCGGGATTAGCTTTATGTCTGCGGCTTGGCTTCATGTGCCAGTTTATTATTCTTAACGTTCAGTTAGCTTTTATAGAATACTTTTGCATTCTTTCGTTTGTGAAGTGTCAAGGTGAACAGGTCCACAACGCACCTTCACATAGCCCTGGTGTCGGTACGTAGCGTATGCTGTAGGCCATGTAAATCAGTCATTTACCGCTCGTGATCGACTGTACTTTGCGAAAATAGAATTTTTCAAGTGGAAATTGTCCAGTCGATGATGTGCACCCACAAAACAGCATTGGCAGTGATGGTAGGGCCGTTACTCTGCCGAATACCGAGTATCCTGTGGCATAGAAATGCAAGCAGCAACACAAACTATCAGGTCATCATCTTTAATGCACTGAAGCTACACCGGGGCTTCAAGGCATGCAGTAATTAATTATGGCCACCTGGGACTCTTTAACGTACCCAAAAATCTTAACAGTTAAGCGTTTTCATTTTTCACCTCCATTAAAATGGCTGCTGCGACCGGGATCCAGCCCATAAGCAGCACAAAGCCTTTGGGCTGCCTTAAACACTTTACATTGCGAAATCAGGGGGTAGACGAGCCGTATGTGAAAGTGCTGGAAGATATATATAGTGGCTGCACAGCAACCATAGTTCTGCATAAAGAAAGTAACAAAATTCCCATAAAGAAAGGTGTTAGGCAAGGAGACACGATCTTCCCATTACTATTCACAGCTTGCTTAGAGGAAGTATCCAGAGACTTGAAATGGGAGCAGTTAGGGATAAGGGTAGATGGAGAATACCTCGGTAATCTGCGATTTGCTGATGACATTGCCTTGCTAAGTAACTCGGGGGATGAACTGCAAATAATGATTGATGACCTAGACAGGAAAAGTAGAAAGGTAGGCTTGAAAATCAATATGCAGAAGACTAAGGTAATGTTCAACAGCCTCGGGAAGGAACAGCAGTTTACGTTAGGTAGCGAAGCACTGGAAGTAGTAGGCGAATATGTCTACTTAAGACAGGTAGTAACCGCAGATCCGGACCATGAAAATGAAATTAGAATAAGATTGGGATGGAGCGCATTTGGCAAGCACTCGCAGATTATGACTAGCAGCTTACCGGTATCGCTCAAGAGGAAAGTATACAAGAGTTGCATCTTACCTGTACTCGCCTGTGGGGCTGAAACGTTGAGGCTAACCAAGAGGGTTCTACTTAAGTTGAGGACAACGCAGAGGGCTATGGAACAAAAAATGGTAGGGGTAACATTAAGAGATTGGGTCAGAGAAATAACTCAAGTTACTGACATTCTAGTGGAAATCAAGAAGAAGAAATGGGCATAGGCGGGACACGTAGTGCGAAGAGAGGCTAACCGATGGTCGCTTAGGGTAACAAACTGGATTCCAAAGGAAGGAAAGCGTAGCAGGGGGCGGCAGAAAGTTAGGTGGGCGGATGAGGTTAAGAAGTTCGCAGGGGTCAAGTGGATGCAGCTAGCGCAGAACCAGGTTAATTGGAGAAATATGGGAGAGGCTTTCGCCCTGCAATGGGTATAGTCAGGCT
Organism: Amblyomma maculatum; assembly: GCF_055883805.1. NCBI lineage: Eukaryota > Metazoa > Arthropoda > Arachnida > Ixodida > Ixodidae > Amblyomma > Amblyomma maculatum. Next base: position 186,746,624 of record NC_139344.1, read on the forward strand.
GATGATGATGATGATGAAACACTTTAAGAATCGGTAAGTTCCACCAAGATGTGCTCGTAGTCAAATGTGTGATCGTGATATGACATCATCCATGCAATGCAGGCGTGGGCACCTTACCTTGATCTCAACGATGTAGTTGTTGACACAAAAAGAAAACAAACCGAGCCCACACGTGAATAACATTCTGAGTCTGACATTTCAGCATGAAAAGATATCTTGCCCAGTGGACTTTCTGGTCTTTGACGTCGGAAGGCTGACAACCATTGTAAATTTCTTTGCTGCCGGTGCCTCTCTGAATGTGTTTTCGAAGCCTAATAGGTATCTGCAAAGTCACTCAGAAATGTGGACGTCACAGCAAGGCTCATGGATAACTCTTAGTTCATTATTTCTCTTAAACTTTAAAATAAAATGATCACCAAACCGAGAAAGCCGCTCACGCGTTCCGCACCTGTCATTCCCGTGACTGCATCCCCTAACATGGTGCCAGCACGTTTCAATTTTCCTTCAGTGGATGGTAGCACTTTTGCATCAATAGGAGCCCACTTCCATGTTTCAACTTAGGCATCTATGAGCTTAAACTTACTTCTTACTGCTTTGTCAAGCCACAATTGAAAATTAACAGCAATTGCCCAACATAAACTGTCTTGGGTGAAACTGGAGTGAAATTTAGTTCACTGGTTTTGAGTGGACATGACATATTGGCTTCCTGTTGACTCATCACGAATTCAACGAGGACACAACGCTAGCTCAGAAATCATTTTTTTTAAAGCTCTCTCTACCTTATCCAGTATGTGTGGCAGTGCTTAATGTGGTGTCAATGCTTCCTACGCTTACGATCACTTCGGGGCTAGCATTCCCGAGGCACTACTCAGTTGCACTTTCAGGAAATGGAAAATATTGAATGCACTGAAATAGTACCTGTTCATAGTTTCCATGGAAAGCAATCCCCAACAAGCGGCTCTCCAAAGACATTGACAATTGCTACAGCCCTGACTCGGGAAACTTTCTGGGCATGTGCCTCGCGCCTGCGCAGATGTTGTAGCCAGCCTGTGCATGCGTGCGGCATAAGCACAGGGCCAGATCTGTACACTCCACGTATAGGCGCCCGCACAGGGTTTCCATGCGCACCAGAAGCAGCACACTAGTTTACATTATTTGGGGGACCACATGGTTCCTGAAGTGTGAGCTGCTCTTTACTTGACGCTATGAAATTCAGCACATTGACACGAGAGGGGGAGCAAGCCAGCACCAGGCACACTGAAATGTGTGCTCCTTTGCAATGCCAGGCACGAGCTGGCACTCTGGTGTCAAGCTTGCAGCTAAGACTTGAAAATAGAGATAGATTCACTCAGTCAAAAACGAAATACAGTGCTAATAACTGCTTTCAATATACCTTGCTTCTTCACATTCTACAGTGATGAAAACTTTTCTGCCTTTGCTGTCTCCAAATGTCCCCCAAAAATCTCCTTGTATTAGAGCTATAACATAGTGCTATTTACTACTTTGATCCGCTACCACATGCCACCAGTGCGCATGCGCTGCTTGGTCCTGGCCTGGCAGCTGACCAAGCAGCATTTGGCACCATCTGGCACACTCAAAACGATCTGCATTTGTGTAGTTGTGGCCTATGCAATGAAGCGCTTCGGTCACAGTGCAGTGAAACCCGCAGTAGCTGACTGCGTTTGCTATAACTCTGTATTATATGTGGGTTCGTGTTATATATGGGCTTTTGTGGTATTTGATGGATTGTGACCCTGTTGCACAGATAGGATAATATTTCCCATAGTGCTTTTGCCTTGTGTTTCCCCTCCACTCGAGCAATGTGGGGTTTCATGGAGAAGCTAGCAATTTGTATGCGGTTACAGGATGTTGATTTGCTTTTCATCGCAAATATAGTGTTCTAATTTTTGCTTGTTGCACCAACAATGCAACTGACCATGCTTTATTTCCTTCCTTTTTTGTGCATGTATTGTGCACATACGAGATATGTTGGCTGTGAAAATAAAACAACAGTGTGCATGCTTGTTTTAGATGTTATGTTGGCTGGTGCTGCCATCTAAGATGCATGTAAGGGACCCTGAAAAAACATTTACAGTCTTATTTCAAGGCGTCAAATCATAAATAAGGTCATATTGAATCAAGTTTAGCACCCCCATGAGTTCTCCTATTTAAATATTTAAGCACTCACTCTGTGCTGCTGTGTGCATTTCCAGCTGCCCCCACCATTGAAACAGAAGTATGGGAACAGTGATGTTCCAGTCTTCATTTTTAATTTTTTTTTTAAGGGTATTTGATAAGTACAGTGTGGCAAAAAGGGAGTTTTTTAAACATTTGGGGTACTTTAATGACCTTAGTTCAATGCTGGAAATTTCAAGGTACTGCAGGGAAAGAGTGCCTAAAATAGGGATTCTTGAGTGTGGCTGAAAGCATTTTTTGTTACACTATGAAACATTAATTTAGGCGACTGACGTCACATGGACTAGTTTTGCGGGGGTGCTTGCCAAAGTGTTGTTACCTAGAATTGTAATTTTTCAGACAGCCAAGTGCTCTTCTTTTTTGTTCTGATCTGAAATTATGAAAACATCATACATGTGTAATATTCAAACCTCAGGAGGGCTTTGTGCCCTGGGAGGAAGCAAATTTTAATTGCACATCGTTTTCTTAACAGAACACACTAAGGAGAAATTCTAAGAATGACTTCAAGGCTGAAATTGCCCAGTTCAATTTCATTTCAGAGGCCCTTAAACATGTGTCATCTGTTTTGTTCATTATTTTCCAATAACTTAATACGGCATGCATCTCTGGATCAGTGTGACATTTGTTTTGCGACCCATTAAGTATGTGCACAAACCAGTATACATGCTGCTGTGATCTGTGCATGTGCTTGGCCCTGGACATGTGCTAATGCTCCTCTTCTGATGGTTTGGTTTGTACAGTGTAACATCCCAAAGCGTCTCAGACACTGAGGGATGCCGCAGTGGAAGGCTCCAGAAATTTTGGCCACCTCGGGTTCTTTAATGTGCATTGAAGTAGCACAGTACACGGGCTTTTGGTCTTCATTGAAAAGCGGCCACTGCTGCCAGGATTCATGCCATGTCTTTGGGTTCAGCAGTCAAGCGCCCTAACCATTGAGCCACCGCGGCGGGGCGTACTGCACCTTTGAGTATGTTAGAACATAGTCTCCTTTATAATCTCTGTGCTTGTCAATGCGGCGCGCTAACTATACAGCGGCGCCATCAGGTAAAGTTGCACGGCGCTGCCGCTCCCATCGCTGAGGATGCCATTGATGTAGGTGTTGAGGCGCACGGGTACGAACCTCGACGCGAGGGCGAGAGCGTTGTTATTAGCTCGCGGGATAACTGTCCCTTAGCATGAATTGTGCATATACAGCATATTTACTTGTAAGGCCAACATTCTCTAAGCAAAACAAATTATCATGATACTTGTTATCATGATACACAGTGCATACATTAATTTTGATGAAAGTTCAGAGATCTGAATTTTTTTTTTCTTGAACCTAGTCAGCGTTAATTGCACAGTTCAACCCTGCTTTCTGATAATCTGTAGTAATGTTTTAGAAAGATTGGTTGGTTTAGCATTCCAGAAAGCAACTTACGCTATGAAAGACGCATTTTTTGAAAAGTTTACTGCCAGTATGCCAACGGTGGCGTTGCCATTGGCAGCCTTGCACCAGCAAAATATGGTTGCTGCCTTCTGCAAGATGTCAGCGCCTTATCATCGAGTTAATTTCATGTTCGTTGCATTACAGTGCATCTAGGCAGTGTGTAAGTTGCATGTCTCATGACAATCCAATATCGAAATCTGAGCGCTTTTTCCATTATAACCGCCACAGAGCTAGAAAAAAGCGCAAAGTGTACTTTCACATGCGTCATGCTCACAATTTCTCGCCGAAAAAAGTGCTTGCGGCCTCATTGTGAGCTGCACAATACTGGAACACAAAGGCATCCCTCAGATAAATACCAAATATGCCTTCCCCATATGTAATTGCAAAACCACCTTAAAGACATGCTACGTCCAGACCACATACTGGACCACCATAGGTGAAGCGAAGTGAGTGTCTGGTCTCTATTGCATAATTTCTATATCAGGCCAGCAGCCATTTGCAAATTGTTACCACCCACTTGAAATTCCTCCCACCCAAATCAGCTAGGTTAAGGATATTTTTGGGAACCAGACTCTACTTGTGCTGAATTGTGCTTAGGTTACCAGAATGGCCCAAGGTCTGATAGCATGTATTAAAACGATGTGCTATATTCTTTAACTGTTGGTGCACCTAGCCTGCAACACCCATTCATTTTGTTCTGAATCTGTTGTGCATTGCATAACAAGACTATATCAAGACTTTTATATAGTTTACTACTGCCCGTTTAGTTTCTGCATAATGTGGAAATGCAAATAACTTGCATCTGAATATTTTTTTTCTTTGCGGTAAAAATCTATATTATGTACTACGTAATTGTGATCCACTGTTTACCTCATTCTGCACTGGTGTGGCCTACTAGTTTGAACACCCACCTCATATGTATAGGGTGCGGGGTTCAATCCCCACTGCTGCTGGGTTTCCCAATACGCACAAGCTTTCCTTGGTCTACTGCTTGTCCTCTCTGAGGACCCCCCCCCCCCCCCCCCCCCCCATTTGTGGGAAAATCTGGTCTATGACCCCACCACATGCAAACCAAGCACATCAGCCATAACACTCTTTGGCCACACTGCACTTGCGCCACTAAAACTAAACCATCTGCTAACTGACTATTCTATGTGAGGTCCCCAGCACCACAACCACCTCTCCATATGTTAAGATTTTGCCACAGCAGCAGCTGCCAAGACAATATTTTCGTGCCCCCTTATCAACGCTAATGCTTCTATCAAGAGAGAGAAGAGAGAGAGAGAGAAAAACACTCTATTTAAAAGCGCAAATTAAGCACTCGTATATCAAGATATACAAGTCAAGAATGCAGCGGAGAATGCCCTCAGAGGAAGCTCCAGCGGGGAATGCCCTCGAAGGAAGCTCTCCAGCCAATGGCGTCGACTAGTTCTCATTGCAGTTAATCTCTAGTGTGAAAGTGCAGGTAACTGGCGAGCGCCTCCATGCAGTGGATTAACTTAAACTTTATAACTATCGAATCCTAAGACAACAGTAGCTGCTGGTACCACACGAGATTTCAGGGAAAAGGTTTGTAACAGGTAAATAATGTACTATCATAACATGCTATTGTCTGCCATATATAAAAACTGTGTGAAGGTGGAAAGTTGTCCTGGCCCCTGCCTTCACACACTTGCTATTTCTCTTCTGCTTGTGGAAAACTCTTGTGCTAATGGGATGTAAGCAAATATTTGTTGAAAACTGTGTGCGATGCTTTTAAACAGGTAAGGGTTACTTGTTTAATATGAAAAACCAGCCATGGAAGATGCACATATATCTGTCAGTGATCACTGTAGTGACTGCATAAGCTGGGTGCAGATTTCTATATATTCTGATACTGTGTCGGGCACCTTCTCTACTGTCGGGAAATTTTAAGCGCAGCCGTGCCGACTACGTAGTTCCTTTCGCGAGCACCAATTTCCACATTATTCGAGCCTATTCCCTAGTTTTTTTCATTGTGTACTGCCACACAACTTGAGGCTGTTCTGCTCTCGTTGACATCATTGCAATGTTTCAGTCTCCATGATAGATTTTCTGTCAACCCAGTATCAACAGGATCAGAATCACCACATAGTATTTTATTAACAATACCATGGAACTTTAAATGAGACAAAACATCTTTGATACTGACGAGATCCCTGTGCAAATGGCTAGTCGTCACATTAGCAATATGCACCTTGCACTTTTTAAAGACCTATGCTAGGACCTCACTGACATCTCGGATATAAGGCACTACTGTATTTTAATTGAGATGATGCTCTTGAATCTTGTGCACATGCTCTAAATACAAATATTTCTTGAGCTAACTTCTGGACGTGCCTGTAATTCTTCCGAGTATCCATTTAGATTCAAAATCGGTTCTCATAATGTAAAGTCCATGCTCGAGGCTGTGGTCATCAGAGCATGTACAAACTGTCCTATTCACATGCAAAATCACTGCTGATAATTTTTCGCAAGGCAGATTCAGATTCACAGATTTCAAAGCGAGGTGCCTTTAGGAATGACAGAAGAGGAATAGGCCTATCTGAAAAAAGGGAGAGAGGAAAAAAAAATCCACTAACACAGGATACAGCACTAGCAACAAGCCTCGGCCCTTGCTCATGATTTTAGGAAAATGCGGGCATCCTATCCATGCTCAAAATTACGCCATTGGGCAAAGTTGTTATAAGGGCATCAGTAATCCAAGGTATTGTTGCTATACTACACACCCTACAAGACATTCCACCTAAATCTAGACAAAAATGTAATCTTTTGCACAAATGTGGTACTGGTGCTGGTGACAATAGCAAAAAAAAACTAAAATGAAATGAGAAGCCTTTGACTGCAGGGATAGGTAGGATAGTCAATCACCATTGCGAGTAGATTCACTTGGTGCAGAGACCTTTCTCTGGCAATGTGTACCCAAAAGCTGCTAAAGATACAAAGCTGCACTATGCGATCATTTGCACCTAGAGGTGGTGAGCAGGGAAGCTATGTTCCAAGAACAGTAGTGCATTCATTTTGTAACCTTGAATGAGGGTGGAGTAAAGCTCATATAGATTAAAATTCACTTCTGCCGGGGAAGTGATTCTGCAGTCCTCTGGTAATATATTATCACATTCTGGTGTATAGGCTGTTATTAGAAACATTTGAGTCGCAAGAAAACGAGGCTAACATTTTCTGTATTTTTTCTCTGCCATGTTCTTTATGAGGCATGAAATTTTGTCTCAAATGCTTACAAACTGTAAAATTGCACTTGGAGCAACTCTAGAAATTCGATGGAATCACTTTCATGCTATTTCGACCGCTAATTACGCAAAAAGCAAGTCATATATTTGTGCCAGTAATTTCATAAAGGCCTCAAAAGTGGCAGATATTCATACCTCAGTCTTCAGAGCCATTAAAACTTGCCTTATAACAGAAAATTACTTCGAGAGGTATTGTGGGACTATTGACTGATGAAAAGGGCTCAAAAGGGCTCATCGAACCGTACAGTTGTAAGTAAAAAACATCAACACAAGTGACTGGCGACCAGAACTGTGATACCTCGCCACGTGGCACTGCAGTTCGCAGACATGCTTGTCGGGCCGTTCTCATTTTTGCAGCACAGGGGGGACACCATGAAGTAGCCTTTATCAAGCATGCCACCACCCAAGTGTGACTATGTGTGGCATTTCTTTTTGGCTTGGTCATCATGAGCAACGGTGGATTCTTTTTTTGTTGCCTTTATGTGCCTATTTAAAAAGCAAAGAGAGAAGGAAAGACAGAAAAATTCTGCTGGGCCTTGACAGTTAGCTGAACCCCCTTAATATTGAAGGGTGGGAACGGCCGGCACTCGTTATCAGCCTCTTCATAAACCACAGCTCCACACGTCGTAACCGTAATCCATCACATATGCTAATCTTTTACAACTGTACACCTGCTTGTGTAAAAATGTGCACAACACAAAGGACACCTATGAGTGAACAATAAAAACATGCTGAATGGTTTGTTAAATAGTTTGTAAATTTCAGCACACAAGAATATGATATACATATGCACCATTGAAGTCAGACACGTCCCACTGTTTTACAAATGGTTAAAGAACTTCAACTGGTCGCCATTAATATGCAAACCTCCATTGAAACGTCTCCGATAACACGTGTGCACTTTTGGGGTGCTAAACCTCACGCATCATACCATTTTTTGTCTACACCATGCGCATCCCTGGGAAGTAGCAGTTCATGTGCAATGGGCAGACAAATGGCAACATAAACATTTAATTCATGTAATTTCAAACACGTTCAAGGCATTTGCTGTGGCTTGTGTAAGTGGCTGTGGAACTAACAAAACATAATGCATGACACAAGGCAATGTCCCGACTTAATAATCTTTAATTAGTCTGCACTAGATGTCCTGAGATAAGTGCTTAGTGGTGGTGGCCTGCCTCTGGCGTCGGCTTGCCATACTGCTTCTCCCAGTTTTCAACATACTCTTTCTTTCTCTGCTCTCTCCTTGCAAAGTACTCGGGATACTGGGCCTTCTCCAAAGGATGCCAGTAGTCAAGAACCTTCAGAGGAAAAACAAGCACTTTCAATAGGCATTTAAAATCACAAAAAAAAAAAAAAAATACTTTTAACCCACTTGGTGCGCTCTAGGAAATGCCTGAACAGTACACATATTACACACGAGTGTCTCTCAGCATATGCAGCAGAATAACTTTCATGCACCAACTTTATTACTTCTGAATATAGTTGCATCCACTCACGAAACAGGTATAGTATGCACAGCATCATGGGTGAGCAAATGCTACGAAGAACACTCACCCAATCTGGTACGATTTCCTCTCTTCCATAAGCAACACCTTGAGGTGAAAGTGGATCTGAAAAAAAAAAAAAAAAAACATTGCGAGAGAGAGAGGGGGGGTAATGCATACTGTAATTTCTACAATAAGCAATCATCTTCAGGTGGCATTCAGCGTTTTACCATCTACGTAAGGACATCAAGGTCGGCTTTGCCACAGCTCAACTGTCGGCAAAGAAAGAAAGACAAGTCAACTGCCTAATGTAAATGCCCGAGTGCTTAAAGGGCAACTGCAACGAAATATTTCGCTCCATAAAAGGAGCGTTTCCTAGTAATATGTCAAGAGAGAGCACTAAAAGCAAACTATACTATTTGTAACTGAAGTCAGTGTTTCAGAAATAGCGCACAAAAACAGTCTTTTCCTGAACTGAAACTGGAAGGGCGGTCATTACTAAGAGCCGGAAATGGCATAGAAATGGGCGCAATCGGGCCCTCGGCCGCTGTAGTTGTGGCATACTGGCACTTGTTTACTGCAGAAACCTCAGCAAGTGGGTAGGAGTTTTATTCTGGCGTTATGAGAATCGATCGTATGAATTCGCAGCTCTGTTAACAAAAGCCAACCATCAACATGGACCACAGTTTTGCCCTACTTCTGAAGCGCATGTGACGCGCGCGTTCCTTGACCCCTGACGACTGCACACTGTTTCGGCATGGTGATAGCGACGGAAATGATAAAAACTTCGACAATGTAACAAACCTAGCACCCCAAAGCCACGCTTCAGCCTCAACCTCTGAATTGCACACCGTCCGCAGACCGTTCACATGCATTAGGCCCAGATTGACTCAAGTGCCCATTTCTACATCATATCTGTTAAATTGCTCAACTCGACTCGCCATCAGGTGCACACGTCTGCTACACAGCTTTAAAATGCTTGTAACTACAGAAATAGTTTCTTACAGAGTATAAAATTTCGTCTGGATTAGTTTTAGGTCTCACTGATCACACTGCAGCCAAAAGAAAATTCTTTTAAGTTGGCCTTTAAAAGGAGGGATGCAGGCCTAAAGGGTCAACTTTTGAACTGTTGCACCAACTTTGACAAAATTTTCAGAAAAGACTTGTTTTCCTTTCATTAGAATGTGTTCCAAGTTTTATCACCTTGGCACGAATTGAAAAAAAGTTGCAGCTGTCATATCGAGAGCTTAGTAAAACCGTATTTTCGAAATTCATGAATATGCACTAACTGTTTGTGCTTAAATAATTTTTAGGTTGCTTATTGTGCAAGATAAGATTGACTTCAGGTCCTTTATGATATTTTTGTAAAAATCTGATCACTTTAAAAACACTTCATTTTTTCTGTTGTCACATTATGTCACAGATTTGATTTTTTTTTTTTTCTTAGAGAATAATTAAGGATCCAGAAAGTACCTCATCTTGTTCCAAAAAAAAATTTAGTTCAGAAACCACACTGAAGGCAGCCTTTGGCAAAAGAGCTTGGAAATGGTAGTTTCCCTAAAGGTAGTGCTAGCACACTATAATTGTGCTCTTGCAAAGAGTGCAAGCTGAGAAAAATGAGTTTGAAGATTTCAGAACATGCCATTCAAATTTAGAGCGTAAATTGATAAGTGGCCTGGTGCATACATTAAGCCGTCCTTTTCAACACGACACTGCTGTATGGCAACTGCTTCGAGTCGCCTTTAATTTTTTTTGCAACTTTATAGCTGCCCAGCGCTTTTGTCTCCACTTCTGAAATGCTTTCCTTGGTTACTTGCTTGGCGTGCCTCTTCATCTAGGTTCCATATTCCATCTCCAGCTTGTCGAGCACTTTGATTACCCAGGCTCCCAGTGGTACAAAAGCAACGTCCGAAGGTTATATGCTCCGTTTTAATCAATCCAAGCTTCTACTTCGGTTTACCAGCCAATTCGCTGCCTGCCCAAAATTTGCCTTTTTCTTTTTAGCTGTCTGCTGTTCTCTTGACAGCAAGTCATTTTTGCCTAGAGAGTGTGGAAAATAAGCATACTAACTTGGTGATACACTCCGCGTTCAGTTTCTTGCTTGCCATGCGACTGCGTCTTGAAATCGGTGTTTATAGGTGCTTTCGGTGGCGAGTGCATCCCATCTCGCAAAAAGTTTTTTTTTTCTACTACATTTATGACAACCAAACTCGGTGATGTGTTCTTTTAATACACGCGCAAACCAAAACAGCAAAAAAAAAAAAAAAAAAAACTTTTTTTTTTTTTTTAAGTTGCGATTTCAGCCGCGCATCCCTCCTTAAGCACAAAACGTCGTGGGGTTCGAGACGTACTGAAAAAAGGATACAGCATCGCTTTCTTGGAAACGTTCCAGCGAGACTAGAGAACTGAAAGAAACGCAGTGAACTGCGCAGCGCTGCACTTCGATGTCCAGCGCGTAAGCTTTTGCAACGGCATCACATGGCAGAGCAGGGCGAGCACAACAAGCAGTGTTAAATGGTGTATGGAGCGCAAAAGAAAAGGCCAACTTGCAATGCAAAGGATAAGGGTGGTCTTTCTGAAACAGCTCTTCTTCCCCTTGGTCAAGAAGCTCCTTGGCAATTCTTAGGTCTTTGATGTGACGGTACATCTCAAACCGCTGGCGCAGTTTCACAGCACCTATCCTGTATTCGTCTCTGAAAAATATTAAACAGCAAGGGGTAACGCTGTGTTTACAGCACGTAAAAAAAGTATAGAGAATGACCCAAAAATGAGTGCACTAACGACACAGCTGATATCGGTTCGCCGGTTTCACTCTCAAGGAGACAAGTGCAAACCGTCTCACCTCTCAACTGTCCATGCCTCTAAGGCTCTAAGCGCCCGCCTATAAAGGCTGCAAACTTGAAACTTATGTGAAACAGTTTTCGTGACTAAATAAGCCATAGCGGTCACACCAAGGGCTCAACTGCTCAACTGTGGGCTGCCGTGATAGCTAAGCTACCTGGATTGGATTGGATTGGCTTGGTACTTTGAGATGCCTGCGCCCGGCTCGTGCTTTTCATTTTCTGCGAGATGGAGCTAGCATCTGACGCGTCCAAGTTGTCCAAGTTTTGGCGGTCGTTATTGTGGTTGTGGACTTTTTTTTTTTTTTTTTTTTTACGCAAGCTTGCCATAAGGCATATTATAGAAACTCGTGTACATTATTTTCGGTAAGGAACCGGAGCAGGCTCCCACTAGAGCTTGCTCCCACTCTTGTCGTTGTCGGTGAGCCATTTAGAGAAGTCCTCTTCCCTTGTTGTGGTTAGACCCACTTCGCGCAGAATCTGTGTCCTTGATGCCCTTGTCCCTGCACAAGTTCACAGCAGGTGGCGAACATCCACTTCTGCAGTTGGTGTGGAACACTTCGGGCATGTGGTTGGTCCGATGTCTGCTTGCGATTCCCATCGGCATGTTACCGACGGGGTAAGGGCCGCCCCAGCTCTTATCCTTCTAAGGGAAACCTCCTCCAATCTCCTTAAGTTACGAGGGAGTGGGAGTGTACACGGGGGAATGAGGGCACGTGTACTTTTCCTTAAAGAGGATGCTAGGTTGTGGACTTGTGGTTTGGTTTCTGCTGGCATATCTTGCAGGCGTGCGGTTTCGACCTTTATTATCATGCTATTTGTGCTTAATTTGCTGGGAATGTAGTGTTGGGCTCGGCTTCCAACTACGGCAACTCAACTAGAACGTGATACAAAATGTTCCGAGTGCCGTCGAGTTGTGAACGGCGAAAACAGTTCGCCGTTGCGATCCGCTGGTTGACTGTCGACGGCGAGTTGCATGTAGAACACGACGCTTTATTTCGATTGTTTTGTCAATTGCAAGTGTTGGATAGCGCTGTGAAAGCTAGGAAATTTTGTGAAGTAGGTTGTTTGCTCTCGTTCAGGAGTACCAAGTTATCGCTCGGGCGACTTTGGCTATGCGTTACAGCTGTTTTCGCATGATGACGCGGCAGCTGCGAGCGGGCGTTCCACGTCTTCAAAAGGTTCGCAAATTGTGTTGTTGAGCCTCCGACAGTACAGAGTACTGAACAATATTCTCCCCGGCCGTTTCTGCTAAATGCAAATTTCTAGAACCACGGCCAGTGCTTACCAATCAGCTGTCGATGGTTGGTCCGTTGCCTGACTATATATTGTATTTAAGTCCAGATAACGAAACATGCTTTCACCAGCGAAGCAATCAGCGGGGAGCACGCAGAAATTGCGGAGAAATACAAGCAAGGTGGATAAAGTTGCCTGCATTGTCGAGACCTACTACTTGGTGATATGATGTTTATTCTTGCCCTGTGTAGAAAGAGACAGCTAAAGACTGTTGCAGGGAGGAAAATTAACAGCATTTTTCTATACGCTTGGTCAGAGTCATGAACATCTTTTAAAGCAGACAGTTGGGCTAGTTGGTGATCTTTAGATTCAATGCACATGGTAACTAGTGCTAAAGACAGGTACAGAGAAGCGGACACCACGAACGCTAGACATCAACTTGGTTTTATTCCAGACAACGCATTTAATATATAGGCAAATAATGTAAAAACATCAAACCCTAATGCACATGTGCAGTGGTACCTTCTGGTTCAGGAATTGTATTTTTTTGGATGATAAGGATAACGATGGCTTGCTTACGCATGACTTTCGTTCAATATCAATGAGAAATGCTTCGAGTAGTTCACGCTCCTTTTGGTCTTAACTTGAAAAAATTACCCGTGTCTGATTGTATATTGGAGCACAATTATCCTCACAGCGTTTAAAATGTGCCACCAAGTGTCCCGAGCCTAATATTGCCTCGACTACCTGCCTGTGCTCCATTAGCCGAACACGGATACAACGGCCAGTTTGGCCGATGTAGCAATTCCCACATGAAGTGGGAATTCTGTAGATCACATTGGTCTTGCAGGCCACATACGGCATTTGATGTTTTATTGGGCAATGGCGTTTTTTCTTCTCTGAGACAACATTGACAGCCTTGCACAGTTTTCCGAGTTTATCTGGTGCAGTGAGCACAACTCGGACATTGCCTTTCTCCGCCACCTTCTTTAGGCGTCGTGTCAGCTGGTGAACGTATGGCAGTGCCACGCATTTAGCTCGCCCATGAGCTTGCAGCTCAGTTGTCGTTGCCTGTTTCCCAGATTTTATCAATTTTAACAGGCATTCAGCAATGGATGTCACGATCTCCCTGGAAATCTGCATCATGCGATCTACCTGCAGTCTTTCAATCACCTTGTGTGAACAGGACTTGTCTAGGGCGGCACGAAGGCATGTCTTAACGATTCCTCTCTTTACTAATCTAGAAAGGGCCGAATTAAAATTCAAAATTTCTCTTTTAGACCTTGGCTTGTACATATAGCAAACGCGTTCATCACATAGAAAAAAAAAAGCCTAACGTCCAGGAACTGTATACGCTACTATCTTTAAGCAAGCTCATGTGTGAAATTAAGAAAATGGCCACAGGACTTAAAACTTCCAGGGTTCGTTCTACTAGGACATTCTTTTCATCATCCTGATTATTTCGTGCAACTACCAAAAAGTCGTCGACATATCTAAATATGTTTAGAATCTTATCGTTGTCAATGGCGCTTCAATGCGTCTGTCAAAACTAGCTAAAAACAATTCACTTAGCGTGGGGGCGACACAAGAACCTGTGCACACACCCTCACGTTGGACGTTGTGGTTTTCTACGTGGGCATAGGCCACCAACCTGTGGCCCGAACGACAGTGGCAAGTCGTCCGAATCTCTATCCACCGCCTCAGGCGGGAGAAAGGGAACGAGGAGAACAACATGGCACGGGCGGCGGCCGCTCAAAGGGCAGCCGCGGCAAGACCGAAGCCCGGCGCTTCGTCTCCCAGAGACTGACATCGCGACAAAACGGGTCATTTTGCTGGACCGTCGTAGCTCTTCATGGCTGAAATCCCAAAGGAGAGCCTGGTTTCGTCCCCCCGCAGGTTCGCAGCAAAACTTCCACTGGCATCGGCGTCTCAGATGTGCTCACAAAGAGCTTTCACCCTCGCCTGCTTTGCGAAGTGCTGCTTACCCGAATAGCGGAATGGGGAACCCGTCTGCGGGCGTCCCCTCCGTGCCGATCTGCGGCTCGTCCGCTGTTTCGCCCCCTTCGCCTGCCGGCGTAAAGACGCCGCCGCGGGCGAGTGTGGGGCACAGGATAGCGCGTCAGCTACCACGTTCGTTCTCCCCTGTAGATACTGCACCGAAAAGTCGAAATGCTGTACCAGGAGAGAATGGCGCGCCAGCCGGCTCGCAATTTCACGGAGCCGCATCAGCCAACTGAGCGCCCTGTCGGCGCGGTTTCTAGAGGGAGCCCGGCCGACGCCTCGCCGTTCCCCGAACAGAAATGACTGCTAGCGGGGTACGGGTGCGGAGATGCCGTCAGCGGCGGCGTCGCGCACACTGCTTCCGCAACGGCGTAAAGCTGAAACAGCGGAGGCATATGCGGTCAACGTTCGCACCGCAGGGTGGTCCGAAGAAACATGCATAGCGTGTTTCAGTGCCTTTGCTGAGTGCCGCGCAGGGGGCGGCAGGCACGGCGCATGAGCTTGATCGTCAAGACGACCGGCTCGGCCGATGTGCTGTCCAACGACTCATGGAGCCAAGGACAATTCACGTTGGGCGCCAGTTGTGGTTTTCTACGTGGGCATAGGCCACCAACCACCGCGGGTTCGAGCGTCGCGCGAGCCGAAGCCCCGATCAGCCGTCACCACACGCACACTATAAAACACCGCAGCGCGCACTCAACCTCCACAGGGAGGAGTGCACTTCGCTGCAAGGACACAAGCCTCCAAGTTCACAAAGGAGACGTTTATTGAAACGCCATCCTCCAGCGGCACACACACATACACATATATACAAACGCACATACACACACATACTAAGTCACCGTGTCCCGGGAGCGCGCGAGGAGCAAGGCTCCCCTGCGCGCACGAAGTGACACGGAGTGCGCGCCGCAAGCACGCAAGGGCGTGCTGTGATCTCTCTCTCGCGGTGACCAAAGGGTTCCTTTGAGAGAGAGTGGGCAACCACCGCAAGGTACGCCCGTTGCGGATCGTTGGATCACGATCGACAGGCTCGAGCTTCGCTCTCAGGTACGACCCGGAGCAGACGAACTCGAGTACACACTGGTCTGCGCGGACAAAGGCCGGCAAACAAGAACAGTAGCGTACGCACCTTGCGATGTCTCGGCGGGGTCTCTCTCTGAGCTCCGCCGTCGAAGCGGCGCCGTGTTCCCGCCAAAAGGCGCCAATGAGATGAGCCATCGGGACGCAGGGGCGGAGCTGAGGCCGAACGACAGTGCAAGTCGTCCAGACATCTCCGCCGCCTAAGGCGGGAGAAAGGGAAAAAGGAGAACCACAGGGAAGCAGGTGGCGGCCGCGCAAAGGGCAGCCGCGGCAAGCCCGAATCCCACCATCGTGCATCTCGCCATCAAAATTTACGAATGTGCTAGAAAGGTAAAACTCTAAAAGCGTTAAAAAATTCACCAATGAAATGCCCGCATTGTTTTGAAATACCACCGTTCATAACGATTCAATGCTTTCTTTTACTGTCACTAAAATTTCACTTTGAGGAATAGAATAAAACATATTTTCAATGTAGATCGAGAAGGTGAAGTTAGTACCAGAGGACCGCTCTTCCTTTGAGAAAAAATTAATTACGTCTTTGGATTTAGCCACTCTGAACGGGTCATTAACAGGAAGGAGCTTCAACTGCTTTTGTATGAACCGGGAAAGGAGACCTTGCCAAGAGCCTGCTTTGGTGATAACAGCACACAGAGGAATTTCAATTCATCCAAAAAAATACAATGCCTGAACCAGAAGGTACCGCTGCACACGTGCTTCAGGGTTTGATATTTTTACATTGTTTGCCTATGTATTGAATGTGCTGTCTGGGATAAAACCAAGTTGGTGTCTAGCGTTCGTGGTGACTGCTTCTCCTCTGTCCCTGTCTTTAGCACTAGTTACCATGTGCATTGAATCATGAAAATCTTCGCTTCAGGACAGCACGAATATATATTGTCCAGCTATTTTTCATCTTTCATTGTATAATACGTAGAAAAGCTGACAGCTGAGATACATGATATAAACCCAAATTTTGCTGTTCAGCAAATCAGTTTTATAATGGCCTAGGTGCTTCTGAACGTGCATGTGAAAATTAAATGAATGTCTAAAGTTGATCCAATGCAAGGTGCTGCATAGATGAAGTTTATGTGTTATTTTCATTTGCTGCGTGGCTTTCAAATAGAAGACAAGGCACTGGTGGCCATTGCCTATCTCAAGAAGTGCGAAATTCTGCAAGATAGACAGAGGCTGGCCTAGCTAGCAGCTTTTATGTCTGTAAGGGTAAGAAGTATGAATCTTGCCGAGTCAAGATTTCCGTGCTCTGCATTTTCTTACAGCTTGCTATTACTCGCCCACAGGTCTATTGAAGCTCATTTCTACAGCCTGTACTAGGCATTTTGCCTCAATATACTATTCCTCACTCTCAGCCTAGCTTGGAGGTCATTAATCACATGCTGTAAAAAATGTACTGCAAAAGTTTTGCTAGTGAAAGTAATATGAGGTGTAATTACAGTACGAGAACGGTTTCCTATTTCCAAGAATCTTTGCTCTTTCATGGCTGTATAACAAAAGCTATAGCCACTTCTATCTTTTGCTATTTTCTTGTACCTGACTGTTTCTCTGGTGCCTGTAGCAAAGCTCTGCTAAGCGTTGATACCTTGCTTTCAATTGATGTTTTCATTATGAAGAAACACAAGACAAGTTGACTTTATGCCTGGCTTTTCGTACTTGACTCCTTTACCTTGAACGTGTTGCATATTGTGCAGAAGTTATACATTCCCACATTTCAGTATGTATGCATTAACAGCTGATATGCCTACTGAAAACATCTGAATGTACACAATCTAGTTTTTCTGTCCAACCAGACCCCAAGCACAAAGCACAGAGCAGCAAAATAGTTACAGGCTCTTCCCAGCTTTGATTGGAAGAAATGATGGTTTCGCATTCTGAAGTTTCTGGAGGTTTCAAGAGATGCCATTAAAACAAAGTTTTTGTTTTAGTACAACCCTTTTTTGACCAACATAATGCAACAATCAGTATTGGGCAATCAAGCATGGGAATTTCAAGCATGGAAAGCTTCCACAGTTGTATGTGAATGGTGTAAAATGTCCCACATGCTATGTTTGGTTAATTTTGTTTATGAGTAAGGTTTTCTCGCATGCACTGCAGCCTCAGCAAGTGGATATGTCTCTCTGACTACCAGAATAGCTACATTACTAGCCGACCCAGGCCCTCAACAAGCATTAGTAGAGGATACATGTTGAGATATGATATGCATGCAGAATGAATATAGTAGTGCTAAAAATGGAACTCTTGCATCATGCAGTTACATCTTCGTAATACAACTCAAGTAAAAATCACATGCTTGAGAGATTTTTATTTCGTGATCCTCCTAATGTTTTCATTGATTGACAGTATGACGTTAACCATGATACAATTCTTTGGCATTCTACCTCCTACAGTTTCAGAAAGAAAAAAAAAGCTAGCACATATGTAAACAGAATAAGTTGAGCTGTCAAGAGCATGTAGCTTAAAATAGCATTGTGCACGCTTTTAAGGTTTCGAAGCACTGGTAAGTAAATCTAGATCTGATGGCATGGCGGAAGTAGAATGGTGGCGAAGGCTGGGCCCAAAAGCGGTTCAGCGGTACCGCAGCATAGCCACAGGTCGGGGGGGCCAACCACTCAGATTAAGAAATTATACTACTACAAATTAAAAAATATCAACCAACATAAAAAGAATAGACATTTTGCTAACTTCGCTTGTGAATGAGGTAAGGTATTTTATTAAGACATTCTTAATTAAAAAAAAAATCTTGCAACACACTTATCGCGCCCCCTTGATGTTGCATCGGTCGTGACGAAAATTTTCGGGCCTTGTTAGGTTCTTGCGAAGTAGGCAACGAGAGGTAACCAAGGCAACGGAAATAACGAAGCTGACGAAGCACGAAACGGTTTCTTATCGCTGCCTGCTGCTCGTCTGCTGTAGTGCGGGCCTTGGTGCGCCTGGGGAAGCGTATAAATTTAGTTCGCAAGTCTGAAAATATTCCATGAATATTCCTTTTGCGAAGATTTCGACGTCCTTGCTGGTCGCTGCTCTGTCGCCGTTTGGTGAGATTTAATATCCCTCTGCAGCCGTATTTTTTTGCTTACGTCCCCTTCGTGGTGCGGGCAGTGCGAAGTCTTTTTGCAGCATTGTATTGCGCTTAGCGTTTTATCGCAAGATGAGCCCACACAAAGTGAGGAAGCAATGCTCTGTGGCACGTTGCGACAGCGTGGACTCAACCGTCGGTGTCTTATTACACCGCTTCCCGGCTGACTTAATTTTGAGCAGATCTGGAGGGTGCACACAGACTCAATGTATGCTCTAATGCTCCTGTGTTAAGCACATTTGTTGATGCTAAAGCTGTCTGGACTGGTGCAACCTTGAAATTGCCTTGAAAACTGCTGTATACTTTCTGCCGAAGAATTTAAATGTGAAGAGTAATCCCAGTGCTCTATGCTCCACGTATGTTTTGATGCACCTACTTTCATGACATTTTTATTTCAATTGCAGCTGTCACAGCTTTGTTTTTTGTACATGTATGTTTCTTATCTGGTGATGTTTTGTGGCAGGCACTTCAAGCCTTTTCCATGCCTCGGCTGGAATCATATTGAAATGATAGCCCGCTTAAACAGCGCTAGTGTTTGTGCTGTTTGCGACATGCATTTTTATTGTGATTTGTTGCTGTATTTTATTGGTTGATGCAATAAACCATGAATATGAAAACCATAACTGTTCACTTGGTACACTCTGTTGCGAACTGGGCACGACTGCCCTGTTGCACCAGTGTTTCTGGGCCACACTTTACTGTGCTGAGGGACAAAATGATGGCCAAAATACTTGCATGACTTGCAGCAGTATTTGCATTATGTATTATGCATTTGTATTATGAATTTGCATGCGTGGTCTCTATTTGGAAGTGTTGCTGCCTTTCTATACCGCCACCTTTGCCAACCACTTTCATTGTGCCGGAGCAACTGCTTATAAACAAAGGCGTAAACAACAGAAACTCGAGTTCTTTTAGATGGCAAAGGTTGGCGCGCGCTGAAAGGCAACAACCTTCTAAAGATGCAGGTAACGTATGCGTGACGTCATTTGACGTCATGCCCCCCCCCCCCCCCCCCTTAATTTTTATTGGTCGCTGGAGCCCATGAGCCGCCGTGTTTTGTACGTATGGGCGTCTATGGAGCCTTCGCTACCATAATATACATATACCTTGGCCATGCTTCTGACCATTCAAGCGGTGCTGCTCGCTTCAGGTTACTGATTTTCAACAACCACCGCTCCCTAACCCTCACAATTTTTTTCTTGCCCTCCCCAGCTACCCCTTTTTTCAACATGGGGAATGCGCGTCAAGAGTCACTGCCTGCAATGTAGCCTTGCCGCTGGTTTTATTAAGGCGAAGCTCATGCTGTCGTGGACAAAGTGTGTCCCGCTTTTGCGGCGTTCTGATTGGCTGAGGCGGGATGCGTCCCTGCCATCTGCAATGCCACACTTGAACGCACGCCATGGAACGCCACGCGACAGGAGCGATGCTGTACCGTCCAAACTCACACATGCCGGAGAAAATGTGATAGATACTGCGCCTTTCCTTTCGTGTAAACCAATTATAATTATATGTAGAGAGGCTAACGATGGGAGGCAAATTATAGGATGGGAAGGGTAGGCTTTCGCCAGAGACCCTTTAATTTTTATATACGCCTGACTCGCGGCCGGTGCCGCATGGCGGACGCCTGACTGACCTGCTCTCTGTATGCATTGGGGTGTGTATTGTGCTTTCGCTGTACCTGTTTGTATTTGTGACTTTGTCGAATTCTTGAAGACGCAGGCTCTATCGCGCAAGGCGGCCGGAGGGATCTTTTAAGTTGGCGAGCCAGCAGAGAGCATGGTGATCGCTCACAACCCTGAATGGTCGTCCGTACAAATATGGGCGAAATTTTGATGCGGCCTAAATAATGGCAAGACATTCTTTATCCGTCGTCGAATAATTGGATTCAGCTTTCGACAGGGAACGGCTAGCGTAGGCGATAACTTTCTCCTGTCCGGCGCTCTTTTGAACGAGAACAGCGCCTAGGCCCAAACTGATTGCGTCGGTGTGAATTTCGGTCTCGGCGTTTTCATCAAAGTGACCAAGGACAGGAGGAGACTGTAGGCAGCGCTTGAGTTCAGCGAAGGCTTCTTCTTGCGGCGCTTCCCATCGAAAAGCTACGTCACTCTTTGTAAGCTGCGTCAACGGCTTGGCAATGTGCGAAAAGTTCCCGACAAATCGTCGATAATAAGCGCACAGCCCAAGGAACCTGCGCACGGCTTTCTTGTTGGTTCGGTGGAAAGTGCGCGATCGCAGCCGTTTTCTCAGGGTCGGGGCAAACACCATCCTTGCTAACGATATGACCCAGGAATTGCAGTTCCTCGTAGACAAAGTGGCATTTCTCTGCTTTCAAAGTTAGCCCTGATGACTTAATTGTTAGCTTCTAGCCCTGTCCGAAGCCTTTTTAGGCGGTCTTCAAGCTAGAGGAGAAGACAACGACATCATCCAAGTATACCAGACAAACCTGCCACTTCAAGCCCGCTAGGAGAGTGTCAAACGTGGCTGGTGCGGAGCACAAGCCAAATGGCATTATCTTGAATTCGAAAAGGCCGTCCGGTGTTATGAACACCGTCTTCTCGCGGTCTCTTTTGTCGACCTCAATTTGCCAGTACCCGCTCTTCAGGTCCATCGACGACAAGTACTTAGCGTTACAGAGCCGGTCCAGTGTGTCGTCGATGCGGGGAAGCGGGTAGACATCCTTCTTAGTTATGCCATTCAAGCGGCGGTAATCAACGCAGAAGCGAAGTGTGCCGTCTTTCTTCTTCACCAAAACGATTGGTGCCGCCCAGGGGCTGTTGGATGGCTGGATCACGTCATCATGCAGCATTTCCTCAACTTGATCGCGTATGGCCTGGCGTTCTCGCGGCGATACACGGTAGGGGCTTTGATGTAGCGGTCGAGCGTTTTCGTCCGTGATGATGCGATTTGCCAACAGAGTTTGCCGCACCTTCGACGCTGAAGAAAAGCACTCGCTGTAGTTTCCAAGATGAGTGCGAATCCGATCTTGTCTGTCTCGGGGGAGCGCTGGGTTAATGTCGAAATTGGGCTGCTTGACTCGGTCGGGTGCATCGTCTTCAAGTTGCCTGGGGAGGGCGAAGGCTTCTCGGGTGTCCGCTAGCTCATAAAGGGAAGCAATCGTCATGCCCTTCTTCAGGTGCCGGTATTCGTCGGTGAAGTTCGTGACGATCACTTGAGCTTGTCCCTGACGGAAACTAGCGACGCCTCTTGCGACTCCAAGTCCTCTATCCAGTAACAACTGAGTGTTTCCTTCGACAACCCCTTCCGTGATTTTGACTTCTTTTGTAACCACAGGGACGATGACGCTTGATCGGGGCGGTACGGTCAATTCTCCGTCGAGGACGTTGAGAGCGACGTGATGCGTCGAAGTTCTCGTAGCAGGTATGGCTTTGTCGGTCGAGAGCTTGATGAGTTTGGATGGAGATCGATGATCGCTCTATGTTCGTTCAGAAAATCCATGCCCAGAATCACGTCGCGGGAACAGTGCTGTAGAACGACGAAGCTGGTAGGGTAGGTACGTCCATTTACTGTAACCCTTGCGATGCATCGCCCCGACGGCGTAATAAGGTTACCACCAGCGGTGCGGATTAGCGGGGGCCGTCCCAGGTTGTCGCCACCTTCTTGAGCTGGGCGGCGAAAGCTCCACTGATGACAGAGCAGTCGGCTCCGGTGTCCACTAGGGCAGTAACCGTGCGTCCGTCGACAGCAACCTCAAGGTCGCTTGTTGGCGTCCTAGTATTGCACCTTGGCTTCGATGTTCGACCTCTGCTTCGTCTCGTGCTGAGGTCTCAGCCGGGGCACGCACCGTCGACACGTCGCTGGGCGGTGGTGTCAACTTGAAGTCTGGTCGTGAACTCGTCGATGTTGTCTTGTGGATCGGCGATTTAATGGCTGCGTCATCGTGACTCATCGTCGACGATGGAGGATCTTCGTCTTTTCGCCGTGAAGCAACCTCACCTCCAAAGGTTGCTCTATTTAGTTTCCCCTGCGCGGGCTTGGGGACCTTCCGCGCACATTCTCATCGTAGTTACGGCCTGCACGACGCAAAGCGGGCCCTGTACGGCGATGGGGACCTGAACCGACGGCTTGGTGGCGAAATCTCACCACTACGCAGATAGTTGTCAATTTCCTGCGGACGTTCGCCTGGGCGCGGTCGTGGAGCGTCGGCTACAAATCCGCGGAGACCGATTCGTCGGTACGGGCAGTGGCGCAGAATGTGGCCAGCCTCACCGCAGTGGAAGCATAATGGCCGGTTATTTGCTCTCCTCCAGGCGTCGCACTTCCTGGGGCTGGGGGTCGTTGGTAGGCTTGGCGGGCGGGGGCCAAAGGACGGCTTTCAGGAACAAGACGGTAGCGGCGAGGGCTTGGAAAGTCACGTCGGGGCGCAGGTCGACGCAATGCAGCAGCACAGTTCATGGCTGCTGCTTCTTGCACTGGAGTCGAAACGGTCACTTGAACACCGAGTGTCTGCTTGACTTCTTCACGGACGACGTCCTCAAGCGTCGCCATCTGGGATTGTTGCGATGGCAGCAATCGACGGAGCTGCTCTCGCACGATCTCCCGGATGAGGCCCCGAAGGTTCTCTCTGCTTGCAGATGCGCTGGGGTAAGTGGCTTGACTAGTCCGGTTGACGTAGTCGCTCGTAGTGGCGCATCCGGGTGTCCAACGTCTTCTCAATGGTCGATGCTTCACTTTCAGATTCGTCCACAATTTTCGGCGGGTTCCGAACAAGTCCTGCAAAAAGCGACTCTTTAACGCCTCGCATTAAAAACTTCGCTCTCTCACCTTCGGTCTTGTTAGGGTCGACGCGGCGAAACAGGCGCTTCATCTCCTCTACGTAGACTAGGACGGGCTCGTTTGGGAGGAAGTCTTGATTGAAGGAGGGCCTGAGCTCTTTCTTTTCAGACAGAACTTGCAAATGCCATCAAAAATTCTGCTTTGAATGTCTCCCAACGCTTTAAAGAAGTCTCGTGATTTTCGAACCAAACTCAGGCATGTCCTTGAAGAACAAAGTAGACTTGCCTGAGTTTCGCAGCGTCGTTCGAGCCTTTGAATTCTGTCACGCGGTCGAAAAGGTCCATCCAGTCTTCCGCATCTTCATTGGGCATTCCTTGGAAGATGAAGGGCTCCCGGGGCTGCACGAAGACGACTGGTGCTGTTGACTGGGCCATTTTCAAAGTTGATGCCTTCCGGAGTCGTACGGGGTCAGGCCGCAGACAGTGTTCGGGTTGTAGGCCTTGGAGTCGGCGGCTGGTTCGGTGACCTGTAGGCTGGTCCCCCAGGGCGACAGGAACAAGGTTGAGGTCTTCGCTTGAAGGATCAAGGGCAGCACATCCGCCAGATGTCACGTGGTGGTGACAAGGTCGATGACACAAATGAGGAGTCGGTGATTGCACTGAATAAACTTTTTATTGGACTGACTTGCGCCCGCAAAAGAACTAAGCAACTTGGCGGCGGCGTAGCAACAAACGTGCTCGTCGATCGTCGAACTAAGAATGCCTGTAGCACACATCAACGCTCAATTGAAAGACAGCTCCGAACCATCTAGATAACGTCACAAACTGTTACTAGCACAACCTGGAACATTGTAGAAACATACGCGACTGGTCGGAATCTTCGAGACAGATCTCGGCGCATCTTGCGCGACAAAGAAACTGATAAATGTGCGTCTCGCGACTTCGAGTATAAACAAACAAAGAATACAGAATTGATACGCGTGCCAGAATCACAGTGATAAGGCCGCATGCCAGCTGCTGTTAAAAAACAACAAATACAGTTTTGAAGGTTTCGAGGCATTATACTTTACACACGCGATGAATAGCTCTGGAGATATCGCGTCTGCTTGCCCGACCCAACAACTTTCCTTATACAGATAGATATCTGCCAGTAATCTGTAACCCCTACATGACAGCTGAAGATTCCACCTGTATCGACTAAGTCAAGTGATTTTCTGTAATCTCTCAAAGATACATATAGGGGTATTTGCGCATGTCTGTATCACCTGATTAATCGTGCAAGTGTTGAGTAGTGAGCACCCTTTGCGAAAACCTACTTAACGCTTTCGTTGACTTAAATCAACGCTTGAGCTGACTCGCTAACGATTACTTTAGTAAATGTCTTGCAGGCAACAGATATATTAACCTTGTCGCTCTGTAATTATTATTCAAATTCATTATACGTCCTCTTTCTTGTTGGTTAAGGTAATGTTGTCTTTGTTCCATAACTCTGGTGCACTCGAGGTCGCGATATAATATGCACACAGGGTGGGCAATTTTTCTAACACAATATTCCCATATCTTACTAAAAGGTTATTTCAACCTTACCCGCTGCTTTCCTCGCTTGCATGACTTCTAAGCCTTTCTTGCTTTGCCATTCCTCTACGCTGATGTCTCTCTCATTATCGTATTCAGCTGCTTTATTGACGCGCTCAGAGCTCTTCGGCTCCGTGAACGATCTTACCCAACTTAGTAACGACATTGCCCTCGTTGCCTATCAGCGCAGACATCTCATTTTTGCCTCTTTGAAGTTTCCTCTTGACCGCTTTTAGGCTGCCTCCGTTCTTGAGAGCATGCTCTTTATTCTCCATATCATACTTCCTTTATCGGATATCTGCGCTCATTAACTTTGGTAGCTCTGCCAGTTCCATTCCGTCTGTGGGATTAGGGGATTTTATGGTCTGGCCTTTCTTATTCGTCTCCTGGGAAATCTTACCGGTATCCTATCATATTATCCTGCCATCTACATTTATTGCACACTTCGCGATGGATTCTCTGAGATTGCTTGACCACTAAGGTCGTCGTCCTTGGTTGAAGCTCAATACCCGTTCCACAGTAGCATCCTGAATTCCTCCCTTTCCCTATTACCACTAGCTCTTTGATGGGCTTCTTTCTTGCTATTTTCTTCCATTCAAGTCCATATTAATTAAAATCTTACCACGGTGTGGTCAGCACCTCTCACCTTACCGAGAGCCTACACATCCTGCACAA
This sequence comes from Amblyomma maculatum, assembly GCF_055883805.1. Lineage (NCBI taxonomy): Eukaryota > Metazoa > Arthropoda > Arachnida > Ixodida > Ixodidae > Amblyomma > Amblyomma maculatum. Next base: position 186,772,230 of record NC_139344.1, read on the forward strand.
TGGCAGGGTCAGCGGAAAGAGAAATCTGTTGCATTTTTAGTCTCGCCATTCGAGGCCCACTTCCTGTTCTCCAGTTTGCGGCAGTGGGCATTCATGACCCGTGATTTACTTCGTTCCACGAATTTTACTAGTAACAACGCCGCGCTGTCTACTATTCCTAGGACCTGTGATACAGATACCCATTTTGTGGCCTCCAGCCTGCGTCTTGCCTAACCTGGCATCGAAGTCGCTCAGCAGTACAGTGTGCTTTAGAACCCCGCTCGTCGGTGCCTGTTTCTGGATTGCGCGACGCTGTCATGAGTGTAGTCGTCGGCATAACCAGCCACCTGCTGTTGCAGGTAGTATCCGAGCGACGTGCTTTCTACCTCGGCTAGCAGGTGGAGAGGAGTGGAGAGTGGAGAGGTGGAAATCTCTGCAATTATGGGATAGGGAATTAACAGAAGCTGAGTAGTCTGTTGAGAGCGAAGGAATGCGCAGCCGGAATGGAGCTTCCAAGGGAACAACCCCGAGGATGGCTACCTTTGGAGGAGAAAGTCATAATGAGGGCTCGAGTTTGCACAACCTGAGCTTGGCTCTACGAAAGAAACCCAAGGGTGACTACCGTGAAAGCAGAAGGTTACGACGAGATGACAGGAATGCGCCCCAGAGAAGGGCAAGAATGAAATACTGATGAAGACAGCAGCGGAAAAGAGGTAAGATGGAGAGTGCAGGAGGAGGACTCTTAGAACCTGAGTCAGACATGGAGCCCCTAGGTGAAGCAGGGACGTATGAACGGCTTGGTTAAAGCGGGGTTTTATATTGTGTGTCGGGGGGGGTCTTCACACAATGTGGTAGCTTCTAAAGAAGGAGCTTGAGTGTCCCGTAATTTTTCCCCGTGGAATATGCTTGCGCACTAGAGAAACGCGCCCACGTCGCCCGCACATGCTCGGCAGGTGTCGTGCCGAAGTCTTCCTTATTAAAGTATCTGTATCCTTCGAAAGGTACTGCCATTATTAGATCTTTCTGCCACCGCGCTCTCCCCGGAGTTTCCTCCTCACCGCTTCCTGCCTGCCCAGCCTCCTCCGCTCTCCCATTGGCCAGTGCGTGTCACGTGTAATCACGCGTTGCGCTTTTGTAATTTTTTTTTCCGGCGCACGCTGGTCGCCATTTTCGAACCAGCGCGACGAAACTGCTGCACGTGAAAGCTTAATCGCGATGCCGTGCATCTACGCCTTCGTTTGCCGCAACCGACAAGGCGAAGGCAAAAGGTCTTTTTTGTTTCCCATCCGGCCAGTGCAACGCAAAAAGAAAAAAAAGTTTGATTGCACAGAATCGGGCGGGCTGACTTCAAGAAAATTGAAAAAAAAAAAAAAAAATGCACGGCTTTGTGAAGTAAGTGCCATGGTTCATTAGCTTTTTTTTTTTTTTAACCTCGTTGACCCCTGCCTCTTTAAAAAAGTGTTTGCATATGCTAATGCTGTACTCGGGTTTTAGCGCATTTGAGTTTACCTTTCTCTCACGAGAGCTGTGACATAAGGGCGACTTTATTCAGGGCATGATTTCAGCTTTATATCGACACGATTGCAAGGCTCGGCTTACGAATACACTCGGTTAGCTTCCGCGTACGCTCACGCGTATTAATTTGGCTTGTAGCCCCGAAGTAAGTTAAGCTATGAGGGAGGCTGCAGTGGACGGCTCTAGATTATTTAGGTCACCTGGGGTATTTCATGGGCACTTTGATCGTATATAGTACGTAGGCATATTGCATTTCGTTCCATCACACTACTTCGTGACGCGACCTTGAATCGGAGGGATGAGCGGCTGCTCGCACGTTTTGTGTGTGGGTTTATCCTAACCAGAAATGCTGTCAACTACCACAGGCCTTTCTTTTTTTTTTTCTTTTTACAAAACACATTACTATAGAATGCGCCTGATTAAGCAAATGGGTTTCATACACGCCATATGCGCTTATGTTGTCTTGCATCATGGGGTGCATTTTCTCACTGTAATGGCTTGCCACAGTAAATTTATCGTTTTTATTATGATTTCCGGATGGAGTCGCTGCGGAAGCTGCGCGCACAGCAGTCATGTATGTCGTTTTTTCAATGCAGTATTCATTTTTTTTTTTCCTTCTGTTTTCATTTCCTGGGTCCTTTGCTGTTCAGGTAGCTATTTTGGCAGTCAATTTTACTGCGTACATGGGCAAAGCACTCTGCCCCTTGTGAAAATTTGAGCGTCTACTTTTATCTGCGCCATTAAAAAGAATCTTTTATTAACTCACTTGCTGCGATTTCTCATCTTTCTCATTTGTCTTTTTTACAAACAATAAATAATGATACATCTATTAGTCAGCTCTGGTTTATTTTTTATCGCAAGCCTATCATCATTTTTTCACATTCACTGCTACATGTTTTGAGTCGTCGTACGTTTCAGATGGCAGTGTTTCGAACGCACACTGCGCTTCCAGGTGCGTGGTGGTTAGCGCGATAAATATTGAGCGCGTGATTTTTCCTTTCATTAATACTATTCTTTGTCTCTGTTATTTCCAAAATGGTGTTTTAAATATGGGGACGCTGCTTCTCGGCGAAAATTTACATTGGGAAAGAATGCAAGTGCACGCGGTGTACAGATATAGAATTAGCACTTCAACAAAGCGTTACTGGTGCTAATGGGGAGATCATTTTTTTCTTTAACTTCCGTCCAGTTTTTTTTTTTTTCACCCACATCGTCCTTGTTATTAAATTATAATCACTTGCAATGTAAATAAATAAGCAATATCTTGCGCTGCGAGAACAGCTTGTGTATTGTTCGCATTATCGATACCGTCCACGAGTGAAAACATTGCTCATGGTCGCCAGAACTCGCGCATCAACGTCACATCTGTAAATGTCACAGAGCAGCAGCGATGCAGCTGCTGCAAGCATTGCTGACCCAGGAAAGTTAACCTTTCACGCGCAGGGCGAGCAAAATTCTGCTTGTACAACAGATACGCAAATAAGCCTTCCCAACCACATTACCCTACTGCCATGCAGTCAAAACTTGAAACTCTGGTAATTTTGCAACATTACGCGCGTGTTCAACATACCGCGGGCATGCGACGTGCTTCAACAACGCGCACTCTGAATTTGCGAACGCTTTACGCTTTAAATGATGGTCCTTTTCACAAGCTTTCTGGTGTAATTCTTATAAGGCATCATTAAGATCAGAGGAATAAAATTTCGCTTCAAAAATGTCGGCGCAGGGCTTCAACAAAGTTTTCCGCGTTTTCCCTCCGGTAGCGCGTCAACCGTCGTCTCCTTCGGGAGGTCCGCGATAGACGGCACCACCGTCGAGGCCGCGCCGCGAGGGAGAGTGGAACGGTGAAGAAGCGAAGTGGTTGGCGCTACTTTCTTTAGAGGGATTTTATTCTTTATACCAGTCAACAAGTCGGAAATGATGCGTGTAATTTGGTTTGGTTTGTGGGGTTAAAAGTACCAAAGCGACTCAGGCTATGAGAGACGCCGTAGTGGAGGACTCCGGAAATTCCGACCACCTGGGGTTCTTTGACGTTCACTGACAACGCACAGCACAAGGGCGCCTTGCTTTTCGCCTCCATCGAAAAGCGGCCGCCGAGCCCGGGATTCGATCCAGCGTCCTTGGGAACAGTAGTCGAGCGCCGTAATCACTGCGCCACCCCGGTGGGGTGCGTGTAATTTGAAGGATGTGTATTTGGGAAAGGTAAAGTAGGATCTAACTGCACGTATACAGAAATATGCCTTTCAAATTGTTTGCGCTCAAGTTTCGCGTCTGCATTACCGGTCATTTTAATAGGACGGCCAGATTTTTTATTTATTTACTCACTTGCATTTTTTACATGGTAGAAGCTTTCGACTATCTGGTCGCCATGGCTGGATGTAGTCGCCTTGGCCTGTACTAGCTTCACTTTGTGCCTCTCATTAAGCTTACTTATAGCTGCTACCTGTTAGAATTCTGCGACGTTGCCAGCTATGCGGTCATGACATACCAGAAATCCTTTACCCGTGCGATAAAGCAGGGTAACGTAGTGTATGCCCTCTAGTTTCTCGAACAGCACTACTAACAAAGGTTCTTGCACGTCACCAGGTTCAGTTTCCAATGGCGGCCTGTGTGGAGCCAATATTCTTAGCAGCCTTCGTTGCGTTGCGCAGGTCTGACCGTTACTGTGATCCGTTCCTCCGCAGCCTCTGGGGACTGTGGGCCTTGTGTTAATTGGTGTATTTATATTCAATACATGTGGTTACTAATTGCGACACAAAAGGTGGCCACATCCTGTTCTGCCGAGGGTGGGCCTTTCGGCAGTAGTTATACCAACGCTTAACACCCCACACCGGAGTATGGAATTCCACTGACATGTGGATTTGTTAGGCGAAAACCTTCAATGCCTCATCATTGTCTACTGAAGGTTGTCAACAGAAGTGTCACGCTTTCGAGAGCGAAAGTTAAAAATAAATTACTAAACATTGTATCCACTGGGTATCGATCCTCCATCCCTTGGATCACCAGCCCGTCACTTCACCAACTGCGCCACGCCCTGGATCGTGAAACGCTCTTCATAATTCCCCTTTGTCTACGGTGAGGATGATAGCGGGATTTCGCGAGTGACAGATACTGCGCCTTTCCTTTCCTGTAAACGAATTATAGACCGCCGGTGAACTTTGATGCGTTTATGAAACGCTGGTTGTGTTCGACAAGGGGCGCGCGATGTACCGCCTTTGTCAATAGTGTAGAGTTCGGGGGGTCTGCTTCTGAGCCCTGTAGTGGCGCTGATTTAAAAGTAGTGGAGGTCCTTCCCACTGTAGAAGGTGGGACAAAAAAATCTTCTTACCATGAAGAAATTTGGAACCCTGGAAATGCATTACAAGCTTCACGAAGCGGCTCAGAAGCAGACCCCCTGGGCTCTACACTTTTGACAAAGACTGTACCGTCACGTCAGATCATGACGTCACCAGGCGATTCATGCATATACGAAGCTAACACCGCCGGGCGTCCGTGCGGCTCCTTCCATTTGCCGCTTCCTCGAACGCCGCACCACAGCGAACAGAAGCAGACCCAGATGTCTAGGAAGCGTTAGTACAGCAGGCATCAGCGGCGTTTGAAATTGAGTTGCAGGACAGAGAAGGTGCAGTATCTCTCACAATTCTCCGCGGACACATGTACCACGCCATAAAGGAAGGGAGGAAGGTGGGAGTGAAAGAAGAGGGTGAGATAAAGGTGCCGTAGTGGATGACTACGATCCACTGCACTATGATAGCTTTCGCCTCATCGCACTTTAGTGATCCAAAGTGTCCTCTAGTATTTTTAAAATTTTTCATCATGTAGATAATCATGCCGCATTGGCATTCGAACCGCGGCAGTTTTACAAGCGAGGTAGATGCTCTACCTCTGTACCATCGCTGCTATTCAGCACGGCGGCTTTCTTCAGGGCAGCATGGCTAATCTTGCCTGGCTTGTTGTGCAGGTTGTTACCCTCGCCCAGCCACCGCTTGATCCGGTAGGGCCTTGTCTGATAGCACAAGCGCAGCTTCACAATGTGCACGTGGACGTCAAGTCATCGGCGATTTCCCGGGACGACCGACTCAGGATTAGAGCCCCTACCATCAGATGGCATTATCGGCTTCCAGCGGCTGCGTCGTCACCAGACAACGCTTTAAGACGTGCGGATTCCCCTCCAAACTTCAGAGGGCACGGAGGCTTTTTTCAGGGCAGCATGGCTGATCTTGCCTGGCTTGTTGTGTAGGTTAGTTTCTACAGTCCATATTGTTCCCTCCGTTCCAGCGCCGTGCCCTCGGAAGTGTCTATTTATGTTTGTTGACTGTTGGTCCGTTTTCTTACTTCTCATCTACGGGAATATTGGAGACCCCGGTCCATCGCAAAAGGAGCACCTGGAGACTATTCTGGCTGAGCTCAAAGAGATGAAAAAAACTAATAAGTCTCGTGATTCAACGCTCTCCGCGATAAACTCAAAACTATCAAAATTGGACAAGGTTCTGGAATTGTGCAAAGCTAATGAAGAAAGGATACGGCAACTTGAATAATCTGTGAAATGCTTGGAAAAAGCCCTGGCTGCGCAAGATAAAAAAAGTGACAGAGTACGAGGATCGCGCACGCCGGAACAACGTCGTATAGTGTTCGGTATAAAAGAAAGTCCAAACGAATCGAGAGGTGATTTAGAAGAAAAGATAATCCAGGAAATATGCCATGAAAAACTAGGCGTGTGCAGTTAGCTCGGTCGAACGTATTCATCGAATTGGCAAGCCTCGCAAGGATCGACCTCGGCCAGTCATTATTCGCTTGTTTAATTACAACGAAAAACTTGAAATTTTCCAAAACTGTTCCAAACTGAACGATTCTGGGATTTCCGTGTCTCATGATTACTCGATCATACGTCACACTGAAAAAAAGAAAAATAAAAAAAAAAAAACTATAGCAATTCGTTGAAGCCGATGGCCAACCTGGCGATAAAGGAAAGTTAGTCCATGACGAACTACTGATAAGCGACGAACTGCATGCCTTTGCCGATGCTAAGAACTGCAGGGTGCTGTTGCGTAGAAGGAAACAGCAAAAGGAACCATGACGTCGTTACACTCAAGGGGTCGTCGGCGAAAAAGATTTTCGATTTATTTGTCTAAATGCGCGAAGCGTGCGCAATAAACAGGAACAGATTTAACATGTTTTACTTTCTCACGGTCCTCACGTGGTGGTACTTTCTGAAACATGGCTGCATCCTGATATACCTGACTTGTATTTTCCCACCTTCATACACTTGCTACCGCAAGGACCACTTGTCGAAGGGAGGCGGTGTTGCGATTTTAGTTAAAAGCGGACTGTCATCTCACGTACTCCCATCAATCGATAATGATCATGAAAGCTTGTTGTGCCGCATCGAATTTTATGGCAATACTATCGTTATAGTTGGTGTCTACAGACCTCCTGGAGTTCCTCATGGCTTTATGTTAAAACTGTACGATAAGCTAGAAAGATACAGAAGGCATAAAATGATAATAGCTGGTGATTTTAATCTGCCAGATGTCAATTGGAAATCGCTGACTCCAGGCGGACGGGAAGTACAGAGTGCAGAAACCCTGCTCGACATCTTACTATCGTATAATCTAAAACCGGTTGTTTTACTCCCCACTCGTGTAACCGAATCAACGGCTTCAGTGTTAGACTTAATCCTTTGTTCAAGTGACATAACAAATTATGCCACTGAAGTGCATCATGGAATGTCTGACCATTAACTAGCAGTTTTCAGCTGTTCCCTCCCGCGCAGCGCTAAGAAGATTGTTTCCATGTTTGTAACAGTAAAAAAAAAAAAAAAATGCCTTAGCGGATCATCCAAGTATTGCTTCCTATTTAGAAGACTCGCTGCAGTCATTTGACACCGCGGGGATGTTAACAAACATTGGGCAAAGTTTAAGTCTCTATGCCACTGTTGCCTTCACAACTTCGTTCCAGACAAGAAAAAGAGCGTGGACAGGATGAACCCGCGGATAATAAGAGAAATAATCTACATAAAACGTAAACTTAAACGTTGCAGAAAACAAAAAAAGCAGCCCACCAGTTCCATCATTAGCAGCCTAAAAGCTACACTTTCAACAAAATTACGCGCATCTAGAGAGCGCTACTTTAACCTGGCACTTACCCGTTTTGATACCGAAAATCCCAGTAAATTTTGGCAGTTTCTCTCGAACAAAGCAGATCGAAAATTTGGCAAAATAGTAGTAAATGACTCCTCTGTTACAGACAAAAAGCAGATCGCAGATGCTTTCAATACGTATTTCCAAAGCGTATTTGCTAAACCTAATGAGGCGTTCGGCAACCGATCCCCCACTGACTCTGACACGACCATAACTATTAGCAGGGATGGAATTCTAGAACTGCCATTGCGTTTGGATCCGAAGAAATCAGCCGGTCCCGATAACATTCCCACTGCTTTTCTCAAAATGTACGCTCAAATAATAGCGCAGTTCTTGGTAATAATATTTCACAAGTCTCTTGAATCTGGTATTGTGCCAGATGAATGGAAAATATCCCGCGTGGTTCCGATTTTTAAAAGTGGCAGCCGAATTGAAGTCAGTAATTACCGCCCAATTTCATTAATTTCTTCTTGCTGCAAATTACTCGAACACATACGACATACCTGAACAACTTCTTAGAGTAATCAAGGATTCTAACTAATGCTCAACATGGCTTCCGACGAGGATTTTCAACTACACTGGTGGTCACTGTAGATGGACTTGCTAAAGTGCTTGATGGTGGTGGTCAGGTGGACATGATTTTTTTTAGTTTATTCTAAGGCCTTCGATAGAGTTCCCCATAATAAATTGATAGCTAAAATGAAAACGATAGGCGTGCCGCCTCAAATAATTAACTGGATTATATCATACCTATCAAACCGGAAGCAATTTGTCGACATCGATGGAGCCAATTCTCGCTTCTTAGAGGTCTACTCAGGTATGCCTCAGGGATCGGTCTTGGGTCCAGTACTATTCAATATTTATATAAATGATATCGTTAAAGCTCTAGGACCGTCTGTGTGTGTTAAGTTGTTTGCTAATGATTGTACTTTTTTTAAATCAATCAATAGAGTGATGATCAGTTCGTTTTGAACTCTAACCTACAGCTGCTAGCACATTGGTGCGACAAATGAGAAATGGTTATCAACTTCGATAAAACTGTTGCTATCCATGTGAGTAAAAAAATTAACCAATTAAAGTTTGATTGCCATATCAATAATAATGCAATCAAAGAGGTAAATGAGTATAAGTATCTAGGTGTCACAATATCCTCCTTCATGAAATGGACAAATCACATAGACAATATAGTCATCCGTCCGTAGGAAGCTTTGTTTTCTCAAGTCTCGTACGGCCAGTTGTACTAGTGCATTGAGGTTGAAAGCATATAAATCTATAGTAAGGCCGAGTCTCGAATATGCTTGCATCGCACGTGGCCCCTACACAACAGACGACGTTCAAAAGCTTTATCTTCAATCGGTACAGGCGCCTAGACTCTCCGTCCGCTATGTTGCAGCTTGCAGAATTGGAACCACTGGTAGAAAGAAAGAAAGCATGTCTCAGATTCTTGCAGTCACTATTTTTCTGTCGACTAGGTATCCGACCCGAAAACTATATCGCCAAAGATCCCACGCGACTCTCACGCCATAAGCACAGCTTCTATCTAGCACCCATTTTTGCGCGCACCGACACATATAAATACTTTTTTCCACGAACAGTGTTTGAATGGAATGCCCTGCCCCCCAGTTCCCAATTCTTTCACCCTCCTTGATTGATGTACTGTAGCTGTTTGGTGCTGTGCATTTTGTTATTTTGTCTCATCGCATCATGCACTTGCTGTATTATTCGACATTATTGCATAGATGTTATAACTGGTTGCTCTTGCTGGTGTCTGATATACTGTCACTTATGTACCCTCCATCTCCTGCTTGTACATGCGACATGTCTGCAGTATTTCATAAATAAATAAATAAACTAAAGCTGCAGCTGCGGCTAGGTATTTCTACACGTGCATACAGAGCCGAAGGGACATATCTACAGCGTCGTATCTTACATACTTCTCTTTCTTTTAATAAACTTTCCTTGAGGCATCCACTTAATAGCTAAAGTGTAGGAAAGAGCGAAATTCGATGACAAATAATTCGCATAATTGATGGCACAAAGGTCGGAATCCTGCCTGATCCTTAATTGACTCGAGAAGGAAAGCCTAGCAGGGGGCGGCAGAAAGTTAGGTGGGCTGATGAGAAGTTCGCCAAGTGGATGCAGCTAGCACAGAACCGGGTTAAGTGGAGAAAGATGGGAGAGGCTGATGATGATGATGCCTTTTTCACCTTTATTATACGGGATGTAAAATGAACACGTCCTTCCTGGATATACGTTACCTTTGTGTGGCCATTAGGTACGTGGTAGAGGCATACAAGGCTGCTTGGCGGAAGAAAACAAAAGCACCAAAAACAAGTCGAATTTCGCCACCCAAGGTGAGGGCGCGATTGTACCGCGACTCGGAGGTGCGGAAACTGCTGCTAGCTTTCAAAAACTCATTTCGTACCCTACTTACACGTTATTTTAAATTTAAAGGCGCGAAAACCACACGCATACACACAAAATAAGCTACCAACTAGGCCAACAAGGAGTTCTCTTAAACGTACTTCCACGTGGCCACAAGACGTGTTCATTGAAACGCCGAGCTTCAGTGAGCGGAGACTACTATCTCTTTGCCCCGCCGGGGTGGCGCAGTGGTTACGGCGCTCGACTACTGTTCCCAAGGATGCGGGATCGAATCCCGGCCTCGGCGGCCGCTTTTCGATGGAGGCGAAAAGCAAGGCGCCCGTGTGCTGTGCGATGTCAGTGCACGTTAAAGAACCCCAGGTGGTCGAAATTTCCGGAGTCCTCCACTACGGCGTCTCTCATAGCCTGAGTCGCTTTGGGACGTTAAAGCCCACAAACCAAAACCGACTTCTATCTTTCGGGATGAGCGGCTCAGGTGGCGGCCGCCACACCTGAGGCCTCAAACTAACTGGTTGTTTCACACATCGGGCCACGCACTTGATTTTCTATGATAACGGTGTTTGTTCACTTCTTCATTTAGAGCAGACCTAATAAGTTTGTTTTCCGTAAGCCCGGCATGTCAAGTACATGCGGGCTGAAGACGTGGATATTCAGTAGAAGGCCTTTCATTCCTTTTATCTAAGTTGACCAAGTTACGGATGAGAAAAAAAATAAGAACGGGTGAGGAGTATGACCGACTGGATCATCATTATATATTATATTGCCGCATATAATTCAAATCTGTATTTGTTGCAACCGCTGGCATGCGGTTTTATCAGTGTTATTGTAGCGCACAGATCAATTCTATATTTTTGTTCATGCTCGTTGTCGTGAGGCGCAGCTTTATCAGTTTCTTTGTTGCGAAAGACGCGCCGAGATGTGTCTCGAAGATTCCGGCCACTCGCGTATGTTTCTGTAATGTTCTATAGGTTACGCTAGTTACTGTTTGCGACTTTAGATGTTTCTGCACCGCCTTTAAATTGAGCGTTGACAGGTGCTACGGGTATTCTCTGTTCGACGACCAGCAAGCACGTTGGCTGTTATCGCCACCGCCGAATCATCGCTTAGTTCTTTTGTCGGCGCAAGTCAGCCCAATAAAGAGTTTATTCCAGTGAATTTCAAGCCTCCTCATTTGTCTCCAACGGCATTGTCACCACTACGTGACAAAATGTAACGGTTGCAAAGTGAAATAGAAAGGCTAGCATCTGAGCGCTTAGCGGGCAGCACTGATACTTCGTGCTCCAGCGCTGTCGGTAGATGCATGTTTTCAATGAAGGCGATCTTCAGCGCCAACCTATCACGCATGATGAAAGCACCTGGACCTGGTGAAACTCTGCCAATGGAAAGTCGTCAAATTTCTGAAGGACCACGTAAACGCTTTGAATTTAAGTCACGTACTGTCTGTTCGCAATCCCTTCCTAAAATATTTGATGCTGCAAGACACGAACGCTAGATTTGCAACAGCTAGATGTAGCGCCGCATATAATTTTCGAGTAAAGAGCCATGCTTCTGTACTATTTTTTTTTTTTTTTTTTTTTTTAGAAAAAGACATGCATGCTTTGCTCTCAGCGCCTGGTAATAGAACCCCATGCCCTCAATGGCGAACACCTTACGTATTATGCGGACTTGAAAGTAAAATCGACGGGAAAAGCGAAGTGCCGGTGTGACCGGAGAGACGTCGAATGCGAGCACGCAAGTTTCTTAGACAGTACATGGCGCCTGGATCCCCGCTCGCGGGCCGCGCCCTGACCCCGTTCGAGGCCGGCTCTGGTCTGAGCACACAAACGCATGGCTTCCCTGTGTAAACGGCCTCAATAGTCGGCGTCACGCTCCGACGTTCGCCTTACGCCAGGTAACAGCTAGCCGACCGATTGCATCGGAGCGGCGTTGGCACACTGCACAGTCTGCGTACTGTTAACCAATAGTGTACACGTTTTGCGAAACGAGACTAGATTAACATTTATTTGCCAAAAATGCACCTGGACTGAAAGCCACGCTGTAGTAGAGGGTTTTTGGCAAAGTTTTCAGCGCCGGACGTCCGTAAACATGCATCCAGTTTTCGCATTTCAAAACCACTGAACGTCGGCAACGCAGGCAAGGAAACAAACCCACGACCTCGTTTCGAGCTGCGTATGCCTTTAGCCTTTATTCTTTATTCGAAGATTACCCCGCATTGCCCGAAGGCGTTATAGCAGGGGGGTTACAGATTGGCAAAAAAAACACATCTCCATTTACAGAGCCCACCTGCACTTCTGATAGCAGATTCCACTGTTGCACAGATTTGATTTAAAATAAATCTGCAAACAAGTTTGTCCTGGCACGGTACTCTCAAATTTTACAAGAATGATCATGTCGTTTTGAAATGTAAAAGGGCTGTTAATTACAATTTTCCAATAGTATGCCGGTTCTATTGTAAAATATTGAGTATTACAATTTTAGTCTTACCTTCCTTCTACGAGAGCGAGGGGTTCCCATTGCAAATAATTTTTCAAAGCCGTACAACTGTTTCTTCACCCATACCTTCCCAAGACAGACCTTGCTGCCCTGTTGTGGATGCTCTCCAACTTGTCAGTCAACGATTGCTGTTCAGGGTCCTATACAATACAGGCATATTCCACGATAGGCCGCACACAGGACAAGGATACAGTTCGCTTGAGGTTTGGCTGCGAACAGTTTAAATTTCGCTGAAGAAAATTCAGCGCCCTACCAGCTTTGGTAACCACATGATACATATGTGCACTCCATGAACAGTCATTCGACATTATAACACCCAAGTATTTATGTGTACATCTCTGTCTAACTGATGCATTATTTATGTGATACTGAGCTAAAATATTAGGGGTTTTTTTTCGTGAAAAACAAAGGCCAGCACATTTTCCCGAATTCAAATACTTTTTTACATTTCGAACAACAAGCGTGAATAAGCGTTAAGTCAGTTTGAAGTTGAACAGCATCAATTGCAGTGTTAATTTTTCTGTATAAAACGCAGTCATCTGCAAACAGACGTATACCTAAAGAAATATTAAGTGAGATATCATTTATGTATATCAAGAACAGGAGTGGTCCCAAGACAATCCCTGTGGGACACCTGATGTCACTTCAACATAATCGGAACACTTGCCATTCAGGACTACACGTTTGCGGCGCTCAAGCAAATAATTTTTAATCCACGTTATTACAACTGTGTTTAAGTTTAATATTGTTAGTTTACAGAGAAGTAGTGGGTGTGAGTGTGACACAGTGTCAAACGCTTTGCGAAAATCCAAACATATACAGTTTGTCTGCCCCCCGTCGTCAACTTCAGACGCAGTTCATGATAAAATTCTACAAGTTGTTTAGCACAAGATAGACCTTTGCGGAACCCATGTGTTGTTCTTTTATTAATAAGTTATTCTTAACCGAGCAATTCACTATATTCATCCTAATTCTTCATCTTAATGTCCAGTTGTTTAAATACTTTTCTTTAGCACTTTTGAGTCACGCGTTAGTTCAAGTAATCTTCCGAAATGATAGTCGCTCTTTGTTCTCTTAAATTTGAGATACGCACACCTTCTTTTTCGTCTCTCATAGCCTGAGTCGCTTTGGGACGTTAAACCCATAAACAAAACAAACAAAATCTTATCATTCTGAAAATACTGGACGTATCCCATGACTTTTAACGCTGCTTCAGTCTAGGCGCGTGTATAATTGGCATGTGTGCGTCCCTAAGTTCAAACAGTTTCTTCCCAAATAAACTCCGTAACTCATGAACATCAAACGAATTTTGACGGCACTCAAATACTGGCAAGTGATCTAGTGATTTTTCGGAAATTTTAGTGTAGTCACCTTCGTCGTAAAAAAACAGTGTCTCGATTCACATTTATTTCCTCTAATATGTTCAGGTTTTATATATGCACTGATGCATGGTGATCCCTGATGCCCGGAACAACACGGACAGCCTTAGCACGATCCGGAGAGTTAAAAAAGAAAATCTAGAACAATTTTATCCCCAGTTGGTTCCTGAACATACTGTAATAAGCCAAACGTATCTTCTATGATGTTCTTCATTTCTGTATTGATGGCAGTGCCTGTTGTGCTTACTCAAATGCCGTCACATGAATGCGAATCCGGCAAATTTAAATCACCTGCGAGCAATACCGATTGTTTAGACACCTCGAAAACAATTTCATAAAGGAATTGCAACATGTTCAGACCAGAACTGAGTGGGTGGTAAAATGATCCGACAGCGCATGATCCGCTATCGTCTATCGTGAGTGTACGCCACATTGATTTAGTATTGGAATCGATTTCTAGTAACGATTATCGTAAAGGAATGTATCAGCAGAAAGACACCCCCGCCAGAGTGGGATCTGACTTTTCGATAAGCAATGAATTCTTTGGGGAACACTTCACTATCACGAATTGATGCATCAACCATGATTCCGCACCAAAAACTATGTCTGCATTTACTGACTCAAGTAGACTGGCAAAATCATCAACTTTATTCATTATGCCTCTACAGTTAATCACTACGGCAACGAGGTCCCGTCGGAGGCCTATCTTTATCTTTAACGTCCCACGGCGTGAAGAACTACCTGTTTTACTTTGTTCCACTTGAAAGCCTTTCTATCAATGATAAGTTTATCATAGTTTAGTTTAGCCGTACTTTTGTCTGCCCCTTGAAGGTTTGCGTATTCCCACAACTGCTTCCGTACATTTCGCGTCTCTGATGATACACGTGCTATAGGACGAACCCTTAAACATTTTCGCGCAACCCAAGACTCCCTGCTTTTCCTTAAAGGAAACGAAGTTTACAATTATAGCTCGCCTAGTTTCACCTTTATAACGACCGACACGGAGTGCCTTTTGCACAGTTTTCAGTTCAATTCCTAAGTCTGACTGACTGATGTTTTTAACTATAGGTTCTCAGATTCTTCCCATGTTTTTGATTGATTGTTGTCTTCAACGCCATAAAACACAAGATTTTGCCGGCGACATCGATTTTCAAGGTTTTTTCCTCTGCAAATACTTAACTTGTTGTGTTAGGTGTTCAATTCCATATCCTTGTTCTATGATCAATTAATCGAGCACTTCAATCTGTTCACTATAATTTTATTGAATTTACTGCTTATATCCCATATAATGGCGTCATTCGCGATCTTTGGGTCAATGGTACGTGTCTAACTTAGCCATGATAGCTGCCTGACCGCTTTGTAAACTCTTGAGCAGTTCATCTCGCTTTCACTGAGAGGACCAGGATTGATCTCAATATCTCCAGAAAGTAGTAGTAGCAGTACCAGATACAACACCCGATTCATAATCAAGCGAAAACGCTTGAGATGTACAGATGCATGCACACGTCTGCTACAACGCACAATAGTACATCGCGTGGGTGAAGCCGGCAACGCATGCAGAGGTTTACGTGTAATAGGAGGATAGTCAGAACTAACCTGCACATGCAACAGTAGCGTAAGGTGCATGTCGGCTAGCGTGCTGGCTCCAAATCCCACGTAGCCAAAGCGCTGCGGGTTTAAGTATATTTGCACGTGGTCACATGACTCCCGTTGCTCGAAGATCGGGGGGCCGCTGTTGATGAAATCAATGCCCGGCTGAAGCTTCGAAATGTTGATGACTGGTGAACTACTTTTGTCAATGCTGGTCGTAGCAAGAAACACACCTTAGTTCCAGTATAACAAATGTATTACTCCAGCATGTCGTCAGGGCAGACTCCATTTTGCAAAGAGCTGAAGTTTTTCCGTCAAGGACCGTTGAGTTCGGAGTACTTGGCTTGAAACCCCCGCTCGAAGCTCTGGATCATATAGTGGCTACGGTGGGAAGGTTAATGACGGTCTACTTTCTTCGCATTCCTTCTGGAAAGTACAGAAACGCAGTACTGCCATATCTACACTCGAGCCAACTCTCATCAGCTCCGATGTCGACATTTTACTTGATATTCGGTATATGTCCATAGACCTTTGCATCGGGCGAGGAGGTTGTCGAAACGGCTCCTCTCTGGACTGTTGCAAACCGGTTCCGCTGCCGCCTCCACCGTGTTGACGTCAGGTGCTCACAACAGCCCAGCGAGCAATATGGTGACGCCCAGAAGGCCCTCGTTGTAAAGGTCTATATGCCCACTTCTGGAACATCCATCTTAACATTTCACGCAAATGTAGGTAGAAGCTTTGAACGTATGACTTTAGATGTCACCGTAACCAAATATAACTATGTCAAGGTTAACAAACGAGTCGTATATTTTACATATCACTTTTTATTATTCATGGTGCTTCGTAATACATATTGAGCAGATAAGTGATTTATCGACATAAGTATCTGTTTCCTTCCTGGAGTCCCATATTAAAATTTAACCGCTGCAGACTTTCGTCAGGGATACCCCTTCCAACTAGGAAATCACTTCTTCAGCTGAATTCTTAGCTGCAGTTATGCTCCCACTTGCTCCCGCTGGCCATGAAAAAGATTCCATCTAGAGCTCACTGAAAGCCGAAATTTTCACCAGTGAACCAAAACCTATTCCAACAGGACACGATTTCCGGTTAAATATTCCAGCTACAAACGTATTTTTTTGGCTGGTGTGACATTGAATGGCTTCCAGCTGGATGGGCATGAGTTCCAACTCATTACATCACCTGTAAAAAGGACCATTTTGTCATATGGGACGGGCGTAGAACTTACAGAGCAAACGGTACAAAGCTTGAGGGCATTATCGCTGTTTATGCACAACGGTAAATTCACAAAACATGAAATGCCTTTAATCGTAAGGCAGACGCACATGACAACAGTGGTGGGTGCACATGTATTTCCCTTTTATGCAGCCGCGTATACGACAGTGAAGGTGGTAGCTTAAACACTACGGTTTATAGACTTTCTATAAAATTTATGCAGGGTGTCCAAGCTGACTTTAGTCAAGGGTTAAAAAATTAAATAATTGAGGTGGTCCAGCGAAATCGCTGGTATACAACTGCCAGCCATCTGGCACACCACCGGGAATTTTTTTCTTTTGCAATTAACTAATTAGTAACGCAGATAATTTTTCTAGTTTATAACTATTGCCTTTAGACAATAAATGGATTTGCAGAGTTGGAGAGCACCTTCCAAAATCCCCATCCATTTATTTCCAATAAAGAAAGCCTTACGTGAATCATTTTTCCAAGCTCACCTTGGAAAGTCTGCGAAATACAAAAAAAAACAACAAAAACATCATGTGACTAGTGCATTCGTGCGCTACGATTGTGCTGCTTTCAACCTAGATTTCAGTGAACGAAATCAGCAGTCGCATTGGCTCCAAGACCCCGTTATTTCGTCCGCTTCAGGCAGTCCGCGCACGTGACGGTGCAAGTCGCAGCGAGCTCACCGCGCTGGCTGCAACCGTCGCGAACATATCAGCCCACAGCGGGGACTGAGCTGTCGATAATACAGTAGAAAGTCAAGCTAGTTGGTCAGGCGACATGATGCACCACGCAGCAGAGTAGGCGACGACACACAGGAAAGGCACACAATTGTCCTTGTTTATGTGTGTGTGTTTTGTGTGCCTGTCCTGTGTGTCGTCGCCTACACTGCTGCAGGGTGCATCATGTGAGCTGTCGAGTCACGACCACAGCTAATTTCTTTCACTCAAACCACGATTGAGAGCCCCGCAATCGTGGCGCACGAATGCGTTAGTCACGTGATAGTTTTTTGTATTTCGCGGGCTTTCTTTAGAACTAGGGAAAACAATAAACGTAGAGGCTTTTTTTATTGGAAATAAATGGAATGGGAGTTTCTGAAGGTGCCCTCCAACTTTTCAAATCACATTTTTTTTTTCTAAAGCCATTGCTTAGTAAATTAGAAAAATTACCTGAATTACTAATTAATTGTAAAATAAAAAAAATGCCTGTGGTGCGCCAAATGGCTGGCAGCAGTATACAAGCGGTTTCTTTGACCTATCTCAAATGTTTAATTTTATTAACACTTGGCTAAAATTAGACATCCGACACAACGCAATTGTTTGATCACCGTTTTAGCCATGTGCGCCTCGCCAGCACTATGCGTATTTCAAACGTTTTCTCCTCGCTTCCGTCAAGCGTTGCACGAACCGTAGTCGCTGCTTTTCGAACTGTCTCATAACATATACACTGTTAGAAAGATAAGCAGAAAAGAAATTCATCAGCGTCCTTCAAGACGTTCATTGTCGAAATAAATGGGTGAGGGAGCGCAAGCAAATGCGCATAGGAATACCTGCTGGTGCATTGTTGCATTGTAGTGGTTGCCGTACAAATTTCGAAAATTATGCGGTAATCTACGGCGAAGCTGACCAAGGGATCGTTTTATTGCCAAATAAGGCTGCGGAAATGAAGCGAGCGACTTAAGCAGGACACTATGTTATATCTGGGCGCAATAGCCTTCTTGCTGCCGTTTTCTGTTTAGGGCATCTTCTTGTGGTCAGCAGGCTTCATGCGCGAATTTCATGCGTCCCATAAATAAAATCTGATTAAGTTTATTAGCGGCAATGTCGCTCTCCCTTCGTCAAGCTATGCGAACTCAAGAGGTGGATTTATAGTTGATAGCCCAGTTCAATTGTTTGTTAACTCACCGTCTACCACCAATTTGTGTTCAAAGCTCGCTAGAATATGAGCCACATTTCTGCGCTAGAAGCAGAAAAAAACAGCGTGTTATTCTATGAGGCCTATGAGACACCCGACGTCTTGATCTAGCACATTTATTTAAGCAACGAGCGGCTGCTTCAAGAGGCCGTCACAGGCAGCAGATTGTACCTCGTTGCAGGCCGCCTATACCTGCGACCAACCTGCGTTAAAAAAAAAAATAATAATAATAATAAAGCGCCTCGCTGTCTTTTGCATTTTTTTTTTAAATTAACAAGCTGTACTTGACCAATTAGGCTGATAAAAAGTGCGACGGATCACTTTGTATGCACTAAAGATATACAGTGTCGTGCCTTTGGGCATGTGCATTTTTATTCTTCACTTTTACGCTTATAAGCCGTACGACAGCGCTTGGCGTTCCTCAAGAAGACGTGATCAACCGTAAACATGGCATTGTTAGCGTAACTTTTTCGAATAGAACTCTGCACGTTCTTTTATTCTGTGTTGGCGGCATTCGGACGTTTGCCGTCGCGTCCACAACCTTGAATAGTTCATGAACAGGTTTACTAAGAGAATGACGTGAAGGTGAATTTTAATAACGGTACCAAAGTTTTATTTTCGTGACACAAAAGCCGTGCTCAAATGTTACACCTGAGACCTATAAAATAAATGTCCACTTCATACACAGCACGAATTATTCGGACATTTTCCAGTGAAAAGGCTAATAATCATCTGAAGCATCTACAGGCAGTCTGAAGGTTAAGCAAGTTTCGTCATGCATATCACGTTTGAGGCCACGATAAATAATGCCCGCTGAACTTGTATCCAAGTCTGATACGTTGCCTCGTTTAGATGATTGATTTGGGCTAGTTGGTAGCAACTTCCAGAAAACATAGCGCAAATAAAGACAAGGAAGACACAGATCTAGACAGGGCAGGCGCAAAAACCACAGGCGCCTGTCCTGTCTACATCTGTGTCATCCTTGTCTTTATTTGTGCTATGTTTTTAAGAAGTTGTCTCGTTTAGACTAGGTTACTTGTCTACGTCGGTCTTGAGTATGTGCTGCAATTGGGGTATTGGATTTGATCCCCTATTTTGGGATCCAGCAGGTAAACGGGTGCCTAAGAAGAACAACTACATCAGCGTTTTAGAAATGACGTGCATGAGTTAGAGTCTGATTTATGGTTAGACACCACAGAAGCTCATGTAATTTTGAGGGAACAATGCTCTACATTTTATTTTAATGCCTTGTACGGGGGAACAGCAGCACGCGCGAACCATTTTCGCTATCAATTGAGATGCATCGCGTTAAATTTTCATAATTACCTGTCTGAACGATCCACATGAATATGCCTGGGGACAGCGCCTGTGATAAATTGGCACAGTCAGGCCTCTTGCTTTTTGTTTCATCATCATCATCATAATCATCATCATCATCATCATCATCAGCCTTACTATACCCACTGCAGGGCGAAGGCCTCTCCCATATTTCTCCAATTAAACCGGTTGTGTGCTAGTTGCATCCACTTGACCCCTGCGAACCTCTTAACCTCATCCACCCACCTAACTTTCTGCTACCCCTTGCTACGCTTTCCTTCCCTTGGAATCCAGTTTGCTACCCTCAGCGACCATCGGTTATCCTCTCTTCGCACTACATGTCCTGCCCATGCCCATTTCTTCTTCTTAATTTCCACTAGAATGTCAGTAACTTGAGTTATTTTTCTGACCCACTCTGCAAGATTCCTATCTCTTAATGTTGCCCCTTCCACAGGCAGGTTTATGTTTATTTAGTAAAAAGTTGCGTGTAAGATATGTGTGCCCATTTCGAAGATAACACACTATTGCTTCTATGGAACGTTGCTGATGTGTACTCGATTTCAATTCTCCAAATACGGGCTTTACCGTACGTAATTTATTATTTTCTTGGTTATTCTAGATACATTGCAATTTATGCTTCTGTTTGCGCTGTATTAGCTTGACGCAGTTTTATGTGGCATGTTTGCTTCTTCATTCTTCTTTTATTATTATTATTATTATTATTATTATTATTATTATTATTATTATTATTATTATTATTATTATTATTATTATTATTATTATTATTATTATTATTATTATTATTATTATTATTATTATTATTATTATGTGTGTGTGTGTGTCACAAATGTCCGCTTTCTTATTTCCATCAATACCTACGGGACTTGAGACCCAAAATAATATTACTTTGTGTCCTTATGTTGCGATCCTCGTTATATTGTGCATTATGTTATCAAGTAAACGCACGGCTCCGTTTAGAAAATTTAGAGTTGTCACTACACGCTCAACGAATCTGTGTAGATAGCCCTGTTCTCAATGTTCTCGTTATTATTTTTATATTGTCACGTACAAGGTGATTGAGGATATAAAGAATAGCAAAGGGGTTAGCTCCGATACAACAGCGGTGAGCAGCACAGACGCAAAACCCGCAAGCGACACTTCGTCGTTCTTCACTCAGTCATGCGCCACCTGGCAACGCTAGGTGGCAATATATTTTTTTTATTTACAGCTACCTGGGCCGAGTAATATTAAGCTGGAAATATTGATGCATATTGAGGAAGCCTACTTATTTGTCCTATAGTTCTCTTCTACTACTGCGCAACTAATATAGAATGTAGTTTTGAACCGTCTGTGTAAAACTAAGTATAATTACTGTATTTTTCTTTCAGTGTGCGATAATCCTACATAATATTCTGAGGTCAGGCCCTATTTGTACAGACGCCCATTCCGTGGTCACCGACCACGACACTCTATGTTGGCTCAGCACTTTGAGAGACCCTTCGGGGCGACTTGCACGGTGGACCCTTCCGTTGCAAGAATTCGACGCTACGATACTGTGCCTGAAGCTTTGTCTGTCCGGTCGCAGGTACACCGATTCCGACTGCTTCTCGAGAGTCCTTATAGAATCAGCACCTGCAGATCAAAACGACGAGCATGGAGACGCCTTTTTTAGGAGCACTGAGTACAGTCGTTATGGCACTGCGGCAGCGGCTCCACACTGAACTCTGTGTAGTAATCGCCCATCTGGAAGGTCAAGAAGGCACCATCGCACACGTCTTCTTGCACATGCTACCCGCTTTACGCCTTCGCAACAACGTTTTATATAAAAAGAACTTTACAGCGAGTGCGAGATTTTGGCTGCTGGTTCCGGCTGACCTGCGTAACAAAACTATGGAGGCCTGTAATGATGACCCAACATCCTTATATTTGGGGTACAGTAGAACACTCGCATGAATTCACTCTAAGTACTAGTACTAGCCTCAGCTAACTAAGACTATTCGTCACTATACTAGGACCTGCCGCGTGAATGTCAAAGACGTAAGACTCCATTCGTACAATATGCAGGACATTTTCGCCCCATCATGCCAACCGATGACTCCGTTCCAGCAAGTAGGCATGGACCTGCCTGTACCCTTCTCTACTCGTGGAACCGATCGATTGCTTTTGCCACGGATTACCACACGCGGTATGCCGAATGTCGCGAAGTTTTTGGTGCATCATCTTCCGTCACGGTGCTCCCGAGGTCTTGATCACTGATAGAGGTGTCGCGTTAATGTCCCAACTCATGGCTGAGATTTTGCGTTTAAGCAACACGCACCACCGTAGAACTACAGCATACCACCACCAAACGAACGAGCTCACTGAGCGCCTTAATAATACTATGGCGGACATGATCTCTATGTGGACGTCTAGCACCGTACATGGGACGACATTCTTCTCTATGTAACTTTCGCTTACAATACCACACTTCAATAAAGAACTGGGTTTTCGCTGTTTCTCTTAGTGCATGGCCGAGAGGTGATTACCATGCTTGACGCTATGCTGCCCCATGAGCCAGAGGCCTACACTTACGACGATGTTCAGCTCGTAACCCAGCAGGCGGAAGAAGCCCGACAGCTGGCCAGACTACGCATCCAAGACTGCCAGCGCGTCGATGCACGGAGGTACAACCTCCAGCACCGTGACGTTCATTTCGAACCTGGTGATAGAGTGTGGATGCGGACTCCCGTTCGCCGTCGTGGTCATGGCGAGAAGCTTCTCAACATTACTTTGGCTCATGCAGTTAAGGTCGTTCGCTGTATAAGCGACGTAAATTACGAGGCACTACGGATTGCACCGAGCACACCATGTCGGCTCCCTCATTCAGAAGTTGTGCACGTGATTCGCCTCAAACCTTATTGTGAACGATAGGACCACGTATTATGACCTTCGTTCTGCTCATGATTTAAAGTTTCAGTTATGCTGGATTCCGCATCGGGATGATGCGTCTTTCGAAAGGGAGAGTAGTGTCAACCGTGGTAATAATAGTTGCTGCTGCCTGATGGGGGGATCGGCGACAAAGAGGACGATCGCAAGGAGTGCTTGTGGAATCGGCCACCGCCGCTTTGCTTGGCTCCAGCTGCTGTTTCTGCCTCTTGCGACTGTAGGCCCCGGCCCTGTCATTCTGGACTGTCGTCTCGTGTCGTCAAGAGGACCCGTGACAGTATAATATAATATAATATAATATAATATAATATAATATAATATAATATAATATAATATAATATAATATAATATAATATAATATAATATAATATAATATAATATAATATAATATAATATAATATAATATAATATAATATAATATAGGTTATCTAGGTTAGCTAGGTTATCTGAGACGTAATTTTTCCCGCGCCCCGTCTACTTTGAAATCACTCCTTTATAAAACTTTAATACTTCCAAAATTAGAATACTCAGCAGCGGTCTGGGATCCTAGCCATGATTACTTAATTACTGCACTTGAACGCGTTCAGAATAACTCTGCTCGTTTCATTCTTTCTAACTATAACCGAGGAGCAAGTGTCACAGAAATGAAAACTATTTTGCGTCTTCCATCATTGGCTTCACGACGAAAAGTTTGCCGGCTAACCCTATTCCACAAGTTATATTATCATTCCGTCTTACACAACAATTTTTTTCAGACACCCTATTACATATCGCATCGCATTGATCATCCCTGCAAAGTAGCCATCCCTTTATGCAAAACAGATTCTTTCTTACGCTCATTTGTTCCCCGTACTTCCAAAGAATGGAACGATCTTTCTAATGAAATTATATCTATTACTGATACAAATAACTTTCGCAAAGCTTTAACCTGCATTATATAAGTACTACTAGTTTTGTGTCTACTAATACAATTATTGCCGATTTCATAGCTAATATTGTATATATAGGATGTATTATTTATGTACCCGATTTTTGCAGTGTTTCTTTTTTTCCTGTATTTCTTTTTGCCCACTCCCCTCTGAAATGCCTGTACGGCCCTGAGGGTAAAGACAAATAAATAAATAAATAAATAAATATAATATAACAAGTGGTATGGTAACAAAGTGAGCTCACAAACTGTTGGGAAATTGTACCATGAGGTGGGGGGTTGCTACTTTATGCAATATCAGATAGTGTGTCGAATACACCAATGCCACGGCATTTATCTTTGAACCGTGCAGTCAATGGCGTCGTTGCTTAGGTTTTATACCACGGTGAATTAATTATTTTGAAAGGGCAGGTCGTGACTATTGGGTAGCACAGCTGTTTTCTTCGTCACTTTATTCTGAGAACGTACGTAAATATAAGTACTTCTGTCTTCCAATGAAGGGTCATTTGCCTCCACACAGAGGCTGACTCTATGCGACATTCTGTATGCTCCGCATGCCAGACGAAGACCGAGGTTATGTACCGGATATAATCGTTTTAAATGTGATGGTCTTGCTTAACGATAGGCTGAACATCTATAATCTAGACAACAGCGTATCAGAAAACAGTAATTGTGGAGAAGGCATGCTGTCAGGACACTTTCGTTTGCATAACAAAACTTTAAGGATGCTCAGAGCCCGAGGAACTTGATTTTCAACTTGTCTCTGTGGTATGAATGTGAGCTTTAATGTCAAACGTTATGTCTAAAATTTATGTTCTTTCTTTATTGGAATATAGTTTCATTTAAACGAAGGGTAGAATTTATCTACAGGTTTCTCTTGAGCGAAAATGGAACAGGAACTCCCTTTTGTGGTGAAACCTAAATCCATTTCTCTCTGCCCATAATCGCTAGTTTCTATAGTGTGAGTTGTATCTGTCTTTTACATATTCTTAAGCCGGAAGAGGTGCATGCAATTTGAACGCCGTCAACGTGCACTGAACACGTTATAGACTTGGTAGTTACTCTCGTCATGGAATTTATTTTTATGATAAAGAGTTTAGTGCCTACAATCCCCCCCCCCCCCCCCTTTCCCTTCCGAGATACACCAATTTCCCGAACGAAGTTCCCTGAAAGAAGTGAACCTAGGCGCGCTTGAAAGGAGCGGTTGGATGCGAAACCATTCAGGCAGTTTAGTTTTCTTCCACAGATACCTAGATCTGCTAGGTATCTGAGAATTCGAGACCTCCAGGTGGTATCATATGCCTTCTCCATATCAAAAGAAAAAAAAAAAAGAAGAAACTGCTAGATAGTTTTCATTTTGTATGAAAGCTTCTCAAATCGTGTTTTCAAAGTGAAGGAAGTAGTCAACTGTTGAGCATGTTTTCTTGAAACGACATTGGTATATATCAAAAGTTCGCGGGATTCGAGAGTCAACATTAACCTCACATTTAGTACGCCCTAGAAAGATTTGGCAAGGCATCTCGTGAGAGCCATGTGTCCATAGCTATCGGGTGGGGTTGCTAACTTTCCGGGTTTCAGGAATGGCACGATAACAGCTCTTTTTCAGCCATTAGGAACTTTCGCCGATAATCATATTCTGTTACATATCTCGAAAGTACTTCAACAACGGGCCCTGAGAGATGGGCAATTCATGTCGTAATGTATTTCATCAGGGCTGTGTGCGGCCTGTTTACCAATGAAGAGTAGTGTTTTGACTTCTTGAGGTGGTATTTTTTTTTTTTATTGCAAGGCTCATTCAAGCCGCCATTTGTAGGAAGCTTTTGCTTGTCGGCTATGTTTTTGTATTTTAGAGACGAGCCTGGGTAATGAAATTAGCTAGAAACTCGTGAGAAATGTTCCCCCAGTACCTTGGCTTGCTCTTCCATGCTTGTTTGTATGCCAGGAGCTGAGATAAAAGTGATTGTAAATGGAGAGATGTCGTTAACCAACTCGCTCCCACATGTTTTAGATGTAATGCAGCCGTTGATGGGTGACGCATACTTCTGCCATGATTGTTTTTCTGCATTGCGAGGTATATAGCGTGTTCTGGCTTTCTCCCTTTTTGCAACGCATGACATTTCCATGTGTTGGATGTCTCCGAAATATTACCCGGTCTTTATTCTGTCCTTTCTTTTGTTTCTCTGCACTCTCGTCTACCATGCGTTATTAATTCGTCGCACAGCTCCAGATGACTGTGGCATGGTCAAGTGTGCCGCGACAGTGATACAGGTATAGTGAGCAGTTCGTCGGCTTCGTCGATGCTTAAATTATATGAAAACATCTTATCAAGTATTTCGTATTTCTTCACATTCAAACAGTGCCTATAGTCGACTAAGTGAAGCTTCCACCAACGTGGCTTTGTCCGACAGAGCGTGAACTCAAGAATAAATCTGAGCAGCTCATTTTCCTAGTGCTTGGTGAACGGTACGTATGTTTTCCTGCATTCAGCAGGCATACATTATTGCAGAGAATAAAATATTCTAGAATGCCGCCTCCGGGTGTCAGTTTGTTCTCTACACTAGAAGGACAAGTAGTGGTAATTAAAATCTCGAACCAACGAATAAGGGTCTGGTAGTTGCGTTAAAAGATCTTCTAAGCCATGGAATACGGCTGTAAGATTAGACTGGAAATATACGGTGCATATTGTGATCGTTTTAAAACGAATCATGCATGTAACAGCCACAGCTTCGTATTCTGTTCTAAGGCTAATTTCGTGGGTTGCGACCCCATTCTGAACTACAAACTCGACACCTCCAGAGGCCTGCTTGCTTGTTGTCGATCGCAAAAAAAAAGACTGTTTCCTCAAGACGTATTTTTTTTTTTTTAATGTCGAGTTATTAGGTTGTTTCCTCGATATATCCCCAGAGAGCATCTTGCTTGTTCTCGGTCGCAATGGAATATCCTACGCTTCTTCAAAATGTTTTGTGTCGAGTCCTTCGTTAGTCTCCTGAGGATACAAGTTTGAAACTGCAGATGTTCAACTATCCTTGAACCAGGTTTCACGAGCGTAAGACATCGGCCGCATCCGCAGTCGCTGCTGCCGCTTCGACCTTGGCACGCTTCCGCTCTTGGTAAGCCTCTCGACAATGGGCGAGTCTGGCTTTTCATTGTTCGGTGTCTCGGCAGCCTGTCAGCACGACTGCATTCTCAGTCCTTAGCGAGAGTGGGTTCCTCTAAGCCTCGCCACATCTTTTTGCCACGCCGTTTGGTCGATTCGCCCGACACTAGGCTTGCGGACCTCGGCCGCACTCGCCCAGATGAAGTATATGCATGGCTTATTTACCTAGGTTAAATGAAAAAGCGGCACATATGGAACTTCATGAAGACGACTATGTTCACTTGACAGCGCGAGAGTGTGTTGCAGAATTGAAACGTGATTGAGACGACGATGTTTGCTGCACAACGCAAGAGTGTGTTGCAGTTTTACACGCGGCGTGATCGGCAGCGGCGAAAGCATAGTGCTGTCGTGTCTGGACTAGGGAAGTTGATATGTTCGTTCCGGAGCATGTTCGAAACCCGGTCGCTTGCAATGTTTCTTGTGGCGCATCTGCGGTGAGGCGCAGATTAAGCTGGCGCATGCGCAGTACCTAACTTGCGCAGATGAATGACCTTGGAGAAGGGTAGTAATAGAGCTTACGCTCTACAACTTAGGTTTCGTGCTTTTTGGGTTCCATTATTCGTTTCTTTTCTCTCTTATTTTCCCTATCAAGTAAGCTGTTCCGCCGCTGTAGTGGGGGCGACATGAGCTAGTGTCTATCGCCTCCCCAGAGGCACTGAAGTCGGCGAAGAAACCGCGGGTCTGTGACTTGCAGGCCTCCACCAATGAGGGGAAGACTTGCAGCCGGCTGACTCAAGGGCCAACGGGGGATCTCTTTTGGAGTTGTTAATGAAGCTGTGCTGTCCCTGCCTGTGGCATGGACGAGCCTACCAGAGACCCGTTAACAGTGGTCTGGGCAGAGGCTGATGGCAGATGGAGTGTACTGACCCGTCGCATCACATCCGCTAAATCTGATTTTGCAACTGAAGGTGAAGGTACTGCTGGTCTAGGAAAGTCATTGATGAGCTGCTTTGTATGAAATGTTTTCCTTTGTTTTCAAGGTAATTGTTTCTTTCCCAGTTTTCAATGTTGGGCAAAATCTTGAGTAGGTAGCATATTCCCCTTCACAGTTTGTGCAATGTGGTTTAGTTTGGCCTTTCACAGCAGGGTGTTCTTTTGAAGAGCATATTTCACACAAGTTTGGGCGCCTCGGCAACTCTGCGAGGCATGAAAAAATTTCTTACAGTTGAAACATCGACAGGCAGTGGTTTGGAAAGTATGGTGGAACATTTATTTTGAGGTATCCTGCTTCTGTCGACTCTGGGAGTGTGTTACAGGCCCGAAATAGATGCTTTGCAGAGATTTCGTTCTTGTCCTTTCAGATTTTTATTCTATGAGTTTCAATGACTCCAGCAGGTTGCGTGTTCGATCCCGTCCAGGTCACCAAATTTGTGGAGATGAATCACAGACACAAGTCGTTGTCGGGTTTCCACAAATATATTTGGCAGGACCGCTCAACCAGGCGGGAACGGGACAACGCGCCGCCGGCATTCAGTTGAGCAGCCACGAAATACAATCTGCGCGTGCTTGGCAAGCGTGCTGGGGCTGTCGTCGTCTACTGAGGCCAGACCGCGATGACACGCTATAGCACTTTAGTCGCAGAGTCCTTCTAACATTTCCTTCTCTGTATCAGATGCAGAAAGTGAATTTCTGAAATGACACTACGAACTATATGTTCAGTAACCTTTAGCAGTTATTGTGGCAACAATTGGCTTTATGTTTGGAAGTCTGAAGTGTCGGGCATTACCTCTCAGTTCGGTCACAACGTACCACTCAACTTCTTGGTTACCTTATATCCTGAGCCAACTGCAACTGTGAAGGGGGACAGGATGCTTGCTTGTTTTTCGTCGACTTCACTATGTACCACGTGGTATTCAAGGAATGGGCCTTTTTGGAAACATTCCAGTCACATCGGTCCGCTCTCGTTTCATAGGACCATCATTTTCGGAAAAAAAGAGGAGCCATAAAAATTCTATTTTGCAATTGTGGCCGCCGCCCGCCCCGCAGACGCGACAGGAACTTCGAAATGAGTCCTGCACTCGCCACCATAACTATAACCAAATATGGCAGAACTCAGTATGGTTCGCCACACAACGTTAACTCTTGCCGTCGGGAAGAAAGGAAATGATAAGAAGAGAGAATACAGCAGAGGTGTGAGGAAAGGATAAGAAAGTGAGGGATGAAAGGGAGGACAGGAAAAGGCAACTGCCGGAGGTGCCGTCTACGGGAAGCTGCGGCCAAAGAGATGTGTCGCCTCGTCCGAGAGGCCTTAAAGACCCAGACACTCAGATCTCGCTTAAGCACCGGGATCCCCTTTTCCTTGGGCACGGCTGTACGCTTCTGTGGTGGCGCATAACACACCAAACATCTGCTTTAACGGATGTCGCCTGCGGGGAATTGCGGGGGATATATTTCTTCACTGCTGACTCTTTCTTTTCTTCAGTCAAAAACAGAGTGCCCATGTTTAGATACATCATCATCGTCATCATCATCATGATCAGCCGGACTATACCCACTGCAGGGCGGAGGCCTCTCCCATACTCTTCCAATTAACCCGGTCCTGTGCTAGCTGCATCCATTTTACCCCTGCGAACTTCTTAACCTCAACCGCCCACCTAACTTTCTGTGCTTTCCTTCCCTTGGAATCCAATTTGTCACCCTAAACGACCATCGATTGTCCTCTCTACGCACTACATGCCCTACCCATTCTCATTTCTTCCTCTTGCTTCTCACTAGGATGCCATTAACACGAGTTATTTTTCTGACCCACTCTGCGCGCTTCTATTAAGTTACGCTCACCATGTTTCGTTCCATAGCCCTCTGTGTTGTCCTCAACTTAAGCAGAACCCTTTTCGTTAGCGTCCACGTTTCAGCCCCATAGGTGAGTACAGGTAAGCTGCAAATGTTGTATACTTTCCTCTTGAGCGATACCGGTAAGCAGCTGCTAGTCGTGATCTGCGAATACTTACCAAATGCGCTCCTTTCCAATCTTATTCTCCTAGTTACTTCCCTTTCCTTGTCTAGATCTGCAATTACAACCTGTACCATGTAGACATATTCGCCTTCCTCTTCCAGTGCTTCACTACCTATTGTGAATAGCTGTTTCTTCCCGAAGCTGTTTGTTTGTTTGATTAGATACAGTGAGCTATTTATCAAGTTAGCTATAGTGCACTATTAATCAAGCATGAAGTGCAAAACAAGTCAGGAACCATTTGATTTGAGCGTTTGATATATTCAGAATAGCATTAACATTTCATATCCTGTAAACACAGGCGCAGCATCCAGCTGCAGTAATTTTACACAGTCGATCCAATTACAACTTCGTTTCTTCAAGTACCATTGGGCACAGCTTTATTGTGTTGCTTTTAAAATATCAGCAGATTGTTCATGAGCTGAAATGGGCCATGTTTCTCAGTCTTATTAAAGGCGAACAAAATTACGTGTTCTCACCGTCGAGGCATATGACGTAACAACTGGGAACACTCCAACCAAGTTCGGCTAGCATGAACAGTGATGTGTACAGTTTTTTTACGCATTTCAAAGACTCAGTTCGGTAAACTCAGCGACAAATTTCTATTTAATGAACTTGCGTCCCATTGTGCAAGAGCTTGATTTTGAACAATACGATATGTTTGGTTTAGTTTTACGGGTTTAATGTCCCGAAGCGACTCTGACAATGAGAAACGCCGTGGTGGATGGATCCGGAAATTTCGACCACCTGGAGTTTTTTAACTTGCACTGAGATCGCACAGCGCACGGGCGCCTTGCTTTTCTCCTCCATAGAAAAGCGGCCGCCGCGGCCGGGATTCGATCCCGCATCCTTGGGCGCAGTAGTCGAGCGCCCTAACCACTGACCACTACGGCCCAATACGATACGTTCGATACCCGAGTCTCTTAGCGTAAGATTTTGTAAAACTTGAACGTCGAAGACACGTAGAGAGATTTAGATCGATGGAGACGTAATAGTATAGACGTATAACGGTTTGCCGTACCCTTCCCGCCCACGCGCATTGACAGGAGTGGGTGCAATCGAGGCCACTGCGTCAGTGCAGGAGGGGTCCGGCAAATCGGCATACGTCAACTATAGCACGTGTCTCCCACAAGCTAAATCTGTCTAGTATCACTAAACACGTAATGAGGCTGAATGAGGTAGGATATCCATCGTGCTTTTGGAGACTTTATTTGTAGCAAAAAGAGCAGGTGCGTTCGGTAGCTCAGCTCCTGAGCTTGAGGACGCGGATTCAATCCTCGCCGCGCTTCTATGGAGGCGATATGCGAAACCCGGTCGTAGCACTCGACATATCTCTACTTTCCTCCACCCCCACTTTCTTCCTTCCCCGCCTCTCCTGTCCTGAAAGCTAACTTTGTTTTTGTTTTTTTGTTTTTTTTTTTTTTCGAAGAAGCATAGGGGTCCTCAATAAGAACTTTCTCGAGGCTGCATTTGTCGCCCTTTCTCTCCCCCTATGCAATTGCCTCAGTTTCGTGATATACACCCACAAGTTCGTCTTGACAAACATTCCTGCGTCTGTGAGTGCTTGCCGCAAGAGTCCGCCCGAAGCACGGGATGTTGTCGACGTCCGCTTCTCGCAACGGGATGTTCGCGGGGACGCGCCACTCGCTGCGCCAACCCATACAGAAGCGGTGACAAATACAACACAAAGCGCCACACTTTTTATTGGCCGCTATGAAAGGTACACGACCCTGAGAAAACACGCTTCGCTCCGGCATGGAAGCCTGCCTCGCTGTCACGGTTTCGAGTTTTTGCCAGAAACACGCTAATGTAGCCACCTTTCTGGGTCGTCCCAACGAGCTTTTTGCACTTAGCGAGCGCGAATGTAGTACAGCAGCGACATCAGTGACAGGGCAGTAAGAACTATTTTTAGTCTTGTTACCTTACGAGGGGGCATGCACCGCGCCTCGGGATTATCATCCCAAAGATACTCCCGCGTTAAGTGGTTAGAGGCTGTGCCGCAGACAGTCATGGATAGTACCGATTCCTGTCGATACTGTCTTTCTATGCATTTCATAAATCGATATCAGGTATCTTTGTGAAAAATGTTGCTCCTTAATCCTGTTAAATATACGTAACATCTAAATAACAGAGACTGAAAAGATACTGTCACGTAGTGGTGACGAGGTCGAAGACACAAATGAAGGGTCGATGATTGCCCTAAAGAAACTCCTTATTTGGGCTGACTTGCGCCCGCAAAAGAACTAGGTAACTCGGCGGCGGCGATAGAAACAAACGTGCTCGTCGATCGTCGATCGTCGAACAAAGAATGCTCGTCACACTCGGCAACGCTCAATTTAAAGGCTGCACAGAACAATCTAGATAACGTCGCAAACAGCTACCAGCACGGGCTGGAACATTGTGGAAAGACACCCGAGTGGCCGGAACCTTCGAGACAGATCTCGGTGCATCTTGTGCTACAACAAAACTGATAAAGGTGTGACTCGCGACATCGAGCATTAACAAACAAAGATTATGGAACCGATACGCGGTCCAGAATCAGAGTGATAAGCCTGTATGCCGGCGGCCGCCAAAAAACAACAAATACTGTTTTGAAGGTTTCGCGGCAATACATTATGGCTACTAAAAGATCTCGGCCTTTTTTGTTGTTGTGCTTTCTTCAACGCTGTAACGCAAAGTATTCATCTTTAAAAGTATGTTTAGTTATTTTTATTTGTGAGGAACTAACTTTTCGAATTTCCCAAGCTCAAGGAACATGTACTACCTTTAATATTTATTTATTTATTTATTTATTTATTTATTTATTTATTTATTTATTTATTTATTTATTTCAAAATACTGCAGGCCAATATTTTGGCCCAGGCAGGAGTGGATATACAAGGCATTAAAACAACAAATAAAAATAAAAATCAAAACACGGGATTAGAGTATTGAACAAGTCAACAAAATACAACACTGTATCATTCAAACAAATGTAACTCTAGAGCTTAAATGAAATTGGAAGACTGGAGAATGGCCTCAGGAAGACAGTTCCAGTCGGAAATGGTCCGTGGAAAAAAGCTGTGCTTGAAAGAGTCAGTCCTTGCAAAAATGGGTTCGAGCAGGTTACTTCTTGAATGATGTGTCCTGCGCGACAATTGTTTAAGAATTTCAGGGCGAGGTATGTTTAATTTGTGTGTTAAGAGGTTGTGCATAAACAATAAACGGGACATTTTTCTGCGTAGTTCAAGTAGTGGAATATGGTTAGCTTTCATTAGTGTAGTAGGTGAGTCTGACCTCTTGTATTTACTGTAAATGAACCTAACCGCTTTCCTTTGCACCATCTCTATTTTATGTATGTCTTTTTTTAAATAAGGATCCCATAAAACTGAAGCATACTCTAATTTAGACCTAATAAATGATGTGTATGCAAGAAGTTTGAGTTTACTTGGAGCATCATTAAGTTTTCGCCTCAAGTAGCACAGCTTGGAAAATGCGGAGGAACAAATGTCGGAAATATGAGAAGACCAAGTTAAATCGTGAGTTAAGGTTACCCCTAAATATTTATAATGTGTAGTCTCCGCAATTAAATGATTAAGCAGGCTGTAAGAGAAATGACTGATATGTTTTTTTACGTGAAATTCGCAATAGGACTGTTTTGTCGAGGTTTAATTTCATGTCCCATTTAAGACACCATTGGTGAACAGCTAATAGCGAATTTTGCAAGGTGTAGTGATCGTTGGGCGCATTTATGGTCTTAAAAAGTATGCAGTCGTCTGCAAAAAGCCTTAAAGAGACATTATCAGGAAGAGAAACAGACAGATCATTAATATAAATTATGAAAAGCAGCGGCCCTAACACGCTCCCTTGGGATACACCTGATGTGACTGGAAGCTCGTTTGATTTGAAACCATTAACCTCTACGTATTGTTTCCTGTTTGTAAGATAAGCATTAATCCAATTAACAAGGTAGTTAGGGACGCCAATACTTACTAATTTATAAATGAGTTTACTATGGGAAACTGTGTCAAAGGCCTTGCAGAAGTCTAAAATGAGGACATCAATCTGCCCAGATTTATCGAGAACTACTTGAAATTCATTAACTGTAGTTACCAACTGCGTGACAGTGGACATACCCTTTCTGAAGCCGTGTTGCAAGGAGGATAAAATGTTATTTTCAGCTAGAAAGGAGTTAAGATAACCAGAGACTATGTGTTCTAATAACTTGCAACAAGAAGAAGTGATAGAAATTGGACGGTAATTAGAAATGGTTAGCCCATCGCCTTTCTTATGAATTGGAACAACACGGGCCATTCTCCAGTCTTCCGGCACTTCACCAGAAAGTAAAGAAACTTGAAAGATTTTTGCTAAAAACTCGGATATTTGCGCCGCAAAACGTTTAAGAAACACATTTGAGAGCCCATCAGGGCCCGCAGATTTTTTATCGCCGAGTTTACGCAGCATAGACAGAACACCATTTACAGAAATATTTGGTATGTTACGTTGGTCTTCAATTCGAACTCTAGCTGTGGTTGCCGTCACCGTCAGAAACACGCTTTGAAAGTACTGGTTAAAACCTTGTGCTATTTTCGTGCAGTCGGTGACAATGTCATTATCAATGCGAACCTTACTCAACTGCTCAACCTTTCGATCTAGAAAATTCCAAAATTTCTGGGGGTCACTTCTGATGAATTCTGGGAGCGTCGTATTGAAATAATGAGACCTCGCTAGTTTTAATTTTGAGGCAAGTTTCTGTTTCAAAACTTGGAAGTGCTGTAAGGAAGCTGTTTTTTTTTTCCTACATCGCTTCACTTTGCGCTTGATTTGAACAATTTCACGAGTTACCCAAGGATTGTGACGGTGAGTGCGAACCTTTCTAAGCGGAACGAAATGTTCAGTACAGTACTGCACTGCATTCTTGAAATGCAGCCATAAGCTATGAACGTCATTCCCGCCACAGCTGTTCAACAGTGATTGTAAGGCGTCGATAACTGCATTATCATCAGCACGAGCGTAGTCCTTTATCAATTTAACTGGACGCATCCCGGAAGCAGTAGGCGAAGTACAAGAAAACTGTAATAGACGATGATCAGAGATTCCCGGTTCAACATCAAGCACTCCATCAAAAAAGGTTTCGCTAACAAAGAATAGGTCAAGAACAGATGACTCTCTGGTGTATTCACGAACAGCTTGCTTAAGGTTTAATGAGAACATAATATCTAAAATAACATCACATGAGGCACATATGCCATACGACGGTTTGTCCCAGTCGATGGCAGGGAGGTTGAAATCACCGGTAAGCATTAAATTCCGACTCTGGTAATGCATTAAACGATCGAAAAGACTAGACATAAAATCATCCGTAACATCAGGTGGGCGATACACAGCACAAAGGTAAAAGGTGAAGCCATGTGTTATCAGGCGCACAAACAAGCTTTCATGCTGATCAATTTGATCAAGGAGCGTTACGTTCACTTCACGCTTGGCAATCACAGCAACCCCTCCACCACGTGAACCGCGATCACGTCTGTATATGACGTAGCCCGGAGGCACAATTTCTTCGTCAAAAATACCACTGTGCAACCACGTCTCGGTTATAACCAGTAGATGGGGATCATATGAAAAGAGCAGCACCTCAAGCCTATCTAATTTATTCACAATGCTCCTGGCATTCAAAGATATGACACGTAATTGGCTATGTTCAGGTGGACGTTTCGCCTGACTACCAAGGGAATTTCTAACGGTATTCTCTATACATGACGGTATCTTTTTAGTTTGATGATGAGTACTAAGGGCGTTGAAAGACGACCGAGCTGAACTGGCAGCTTGTCAAGTAGAAGCATGAGCAC
Organism: Amblyomma maculatum; assembly: GCF_055883805.1. Taxonomy (NCBI): domain Eukaryota; kingdom Metazoa; phylum Arthropoda; class Arachnida; order Ixodida; family Ixodidae; genus Amblyomma; species Amblyomma maculatum. Next base: position 186,807,969 of record NC_139344.1, read on the forward strand.
ATTTCCTTCGCGCACGCCCGGCACTTTTCATCAATTCAGAGGTTGCTCCTGCATCACTCTGAGAGCTATGACCAATATCATGTGAACCGGCACGACTTACTTTATACCTTCGGTTTTTCTTTTCATCCCAAGCATACACCACTTGATTGACAACTAATTTGTCATATTTGAGGTACACTTTATCTTCAGGCTTCTTAACATCCTTAACAGTAGCCCATAGTAGCTTTCTCGTTTTCCGTAGCCTAGGCGAGAAGTCCTCTGAAATGGACGTTTGGGAACCCTTCAATTTTGAAGCATTCCGGAGAACCTCTTCTTTTTCAGCGAAATCAAAGAACCTCATAATCACGGGACGTTTTTATCTTCAGCTTTCTTTCCCAAGCGGTGTATCCTCTCCAAACTGCTTACTTTGATTTCAAGTTTACCTTAAAAGATTTCGGTTAGAACATGCTTCCTAAGGTCATCTACTGTTTCTGTTTCTGACTCTTCAATGCCATAAATGAGTAGGTTGTTTCGACGAGAGTAGTTCTCAAGATAGTCCACCTTTGTTCTTAGCGAAACTATGTCCCTGTTCAATTCTGCCAACGAGTGCTCACAGGCTTCAACCCTTTGAGCTGTTTGTGATAGTACTTCCAGTTTGCTTTCAATTGAAGCAAGTCTCTGATTTGTCTCTGATATATGTAGGTCAAGTTTTGCTCCTAGAGATTGTAGTTCGCATGAAGAAACCTTTTGATTCTCGATAATTTCATCGAGCTTTTTTGCTACCTCTGGGCCTGGATTGAGCTCAACGTCACCGCTAAGCAAAAGTGCAAGCAAACAAAATGAGTCAAAACACTCTCCAACTGTTTCAAGCAAAACGCCTGGGCAAGGCAGCACGACCAAACAAAGAGAATCACTTTTAAATTCATAGGAGCAGCGATATCTACTGACCTGCATAAAAAAGACGAAAGGATTTAGCTGCGACTGCACCCCACGGGTGCTGCCTTGCCCACTGGCAAAGAAAACCTCATGGGCGGTTCCCGGAGGATCTGATGATGTCGATGTTCCTTGGGATAGCCAGTGCGGACGTCGAAAAAGTTCCGGACAACGGCCGTCGCTGTCGTTGAAAAAGCCGGCGTTGGCGGGGAAAAGCACTGTCACTGGCACATGCCGATATCGTTCACTCCAAGAAGCAGCACATTCGCCGCCGACGAGCTGAACAGAAACAGGGTCGATGCACGAGGCAAAGACCTGCATAAAAAAGACGAAAGGATTTAGCTGCGACTGCATCCCACGGGTGCTGCCTTGCCCACTGCAATATAAGGCAAAGACAGCGGCCACTCGGAAAATAGTACTGCTGCAACAATCGAAAAGCATTAAAAAACTGCAAAGAAAAAGCTTACGTTTATTTGAATGCAGTGAAGTGCTCGCAGATTGGTTCGTATGAAAAACAATAATAAGTCAAAATAAGGATTTCCTCCGCTGTTGATGTAAATGGCCGTTTCAACGTCATGGCTTCAATCATAGGGAAACTACTTTTAAGGTGTATACATATTTCATTAAAATGGCGAAAGCGTGAATAGATTTTATTATAATGGACATTAATAATGACATGACAATATTATTACGTTCAAAATTAGCCCCGCCGTGGTGGTGCCGTGGTTATGGCACTCGACTACTCTGCCCAAGGATGCCGCATCAAATCCCGGCTGCGGTGGTCCCTTTTCGATGGAGGCGAAAAGCAAGGCGTCCGTGCGCTGTGCTATGTCAGTGCGCGTTATAGAACTCCCGGTGTTCGAAATTTCCGGAGACCTCCACCATTTCTCGTAGCCTGAGTCGCTTTGTGACGTTAAACCCCACAAACCGTAACCTAAACCTTTCAAAATTAATAATCAATGTACTGCATCGCAGGAGCACCTGAGCCTCAAAGTGGGAGTCAAAATTTTCCCCGCTTTGAAAACAGAGTGGTTCTTCACTGTGCCATATAGCCGCTATAATTATGTCATTATTAACAATTTCGTCAGCCTTGAGTGCAAAGTCGCATGAACCGTTCACAGCTGTGCATCCCCCCTCCGTTATCAAAGTTCCAAAGTTGCGGCCAAGGCCGCGAGCACATTGTCACTCACACGCGTGTGCAACTTTGCAAGCCTGCCCAGACTTTTCGTTTTTCGCATCCCTAGTGCTTTCATACGCTCACTACAATACCGACCAAGCTTCTTGTCCGACCCCGTTTGTGCTATCTCTGTGATTAGTTAAGCTGTTTCGTGAGGTCACAACCACGTGGCCTCGCGCCTATAATTCAATCTCGATATAGCGGCTCTAACGCCAGAGTCTGTGCGATGAATGTTTCAAGTTCGTCAGCCATTAAAGAGAGTGATGAAGCCCCATGACTGACCAATGGCCGACCATGACCTCTTGCAGCGCTTTCACAATAAAAAAAAACAAACAAACAATCGGAGCGGAGTCAAACCTGTTGGGCTCGAGCCCGGGTACCCTGGTTCTGTAGCCGAGCGCCTTAAACTCTCATTATTGTTTGGGGAAACTTGCGAGGAAGAGAAACTAAAACAGCTCATGCGTCAAATCACTACATGGCGAGTGCTTTCGATCTCTATAACCATGTTTAGGTAGGGCTAAACACCCGCTATTCAATGCAGTGGCCCCCAGATGCCCCCCACATGTGCAGCTGAAATTGCAGCTTCCCGTGCTTTTTCGAACTGAAATCGGTTTAACAGCTATAACCCCAGCCGTTTCTTTATGGAGCCGGACCCTGAAAACGATCGATAGTTCTACTCTCTGCCTAGCCAATGAGCAGTGGTTTGTTCCTAATAAAAGTAATTTCTACAGTAATTAATCACTTTCTCTCTAAGATTGTACAAATAAGTAATCACTGCATTATAAATTAGAGGAAAGTAATTAACTCGATGTAGTTGCAATGCAGTAATTTAATTGCTACCATGTCTTCTTCAGTCTAATGCTAAAGTTTTAATGGAACCAGGTGCGCCGACATTGGAGATTAGATAATTTCGAGCATGTAAAGAAACCCGGTCGGTCGGATTCATTGAAAGTTCTTCAAAACCGTGCGCTTTATCAAATACACTAAATATTCTAGAAATTACGGAAAAAAATTCATAACTTCGCTAATAATATTACCACATTTATTAATTTTGGCAATTTCACTGAGGTATTAGTGATGCAGTATGGACATCACAAAACAATCTCTGCTCTAGTCTTTTGTATAATATTTTTCAGGGTAGCGATATCGAAGATGCGTTTTAAAGTGTCACTCTGATCCCTGGGCACGACGTTTACGGACTTAAATAAGCTGCTTGTTACTACTTATTTCTTAGCCGATGCACTGCTGATTAATAACGCGACTACCGCCGCGGTGGCGCTCGGCTTCTGAGCCCAATGTTAATGGTTCCAATCTCACCTGCATCAGCTGCGTATGCCTGTGCCTTTTTCAAACCCACGTTAACAGGGAGCTACAGGCTCTTTACCCAGGCCTTTCACCTCGTGATGCCGAACACTAGGTTGGCCGATGGCTTGTGTGTACATATTTAACAACCATGTGCTAACAGCCAGGGCCGTTTCCTCGCAATTCTCCATCGGATTAAGAGAAAGAAAAATCTGAGTTTTGATGGAATGGCACAAACTAGGACTGGGATGCGGCTTGGTCCTAGGCAAAGTGTGCCAGTGTGCAGAGTTATTCAGGGAACAAACCAGAGTTGATAAGATTGCAGTCTAAATCAAGAAGAAATGAGCATTAGCAAGGCATGTATAATGCGAAGAAAGGATAATCGATGGTCTCTAAGGTTAACAGACTGCAGTCGAAGGGAGGGCAAACGTATAGCAGGGGGTTGCAGCAAGTTAGGTGGTCGGATGATGTTAAAATTTTTTTTTTTTTTTTTTGGGGGGGGGGGGGGTCAAGTGGATGCAACTAGCACAGGACTGGCTTAACTGAAGGGACATTGCATTGAAAATGTCAATCCGGCGGGACCAAAATGGCTACAGATATTGGCATATAGTTAAATTACCCTCCATGTCTTGCAGACAGGTGATGAAAATTACATACGTCATCTGATGCATGCTTCAGTTGGGCACTTTTTCTTTGTTTTCGTGACTTGTTTCACTGTTCAATGTTCAAGGTAAGTAATGTTTCTAGCGTTAGTCTTGTAATCACAGCTGTTTTACACATTTGTTTCATATTTGAGGTAATATATCAAAATTTTTGTTTTCACTGAGTACTTAATGCATTACTTAATATTCTTTCTGCCTCGCCGGTGTGGCGCAGTGGTTAGCGCGATCGACTACTATGCCCAAGGATGCGGAATCAAATCCCGGCCTCGGCGGCCGCTTTTCGATGGAGGCGAAAAGCTAGGCGCCCGTGTGCTGTGCGATGTCAGTGCATGTCAAAGAACATCAGGTGGTCGAAATTTCCGGCGCCCTCCACTACGGCGCACCTCATAGCCGTAGTCGCTTTGGGACGTTAGACCTCAAAACCAAACCGAACTTAATATTCTGTCTATTATATCCATCTGTATTAACAAAATAGTTCGTGGTATTTAGGGCTGCATTCTACTTAGGAAAGAAAAAGAGTGGAGCAGAAGACAACATTGATTCACGTATGAGTGCCACTGCAACAAATACCACGATTACCTCAAACAAGCAAAAAAAGAATCTTCACTGGCCTCCCAAAATCTGCCTACGTAACAGCATGCACATCGTTAAAATATCAGAACAAAGGCTGAATGCTAACTATTGTTATTTTAAACAGCGCGCACATTGCCATTCCTGTGAAACAATGAAGAAGGAGGAGAAGAAGTGTACTCCCATGTTTGACCAGGTTAGATTTTGTATCGCCACAAAGAAAAGTTGACGAGAGAGATAGTTGAAGCATATTTTATTTCAAGGAACAATAAGTGTGTCAGCAAGACTTCTCTTGCTCTTTCAAGCAAAGAGATTTCTTTCTTGAGTGACTTTTTGTGTAGCAGGTGAACCCAGCGGTTGTTTCACGTGATTGCTTCTTTTTAGTCATATTTGTTTTGTTTCGGCCTTGGAGTAAAGGCTTAGGCTGAGTTGTGAGTCAGCGCTTGTACTGTGGCTTCCTTTTATCTTTTCCTGTGTCTTCCTGTTCGCGCTGTTTAAATTAACAATGGATGTTTACCAACTCACCCAACAAAGTATCTTGGTAAGCCATATTCCTGAAGGCTAACTGAAGAGCTTATATTAGCTATTTCAGTGATGTGCTCAAACCATGCATTTTTAAGGTAAATACATATTGCAGGTGTCATTTCTGCCCATTCAAAATTCACTTCTTTAGCCCGCTCTCACATTTGCATCAAAACGACTTGGCAAGAATCAAATACTGAGAAGTACACGAATGACCTATAGATTCATTTATTTTCGGGCCTCAAAAGCTGCTATATTGGGGGTAGATTAAGATGTAAGATGCTACAAATGAGATGCTTGACATCTTAACTTTGCTGCTACAGACAGGCGAAATTAGTTTATACACTAACAACAACGTGAGACATTTAATCTAGCATGTAGAAATGTGGGCAAAATATGCCGTGCCTAGCTAAATTTCCCGTGTTTTAATAAGAGCAGGGCAGCATTACTATCAAACGGCACAAAAGGCCTGAAACTTTTAAAAAGCCATATTACACGCACCCAAAATCACTGGAGTACTTGCAAGTACTCTAAGGGTATATTTGTCCAGCAACAACTCGTGCAGTTGCGTCAGCATGCATCCAATTTGCACTTTCAAGATAACAGAAATCTTCATCTGCTTCCCGACTCCAGAACAGAGCCCCTTAGAGCATGTTATGTATCCTTTCACATAAATGTACTTCATTTTCCCTCTTTAACTCATTGACATGTGTTTATAACGTCCTAATAAATGCAGATGTTGCTCTACAAAGCCATATTGCAAGGACCCCTGGGCATGACAGATGCTCCAAAGCTTTTAAGGGGCTCATAAAAAGCTATTTACTAAAATTATAAAGAGCGCACAAGCAATAGGTGTCCCATATCTGTCCTCTCCACAACGCAAAAAAATTTCAGCTAGCTTCATTAGTAACAATCATATCGCCGATCTAAAATGGAGTCTTTCTTCTCTCTCCTCTCAAATCAGTGCACGCCAACGCACAAGAAAAAATGAAGAGAACAAGTCGCGACGACACCTCACCAAGCCCCGTTCCGCCCGCGTCACTTGGGAGATCCAATGAATGGGCGCACCCGGAATGCCCCGATGATGTCATCGGGGAGGTTTGCGCGTGGGGCTGTGTCGCCCAAATCGATTGCGGGTGATAGCCAGGAGCACTTAATAAATAACATTTGCAAATTATATGCTTCACGCAAAGCTTTAAATTTAACTCTAATACCCACAAAGAGCACCTGTATGGATTCCATGCATTACAACATCTCCTCTAATGTCGTTTCAGGGGCCCTTTAATTTCGAAAGAGAACTTTCATAACAAGCTACAGTGCTGCAGAAAATAAAATTTACCGGTCTTGATAAAGTCCCTGAGTTAACCTGGCAGATTCTCAAAGTCAAACCATTGTTGATGCCACGACCAAGCGTGGACGACCCCACAGCTGACGAACTGTTGATGTGACCTCAGGATCAAGGATTCCTAATCCCACCGCTGCCACTATAGTTGATGTGTGAGTCGGGTTAGGTGGTCAAACGTAAAGCTTCACCGCAGTCTGGCTAGGAAAAGACGAAACACCCAGGCACGAGCAGCCTGGGAGGGATGGCGAAGAATGCATTTTGTGCAGTTAGCTGGCGAGGGAGTTTCAGCACCAAGTTGAAACAGTCCGAAAAGTCGCTCATCCGGAAGGTCATTTCCCTATCGGTACTTCCCATAAGGCCACACGCCTGCCTGGAGAAGTTTGCGAGCGGGATCAGTGGTGGTCTTCCTTAGCTCTAGGGAGATACTTTCTTCTACCCTTATGCACCCCATTAATTAAGGCTCGCCGAATCGAATGTTGGCAGAATCGTCGCCGGGCTTCTGATTCTGCCAACAAAGGGGAAGGGTTTGTCGTCGCCGCTGTGGGCGCCAGGCGGGATCAGGATATGAAACGGTAACTCGCTTCCGCCCCGAAGAGGGGCTGGCCACCGCGACAGGAGACAAATGGCAACTCCGGCGCAGTCGGCGCGGCGCTGCCTCTGCGCATTTGATGACTCGCTCACTGGCACCTGTTTGGCTCGTTTCTGTTGTCAATCCGCCTTTTGCGCGAGTTTTCTGCGCATGCGCGAAGCCCCAGCGGCGACTGATGAAAACACATTGAGAGGCGTCGACGGCGCTTCTCGTCGCCGCACTCATAGCCAACGCACGGGGGCTGGAGGCGCGTTACGTTCACAGCCTCGGTAAAACGATGCCAACCACCTGTGCCGCTTACGGCTGCCACTCTCGAGGCGTGCCGGGATGCAAGACGCGTTTTGTTAGGTTTCCTTCGGCGAGTCGCGACCTGCAACGGCGTGAAGCTTGGATTAGGGCAACCAAGCGTCAAGACGTGAATGGGCGACCTTGGCAGCCGACTGCGTGCTCTCGACTGTGCGAAAAACACTTCGTTACAGGTATGTATGCATCTAAAGGAAATGTGCATGATGAAAAGTATCTACCGGAGTTTGCACCAAGCCTGTAACCCACCAGTGATAGCCGCAATGAGCACTTGTTCGGCGCGTCTGATTGCGATGTATTTTGTCGTTTGTTTTATTTATGTGCGAAGGGGCCGGGTAGCGCAGATATCACAGGTGGCTGTGTGCGCTAGACCGTAATATTTAGCATGTTTTATCGCGACTGCCGCCTGACTAAAAAGAAGAAAAAAAGGGTGTTTGTTGTGATGCACCGCCGTTAGCGAGCCGAGTGGTTGAGCTGGTCATGAGGCTCGCGAACGGCAGTGCATTAAAACGCCGTATTTTTTTTTTTCTTGTTAGTGAGGTGGCAGTCACGATAAAACATGCTAAATATTACGGCGTAGCGCACACAGCCGCCTGTGATATCTAAGCTACCTATAGCCCTTTCCCACATAAAGATAAGAAGGGACAAAATACATCGCCTTCAGGCCCCGGTGCAACTGAAGCAATCACGCACCGAAGATATCCTCATTGCACCTATCACTGGTGCGCTACAGCCTGGGTGAAAACTCCAGTAGGTACTTTTCATCGTGCCTATTTCGCTTAGATGCATACATACCTGTAGTATCTATGTTTTTGTCGCTCGGAGCATATGACGCACTTGACACTTGCACGACGCACAGTATTTTTTTTTCTAATAAAAGGCTCGCCTTCGTGCACGCCAAAGCATCCGGACTTTGTTCCTTTAATGTACGCAATCAGGTGCACTTCGTTAGGGAGCTTGATAATCGTCATCTTCGTCCAACCGTTTGCAACGGCAAGGAAACCGCCCGGCACAATAAATGAGTCTCCTGGAGGGTTCATGCTCGTTCACTTGCAGAGTGGATCGTTCCTGACCGAGATGCGCATCCGATATGTAGGAGATTCACATGTGTCACCAAGTTGTTGATTCCGCAGAAATCGCGGCGGAGGCAGAAATGAACGTTGGAGATCCTTTCACAACAGAATGACCATTCTCTGCGCACCGAGAACCTTTTCACCACTGCGACCCCATCCGTTCTGACTCCTGAGGCCAGAAACCGGCTACAGCTCTGAATCATCCATTGCCAGAAAAATGCAGCGAGTTTCCTGCAGGTGTGCATTCGGGCCGGGACAATGCCCTTTTCACGGGGTGTGTATATGTGACTCTCTGCCGATCTTCGTGGATGAAATCCTATAGCTGCACGGTTGTAGATGACGCGAGGAGGAAGCGACGCCCATTGCACCATGCCGGCGCCGCGGTGACCGCATTGTGCTCGGTAACTCAAGACACCCCGCGCATATGCGCCGCTCAAAGTCACAGGAGACGATTCCACCTAGCTCTGCAGCATCAACAAACCCCTGGCTGCTTTGCCCTTTGAGATCCCCCTCTCTCTCTCTCTGCCCCCACGCTCTCCTGTCTGCCGAAAACCTGCACGCTGAGAGCGTCTCATTCTGTCACGTCGAACACGGCCCGCGCTACACGCTCTTACAATACGAAGATTGTATATGCGTACGTGCGTTATTAGTGGATTGTGAAAACGCTCTACCTTCCCCCATACTGCGTGAACATGATATGCTGCAATCACTGTCACTACTTTCCGCTCCGAGGCCAAAAAAGGGGGGAAGCTTTCGCTTTCTACCAGCGTTGGCGTGGCCATTTCGTATGGTGCGCTCTCGCGTCGTCTGCTACACTGCCGCTCAATGTGTTTCCCGCCCGCTCCCGCATGATGGCGCCACATCCTGCCGCAAAAGGCGGATTGCGGGAGGATCCACGTGAACTTAGGATGGACCCCTGATCGCAATAGCACCTCTCTCACTGTTCTCAATTTCCTCACGGTTTCCATCGAGAAGAGAAAGAGAGCTACTTCACATTTCCTAACCAATTTATTTCATTGTCGAAGTGAAACATGCGGGCCTTCTCATCCGCGCAAACAACGTCACGATAAGATGGCGCTATTGTGAAGAACAACTCTCTTATCCAACTTTTCAACATTCATGTCTTAAATATGCAGTGAAGCAACCAAGAGCATATTAACGTTCGCATTAATGCAGTACACATTCGCTGTGAACTGTATAGGGCTTGTTGACATTCATTCTGCAGCACAAAATGCTACAAAGAAAAAAAAACGGGTAACTCTATGCTCGAAAATGGTTCGCCGCCGCTTTCTTTCATGTGAATGAGAACGAGCTTTGTGCCTCTGGCTTCGGTCGCAGAATTTAAAGACAGCTGGCTAATTAGCGTAAAAAGAAACTTCCCCACTAGCATCCACAATGTCGGAGCCCTCACGCTTCACATACAGAACTCAACGCACTTCGCGCTTTCTCTGGTACTGATTACTGCGGTAGACACTTTTGTTCGCTAGCGGGGACGTTTTTTCCCAGCCTAATGAGAGGCCGAAGCTTTTCGACTGGCCGTGAGGAGCAAACGAAAGGGGAAGACGTTGCTATTTTTACGCATTTAGAAAGTATTGCGACCCAGAAACTATCCGTTCTTTCCACTCGGAAGGTTCATTTATATGGATGTCAGTTCCAGTCTTCCCATGACTGGCAGTGATGCGTGATAGGCGCTGAAAGCCGTTCAGTCAAAATTTCCATCAATTCGATTCCTTCCAGCCCGCACGACTGCATCACCGGAGCGGAAAAGATCGCTTTTTGCGCGTTCATCCACTTGTTATTTGAGGGATTGCTTCCGGAGTTCCGCGCGCTATCGCTAGCCGACGTCGAATCAGCGACAACTATATAGGAGAGATGAACTGTGACACCAGCACTCTCGCGGAGTTTCTGGGTCGAGTAGGTGACTGTTTCTGCAGACGCTTCCAGAAGAAGAGCATCGTCGCTGTGCCCAAGTTTATCCTGCGCATGCGAGAGAGTCGGTGCACTCTTAATGACTCAGAACAGGTGAACCTCAGGCGCTTCGCGCTCACGCCGCGGCTGCAGCGGAGTTGGGAGCTCTGCACTACATTCGCGGGCAACAAAGCGGCCGCCCTCGAGGCCCGACAACAGCATCACGATTCCTTCTTTCGCGTCGAGGCTTCTGGCCGACCCACAGGGACTCCCGATTCGGCTCGCCGCGAAACACAGGCCGCCAGTGCGTGTCTGCCCTGAACCCATACGACGAAGGAGAAAGAGGGACGTGGAGAGAGTGGAGCGCACATGGTCTTACGGCGCGGCCGCTCCTTGGCGCATTCACGCGCCCCTTTCGGATGACTGCATACATCTGAGCGCGCCGAGTCCCACCAGCGCGTACTCGGTGCGAAGACGGTTCGGAGACCAACTGCGATCTCCTCAGCGTTGACAACTGCTTTCGATGCAGGCGGCTGCCCGCGCAACGGAAGCACGCGACAAGTCCGCGGCGCTCACCAGTCCCTCGACGGCCGGGGATTAATTCACCACTACCGGGTGGAGCATTAGGTTTGGTGAGTGTCCAAATCTACGGTTGTGCATTGGCATGGACTGTCTCTTATGTCGAGAGCTACGCAGTTGGAAGCTTCCACGGAAAAGTTGCTTTCGTTTCACGTGGTCCCACGTGAGCGGTCTATCGCGCCCAGTATGAGCTACACCGCGTCAGCTCATAGTGAGGGCGATAGCACATTCACAATAGTTAACCATGACTCACGGCGATATCACTGCAGTATTTCACTCTTTCGTTGGGCTTTTAAGTGAAGTGACATTTCGCCAGCGTGCCTTCTACAACACATGTTACGTGAAGGTAAGAAGATGAGGCAATTAATTTATTGGCTGTAAATGTGGTCATATTACCTATCCTGAGTTCTTGGCACGTGACTTATCTTTTATAGCACTGTATAACTTCTCGCGTAGACTCATTAGCTTGCAAATGGCCTTTAGGGTTCAAATTGAGCAAATGAGGCCTGTCCGGTGTGGAATTGGGGATCTTTGATTCTGCATATAATATCTAAAACACCAGTTGCACGAAACTGCTATCACTTAGTGCGCTAGCCAGCATTCTGCATAAGGCATCGAAAGCCGCGCTCCGCGAAGATGCGGAGAGAGCTGGAGCTAGAAACACCTTTTCGCTCCCTCACGCTCTCTAAAGCGCAAGAGGTTGCCTCCGGCAGAGCGAAATCATTTATTCCATCGAGTTTTGCGCATAATTCTGACATCTCTGAGGCAATGGGATGCTGACTCCTCACACCAGCTGGGTCAAACTGTTTTAAAACTGGATTTTTGTTTCAGTTTCTAGCGGCAAGGCTTGAGACCTTGGAAGCGTGCGGTCATTCATACCGGTATGCCGTACAACGGTCATTCGCGCTGCGAAGCTGCGTGCTCAGGCATGTGGTGGCCCAGCGATGCAGCACTATAATGCGCTAGTACATGGTTTCCCAGTAACTACAGGCTCTCATGGACTCGAACCACGGTTCCTTGGCTGTTGATCAGGCCGTCTGTAAAATTGGTAATAGCGGTTACTGACAATAAATCATCTATGGATGAGTTGAGAGTGCTCCTGAAAATCAGGCGACTGTGGGAGGCATAAGATTATGAGCGTTTGCAGACGCCTCCATAAAAGCCGGAAATGTTGCTCTCGCGCCGGTGCTCACAGCTCTGCCACTGGTCACAAGAGCCGTGCACGGCGGCATACAGCTGTTGCAAATGTTGCTTATGACACACTGCCCGAAACGATTGCAGTATACAGCACATCTAGGTGCCGCACACTGACTCCAAAGCAGCCCTGTCGCTCATGAAATTCATGGCGATGGCTGCTCGCCACGAAATGACAAACATCCCGACAGAGCTTCTTTAGGCCGGCTGGCTGGTAGTGGTAACCATACTACGGCAGGTCGCAAAGAGTACGCGTCGTCCTGGCGGGCCTTAACACAATTGTCACCTCCAGACAATCATTTTTTTTTTTTTTTTTTTTAAAGCGCTACTAGAAGTTCAGTTCTTGGCAGCGTAGTCAGAGCCGTTCTCAGAAGGATGCACTTCTGTTGCTGCCTTCCACCTTCTATGAGCCTCAGTTTTGCGAGCTCTAAGTGGTTTATACCCTGTATTTTCTCTCTAGACGCCTTGAATCAATATGCCTGCAGTGGCAGCTTCTCAATACACGGCTGGATCCATTTACGATACTTTTCGCAATAGGCGATCAGACAGAATGCGTACTACATGGCCGGAAACTTGACTGTGAAATGTTGTTTCATCACTATCACTTCGTTGGACGAAGTACGAGAGGCGAAAGCGTTCAATTGTCGCATCGGATGAGGGAGAAAACAATGTTGAAAAATGTTTCAAAGCGATCAAGCAGTGATAGATTCCCAGCCGTACCTTTAGCTTACGTTGAAAACACGGAGTTACTTCGTTAAAATGAGATGGACTCTGAATTGTTTGAGGATCCGGCTTTAATCTTTGTAGTAGACATAGCACTTCAGGGCGTTCCGTTACTGTGAGGTTCAAGGAGTTTTGTGAAATAATTGCGCCCAAGCATTTATAGGCAGAGGTACCACTGTCATGCGGCTTATTTGTACGGCTTTAGTACTAGCTTCAGCCTGTTTAATTTTTTGGATACTTTTTTTACAACAACACACGACTAGTAATCAATTTTTTTCTCATACATTGTTATCTCAATGCTAAAAATTACATCGAAGGGGGTGCGGTTCTGGCTGAAGCACGGATATATACAAAAGCCAGAAAGCGTCTGTGAAAGGGTTTAAATTACTTCGAATTTTTCAATTTAAGTAACAGAAAAACTGGTCCCACTTTTGAAGTGCCTCCTCCTTCTCAAAGTAATTTGACAGAGCAGTGTAACGGAGTTTAATAAATTTATCTTTTTAGATACTTGAATTATCAAACGCTTGACAAAAGTAAACTCAGCACCACTACGAAATCATGAACAATGCTGGACAGCAAGGAGCAGCCGTTCTTTTTCTGAGATAGCTAAATGATCATAACATGCATTTGTCACTTATAAACGATCTAATATATACCGTACCCCAACATGCCAAATTAACTGAAGGCAAATAAACTTGACCGATGGCCAGTAATTACATATTGTACCGCTCTGCCTCCTTTTAAATAAATCAGTATAGCGCATGGGCCTTCCAGTAGGCCGTCAGTTCACTGATGTTCGCTGAAATTAAACAGAATTGCCATATATATCGGGTATTTCTGATGGACACATTTTGTACAGTGGCATCATGTCTGTGCAGGGCACCTTATCCTTTCGGAGCTGAACACGCTGCACAGCAGCGAATTCGTAGGGGACATACTGTAGAACCGTGGTATTCGTAAAGAAGGCACACTCAAATATGTCAATGGACTCGGTCGACAACCAGTGATCGCGCTTGCATGGAACATCAGCGCGCGCCGAGGTGGCCTTGGGAAAAACAGAGAGGAGGACAGTTCGTGGGACGCGCCTCTTGCCGTTACCGCTGCTCACGACGTGAAAGGGTGCAACAGTTCACTTGAGAACTTGCGCAACTTGGCTGCCTTGTTTTGTCGCCCCCGAATGGACAAGGCGCAGACCCGGCCTTCCGCGCTAGCGAGACACAAGACTTCTGGAGAAAGAAGACGCCCTCTGAGGGCACTGCAGCTCCGCGGAGTACTATTTTGTGACGATTCTCCCTGCCCTGGATGTCATTTTTCTCTTCTCGTGAATTAACGAGAATAGAAACGCGTAAAAGGCTTGCTCCATACTCCAAGAAAGAGTCCGGAAGTTAATCGACATTTACTGCGTATAATTTTGCAGTTGTTTTTAGTTTACATGGCGTCCTGAAATAGCAATCTTTCAGCAGTCTATTGACACAGTAATTGTGCCTGACGCTTGGAAAATCCCCCGCATTATACCTATATTTAAATTTGGAGATCCTTCTGTCCTCTCAAATTACAGGCCCATCTCATTAACGAGTGTACCGTACAATGTTTTGGAAGACATCATATCATCAGCAGTAATGAAGTGCCTCAATCAGCACAACTTTTTTTTTTTTTTTTTCAAAATCAACACGGATTCTTGCACGGTCGTTCTTGTGAGTCACAGTTATTCGAACTCGTAGGCGACCTTGTACGACGTGGTACACCAATTAATGAGAATTGATACCACATTCATCGACGTTGCAAAAACGTTCGACAAAGTCGCTCACAATCGCATTTAAACTTGCCAATCTTAACATAAACAGCTAGGTCGTGAATTGGATTGTTAACTTTTTAACTCACCGACAGCAGTTTGTGTCTATCAATATATTTTGCTCTGCATTAATTCATGTAAAGTCTGGTGTGCCTCAAGGTTCGGTGTTTGGGCCTGTCCTCTTTCCTATTTACATTAATGACATAAGCATCAACCTCAGTTCTCAAATTAGGCTTTTTTCCCACGACTGTGTTATTTACAGAACGATTACTGACCCTCACGATACTAATGCTTTGCAATCAGATCTTGCCGGAATCGCTAAGTGGTACAATCAATGACGTATGGAAATAAACGTTTCAAAAAATTAGTTGTGGTTTAGCTCTGGTTAAACCTGTATGGAAGCGGAAGCTTCTTTTGCCTGCTACATTATTCCCATATCACGCCCTATCAGTGCAGGGTGCTACATTATTGGGGACACTTAAGCTCATCCTTTAAGGGTATGAGGCGAGAGCGTAAGTTATCAGCCCACATATAAAGTTTAACCAAGCCGCATGGAAGTGCCTGCGTGTCGTAGGGGTAACGAGAATGCAAACGGTTCTAGCAGGCTGATTCTGATATTTCCCTCACATATGAAAGGAGCGACCCGAGTTGTCAGCTCCTGCCCGCGGCATAACGTGAATTCAAATGTCATGGCAGGCTGATTTTGTTATGAAGAAACCGCAGCTACGCCGTGAAGCGGCGTAGCTGCGGCTACCCGAGTTCTCTCTTTGTCTGTCGAAGTGTTGCTTTCGCAACAAAACGAAAGCTGTAACATTTACGACGACCAGAACCACTGAGCCAATCTCTTATTCTATGGATAACGTGGGCATGGAACAAGTTCCTGCAGTCAAATACCTAGGTGCCCACATTTCTTCATATTTGACATGGCACACGCATATTTATTACATAACCACTAAACCATCCAAAACCGTCGGTTTAATTAGGCTTCACTTGTACTTTGTAAATCAGGCAACCAATCTGTTAGCATACACAAGTTTAGTAAGAACGCAACTAGAATATGCCGGTTTCATCTGGAACCCACGTCCAGCCTATCTTGTAGAGAAACTGAAATCGCTTCAAAATAAGGCAGCTAGATTTATCACACGGAAGGACGCTCGATACTCAAGTATCACAGATATTAAATCATCTCTAAATTTAAGCTCACTTCAAAAGCGAAGACCTGTCATCCTTCTATGTCACTTTCACAGGCACAATTCATCATCGTTCACAGAATCTCATATCAAACCAGCACATCGCATTTCCCCCCGTTTAGACCACTGCTTTAAACTGCCCCCCCCCCCCCCCCCCCCCCCTATGTTCATTCACCTATGTTCTTGGCCATTTAACACTGGAATAAACTACCACCCAGAAGTCGTTCCCGAAAAAAATTACCACGCATTTGTTAGCGAACTGAAGTACCATGATAATTCATAGTAGATTGTTGTCAGTAGTGTATTCTTTTATAGTTTGCATCCAGCATTGTGGTCCACGTGTGCATGTGTATCAAGTACTTTTTTTATCCACTCATGTACTCTTTGTTTCTCGCAGCGCATGCTTGTTTATGGCTTTCCGTTTTTATATTTCACTGTTATGTACTACAACGAGTTTATGGTTTGTTGTTTTCAGGCCCTTATGTAATGCACATAAAAGGCCTTTAGGGCACCTGGATAAAAAAAAAAAAAGCAACGCAAATATTAGTCAGGAGTACACGATATAGAATTGAAAGCTTCCAAGGTCCTATGCTTTGTTCCTTCGACTGTCAAGCCCTCGCCTCCTTGCAAAAACGCATTGCGACATCCCTCCTGCGTGACCATAGATGACAGTAATTGAATTGCAGTAGTGATATTACTGGTTTGTGTGAACGTCCCAAAGCGACTCAGGGTACGAGAGACGCCGTAGTGGAGGACTCCGGAAATTTCGACCACCTGCGTTTCTTTAACGTACGCTGACATCGCACAGCACACGGGAGCCAAGGGTTTTCACCTCCATCGAAAGCGGCTGTCACAAACGGGATATTACTTATACTGATTACTGATGCTGACTAGTGAGTAGTGATATTACTGTAATTTAATTAAATTAATTAATTTACTGGTCTGGTAAGTTAGTAATGTAATTACCTACTTTAGGGCACTAATTTCGCAGCAAAAGTAATAAATTCATTTCTGAAATTACTTTACTAACGTGTAGCAGGGCTATTTGAATAGACAACACGGTAGAGCAGGAACGAAGGTGGCAAGCCTGAGCCAGCGTAACGGGTCAGCAAAAAGAGACAGTTGAGTATAACAGTGCGTCTGGGACCTCCTATGGGTAATCGCAACCTTTTCCCAAGCAACAAGATGTAAGGCGTCAAGGGATCGTCGAAGGGACACATGGTTGCAAGACGGTCTGGGCTCAAAACTAGTTTGGGAGCATGCAGTGCCATTCCCATTGTGTCGGCTATAGGGCGAATTCCGGTAAAATCGTCCCCGGGAAAAACTGCCCCGGTGTAAACGTCCCCGGAAAATATTGTCCCAGAGAAAAAAAAAAAGAAAAAGTTCCTGGTAGAAAAGTCTCTATTTGCGAAGTAGGAAAAAATGTCCCCAAAGGGATGCAATCAAACGTAGTGTTTCGTCAAGCATCGCCTCGCCTAGTGTCCGGCTTATCAATGGAGGATTGCTTTTACCATCACCGGCTTTTACTTATTTTAGTACAAATCTACGTTTTATGGCTTCAGCTTTCCCCTTGTTTTTATTTTGTTGCCTACTGTTTCTGTTTTTTTTTTTTTTTTCCCCTCCGTGTGATGTATAGTTGTTCATTGTGCTAAAAGGCGCAGATTGCGTTTCCCCGGGGCGGGCTGCAATATAGTACGGCACAACGCTTTCACCCGTCGGATTTAAAGTGACCAAACGGCCAAACATCATACTGATGCAGGGCGTTCGTAACAAAAATAATGATGGTGGCGGGAAATGATTTGCCTAGGGCAAGTGGATCTCTGGATTGTACTTCAGCGGCATCCCCGGTCGTAGTGTTTGGTACTGGAATGTTTCATGACATGACCTGCGCTGCACTGCCGTGGTGTGATGTAGTACTCAAATAGCGGCCCCGTCAACAGCGCTCTCGCCCTCGCCCTCGCTTTTTTTTTTTTTTTTTTTTTTTTTTTTTTTTTTTTTTTTTTTAGGGATAAAAGGCGCGCTGACCACCGCCTTCGATGGGCCGGACGCTGCGGACAGTGCTCCAGGCCACTATGGTCAACGATCGACCGGTTAAGGCTAGGCCTGCCGTCTCTAGGTCACCATCTACGGGCTTGTAGGTAACATATGTCAAACAAAAACAGCGCAGGGACAGGGCAGAGACGAGAAAGGACACGCACGAGCGTGTATCCTTTCTCATCCCTCTCCTGTCCCTGCACTATTTTCGTTTGATAAGTACCTCCATCCCCACCGGAAGTGTGGAAAGAATTCTACACTGTCGCCGTCCAAAGGGTTGATGCCCGTCGCCCTAATATCTGCGACAACGTACAGCACAGCACTAAAAGGCTGTGCGTTTAAATAGAGAAGTTGATTTTTTGTTTCTAGGTTTACTTTGTTTTTACATGGATGAAAATTAGAAAGTAACTTAAAAATAACTGCATTACTCCGTAGAAGTCATTGTAATGTAATGTCATTAATTTTGGGGAGCAGCAATCAATGATGTATTTTAATTAAATGCTTGCGATTTTCAGGAAAGTAATTTGCAATTTAATTTAATTCATTTTCAAAGGTAATTTTGCGAAGTAAGTTCGACATTGTGCTGAGTACCAAGCTCTTGCACTGCACACCGCTCAAGTTCAAGTCATAAGTTCCGCAGGGCGCTGTTTATTATTATTTTTTTTCGTCAGCATAGGGAGTGATGCCATATGTGCTGGAAGATGAGCTATTTCGTCTATTTTTACTTCGCGCTTATTGCCCGATCGATCAATGTCGTCGTTTCTTATTCCGACCAGCATGGCAATGTGAGGTGTGCGCACCGATTACTGTGTGAATTATGAAAGTCTTTGCGAGTGTGTCATGCAATGCTTCAGGATCGCGTTTCAGGGTGAGCTGAAGGGCCTGCTTTTTTATGTAAGAAATAGTTTACCTCGCAACTCGTAAGACTGCGCGAGTTTCTGCATTCGGGAAAAAAAAAATGCTTGAATATACTGCTCAATGCCAGCGCATGTTAACGTCGCCCATGTAGTGGAAATTAATCCAGAGCCCTCCTCCACAGCGCCTCCCATTCTTTGCGTACAGCGCGCGAAATTAGTTTCATGTCTTACATACCACGAACCACAGCCACGGCCATTGCAAGCGTAATTGAGAACGCATGTTGTTGGCACCGCGCACGATGTCCAGCCTGAATGCATCCATGTCGCAGCCAATTGGTTACATAAAGCACACGGAGGTATTACACCGCGTGTGCATTCGATCTAATTCTTCACTGCATAATGAACGACCGCGGCGCTACAATCACGAACCAACAAAC
The DNA here is from genome assembly GCF_055883805.1 of Amblyomma maculatum. NCBI lineage: Eukaryota > Metazoa > Arthropoda > Arachnida > Ixodida > Ixodidae > Amblyomma > Amblyomma maculatum. The sequence goes on from NC_139344.1 coordinate 186,827,138, forward strand.
TCGCGTGACCCCTGAATTCGTTCGCACTGACAGCACAAAAGCTCCTTAGCCCGCCCAGATGGACAGCTCTGTGACCGCCGCGAAACGGAGCGCCCTTTACCCAACAGTCAAGGTGAGTATAATAGCGGTCCGCGACAAACAGTTCTCCGTCGCACAGGCCGTCCTTGATGCGACAAAACACCCGAGACAGATCCACCCTGGGGCGGCGGTCATTGTCCGACGCGGATGCATATGACGCCGCGCAGATGCGGCCGTTCAGCATCGGCAACTCTGCGAACGCCACTCGGTGACCTTCGAGGGACACGCGCTCGCCGCAGACATCGGCGAGTTTCAGCAGCGGGGCCAGGGGGTGACAAGCGTACCTTCGAAAAGCGTTGCGCCACTGGCCTCGGCGCCACTTGTAACAGCTTCCCCGGAGAGCGCGGCGCGCGTGTCCGCATATGCGCAATTAGAGGATCCGCTCACCCCGCCAAAACAACTGCGTTGGGCAAAGACCGCACGACAAAAGCCTACGGAGGTGAAGGACTTCGAGCACATAGGCCGCATGTCTTTTCACAACCTCTCAAAGAATCTGTGTGCTTCATCAGCTGACACAGACGGGTCATCGTTATGTCTCAACCTCTTGGCCCGTCTCACGAGGACGTAACGCGGCTTTCTGCCGGTGTTGCTAAGAAGTGTTGCACGGCCACTCCTTGCTTCGCTGCGACCGCGCGGACGCGACAGACCCCACTGATTGCCTGCCCATTTGGGTGTGCTTTGCGCTTCATCGAACATTTGCTGAGAGAGCCCGCCGGTCGATGGCGCGGAACGTGCCGTCATTCCCATGGCGCGGTACAGGATGAAGGCTGGTTCGCTCCGGTGCCCCTCCCGTCTCCGGACCATGGCGGCGGCCACGGTGCTTCCAGGGTCACCATAGGATGGGAAGCCCTTGGCTCGCAGTTCGGAATTCCCACTGCACGGAAGGCAGTGTCCTGTGTTCGCGATAACAGCGTGCGGATTCCAAGAGAAAGTTCCGTGCGGCCGAACGCTTGATTTGCGCTGTACAGTGTAACTGTGCCCTGAAAAGTATCCCAACTGCATATTGTTCATTTGATTATACTTTCAATAATCTAGGCCAATGTTTTATGATTTTTACTAATATCATGTCTCCATTATGACTTTCGATCGGGGGTGCTCAGCTTGCGATTTCGATACGGGAACACCGGACAGCCAGTGACAGACTGCCTATGCGCTGTTTCTAGAACAAATCAAACATCGCCGCCCCCCTCCCTCGTAACTTCGCATCCTACAGCATCCCTTCGCATCTTTAACTTAAATTCAATTCAAACTCATAAGAATTAATTAAGGTGACACGCCTTAAGTGAAGAGGCGATAGCGCATTTAACGCCGCCTTGCCATACACGGAATCTTTTTACATATTTTTATTGTCAACTGTAAATTGGTGTAAAAGGAAAGGAAAGTGCAGTATATGTCAGACTTCTCGGCGGACACCTGACCCGCGCCATAGATGAAGGAAGGAAGGCGGGAGTGAAAGAAGAAAGAGGTGCAGTAGTGGATGGCTGTGGAACAACTTCTACTATCTGGGGATCCTTAACGTCCACTGATATCTCACAGTAGACGGGCGCCTTTGCGTTTCGCCTTTATCGAAACGCGGCCGCCGCGGTTCGGTTCGAACCCAGGTACTTAAGTTGGTTTTGGGGGTAAAGGCGCAGTACATGTCTCACTGCTTGGCGCATGGACACGTGGACTTACAATTAACGGCATACAATGTGTACATATGTCGTCCGTTTTTCATCCCTATCGCAAACTAACCTCCAACATGACTTGCATACAAATTCTAAGTGGGAAGCGAAATGCTAGGACACAATATCCTGAACGCTGCACAAAGAAGAATTGGTCCACCGTTTTGATACGGAACCACGTGCGCATTTTCCCCTGGCACCACATGTCGCCGGTGGCGACTACTTTTCGAGCGAACGAGCTAAATAGACTATCGCGTAAAAGTTCGGCAAGGACAGCTAAGGCTGCTTACGTGTGTGAATGCGACAGCGTTATAGCCTACCGAGGGAGATGTTTTCGACATTTTTTTTAAAGTTATTTCTGTTGGTATTGCATTCGATGTGCGTGTTTGCGTGATCCACATAGGCTGCCATGCCTCACGCGGAATCTAGGAACTGTATTCGCCAAAACTTCGCTTTAAAATTATGATGGTGGAGGTGTGAATGCCGTTGATTTGAATTCTTGTCTTGAGTTAGCCTCCCTACTGACTAGTGAATGTATGCAATATGCAATGAGAAATCATCCGAAGCTTTGCGACAAAACGTGGCATCACAATTTTCATACGAATAGCTCAAAAACTGGTGCCATATGACAATTTGCCAATGGTGATTATATATATATAAAGAGAGAGAGAGCCCTAGCACAGTGAAACCAATTAAGGGCTGTTCAGGGTCCCGTATGCTGATCTGCAGTATTTTTGTTCACAACTGTTAATTAGTAAAGACTAATTAGATATTTAAATTTTTGCCTTGAGGGAAAAAAGTGTCAAGTATCAATGCAAAAGTTGTAGCTCTTCTAGAAAAACGGCTAGCTACGTTGTTTCCATCATCATCATCATCAGCCTGACTATACCCACTGCAGGGCGAAGGCCTCTCCCATATTTCTCCACTTAACCCGGTTCTGTGCTAGCTGCATCCACTTGACCCCCGCGAACTTCTTAACCTCATCTACCCACCTAACTTTCTGCCGCCTACTGCTACGCTTTCCTTCTCTTGGAATCCAGTTTGTTGCCCTATGCGACCATCGGTTATTCTCTTCGCACTACATGTCCTGCCCATGCCCATTTCTTCTTCTTAATTTTCACTAGAATGTGCGGTGGCGAACGTCAGTAATTGTGAAGTAAATGCTGATCACTACATAATTAACAGAAATTTAACAATGAACTATTTAAATAACAACTTTTGGCGACTATCGGCAACGGCAGGTATGTAGCCACTAATATGCGGCGCGATATCAATTTTTAAAACAAATAAATATTCGTTTTTTCAAGGGCTGCGGCGCGAGGATATCTGAAGCTTCTCCGGGAGAAGCCAAAACTGAGCGTTTGAGGAGCTGATTTTTTATCTCATTATTTTCGTCACTAGCTTCGTGAAAGGAATAACGCCACGCTTCTGGGGCAACGTACAGATTGAAGTTTAACGGTGCCTTATTGGATGTATATTCAAGTGGCGTCACGGGCACCATTTTTTGGGGCAGGGCACAGCTTCAGCAGTGCAAGTATACGTAACAGGCGATGATGAGACGATTAGGATCTTTGTATGGGCTAGTTGGTTCATAGCTTTAAAAAAATTAACACAGCGTACGTCTTGTGTGTTGTCTTATTCTTGTGTCCGGTTTCTCCGCGCTGCTAATTTTTTGAAAGATAGGATGTTTAGATATGCTTGCAGCCTTTAGCACAAAATGACCGCATCTGTCACATAGGTGCATACTCCCTATATTTCTCTCATTATTTCTGTCAAGCGTATATTTCTTTTTATGACGCCGCCGCGGTTGTGCAGTGGTTAGGGCGCTCGATTACTGCGCCCAAGGATGCGGGATCGAATCCCGGACGCTTTTCGATGGAGGCGAAAAGCAAAGGCGCCCGTGTGCTGTGAGATGTCAGTGCACGTTGAAGAACCCCAGGTGGTCGAAGTTTCCCGAGCCCTCCACTACGGCTTTTCTCATAGCCTGAGTCGCTTTCGGAGGTTAAATAATCTAAGCCAACCGAAACCAACCAAATTTCTTTTACCCGCGGTGTTGGCTTGACAGCTAAAATAATCGAGAATGATTTGGTAGCTGTAAACATTGTAACTGTAGAAATTTGAATTGCAGTGCAGTGTTGCTTGGTATCGGCTGATTCGATAGGGTTGCTGGAGCAGACACTTCTCGTGTTGTAAAAAGTGGTAGTATCTGATTAGAAGACTTTGACCTCATATTTGCCATTTTCTTGTTGTATAACGAACGGCAGTCAATGAAATTTTGATGATACAGTTGTTTTTAGCCCCACTTGGCCGCTGCACGAAAGAACTACATGAAATGACGCGAAATAATTTCCACATAGCGTGTTCAAACTGCTTGCCGTCCATTGCGATGCACAGAAGAATGCGGTCTTAAAGGTGTTCACGGCATAAATGAGCATCTCTCGGGGAATATTTTCAACTGACATCTTGACACGCTGCTTCAAGCCTTCGAGGCTCACCGGCTCGATCTTGAAAATTTAGTTAACGTACCCCCGGAAAGACGATATCCAATGGTGACCAATCGGATGGCCTTGGAGGCCAAGCTGTTGTTCCACTACGCCCACTCCATTAGTTGGGAAAAATGCTGTCCATGCAGGAATTGCCGAGCCGAAAATAAAAATGCAGCGGTGCTCTGTCATGCTGGAACCATATTTTTTTTTTTTTCAACACGAACAGTGGTAGCCCTGATGCATATCCGAGTCAGAGACGGCACCTTTTCAATGCAGTCTGTGTACTTTTCCCCAGTATGGCTTCCTTCGGTGAAGTAAGGATCGACAATACGGCCGTCATAAACGCCACTGCTTAAAATGAATATTACTTAGCGCTTGTGCTGACGTAGGCAATGTGGGTTCTTGTCGCACCAATAATGGGCATGGTGGAAATTGACGTTCGAGCCCCTGCAAAATTGGACCTCGTCTGTCGAAAGCATTTTGTGCAGAAATTCTCATCACATTTAATTAGGCACCAGTTTCTGAAAGTCATTTGGTGTCGGTTCCTGGTGAAAACGCACATGGCATATGATTGGTAGCTGTCCCTTGAAAGTGGCCTCCAAACTGAAGGCGGGATGGCTCGTACATACTGGCAATTGCCTTGACACGCGCTTCCGAACTGACAGAAACGTATACCAGGAAGTCGACGTGAAAACCATCTCTTACACTGTCTGGCCTTTTTATTTTCCAAACATGGACTGATTCAGTGGTTCAAACCGATTAAATGTCGATACGAACGTGGAGTGACTTGGCACACGATGGCCAGGATGCTGGGCAGCATAAAGTGTGCATGCTAGCTCCGAGTTTGCACGCTGACATAAGCGACCAGAATGTCCCCCTTGTAGCAGTAGAGTAGCGATGGCGCGGCCATTCCGACAATCTCAGGCGGCACTTCCACACAATCAAGTAATTTGAAACACTGGCACCGCAACGGAGTTGCCACACGCTCGCCTCCAAAACAAGCCCCTCAAAAGCAAACGTCTGCGTTTTTTTGTGAAACTGGAGCTAACACATGCTAGCACAACCTATTCTATTAACGTTTACAGCCACAGCCGCGCAAGGCCTTCGTTGCATGCGGACAAAGGTTTTCTTTTACGGACGCGGTTGCTAACACGCAGCGATTATAGGAAAGCAGAAGCTCAAGCTAATGCGTAAATGAACACACGATGACGCCTCAAATCGAACCCCTCTAATCGCCAGACCAGAGTGGCGAGTACAGGGGGAAAAAGAAATTGCTGTTGCGACTATCAGAGCTCTCAAAGTTGACGCTACCGCTGCTGACGGTGACTATCCTTTTTCTTACGCCGGGCGACTAAGCAGAGCGTAACGCCAGCCATGGTGGAGCTGAGTGTAGAGGCTTCCTAGCCAGGGAAGTTAGCACACTTGCTTTGAATTGGGCGCAACATTCATTACGACACGTCACCAGCGGACGTTGCGCTTGCGTCAGACTTCCGGCGATCCTCGAGTGCTGTTTAGGTTTCTAGCAGAAAAAGAAAAAACTCCAAATTTCTCCCGCTGCAGCGTTTTAGAGAACGACTTTTTATGAAAGCAGCAGGTAAAAACTAGGCAGTAGTAGAAATCAGATAAGCGTAAGAAATAGACATCACCGTCGTTGTCATATAGAACGAGCTTTAAAATAAGTTTTACATTGTGAATATAAAATGTTTCCAGCTGAACGGCTGGGCTGGAGCTCCTGCAAAAAATGGCAGCGCAGGAACGGAGATTCTGAAGGAAATTTTGCAAACAGCGGGAACGGCAAAAGTCGCAAAGTTGCTACTGTCGTTTATACTGTCAGTGACGGCTCGCGAGTGTATTGATTTGAATCATTTCATCCCGTTCTCTTTCACATGCAATGAAAGTTTCTATGAGCTATGTTGTATCGTCACCACCAGCACTGAACCGCTGTTGGGGGAGCGCGACACGCGTAACTGCATCCTGAATTCCTCAACAGCAATGATACAGACGTGGAAGGTGCTCTATGTAGACCGTGAGCAGCATGATGAGACGGCCAACTTATTATCTATTACCCGCACATAAAATCTGAGTTTTCCGACTTTCCGTCCTTCTAGTGATTGAAAGCAGAAAATTTCAGGTGTGCTGTGCGCTTTACGAGATGAATACGCTTCTCACGCGCCGGAAATTCAAAACTGCGGTGCCAGAACTCCGAGCCTCAGTTGAGCAGTTTTAAACGCTTGTTACGTCTTTTCGCGTATATGGAAAGGATATGAATGAAAGAGAAACGAATCTCCAAACAGTTCCAGTGAATTGCGAATCTAAATCATAAACTCGATTCCGTCCTAGCTGAACTTGTACGCCGCACAAAGTGTCCTTGTACCAAATGTTGCCGCTTGTCCATCCCGCCCTTCTTCCGTGATCACACCACAAGATAGGACGGGCTGGGCTTCGGTTCGAGAATTGGCGCAGCCATAAGCACGACAGAACTGCCACTTTCTTGTTCGCTGACTTTGATCAGGAGAGCTGAAAGTCAGATAATTACGGACGTAGCGCCAAAGTTTTAGCAATTATCTAGTGTCGGTTATGTTGCTCAAGAGTGTAATATAGTTGATAAAGAAACTTTAGGCGTCGATAGTCGACTTACGGGACTCTGTCAAAAGTCCGCTCAAGCTCGTCATCACTATCTGCCGTGCGTATGCAGTCATGAGCGATATGAGATAAAACAAATTTTGAGCATTCTTTTTTTATTACTCCATAATTATGTGTGAAAAGCCCAGCTTCTTTTATTTTTTCAGTTTTCTGACAAGCTTTCTTCCGGATGCATAGTATTAATAAAGGACGTCTTCATATTTAGTAGAGAAATACCGAGAATGTTCGCAATTTTGTGCAAAAAGTTTGTTCCGTCACATATTACTCATGACTGTACAACTCTGGGCACTCCCGATCTCCCGGCACTGAAAGCTCCATGCAGAGCCAGAGCTCTCGCAAAAAAGGCGACGAGATGCTGCGTCACCTTGTCATGGGCCAGCTGTTCAATGGCAACACCGGCCCTAACAAGATAGGGCGTTTCAGGGAAAGGTAAGGGAAGTTTTTGAACACGCGGATGCGTGTACGCGCCAGAATCTTGAGGACTGATGGGACGAGTGAGAGGCGCGCGGGGGTATGTTTAAATAAATTTCGCTTTTATTGCTTTTAATACGTGCCGGGTGCGTCAAAATGATCCGTGTGGAGTCTGGGGGAACGTGATACTCCTCAATTCATGGCGCAGATAAAACCCAGTGGGCATCATGCCCTTCATAACCTACACGCCGCGGGAATCAGTCGCAGGCCCGCGCGAGTATGATGGACGTCTGTCTCTCGCCTCGTTCATGGACTTGTGGCGCAGCACACTCTCCTGGAAGCAATGCGTGCATGCGTTTCAGCGGGCGAGAGGAGCGGGCATTAGGCAGCTGACCGCACCAACACGTGCCCAGCACTCGGCCCCACATTCTGCCAGGCCCATGGGGGAAACGAGCAGCAGTACACAATAGGGATGACGAGAGGGGCGGCGCAAAAAAATAATAATAATAAAGAGAGCGGCCGCAGTAAAGGCCGCGCACTTTCACGGTCGACTTGACGCCGCCAGATGCGCTGGACGACGGCGCTCTCACCCGCGGATGCGTGACGCTCAGTCGCCGCCGTGGCTCCCTTTCTCTTTCTTCTTTCGCCTAACCTAATAAGCGCTCAGCTGGAATCGCCGGGCTGCCGCCAGCGAACGGCCGCTTCATCCACATGCCCCGCAAATCTCGACGCACCGCGAAACGAGGGCAGTAAGTCAAAACGGAAACACTGTCTTCGCAGCGCTCATGTAACGCGCCGCACATTTCCCCGTATGCCCGCATAGCATTCATATCGTCAGAAAGTTTCTCGCCCGATGGTGCCAGCGAGAGTTTATTGCCGCAGCGACCTCAGACTCTCCCGGCAGTTGTTCCGCGGCTATCGCTGTTGCCGATCGAGGGGTCTCTTGCACGCTGCTCCTCTCACTGTACACGGCTGCTGTGCACGGGTACAAAAGCCGTCACCCGAGTCAATGATCTCGCGCGCTCTCACGCTCGCTGCGAGTCACCAAGGAGGGCTATTCCTTCCCTATGAGCGGCAGTATGACTCGATTTCGTTTGAGCCAGTCTCTCGTCTGCGGTCCTCGAGTCTCAATGAAGCGGGTGCCTATCACACAGAGCACCGTTTGGAAGACGGGTCATTTGAAAATCCGGGTAGAGTGTACTCTCGCATTAGTGTGCCGCAAAAGACGCGCCCTGTTTAAGATATGCCATGTGGGGTTTAACGTCCCGAAAGCAACCTCGACTATGAAGGACACCGTAGTGGAGGGCCCCGGATTAATTTCGACCACCTGCGGTCTTTAACGTGAGCAGACATCGCACAGCACACGGGCACCTTGCGTTTCGCCTACATCAAAATCTGGCCGCCTGCTGCCGGTATCGAGCCCGCCCCCTTCGTTCTCAGCACTCGAGCGCCTTAACCACGTAACCATCGCATCAGGCCTGTCCTGATTCAGAAGCGTCATTCCTGTTCAGAAGGTAACTATGACAAACCTGCTGCACAGAAGGCCGAAAAGGTAATGGCTTTCTTCGAATTTACTTTAGAGCGGACGCTCTTATGGGAAGCATTCTGTGGGCCCATCACACAAGTCGTTTGAAGAAGCGGTTTGCTCATCGAGAGCAATATCAAGTTGTCAAAAAGGGCGCATAGCTAATGATAGAACGTATACAGAAAGCTAATTTTCAAGAACAACCAAAGCAGTCGTGCTGAGTTGAATTTGACCTCCTATTCCACTGCATCGTTTCTTATCCGGTCATGTCCATCTTCCTTCGAGGAGGCGGTTGTCTCCTCCGCACGGATGGTACAGGGATCGTGATACCCCTGGGCAAGTTTATAGCGTTTTTGCTAGTGCTGATGGCCCAACACAACAGCGACAAGTCTATAGGTGCCAAGTGATGTGGCCCAAATGCGCATGGAGTGGCCCAGCTTCCAGTATTGGGGCAGTTATACAGCCGGGAATTGCAATGGTACTTGACATCTTTTTTGCCGTAGAGGGAACACTTTCTGCTGATATGAAAATATTTGGAACTCATGCAATTATCTGCTAAGGAGGAGGAGCAAGCGCCGAGGCAGTGGAAGTTATGCGCTTGCTTTGCGAAGACAGTGATGGAAGGGAGAGATGGTGCGAACAGCGTGTGCGCCAGTGCCCTTCGTGCCAGTAAGCATGTACAACGTTCTGTCTTAAATAGACGGCACGAACGAGTCTGCCTACGCGCATGCACATGACGCTGGTTCACTGCGCTTGAACTCAGCAGTGTGGACATGCATATAGACCATCAACAAAGGTGTCCCTGGGGCATCGCCTTATTGTTCGCTATTCGTTCCTCTACACACCTGCCGCAGGTGTGGTGGGTTGATAACGTCAGGCGCAAAAAGTAGCCAAGCGAGCATTAAGGCATTGTGTACATTCGGAGGTATCTGCGCTCTAGCGTCCAGCAGGGAGCCAGGGTTAGCGATATATGTGTACCGACATCTCGCCCAGTTCAACGATTTATACGCAGCGATAGCACGAACACTGCGCAACTTTTGCCTTCGACGCAACATATAACGCTGGCTTGCATGATTTGTTGAGTAAATTACTCTTGCCCTAATGGAGGATCCATATATCCATTTACGAAACCTTTCGTACAGTGTTGCATCTATGTCTGAAAAAGCTCCCCCTACCTCCCCCTCTTCAAGATATTTATTGCATATTAGCGTGAAGTGCGATCGCAAGCGACTGCCTTCATTAATTATTTCACCTATAGCTTTACTCTGCACACATTATCCCTTACCGCTTGCCGTCGATAGTTTCAAACACATGGCCTCGTTTAGTTTTCCATCGTCATCGTTGTCGTCGCCATTACCGTAACCGCTTCTTCTGGCGCCTCGTTTAAAACGGGAAGCGTTGCCCGCATTGCAGCATGCCGGGTCCAGGCCGCTGACGTGCATATCATTACATACTCATGACACAATCTTGTCTCTCCGCGCTTCGTTTTTCGTGTAGCGCATGACGGGCGTAGAAGGGTAATGCCCAGACGATAGTTTTAAAACAAAGGAACATGGGTTGCCCTCTCTCGCGGTCAGATCATCATTGGTAACCGCATCACAACGTCGCCATACGCAATGCGCCTATAAGGCGAACGGAAAAATCGAACACGATGGACGCATGGGCATCGCGAAACAATGACCGTGGTGCTCAGGATGTTCCCACCTGTTTCGAGACCCCGGACAGGACTATGCCACCGGAAGCTATTAGTCACGCGGTTGCCAGACCATCGACGGGTGCGCGGCGCGAGTGGCTTCGATGCGGGGTGCGAAGCGGCCGTGCCGAAATGCGCGGATGCCACAACGTCCCGTTATAGCCCCGCGTGCGATGTGCTGCGCACCGGTCGAACGCGGCCGTATGCGCCAGCGGCAACCGCGAAAAGCGAAAACAAAGTGGGGAAGAACAAAGGCTCTGACCACCGCCGTGCGCGCGCCGAGCGGCGGTGGTTCCACTCGAGGGCATCGCCGCTGGACTTGGAGCGGCGCCATTGTCCTGGCCGAGACCGCCGCGCTCACGCCCGCAACAAAGGGGAAACACAGACCAGCCATGTGTCAATTGCCTTTCCCGTACACGTTCGGTCACGCGAATGTGCGGGCCCGCCGAGGGCGGCTAAACTGAGATTCGGAGAGGAAATTTTGCTTTTTGTTTCTGCAATGAAACGGCGCGTGAAGCCGAGCGCGGACCTCCCAAGATTTAAGAACCGCGCGGGGAAGAAATGGAGTTCGAGGAAAGTGTTTCAAAGCATTACCATAAGCCTTTTCGTGGATGTTTCCAGTCTGAGCCTTTCTCTCCGAGGAGCTGCATGGATGGAAGCGATGGGCGGCCCATTCGGAGGTGCAGGCACACCGGGCGTGCTTCTAACTTGGGCTTCGCGCGAACTAAAGTTGGTGAATATCCCAGCTCCTCGTACTTTTGTCGCGTTCATTGTCGCGCGACTCGCGACTTCGAGGTCGGAAAGGCTTGCTCTCCCGCGCGTCGAGGGTGGCGGTTTTTAAATCGCCCCCCTCGAGAGGGACAATTTGAGAATCGGATACATTCGCCAGTGAAAGCTTATCAATTAATAATAATCAGTGGACATTTCCATTTAGGAGCCGAAGGATGTATTGCTTTCGGAGCTTCACTGACGCTGGAGAGCGGTTTTGTACTTTCATCGAGGTGCGGCGGCCGTCTTGATCTAATCTATCAGCGGGCGTTTCGACGTGCTCACAAGTTATGTCATTCAGCACCATACTGCACGTCACGGAAGTGTACAACTGATCACGTAGAGCCATATCATATGCGCGCTTAATTTTCTTGATTATCTCAAAATAACGGCTTGACGGGCTAGTTGGTGCTGCATAATACCCAGAAATATGTCTCTTCGCTTGTGTTTGTGTTTGTTGCGCCACATTTCTGGATATTTCTTGATTATCACGAGTTGTGACGAGATTCGTGCCATCCCTCTTTGATAGGGATGCAAGTCGCCCCGCTCCGAGAAAAGGGGTAACAGGAGGCGAAACGTGTAGCAACCGTCTCACTTTGAGTGGATGCCTCAGCTGTGTTGTGGGTAATGTGGTGAGGACAGAAAAGAAGACAGTATTCGAGGGCGTCCGCAAGCGAAACAACGTATTATAGCATCGAGCAGAGAAACTGCCTAAAGTAAAAGGTAAATGGTTCTGGCCGTTTCAATGGTGGCATGCGCGTAGCAGTTTGTTCTCTGGCGGTCCGTCGACATTCGCATACATGCTATCGGGGACCACGCTCACATGTTTAGTTTCCAACTCAGGACTAACGAGTTCCTTTTGAGACAGAGTATGTTTCCGAGTGGCCCTTTTTCTGATTCAACATTGTAATTCCAGTAATGTAGGAAATCTTTATTAAGCCAGGAAAAATTGCTCCCGACGGGTGCCTCACGCTGTCGCAAGTCAACGACAGCATGTCCGCGTTGGATAGTGCGAAACTTATGCTGCCGAAAGTTTACGCGCGAAACTGTACACATGTTTCTAGCATCGTTAGGTGTAATGTGAACTGGAGGTTTTCCAATCTTATTTTTAAAATAAACGTCAGCCGAAAGTATATTCCAGCGCGGCTGTTAATGGCTATAGTGTGTGCGTTGAGCGTTGGTCTGGCATAACAGGTCACGTCACTACCCCATGCATGTGCCTCGCACTACCTGAATCGTGTTCAAGAGGAGAGCGTGATGGCGTCACCACGCGTATAGCTCTTCAATGCGATCAGTCGTCCAACTCTTGCACAATGTGTGACCTTCCATATCAATCGTAAATGGCCTAGATCGCTTTGAAACGCCTCTAGAACGATCTGTTCGTATCTGTGCAGAGCTGTATCTAGTTATAGTCAAACCTCTTTATAAATGAACGGTTAATTTCTAACAAATTGATGGATTTAATGAAGTTATACCCATTCGATTTGAAAGCTGCCATATAGGCTCATGTATCTGATATCTATAATTAAAGTAGTAAACGTTTCCTACAGAGAGATAAAATGAGTCGTCAGAGGACTCCATTGGTCATTTCGCTCTATAGTCTGTTGCTTTATGAGGTGTCCGATTATTTCAAGCCGCACCTATTGATGCCTCTGCGCATATTCTGTTCTGTCTAGCCCATATCCTACCCAATAGGGAGGTGGGGGAAGGGGGGGGGGCTGCATGGAGAGAACTATAGATAAAATTTTCTTGCCCCCTGGTGTGGCAAGCCAAGGCTAGGTACGGCCTCAGTGTTCTAGATGCTTTACAGTCCGTGCCGCTGCAGTACATCCGCGGACCGCGTGCTGGCGGTCTTCCGCCGGTGTGGGGCCGCCGCGGCAGTGAGGCCTCCCATTCCTCCCAGGTGGAGAGCTAGCTCCGAGTCCGCGGGTGGAGAGCTGTGTGGAGTGTCTGTTTGAAAAATTAGCCACGGCGCGTGGTTTAACGTTGGCGATGAACGATGCCACGCTGACAGTCTTAATTTTAGTTAAGATCACCATCTGAGTCAAGAGTCCAGGCTAAAGCTGAGATCTGTGTTTTCGCCTTTTTTTCTCCCCTTTGCTCATAGTGGAGAGGAGGAAATATTTATTGCCGCGATAAACGACGCCTTCAGGCGCGTTTGCTTGGTAACATCTCTCGGTGACCGAAGTGCGAATTCTGGTCAACGTCCTTCTGCGTGTGCTCCCTGGCATATTTTGCGCATATTGCACACGCTGAATTTTGCCACTGATACACAACTTAAAGTGGGCTGAGACTAGTCGTCAAGCCCTTTCGGACTTTTTTTTATTAGTGCTGACAACCTGTGATGATAAACGTTGTGTTTGATAATAAAGTAAACATTATACATTGCGTTACACTTACATTATGAAAAACGAGTAATTAAACCACTTGAAGCACAAGAAAAACCGAAAGCTTCTACCTAAAGATATAATGGTTTTCGTCAGGACCATGTCGCTAAAATAAAACATCGCTCAACTCAGTGAGTGAGCGAAGCTAAATGACTCGGGAGTCGAAATGAGTGAGTAAGCCCAGATTAGTCATGAGTTAAAATGTGAAGGCCGAAAAAACGGTTTAAAAATAAAGACGTTTTCTTTTCTTTTCGTTTCTTTTTTTTTTTTTTTTCAGCCGAGGAAGAAGTAAAAGGAACATCGAAAATTACCTAATGCAATTTCAAGGTAATAAATGAGCTTGCTTTCAGTTTCATTATTATGACTTTTTTTAGTTTGAAAATCACTCCAGTGTGTTTTACGAAAGAGTATAGAGAGCAATTGCCATCGCATGTTTTTAGGTTTTGTGTAGTTTCAATGTCCGAAAGCTACACCTGCTAGAGGGACGTCGTTGTGGGAGGCTTATAGTAATTTTGGTGACATGGGACCCTTTAACGTGCACTGACATCGCATAGCACACGGGCGCCTTGCTTTTCGCCTCCATCGAAAAGCAGCCACCGCGGCCGGGATAGACCGCAGGCCACGGGGCTTAGAAGCCGAGTGCCCATGTCATGGCCTGTTAAGGCAGCATCTTCCAGACGTTCGTGCTGCGAGAAAGTAGGCTACAGGCAGGTTACACGGATATGGAAAAAACAGCACACCCTTAAGACACGGACTGAGAAACATAGGAGAACACAGCGCTACGTGTTTTGCTGTCTTATCTTTCTCATTCTGTGTCTTAAGGGTGCGCATTTTTTTTTTATTATATAAACTACAAACTAGCCCGTCTACGACCGCCCTTGCAATGTTACACGGATGTGCCAGGCTGAACCCAACAAGTCAAATTTAATTACTTACGTCACGGCTTAAGTCGAACAAAATGGCTGAATGTGCTGCCGTGAAATGCACACGGCACAAAACCCCAAACCCTTTAGCCCGCGGGAGCTGCTTTATCTGAATAAAAAGCCTTCTTCCAGGTGGCATTGGCTGTTATATAGGTTCTATTCGGAAAGGCTATACAAAAATTTTCCGAGATCGCTGCAGAATCTGCATTGGAGAAATGCGTAAGCCTGAGCGTTGCTGTGTTGTCCGCGAGGTGTGTCAGCGAGATTCCGCGAATGACAGATGCCGCTCATTTCCTTTCCTGTAAACCAATTATAGAACGCCGATGAACTTGATGCGCTCAACGGAACGCTGGTTGTGTTTGACAAGGGGCGCACGATATGGGCCGTGTTCAGCAGCAACGCTAGATAAGGCTTTGGCATTTCTTTTAATCCGCAGTTGGTTGTTTACCTCTGTTTACACACTTTATAACTTTTCCCATCCATTTGTGCACGCAAATCATGCCTTTTCGCGCTTGTTCACGTTCAAACATTTCAAATTTCCCGCAACCGAAGTTAAGCCTACGTCGCTTGAAGTCGAGTACTAAGGTATAACTAAGGGACCCCTTTGGACGTCGACATTACCCCTCTCGGCTATTTCGCCGTCTATACCATTCTTTTTTTCATAAACTCACTCGTTCGAACGTATTCGTGCAGGACAAGCTCGTGATGGCATGAAGCGGCAAACATAGCCATACAATGCTTACGCTTTAATAATTTTATGCGATATATATATAAGAGCTGCCGTAAACTGAACTTTACGGGGGACCGCTTTTACAGAGCAAAACACCAAGAGTACTTATAGTGCATGAGAGTCGTGGTTAGTGAGGAATATTGTTGCATATGTCCAGAAAGGTTCGTCCGAGGTTCAACGCCTGGTGATCATTTCCGGTTTCCGACGGTGGAACACCGCATTGCGCGGTGAAGGTGTTAAGTTTACTTGTTCACGAGCAGGATATGATGAAATAAGTGATTTGAAAAAATGGTTTAAAATCAATCAAAAGTGCACGGAATACCATAGCGAGCATTTTTCCGAAATGGAAGGATAAATTGCTGTTCTTTATTAATGTTCTTGCGCGCCAAAAATTTTTCGCAGTGACTCCTGCAGGCATTTTCGGTGTGGCCATCTCTCGTTGCGTGATCGTGCCTCAATGTTCTTTTGTTTTGAGCCCATTAAACGCTCGACAAACGTTTTTATAAACCGTCTGAATAAATATGTTTCAATCAATTAATCAAACAGTAAAGCACTTCTTTTTTCTGTCAAAAACGCGTGGACACGTTTGGGAGTGCAACCAACAGCCTGGCGCACCTCTATTCTCTCCCGTGAACGTTTCTCACTCGAACGCACGTACTCTGTGCACTCGAATCTTCTTTTGCAAAAACGACCGTCTTTCCTTCAGCAGGTTCTGCCGGGAAGACCACCAGCTCCTCCTGCTAAGCGGCGTGCCACCGCTTGCCGGGCATCGCAGGTGCGTCCACCGGGGAGTCATGAGGCAGTCGTCCTTGCTGGCGTTGGCCACACTCCTGGTTCAGGTGAGGAAAACACCTTCGCACGCTTGCTAAGACACGAGGACGAAACGCTAGAAAAGGTCGCATCTGGACTACAGGACGAAGCGACAATGACTTGTTCCCGTTCAATGCGACCATAGCTTCAAGCCCAGCACCCAGGATTCTTCATTAGGCAGCAGCTGAAATCATAGTTTTTAGTTAGTTTCTGCTACTACCATATTTGACATTGTCTGCCATTGTCATATGGAGCCCAGACGTGTCGGACTAAATGACAGCGTTGGGATCCTCAGGAACCATTTGACGCTATCGCATTCTACACTGTAGCTTAAGTGTACTCAGGATAGGGGGCCCCGGATGTCCACCCTGCTGCAAGCATTGAAAACTATGGAAAGCATCCTGAACTCTACTGCTATGGCGCCTAGAGAGCGAGGTTGGCAGCGGCGGAAGAGAGGAGGGTGGAAGTGTAAGGTCGGAAGCGCAGGAGGAGGGTATGCGTTGGCGGTGGGCGTTGTGAGAAAAAAATCACCAGCATGCCTCTGGCATATGGGAGCTAACAGGTCACATGGATTGGAGGCTTGGAGGTGGTATATATTTCTGCCCTTATGTCCAGCTAGCAACTCAGCAGCTGTTAGATGGGAAGTTGCCATAGAAATATAGATAAGGGAGCCCGGGAGACGGCGTAGTAAAAGCAGAGCTTTACATCTATTTCGAATGGTCTTTCACATAATATGACAGCTTACAACTGTATGCTACGAATGTTCGAGATACGTGTGATATAACTGGGTCATAAATTAAGAGAGTAGTGATGTGGCCATTTCCAATATACATGAACGATAATGTTCGTAAATCGAGAAGGGGAGTCTCTGTAACGATTTTTCCTGTCCGTGTATCTGTAACGATTTGTCCGACCTCATGCGCTACGGGCGAGTACTGAATCAGTGCGCGCAGTTAATTTCATACTGCTACAACCTTAGAGACAAACACCTGCGAGCCTGTATAATTAGCGACAGGACCGAGAATCCTCGAACTACTACAGCGTTTTCGTGACCACGGCTCCATTTGTTCTTTTTGTTTTTCCCGAGCCATGCCAGCGCCAGCAGTCTATGGACACCGACGAGAAAAAGCAGGGGAGCGAAGCTCTAGGGATGGAGCGAGACTTGTGACCGCGTTCTTGGTTTGCGCTCCCTTTGAGGACAAAGTTTGCGACGCCATGCTTGCCAGCGTTATCCTGACTTGCATTGATGTCCAATGCAAAGAAGTGGCCACAAACAGATCTCTCACCTACCCAGGTGGCGTCCCAGGGGAGCCCACGGCGTGCGCGCCAGGGGACAGCACCGGACCCGGCGCTGCTGCCTTCGTCTCCGCAGGGGCTGGCGCAGGTCTCCAAGGTAGCCGTGCGCTGCACCAAGAAGGCCATGGAAGTGCGCGTCGAGTTCGACGCGCCATTTGCAGGCGTTATCTACTCCAAGGGGCACTTCGAACAGCCCGAGTGTCGACACGTGCAGGCGGAAACGGCGCCTGGCAACGTCTTCGAGTTCGTCGTTAAGGCAGACCGTTGCGGGTCGTCCAAGGTCGATCGCAAGAGCAAGGATAACGAGTCCTTCATCGAAAACACCATCGTTGTACAGAACGAGCCCCGGATACAGGTGCGTTGGTGCTTTGGCATGTTAACACACAGAAAGCTGGTTGGCACCCTTGTACCACAAAAGGGCAAGGTTTATTCTCGTCCAGAGGTTTAGAGTACGCAAAATAAGGTACTGCTGTAGATGTTTGGCAAAGTGCGT
This sequence comes from Amblyomma maculatum, assembly GCF_055883805.1. Lineage (NCBI taxonomy): Eukaryota > Metazoa > Arthropoda > Arachnida > Ixodida > Ixodidae > Amblyomma > Amblyomma maculatum. The sequence goes on from NC_139344.1 coordinate 186,845,045, forward strand.
ACACGTGTCTTGCAAAGGGCCCCAGACGATCTTAACAAGGTTATCATACGCTATATACGCGCGTATGCCATTTTTAAAAGTTGGGGCATAGCGCGCATGCCGTCAGGAACGGTTTCGATCAATAGGCATAATGCAAGGTGTCCCAATTCTCAAGCTTTTGTAATGCACGGAGAGCATTGGCCCCAGTCAAAACAAGTGAGGGCGGCCATTGAGTTACGAGTGGTATATTTTGCTTTTTAAGGTTAACCAAAGTTATTAAACACGTATTGGCTAACTCATTACATTTTGGATTTTGGAATAAAGTGCCATTTCAGATGTAAATCGTTTTCAGAATCAGCTGACTGAAATGTCTGCTCCAATAAAGCACCGCTTACGCAGCTTTATTTGCAGCTCTGAAAGAAACCTAGCCTATGTGACCAACTGCTGGCATGTATATCTCGTCCAGTGCACACACAGAGCCCCGTCGGCGGCAGCGCTGCAGTAGTTGTAGTATAAAACACTTATTTGGGTTGCATGAGTTATGGGTTAGGGGCGGGATTGGTTGGGTCCTCAGTCTGGTACTCCGTTGGCTGCTGCCGCTGCCCGAGCTCCCACCAGCAAGGTCATTTGTGCCGCAAGGTCGGAGCTGGACAAGGCCACCTCCCAATCCGCCCATGTTGGGTTTTCTTGGCGAGGTATATGGCTTGGTTTTCTTGGCAAGCCCATACCATGCGGTAAACGTCTGCTTTTTGGACGCAAAATGTGCATTGAGGTGAGAAAGTACCCGGACTTATTTGGTGCAGTCTAACTGGGCTGGTAGGAAAATGTTTGTAAACGCCTGAGGTGACACTCCTCTGATTTATCGAGTCCTTTAGCATGTGCATGGGAATGTTTGTCTCGCTAAGCGGACGTGTTGCAGTATCTCGTGATGTTTAGTGAGAGGCTCCAAAGAAAAGAGGATTTTGTTCCCTGAAACGAGTCTGTAGAAGCAGCCCCGCTGACACGCGGCAGAACTGAACGAAAGCCCTAGAAGCACCGCTTCGAGCAGAAGTCTTCAAGTGGTCGGTGTAGGGTGTGACGTCATATTCCACGTGATCTTGGAGTATTGTGATGAAGGCTGCATGGCGGGTGAAGCGGAAGTCGGCAATTGATCGACCGTGGGTGGGCGTGGAAATCTCTCCCTTGACATGAAGCGAGAAACAGAGCCGTCGCGCGCTACGGAATTCGCATATGTCGCAACGGTCATAGGAGGCGCTGTGCTGTCGCGGTCGTATGCATATTGTGCGGTCCTTTGCATAATAATAATAATAATAATAATAATAATAATAATAATAATAATAATAATAATAATAATAATAATAATAATAATAATAATAATAATAATAATAATAATAATAATGATAATAATAATAATAATAATAATAATAATAATAATAATAATAAATAGTATCCCAGGGATCAGGAAAGACGAGGGAAAAAGCTAGGGTTTGGGCTTGACGAGCTGCCGCCTCGCCGACAAAAAAGTACATAATTTGTAGGAAAAGAAAAGCAACAAACTAGGAGGACGCTCAAGCTTCGCCGCAAGACTAGACGCGATAGCGCCGTTATCACATCCTTTTCATTCCTCGACTGACTGTATACATATTGTTACGGACGAAGGAGGAGGAAGAAGCAGGCAGTGGCACGGGCAGGAGCGCTCGCGCTAGGCCCGCCAACATTTCATTAAACGTCATCTCACTGTCATCGAATATCATCTCTCCGTTCTCTTTCTTCTGTGTTCACAAGCTTGCCGCCACGTAACAATATGTGTGTTTAAGCTGGTTTCGGGGAAAGGAAGGCACAGTATCTTCCCCACTTCATCACTGGACATCTACACTTATATCAGAGGTACATATGTTCTAGCTTCGAATCCCTGTCGAAAGCTAGCCTCCAACTCTACTAGCAGATGGATTCCAATGGGGAAGCGAAATGGTATGACACCCCACTCAACGCTGAAAAAGGAACGGTTGCGTCACAATTTTGATACGAAACCACCAGCGTATTTTCTCCGACTTCGTTTCTCTCAATTCTAGGTCACTGCGACGCGTTTTCGACCGAACGACCTGTATGCGCTATCGCGTAACATGATTAGCATACCATATCTCACAGGACGAAGAGACGGCTGGACAGCGAAGAAAACATAATGATGCACGAATAAAAGTCCAGATTTAACGCAAATCCAACTCTTCGTAACAAAAAATGATGAAGATAAAATCATGAGTATTACACCCGGTTACGTATAACTGAAACAAAATGGTGCAACTGTTTTTTGTTGTACGCGTTCACTAATCGTGTTGTGGGTTTGTCAACGGTTGAAGGTGTGGGGAAGGCGGTGAGCATATAACCGCGGTTCTGCATGAATGCATGTATCAGATATCTGTGCTCTGTCTCATGTACGGGATATATTTCTTTTGCGTAATGACGGTAGTTGTGCAATAATCGAAGTGTTCTTTTTACGTTCGGTTATATACTTAGAACTTAAACGCTACGCGTATAGATAATTAAGTGACATTAAGTCATCTGCATGAAAAAGTCGTTTAAATAGGTGGTCGTATGCAACATTATATACTATTCTTAGCATTCTTTTCTTGTAGACACGTAATTTTCGGAGGTTTGTGAGATATGAATTTTCTCCTATCAAGTGACAATAAATTAAATGAGAGCATTGTGATTCAGATTAAAATTATTGCGATTGTGAAAAACGGAGCAGTATACACGTCTGCATGGCCAAATGGAACCTCGGACATAAGTCTGCGGAGGTGTCCTTTAAGGCCAGTGAAAAAACTGCTTTACGTGAATGGTACCTTGAAACGAACATTTAAAGAAGTATCGACAACAAATTTCGCTTGAATTTTTCATCTGTTAATTATACGTAAGACATTGCTGAACATGAATCACCGCGCGCTGTTCGCCTACAACCGCTGTATAGAATTATTTATTTTCTTTTCGTAGGTTTCGGTTTCAACAAGCACAGCGATGGATGTCATGTCAGAGTTAACTTTCAGCCATCCTTGCTTCATGCTTGCCACACTATGGAAACCAGGAGACCTCTTCAGCCAATCTTGAGTTTGCATTGAGCGTGCTTATCCACGCCGCATTTAGTGCAACGTATGCAAACGAGGCCTTGGCGAGAATTTCAGCCTGAAATCTGGTTATTCGTACTGAAATCATTTTTTTTTCAGCGAGTCAGCTCTCTTTAGGCCTTAATCATGTTTCGAAAAAAAAAAAACAACAAAAAAGAACCCTTTATGCCCATGATAGCTGCTGTAGATGAGATAAGGCCAAACAAAAGCCTGATGATTAATAAACGTACTGAAAAATCCAGTAAGGACACGAATTTCACTCCGAAGCGAGACGTCCTGCATCGAAGCTCGATGCCATGCTGCAAGGCCTATTTATTTATTTATTTACTTATTTATCTTTTACATACTGCACGCCGTGAGAACCAAGCAGGAGTGGATTAAAAACAAATTATTACAAGTGAGCAGTAATGCCAAAATGCCAACAAAACAGAGCACAAACAACAGGAAATGAAAGTAATAATGACAGAGCATGAAATTATGCTAAACATGGTCATTTATCAGGTCAAGAGACGTTAGATAGGAGGCTGGCAAGCTGTTCCAATCACTGATGCTCTGCGGACAGGCAGAGTGTTGATATGAGCTAGTCTTAGCAAAGTACGGGATCAAAGAAAGGGGGTGGGAGTGTCGGGTTTTTCTGGTGCTCGATAGTATAAGGTACGGTGAAGAATGTATTGCAAGCTTATGGTTAAATAATAAATGTAAAAATTCCAATCGAATAAATTTTCGCCGGGACTGAACGGTAGGCACTGAATTCGACTGCATTAGTGCAGAGACAGAGACAGTTCGACTGTACTGCGAAAACATGAATCGGACAGCTTTTCTTTGTATTCGCTGTAGTGCGTTTATGTTGGTGATAGTATGCTAATCTCATATAATACAGACATACTCTAATTTAGTCCTTATAAAGGTTTTGTATACTAATCTTTTAACTTGGAAAGGTGCATCCTTTAGCTTATGGCGCAACAAGCAAAGTTTTCGAAAGGCAGACGAGCAAGTGTTAGATGTGCGTGTTCCAACTTAAGTTGCCTAGTAATGTCACATCAAGATATTTGTATTCGCTAACTTCAGCAACTGGACTTGAATCCAGAAAAAAGGAGCATTTTAATGGATGAGGTCTTCTTGTAACACGTAGTAAGACGGTCTTTTCAGAGTTTAGTTTCATGCCCCATCTACAACACCATGTGAGAATATTCGTCAGCTGACCGGATCTCACTAAAAATAATGCAGTCATCTGCATACATACGGATATGCTCAGGCTAATTAACCACATCGACGATATTGTTACAATATATAAAAAATAGCAGCGGTCCAAGCACACTGCCCTGAGGGACACCAGGTGTGATTGGAAGATCATAAGAATCTTCTCCGTTAATTGTACCATACTGTTTGCGTTGCAATAAGTACATCGATACCCAGGCAACAAGGAAATTGGGCAGTCCTATCATTTGAAGTGTCTCAATTAGTTTGTTACGCGGTACTAAGTCGAACGCCTTGCGGTAATCCAAGAAATTTAAGTCTACCTGCATGGCCGGTCCTATCTACAACGGAATCAAGAAATTGAAATAAGGTGACTAACTGCGTAATCATAAAAAAAACCCTTTCTTGAAGCCATGCTGGTGTGCGAGAAAATGTTATTATCTTGAAGGAATTTTGAAATGAGGTTAGCTACGAAATGCTCCATGAATTTACAAGAAGAACATAATGTATATCTTGGGCGGTAGTTAGACAAAAGAAGTGGGTCACCCCTCTTCGGGACGGAGTCATCAGGTATGGATGCAGTTCTAATGAAAGCTCGAAATATTAAAACGAGGAGCTTGCATAGTGTTTCAGCGAAACGGCGATAGTATATAACATGATCATATGCTGAGGCTCGATTTTATTTAACGTTTCACGAATGCACACATTTACTCCGTATGCTCATATGGCCATTTTATACCGGAACTACATCCGCAGCGTCAGAAAGTCGCATCTGCACTCATCTAGCTTTAGTAGCACTGAAGAGAACTATACTGGGACGGATTATAATAGGCCACGTGAGGAATGAAAATACTGCAATATAATCATTGCTTCCTCACTCGTTCTGATATCTGTTCTTGGGGCAGGCTGGTTTTAGTGCTGTTGGGAATTAAAACAACAAAAAAGAGATTATGTCGCAATTTTTATTCTCCACGTGACCTAGAATTCACTTTTGAATTGAATTTGAATTGAATTTCTTGTGCTCGACTTTTCAACACGAAACAAGTGAGAAGATAAATTCGATTATAAATTATTTAGCGGTCGTAAGCAAAAAGCACGTGGTGATCTGTGTAATGTGTCATGCATCACTATAGATAATAAAAAACGTAGTAGAAAATTGTCTATACTCCTTTCAGGTATCTAGCTGCATTTAAAAAAATTACAACTTCTGAATTGGCACTTTATTTTTGAAGCATGCAAGCAATTCAAATGTTGACTAATTATTATTTGCTAATGGATTCTCAGAAAAACTTAACGGTTCGACTCCGACAACACGTAGTATATTTCGAAAACATTGAAATCTTGACTGTCAATCCGCATTTCCGACCTGATTAATGGGCCCAGCCTATTTTGGGGATGGGCCAAGTTCCAGGCTAACGACGCAGGGAATGGTGAGCCGGTTAGCTCTCATGAAACAGTGCTCACTAGAATTGGGGGGACACTGAAGACCCGCCTTTAAAGGTATGACGCGCCAGCGTTCATGGTCTGTGGCTCTCTCTGCGAATCCTCGTTCGCCTACACGATCGGCATACACTGGTAAGCTACCTCGAGCTTAAGCTTAAGCTACGTTACCTTGAGTGTTGCAGGCTCATCGGTAAATGTGCTGGCGAGACCCCGCGCACCACTCAGGCATTCCTGCTGCGCCTGCTGTGTATACCACCACATCTTGTTACCGAACCCAAAGAGCGCACAAACACGCTGCAATTTTGTTCTCCACACTACACGCGTGTGAAGACGGTGTGGTCGCGAGTGAAATTTAAACAACGTGGTGGTGTTTAACCTTTGACATTTGGTTGGGCAGGGGTAGATGATGCTATACTTGGCTTGACTATGGGTGTCTTGTTGCTAAGCTTGGTTGGCTCAAGGTCATGCAAGCCATAATATTTGATTTATTGAATGTGTTAGCACGAGACTCGATCGTCTCATTTTTGCGGTTTCGTTAAATATATATATAGTTCACATATCTCGTTTATGCGACGCGCTGCAGCAGCCAAATGGCTTTTCCGCTCTTCGGTTTCCGCTGCACGCCTCGGCTCCAACCTACTGCGGTCCGTCTTCCGCAGCATCACTCATGGAAGGAAGGGGCTCCATTCGGTCTGATGCGAACTGAGGATGTCCGAAAGCTGTGAGAGGCAAATCTATCCGCATAAGGTCTACACAGTGCTGGTATCAAAATCACATTGGTCCCCCGCTTGGCTGACAAACTGCTTCGTACGCAGGAGTGGTCCGACTCGGCGCGGCGGCTACGCTGCTCGTGGGACAGCAACATCGACCGCACCGTGAGCTCATCCATTAGCGTGAACCACCTGGAGGTGCAGCAGGCGCGCTACGCTGGCTCATCGGCCGCCGACTCGTACATGGACGTGCAGCTGGGCCGGGGCCCCTTCTCGCCGCCGGTCACGGGCCTGGTGCGCATCGGCGACACGCTCACGCTGGTCGTGTACACGCTGGGCGCCGACCTGGACGTGCTCGTCAAGGACTGTCTGGCCCACGACGGAGACCCGCGTCGCGCCGTTCAGCTGACGGACGCGCAGGGCTGTGTGGCCAAGCCCAAGCTACTGGGACCCTGGCAGAAGACACGCAACACGGGTGCGACCGGGGCCAGCACCATCGCGTTTGCCTACCTCAAGGCGTTCAAGTTCCCTGACAAGGTAAAATTCATCGTTGCCTGGGGGGTAGATTGCGTCGTCAATATTGTGATAATTTTTTTTTTTTTAATGTTTTAACGCGATAGCGTTGTGGGGTTGCATTTGCTGGTGTGCTGCGCTGGGTGACACACACATTACGCGGGCCAGAGCTATAGCTGTGGGCCAGCGTGTACCACGCGCCTGCGCGAGGGAAGGAAGACGCAGTTCATTGAGAGCACGCATGTTTGTTACGCAGTAAGCTGCTTTAAAAAGAACGCTGCTCTGATACCCTGGCCTCAATATAAACAATAGCTCTGCCGCAGCACCCGAAAGCGGGGCAACAGCGCAGCGCGCTCAAGGCAGAAGCTACTCGCGCGCCAGAGCGAAGGTCGCTCGCGGACCGCACAGGCAGCCAAAGAGTTAAATTGCCCTCAACACAGCACGGAGGAGGATGAAGGGCACGTATTCACGACACAGGTCGCACTTGGATAGCGTATCGCCGCCAGCACTGGCCGTACAAATTGGGCCCTCCCGATTCAGGAGACACAGGTGCGCGCGCTTACAGAGAAAACGTTACGCACCTTTCTGCTGCCCGTGTCGGTGGCAGAGGTGACCATTTCACCTTAAAAACTTCAAATTCGCCTCAAACTCAAGCAAGATTTTATGACCTCACACAACCTCAACCTCACCAGTTGAAGCGACCTGAGGCGACCTCACCTCAACTTTCAAGGCGGTATGATCTGATTCAACTTCACTTTTCAGATAAAGCATGTAGGCAGACCCAGCCTCTGAACTGTCGTACTGGCTTCCAATAGTTCTGACATAAAAATCCGGCACACTCTCTCACATGGCCACTCTGATCCATGTGTAGTCTTTCTTGTCTGTTGTGTCATCCTTTTTGTGGTAAAATAATTGTGTGACCCACTGTTGTGGCTGGTGGCTCAGTGGTTAAGACGTTTGGCTACTGAACATGAGTATCCGGTTTACAGCCCGATTGCGGCGGCAGCTTTTAGGAGGAGAAACGCGAAGGTGTCCGTGTGCTGCGCGATGCCAGTGCACGCTAAAGATCCCCAGATGATCGAAATTATTCCGTAGTCCTCCACTACGGCACCTCTTTCTTTTCTTTCACTCCCATCTCCATCCGTTTTCTTACGGCGCGGTTCAGGTGCGCATGTCGAATTGTGACAGATACTGCGCCTTCCCTTTCCATTATACACAAATTTGCAATTTGCCTACGTGGGCAAGCTCATTCGAACTGCGGATGCAGATAGTTTACGCGAAGCGTGTGCAGCTTTTTCGCTCTACAGATCGTCGCCGTAACCCTAACTGAAAAAAACAATGTCGAAGAAAACACACACGCGATTTCATATCAAAATTGCGATGCAGCTGTTCTTTCTTTGCTCAGCGTTCAGGTTGGTGTCATACCATTTCGCTTCTCCTTTACCTTGCATCTGTTAGTCAAGTTGGAGGAGTTTGCGACAGGGATTAGAACTGATCGACGACATAGTAGTTAGTGCAGTGTAGGTGTCCACCGGGAAGTGAGAGATACTGCTCTAGCCTTTCCCCAAAAATCAAATTAAACCAAACAATACAAATGTACTCGCGGTATGAAAAAGGCGGTGTTGAGGGCGCTATCGCATGGCGAAGCAGGAGGGTTGCCCTATTATTTTTTTTTTTTTACGTGATAGAAAAAAAAAATAAATACCCAACTCGGACATTCGTTTGACGGAATCATGAACAAGAAGCTCTAAACCTGACTGATGTTTCTTCCATAATTGATAGGAACGAACGTATTCTGGGCGCTTTGCCTCGCAGGCAGAGTTCGCCAAAATTGCGCGGGCTGTATGATCTTCCCACCTACCCCATTTTTATTTTCGGCACTCAGTGATGCGACACGATCAGCAGCGCGTGCTACGCGCCCGTGTGTGTGCGACTAGCGGTTCGTTGGTGACGCAGGTGGAGGTGTTCCTGGAGTGCAACATCGAGATGTGCCGACGCAAGTGTGCCGAGCCATGCGCAAAGGCCAAGCGCAGCCGTCGGCAGCTGCTCAACGAATCGACAGTGGAGCCGGCGCGCGTGGTCCGGGGAATCCGCGTCGTTGCCCCCGACGACTTGGACCCCCTGCAGCCTGCGCCCGGCTGGGCCGCGCGGGCGCCCTCCACGGGTGACGTCTGCCTCTCGCTGCCCGGCTTCGTCACGGCGCTGTCGGCCGTCCTCGCCATCTTGCTCAGCTCGTGCGTGCTCTCAGCGCTGCTGTACCTGCGCGTGCGGCAGCTCGCATCGGACACCGCCGGAAAGCCCAAGAGCGTGCCGCCGCCAGAGTTTGTGCGTAAAGTGCGCCGCGTCCCTTGATAATTAGCACGCGCGCTGTGTGTAGCCCCCGCACGCTCTCCCTCATGGGCATTCCCGAAGAACTCTGGGGACCGACGCTGGACGAACGGAAGCGAAACGCGCCGTGCGAAAGCGGGTTTTTCGCGCTGGCAGAACTGTGGTGTCAAAGCGCTGGCTCGTCCAATACGCCCACCAGATTAAAAGCCAAGAAGCGAAGAAAACATGCGGGCCGAGTTGTCTTTTGTCTTTAGTTGGAAAGAAGGGGGGGGGGGGGGGGGGGGGAAGGGGCTGAGTTGACAATCGCAGGAGGTATACTTTATTTTTAAGCTGTTCATACTCATTATATTTCGTTTATTTGTCGTTATTTTGCAATTTTGGTCTTTATTTTTCTCTCATTACCACTATTTCAATACTCAAGGCGAATGCATCTTTATATCCACGCTTTAAGAAGAGCTGGCAATTTCAGACGCCCGAAACCTTGCGCAGACCATATTGATGACAGAACTAAGAAAATGAGAGCCACAGAGGTGTTAACTGAAAAAAATTGACACCTTATTTACGCATTCCTGATGTGGCTTCCGCAGTATATAAAGCTGTCGAATCCATTCATACATATATATACAAGTACACGTGCACCTCCTATTCCAACTGTCCAGCTCTATATGACAATCTAAAACACCGCTTCTTTCCTGTCCTGTCGCCCAGTCTAGTACCTGGTCCGTACATCCTCTTGCTTTATCCTCTCTCTTTTTGAGTGTCTGGCTGTCATAGGCACAGCTGGAAGACCGGCTTACATTGGTGAACCAGGGGCAGTACCATTTATTGAGACGCTTAATCTTCGTTCTTAAATAAAGTGCTTACTCTCTCTTTCTCTCTCTCTCTGTAAATGTTAAGCATTCTGACATGCATATATACATACACAGGCATATCAAATACAAATTTCAGTGCAGCCGTTTTCAAAAACCCAATAAATTTCTTGCGCGGCGTTCGGCTGATACGCTCCTGACACTCGCAGCGAGGGAGGGCGAGCTTCACAGTGGGAATCCTAGGGTTCCTCGATGACTTGGGAATCTCATCACCGAGGCACTGTTGTGCCCGAGCGGTGGTTCGGGATCGAAGCTGCGAGGAGCTGGGCCTTCCGTGCGCTGCCCGGGGCATCGAGGAAGAGACTCAATGCTCGACCATCTCCGTTTATTTCTGGAGTGAGACTGCCCTAACCAACTGTACAATAATGAGGGCGCGTAGCCCGTTTAGAGAGAGAGTGTGAAATATAGTAACAAAAAAGTACAAAACACATAGGCCGGCTGCTTCCAAAGGTCTGTCTTCCGGCGAACTGTCCCAGTAACGCCAACATAGGCACACAGCAGTTCACGGGAAAAAGAGCAGTCCCGCCGAGGGCTTCAAAGGGACAGCGGAGAACGCGCAGCCCAGCGGGCTGTCATCCCTGCTCGGCCACCGGAAACATAATTCTTCTTGCTCCCTCTTTTCCTTGCCGCGGCGTCTTGTCCGTGCGCATCGCGCGCCGCTGCGCGTTCCCGCCTTCCCGTCGTGGCGGCGTCGAGCGCCTTGTCGAATGCACAGTGAACTAGAATATTGTGTATTGAAAGCCAGGGGAGCCGTCCCGATCACAACAGCACCCTGAAAACGTTCAGGATCAGAGGGCTCTCGCGCTGTGTCAGTAAGCGGAGGGCAGAACATGCTCAGTTGAGCGGCCGCGGCGTGAAGGGGCAAGCCTCTTTTGTTTTTCAGTCGAAGCTTTATATTCTCTTGACATAAAAAAACGCGAGCTTTTTCTTCTCTCGAGTCTTGCGATGTGAACTCTCTGTCCCATAACGTAATAGTAGCACGTTACGCACTGCTGCAGGCATATCTGAGTTCTCACCGTACCATATTGACCTTACCCATAAATAAATAATACTAATAATACTTTTCAGTGCACGTTAAAGAACCCCAGGTGGTCGAAATTTCTGGAGTCCTCCACTACGGCGTCTCTCATAGACTGAGTCGCTTTGGGACGTTAAACCCCACAAACCAAACCAAACCAACTTTATTTAGCATTCATTGCGGGTGGCCCAGGCATGCATGGGTAGCAAAAGGCAGTACTGCCCATACCAGGACGGCTTGCTGACCCTGACCTGGGGCCCAAAGTGTCCAAGACGTGAGATGGGAAAGGGGAAGGGATGAAACTGAGGGATGAAATGAGGGATGAGGAAGAAAGAGGATGAAACTATGATTGTTATCACCTAAATCGTTATTACTAAATCGTTATCACCGCAGGCGCGAGCTCTTCGAATCGAGCCTGATATAGCCAAAGTCTGTTGAAGCCACAGCTCAGAGGGTAATCGCGTTTTCAAAATACTAGAAATTAATACTGCTATTTCTTTTTGCCGGCTACTTGTCTTTAAAATTGGCATCAAACGCTTCTTGATATAGTTAAAAACTCCACTACTGGAATTCAGTGAACGAAGTAGTTCGCATAATTCATGCTATTTTTTTTTAACGTCCAGCAAACAGGGAAATTGCTACAGATGACCATGGAAACAGCATTTTTGCCTCAAAAATTTTGGCAAAGGTGCCTAACGCGGCTTGCGTGTATGAACGAGAACACATTATCGTCTCATCGGGCGAAATATTTTGTTTTCGACACGGTATTTAAACTTTTTTTTCTGTCAGTATTTTATCCTGCGCATAGGTTTGTGTATTTCGTATAATAGACTACCGTCATATTTCATTCGGTATCTGGGAGCCGTATTCGCCGAAATTTCGGTTTTAAAGCATGTAATTGGAGGTGCATATGTCGTTGCTTTGAATCCCTTTCGAAAGCTAGCCTCCAACTTGGCTAAGTAGCGCAACGGCATCGGACCAATACCGGCTCAGCATTGGAAAACATTGGTACAAATTTTCGATTCTGTGCAATGATGCTTGTCTCAGTCTTTATTAATGCCGGTTTCCACTTGTCATCCTTTCTTCTGTTTTAAACTATATCCATTGTGTTATTTTTTTGTGCGTAGTCCAGCGCCATTCTTTTAAAGAGCGTCGTCAAATGTAGGCTGCTGTGGTTTGCCGGCATGGAAAAATATACAAATCAATCAGTAAAACAGCTTGGTGTGGCTCATCTACACAGTTTGCAGATTTTTAACAATAAATAATCACAGGTACATCAAAGCTGTTTCGCAGGTACGCTATGCGGACAGAAAAAAAAAAAAAAAAGTAATTGCTGTTTTCAATCCCCTATTTAAACACGATGCAGCAATAAAATATTTAGCCTCTTATATTATTAGTTTGTAAACTTGGAGACGGTCACATTTCTAGACAGCTCCGATTTGTAAAACTTTTCTAGAGCGCGTGTGTTACCAGATTCCGCTCTATAAAAAATATATATAAATATTCAATTTCAGTTCTCGTATTCATGCGTAAACGTCACGATGGCCGCCTAAACGGTTTCAGCTGCGGCGAGGTGTTTCACGACGCTCCATGTGCCATTGGCATACTAGGCAGGTCTCTTCTGCCTTTCACTTTTGGATGCCGAAGTGGAAGAAACATTCGGATCAAAAGCTAACCACATCAAAAAGTTTTTTCATGGACTGTCTCTGTCTTGCGTGCGTATTCACATGAATATAATTGTAAAGTTCGGGGCGTATGTCTCGAAAACCGCACGTACGCTGAGAATGCAATCGAATGCAGTAGCCTAAGGATGTGACTGCCTCTAGTTTTATAATATAACAATTCCCGATAGCTAATGTTGCCTGAATAATTTATCAACCGCTATCAGATAAGCGGACGAGAATTATTTCTGCAATTTGTGTACTCCTCGTTTCATAACCGACACACACGAGTAAGTTCAATGTGCTGCTTATTGCTTACCTAAAAGCTGTAAAGACTAATTTGGAACACCGAAGATCGTAGAGGAAGGTCTCATTTTTAAAAGTCATATCTTAACCCAACGGAACCGTATTGTCAAGAAGTGCATGCCAAAATACGTGAGATGTTGACAGTCTAAGGGGAAAATGTTGACCAACACTGACTAGCAGTCTGGCTAAATAACCAGGTAATGTTGATCAATATATGGCAATGTACACCCTCCCATTTGTTTAACCTGAACGCGCGAGCGTCGACCGTCGAGTCGATAAGCGCCGTATGACGGAGCACAGCGGCGAAATGAGCGAGAATACATCGGGGTGTGCACGAAAAAGAAAGTGTCGAAACCCAGGTCACTATTCCCATGCAGTATTGTAAATGCGTTATCTCCCCCGCCTTCGAGTCCCCGCGCTTTTAGAATCCCTTTCTCCTTCTCCCACTGCGGACAACCCCTCTTGACGACGCACCCCTCCTCACTCCTTGGAACATTGGAGAGGGTTGGGAGAGGATGGGCGGGGGGGGGGGGGAGAAGGAGGGAGGGTAAGGAGGGCGTGCTACTCTTTTTTGCCTTTTGTTAGTGTTGATAGTTTGTTTTCGGCCATGCGGCCGTAGAGCGCTCGCGGAGGAGAGCCGGGAGCGCCCATTCGTGCGGCTGTATGATGGCCTGGTGTCCAAGTCACTCAAGAAAGCGGCAGCTACTTTTCAAAAAGCGCTTTAATCCAATGTGCAAGGAATGTGAATCGTCAAATATGCGATTCGTATATAATTGTCATTTCCTAAGATACACAGTTCTGTTCCCAAGCAAAAGTGTTCTCAATGCGAGTTGTATGTAATTTTAAAGCGCGAAGAAAAGCAAGGAAAAAAATAGAAAGACCCTACTAAGAACGCATTTGTCTTTCCCGAAAAGAGCCAAATCTGGGCACCGAATTAGGTGAAGTTCAGCTGCAACTTTTAGTTTGCTCAAAGATCTTCAAAGCTGTCACTTATAGCCTTCAAATGTGTTGCTGTGGATAAAAAAAAAATAAAACTGCATTTTGCTTTCTTTGCGCCAAGGTGCATTTGGCTCTTTTCGAAACAAAAAAGAAACCTCTTAATTGGTTTCAAGATAGCTTCTATTCATTGCAGCGGACAGTGCCGTTAAGATTAGACAAAAACCTTGAGCTTTGCTATTTTGTTTTTTATCCAGTTGCACTCTCTCTCTCTCTCTCTCTCTAAAAAAAAGCATGTTGAACTTTGACACGCCGGGAGGCTTATTAGACACCTGTAGTAGCCGTATGACATGTTCACGTACTTCTGTTACAGTGTTCACACGCCATGGACCGCCACTACTTATATGCACTTAGTCGGTTAACAACCACCAGCTGCTGTTTTCGACATAGAAAAAAATGTTGTCAAAATCAAAGGCTTTGCTGTTTCTTAAGCATAGAAATTATTTGTACAACGCTCGAAGAAAATATGGGGAAGAAAAGGCCATTTTCCTCCTTTTCGCATAACCCAGTTGCGCCCTTCACAAAAAGAAAGAAGGAAACGCCCACAAGCTCGTCGCCAAGACACCCCCTAAAAACCATTAACGTCTGTGGGGGGCGGTATGGCGCTGACCCCTGCTTTCCGGCTTTTTCGACTGCCGACAAGAAGGGTGGGGTGAGAGGGGATTGTGAGCAGGGGGAGCCGACACACGGGGAAACACACGCGTGGCACTTACTTCACGGGATTTCGGAATTGCGGGGAGATGACCCATTGCCTCCGACACGCGGAAACCGCCACACGGGGAAGCGTGCTACACCCAATACATCCGCCTTGGAGAATACGCGCGTGCGCGCAATGAGCACTCCGGTGCAGCTGTCCTCTGCCAGGCTGTTCTGGGAACGGGACCTCACCCCTGCTTCTTTTGAGCATCGTTGCGTCATCATACGTTTTTCTTTTCTGAACGCTTTCATCAAGTAATAAATCAGCGGTCAGGTGGTTGCGCTATGGCTGGATGGAATGCGATATACGCCGACACCACCGAGATTTTAACAAGGCCTTTGCATCACCTTCTCTCCCATCGGCGAACGTCATGACAGCGGATGAGCGATAAAGGATCAGCCACTGAATCTGCGCGTACAGGCTTGGGTAAAAGGGCGAGATGACATCATGTGACTCGACACAGATTCGCGCTCGCACCTTCATTTGCTGGTACTTTATCGCCATCCGCCTGTCGTCACGTAGACTGCTGGGGTGCGCAGGCCTTGCCAAGATCTCGGTGGCGACGTATACGCCCGCTGATTATACTACATGCGTATCAGCATTTTGTTTCTTTTTGCTATGGGTCACGTAGCACTTTCCTGCGGCAAATTAAAGGTTCTTCGCTTACCAATTCACTTCGCTTATCAATTACTACGCTTATCTATTCACATCGTCCTCTCATACAGGTAAGCAGGCGGTACCACGAGGCCATTTCTAATCTTTTCCCAGCGGCAGGCAGAAACCAGAAGGAAATGTCATAACGAAAAAAAAAAAAAAAAGAACAAATGGGGTTAGATCCGGTTCCCGTAACAGCCTGGCAGAGGACAGCTGCACCGGAGTGCTCATTGCCCGCACACGCGTATTCTCGCTCATTGCGCTGCTGTGTTCCGTTGTACGGTGCTTATCGACTCGGTGGTCGACGCTCGTGCGTTCAAGCTAAAAAAGTGGGAGGCTGTACCTCATGTCGGCAGCGTGATCTTAATGAGCGAACAATATTTGCCAGCAATGCATACATAAACGTATATCATATATTGGCAGTCATACCTAAATGAGCGAACAATATTTGCAAACGTATGTCAAATGTTCGCATTCCAATCTAAACGAGCGACCAATATTTGCCAATGCACACGAACGTTTATGAAATGTTAGAAGACTGGTCGATCTGATGGACGATGTTGCCAAGCTCACACCAGCCTATGCAAAATATTGGCGAGCCACACGTATACAGGACAATATTTATTACTGGTTTCCAGACATAGTACCAATGTTAGCAAGCAATGGTATACATGGCCCGTTGTAACCAGCTTTTAGAATGGCATGACCAACATCAGAAACATAGCGGCAACAATGTGCCGCCCTTGGGCCGTGTTTTGCCAGCACATTTCCAATATCGGGCTGGTTAACTGTGCTACCTGGGGCACGTGTATGCTGTACAGTAAAGCATCGTTAATTCGAAGACATTGCGACCGATAAAAATGTTCGAATTAACCGAGTTTTCAAATTAACCAAACACCGCAAAAAATCTGGCCCAGGTAAAAACTTTCATTGGGAGAACAACCCAGCGTGTTCAGTCATCAACGTTCAATCATTAATCATCCACGAACGCACGCGGTCAGGCGCAATTATGACGCCGGCTTTTTAGCATCATTCGCTCACAAAGGCGTTTGCTGCTATCACGCGTTCCATTGAGCTTGTGGCAGTGGACGGCGCACGCACCACCCCGACGTGATAAAGCGAACGTACGGAAACCAGGCTTGCTCAACCGGACGAGCCGAGCAAGCCGCTGCCGACATTCCTGTCAAGGGCGCTGGGGCCTTGCGAAGTCTCCCATATGTTACTCCATGGTCCCACAATCACACACGCCCACAGCAGGAGCTAATGCCAAGAGATAAACGCGCCCTGATGTTACCGCTGCGCAACATCTTAGCGCGCTGCCAGCAGTCCGGCGAGCCTGTCGAGGCGAAGACGCGCTGCACCGCAATACAAGAGTGTACAACTGAAAAGCTGGAAGCGGGAATGATCCGCTTCCGTACGATCAGCGATGTTCTTTGGGTATTTAGGGGATGAATATCCACTTATGTAACCAGCCTGGAGCTTTGTCTTCTCGTTAAATGTAGCCTGCATGGAGTTAAAGCCCACCTATACATGTTCGAGATTAGTGTGAGCCGATCGAACGGCCACCACATGGTCACAAACGAGCGGAAGATATATGCAGCGCCGGACTTCAGCACACAAGAAAAATTTGCAGTTTGACGCTGCTATCCAGAGACGTGTGCCAAGAATATAAGCAAAATACATGCTATTTTTCACGCACGTACCCAGCACAAACTGAAGTTTTGCCACTTGAAGTATACACGTATCAGACGCCAATCGCCCCGTTTCGGGCAGTGTGGACAAGGAAAATCAGCTAGGGGCTAAAGATAGCCACTGCACGACTCACACTTGTGCAGTCATGAAAACTTGGATTCGAGCTGTGATTACGATCGAAACAATCCGTTGTAATCCATGCTACAGAATTACCTATGCGAATGGCTCGCGGGGTACGTCGAACTTTGAAAAAGGACGTACCCGAGAGAAAAAAAAAAAAAGTACCGGGCCCGTCAAGCATACTTTTATCCACAGCCCTCTTTAAAGTAGGCAGTGAATGATAAAGGTTCTTGCCTCACTGTGAATAGCGTTCGTTGGCACCAACACCTTGTCGTCGGTGCCACGCCGTCTGAGAAGGTACAGTCGACGATAGCTGGCAACAACAACTTGACTTGAGAGGAAAAATGAACTGAAAACTTTATACAGCAATGTACATATTTACAACAGGGGAAACAACAAGCACGATAACATGAAACTGGCTAAACTCTCCGGCATGGCCGAAGAGTCGAGGGATCCAGATCTAGCTCAGAACGAATTCTGTAGGCCGCGGGCCCGGTTTTACCACCTTCGGAGCCCAGCCCACATTTTTCATCGCCCAATCACAACAATCTCACGCATGATTGGTTCACAAACACCTTGGCATGTATTTCCATTTCCGTAAGGTTCATCTTCTCCCTAAAACAAACAATTCAAAAGGGACAACAAATTCGTTTCACAGCAAGATGGAACCTTGAAATGATTGGCTCACTAGGTTACATGCCACGCCTCACGCTTCCACAGTGTTACACAAACTCTCTCTCCTCTAGGAAAGAAAAAGAAACACAGTAAAGCACATCAAAGCGCAGTACCAGGTGCGCAACCATTGCCCAAAGCTTGCTCCCTTGGCGGCTCCTTTTACAGGGCAATTATCGGCGTCCGAGTCGGCACCATTGCGGACCACATCAGAAGAGCCGAACCACGTCATCCCACTCCGCATCTTATCCGTCACTGTTACACACGCGCCCAGATGTCCGTTCAGAGCCACCGTCTCCCACCATTGTTGGCATCCAGGGTTAGAATCGTCCCAAAGACCCACTCAGCGCGCCTGTTCCGACTTTTATGGGCGCCCCTCAAGGACGAGGGCCTTACACCATTCAGCTTGGCAGCGTTTGTTCTTTGAAAGATATGCCGCCCTTACAAAAGAACCGCTCGTTCAAAAGCTGCGCTGCCTACGGGCGATGGGTGCAGTCGGCGTACTACGGGATCGCTCTTTTAAAAACAAGAGCCCTCCGCGTGAAGCAGCGGCGAGAACAAACTGCCTGTCTCCGCGTCTTCGAACGCGACCGCAAAGTCCTCGGAAGAAGGGACTGCTTTTCCTCTCTGCCTACATTTCTGCCGTGCGCTCCTTCCCGACTCCTGCCCAAGGCTAGGTGGGAGACGGCTGCAGCTGGGCGTTGAACAAGTGAACCCCAAAAAGAGCAGACGGTCCTAATGGCGCCGCGCATATCACCGACCCCTTACATAGGCTTTCGCGAAACAATATTTCAAATCGAATTTTATCGTAAACCTGAGAGACATATACGCTATTTCCCGAGTTTATCGTTCGAGACTCTTGCGTATGTTGAAATCATGCTACCAGCATAGCGGCGTGCTTCGAAGCAGGCCGTCTCGCTTCGGACTCAACTCGTCTTTGTTACTTTGTTTTCGGGAATCGGTATGCTGTCTCGCCTAATCTCACCTATACCCTACATCGTTAAAATCCCTTTATAGTTTCTATTTCGGGTGATGATTTACCTCTTCCAGACCTAAAGAAAATCAGTTGAAGGCGCTCGCCGATAAGTCAGAACCGAGGAAATATGTGACAACGGCCCTGGCTCTCTTTGAGGCACGTGCTGGTAGCCGTCAGATGGCACCACCTTTCCGCGTGTGCTCGAGTTCCAGGACCCTCAAGTCTGCGACAAGGACGGGAACCACCAGAACAAGAATGATGAAGTGCAATGCACCAAACATCGACTGGATCAGTGCATGGTGTAACATATTGTGTCTAAAGACGCGAAGCCGAGGGGTTAAAGATGAGTGAAGTGCAAAGTTGCCGTCCGCCTCCTCCCTTTTTCTTTTGTAGCGATAGCTACAAGCCGAGCATTTCGCGGTGGCTGGGAGAGGCCAGTTGTGCGCATGCGCCGTTACCATGGCAACCGGAGAGGAAAAGCAGGTGTGTCAATGATTAGTTAATTAATGATGTAAAATTAAAATCAAACATACGTCGACATTAGCCATACAACTAATGTCGATGTCCAATGGATGTGACGACACGCCAACCGGAAGGACCGCAAGTGGATGTGTTTTTAAACTAATCGGTTGCCAGGAAAGGAAAGGCGCAGTATCTGACACACTTTTGTAGCAAGAACTAGACTGGAGTACCAGCCGAGCATTTCGCGGTGGTCGGGAGAGGCCAGTTGTGCGCATGCGCCATTACCATGACATTCTGAGAGGAGCAGCAGGGGCGGCGTGCGGCCCTGGTAATGGCCTCGCGCCTGCTCCACCGTCGGAGCCGCGCGTGCCGTCACGCGGATGAGCAGTTGCGCGCATTTGCCGATACTAGGGTAACATGAGAGACTCAACATGTGCGCCGCGCGCTTCTTCGCAGTACGCCGCTCCATCAAACGAATCACGCATGCGCAGCATTGCGTATAAAATGCGAGATGAAATAGGCGGCTGTATCACAGCATTTGACATGGATGCAGAGGAGAGTCCAGACGCTGCTAAACGGTGGTATAAACAAGAGAAGACTAACTCTTACGATACTAAGGTTGTCACCTGGCACTTGGCTACTTAAAGAGAATGAGTGTAAGAAGGCGAAAAGGGCAATGGAGACGCCCGAACAGAGAGAGGAATAGCTTGCCAAACGGAGACGCCAGACTGCCAAGCGTATAGCTGCCGAGATGGAGCCTATGGAAGACGTCAGTCAACGAGAACCAGCAGAAGAGGATGTGAAGGCCCGTCGTGTGACTGATCACACCATTCGAGTTTCCGAAAGTGCATCTGCGACTCGTACTTTGAAGCAGACTTTGCGAACAATCCTTTTGAAAACGTGTAGTGTGTGCGAGAGACTGTGGTTAAACATACAGTGCTGAAACAAGCTCAGCCAGGCAGGGAAACGTACAGGGGTAGTCAAAAATTCCCAGGCCGTTCCGAATGGTCGGGGAGCGGTTGCTCTCCGCTATCGCGGCGCTGCTATCAGATGCGCTCCCCGCCGCGCGCCGGTGGCGAGGGTATGCGATGAGAGAAGGCACAGTGACGACCTCGTATACTGTGAAAGAGCTGATGTCAAGTTAAACGCAAGTTATCGTACTCCAAGAAGGCGAAAAGAACGGAGAAGCGCGCATAATACAACTAAATATTGAGACTAGCGTCAAGCTTCACTCCAGCGAACGGCCGTCAGCCGAGCGGGGCTGCAGCGCAGCGGAATCCGAAGCGCGTACCCTCGCCACCGGCGCGCGGCGGGACGCACATCTGATGGCAGCGCCGCGATAGCGGACAGCAACCGCTCCTCGGCTATTCGGAGCGGCCTGGGAACTTTTGACTACCCCTGTACCTCTCGAGCTAAGCTGCTGCCAATTTTTCTTCTTATTTCCTTTTTTATTGTCACTACATCAGCCCGGACACCCAACTGTGCCTGCATGTCACAAAGGGTATGTATAGCTTCACCTAGCTACCTACCTACCTAGCCCATGCAGAGCGCGCCAATTTAGGTCCACCATCTGATGATGAATTACTGATACTAAAGATCCGACATTGCAAAGTCCGTCATTTTAAAGCGGCGTCCTTGCGGTACAACAACCGCTTCGAATTCGGGAGTTACCAGGTTCGATCCCTGATGCCACCTAGCTGGCACCCGCCGGTTTTCCAACGGGGACAAGGTTTCCCCCTGCCTAGCGCTTGGCTTTTCTGGTGTGAAATGCTTCGGAAAAGGAATTGTGCGCGCTTGGTCAGCTGTCTTCGCGTAGCCGCTGTGCTCTATCGATTTCGGTGCGGATCATCTCGAATAACGGCAGACGTCATCGCTGACACGCACCATGGACCGGCTGGCTGGTGGCGGATCAGGCTTCGACCCGCCGATGCGTGCCTGCTCCAACACTTGATCCCTTCTGCGGCCAAGCAATGATGGTGATGAGAAAGCGGGCCCACAGAATTAAGAGCGTGAACAAGAATTAATCTCGTCGTAACGCCTGGGGCAACATGTACTACGTGTAGCTGATTGCGCATGCCATCGAAAGTGTGTTGAGAAACGCTTCCCATTGTCGCAGATCTACGAGTAGATCTTGTAGAACACGACCTATTTCAAGGACTAGGGTGACAGCAGCAGCTCCGCCGGCTGGAAGAACTTGATCCGGCACAACCTGTCGCTGCACAGCCGATTCATGCGAGTCCAGAACGTAAGCGCCAGCAAGAGCTCGTGGTGGATACTGAATCCGGACGCCAAGCCCAGACACATGGTGCGGCGCCGGGCTACGTCGGTAGAAACACCTCGCTCTGATAAAAAGCGGGGCAGGCGCAAGAAAAAGCTGGAAGCCCTGCGACCGTCCCCGAGTCCATGCATCCTCGTCGGAAGAGATGTTGCATGGACCCGTTAACTGGGTTGCCTCCAGCTTATTGGATCGAGCTGCAGCACTGCAGCCAGTTGCAGCAGCTGTCCGTCTCTCCATCTGGCTGGCCGCACCTGATGCCTCCGGTGGACCGGTACGGCGCCTGCCCGCTGGCTGACGCGCGCACCCAATCCGTGACACTGGCATAGACAAACATACTTACGTAAAGAACGGACACTTCCATAGGGCCCTGCGGCCGAGCAGCGCCAGCGCCCCGATGATGGTCAGACTGCTAATTTCGTCCTCCGAGATTTTCAGCACGTTATTTGCTCTGTTTCGGTTTCGGTTTCGATAGAAATGCTTTCAATTCTGACTTACCTTTAGCTGTTAAAATATTCAACTACATCCTCTATGGTTGCGTGCAAGTGCTTTAACGACGTCATGCATACGGAAGTATTTAAGTTGCGGATCGCAGCCTCTTCAGTGGAAATACCGGCAAGGTTCTCGCAGAAGATAAGCGTGGCTGACTAAGTTCATGCAGGTTAGAATAATGTGATCAGCGCTGTACTTATTGTAATTTTTTGCCGTTATTGAGCCGCTTTTGTCAGTGGCACACAAGGAGGCAGTGGTTACATACAAAAAAGTTTATTTTCTTGTTTACATATTGAATGGCACAGAGAGAATACTGGATCACACACTTTATAAAATACATCATATTACAAAGAGCAACAAGATTGAAGGTATGGTGAAGCACATGGAACAGTGTCACGAAGAAAAAACTTCGCATACCGGCTGTGTGTTTTTCCTCTAAAACATCACCCGTGAGAACAACAGAAAAGGAGTTGTGATCAGGTAGACACAAGTAAGAAGGAAAAAATGCAGGCACAGCCCGCGCTGAGTTTCTATAAATCAGCCTTGATCAGTAAGCTGCAAAGAAAGTTAAACACACCACACTGAATACATAGTAGTAACCCAATGCCATGCTTGTACACATGATCGCGGACAAAATTGCCCTCTGCCCGTATGACAAAGGTATTACAGGAAGTCCACTGTTAGCGACTAATAGCAGTAGATGTCGTAAAAATGCAGGTCACGAACAGGCAGCAGCGATTTTTAGACCCCAACTAGAATGTTTTAGCCATGACAAGGAATTCGGCTTGTAAACGTGGTGCTTACGAAGCGGCAAACGCTCATGCATTGTGCAAATACACCATTCACAAAACGATGCTAAATGCGCAACAAACAGTTCTTGTACTGTCAAATAAAAGTTTGTGTTAAGATATATCTTAGCCACCGAAAAATTCTCTGTCTTAAAGCTGTCTTAAAAATTACGCAATCGAAGGAATGCACATGTTCTTCAGAAAAACACGACCCAAAAACATACAATAGTTACACGCTAAAAGTGCGGCATTGCTCCTATTCTATGTTACACGTGCAAAATACGTTCACGTTGTGCAACAAACTGGCTAAAATCGTTCTTAGCTCAAGAAACAACAAAATTATTTCTGCAGACAAAAGGAAATAAGTTACCAGCCAAACGAGGTGATGCATTGAAAAGCACGGTGAGGTGGGCGTACCCGGCAGCATATCTACCTTGCACATGACCGGCGCCGCATCAACATTTATATGGAAAGAGCGAAGAAAGCTTACGGTTTGATGCAAGCAGGTGTACGTATAATAAGCTGTCTACCTTAGAGGTGGAGTGGAAGCGAACATCGCTACACTGCCTCGCGGGTGGTCAGACCCTTACTTGCTCGGCCGCGAAACGGCTCGAGTGTCCGCTCTTTACGTAAGTATGTTTCTCTATGAAACTGGGCGATCAGCATGACATTGCGCCACCGCCACCGCTGGCATGGTGTCTACCGCTTGGGCCTTGCGCGTCGCACGTGATATGGGTCGTCTCCTAGCGTTCAATGGCCACCTTCCTCACGACTTGGACCTCGACCTGTACCCACTGAGACTCTAGTCCCCGTGCCAAGTACAAAGGTACTTAGCTCCCCGTTTGCTGAATATACATATATTTACGTCGCCGCAGTGCCTTGTCAGCGGCAACTACATCCATGTGTATAAAAGTATAAGCGTATAAACGTATAAAGGTGCCTGCGCCTACGTACGTGAATACAAAAATGCTGGCAGGCTGATTCTACATCACTTCCGTCTCTCGATCATAGCATGAGTCGCTTTGAGACGTAAAATCCAACAAACCATCTGATATCACCCTCTCATATAAAAGGGACTCAAGTTAGCAGCTCGGTCCTGCCTAACGTAACGCCAGGCAACAGTATTTCTAGTTAGTGCGTGGCCATATCGGCATCAAGCAGCCTCCTTTCTGTGCCATACACTCGTGATTTTTCGCTCACAACGTCAAAGCCGTATTTTCGGTGAACGAGACCTTTGATGCTATCGCGTTAAAGCTAAAAATAAATGTGGGACAACCAAAAGGTTTAGCCAATTATGCTCCCTTTATTATTTACTCAACTCGTCAATTTGCGGCATAAGCTGCCGGAGACGGCAGCTTGTCTTTGGAACAACCACTCATATGCCGCCGGCTTTCACACCAGTTGGAGTTTTCGCGGCTTCTAATTTGACCTCTAAGCTCAGCAGTCAGCTGTAGTCCTGTTTTCATCAGCTCTACGTAACAAGCTACGTACAGTTCACGCCGCAAGACGCACGGATAACGCGCGATATGCTGCTGCTGTCAATTGCGACTAAATCACTGAACGAAGCTAGTGTACGGTTCTATCGGCTGGTTCCAGCCAGCTGAGTACAAATCACCGCCATGGGCAGAGAAATGGATGCGAGAGGCGCGCGTCCATCTTTTCAGCCAATACACGTGCCTATCACGAACGCCATCCGGTCGCCTCATTATTGACCGACTACACATCCAATGCACCACCAACTTAAAGGAACGGCCG
The DNA here is from genome assembly GCF_055883805.1 of Amblyomma maculatum. Classification (NCBI taxonomy): domain Eukaryota; kingdom Metazoa; phylum Arthropoda; class Arachnida; order Ixodida; family Ixodidae; genus Amblyomma; species Amblyomma maculatum. The sequence goes on from NC_139344.1 coordinate 186,869,770, forward strand.
GGTACGAGCGCCAGAACCCTGGAGACGCGCCCTCAGGGTCAGACCCATTCCCCGCAACATGTCACACTCTGATCATATAATAATGGCCGTCGCCAGGCGCGTGCGAAAGCACCATGGAGCGGCATTATGGTAGACAACAACATATGTATACTACGTGGACATTGCCGGTCCCTACCGTGAGAGGTGGTTCACCGCAGCAGTGGTCCACAACACCAACACAGTGGCAGGACTAACGTTACAGACCCACAACACAACATACGCGGAGGAAATCGCGATTGCGCTCGCCCTCTCCCTCCCACAAGTAAAACACATCATTACCGACTCCAAGGGGGCCTGTTGGAATTATTAGCTGGGTTGGATACCTCCTCTAGCAAAGCGCATCCTACCAAATTGATGTCGGTCCAGCGACCCTCAAACTGTTATCTCATCTGGGCTCCGGCCATCCGGGACTCCTGGCTAATCAGGCGACCCGCACGCTCTCTCTCCGGGCACTCAAACTTCCTCGGGAGGTCTACTCCGAGGCCACGCAATGTCTCATTACATTCAAAGAAATTACCACATATTATAAGGACAGCCACCGCCGCTTTCTGGAACCTTGTAAATGTCTCCGGAGAGTGGACGAAAGGCTCCTTCTCAAATTTTTTACAAACACAATGCTGAGCCCGGCAGTCTTGAAGCACTTCAATACAGACTTTGATGGGGGCTGCAGCCTGTGTGGAGCGACCTTCTCGGACGTTTTCCACATGGTCTGGGCCTGTCCATCCAATCCCCACCGTTCCCAATCCTTCATTACCCACCCTTCTAGGGAGGCCTGGGAGGCGGCGCTGCTCAGCTGCCATGACCTACAGTCCCAGCGGACCTTGGTCGTCAGGGCGCGAGCGGCGTTAGACGCCATTGGGGCTCCGGAATAGGAGCTCTACCTATATTTGTGAGGGCCTGGGCCAAAAGGGCCTCGGTCCAAACACCTCCTTGTACAAAGAGTAAATAAATGTTTGTCAGAAGCTCAAAACTACCACCACCACCACCAAGCGAGAGGAGTCGACGCCAGCACATAGTACAGCACAACTCCATATACTATACAATACCACAACCACTTACCTCCGAACAAATTTCATCGAATCAATTAGCTTCTATATCCATCGACGAATGGTGTCTCGTAAGTGATAGCAGCGAATGGAAGCTTCCTAATAACAATAAGATAATATATGGCGCGTGCACTCCATAGGCATCATCTCAGAGATTTATTTTCAAAGAAGTGCTATTAAAAAAAAAGACATGTTTAACACAAGAAAAAGTTCCGAGCTACTGGAATTGGAGTGCTTGAATTATATTTAATTGACATGTTGTTTTACAGTTAATTATATGGATCAAACATTATTTTTATGTCTAGAAGATTATATTAAAACAACATATTCCTTTGTAAAATAATGTTTGAAATGCAATTAACATGAGCAAGATATTATAGTAACATTCAAAAGTCAACATTAGTATAACGTTTCATGTTCTACTAATGTTTTATTATGTCAAACCAACGAGGCAGTATTCAGGAACTTGCATAACACTTTATTATTCTAACGTTCGTTGCTACCTGGGCAGTGTGGCTTTTCACACACCGTTTCACTAGATTCCAGGGGATTAACAAAAGCAGCTAAACTGGCGATAACATGAGTTTCTTACTCTTACTACTCTTACCTAGAGGGTAGGGTGCCTCGATGTCAGCGGCGCTGACATCGAGGCACACCCTACTTAGAGGGAAAGTTGTGCTGCCGTCTATGGAAGTTTACATGGAGTTTCCAGACGGCCAGTTCAGCCACCATGGGCGCTCAAACCATCATGGGCCGGAGGGGAGGGTATTTTTGCCGGTCGTGAACGCGCAATCACGTGACACAAAAGTGACGTAGAGCTACTGCGTCACTTCTGCGTGTCCTGTCGACGTTTTTTTTTTTTTTTTTTATTATTCTACTGGGGCAGTGAGAAAAGCGCTTGGCCGTCGGAGCGCGGCTTCGAGCAAAGCTTTGCTTCGAGCTGGCGGAGGGAGAGCATCTAGCCGTCCGCAGGCTTTCTTCTGTATTTTTTTCTTCCTATTAGTAGGGAGAGGTTGAAAGGAGGGGCGGGTAAAGCCCCTCAATAAAGGGGTGGGCAGGCTAGCCAACGTAGACAGCGTGATTTCAAACGACTGACGGCTTGGAGCTGCCCTCGGTAAAGCAGTATGCACGCTTGTTTCCTTTCTTCTTTTTCGCTAGCTGTGAGGTATGGGCTGGTTTGGCTTGAGAGGCAGCGGAGGCAGTGCTGAAGATTTGCTGTCGTTTACTTGGCTCAATCAGCCGCTTTTGCACCTTAAAAGTTACGCCCCAATTATGTACATAAAACAACTATATATATATATATATATATATATATATATATATATATATATATATATATATATATATATATATATATATATATATATATATATATATATATATATATATTTATTTATTTATTTATTTACTTATATAGTGACGTATCCGCAAGCTAAGTTACATCTTGTATAATTTCACAACTTAATTCCAAACATCAACGTTTACGCGCCGCAAGATGCTGTAAAGTTATTTGCTTTTTGCCACTAAAAAACTGTATGTGTGTGGGCGCGCGTGTGTGCAAATAACTCATGCGCAGGTACTCAATATATTTGAGGCCCCGCATAAGGTGAGTACTCTTGTACGTTTTCATTGTAGTGAGGAGCAATCACAATCCCCGCAGCGCACTGCGAGGAAGCAGACTCGCGACTCGAAGTCCTTGCGTCGCTTCGATACCAGCTCTAACCCCGCCAGACCACCGGAAGAAAGAGAACGAAAGCAAAAGACTGCGAACGCACAAAATCTGCGCTCACTCATTCCCCCGGGGGAGAAAAATTCTGTTTACTGCTTGGAGCCATGGGGGAGGGGAGAAGATGTTGGAGGAGGAACCATGGCGTGAAAAACACTAGCCGCGAGCGCTTCCTCTTACAAGGAAAAAAAAAAAAAAAGAGAGAGACTCCGCGAGATACGCGTACGTGACGTGTAGGCTACGTCACCTGTGTGCCACGTGATTGCGCATCGTCGATCTGCAAAAATATCCTCCCTGGGCCGGAGAGCTACCGAGTACCGAGTGCAGAACAACTACACAGCATGTCAGTGTGAGATTTATACAATATAAGCGATGGCTCTTTCTCCTATTGGCTTAGTTTTGAGCAGCACAAATACCAATATTTCTCACTTAATAGGCAAACTTTGAAATTAAAAGTCTTTATGAAATTATTTATGGTTGCGCAATCACTTAAGGAATTTTTTAGTGGCATTTCGGGAAACAGAAACCATTTATTGGCGACGTCTGCTTTTGCGCCTTCGCTACTATGGCTTTTGCGGTCTATGTATGTACCCACCTTGAGATTATGATGATGACGAAAAAGAAACATCGCAGTAACGCCACTCAACGTACCCGAGAAAAATCGACTGTCCCGCAACAAGTAGCACACCGACCCATGATTTAGACACCATCATGGAGGAAGGAAAGCTTAAGAGAGGCCCTGACGTCATTTTTTTGAAGCCGGTGCGGCCGCGCCATGGCCGCGCCGCGACCGGACGCTGCAACGCACAACGTTGCAACGCATGTGACGCTCACGTACCTAGGGCCCTTAGCAACGCTGTTGCTAGTGGCCCGAGTTTTCATAGCAACAGCGTCGCCGTTGCTAATGGCTCGACTTGGCTAACCCTGAATTTTGACGTCACTTCCGCCACATTTTCTCCAATGCATTGGGAATGGCAACTTGGCAAGGGCCTCTCCTAAGTTTTTCACTTCCTCCATGGACACCATACATGATTCTTTGCGCGCCATGGCGCCATGGTGGCTAAAGTCCCTTGATAATTTGAAAGTAGCGACACTCTCCTCCGCGCCGCGCTTTCCTCCTCGATTCTCCTCACGCGGCGGCGGCGAGCGCTGCGCACGACACGCTTTTTCTCCTTGGCGCCCGCCGGCCGGCCACAGCAGTGAGTGAAGCGCGAGCTTTTGGGCCAGGTCTGCGCTCCAAGAGCGCACAAAATTTTTGAAAAATTGCGAGAAAAGCATTGAGAATACCGAAAGTAACGTTCATGAATTGATTGGTTTCTTCTTAGAACTCTTTGAATGGGGAATACTGATAAACAAAGCTTTCAGGCGAATTCTGTGCTGCAGACACTTTTTAAGTCACATGATAAGGTGTTTTACTTTATGCACCTAATCTAGTACTGCCTCTGACTTTGTGTTTGTTTTTTTAGAGTGAAATCTGTCACTGCGGTAAAACTTCGGAAAACGATCCAGGCTAGGACTTTGAACTTCAAGATCAGAGAAGGTCAAAGCAGGACAGTCTATTTTGCTACTGTCAAGCTATCTGTCTAAGCATAGTATATGACACGTGATCAACCATGAGATTGGATTATTGGTTAATTGTACATGTATTTTGATCAATTACTGGGCCAAATTAATTGATATTTAGTAAATTGCAATTAAAAATTTCGAGGACGCTTAAGCTTCGCCTTCAAGAGTGGAACGCGATAGCGTTATTACATCGCAGGGGACGCTTTCCCAGCAGAAGCGCTACGGCGCAGCGATCACGTCAGAGGCGTCCGGCATCAGACGCTGCACCTAGCAATCGCGCTGTGAGCGGAAAGAGGAGCCGCGTCGCCTAAACACCACTGGTCGAGTGGCGCACGCTGGATGTCGGAAGGGGAGAGAGCGAGAAAACTTATTAAACGCAAGGGTGTTGGGGCATCCTCACACCGGTACCCGCGCGGCCCGAAAGGGAAAAGCGGGTGAGCGAAGATAGTGATCTAAAGAAAGGAAAGACGCTTGATTTTACAACCCGTGAGGGTGCACGGCGAAACGTCAGGGGCGAGTGGCGCGCCACGTGTCGGGACAGCGCCGCACATGGAAGTTGCTTTTTATTTATGAAGTGCATGCCGAGATTTATCGCTCACGGCCAACGCCGCCGACGACACCGGCTTTTCTGCGACACGAGCTCCTTAACGCTACCGCGTTAATATCTAAATTTTAGCTGCAACATCGAACCGCATACCGTTGAAAAGCTTAGGCCAAGTGTAATGGCACTGTGCTAGTTAGCGATTCGCAATAATCTGCGTTAATTAGTTAATTTAGTATAAAACCAAACTTTGAGCCAAGGAACAGGTTTACCACGGCTGTCTTGATATGATGCTGATGGAGGAATTAAATAATTTTATAAGTGCGTGGCCACTCACTGACTTCGCGTGTGGTTAAAAGACAGCAGGGTACACTGGGAGAAGTGGTGGGCCCTATTGCCGACACACTGAAGTTCTGGGGTAAGCATGCTGTGGCCTCATGCGCTATGTAAAAGAGCGTAATTTCAGTGAACGCAACAATCAAATAAAAAAAAAAGACAGGGGGCACATAAGTCTTCAATGTGCGGAAATGAGAAAGCATATAACTGCCAATTAATTAACTCTCGCTATCCTATCTATCACTATATCTACTAATGCCGTCAAGTGACCTATCATAACTGTCACTATTCGCAACGAACACTATCACCTCACTATCCGGGCCTATTACTATAATTTACTATTAATATCCGTAACAGTCACCATCATTAGCTGTCACTATTCATAACCATCACTATTTAATCTGATGCCGTCCCATGACCCATTGATATACTTCAATTTTCATTGACTTACGTTGTCAGTCATATCTCTATTACCTCATAATATCTGACGAGACAACTATACATTGACTTTTAATTCTTATACTTTCTTATTTTCTCATAAATGGAGGTGGGAAAAGAGCAAGCCACAGAAATAACTGTCTACTATCAGCGCGAGGTTCATGTCTCTGTCGAGGAGGCTTCCTTTGCTTCAGGACAGGTCGGTGAGAGAAAATTGATGGAAATGCGTTGGGCCTTTTTTTTTTCGAGTTCGTGTAATATTGGCGGCTCAAACCGGTCTTCAGTGAAATGTAGCTAGAACATAGAGCGATGAGTTAATCACTCAGGCTAGGTGAAAAAAAAATCTTCTTGCATACAATTGAAATGAGTAATATGTTACAGTGCTAAGAATTGTTGCTCGCAAATGTTCCCCTATTTTTACATCATAACTATAATTATTATTGATTGTTTAAGTTTCGTGAATACAGAAAATTGATGCAATGATTCCGGCTGATTTGACATCAATGGGAAAACGTTTCTCGCAGTAAATGAATATGCGGAATCGCGGTTTTAGAGCTCCAGCTTTCAAAGTGAAGGTAACCTGCCAATGCCTAGTAGTCATGGTCAAAGTGAAGCGTGTGTGATCATGTGAACACCCCCTGCATATTGGCCGTATCCCTGATAAAACGAACGCATACTTTTTAACCCACGCGTGCGTCGAAGCCATGGCAAGACACATTCCAGAATTGAAAAAAAAAAAAAAAAATGCCGTACGACCTAACTATAGTGCAGATTACCCGCAATATCTCGGGTTTACTTGCCAAAGAGTTTTTCAGGGCCAGCATTCATTGCTCCCGAGTAACCGACGCAGACTACAAGTACAAGCTGGAAAGACTAGCTCCTCTACAAGCCCCAATTTTGATTTTTAGTGAAGGAGGCCAGGGATTCTAGCATAATCGCGACAAATGCAATCGAGAGACTGTACTTTTCCAGTTATCACTGACAGCAAAAAGCAAATTATAGTGCCGTATTTCTGACTGCAGAAGTCCACAGCGTGTGAAATGATGGAGCCTTGGAACCTCGCAGAATATTCAGCATGCTGTAGAGGACAACCTTATTTTTATACAATGAACACGTTGCCCCCGCAATAATATTGAGGAGCAAGCAGGAATAGAAAACGCAGCGTCAGATGACGCGTTATTACGGGGAGTGAGAAAGGCGCATTACGTCTCAAACAACCCTGTTCTTTCTAGGAATAAACTTCTTTCGACTAATCTTGTGAATCCATTGACTCTTGCGCAAGCCATCACGCTTGCCTTGCGGTATCATGAATACCGCGTAACCATCTTCAGGCCGCTTGCTGCAGTTGTACGCGCAGCAGCTCGGCATAGAGCTCGCCCGCTGCAATAAAAGCACAGCGCGCAATTCGCTCGCCGAGAATAGGAGAAAAATGACGCGGAGGAAAAAGAAAACACAAGGAAAACGCCGGACGCGCGTTGGTTTCCAAGGGCAACGGCAGGGAGACCAATCGTCGCTCAGGAAATCGGGCGGAGAGCCGGCCTTCAGCGAAGGGGCGCGAAAGGGGCGAGGGGGAGGCAAGGAGGTAGCGCGGCGGCGGCAAAGTTCAATCGTTGGCGTAACTTTCAAAGTATCAAGGGATTTTAATGGTGGCTGATGTGCAGCGCACTCAGCTTTCCCTCAGGTTAGTGTAAGAAACTCTATGAGCGATAAGGAAGAGATGAGGCCGAATAACGGTTGTAAATGCGTATGGGGACTCCAGCACCCTAACTATGGTAGCCACCGTACCCTAACTCCATTAGTATAGAACACTACACCATTACTATAGTGCTCTAGAATATTGGGCAGTGTGACGACCGGCCCCGGAGAGCGGGCCGCTTTTGCGATGACAAGAACCGACTCCCGCGAGAGGGCGCGACGTGCAACAGGGGTGCCACGTTCGCCGCTCGGCGCGTAGCGGCCGCGGGATAGTGGAGGGGTGCGGTTCTCTTTGGAGCGATTTTCTGACGCTACGCAATTAGTGTGATAATTAATAAAGAGGTGACTTATTCCAGGTGCTTAAACTGATCCCTGCCATTCTTTTACGTCTATCGGGAGACATCGTGCACGCTTGAGTTGTCCTTCGCAGCAGCGCGCGATGTTTGAATGGCTATATGAAACTCTCAACATTTCTTCCTGCGGACAGTTACAAATCGTCCAGATGAGCAATTTGTGCTTAATGTTTGCAACGAAGCGTGGTGTTTTGCATTCGTTTTTCCCGTAAGGGAATAAAGGCTACTGCCCAGGAGCGCTATTAACACGCGGAGAAAAACAGTGTACATATGCGAATCAAAGCTTGTGCTTCGTAAGGCCTCTTTAGGAGCACCTATTTTTTACAAACCTTATTTACGAACACCTGCTTACATTTTGCAGCTTGCTCTTATTAATACATAACAACGTTTATCTCAAATCGCCAGTAATCTGTAATATATCTCTTTAATCGGCGTTCTTTATGTGCCCTAATCACCGCTTATATAAATTATAAATACAGTGTGCGAGCAAAACACATTTATTCACTACCGTACTATTTAAAGCACTGTGGTACTTACCGGCAAAAACAAAAATAATAAACAAGGTATACGCGACTCAAGCATTTATTCTTTGTTCGTGATTAACATATACGTATATCACGGAAATTTGTTTGCGTGCCACTAAACAAAGGATGAACCAGCTGTTTAGACGAAAAAAAAAGTCAAGTACAGTTACGGCATTACTTCAAATAAAATGTGAAAAATTAAACCTGCCACATACGTAATACGTTCATAGTGGGCACTTGAGTGCGGACGCTTTACTGGCATCAAATGGTAAAGAGCAAACAAACAAAAAATAAAAGCTCTGATAATTGCATGTCGAATTGGCAGGTATGATGCAGTTCTTGGTGCGCACCGAGAGAAAGCGGAAAAATGCGAAAAAGATGACGAGCACCTAATACGCAAGCAATTAATATAACGCCGAAATCAAATGCGGACATAATGCGTGTTTATTCTTTGAGTGTGTGGTATGAAATATGGGTAGGTAATCGACTGGATATACTTGCAACTACTGCTTACCGGACTATATATAATCGGGCTACTTGCCGCGGGTGCTCTTTGCAATACTAACCAGACTATAATTGTTAACAAGGTTGATATTACACGTAAAATACTTCCAAGGGATTTTAATTATTCTCCCTTTGGCAACTCTTGTCGTGATTCGCTTACTTCGCAAAGCGCGAAGCCGCAAAAACACATTAAATTTCATTGCTTCAAGTGGGAGCTTTTTTTGGTGCTCCAATTAAGTAGGTAAACTTTTTGAACCTTCACATTTTACATGAAGTTTGCACAATCTGAAGTGCAAAGCAATCGAAAAGGACCGTGCATCCGAGCCAAATTTTTGAGTAAATTGCGACCTAGCTTCGAACCTATAGCGCTATTTTTGTTCGTGGTGAGAAACCGTACCGACCTCACAACCTCTCTTTCGCAGAAGGATGATCTAGCGCAAGCGAATAAGCGTACCGTATAGCCTCTGCGTCCTCTATTTTCCGTCGTTATTTCTTTTTCAAAGCTATTCATTTTTTTTTTATGTACATAAAACAGGACTAGAGCTATCTTCTGGAGGCAATGACTTGCATATTACCGGTGGCTTGCGCACCCTAGAATGGAAACATTTTCTTGAAGAATTAGGTCATCTCTACCTCCATGCGGGGTAGTCCACATTTAATTCATTCCAGCTGAATGCCGACTTCTCTTGTGGCTTCAGTGACGTACTGTAGTCGGCATAGTTGGCGTGGGAAACAACGGAATATACCATTTTGGACTGTTTTGATAATGGGGCTACTGTGACCAGTTTTAGTCAGTGCTCGAACGCACGTGTTGTATGTTTCACTTCTTCATACATCCTGCCTTCACACTGCCCTCTTTTCAAAACGACTACATTTCTGGACGTGAATTAGGTGCTTTAGGAATGCTAAAGCAAGCTGTACGGCGAGTGAAGCGTGCTGTGCGAGTCGTACGCTGGCCCTCTCCAAGCTGTTTTCTTCGGAGCCAACTCCTGTCATGTTACTTCCCCGAGGTGTTGCCGACGGCCAAAATGGAAAATAAATTAGGTGATTGCTAACAGTAATGAGCACCGTTAACCGGCATATTAGTAAAATCTTGTCGCGAACAGCTCGAGACGACGCAAAAGCAAAGAAGAACGTACAGTCCGCGCGGTATCCGCCCCGCCGCACAGCGCGCATACGCGGGCGCTCGGACGGCTTACACACCAGTTGCTGGTGGCGCCCTCTGCGCTGCGGCGCCTCCGTCATCGCAAAAGCGGCCCCTCGCTCCCATGCATTTCGCGGCGCGGTCGACACACTGCCCAATCTTCTAGAGCACTATACCATTACTCATACAGTGTTATATATGCCATAGAAGGTTAAGAGAACAAAAAAGAAAAAAACTGTCCATCTGCGAGGACACGCCAGCCGGGCTTCATGAAATAAATACAAACAATAAAATGATGGCGTGTAAATTTTTGCCATATTACTAGAGTCCCTAGAAGTATTTGCTAGTCTGCCGTCCGAGCGGGGTTCCCTATGGAACCGGTTGGCCGCTTCCCGGATGAAAGCGCAGGGGGCGCTGCACGCATTCGGAGCGTGGTCATGGCGTGGTTGCATTGTGTACGTGGTGCTGTGGCGGTTGTGCCGTACTGCGAGTCTGCGCCGCGCTGATCCGTTGGTGCCGTGGCAAGGCTCGTGCACCACGTGCACTTCTTTTCGCTCGCGAGCCGAAATGCGCGCAAATTAGCTAGCCTGTGTGCAAGTGTGCCTTTTTTATGGATGTGTGATCGCGTCAATAGCACGTGTTTCTTGCCGGGTGCAAGAGCGGGTAGCGCTCGTGCAAGGTGAAATGCTCTCTCTTCAGGACACCGAAAGACGCAGGGAAGAGGCAAGAGTGGGAGCGCAACATCAAGCGCGGCGGCAAAGCCAATAACATTGTTTATTGCCTCAGCAAGGGCATAAAGGAATATGTAAAACGAAAATTAAAAGGCGTAATAAATGGAAGAAAATAGGTTGGCTGCGTTCTAATAAAGTTCAAGAGAGAACGATGATAAGGCCCTGCCGATATTGTCGGCTTCAGTGGCGGGCAAACCCACAAGGGGTGAATGTCTTCCTCATTATTTGTGAGTTGCAGACAGGAAATCCTGGACGTTGATATAAATATCGGTATATATAAATATCGGAGTATCCGGATTGGGGTTGCCCTCACATTACTGTAACACGAACAAGCTATAGTGTCGACGTTTGTGAGCGACACCTCAAACCCTGCTTTATTGAGCGAAGTTTTAAGACAGGTAAAGGTAATTGAGATTCCCCGGGATGTTACGCAACTCACGAAGGATACCATCTCAATGCTGTTTCCGGACACTCCAAAATACTTGTTGAAACCCCTGCCTCTCAAGAGAAAGGATCACTTGTACGAGCAAAAACAGTCAGCGGGGAGACCTGCAGAGAAAGAAAAAAAGCACACTGATCCTGAAGCATCAGTGGAGCCAGTTGAAGAATACAGCGGTGGTGGATCGTGTGACGCGAGCCTGCCCCAGGAATGCAGAAAGCTGCATGCCACCGCCACTGGGGACAAATGTCGATATTTCTGATGTTGAGCAATTAACATTCGCATAGTGCCACTCAAGCGAGGACGAATCTCCGGAGGCAATCTACGCAAATCGGCGAGTTCTGTTCCATCGCAGTGATACAGGTGAAGCTGCCATGAATGCTGCTGTGTGCATTCGAGGAAACAAAGTCAAGGAGATAGCTGTAAAGTCGACAGAAGAGGTAATTAATTTTCTGCAGGACATCGCGAAACTCAGCTTGTGTCCTGGCAGTGGATTGAAGCCTATTACCAAGACCTTTCCCTCCTACAATGGGCGTTACTTAATTTGCGACGAACTGTACCAATATTTTTGATGCAGCTTGCATATAGCCTGCAAATACTTGCGAAAGTTAACTCAGAATGCCCTGTCAAGAAGAAGAAAAAAAATTAAGAAACAGACTTCTAAGTCTCGAGCAGTTTGTCGTACGAAGGACAAGGTGGCAAAGCTGGTAAAAGCTCTAGGTGAAATGAAAAATGAGAAGGAACACCTTTCAAGGACAGAGTTTGAAAGAAATGTTAGTGCCCTTCCTCTCAACTAACAGCTGACTGTTAAAATATGTTTCAGAGGTTGCAAAACACAAGTCAACAAAAGTGATGGCACACTCTGATGAGGCTACTAGGTTTCCACCAAAGAATGCCTATCAGCAGTTTGCCTGAAGCGCGCGTGCGAGTTGAAGAGCTCGGGTTCCCATCTTGCGTGCTTTAACTGTGCATGCATCCGAAAGCTTCTAGTTCTACATACGTGTTATAACTTAGCTAAACGTCCGAAGAAGTTAAGATGAAACTATAGCGTGAATGAAAACGCCGGCGACAGCACTCTGTTGCTCGCACACATGGTCCTTGGAGCCTAGAATGTGCGTATAGTATAGTCCTCCATGCAAGCGCAATTGTTTGCACAAAATCCTCAGAAGTCTTCATTACAATACAGCACGGTGGTAGCTTCAGCAGGATAATAGGGTATAAAAAACAGCTTCGTTTCTACATCGGCTCAGGGGCAAGCGCGCAAAACTTCGCTCACGAAAAAAAAAAAAATCGTATCCTTGGTTATGCCAACAACTCGGCTGCGAATTCAATATTACTACTAAACTGAAATCAAAGACTAAAGAACGGCATCGCATGTACAAGGCACCTGACAATGAGCATATACAGCGAATGCATTTCGAAGCGCACGGGCGCGCGCGTCGTCTGCTCCGCCGGCAGTGGCACTCCGCTTCACCGCAGCGCCACCGCAGCGATCATTCAGCGGCAGCCCCTGCCGCGGCCGGCGGACGACAGACTAGCAATATTTCTAGGGACCCTAATATTACAAGGCCATACAAATAGAAAATACATCAATGACAGGGGTCACGTGATACGCACGACACAAGTTCCAAAAAGAGAGTTCATAAAATAAATACAAACAATAAAATGATAGCCTGCAAATTTTTGCTGTAGTACAAGACCATTTCAAAATAGTGTAGAAGCAAATAAAAACAAACAAAAAATACATCACGACAGGGGTCACGTGATACGCACGACACAAGCAACACAAGCTCCAAAAAAAGAGTCTACCGGCGCGCGTCCCCGCCTTCGCGCGTTTCTCAGTCACACAGCTACTACTCTACTAACACTACTTGTAACGCCGCGCAGTTGAAGTCGCGGTGGTGTCGGAGCAGTGTTACGGTGCCCCTTCAGCCGCCGTTTTTCCTGCACTTGTGTTCTTGTTGCTATACTATACTGCTGCCTCCCGACAAGACGGAGGCAGACAAGCCATTTCCCCCAGCGCGATCATCATTTGCTGCTTGCTGGTGCCAAGTGAGGAGCGTAGCGTGGTGTAGTCAGCGTGGTGCGCTGCTGCAAGGTACGCACCGGGCCGGAGTCGTCGGGTTGTAGAAATACAATTTGAACGCCTTTTCTTCACCTACAGGTCATGCCGGGATTACGGTCTATGGTTTTGCAACCTATAGTTTGTTTAAAACGCTCCGACTTTCATGACATTATGAAGTTTCGGGTTCCAGCAGGCTTTCAATGAAAATCATATCGGTGCCGTGCTAAGTGAGAAAGAAATAGTTCTGGTATCATGCACTTTTCTCTTCATTATTTCTCTAAATTGCTCTGTGTAAGAGGCTACGGTGCTGCTGTCAGCATTCGCGGATAAGTAGAATCCTGTGTACAGGCTAGGTGTGCGAGGCGCCTTGCGTAGGCAGGGCAGGCGTGTGAACTGCTGACATAAGCATCGTTGATAACTAGTCTGCTCAACTGAAACCAACGTGCACGCTTGGAACAATATTCTGGCGATCATATTGCAGTGGGATTATTCATTAGTTGTAAGAGTGGTTGCTACGAAATCTTCTGGCGTTTGTACTATTGCAATCTGGAAGCCGGCTCTTCTGTACATTTATTCTACCAGCCTCATTTTGTTGCAGGCCGAGATGGCGTATGCAGAAGCCTCTCCATTGCTAGGGCAGTCTAGTGGAAACTATTCGTCTGTGCGCCCCACTGGTATGTATTTTCGGTTTGTAGTTATTACCGGAAGAGCTTGGACAAATCTAGGTGAACATTGATTGTTTTGGTGGTGCTAATCTGATTGTATAATGTTAATGTCTGCGACATGCTCAAGGTACCACTGGGACATCTTGCAGGACGTTCATGGTGGTCCAAGATTGTCGGCTGTGACATCAACGGCACTTATTATCAAAAATGCATAGTAAATTACATATAGGATCATTGCAGTGTAGTATTTGACAGGCTGTGGAGTGAAGTTTCCGAGGACTTTATTAGTACCCATTTTGTAAACATATTTTAAAGTGAAGTTTCTGAGGACTGTATTAGTACCCATTTTGTAAACATGTTCTTAAAAGCATACCTCATATTCTATACACTATTTTCTACCTCAATTTTACCCTGTTGTTCAAGCAGCTGAAACGTGGGTATTAAGTGCATAAAGACGCAAAAATAGTGTCAGAGAAAGATTAGCATTATTTGCAGCTGTACAGGGAGAAGTTTCTCTCATTGTTTTTAGTCTCAGTTACACCGCCGGGGTGGTGCAGTGGTTAGGGCGCTCGACTACTGTTCCCAAGAATGCGGGATGGAATCCCGGCCTCGACGGCCGCTTTTCGATGGAGACAAAAAGCAAGGCGCTCGTGTGCTGTGCGATGTCGGTGCACGTTAAAGAACCCCAGTTGGTAAAATTTTCGGAGTTCTCCACTACGGCATCTCTCATAGCCTGAGTCGCTTTGGGATATTAAACCCCACAAACCAAACCAAACTTAGTCTCAATTCACAAGCGACTGGTAGACTGTGTTGATGCTATATTCATTATTCAGGTTACCCCTAAAGGCCCTCCAAAGGAGGGTATTACATGGGGGGGGGATACAATTGTAAAAAAAACTATGCAATTAGCAACAATTATAATAAGAATCATTAAATATAACATCAAAAGAGGAAAGAAAAACAACACCAAATATTCTACACATTTCCGTCACAGCGAAGTAGCTCTGTGAATTTTTTATGTTAGCTTCTGTAGCGATGTGCGATGGCAAGTTATTCCATTCAATGATAGTGCGAGGTATGAATGAATTGGCATAAGATGATAAATGACACTTTGCGCGTTTAACTTTGAAGGCATGATCAAGTCGTGGAAAAATGACATCAGGTGACTGAAACAAATCACTGCGCAGTAGTGGATTGTGATAAAGCTTATTAAAAAGTGTTAACCGAGCGTGTTTACGACGACGTGATAAGTCTTCCAGTTCAGCACGTTGTTTTAATGCTGTGACGCTAGTGAAAGGTGAGTAGTCTGAAAAAATAAAGCGCACAGCACGGTTCTTTAAGGATTCGATGTCTGTGATAACATAGGCTTGATCAGAGTCCCAAATAGTCGCAGCATATTCAATTTTAGGGCGTATTAGAGTGATATAAGAAAGTTTTTTAACATGGATAGTAGCGTGTTTGAGAGTACGTTTAAGAAGACCACGTGAACGGTTAGCAGCAGCTAGGTTGAGGTCGATATGGTGATGCCATGTTAGATCAAACTGAAGGTGCACGCCAAGGTATTTGTAAGTGTTGGTTAGTTCAGCAGCATTGTCATTGAGCATGTAAGTGGTTGAAATGTGAGCGGTACGACGGGTGAAAGATATAAGTTTAGTTTTAGAAACGTTTAAAGTCATTAACCAGGATGAGCACCATGAGCTTACTGCGTTCAGGTCAGATTGTAGGAATTGGCGGTCACTGTCATTAATAATGTTACCTCCTTTGTTCCCACCTGAAGCAGTTTAAGTGATGTATTTATGGCTGCACAATGTCCTGCAGTCATGATGACAGTCACTCAATGCTCACCTTTTTTGTAAACATATTGTTACGGGGCAGCAAGCCGATGAACACAGAAAACAGAGGGGAGATTACCAATGACTGTGAGATGATTTTAATATGCAGGCCTAGCACGAACGCTCTTGCCCGCGCCACTGCCCGCTTCTTCTTCCTCGTCCGTAACATCCCGATCGTCCCTATCGTGGACGAGGAAGTTTGTCGATGTTGATGAGATCTGCGGCATGATGATGGGTGTGACTAGATGGTTGAAAGATAGAAGACGAAGAAGACAGCGGCTCACCGCCACAATGATCCAGGCATGAAGCCTGGCCCAGGACGCTTTCAGGCCACAGTTCGCCAAGATTCGATGGCCGAGGCCCTGGCACGCACTGTATAGCATGGGCAGGGGTGACGTCTTATGTGTGGCGGCATTGGCATTTCAGGTCACTGCCGTCATATAGTCGATTAGCTGTCTTGTTGTTGCTTGCGGTCATGTGAGTGGCGTCTCGGGTCAGTCCCTCTGTTGTTGTGTCTTGTGCGTGGTGGATGGGTGGTGGAACAGCGAGTTCGTGTCAGGTCTAGCCAAGCGATGTGTCCCAGGAACTCGCTGCCGACGACGAAAGACGACATGGGACACCAAAGCTCTGGGCCAGGATGAGGAGAGATGAATTACCCCGCACCTCCAACTAAATGTTACGGGGCATTATGCCGATGAATACAAAAAACAGAGATATTACTGATGATCATGAGATGATTTTAATGAATCGCGGCGAGCCTAGCACAAGCACTCCTGCCTGCGCCACTGCCCACTTCTGTTTCCTTGTCGGTAACATTATGACAGCTGGGTCTGTGTTCCAAGGTAGCGTTGCTATCGAAAGTGTCGCTGTTTCCCCTACCTCAAGTCATCTAATTGCTGGAAACACGGGAACAGGATATCACTACCACTTCCTGTTCTGGCATTTACACCAGTTAGATGGCTCGAGGTCAGGAAGATAGTGACACTTTCGATAATGACGCTCACTCTGAATACGGACCCTGGTCAGCCGGCCTCGTTCAGTGTGGCTTTTGGACAGAAAGAAATAAGAGCAGCCACCTATTCTGAATTTTATGAAGTTCAAAAGGCCTCATACTTTCATACTTTCTCATACTCATACTGTCATACTTTCTTTCTTAAAACACAGGTTCATCCCATGATATGTTTTTTTTTTTCGTGTGTGTCTTTATTTGCTTGTTTAAAAAAAAAAAAAACTGCTTTCAAATGTGAACATTTCTGCCAACGATTTTTCTCTTCTTTCATATGCTTCCGCTATCTATTTCTGTGCTATGTATTGCTGCGAATGTATTGCTTGTGTTATGTATTTATTTCCCGTATTCCATAATCCAAAACAATGCATTTATACATCAGGCAGTGTTGTGTTGTTGTTTTTTTTTTTTCAATTCTACCCGCTATTATTTATTATACATTGATTAATTGCTTCCCAAATGTTTTATCAACTGTGATAAGACCGCTGATGTACCATTGCCAAAGTGGGGAGCTTGAGGCCTTGTCAAGCTGCCGTAAGGCAGCTTTTACTCCAGGCTCCCGCCATCATGTAAACGTTGATGGTAAATAAATTTATTATTATTATTATTATTATGGTCTCACAGAAGTTGGCAACAGAAATAACAACCTCTAATTCCTAATTTGCTGTGGTTGATGTGTGGAAGTTAAAATAATTTGTTAACTGACATATATTAGCACTGTGTACCCTATGCATGTGCAACGTTTGCTTTAAGAAATACCATGCACTCATCAGAGTAGCCTTTCATTTAATGCAGGACATTTTCTTTATTGCAGCGCCATCAGGTGGTGGTTCACCACCGCCTTCATATGAAGATGTTGGTTACATGCCTTCACGAGTGAAGGCTTGTGATGTTTGCAACTATCGTATTGACATATCTGATCACAAAAACAGTTACGTGGTTACATGCCCGCGCTGCAGTGAAGTGACGGTAAGTGCTGCAGTTGGCTGCATGGTTTTTACTTGTATTTAAATGTGCCATAACATTGAGAACGTTTTCTTTCTTCTTTTTTTTTCTTTTTCTTTTCTTTTTTTTTTCTTTCTTTTTTCTTTTTTTTCTTTTGTGCCTCGTTGATATGGATTCCCCATACTACACTGTCAAGTGGAGTTACTACTGTGTGCAGAGTGCGGAACTAGCTAGTAGTATGTATTGCTGCTTGCATAGTATTCTAAGAAGCCATCAGCTTGCTTCTATGTCTGTATTTGTTCCACAGTGAATGTGTACTGTTAGTTACTTACTTGGTTGACCTAAAGAAATGAGAATCGGGCTTCAAATTTTTGTTTGCGATGTAATCATTTGCACATTGGCAGAATCTAAAGCCCTTTGTTAACCTTGGACATTTAAGTTTTCTTTGATGCTTAGTGCTTTAGGTACATCAAGCAAGGCATTAATTCTTTATTTATGGAGTAGAAGTGATTGCTGCTGGATTTGTTAGCACTGTACTCTGGAAAATGCGTTGCCCTGTCGTTTCATTATTATACAACCCATAAGCGTTGACACATACTCAAGCAGGTCAGCCCAGAGATATCGTAGGCACAGGAATTGATGGTACTTAGTATCTCAATGCTAGTCGTACACTGAAATTGTTGCATGATTTTTGTCTTGTGTTATGTTACCGACCTGTTAGGCCATATGCCATAAGGCAGTGATTTTCAACCATGGATGTGTCGGGGACCCCTTTTGGTCCAGTGTAAGGGTAGCGGACCTCTTCAGACAGGAGCGGGAGAGGAGGGGGGAGGAGAGGGGGTGGTCATGTGCGGACTGCTGCCACAGTTCCAGAAGCAGGTAGTGGAATTGAAATTGAATCAAGGTTAACATGGCCTCTAAAAAACGCAGACATGATAAGCAAGCGAGCCATGGCCTGCAAAGGACATGGAGAAGAGGCAACATGTCGGTGCCAGTATGCATGCCGCTAGAAGGGATTCGGGTCCTCCCAACTCCGCGCCACTCGCTCGTGCGCCAGTAGTGCAGCCAGAGTTCGAGTTTCACGGTTGCCGCTGCTGTCAAATTCTGTAGATGCTCTCTCCCGCGTGCTGTTTATTTCCACACTCCTCTCGCATTTCTTTCACTTTGAAAAACTAAAGTCCACTTTCAACCTCCATGCTGGAGTGGCCGCCCCAGTCACCAGTCCTCAACATTATAAAAAATGTTTGGGAATCGTTAAAAGCATATCTGGCGCACCACTCTCTGCATGGGTTGTCCAAAGATAGGGTCTGGTCCACATTTCTCGTCGAATGGGAAGTGCTGTGCAACTTTCCAAGTCACTTTACGCCTCACTGCCTTCCAGAATGAGCGTTGTCATTGCTGCAGGTGGAGACATAACGAGATACTAAGTGAAGTTTGGAGCGTGACGTGTGCCTTGTCCCACCGGCGGGCACCGCTGTGTGGGGGTAAGACAGTGTTGCCGAGATGCAGCACCGTCAGCATAATTGCCTTCCTCTATATTTTCTTCATTTGCGTCATTTTGTTTCATTGTGTTTTACTCGTACAGCCGTTTGGGAGCAGTTTTCCTTTTAGTAATTTTTTCTTTCGTGGCCAAATAAAGACCGAGCACACTGCGCGCACGTTTCTGTGTCTCTTTCTAGTCGCGGCGTATTACGGCAGCAGACACTGTGGACAAATATACCTGCTCGCGGTCAGTATCCCGATGATGAAAAAAACGAAGCATGCTATCATGGGAAGTTTGCGCAACTTCAATTTTGCAAATGAAGGCCCAGATGTTGACGTTGCAAGGATTTAGTGCAGCATATCGGCTTACTTCCTGCAGATGAAAACTTCACACTTTCCCTAAATTCCACGCTTCCTTAGCCACCGTCGTAGCAGAAGACGGGGCTGAACTCCGCCCCTCGAGCGTAGGCGCCTGCGCGAGCTGCTGCTGCCGCCCGATTGCAACGCTGGTCGCTTCGCGATGCCACTCGCTCCAAGTTTTCCCCTAAGTGTGAAACAGCCTGTACATGCACTCATTTCCACTCACACTCATGCCACTCACACTTGCATCCGTTCTACCCACATCTACTCACACTTGCATCAACTCATTCTCGCATTCATGACCGCTCACACTCATGTCCACTCACCGTGTACTGTGCGATGTCATTGCACGTTAATGAACCCCAGGTGGTCGAAATTTCTGGAGCCCTTCACTACGGCGTCTGTCATAGCCTGAGTCGCTTTGCGATGTTAACCCCTTAAAACCAAATCAAATCAAATCATGTCCACTCACTCACACTTGCACTTTTACAAATGTGAGTATGAGTGAGTGCATATGAGGGAATGCATGAGGAAGTGCGCTAACCTATGTTTAATAGGCACATGGGAATAGTAGCTTCCCAGTTTGAAATATATGATTATTTTGTTGGATTAACTTTGAGTCAAAGCGAATAGTGTAGTCTGGAATTTTAAGGCAGTCACGAAGATGTCACTAATCTGTACTGAAAATCTTGATTTCTAAATTCATTAGGGCAGTTGAAAAATAAAACAGAACACAAAAAGCTGTGTTTCACAGTGTAAGAGCAAAGAGAATGCACAAAATTTAGTAGGTTGAATTCCTACTATGCAGCTGTTCATATTGCTACTCATTTTCAGTTTAGAAGTTGCCAACAAGTTTTTTGAACATTGAAATTTAACTGCGTGATTTTTTGAACTTTTGCATTGGTACATATTGTCATGCATCCGTTTGCTCAGTTTTTCTAATCTCATTAGCACAGCATACGGTGACTGCATTGCGTGCTCTAGATTGCGTGTTCATACTGGGGACGGACGTCTTCTGGTCTATGAAAGACATTAGTGCAGGCGGCTCACACATATCAGCATGCGCTCATGACGGGCTTTTGTGTTGATGAAGGTGCATTGATGAAGGTGCATCAGGGGCATTGGCTAGTGTGAGGCATGAGCAGACACACCCCTCTCTACCTCTGCTAAGCGTGCCATGATGAAAAGCCACCTGTGCAATGGAGATACCTGAAAATGGAGGGTGGGCTTAAGTGGAGTTACTTTGAGATAAGTGTTTTTGGCTAAAAATGTGAAATGGTAGCAGCAGACCACATAGGAAAGTGCGTAGCTGTGCCAAAACTATGAGTAAAAAGTTGCTGTGTTTCTTGAAATGTACCTGCAACAAGAAAGTTTATGATGTTTACTGTTTCATTGTAATACACATAATAAGCGATGTTTTGCCTATTATTATATGCAGGCCATTGGAAAGCTTAACTCTTTCATTACCACGCCTATTCAAATCGATCACTGGTGATCGACACTTTAAATCACAGATTTTGACATGTTGGAATCGTTTCTCTTGCACCTAGCGCCACCCAATGGTTAGTCTAGGCACTGCACTTGTAGAACCAGTTTAAATTTTCCCGCTCTGACGACATTCTGATTTTTGATGGACCTTTTGAAAACTAATGTGCATGTGTTGTTGCAAAAAAAGGCGTGGCGGCCGCACTTGAAAAAAAAACAAACAAAAAAACTCTCACTTGTGATAATGCAGCATTAACATCAAATGTTTGTGATCAAAAAACTTCCGGTAAGTCAAATGTCGATTCATATTGTCGGCTTTCTTATCTGAAGGGGTTGAGTGGTGATAATTATCCGATAATGGTGCCAGGTATTCACTAGTGAACTTTGACTTGAGTCCAGGTAGTTTTATTCCACAAAAACACATTCCTGAAGGTCTGCCTCATGTCCAACGTGCATATCAGGCCTTTGCAGCCCATTTGCAGCAGTTTGATTTGGTGCTTCACGAAAACCAGGAATTGTTTCACCGCATGGCATGAGAAATGAGGCTGTTTCCACCTGTACATTTTTATTGAAAAAGCAATACTACTCGCAGTTTCAAGCCGTCAGCGCGGTCACGGTAGTAACCACGTTTGACCTTTAGATGACCCCCGTAGACGACCCCAAGCTGGCAGGAGCTACCAACTTGAGTCTCTCGTTTCACATGGGACTGTTATGTCAGAATCAGCCTGCTAGGACCCTGGCATTTATGTTACCCCTATAGGCCACTAAGGCACATTCATATCGGTTGGTTAAAGTGAGGCTTTATATGTGGGCTGAGGAAGAAGAAAAAGAGAAGAAGAACGCTCGGTCACCCGCAGCTAATGCTTTCGCTCAATATTTGGTTCAGCAGCGTTGAACTCTTGTAATTTTATTTTATGTAACTGAAGAACGGCGCTGTACAGATAATTTTTTTACAGTGTTCCTGGGTCATTGATATTCAAAATGTATATTCTAAATTTTTTTGTTAATGCATCTGTAGATATCGTGCCTTTTCTATCTTATTTTTATGAACTCTCCACAAAAATTGCAATTTTTAGATTTTTTGTGTGTTTCTGATAAATTTTTTGCTTTGTACCTTATGTTTTTGGAAAGAGCATTCCAGTATGTGCAGTTTTGTAATGCTGTAACGTGTGCTGCAGTATTACTTGTACTGGCAAAAAAACTTCTGAGACCTATGAAAAAGAACCATTTTCTTGCAGTAATGAAAGAGTTAAGAAATAATGCATTGCCGCCTTCGAAGGTGGTTTATAGGTCAAAACACTGGAGCTGCAAAACGTGAGTGCTTCTAATGCTTGAGTGCTTTTCTAATGCTTGAGTGATCACTAGAAATTCTTTCCTAGTGAACTCGTCATTTGTTGCCAAACAAATTTCAGCAGAAATATAAAAGGCCAGCTTTAGAGTTTTACTGGGCTTAAGGTTGTCCTCAGTGTTCCTTTGAGCAGTAAATTTCTCATGTGTAGCATCTGTGTGGAAAAGAATGTGGGTGTACCCTCGTAGGTTTATTGTGTCCTCCTCCTTTTTTCTGTGCCTATAAGACCATGCTGTCTACTTCTAGAAACTACTATTGAGCATCTGCAGTTTGCAAAGCTCTCATAGCACATTTTGCTCAGCACAGGTGAAGGCTTTGAGAGGTGGCATGTTTGAATGTACTTGCGACAGATTTGTTTTTCTCAATTTCTTATACAAGTCGGAAATGTCAAAGAAATGTAGAAATGTGCACCATGCACACTTCTGTCAACATTCTTGTCTGAACTAATATTATTCTGCTGAGCATGGTTATTTCTAGCACTTTTGCCAATGTATGTGTTTATAGAATAATCATTTTATAATCATTTTGTAGCTACTCTCTCTCTTGGTGTTATGTATTTAAGGATTCATTTGTTACAAAGGCATTAGCAAAGGTTTGAGAACATTGATATGTATATTTTGCAGGCCCTGGGGAATCCACCCAAAGGAAAACGATATATACGTTGTACTTGCAATAAGCTTTTGCAGTGCGTTAAAAGCGCTACCAGAGTTAGCTGTGACAGACCTGGGTGGTGAGTCTTTTTATGCTTTGTCTGTAGTGGGTAGCATAGAAATGTATGCCTAAAGTCTATAACGAAGGACAGTTTATAGCTCGTTTGCTATGCACCTTCAGAGTTGCTGTAAAAGAAAGTCTCAAATGAAATGTAAGGGTTGATACCTGGGCTGTACTTCTGACCTTTCTGCAGTGTTGCAATTTTTGCACATTTTTAATGGTGGAAATATGCTTGTGTGTGCATCAACCAAATTGCAAGCCTGTATAGGTTTTCGTTTGGGAAGGAAGAATGGTGAGGGCTTTGTAGAAATATCGAGCACTTCAAATAAAGTCAATGTACACAAACAGTGATTAAGCTCTAACAAAAGAAAACGGCAACTGAAAATAATTAATTTATCAATAATATTTAGGGAATATGCTGTGTCGTAAGGTGTTTTATGAAAGTGGTTGAAAATTTGGATGAATGTGTGAAAATAAATGTGGCAATAGCTCAAGTCAGCAAATAAAACTCTGCAAAGCCAATAATATGTTTATGCTATACTGAGAGGTAACCAGTGGACATGATGTAGTACAGGAAATAGTTTTTTTATGCCATCCAGTGCACACAAAGGAAATAGATTTGAGAAAGTTAATGATAAAATAGGTGCAGCCTTTGTCAAAAGTGTAGAGCCCAAGGGGTCTGCTTCTGAGCCATGTAGTGGTGCTGACTTGGCATTAGTGGCGGTCCTTCCCATTGGAGATTGCGGGACAAAAAAATCTTCTAACCGTCAAGAAGATTCGGAACACTGGAAATGCATTACAAGCCGCACGAAGTGGCTCAAAAGTAGACCCCCTGGGCTCTACACTTTTGACAAAGACTGTACCTTGAATGGTAGCAGCTATATGGAAAAAATGAGCATAGGATTCTGAAGGCTGGTGTTTGAAGAAACTTTGCTTGAAAAAAATGTTCTTGAACAGACAGGTAACGATGTATGAATTGTGGCTTAACCATCATGGTCCTGAAACCAAAAATGTGAAGTAAGAAATAGAAACAGCCAAGTTCTCCAGTAAATGTCATATTCCAAGGCTATGTCAGTTAGCATCTGAAATCGTGTTGCTGATATTTCCAGGTGCCAAAGGAGCTCTCTTAGTCTTTGCTCATAATCTGGAGCCATAATAACAGGTTCCTGATACAGTAAGATCTTGTTAATTTGACCCCCCTTAATTCGAATAATTCAAACTAGGAGTGTGGTCTCAATCGACACCTATGTAAGTCAATGGTGCCGGACGCTCATTTGGATGGGCCTTGGTTCGATTAATTTGGACTGGCGATTGCGTTAAGGTATCAACCATGCAGCGAGTGATCCCCGAAATGGGCTGCCCGCACCTGAAGTGTGCGTGCTATGGCAGGCACGAGGACGGTCAGAAGTTCCCCAATATCGAGACATAGCTCAATCGCACAGTTTCGGTTTCACTTTAACTTCAGGCCATCCTGTGTCAGCAGTCGGGCGTGCATGTCGGTCATTCGCAACATTTTAGACACTGCTTGGTGTTTCACTGTTCTGAATTTTATTTTGTAATGGCATTATGCTGCTCTAACACCTATCAATATGTTTCTCGCATCCACATGGTGCTTCCGGTACACTGAAACTGTGCGCTGGATATGTGCAGATTCAACGCACTGTGTGCTTTACCGCGATGCTTCACCGCATTGACTCTGCGGTGAAAATAGAGCGGAGCTGTGTTCGAATTCAATAATTTGAACTCCTGGTGAATTCAAACATTTTTCCTGCTCCTTTGATAGCCAAATTAATGAGTTTACTGTATGTGGATTTCAGGAAAAAATTTCCCGTTTTACAAACAAGGAACATAGTGAAAAGTCTAGATGGAATGTGTACCTTCATCTTTACAGTGCATCCAAAGATGTCATCCAGAGGATGTCATCAAAAGTTTGATGACATCCTCTTCAAAGGCACTGATACTTTTGCCTTGCATTCCAAATTGTCGATACAGTGCTTGTCTGTGGCAACCTCTTTTTTTCTGGGCCTGCTCTTGACTGTTCTAAAATTCTTGGTTGTCATCTCTAGTAGGCTTGGTGGCACGAGTGCGATGACATTGGCTCACCGCATGCTGCTATTTGCACAGCAACTAAACCTGGCCTGCAGAGCAGACAACTGCGCTACTGGAGATGTACAGTGTCAATTACACTCAGCAGGACCACGGCTCCATGTGGCTGCGCCCCCCCCCCCCCCCCCCCCCCCCCCCAGGCCAGTCACAAATTCACAAAAAAATGAATGACGACACTAAGCACCGCTTCGAGGTCTGCATAATCGTGTGCCACTCAGCATTGATTCGTGACTGGGTTGTTTGTAATGGGGCAAAGCATATGCGTGGCCATGCGGAGCCGTGTTCACACTTGATTGACACTGTACTTGTGTCCAATGCTTACTTGCTGGATGATGTGGCTGTACTGCAGAGAAACCACCCTGAGGCTTTGACTTCGACTCTTTATCCTCCCACTGGTTCCTTCTACCGCAGTGATGCCCAGCACCCTATGCCACAGTGGCCCCTTTCCTACTTCCACCCTCTGATCATGTCCATACACCTCTGGCGTATTGTCTGCATGTCACCAACCCTACATGAATCACCGTGACATTGTCACGTCTTTGGGCTTGGCAACACAGGTGCAATGACATCAGCTTATTGCTCACTGCTGTTCTTTGCGCAGGTAACTAACAGTTGTTCTTCATTAAATAAGTGCGCGCTCTAGCGCTGTCTTTTAATGCTGCCAAGCCCACATGCAGCATTCATCATTGTTAGTAACTGTGCACATGTCATGCAAGCACTTATGCAACTGTTCGGGGTGTTGAGCTAAACCCAGGGCCTATTACTTATGCCTCTTCCAGCAAAAATCAATATGCTTTGCTAGAAGCTCTGAATGAATTAAGACCGAACAGAGTGACATTATTACATGGAAGTTAAAAATATTCATGAAAAGCAGATTGAAAATGGCAAAAAGCTATGAGATATAAAAAAAAAAGGCTAACCAAAATCAAAGAGAAATGACAGTCAAAGCAGATAAAGTGTTCAGATGTTCGTGTCAGATTGACTGTTTAACTGCTCCAACAAATGATGCCAAAGATAGGATACAGCGAAACAACCTTGTGTTCTAAGGGGGGACAACAAGTGTGATGAAAGCTGGGTCATTTCTGAGGAAAAGGGAATCAGCTTTTAGAAAGAATACTTAAAACTGTCCATTGAAGCAAAGGCTTGGGTTCTTTGCTCCGAACTAAATTACTTCCGGTGAAGTTTGCCCATTTTAAAGGTGAAGAAAAATTACCACTGGCAGGGAAAATAAACACTTTAAACCCAAGACCTTTCGCAGCACTCCTCGCCTCAACAGACTGGAGGCAGGAAAGGATACATCTGTTTCTTCGTAGCCCATAGCAGTCAGCGCGTGCCTTCCTTTCCACTCATATAAGAAGTGTGCTGCCAAAATTCTATATTTTTGCTAACCTTACTGAGTCGTCAGATCCTAATGTCAGCATTTACTGAGGCATGGCTGAATTAATAGCTAATTCAGAACTTTCTTTTTTTTCCCCATCCAGGCTTCCAAATTTTTCATGCTATCCGACAACAGATGCAGTGGCAGTGTTTGCATCGCTCGTCATTCTGATTTGAACTGCCCCCGAGTAACCATTTCCACTTCTTTAGAAATCATGCTCTTATGTAGTAGAACTGCCCTACCTCACATTATCCTAGGCGCATGCTAACGCCCGCCTGATTCTGACAACTCGTTTGTGCCACAACGCACATCTGTTAATCCGCATGCCCCTGTCATTATAGTCTGTAACTTTAACTTTCCTGGTACATTTACTCGGTCTGACCTCGCCCTCACTACTGCAAAGGATAATACTAGAAACAAATTTTTTTAACACTTGCCTAACATTTTCGCTGTCCCAGATTGTTGACTCAACAACTTGGAATTCATGTCATTCAGCTAACATTCCAGATTTTGTCCGGACTAACCAAGCTAATAGAATTCCTCTGCTCTCACACATAGATGAAATTGGCCATCGTAAAGTAATGCATGGCAGATTCCTAAGCAGACAACACACAGACAGAATTAATGAAAGCTCACCTTATTTCACTGAATAACTAACCAGATTTTGGCAATTTCTGTCGGTTGATTTTTGTGCACGATCTGTCGAATAAAATTGGTCAATGTTTAATACTAAAATGCATGAGCTAATCTATACCTATATTCTAACCATAAACTTTTGCGAGCATAGTTCAACTCGTTGGTTTAATTCTGCACTTAACCATCTCAAAAACAAGAATCAACAATTTCTTGCAGCCAAAATTACTAACAGTCCACAGGCATGGCACAAATGCAACACTACGTCCAAATTATATAATTCAGATGTTATTAGTCTAAGCAGTTAGTCCCAAAGAGAAAGATAAATATATATCATTAATGGGTCAGACAGGACAGCCTGTCCCAAATGACAAGATGGCAGAAAAACTAAATCTAACGTCTTCATCTAGTCTCACAAGGGAACCAGACAACAACCTCCCACATTTTTTCTCGTATAACGATCCCATCATACCAGATATTACTTTTTCTTCCCGGGGGACCTTTAAAACTGGCGGCATCAGCTGGCGCTGATTGCGTGAATGCTAAAGCACTAAAAAAGCACCTAGGAAATCACTAGTGTTATTTTGTCCCACATTTTCCAGCAGTTGCCATTCTGCATCGTCCGTCATGATTGAAAAGTGGGTAAGGTTGTTCCAGTCCTTAAGCCAGGTTCTACTGACTCTTGATCTGTAATCACTAATTAGCATCTGTTCCAAAGTTATGGAGCACATTATTTATTTGCAAATCACATTTTTTTTTTTCATCTGTTAAGTTCTTTCACCCTAAGCAGCATGAATTTCAAGAAGGACTTACATACGATACCCTAGTTGCACTATCTCTTCATGACATAAACATTAGTGTAAACCTTAACATGCTTATTGATGCCCTCTTCATCATTTTGACAGAATCTCACAAACGGCTACTGCTAAAGCTTTCACAGCTGAACCTTAACCCACTCGTCTCA
Source organism: Amblyomma maculatum (assembly GCF_055883805.1). Lineage (NCBI taxonomy): Eukaryota > Metazoa > Arthropoda > Arachnida > Ixodida > Ixodidae > Amblyomma > Amblyomma maculatum. The sequence goes on from NC_139344.1 coordinate 186,897,832, forward strand.
ACTGGATACAGGATTTCCTCGCTAACCATCAGCAATTTGTAGAAGCCAGCAGTAAATCTTTTTTGCTGTCTAGCTCTCTGGTGTGCTGCAAGGCACACTTCCTAGTTTTCTCCTTTTCTTAATTTACATCACTGACCTAGACAGTAATATTTCACCAATGCTTGTGTTATTTACCAGTTCATTAATAGTGCTGCAGATAATGATGTTCTTCTGTCAGATTTACTAAGATTAGAGAAGTGATGTCGTAGATGGGGAAGGGAGGGGGGGCTGATGCTCTTAAACACTAATAAAACTGCGCTTGTTTCCTTTTACAGACAAAAAAAAATTAACCAACCCCACATTATCTTCTGGATGGTTCTAGTGTCTTATCCCTCAGTTGTGTTAAATATCTAGGTGTTCACATCTCAGAGGCCCTTAATTGGTCTACTCACATAATGTGGATAGTAAATAACACTGGCAAAACTCTTAGCTACCTTCAGCGTAATTTACATCAAGCTTCACCAGCAGTAAAATATTAGCTTATAAAACATTAATTTGGCCAAAGTTAAAGTATGAATCTGCGATCTGGGACCCTATTCAACTTAACCTAACAAATTCTGTTGAACTTGCTCAAAACCGTGCCGTTTGATTCATCTACTTTAATAACTTGCACTCCACCAGTGTTACCTCCCTCAGAAATAATGCAGGCTCCAGTATTATTTCTCCTCCAGCAGCGAGGTCTAGTTGCAAGACTAATGTTTCATAATACTACTGTGTATCGTAACACTTCTTATAACTGTCCTGTCCAGCCTGCTGATTGTCCTTCATCCCACACAAGTCACCACAAGGCTGTTTACCCACCTCCTACTTGCATCGTGATCCATCTTCACTCCTTTATCCGAACAGCTCGTGACTAAACAGTCTTCCAACAAGTGTCATCCTTGATTCAAGCTCAGACCATTTTAAGAAAGCCATTGAGCCCATGTTTTTTTTAGCACCAGGTTCTTAGCCCACTCCTCATGTAAAAACCTCACCCATGGTTTTGAGGTACCTAAAATAAATAAGAAAGCAACTTTGTGCGACTGAGTCAGTGAACTTGCTGAGTGCATTGCAGAATGCACACACAGATCTCTTGGAATGTTGGCAGGGGCATGCAATGTGAAGGTGCGACAGTCCGATCACGTGCCAGTGACACGCCATAGATCTTAGTTTTTGTCACCGCCCTCAGATGGTACAGTGTGCCCTTTAAACACGTCTGGGGTGGGCGAATAAAAGGATAAAAATATTGCGTTGCTGGAAGCTTTCTTTTGCATCCTTTATAAATTTTTAATCACATGAATGCAAAAAACTACTTCGTTATAACTGATCGAGCATCCGATTGTAAATTTTTATATTTCTTTAGACAGGTAGAGCTCCCATAGAAATTGAACATCGACCAGCCAATTTTTGCTTTCACACTTTGTTCTATCTGATAATTTGATATATCTGTGTTCGATATAACAAGGTTTAACTGCACGTATAAAGAGATTTCTTCAATTTTTGATGTATTTGCAGCAGTTCTGGTATGTAGCAATCTATGGTGGAACTAGAGGGAAATGTGAGCAACCTGTACATTTCAGGATTAGCGAAAACATTTTCAAGCCACTGGTTGCGCTTAGCATTCATTTTTATTTGCTAATCTTTTCATACTGTGTTCATTTCACTGAATTCACTTTAGACTAATCCTTGTATTTTTAGTCTAATGGTATTTCTGTATCTCTTCTAATGCCAGTGGTGCTGTACTTCAAACAGAAGATCCTGCAGTACCCAAAGTGCAAACAAGGCTGCTGCGAGATGCAGCCAAGAGGGGGCGGCAAGAAGAAGAAATGGCAGAACCGCATCGGGAGCGCACCTACAGATTTATTTGTGCCCATTGTGAAAGTGTTTCTGTGGTAAGTTAGCCAGCCTTTTTGTCATTTGGAAAAATAATACTTTTCGTGTACATTTTTCAGTGTTATGTTACTTGATGCAAACTTATATAGGCTTGTTTTATATACTGTATGGTTCTTGAATTTGCGAGTCATTGCAGCACTGCATTTTTTATATCTGAAATTGGTTTCTTCACCCATTCAAGTAAACACCTGTTCAAGTAAAAAAAAAAAAGAACTTGAAGAGCATGCACATCACTGGATAGGATCGCATAGCTCTGTAATCAGCCAGTGACTCTCAACCACTTATGGAATTGATACCAGGGACGCTTGCTGTCTTGCTTATCATAAAGCCAAGCAAGCTTCATCAAATATGCTGGATACATGCGTCAATAGCCAGCGTTCATTCAGGAGTTTGCGAATATTGAAATATTTAGTTTTGCATCAAAAGCAAATATGAAAAGAAAAACGCCTTCGAGTATTGGATCAAATACAGTAAAATCTTGTTAATTCGACCCTTATTAATTTGGAAATCCTGATAATTTCAACTAGGGGCATGTTTTCAGCCAATGCCTATGTATATCTGTGGCGTCAGGTGTTCGTTAATTTGGGCATGGGCGGGCTTAAACCAGTTTATTCGACGAGGAGTCACATCGAGGTACAACCTGCGAAGCTAGCTATCTATCGTCCAAATAGACCTTCCCAAACCTGAATTCATGTCTGCACACCTCAGGTGTGTGCACTATGTCTACGTACGAGGACGATCTGAATTCAGTCCCTCATTGCCAAAATGTAGCCCAGCAGCATATTTTCAGTCTTGTTTCTCTTAAATTCATGCCATCTCGCCATTGTTATCAAGCTTTCCCATCAGCCAGTCGTGCCGTTTCAGGCACAGTTTTGTGTGTCACTGGTCATTTAATTTTATTTTGGGATAACGCCACGCTATTTTATTAATTATGTCTGCTAAGCCGCTACCTGCCAATAAAAAAGTGAGCTACTTGGAAATCAAAACTGTGGATGTCGAAGTGCCTCCTAGAAGTGGCTACATGCTCCAATGCGCAAAAAATTTAGTTTTGTTAGTGCGTGCCTGTGGGGCGGTCTCAAAAGAGTTAAACGTGTGGCACCTGGGCTGTTTGAGGTTGCTTTTTCTGGTTACTGTGTAGAGCATTTATGGTCTGTTACTCAGAGCCAGAGCTCGAAAATGCAAGGGTGGAAGTATTGCGCCAATTGCACCATTCTGTGCGAATCTGACCTGTTGTGCCAAGCTGTGCCTAAATGGATTATCGTCGGTTGAGCAACGCTGGGCGCTGGTGTTTGTCATAAAGTTATCACCGCAGCTTTCATGAAAGGCTGGTGACAGGAGCATTTTTGAATGGATGTTAATAGCAGCTGGAGTGAAGATTGCTGGGAAACGTATCAACAACCTTAGATATGTGGATAATACCACTTTAATATCAGAAAGTGAAGTGGAACTCAAGAGACTTCTGATGCGCGTACAAGAAGAGAGTGAGAAGTTTGGGCTTAAACTGGACATTAAAAAGACAAAGATCATGGCGTCTTGCCCTATCAAGTCCTGGAGCATCAATGGTCAAGAAGTGGAAGCTGCGACAGATTTTCTCTTCTTGGGCTCCCAAGATTACCCCGGAAGGAGACTGCAGCCATGAAATTAGGAGACGCCTGCTTCTGGGAAAGAGAGCCATGGCTAGCCTTGACCACCTAGTAAAGAGCAGAGACATTACACTGCCAACCAAGATCCGTATAACTCGTGCTATGGTCTTTCCAGTTGTGATGTACGGATGCGAGAGTTGGACTGTGAAGAAGGCTGACCGCCGAAGAATTGACGCGTTTGAACTGTGGTGCTGGCGGAGACTGGAGAGTTCCTTGGACTGCCAGAAGATCAAATCAATCGATATTGTCGACCATAAACGCTGACTGCTCATTGGAGGGTCAAATTGTAAAGTTAAAGCTCAGCTACTTTGGTCATCTGATGAGAAGAGAGGAGTCGCTTGAGACAGATTTGATGTTGGGAAAGGTTGAGGGTCACCGGAGAAGGGGTAGACAGCGAACACGATGGTTAGATGGCATCCTTGGGGCGCTGCAGATGAAGTTATGTGATGTTCGGAAGATAGTGAGAGACCGGAAACCGTGGCGTGATATGGTCCATAGGGTCACGAAGAGTCTGACACGACTGAACTGAACTGAATAGCAGCTAATCAATTCCACTGCTATTTGCTGTAGCTGTCATTTGTCTATTTGAAGGCTGCGTATAAAAGAACGCCTTTTTTTCTTTTTTCTTTTTTTTTTCTTCTGCTATGAAGTATGCAAGGTGGAGGAATGTTTTATTGCTTAAATATTAGTTATGAAAAAGTAGTGTGTCACATCAGTCAAGACTTTCTGAATTGATGGAATGGGTAGCAGTAGTTGTGTCTGAAGCATTATTCAAGCCATGCAGGTGATCACAAACCCCATTTCTCTTTGGCGCTTTGCGTTTTAATATAAACTGATTGATGCCGTCCCATTTTCTTGAGATCAGTGAAGTCTTGAGAGAGAGAGAAAGAATAGAATAGAATAGAACAGAAAGGCAGGGAGGTTAACTAGGCAATGCCCTGTAGGCTACCCTAAGGGAAAATAAGGTAAGAAAGAGGGCCAAGGAGAGAGGGAGAGAGAGAAAACTTTATTGCCGGGAGTAGTGTTACTGGGCCTTAGTGGAAGAGCGAAATGGCTGTTAGCTGGTGACTTGCAGGCGACTTCTTCAGCGCGGTCTACGGCGGCCAATTGTATATCGGGGCTCGCGTTGCGCAGCACTTCCTCCCGGGATTCAAGCGAGAGAGCTTCTATGAGAGCCTCGGGAGGCGGGTCCTCTGAGCAATCCCATAAGATATGATTTAGGTCAGCTTTCTCTCCGCACCTGGTGCAGGATGAGCTTATGCTGTCCGGAAATATGTGTGCGTAAACTGCAGGGTTGAGGAAGGAGTTCGTTTGTAGTTTCCTCCAGACAATTTCTTTTTGTCTTGTTAGTGATTTGTGTGGTGGTGGGTATACTCTCCTAGAGAGTTTGAAGTGTTTTGTAAGGTCGTTGTATGTGAGCAATCCTTAATAATAATAATAATAATAATAATAATAATAATAATAATAATAATAATAATAATAATAATAATGATTGGTTCACAGGAAGGGAAAGGCGCAGTATCTGTCACACTTGTTTAGTGGACACCTGAACCGCGCCGTAAGGGAAGGGAGGAAAGTGGGAGTGAAAGTGGAAAGAGAGAAAGAGGAGCCGTAGTGGAGGGCTACGGAGTAATTTCGACCACCTGGGGATCTTTAACGTGCGCTGACACCGCACAGCACACAGACGCCTTTTCTTTTCGCCTCCATCGAAACGCAGCCGCCGAGGTCGGGATCAAACCCGGGTACTCCGGCACAGTAGTTAGGCGTGTTACCACTGCACCACCCTGGCGGGGCTTCCATTTCGAGTTCCTCGGCATTAGGTCTCACCGTTCGGCCGACAAAACCTCGAACATGTTGATGAGCAGCCTCATTGCCTCGATCCCCAGGGTGGGCGGATGTCCATACGAGTTCTATCTCTCTGTCCAGTCTGATATCCGCGAGGATGTTTCTGGCAGCCATATTGTAGTCCGAGGCGTCGGTGTACACCACCCCATCGTGATTTAGGTATTTTCGGTTTAGGGTCCTAACTCTAGCTTTCCTCCTGCCTTCATGGAAGGGCAGATGCATGTTTTTGGGAAAAGGTTTGAAGATAATTTTGTCGCACACTCCTCTTGGTAGTAGGCCTGGGTGGTTGGCCAGTGGTTCAGCATTAATTCCCACGTGGTTAAGAATTTGTCTGCCTGCTTTAGAGTTCATTAGTCTTAGTAGCTGTACTGTCTTATGTGCTGTGATCAGCTCCTCTACAGTGTTGTGTATCCCAAGTGAAAGAAGTTTTTTGGTTGAAAGGTTTCTGGGTAGACCTAGCCCAGCCTTGTAGGTGCTTCTAATGAGTCTCTAATTTTTTCTTGTCACATTGAAAGGTCCAGAGATCTATAGTGAAAGAGGGTGTAGAGTGTACTCTTAAATTCTAGAACTCAACCCCGAGTCCTTTAAAAACTTAAGGAGCGCCTTCACTGCTTTCCTTTTTGATGAAGGCGTCGTCCAAGGGCCCAGAATCTTAGCTTGTGTAAGAGGGCTAGAGTCCAAGCGCCAGAGTGTAGCAGCTAGGAAGGCACACTCACGCTCAAACCGAGGGCAGTCACAAAGAATGTCCGCAATTGTTTCAACACACACACACCACTCACACGTTGGAGAGTCGGCTATTCTGATGAGATGGAAATATGCGTTTGTAAACGCCACTCCTAGCCACACGCGACAAAACATTGCAGCATCACAGCGGAGGAGGCCGAATGGTATCTGCAATTGAAGTAATTGGTCAAAGTAGTGCAAGTGAGATGTCCGGCCTCCAGGCGTAGACCATGATTGTCTAGTCACGTTTCGGGTGATCAGTCGAAGGTGCCTTGCTGTGTCGGTTGTATCACTGTAGGCACAATGGTGGCCACACTTATGATTGTACTCATGGTCAATATCCATGACTTACTTGCTTATGCCAAGGCACATAACTTGAGATAACTTGAAGTGTGTAGCAAGTAGAGCTTATGGCAGCAAGGATTGGCACTGAAGTCTTGAGAAAGTATGCAGATGTGAATTGGGTTCATTAAGTTTTGCTTCTTTAGCTGTAACTTTTCATTGAGTGATGAAATTAAACAATGTTCAAAAGTGTGAACCTATGGAATGTTCTGTAATTGCTAGAATTTATGTTAGAGGCATTAATGTGCATGCGATGCTCTTATGGGTTATGTCTTCATTTGCAGATGGACACAGCTCCGTCTTCCAGTTTTCGCTGCAGGCATTGTGGAAAACGGTACTGAGTCACAGTAACTACTGATTCCTATTGTGCATTTTTTATAAATCTGGCTAACTTCTTAGTCCTTACTTTACTTTCTCCTCCCTCTCTCTCTCTCTCTCTCTCTCTCTCTCTCTCTCTCTCTCTCTCTCTCTCTCTCTCTCTCTCTCTCTCTCTCTCTCTCTCTCTCTCTCTCTCTCTCTCTCTTTTATTTTTATTTTTTATTATTATTATTTTATTTTTTTTTAAATGCAATTTAACCATTATTGTCTTTATTCTCTTCCCAAGTAGCTACCCCGTCTCGCAATTTATTGGCTTTCTGAGAAAGGAAAGACCCGATGATTTTCTCATTTCTGTTATACTTGGGGGCAACTTTCTGTGGGTCTGCTGCAAAAAGTTACACGGCCGAAATCCATCCGCTAAACTCTTCAACAGAATGTAGTTTCCAAATCTTGCTGTGAAATATTATGCGATCATTGCAAAATTAATGAGGTTATTATTACACCATGATTATGCTACAATACTGGCCAGTACAGTATAGGTTTAACAAGCCATACGCATGCCGGTGGCTGTGCTGCCTGTCGACAATGCCATGAAGTGTAGGCGGGGCACACCTGGTGTCTCCCCACTGGTTTTTATACGCTTTTGCAGTTGCAAATTTACATTCACGTAGGCCTTCAGTGATGTAAAGGGACACATTTCTGTGTAGTTGGTGGGCCTAAAGCTGATAATTCAATGTAAAGCAGAACTGGAACCGAAACTGTAAATGAGGCCAGGCATGCCTGAACTACTTTGTGTATTAACACTGCAAGGAAAGCAGTGCCCTCGTAGCCTTGGCTGCATAGCCACAGTAAGCTGTCTCTGTGTATAGATGCACGCCTGAACCCCACTATGAGGGAACGGGTGGGGAGAGTAAAAGAAGGAAATGAGAAGAGATGACATAGTAGAGGGCTCCTGTAAAATTTCAACCACCTGGGGTTCTTCGCATGTGCTCACAACACACAGGTGCCTTTTCCAATTCCTTCTCTCAATATGTGCTAGCCTTATTATGTTATTATTAAAAATGTTGAGTTTAAAAAGAAAGCCTATGAGCATCCGTCCTCCATTTCCTTTGAGATGGGTTCAAAAAATCGGGGCCGTATTCCGAGTTCATGTTGCTTTCAAAAGTGTCATTTTTGCCCTTACCGGATGACAAAGAAGTGAATGCGACCACCTCTTCTGGTTCCGAAGTTTCCACCAATAAGCTGTGAGGTGGAGGTGACGATGGCAGAAACTACACTTCTAAAAACGACCTCGAACTCGGAGTGTGGGCCCTGCTCTTTCTAACTGTTTGGAACTGTAAAGCTTTGTCTCCATCTTCCTATTATTGGATCTTGGTCCTCTCATGTCATCTGACTGACATCAGAAATGCAACCACCCTTACCTGAATTGTGTCTAGATTGTGGTATGTGCATCTTCCAAACACAAACATCAAAATTCTTCATGTAGCTTGACAATGTTCACTTTTGCATCCTCCTTTGCATACTCCCTTGGTTACTGAGTTGACTTATCCGATTTCTTTCTTTTCTTTTTTTTCCAGGTCATCTGTTAGCCACTCTAATAAGAAGGCGATTGGTTTCATCACTGTAGGCACAGTGGTGGTCATGCTTGTGATTGTACTCATGGTCAGTATCCAGGACTTTACTTACTTATGCTAAGGCACATAACTTGAGATAACTTAAAGTGTGAATGTAGCAAGTAGAGCTTATGGCAGCAAGAAGTGGCAGTATCTTTGCATCAAGGGCAGATTTACAGGCAACTTTCAGAGGGGAATTGGTGATGGAGGAGGATGTCTCGTGTTAAAAAGATGGATTAGCTTTGTTCGTTAATAAAAAGACGCACTGTGGGACCTGTCCTGCTCTTTTAAAAGTGGGCAGAGCTAAACATAACAGATCTTGTTGCCAGAGCGCATACAAAGTTTGTCATATGAACTGTACCAAACATTCAAGTTGTCTATGTACAATGTCTGTGCCTTTCTTCTCCGCCGCATTGCTACCATTGGTTTTGGTTACATTTGTTTGACTGTATGTGCACAGGTTTTGAATTTGGAGTAATTACTATATTAAATCCCCGGTGGGAATAGCTGCAGTGGTAAAAAAATGAAATCTGATAGAACATTCTTAGTAGGTACCTCTTTCCCCTATGCATCTGTGGATCATGCAGGATTATATTTAGAGAAAAAGTGTAATGAAAACAATTGCATGAAGTGTTTATCCACAGTTGCAATAATGGTGGTGACATCCAATCAAGGGAGCCACAAGATATCTTAGTATACTCTCACTGGGCAATTATCTTTTCAATTGAATTAATGACTTAAATACCCTTGTAGCCCTCAGTAATGCAAAATGCAGCCCAGAAAAGTCATTTTTAGTGGTTTGAAGCGTCGTTGCCTTCAGTCGTCGCTTTTTATTTTCACTGGAGCAAAGTTGCCATGCCCAGCAGCATTGCGCACTGGTGTCTAAGAAGAACATACAGGTGTATAAAGTGCCATTTGGAGGCTTAAGTTTTAGCTTGGTAATATATTCATATTAAGCATACATGATTGACTTAAGTTAATGTACTAAGGATGAGTGATTAGTCAGAACATTGTATTTAATGCCCTTATTTTTCTAGTAATTTCTTTGTGTCTTATTCACTGACCTGAATAGGCAAGCTTATTAAGTTAAATTTTGTTCATTTTCATTTTCAAATGTTTCTGCAAGGTATCTGTGTTGGTGCTGGACATTCATAAATTTATCTGCTGTTAAAGCTTATCAGTAGGACATACTGTAGGAGAGCTGCAAAAGTATCCTTATAGTGAGACTGCTCACAGCAGATCACCGCTAAGATAAAACGTGTGTGATTCGGTAGACTCGTATGATTTGTTTACGTTTAAGTCTTGCCCTAATCACAACACTTTCGTGTAGAGGGCCTTGCAAAGCTCAAGAACTGTGCTTTTTACTTGCAGTTCATTTTCAAGCTGCTCTATAGCAAATATATTACTGTAATTTATCACTTGGACTGGTTCACTGATTTCATTTGTAGTGTAACTTGGCAGTATTAAAAACATATTTTCAGAACACAGATTTAATTTGCACTCGGCTTTTAATATCCAAATTTGCTCTGCACCAAAAATTTTCCTGTCACTCAGCTCTAGTTTTAGTGTTTGTAGATTTGTTTACTGTTGCCAGTTTCTTAAAAATATTTACAAATTTATAAACAGAAATCTAATATATACTACACCTGTTCTAGCATTTAATGTGAACAAAATCACTTTCAAAAGGGGTGCGTGAAATCTTTAGCTATTTGCCAATGCCAATGCAGTTTAGATTGTAAGTTTTATCTGCTTTAAATGCTTGAACTTGTGTGACATACTGAATGTGAAATGCGTTCTTGTCCTGGGAAAGAAATTTGTAAGACTTGCTGATGTTGAAATTTCGTTTTTCACGCTTTTTCTTTCACTAGCGTCATCTCTGCTTTCATGAGCATTGCAAAAGTTAAGAAGCTTGCTCTAAACCCATGCTTGTGTATAAAAAAAAAATCTTTACACATATGATAAGCGGTGCGAGCTTGTTAAAAGAGGCTGAAACCAGTGAGCAGGATAGAATAAATGTTACGAGCGCTGCTGTGCGCTTTATTCTTTTCTGGCATGCACTCCAGGAGGAAACTCAACAGCAGGCAGTGGCAGACATGTTTAGTTATTATGTGCTGTCATCTGAAAGGAGGTGAAAAGTTGGAATGTCACGTGCATTTCTATCCATGGCCCTTTCAGTGGCATGTGATCTCATTGATTTTTTGTATGTGTGTTGCGAGTTTCTTACTCTGATATTGAAATTTTACAATAGGGGAATTGTCCTTGCGGAGATTATGTTTCTTTTATTCATTTTTAGCTTTTTTGTGTGCATTGACCTTGATACTTTTTCTTTTCTTTTCCTTTTTAAAGGCATCCACTATTGCACTGAAACACAATTCAGGTTATTGGTGGTTATACCTTGGTAAGTTAGAATGACATTGATCTTACTAAAAGTCTTCGAAACATTTTCACTGTAGAATATTGCTAGTATTTGCTAATAATACTTCTCCTGTTGCGGTGTTTACGAAGCTTAAAACCTTGCCATCATGTGTTAATTGCTTGTGTCCGTTTTGAAACATCCTATTCAGAAACATTTATACCTGTGCTCGCCAAGTTTGGGAATGTGACATGTAATTTTGGCAACATCAATATCCCTTTAAGGCTGAGGTCCTGCAGTTGCATGGCCACTGACCATTTTTCATAGCATGTATTTGTGCAATTTCTATGGTCCCCTCACTTATGATAGAAAACTAATTCTAGTTCATTGGAAAGAAATTTATTGATGCTTGGAAGGCTTGCATCCTTAATAGCAATATTTGTTGGTACAAGTAGAGTGAGCCAGAAACATAGTGCACAAAAAGACTTTTCTTTGACTTGCCTGCGCACATAGTGTGTTAGGGAAAATGTACTACAGCAAAAAGAGGGCTGCTTCTGCGGCATTTAAATAAAATGTATGTCCATAGTGATTTTTGGCTCCAGTCCGGTGCTCTAAGGAGCAAAGATGACAAACATAAGGGATATGGGAGGCTCAATATCTTCGTGTCTAATTGACAAAATATGCGAGTTAAGGGGAGACACGGCTCTTTGGGCCCGAAAATCGGTCAAAAAAACCAGATTTTCATTTTTGGATTCCTGGCATAATTCTTCACCTTTGAGCAAATTTTCATTTAAGTCTGATAGGTAATTGTGCAGTAATGTCGATTTAAAAAAGTGTAGTTTCCAAAGGCGCCCGTTAAATTGAGGACAGACAGCGCTTGTTTCGACAGCGTGCCGCGCAAAAATGAAAAGCCGTGCCTATGCCATCTTGGTCTTGTTTGAAAGCTCGCGCGGCCGGCTTCCCATCGTCTCTCGGCCAGCCACCATGTGCCAGCAGCAGTAAAATAAAACAAGCGCAAAAATTTCTTCAACACGCGTTCTTATTGGTCGGTAAAAGCATGTGACTTGAATGGCACCATCTGATAGGCTTAGGCCCATTGTCCTGGCATGAGAGCTGCACATGTCGCCATTTTGAGTGAGTCCTCGCTGACGCTATGGCACGGAACGCAACCATGCCCGGGGAACCGAAGAAGCACCATTCAGCGTATCTTTTCGGCCGGAGACTAAGGAAAACGAAGAGGAAAGTATGGGAATCGTCTTCTTTCCCGGCTGAAGTCAGCGCCGACGAGGAGCAAGTGCAGGCGAACAGCCGCCCGATAGCCACGGAGAAGCAAACAATGCTTTGCTGGACGACGCATCACTGAACAGTGCACCCATCACTTCTGCGGATCGTCAGCTGCACGATAGTCGCTGAAAAACAGAAAATGCTTCGCTGAACGATGCTTCGCTAGACAGTGCACCCAACGCCAACGCACTTGCGGACGCCAGACTCTCCGACCAACGCACGGACAGGCAACCACCCGGCTGCCGCGGAGAACCAGACAGCGCACCCAACGCGTCTGCAATCTCCGGCCGAGTGAGAATTGACACAAAAAATGTCACCGACAGCGATGCGAGGGAGGCAAGCGCGCGTGAAAAGGCTTCGCTCTAGTGGCTTGGGTCAATGGCAGCAACGACGCGAAAGATGGAGCCATTCATGGAACTGAGCGGCACGACAGCATCGGTTAGAGACGAACGTAAGGCAGCGTTAACTGCCGTCAACATGCATGCGGTAAACTCCCTCCTTGGAGCTTTGTGCTGCCAGACTTGTCAAGGAAGCTTGGAGATGGTGAGAGGAGATCGCGAATACGGCCTCGCAGTGAAACTGATGCTGATCTGCAAGCGGTGCGACGAGATAGCGACTGAGTGGAGTTCGCGACGGGTACAGGGTGAAAAAAAATGCAACCCGTTTGAAATTAATATCCTTGCCAGGCGCGCGATGCTCGCAACAGGTAATGGCCAGACAGCCATGAACGACATTTTCTCAGCGATAGGCCTGCCTGGCCGAGGTCTCCACAACCACGGCCGGTCTCAATGCGCGCGCTCCCTCCCCTCTTACCGCCTGCGCAGGAGACAGTTGCCACCTATGGTTGCTATTCTCTAGGGCGCTGCGAGCCAACCCCGCTTCACTCGATGGGGGCCGCTAAATGTTCTCGAGGTAGCCTCGGCGCGCTGTTTGAGACATTTGCATAGAGTTGCTGAACGGTCGCTCCCAGCGCGTTGAGCAAGAACGTGACTACCGTGTCTTATGCAGCCACGACGTGCAAGTGGGGGCTAGTATGTGGATCTGAAAACACTGAATTTGGCATTGTGTGATGGCGCATAGTATCAGCTGGCACAGCTGGATCATTTGCGACTGACAGGAGTAAAAGTGAAGCAAGATATTTCAGTAAGAAACCAGCGTTCATAACCATTTATTTTTCTCTTAAAGGCCGGCACAGTCAATGTGGGTACTCAAAAGTGTATTTTGGCAATAACAGTATTTGCCGTTCCGAAAGCTCAGTTTGCTCTCACTGCGCAAAACATGCCACAGATCATTTGCTCTCTGAAATTCTGACATCATTTCACCACCCCTAAAAGGACTGAACGCAATAACAGGCATTGCCTGTATTGACGTATACAACATTGTCGTGAGACTTAGAGTTCCAAGAGATATCAATTACAATCTGAAATGCTTTTGTGTTGGTTTGTGGATGAATCCGGATGGCTTGTCATTTTGGTCTGTTAATTTCTTTGTGTAGTTTAGGAGAAGGATCCGGAGAAACTTTTCAGGGATGAGATGGGCTAATCGTTCGGCGTGACTCCGGTCAACACCTTCTGGGCAGCTTAGGAGGGGTGAATCTTCTAGATTTGGCTCAGCTGTTAGCTGCAAGGTTTCCAGAATCCTTGATCGTGGGAGATCCTTGACCGGCTTTTCAAAAAAAGACGTAATGGTTTCCAGGAGAGCTAGAAACTATGGCTTCGGATAGTGTAGTTCACCATTCTCTTGTGCGTGCAGAAATTTGTACAGAGGACTGCTGGTCTTGTTTGTCGTCACAAGCATGACGCAAGCGTCACACCCAAGATGGCTTATGAGCTTCGCGATACAGTCGAACCCGGATATATCGAACTCGAAGGGGATGGCAAAATAGTTCGATATATCAATAATTCGATATACAGAAATCGGCTTGTGACGGCACTTACGATGCGAAAAAACGATACCATATTTGTCACGTAATCAACCCACTCGCATAATATACCCACCCTCCACTTGTGCACCCGAGAATTTAAAAAAAAAAAAAAAAAGCGTTAAGGCCAGCTCGCTCACATGCAAGCGATTGAGCGACGATGCAGCAGCGACAGAGCAAAAATTTTCAAACTTGGAACTGCGTCCCTCTCGCCGCTCGAGCCACCACGGCAGCTCAAAACAAGGTTTCTGTGTCGCCGCGGCAGAAATCAGAAATCGCAAGTATTTTCGCTTGCATGTCGATGGCGCGCGCCACTCCGTTTCGGTCCTCTCATCCACACCTCATTTCTTGGCAGCGTGCCAAGATGCTGCGCAGTGATAACGTTAGGGCGCGTTTATCTTTTGATAGCTCCTGCGGTGACGGGAGCGAACTTGGCAGAGTGCCCGTGATGCACAAACCTGGTTCCATTTATCATGCCGCGCTTGGAGCGGGCATCATGATCGCAGCAGCTGACCGCGTGCTTTCGTTTATTCATACATGCAAGGATAAACGACTCCCGCCAAATAAAAAAAAAATTAAAAAAAAAAAAGCCCTGCCGCTTCTTAGCGTCCGCAGCCTCCATATCTACGCTACGCCATGCGAACAGCACACCGATAGAAATGGATGACTCTCCCCAAAAAAAGAGAGAGAGAGAGAGAGCCACGTCAGCCGCCGCGCGCAGAGGGTTCGCAACACACGCTAAGCGTCCGACGTCTGTCTGAAAACGGGGTGAGCTGGCTTGGCGCATGCGTAGCGCATGCTGAAGGAGAGATAGCTCGGCAAAAGAATGGGCACACCCACGCACATGGCTTGCAAACGTCATGTGCTGGCGCGGGGAAACGATAACTGCAGATGCTTGCGCCTTTGGGGAATGGGCGCGGCGCTGCCCAGAGCAACCGTCGCCGAACTGTCCCCTCATTCCTTCCGCGCGTGGCTTGAAAATGTCACGCGGCAAACGACCAAAGGTGATGCGATCGTCTTTGGGGAAGGCCCAGTTTCCAGTGTGGAGTTCGATATATCGAATGACCGGTGAAATTGAATTCGATATATGACGCGGCTTACCTATACTTTTACATGGGATTTTCAAGGGGATATTCCGCGAGTTCGATATAACCAAAATTCGATATATCCGGGTTCGATATAACCGGGTTCGACTGTATATCCACCTACGTAGACCAAGCCTGAATAAGTAACAGACGCAGGTGGAGCTGGAAGATGTGCTCGCTAAGCTTTCAGTTCTTGAATCACATCCTGAGGAACACAGGCGGCCGCTTTTTCTGCGCCTTCACCTTGTACAGCGACTCCTGTGGATGGTAATGCTTTTATCTTCACAATGTGGTCCAAAGCTGTTGTAATGGCTCTTGCGTCCAGCGCGTCATTACCTCCACACATGAAGCGCAGTTTTCCGAACAATGCCTCGATAGGGTCGCTGTTAAATTTCCTTGTCAGGACGTAGTTGATGCCTCTTCTTAGCAGAAATTGGGTCACCTCTACAGTAGATTTCGTGCTGAATAGTAGAGCACTGTACGTTTCTTCTGTGAAGTTCCCAACGCCTGTGGCAATGGAACATTCCTGAATTTTTTTCATGTAGCTGCAAAACTCATTTTGCAGGTACAGTAGACGTTCATCGTCCTCTTTCGAGATTGGCATTTTGCAGCCACTTCCATTATATGTCGTGTTCTTGATCACTTTCATGAAGTTGATCGTCGATGTGGCATTCTTGAAAGGGAAGAGAAGAGAGCTGACTCATGAGTTCTGCTGGAGATGTTCAAGAGCGGCAGTTACTTGAGGCGAAAACACCTGCACAGCGCGCAACATGTTCATTTTTTCGAGGTTCCATACACATGTTTTCTCGTCAAATTTCTCGCCTACTTTATCGACATGTCCTTCTAATGCTCATAAAGTTTCTTGACAAATGTTCCACTAATGACTCTAGTGCCGTCTGTGAGCTCCCGTTTCAAAAGTTGGCTGCGGATATTCTTCAAAACATGGCAAGGATCGAAGCCTAAAAAAATTTCTCTTTCATCGTCGTGAGGATGCTTCACTACAGTTGACAAAGAACCATTTCCCATGAGTTTGAACATGGTTCTGTTCGCTGAGTAGTTGTCGGTAACGATTCGAACCACTACAAAGCCGCATTCCTCAGCGATGACGTCCTTCGTCCACGCATACAAGTCTCTCCCGCTCAGTTGCTTGGTGAAATAGTATGAACACGAAATCTTATAGGAGCTGGCCATTCCATGGAGCACGAAACACAGGACACGGTTAGCAAGTGTTCCGTTCTTGGTACACGGTGCGCCCTTTTCCAGCTTGTCTTTCATCCCAAATAATACGTCAGACTTCCGGTCGTATATGCACTTTGGCTTTATTGCAGCTTCATCTATTATCAATGAGGCCATGTGCTGTTCGTGGCTGAGAAAAGAAGCCTCGTGAACCAACCTTTCTTTCATGGCACCACTCATTCCTGAAGAAGTTGTGCTGGGACCGACATAGCGCTGCAGTGTGCACTTATGTGGCAGTGTCAGCAGATTGGTACGGGCATGATCATAGCCTTTTGGAGAAAGAAAGCGCCATATGATACACTGTCTGATGACTTCTTCGGGATAAGACTGGAATTTCTTCTGGTATCCGTCAACTTGGTGAAGCAGGAAACAGCCTTTTTCTCCCCCTTTTCTGCGTCTGAAGCAATATTTTTCAGAGCTGAGTAACGTTTGTCGTTTCGATATGAGGAGATCACCTTCCTCTCTGCTTCTAATTGCTGCCGTGCTTTTGAGCAGTTGGAGCGATAGTACGCTACCTGCGAACGAAGCCTAGATATCATTAAAAGGTATCGACTTGCTCGCTGTGCATCATTATTTGTTGTTTGAGTGCCTATGGTAGCTCTCTGCTTGGTCTCACGCTCCGGCGACTCTAGCACTGCACCCTCGCATTCTGGCTCTGCCTTTCATTTTGATGGTTTCCTAGAAGGAGCAGTGTCTCGAACTTTTGGGGTCGTACGCACTTTTTTCGCACTGGGTGCTAGGTAAGAAGGATATCCTTCAAATACGGTTGGCACTGCACCGGGAACCAGTTTTCTTATCTTGCGGTCACTGACGTAGTCACTCTTCAAAAAGTGCTTGCTACATACTGTAGTCGACGGCGATCTGTCATTAATGACGAGATTTTCCCGAGAAATGTTTCTTTGCCATTTGGCGCACAGTTCCTGGTCAACTGGAAACTGATGAAACGACACACCGGGAGTCTTCCCGGATCGCGACTGACAAAGCGGCACTCAGCAGTACACCATAGCCACCAACACGCGCAGCTTCACTTCACAAGTTTTTGAGGCGAGCACCCATGAAAAGTCTAAGGCAAAAACTTACTAAGAAACGTGATATTCTCAGCAGGGTGCTAAAAGCTTGAACCACACAAGAAACTTTTCGTCCACGCACACAGCGGCAAAACCAACACGCAAAAAAATGGGCACACGTGCGCACCGACTTGCTTCTCAAAACGTGCTCCGACGCCGCCGCAGCACCCCTAGCATGGGTTAGAGTTGGCTCGCAGCGCCCTCTCACAGAGACCAGCGGTGGCGAAGCGCAGAAAAAAAAAATGCATTGTCCCCTCGGCGCCTGCTCAGGCCGTAAGGGAGGGAGCGCGTGCATTGAGACCGGCCGTGCCACAACAAGGCGTTTCAGCGGCATTTAAAAAAAACTTTGAACCCCAGTGCGATGCGTGCAGCTGAGGCTGTTATGGTGCAGTGCGCATAAAAAGCGATTGTAGTCTATGAAAACTTGTGTTTTGGACACAAAGGAAACATTGCTGTGTGCTTTGATGGCACCTAGATGCCGCGGGGCCATTCTTCGCATATAGGAGTAGGTGCAGTGGCGGAGCTATTTACCGGCTACATCCTGGACTAGTTGTGCTTTCAAACTTTTGTTTGGGCTGTGAAATTGGACCCAAATCTGACTCTGATGAGTATGCTGGGTGGAGGAAATCCCATCAGTGCCAGAAGAACACTGACTGCAAATATGGCCAAATGGAGGATTGATCTTGTTCCAGCAGTCTTTAGAACACAACAAAGTAAAATACACAACCATGCTGTGTGACGGTGACAGCCGCACTTTTAATGCTATCAAGAATGCAAAGGTGTACGGCTTCGTGGATGTAGAGAAAGAAGACTGCATCAATCATATACAAAAACGTATGGGTGCAGCGCTTCGGAACCTACTTCAAAAGCGCAAAAGTGAAGGCATGCGGGGACTTGGCGCGAAGGGGGGGCTCACAGCAGACCTCATCAACAAGCTGAGTGCCCATTATGGCCAAGCACTCAAGTTTCACTGTAGGGATGTTGACGCCATGCAGAGAGCAGTAATGGCAACTTACCACCATGTCACGTCAACTGACAGCTGCTCTGGCCACAGCCTTTGCCCAAGTGGCAAGGATTCTTGGTGCCGTCATAATGCGGCAACAGCAAAAGGTAAGCCACAACAAAGGCACAAGTATAACTTGCCAGCGGATGTGGCAAAGGCACTTTTGCCTGTGTGTGAACGCCTAGCAGATGGAAAGCTGCTGGAGAGGTGCAAGCGAGGGAGAACACAAAACTCCAATGAATCGTTTCACTCTGTCATCTGGAGTATTATTTCAAAAAAGCAGCATTTCTCCCTTTTTGCTGTGGAGGCAGCCGTTGCAGAAGCAGTGCTACGCTTCAATACTGGAAATGAATATGCAGCAACAACCATTCTTCAAGAAATGAATGAATATAACAGACTCCGGCTCAAAAAGAGCCAAAGAAAAACGTGTGTCGCACCACTGCTTCCAGGAAGAAATGGGAATTATCACTGGGCCTCCAGATGATGGCAAAAAAGAAGCACCAGTCTGGGATGCACCCAGATTATTCCCCAGGTGCATTCTAGTGATTTGAGGAGCTTTTGTTGTCATAAAGGCACTTGAAATCGTTTTTCTTCGTTTTCTCAAAACTACAATTTTGACACACTAACAGTCTTGGAGTGAACATATTTTTGCTTGTAGTTTTGCTAGTGTAGTAATAGTTTTTTTTCCTGAAAACAGGAACTCTTACTCTCTGTAGTAAGACTAATTTCACTGCACATATTGGTCAGTAACATTTTTAAAAAAGATACTTTGTATAAGTCAGGTGCGGGAACTTTTGTTACAATGGTTTTGGCAGCCCCTAGCTTTAGACCTAATTGGCCTAGGAGGCTCATTCTTGTTTTACTGCATTCCTTAGATTAAACGTTACTATGGTATGCCAAATTTTATCATGGCATCAATTGTTTGGAAAATTATCAAACTCCAAATGAGAAACATAAAATTGTAAATATTTTGAAAACTATTTGTTATATGGAAAACATAAATGCAGATTTAGAATCAGAGCATAAAACTTCATACAATATCAAAGTTTCATAGCAATCGATTCGCAAATAAAAACATTTGTCCAAGGAGGGGTGTCCCCCCTTAAGTGGAGTAGGCAAAGCAAAGAAAGGCAAAAGGGCGAAAAACTAGGTAGATGGAAACTTAGAGTAGCTTTGGCATAGTGATGACAGCAGCTACTGCTGCGTGGGAGGCTTGACTGCACTCGACTTATGGCACACGTTTCTGAAGCATTGCTGCTTAAATAAAGCTGACATATCCGCTGCTGTCATATTCTAGTGCTTTTTATGCCTTCTTGGTTGGTCCTTGGCTGTGGTTGAACAATTTGAGGTTGCTTTATGATTGTGAGACTAGTATATTTTTTTACATTTCTCCTGAGCTCTGAAGCTTCCACTTCATTGCATTAGTGCAAATAAGGTCAAATGGTAATTTTTTTTATGCTACCATTCCTACTGATGTCTGTAGCAACAGTGGCATCAAAAAAAAGAATGTGGCTAATGCATTATTTCACAAAAAAATGCCAGTAAAGGCTTTATGTTGCTAATAACAATGCCTACCATAGAAATATGAATATATTTTGCATTATAATGCACTAGAACTTGTTTTTTCGTTAATATATGGGAGGACTGTATTGATCATGCAGACATTGCAAAAAATGGCTAGTGGCTGCGGGAGAGTTGGACCCCTGCTTCAAAAGCAGTAGATTCACTATTTTGAGCACTGCTCAGTTGCACTGTCATGTATGGTTGTGAAGCTCTCCATCAGGGTCAGATTAGGAATAATGGGGCACTGGGCTAATGAGCATGTAGCCCCCCCCCCCCCACACACACACACACACTTTTTTTTTTTTTTTGCAGTCCCTCCCCACTTTCATGCTCTACTTCTGTAATATGCCCCGGGTTTCATTTTAACTTAACTACATCAGACTAAGAAAGAACAAGGTGTGATAAATGTGCACTGTGATTAATGCTAGAGCAGTGCATTAGTTTTGCAGTGCACTGAACGCAAGCGCAATCACTAACGCACAGACGAGGAGATAACAGTTAGGGGGCCAGTCCAGGGCTCACTGTGACACAGCCTATTTTCCTCTCCCAAAGTGGGAGAAAGGGAGTGGTGAAACTGTTTGGGAGATGTAAGGCAGTGAAAAAAGAATATTTTCCTCCGTATCTCACTCATTGTACCGTTACATTTTTTAAATATTTACCACCCGCCCACACCACTCCTCTCCCACCGCCACGGGATGGAGGGATTGATTGGATTAAAAAATAATCCTCGATACCAAAGGAAATGCAGATGCACGTCGCGAAAAAAAAAAATCATATCATCTGAACATTCATATCATCAAAACGAACGAAAATAATTATGCAGAAGCATGGGAAGGGCAGTCGCGCAGATCTGTTTACGTCCGAGAAGGTTTATTATGGTCACAGCTCGCCACTCTTGGCACGCACAGCATGACAGGTGATTGCGACATCAGCAACATGCGGGCCGCGAGCCTCCGCCGACTTCTCGTGGCCCTTGTAGCACAACAGGAGATGGCAAAGTGCCGGCACCGTGCGGCACCGCACACTACTTTTGAGGCGTGGAAAATGATCGCGATGCCGGTGATGTGCGGTCCGTCCGCCTCCGCCTACTTCTCGCGGTGCAGTGGCACAAACTGTATGACAGGAGATGGCGACATGCGGGCTGCACGGTGGCACAAACTGCTGCGGTTGTGATGTCTGCTGTTTGTGGGCCACGCACCGCTGAAAGCCTTTAGCGGCGTGAGCTCGATAGACAGTCGCGATCTCAGCGAGGTGTGACCCACGCATCACCGCAAACTGCCCGTGATGCTTGCATACAATGCAGCTGGCGATCACGGAGTCAACGATGTGCGGGCAGTGCGTAGTGCTCAAGGTTGCGGTCACAGTTTGCGCGCTCGTATCATTTGTAGTTGTACGGGCGAGTGTTCGGAATATACGAAATTTTGCACATTGTACACAATGCACTCTGTGCGGGGAATTTCGCAAATTTGTATCAACCGGATTCGTATCACCGAGATTTTACTGTACAGGGAAGGGACCTCCCAAGGTAATAGGGAATTCTGTTTTTGCAGCTCAAAAAGGTCTCACCAACAGCTAAACGAAGTCAGGTTAGGCGGGCCCTTGTCTCCTCATTCTGGTTTTCTCACTTGTATTAGGAATAAGGGCTGCTGGAGGATACCTCAGTAATCTGCGATTCGCTGATGACATTGCATTGCTAAGTAACTCAGGATATGAACTTCAAAGAATGATTGATGACCTAGACAGGAAAAGCAGAAAGGTAAACCTAAAAATTAATATGCAGAAGACTAAGATAATGTTCAACAGCCTAGGGAACAAACAGCAGTGAATACTGGATGTGGCAGACGAATATGTATACTTAGGACAGGTAGTAACCGCAGATCCAGACCATGAAGGGAAATAACCAGTAGCCAGGAGAATAAGATTAGGATGGAGCACATTTGGCATGTACTCGCAGATTATGACTAGCAGCTTATTGGTATTGCTGAAGAGGAAAGTATATAACAATTGCATCTTACCTGTACTCACCTATGGGGCTGAAACGAGGCTAACAAAAAGGGTTTTACTTAAGCTGAGGAGAGCAGAGAGCTGTGGAATAGAAAATGGTAGGTTTAACGTTAAAAGAAATAAAGCATGCAGAATGGTCAGAGAAATAACTCGAGTTACTGACATTCTAGTGGAAATCAAGAAGAAGAAATGGGCGGGACATATAGTGCGAAGAGAGGATAACTCTAGTGGAAATCAAGAAGAAGAAATGGGCGGGACATATAGTGCGAAGAGAGGATAACCAATGGTTGCAAAGGGGAGGCAGAAAGTTATATGGGTGGATGAGGTTAAGTTCGCAGGGGTCAAGTGGATGCAGCTAGTTGTGTGACAAGCATTTAAAGTAAGTGTAGGGTGGGGCTATGTTTTTGAAATGGCAGCACCCTCGCTCCTCATTGGTGCCACATCTGTTTGTTTGGTTGTTTCGTTTGCATCGTGATTTTACATTGCTTCTTCAATTGTCTGTTTTCCTTTTTTCTTAGTGGGACTCATCATTGCAGTTTTTTTCCATGGATATGGTCTGTGGTTGCTTTGCATGAAGCACAGCACTGTTGAAGTGAGGTAGTGCTTCAGACTTCCTCACCTATTGCTCCAAGTGGGTATCAGCTTGCACGTATCTTGTGTTTGATGCTGTTGCTAGTGCTAATTTTGCATTTTGATGTTTAAATCCCACCACTGCACCTTTTGTGTACCTGCAAATGTCAGTGGAGAACTCTTGAATTTAGTGATTTCACTCTAGCCTTTCATATGATTGACAAGGTAACGTGAGGGTTCCATTAATATCCTGTCACAGGTTAGCCACAGTTACCTTCATATCCTAACTGGGTATCTTAAATAATGATGATCTTGAACCTTGTAAAGCGAGTACTAGATGCAGTGAATTTTAATAGTGAAAATTATTAGGGTGTGTGAATGTTTCAGGTATGCATAAATTGTCCTTTCATTCGTACTGAACAGAGATTTTTTTTTAATCGTGTCTTTTGACGGTCCCACCTAATTTTATTTTTGTGTGTAAGGCTCTTATTACACCTGAAATTGTTTCCTTGTGATGTAGCTCACCATCTTTGCATCATCAACATGACGTATTGCTTAATTATACATCATTTCTTTTCTAACAGTTATTTGTACTGTTGCATGGCAGTACTGTTATATTTAGATGGCAGAAGTTTGTGGTGGCTTTTCACATGTTGCTTAGTTACATGCTCTGCTTCCACTTTACACTTCCACTTTTAAGTAGCATTGCATGTTTTGAAGAATCCAAGTCAGTTTTATGCTCTTTCATACTGTCATTTATTTTTTTTATTTCTATGACAGGCAGTGAAATATTTTATTTTTTTGGTTGATATATTCTGACCAAATTTTGATCCTATATTCAATTCATAATTTTTCTGCAATTTTGCTCATGTGGTGATTTGACACAATTCTTTTAGCATGCAGTTTGCTGCTGATGATAGTGAATTTTAGCATGCAGTTTTTATTTAAGGCTGAAATAACTATGCAGTAATATATAACAGAACTTCAATTATATGACTTTAGGGGACATCACAAAACTATCGCATAATCCAAGCATCGTATGATCGGGAACCTCGCAAAACGGATGCATCCACATTGTGAAGGCACCCACTACTCTTGTGGCCAAAGTTGTGATTCCTTCCTCGTGCGTTAAGAAAGCGCACTATTTTTGTTCTGCTAGGGTTAATGCATTTACTCGCATATTTTGTGCACTTTTTTCTTCAGACTAATACCCTTCTCACACTAGCAAATTTAATGTCATTCTAATCGAATGGCAATTGCATTAGCATCAAATGTCTCTATTTGGCTATAATATTGCACAGAGAAGTTTTAATCAGCTATATAATGCTACACAATGATTCCAAACGCCTTTTATGCTCACCGATGTCTTTTAACTGTGGTAATTTTTTTTTTTTTTTTTACACTGATAGTAATCAGTCATTTGTGAATGACATTGAAGAAACCAAATGACATTCGATTTGAATAACATTAAATCTTTAATGGCTTAGACGAAGACAAATCCACTCATCGAAATGTTGGCTCGGCTTGCGAACCGAGTCTTCTCCTCAACCCTTGTTCAGTGCTCTTTCATATTAAATCTTTCATTTTGACAGGACTATAAGGCTTTAAAAGAGGGGTGTGCAAATTAGGCACGTGAATTGCTACATATATGTTGATCCCCACACTTAAACATCTCACTTGCTTAAAAAACGTTAAAATCTCTCACTTGCTTAAAATATAAGTCAACGCCAATGCATTCCCACCCCCCTTCCCCTAAGGCATAACGGTGTTATGCGCAGCTCAAGGCGATAAATGTGCAATAATACAATTCCAAAGCTAGCAGTCAAGGGCGAAATAGTGACAAAAGGCAATAAGAACAAGCCTTCGCTTCAGGCCCAATTGACAAATTGAACTCTGCTCAGTAGTTTCGGATTCCGGTCAGCGCGCTGCAAGTTACTGGCAGCCACATCTGTCCGTCCCAGAAATCAACTGCTAGCGCGAGCGAACTGAGTAAATGACACGTATGCAGTTGGATTTTCTTTACTGGCACTAATATACAAATTAATTTATTGAACGTCATAGCCGACATGGCCTTGTCAGTCATTTCAAGCCTGTCTTGTTCGCACCCACATACCATTGGTACTGCATCACACCATCTGCTACTTCGTCGCACTGGTACTGCATCTTAACTGGTGCTGCTACTATGTTGCAGTAGCACTGGGGCCTCTTCACAAAACAACCCCATTGCGTTTTTAGGATGGTTCATCACACAGTCCATGTGGTGAAATATCGAAGCATGTAGTTTCAGTGTACTAGAACAGCGTGAAAAAAAAAAATAGAAGAGCAGTGGCACGTCAGTCAGCGTCCGAAATGAAACGAAATTATAGAAAGCGAAACCTAAACTATGCAACAGCTATATTTCAGAAATGGGGAATCTTCGATCATCGTCGTGCTTGCCGTAGCATGCACGAAGTGCACGGGCACCACCATTTCGTGCAGTTCTGATTTGGGGACATCTATTTAGGATATCACTGATTGGGAGGGTCTTACCTTGATGTGATCTCCCATCTTTATTTACTTGATCAGAGGGAGCCTGCCTTCGTCTGAATTAACAAGCGTCTGATGCCATAGACTTACTTGGGCATCAGCCTGGGCTACGATTCTAATTCGAATTATCCAAATTTCTAAATTAATGGGGATTAAATTAATGAGCTTTTAATGTATACAGAAACAATGCTGCCTAGCGGCATTCTCTGATATAGAGAAGACTTATGACACTACCTAGTTTGGGATTCTCTGGGACTTGGCAGACCTAGGTGTTCAAGGCAGGATGCTGAACCGCCCGAAAGATTTCTTTTGGCCGTTAATTTTATGTTTGCCTGGGTCCAACCGTTTTGAAGAACTTTCTTTTAGAGAATGGTGTTTCCCAGGGGCATATTTTAAGGCGAAAGCCTTTAAGTACTCATACTCGTGACCGTCCGTCCATTACATCCAAAGGCTGGAAGAAGTAGTAGTAGTAGTCGTGGGAGGCGGTAGCGGACAGCTGACATGGCTGAGCACTAACTGGACGGCTTCCTGACATTACGTTTGGCATGAGCTGCCAACTCGAGCCTCTCCTTTCATGTGGGAGGGTGATATCAGAATCAGCCTGCCAAGACTCTTGCATTCACGTTATCCCTAGGCGGAAGTGAAAACATAGAGAAGGACATGCCGTAGTGGAGGGCTTCGGACTACCGCATGATAGAGACTTTCGCCTCATCGCAGTTTAGTGATCCAAAGTGCCCCCTAGAATTCTTTTTAAGCACTACATTCTCATTAGTAAAAATGAATTCCATTGGCAATTTATGTACTCAGTCTGTCATCGACATTTGAATTTCATGCACTGAAGCCGACATTAAACGAACTAGCGATTTGGGCTGACAGAAATGGATTGAAGTTTTTCCCACAAAAAACTAGCTGTTCTAGCTCGGAATAGGCTTGCAGATCGACCACATCCTGCATTTAAATGAAATCTTGCAACCTGTTAAATAAGAACAAATTTTTAGGCTTAACGTGTGATAGAAAACACATTCATACCTCACACAGATATCCTCAAAAAGAACACTTTGCATTCTCTGCACATACTGTGAGTGCTTTCACAGGATCGCTAGAGGTCTAATAGGACACGCCTACTGCAGATTTATTGCTCTTTGGTAGTCTTCTTATAATATGGGTGTATAGTGCATGGTTCAGCGAAACTATCATACCTAAAAAAGATCAGGCTCAGTACAAAACTCAGGCCTGCACCTTTTGTGTAGCATACAGAACATCTCCTACCTTTTATTTCAGGGGTTCTCAAACTAGGTTCCGCGCTCAATCCAGGGTTTTTGCGAGCTCCAACTGGACTGACCCCTCCCTCCCCTCCCCCTTAGCTACATTGGCCTCGCGATCCTAGGTTGCGCGTGTGCCGCGATTTCATTGCTTGTGAAGTATGTTGCTGCAACCAGATGTACATTATTATAACCAATTTTTATCGAAAATGTGTACCATAAATATAAAGTTGAGATGTGCGAATATTCGAAATCTCGAATACGAATAAAATATGTTTGCTATTCGGCTCTTATTGGTAATTAAGAAACTGTTATTCGAAAATTACCAAATATTCCAAATATTTTTGCATTACGCGCAGCTTTCTCACACTCCGCTTCACCGCAATGCTTAACCACGTTGGATGTGCAGTGAAGCATTCTCAAAGCGTGACAGGGCCGTTTTGTGAAGAGGGCCTTCCCAACAGTGTGTGCAAAGTGAAGCACTTGACGAAACCGGGAAAAAAAGAGCATTCTTTCTTTGGTTTCATCTCAAATGCAGGCAACCATCGTGCAGGTGTTCGAGATTTTGAGAATTCGAGATTTCAGTTAATTCGGACATTTATTCTGGGTGCTTGAAGGCTGAATTAACGATAACTTACTGTATTCAGCAACAATATGACAGTTCCACCCAGTTTCATGCAGGTCCTTCCTGTAAAAAAAAACAACTGGTATACACTTCTGGGCATTTCTGGTTTAATTTCATGTGCAAATTGCTATGTGAATTCTTAAATAAGCAGGATGAGCAGTGTTTGTTACTTTTAATTTTCCATTATTTTTTTTACTAATCAGGTATTCAATATTCAATTTGATAATTGGAAATAATTTTTCCTGATACTTGTATTAAAAAATTTCAGTATTCGTACACCCCTGCTATAAAGGGGGAAAAAATGTACAGTCTATGGAAGACGAACTGGGATTTCAGTTTCACTTTACTATATCCGAGCTTACCATATCAGGGTTCTGCTGCAGTAGATTTAAGTCTGATTGCTATGATTCTAATTGGAGGTAACTGAAAATTTGTTTAACTAACCAGATTGAAATAAGAGGAGCCTGATTGGATTGAGAAGCTAGTGCATTGTGTTGCACAGGTGACTGTGTTAAAGATGTGTCAGCACTTGCTTGGCCTTCTCTCAAATTTGTGGCCGCTAAGCACTCATCACAAAGGACGAGTCTGCAGTAACCTCATGTCATAGCCGCTAAAATCAACCCGTTGCCTGCCAGGACAGGTGGAGCTGAGACTTTCAGTAATGGCAATACGACAGCATGCAAAGTACCCATAGTGGACAGCATGAATACTGGTGATGATAGGTTGAGTATGCTGAAGGCAATTGGTCACAGGTGGTTATGGCAAGCCATGGACCCACACAGCACCAAGGACAACAACATGGTAGCCATGCACTCTAGGCAATCACATGATTGGTTGCCATGGTTAGTGGCATGCAGCAGCTTGTTTCTGGGGTGGAGGCAGTCCAATGCACAGCCATTCTTTGCTGGCTTTGGAAGGTTGGCTGCGTGGTGTGTTCAAATTAATCGATACATGTATTCAGGCAACCCAGTTAGTATTACCGGCTTTCTCTCAATTAAATGTATGCAAATTTCAATGGACTATATTGTCAGTTCAAATTCTTGTGAAAGTTTGGATTGGCGAGTTCAAGTAAACGAGACTCCACTGTATTTGGTGTTGACACGTGCCTGATTTATGTGGTAGAAATGCGAAAAACTTTCACGGTCTACAAGGCAGGCCTGTGGAAGAGCAAGCCTGGCCAGCTTTTGAACTAGTGCCCTCGTCCACCAGGAATGTGACCCGCAGTAACCAGTGGTGGGGTTGCTTAATACTTTTTTTTTTTTTTTTCTTTTTCTGGATGGGGATGGGTCAGATTGTAGGGCTGTCGGTGCAGGCAAGGGTGTTTTTTTTTTGTTTTTTTTCTTATTGCACTAGTAATTGTGCTAGCAGTGATCCCAAATGCATCATTATGCAATGTACTACATCTCATTTCAGTATGATCCCAAATGCATCATTATGCAATGTACGGCATCTCATTTCAGTACACACTGTGTTGCAGTATAGAAAAATAAAATTTTAAGGGATGCAGATAATATTGTATATGGTTTTGTACACAGGGCACATATTATTTATCTAAGGTAGTGTTTATTGTTATAGGCATTCTAACAATTGTTTTGTGCATATTTTTTGTATTTCAGAGCTGCAGAATGTGAAGGAAATTTTTCTTGATCTTCATACCTGCTACATTCAGTTCACTACATGTATATTTAATTTCAGTAAGGAAAGCTCTTGGTATATATTATGAATAAAAAGCTGAAGTTTTTTTGTGGATTGGCTTCTCTGTCTTGCAGATGTGGATATAGCCTTTGTCAAAAATTAAGAGCCTCGAAAGTATTGGCATCTGAGCTATGTAGCAGCACTTCAATTTCATCTGTGAAAGTCCTAACTTTTGTCGGAGGAAGTTCCCAAGTTCCTCTTAACTGTTAAGAGACTTGGAACGCAAGGTATATGTAACGAGCCACATGCCATGGCCCAGGTGCTCATGCATTGTGTGGTCTGGCTACAGTTCTGTGCGTGTCTCATCCTGACATTAAGCTTTGTCCTTCACAAATGATGTTACTCACTTCCTGTTTTCATCTAAAGCTGTGAACTGCCAACAAAAAGCCCATGTGTGCAATAACCATATTTCAGCAAAGGCTTGCCATGTGAAAGATATTTGTTACAGTTTCTAGTCTGCAGTTGCTACGGTGTCATCCAATAATGCAAGGCAGGCTTGTGCACACAGTCTCCTATCACAGTAGCACCATAATTGCTAGATGAGCGTGATGCCAAATTTTTGGTTGTGTGTGATCTGCATTGTAATGGTGCATAAGACATCGCTGTACATGGATCACATAATTTAAGCTAAACAATGGCTATAAAGTAAAAGGTTGGTATAAGTCGCCTAATTGAGGCATAGACAAATGCAGTATAATTGCTGCTTAGTCGTTTTAATTGATAACGCTAAAACCAGCCTGCTTCAAACGCTGGAATGATAGCAAAGCAGCAGCCATAATATGTAGGCTTCGTGCGCTCGTATGGTGGCACCACTGATATTGTCGCGTAAACAGCGACCCTTACAGTTGCGTCCGAGGTCCAAGGCGTGGCAAAGGTTCTACGAACAGCGTCAGAGTTCAGGCTCGAGGTTAGCACACTTCTTTTTCCTCTCACACTTCTGCGCTTCTTTGTCGTCAACGCATGCTACATTAGCCCCCCCGTGCGAAAAGCATCGTCCCGATGCTAGATTGAAAGAGGGACAGAGTAAAAGGGGCTGCTATCTGGCATGAAAAGGCTTCAAGCGGACCACGTGGACCACTTCAGAACGCTTGGGACGTCGGGGCTCTGGTTCCTCGTGCGGAACGACTTCATAGTCCAGTTCACTAACGCATCGAAGAACGCGGTAGGGGCCGAAATAACGGCGCAAGAGTTTTTCGCTGAGTCCGCGTCGTCGAATGGGGTACCAAACCCAGACAAGGTCACCTGGCAGATAGTCTACAGTCCGCTGCCGCAGGTTGTAGCGTTGTGCATCTCGGCCTTGCTGCTGCTTATTCGCACCCGTGCAAGTTGACGGGCCTCTTCGGCACGCTGTAGAAAAGAGGCGACATCATCATTTGGACTTTCGTCTATGTGGGGCAGCATGGCGTCGAGCGTGGTCGTCGCTTGTCAGCCGTAAACTAGGCTGAATGGAGTCATGTTGGTAGTTTCCTGAACGGCGGTATTGTATGCAAATGTTGCATACGGCAATACTTCGTCCCATGTCTTGTGATGGACGTCCACATACATTGACAACATATCGGCAATGGTCTTGTTCAAACGTTCTGTCAGGCCGTTTGTTTGCGGGTGGTATGCAGTCGTGCGACGATGATTGGTGCGACTAAGAACAAGGATATGCTGGATGAGCTCTGCAGAAAATGCAGCTCCTCTGTCAGTAATGAGTACTTCTGGTGCGCCATGTCTCAGGACAATTTGAAGAACAAAAAATTTCGCAACTTCAAAAGCGGTAGCACAAGGAAGAGCAGCGGTTTCTGCGTAGCGGGTCAGGTAGTCAGTAGCTACTATAATACACCTGTTCCCACAGGTGGAAGTAGGGAACGGTCCGAGCAAGTCCATCCCTATTAGCTGGAATGGTCTGGACGGTGGCGTAATGGGCTTTAAAAGACCGGCTGGCCTCAGAGGCGGAACCTTTCGACGTTGGCAGTCACGGCAAGTTCGAACATAATGCGTTACATCTCTTGACAAACGAGGCCAGTAATACCGTTCTTTAATTCTGGATATCGTTCGAGTGACTCCCAGGTGGCCGGATGTGGGTTCGTCGTGGCAGGCTTGAAAAATCTCATTCCTTAAGCTTGCTGGTACAACGAGGAGGTATTGGCGACTTTTGGCTGTAAAATTCTTCTTGACGAGAACGCCATCACGGAGACACAGAGAAGACAAAGTACGACGGAAAGGGCTAGGGACCATGCTGCCGGCACCTTGAAGAAAATCGATTACCTGGCAAAGTTCGGGATCATTCCGTTGGTCATCGGCAAAATTGTCTGAACTAATTGCACTCAGAAATGCGTCGTCGTCACCTGAGGCGTCCGAAGCTGGTTGTACAGGAGCACGAGACAGGCAGTCAGCATCTAAATGCTTACGACCTGACTTGTAGGTTACAGTGATGTCGTATTCTTGAAGTTGTAGGCTCCACCTGGCGAGACGCGCAGAAGGAAGGGTCTTTAAGGCTTGTCAGCCAACAAAGCGCGTGATGGTCGGTCACCACTTTGAAGGGTCTGCCGTACAGGTATGGTCGAAACTTCGAAATAGACCACACGATGGCCAGGCATTCCTTTTCAGTGGCAGAGTAGTTTGTCTCAGCCCTAGACAAAGCCCGACTAGCGTAGGCGATCACACGTTGTTCACTATTCCGTATCTGTACTAGGACAGCGCCCAAACCAACATTGCTTGCATCCGTGTGGAGTTCGGTGTCTGCGGTTTCATCGAAATGTGCTAGAACTGGAGGTGACTGCAGGCGACGTTGAAGCTCCTGAAATGCGTCCATTTGCTGGTCGCCCCATGTGAACGGCATATCAGCCTTAGTAAGAAGTGTAAGGGGGGCGGCTATTTTAGAAAAGTTTTTCACGAAACGTCAATAATATGCACATAGCCCAAGAAAGCGTCGCACCTCTTTCTGGTCCCGCGGCGTCGGGAAAATTGAACTCCCGCTTGGTTCACGACATGGCCCAAAAACTTCTGCTCTTCATAAGCAAAATGGAATTTTTCGGCTTTCAGAGTGAGGCCCGACGTTTGGATGGCGTCTAGTACTGCGTCTAGGCGACGGAGGTGCTCCTCGAAATTCGGGGCAAATACAATTACGTCGTCCAAGTATACAAGACATGTCGTCCACTTCAGATCTCCAAGAACGCTGTCCATGAGTCTCTGAAAGGTTGCGGGCGCGGAGCAAAGGCCGAAGGGCATGACCTGGAATTCGTATAGCCCGTCAGGTGTAATGAAAGCAGTCTTTTCGCGGTCCCTCTCATCGACCTCTATCTGCCAGTATCCAGACTTGAGATCCATGGAGGAGAAGTATCTTGTGTTGCACAGACGATCTAAGGCGTCATCTATTCTGGGCAAAGGGTAAACATCTTTTTTCGTAACGTTGTTCAGTCGGCGATAGTCTACGCAGAAACGAAGTGTGCCATCTTTTTTCTTCACAAGTACCACAGGTGCAGCCCAGGGGCTGCGGGAAGGGCGAATGACATCGTTATCGAGCATTTCCTTCACTTGGTCTCGGATGGCAGTACGTTCTTTAGGGGAAACTCGATAAGGCGACTGGCGGAGTGGTCGAACAGCTTCATCTGTAATGACGCGGTGCTTTGCAAGGTGGGTTCGACCGACGCGTGATGATCTGGCAAATGCATTAGAGTAGCGACGGAGAAGGTGCCGTAGTTTCTCTTGATACTTTCGAGGTAAGGCTGAGTTTATATCGTACAGAGGTTCAGTATTGTCGGAGGGTTCTGTTGCTGAAGCGCTGGTGAAATTGCAATCATAACTAGTGTCAGTTATGGCGTCGAGATATGCGACAGTTGTCCCTCTGTTCAGATGTTGATATTCATTGCTGAAGTTCGTGAGAAGAGCATCAACTTTGCCATTTTCAACAAAAACAACTGCCCTGGCAACGGCGATGCCTCTTTCAATAAGCAGTTTCTGTTTTGTCTCAACGACACCTTCTGTATCTTGCATTGGGAGGGAACCCACGGAGACCATGATGCTTGAACGTGGGGGCACACTAACATGGTCATCAATAATGTGGAGTGCAACGGGGAGCATGCTGTTGGATTCGATAGCATTCTCAACTGAAAATCTTACGGACTTATTCTGCAGATCGATAATGGCGCCATTTTCGGTTAAAAAGTCCATACCGAGGATGACGTCACGGGAACACTGAGCCAATACGATGAACGTCGCCAGAAAGGTTTGCCCTTGTACAGTGATCCTCGACGTGCACACTCCCGTGGGCATAATTAAATGTCCGCCAGCTGTGCGTATTTGCGGGCCACCCCATGATGTGACCTTTCTGAGAGCTTTGGCGAAGTGTGCACTTAGAATTGAATAATCAGCGCCAGTGTCGACTAGAGCAGTGACGTCTACGCCATCAACGGAGATCTGCAGGTCGGCAGTTTGTTGTGTCGGGCGGCGACAGCTTCGTGGGGTTCGGTCTCGACTTCGATCCTCTGAAGGAGTGGTGGGGCGAATGTCGGCGTCGTGGTTACGTTGAGGATCAGCGGAATTTCGTAGCGGCGTCGATTCTGCTGGTGGCCGTAAGTAACGAACTGTAGTTTGCAGTGAAGAACTGTCGTGGGTCTGTGGAGGATCTTGAAATTTTCGCACTGTAGCAGCCGCACCTCCAGAGGCTGCTGCATCTAGTTTCCCCTATGGGGACTTTGGAGTTGCTCCTGGCGTCCAGGAGAGCTGTAACGGCGAGGCGACGGCGATTGGAGGCGGCTTGGGCCTGTGTTGGAACGCGAAATGTATTCTGCGATTTCGCGTGGCTGCTGGCCAGGCAACGGACGACGGGCATCAAAAGAAAACCCACGGAGGCCGAGTTCCCTGTAGGGGCAGCGGCGACACAGGTGTCCAGCTTCGCCGCAATGGTAGCACAACGGTTGGTGATCGGGCGTTCGCCAGATATCGGTCCTTCGGCGGCGTACGCTCGGCCGTGAAGACACATGGGCGACCGGTGCGCGAGGCTCGTAGGATGCTGTCGAAGGTGGCAGGTAGCGGCTGGTGACCGCGGCGTAGCTCAGGGTCTGGGGCAGCGGTGTAGCTACGACGGGTTCAGGCGCGGCGACGGGTGCGGGCCCGGTGACGGGTGCGGGCACGGTGACGGGTGCGGGAACACCCAGCGCCTGTTGTACTTCCTCACGGATGATATCGGAAACTGTGGCAACCTGTGGCTGTGGAGGAATCCGCAGGTATTTGGCCACCTCTTCCCGGACTATCGCCCGGATCGTATCACGCAACGATTCTGACGAAAACTGTATGGCTTCACCTGCACTCGCGGCGTTCATAGACACTGTAGTGCGCTGGTATTGCCGGGCGCGCATGTCAAGTGCCTTCTCGATGGTAGACGCCTCACTTATGAATTCGGCGACAGTTGTTGGTGGACTTCGCACCAGGCCTGCAAATAACTGCTCTTTAACACCTTGCATCAAAAGGCGCACTTTTTTCTCTTCCGACAAGTTTGGGTCCGCGCGTCGAAAGAGTCGCTTCATCTCTTCGGCGTAGGCCATAACAGTTTCATTCGGATGTTGTATACGGCTATTTAAAGGCAGTTGCGCTTTTTCCTTGCGAAGCGTGTTGGTAAACATATGCAAGAATTCTGCCTTGAATGTGTCCCACGTTCGGAGTCCAGCTTCTTGATTTTCGAACCATGTCCTCGCAGAATCCTCCAGTGCGAAGTAGACATGGCGAAGCTTCGAGTCAGCGTTCCAGGCGTTGAAGGCAGCCACCCGGTCGAACTGCTCCAGCCAGTCTTCAGCGTCCTCATGGGGCAGGCCGTGGAAATGTGGTGGATCCCGCTGGTGGTAGAGCAGGACAGGAGTTGTTGATACCGGGGGATTCATCGCGCTGACAGAAACGCTCCTTGTTGGTCTGTGGTCAGGGAGAGGACCACACTCGGGAGGCAGACCTTGCAGTCGGCGGCTGCTCTGGTGTACTGGAGTCTCCACCTTAGGGGTGCGTCCTTGGCTTGTAGGGGGCGTCCGGCTCATGAAAATCATGCCCAGCACCTCCACCAGATGTCGCGTAAACAGCTACCCTTACAGTTGCTTCCGAGGTCCAAGGCGTGGCAAAGGTTCTACGAACAGCGTCAGAGTTCAGGCTCGAGGTTAGCACACTTCTTCCTCTCACACTTCTGCGCTTCTTTGTCGTCAACGCATGCTACAATATGAAACAACCACCGTCACCAGGCCGTGCCGCAAACTTTCCCGTCGCTGCTCTCTGCCTGCACCACATTCCAACTGCATTCTGTGGCTGCCTTGAGGTCCTTTCGGCATGGTGGCACGGAATACGCAGCGTGTATTGCTTTCTGAGTCTGGGCTAATCGAGAACATTGAGGAATATTTATTAGATGTAGCACATTGCCTGGCAACAATCTTTCTGCCAGGAATCATGTACAGCATGAGCTTCCCAGACTGTCGCATAATGCATCACATGAATGAAAGGCCAATTCACACTTGTGAGTTGCAAAGGGCATGCAACTGGCTGTCTGTTACATGCGACCAGGGAGCTGCTCAGCTCTCAATGATGTGCGAAGCATACCTTTTTCTTGTTCACTGACTAGAATGCTTCTTGGAGTATAATATCCAAAACTCGTTTTCGACTTCAATTTTTTTGTGAAGACTAACAGTTCCTTTTCTTACTGAGTGACCATGCTATGCTATGCCATCTGCTATCACACCCGCGCGGAAAACAGTGGGAGCAAGCTAGTGGAGAGTGCAGCTCGAGGTGGTGCATGCTTAAATACTTGCTTTTTGCAATATTTTATGCTTATCAGCTTCAATGGCGTTTTTCAGCTCGTCATGCTGAGGTTCTGAAACTAAAGGGCTATATCTGAAACAAAGCGGTGCCCAGCAAAAGTTTTGTGTGGGAAAAAGGGGGAAGGGGAAGCACAAGACTCAAATTAAAAGGTGCACTTCATTTCAAATACACAAATTGTGTTGTTGGTCGTGAAGACATCATCTGGGGTGTGCAGCACAACAGTGGCTGTTCTAGGTGTATAACCAGTCCAGCCTGCTGTAGAAAAATGGAAAGGATTAGGAAACATGTCAGTCTTGAATATGTATGCAATTACTACTACATGAAGTGGAACTTACAGGAGCATGGATAGCCCTTTCCTTGCCAGTCTTCTTGTTTGCTAAATAGACATTATAGGAAAGTATTTTTGGTCATCTAGGTAGTGTATGCTATATACACCAACTTATAAGCATTTTTTATCTAATAAAGGTGCTTTGAGACTGCATGTTTAGATAATAGCAGTAGTAGTAGTAGTAGTGGACTATATTCAGGCACAACACTTGTGTGCCTAATACATTGATGGCCTGCTGCACGAGCAGGCACTATTCCTCACCTCACCTCACCTAAGCACTAAGTCAGTCCAGCCAGGTCCCGATAATATGGGAGGGGTGAGAAAGAAATCCGATTGCAATGCAACCTGGCAGGAAAATAGGCAGTGGGAGAGGCTGGCAGTGGGAGAGGGCAGTTAGAACAGAAGGATCTCGGCGGAATTTGTAATGATGTAGCCATGCAGGTGTGGTGAATGTATTCAGTTGTGCCCGTCAAAGGGCATGAGCCTTTTGCACACGAAGACTAGGATGAGGGTCAGGGTAGAATTTACAGTTGAGGTGGACAGCTCTTTGATGGTGGTGCGAAGGCACAGTCTTGACCCACCTTCCAGGGGCCTGAGCCAGGGGATGAAGGTAAGGGATGCATGGGCGAGCTGGTTATGCAACTCGTTGCCGTCAATCCCAGAGTGTCCAGGGATCCATAAAAGGAAAACGGATCAAGGTTGCAGTGAAGCAAGGGCTGCCTCGAGCTTCGTGAATCAGTACGATGGGAGTTTTTTAGATTGAATAGCACAGATGGCTAGTTGGAGTTAGTGTAGATGATATAATAAACCACAGGTGGGAGAGAATGGAAATTTTGACTTGTGTGAATGATGGAGAGGACCTCAAACGAGAGAATATCCGGAGGGCGGAAGAATGGGCTGCTAGTGTGAGTGATGGGTAAAGAGAAAAGGATGAAAGAGGACCTGGTTTCCGGAGCCATGAGGAGCCACATAAGAGGTATCTGTGTACGCAACTTTATGAGTATTGAAGAATGTGGTGTGATGAAAGGCAGCAACATGTCAGCGGCCAGCATGCAGGACCAGGGATATATTTGTAGGAAGAGAGAGGGGAAGTAGTAAGCAGAATTACTGAGCAGATGGGGGAATAATAGCCTGGTTAAAAAGTCTGCTTCCATGAACTGTACCAGAGAAGTGAGCCACCTGCATTCATGGTGAATGGAAACTGCAATGAGGATGAAGGAGTTTGTTGGCTTGAAATTTATTGCTGGAGTTGGTTTTGGGAAGACATAGAGCAGCCTTATAAAGGCCGTTTAGAGCTGTGGCAAGTTTGTCCAGCTGGGTCTGGGTGAATGAAAGATATTGTATGAAGTAAAGAAATTCGTTAAGAGCCAGCATGTGAGCCAGTCGACAGGCGTGAGCTTCCCGTAGGCCAGAGGGCACCTCGTGACTCGGCGAAGCATGTGGGGGACAGACTGGCAGGTAGATACAGCAGCATGGAGAGACCAGACATTTTTGGCGGCACACAGAGGCACGCCAAGAATGCAACAATAAGAAACTTTGAGGATCGTGGAGCCGCCCGATGTAAGGGAGATCAGTGAGCTGTGAGCTCATTGATAGGCTGAGTGGAGTGGGTCAGAAGAAATAGTTCTGTCTTCTTAGTCGAGGAAGGCCTGCCTGATGAAAAGGGGAGATGATATCCAATCCCCACTGAATACCATCTTGAACATGGCCAGGAGGGCCGCTCAAGCAGTGTGATGTCATCGGCGTAGAAAAAGTGATGAAGATTGGGAATGAATGGCAACTGAACAGTGGAGGGAGCCATGGCAATATTAAAAAGGGTAAGGGAAAGAACAGCACCCTAAAGGTTACCATGAGTGAGATGATGGGGTGTAGAAGTAAAGTTCAATGCTCGAAAGTGGGCCCTGCAATTAGAAAGAAAAACTCGGACATAGTTGTACATATGGGCGTTGGAAAGGCAGGTGAGAATGTAGTCATGAGTGAAACAGTTGAATTCCTTGTGGACATCGACTGTGACCAAGGCATGGAGTTGAGAGCTACCACAGGTGATGAAAGTGTGCTGAAGGATGAGAAAGAGGTCGTGTGCAGACATGTGGGAACGAAATCCAGTTAAGGTATGAAAAAGCAAGTTAGAAGCCTCCAAATGCTGATCAAGCCTAGTGAGCGCTATTTGCTCCCTCCA
Organism: Amblyomma maculatum; assembly: GCF_055883805.1. Taxonomy (NCBI): domain Eukaryota; kingdom Metazoa; phylum Arthropoda; class Arachnida; order Ixodida; family Ixodidae; genus Amblyomma; species Amblyomma maculatum. The sequence goes on from NC_139344.1 coordinate 186,935,708, forward strand.
TCATCATGCCAACACAGGAGGTCAAAGAATTGGTGCAGAGATTCGAAAACACTACCAGCTTGTCAGGTTTGGGAATGAGGGAGGTAAGTGAGGTACAGTACAAGGGTAGAGAACCTTCTTCCCAGGCAACGTAGAGGTTGAGAAGGTGTTCTTCAGCATTGCCAGGAAGATTGCAAGGATTATAGTGATTGCATCATCGGGAGCCAAACGAGTGGTGTTGGCAAGAAGTGCAGCCTCAAGCTCGTGCAGTGTAAAAGGGACATCAAAGTCACTGTTTGCACAGCCTGCATATTTAGGGTAATATGGGGAGAGAAAAGAGGTGAGAGATGAAGATTTGCAACGGTTGCAAAGACCTCGTCGGGAGACTGGCTAGGGCTTTAGCGAGAGTCGGGGAAGTGGCGGAGGTGGTATCGAGGAGGGCTCAAAAAAGGTTTCAGGTCAATTTCTGATGAAGTGCTTGAGTCAAGGTAGTTTCATAGGGTACTCCACTGAGAATCCTCTAGCGTAGCACAATATGTCACAATATTGTCTCGGAGGTTTGAAAGGGAGGTCTGTAATTGGAGGTTATGAGGTTACAGTCTGGCTGTTTGTAGAGGCTTTTTGCGATGCTTCCATGGTCTGATGAGATGGAGCTCCCCGTCCAAAGTGGGATGTGCAGCGATCTCCATGCAAGTAGAGGAAGAGGTCGCTTAGGGAAGAGCATGAGTACACTCTTCATAGAAAGTGAAGGAGGCGGGGGAAAGGAGAGAGTAAAAGGCATCCCAGTCCGTATGCCGAATACACTGCTTGTGGGTGGATGTCCAAAAAGAGATGTGATGGAAGTAATGTAGTGGTCATTGAGAAGGCAGTGGCTGACACTGAGATAAAATGGGACCAGAGTAGTAAGATCAGGGGTAGTGGGGCACTAGAAAAATGTGCTTGCTTTATGGATACGCCAGGGGTATTGAGAAGGGTGAGGTGAGCCTGCTGGGCCATAGAATGAAGTAGGTGGCTGCTGTGAAGGGTCTGCTGATAACTCCATAGAGCATGCAGAGAATTACAGCTGTGTACATGAGAGGGGAATGTGTCAAAAAATTTACCCACGGCCGTGAAATGTGTGGCACTGTTTGAGGGTTGTAGGATAGCAGTGTCAGGATGATGTGAGCTTGAGGAAGGTGGTAGAGGATGCCCACCAGATAGGATTGGAGCAATGAGGGAATGTCAAGGAGTGCCACTGAGAGATAATAACAAACATAGAAGATAGGGGGTAGAAGCTTTAGAGTGAAGTGCTCGGTAGACAGGAACATTAACGGAGCAGCGAGTTTCCAATACGAGGAGAGAAAAAGAGGAGAGTAAGAACTGAGAAGACATTGGTATAATCAAGTGTGGTTAGTATTAAGATTGCGACAGTTCCACTGAATGGTATTGATCTCCTCCATGATGAAATTTAATTTGTGATGGGACAAGCCATCATGTTTCTTTGGGGAGGGGGAAGAGAATCTGTGACAGTTTTCAGGGAAGTCTTATGGCTGGAAATCATAGCAAGGATATGTTCGAGCTGAATATTGACATTTTTCATGCTCTTGGAAGTGATGGTGCAGGTCAGATTGGTGTGTGTGCGAAGATCTGCCTCGACTGTCTCTATGTGGAGAATTTAAAATCGAATGTAGCAAGAAGTTGGTCCATGCGAGCCTCAAGAGCATCCAGGCAAGATTTTGTTTGAGGGGGCAATGGGCCACCTCAAAACTAGCCGCACGGAGCTCGAGGTTATAGAAGCATTCTCAGTAGGAGACAAGTGACTGTGGAGATGATTGGAGAGAGTAACAATGGCATGGGAATCGGATGCGTCAGATACTGATTAGGTGGAAAGAATATGACTGTGTTGAAGCTGGAAAGGTGTCTATATACTGCTGAGTAGGAAGCGTGGTAGTAGCGTTATGATCCCTGTATCGTTTGTCTGACGCCAGGGTTGCGTGCACTCATGGACAGCGGACGGCACGGAGATGGGTGAAGCATATAGGATGAAAAGCACTTTGTATAGTGCTAAGTGCGGCCTTCGAACCAGGGTACAAACTTTCCTCTGGCCTGCATGATGCTCGCCCCCAGTCAAAAAAATTCAATGGGTTCAATTGGGAATTGCCCAACTGAAATCAATTGGTCAAAAACTAATTGTGTTTTCGCCAGCCATTGGGCCTGACCATTTGATATGAATTGGTGCTTCCAATTGGAAATAATTGATCACCCATGAAAACCAAAAGGTTCACCAATTGAACTCAAATGGCATAGTCATTGACCCAAATGGTTTGAGCTCACATAGCTGAAAAAAAAAAGAATTGAGATGTAATTATAATGTTTTCTGTCGAGAAATTACAGGGGAGCCGACTTTTATACAAGTGGAATGAAATTACAAGTTTTTACAGAAATCATCAGACAAGCATGCATCACACACACGGAACTAACACAGATTCAATGTATATAATATATCCACAGGATACTTTGCAGACTTATATACTCCATTCGTTGAACGGTGTTGCCAGGACCAGTGACACATCTCTGTTATTCAGAGTTAACTTATTTAATTATGCCTGCACTTACAGTGGACACGATAAAATCAATAAGATTTATTTATTTATTTATTTATTTATTTATTTATTTATTTATTTATTTATTTATTTATTGCGCTTTGTAGCAAAAAATACAATTTTTTGCCGTGGGACCGAGGCTAAAGGTGACGTACAAGTCACCTGACGGGGCCTTTGGCACCACAAATGACATGTGCAACACAACGCAGCAGGCACAGAGCAGCACAAAATAGTCAGTCATATGTGAGAATGTAATACAAACACAAACCAGGGGCAAAATACATAAAATTCAATCTGTAACATACATCAAGGTAACAGTGTCAACAGTAATTGGTATTACACAACGGAAATAGGAAACAAATAATCACGTATGTTCCAAAAAGTACATCTTAATTTTTTTTTTGAATGTTAACAAGGAGGATGATTCTTCAAGTAGACAAAATATGTCAGGATAGCAGTTCAAGAGGTTAGGGATTTGCCAGTGAATTAACTGCATACCATACCCGGTCCTTATGCGAGGTTTTATAAAGTTCACATTTCTAAGGACGTAATGTGGATCAGTGTTGATAAACGTAGTTAAAAACGCATTACTGTCAGTTTTGTATTGTCGGTATATGAATTCGGATAGTCGTTGTTTATAGAGGGCTGTAATACTTAATATATTACTTAGTTTAAAGTATGCAGACGCAGAATCATATCTAGACAGGTTGTGAATAAACCAAAGGCCTTTCTTTTGCAAAATATAAATCTTTTCCATGTTTGTTTTTGTACCCACTCCCCATACCAACAGGCAGTACTGAACACGAGACTGGACAGTGGAAAAATATAGTTGCTTCCTCAAGTGCATTGGCAGAAGCGGGCGAAATTTGTTCAGTATGCCTATGTATCGGGCTGTTTTGCTGGATACAAAGTCCACATGATAAGACCAGCGGAGGTTTTCGTGAAATAGAACACCTAAATACTTATGCACTGAAACACGTTCTAAGGAGACAGATTGGAACGAAAGTGTGATATTTTTATTTATTAGTTTATTGACAGCGGAAAAAAGTATATATTTTGTTTTATTAACATTTAACATCAGCTGGTTTGCACAAAGCCAACTCGACAGATCTTCAAGCCATTTGTTAGCTGCAGACACTAGGGAGGGTAAGCTTGGCGAGGAAAAAAAGGCGCTCGTGTCATCGGCATAGAGCAAGATATTGGAAGTTCCAGGGATAGCAATTATATCATTTATATATAAAAGAAATAATAGAGGGCCTAGGATGGAACCTTGAGGAACACCGTATTTTATGAATTCAGGATCCGAGGCAAAATCATTTATAACGACAAACTGAGAACGGTTTGACAAGTAGCTTTGGAGCAGTTGAAGTGCGACACCTCTTATTCCATAGTGTGGCAGTTTTTCAAAAAGTGTTTCATGCTTAATTGAGTCGAAAGCTTTGTTGAAATCCAAAAAAATTCCTATAGTACACAACTGCATGTCTATATTATGTGCTATCTTATCTTTAATGAATAATAGAGCAGATTCAGTTGACTTACCTCTCTGGAAACCATACTGGGCTGCAGAGAGCAAGGCATTTTCAGTCAAGTGCTTAGTTAGCCTTAGATTAATTACTTTTTCTACTATCTTGGAAAACAGTGGGAGGACTGATATTGGGCGATAGTTACTGATACAATCGACGGCACCCCCTTTGTGTAGAACTATGACTTTAGCCATTTTCATTTTATCTGGAAATATTCCTGTAGATAACACCTGATTAGTTAAGTGGCATAACACTTCAGATAGAATATCAGAAACCGCTTTGATTGGTGCTGCCATAATACCATCGAAACCACATGAACTGTTATTTTTAAGGTCATTAACTAGGTCGACAATTTCGGTTTCTGTGACTGGATAAAGAAACATGGACTTAGTCAGGTTGCACTGAATATACTTATCGAAATCGTAAGAACCAGAAGTAGTAAAAGATCCAAAAGTTAAAAAATGTCTATTGAACACATTACTGAGAGCCACACCACCGTACATTTGGTTATCAATCTTTAATTCAGCAGGTAAAACTGTATGGTGTTTGCCAAGTAAGCTTTTTACAATACGCCATGTCTTTTGAGGATCATAATAAATGTCAGCAAATTTATTGGCATAGTAGTGGATACGTGCTTTCTTTATATCGTTACCTAACTTGTTACGTATCTTTTTGTATTCCTGAAATAATAATTTCTCTCTGCATGATAGGAACTTATGGAAGAGAGCTTTTCGCGCTTTTATTCTTATCACTAAGTCGCGTGTAACCCAAGGATTCCTAGCCCTTTTGCTCTTTTTTATTGGGAAGCATGGAAAGCATTAAGTGGCATATGCTTTTTATAAGAACTTTCACTGTTCATTTTTCACTGTTGTCTCTTTATAGAGGTATGTATATATGTGCACATCTCAGTCAAGGATATCACTGACTTCACTTTCCCAATTGGGAATGTTTCCTTACGACCAATTGGAACCAATGGGAAGCCCAATTGGTTTCAATTGGGCATCCCAATTGGGATTTGAAGAAACCCATATTGGGCTTCCCATTAGCCCAATTGGCTTATTCAATCTCAATTGGGATGCCCCATTGGTTTCTTCATTCCCAATTGGGAGTCACAAAACCAACTGGGCGTCCCATTGGGAGTGAAAAACCAACTGGGCATCCCGATTGGGATTGAAGAAACCCATTGGGCTTCCCAATTGGGAGTGAAGAAGCCAGTTGGGTTGGACAGTACCCATTGGACAAACCATTTGGGATTGGTAGAACCAATTAAATCTGACTGGTCGTTCCAATTGGACCCATTAATTTTTTTTTTTTTTACAGGGCCTTGTCTATGGCCTCAGAGGTGACCTCCGTGGGCGCGTGATAAACCCGCGCGCGGGGGTGATCTCAGAGGCCATGCCTTGCCTAAGGTGAAATGCTCCAAGACAAAAATGCTGGGGGGCACTTTGGACCACTAAAATGCGATGAGGCGAAAGCATCTGTTACGCGATGGTCCGAAGCCCTACGGCACCTCTCTCTCTCTTTTTCACTCCCACCTTCCTCCTTTTTCTTACGGCTCGGTCAAGATGTCCTCGGAGAACTGTGACAGATACTGCGCCTTTTCTGTCCTGTAACCCAATTTGAAACGCCGCTGATGCCTGCTGTACAATCAGTGACGTAAGCACGTTGCGGTGGCTCTTCTGTCGCCAAGCTGGACCGACGGGGGTGAAAAGTAGGCTTAGCGCCCATAGGAATACATGGAAACCGTAATATTTTTAAGCAGTTTTTTTATTTCATGGGGTACCTATGATGTTATTCGGCAGAGAGCAACCATGAACATCCTAGAACAGATCATGAAAGTATAAAATCTCATACCGAGGCGAAGTATTTTTAAAACGCCGCGAAATGAGAACACCGGCCCTTAGAAAGATGTAGCACAACTTACCGCAACATTTTTCTCATTTCGCAGAGCACAAGAAGTGGTGGCCGGTAGTTAAACATTAGCCAGCGCTTTGAATAAATGTGTTCAATGTATGCTGCGTCATTTTGTACTTTTGAAACCCCTCGTTGTATAGAATCTGAGGTAGAAATTCATTGCGGTAGCGCGGCCCATACAAAATATATGTAAAGAACGGTTGGCAAAGAAGCTGCAGACTACTTTGCGCCTACGAAAGCAGTCGTTTGTTAAGGGCTGATGCATTCGATCATTTAAGACCATGAATTTATATGTAATGCAACAATATTTTGCGCCTAGCTGACATATCTCTGTAAAGCGCATTTATCGATGAATATGTGTGACGCGTTTCCAGAAGCACCCCCATGTCTAGGAGGCGAGTCGCCCAAGCGTTTTTTATTATTTTTTGTGTGAACGTCTTGTACTACGCCCCGACATCATGTTGCATGGCTAAGTTAAAAAAAAAAAAAAAAAAAGCATTCCAAGTGCTGGCGACGCGCGTGAGCCGCCCAAAGCAGTAATTTGATGCCGTCGAGACACGGTTCATTTTGTAAATTAGGAATAAAACGCAAAATAACCGGCACGACGTCATTCCGTTATGAATTAAGACAGCCGTGGTTAGGTAGAGGCGGTAAGTATTAAATTGAATCCATATGTATAGTTGCAACGCGATACACATTGCATGTGCATGGTGAGCAACTCGCAAGCAAAAGAGGTCTGTGCACGCGCTGGATGATCTGCGCCGTACGGAAAGAAAAAACAAAAAGAAACGAAAGACGAGAAAACCGCACAGAAAGCCTGAGAAAGCGCAGAACGATATATGAGAAGCATATTGATACCACGGGGGAAAAGAAAATAAACGAAAAAATAGTAAACTAGCATATATGCCCGTTGATGACCCACGCACCCGCATGATTCAAAATAATTGTATGCCTCCAGTGACTGATACGCCTGGACGGTCTCTATAAGCGTCGAAACCCTACTTTTCACATCCAGTCGGCTGCGGCGCCGGGATCGCCCCCCCCCCCCTTTTTTTTTTTGTAAACACGGTGTTGGGTAGACTGTTTTTTGCAGCACTGCGAAAGACTGGGGCGACTTGGTGCAATCAGGATCATGCACATCTACAATATGGGAGTGACAGGGAGCACAATTATCTATGCCCAGGGACGAGAGGCACTTGAAGCACAATTACATAGTGCGCGGGATCCTGAATGGACCAGGATCCCCCTGCCACGGCCGCTCGATGGAAGCGCATTAGGTGCGGCCTGCTACGTCGCCCGAAACCGGCGGGAGGCGCCTACTTCCAGTCGCCACCGCCGCGGTGCCACCGTTCGGGGACAGCCTCGCGCGGAGAGCTGCGCCTGGCTGCGCTTTGAGGGAGGCGTCGGCGTGGTAGAAGCCTTTTATTTTAAGGATATAAGAGCTCCGCTTCACACAATTTGGCAACGCGAATTAGTATATACTGTCATGTCTAGTGTGACCATGTCAGCACTAGTCGCTTGCTCGGCAAGGATGTATACTGGAGTGTACCCCGAAAAACTTAGAGACGGTGGTTCAAGGCCACTCGATTGGCGAGCTCGCGTTATCGTGATGTTGCATTCGGATCCAGTTGTTTGTCGCATGAAAATGTGACCCGGCTGTGAACAATTCGAAGCTGTTCAGCTGCCACGGTAGCCTAATGCATAACCACTTAATTAACTATGTCGCGAATTCCGTGTGTCATTTTAATACCATTTACTCATTCCTGTATACAGCTTTTATACACAAATAGATGTCAACCTGTTCTAAGCGGCCAGCGCTATCCAATAAAAAAGTGTCCTACTATGAGCAACCTCTGTGAAAATGCGACATGTAACCTACCTTTCTATCTCATTCTGACAAATGTTACAGTAGAAATATGAAGATGTTTATTAGGTTAAATCTAAATGATAACCTGGGATCTTCGACTCAGTTGGAGACCTTAAACTCTGTGTGCCAGAACGCTATCCGTCATGGCTTCCCGCATTTTGCATGACCGGGCAAAGTAAGCGCGCTTGATAGAGCCGGTCTGTCTCAATGTGCTACGTATATGCACCGAACGTTTTTATTACTATTTTTATTGGCTGCCCGCAAACCCATACAATTTTGCAGGTTCATAATTTTCAATGGAAGAACACACATCGAGTGTTCCTGTTTTGAAACTCTTAGCTGTGATCACAAGAATGTTCACGTGTCAGCGCAACTGCAGCCGAGATTCAGCGAGCAGCCGAGTACGCTTATTTAATGGCCACACAAAAAAGGAAGAAAATTACCAATCACAGACGGAAAACCTTTCTTGAGAGAGGTTTATGCCGTAGCCGAGTTGACATTTCCAGCCCAGCTGGCTATCAGTGGGGGCAGCAACTTAACGATATCTTGCATAGCACCTTAGCATGGGCACGATCATTGTTTTTATAGATAAGCTGCAGGTACTGTGTACAGTGACAAAACAATGATGAAATCAAAAGTTTACACAGCTTGCTACTTCGCCGAACCTCTTCAGACTTCATCATCCTGTTAATAAAGGTGCTCGTAAGCTGACTAAGCTTGATTACTTCCTTTGCGGGGTACATCAAGCCTCCATTGTCCTTGGTTTTCATTAACCTGTAACTGGTCCGGTTGACTCATATTTCTTGCAACAGGCTCTTGCACGAGTGACATGTCGCCTCAAAACCATTACCAAATATCGCATAAATTAAGCAACAACCTGGTAGTTTAACAAAACTTGAAGTTGAGCTAGATGGTGCATAGCAACTTGAATGAAGATAAAGAAAGATAAAGCGCGTGTCCTGTTGTCTTCTTCTCTTGTGTGTGTCTTCCTGTGCGCTTTATCTTCATTCAACCTGGTAGTGATAAACAAAACTTGGGGTTCTTAAATCTCTTTGAGGAGCCTCGTTAGAGTGCCCACACTTTAATTGCTACCTGCTTATTCACCGTACCCCGTAATTGCTGCCTCTGTCGCATATCATTAGAATGCAGCCTTAAGCCACCGCATTATATGAAATAGCACCCTACACATAGCTATATAAAGCCCCTCTTTACCGAAGCCGTACGAACGTGCCCTATAGGAGTATAGTGTGCCTGACTTGGGATCTAAGGGTCCCGCTTTCAATAATTCCCATTTCACCCTTACATCTTATTGACTCTCTCTGGTTTGGCAGCTCCTCCTGCCACATTGAGCATGCCATGTGTTCTCATTGCGCCAAAGGTGTCTGCCCATATCACCAACGAACGTGCCTCTTACCAGATGTTTTTTTCCGACTTTCCGCCGACAGAGCGGGTGCCGGATTTTCTGTGGAACGTGGCTTTTCAGTTTATCGCATCGACTCAAACAGTCTCAAGAGTATAAACAAATGTTGTATGCACAGGCTCCTCTACTTGCAAGGTCACTCAGACTAGCGTGGCAAAATTTAGAACAAATTGCATGTTTATATAAAAAAAAACCTTCATAGCTTTTTCAGATATGTCCTCGCAACATAACCTGCGAGAAAAGCTTCTGGTGCTACCTCATCGTGTTCATCTGCTTCACAACACATCGTTAAAAATCGTAGTTCACTGGCCAGCTCCATGGTAACTAAATAGGTTAAACAACGTTACGGGAACACAGGAAAAGGGGACGACACAACTAGCGCGGTTGTGCTATCTTCTCCTATGTTCTCGTCACGTTGTTTGCACGGCTAACCTATAATTAATCACCAACAAGTACAATCTGCTAGCCCTTGTAGCAAAATTCAATGGCAGCTGATAGGGCATTATGCTTCAGCATCTGGACTTTTTAACCTCAGCGCCACTTTCATTTTAGAGGAAGGGAGTGCATTTGCATTCCTCGCTGCTCCTTGCCTGAAGTCAGCTCAGCAGATAAAATTAGAGGGTCTCTTAGATGTCTCTTAAGCGGAGGACGGCGAAGGCCTACCCTTCTCCTATCGTTTGCCTCTCATCGTTTGCCACAGTCCATCATTTCAAGCCGTCGTTTTATATATTGGTCGTTTCCCAGTCATGATGAGTCTGCCTGCGTAGTCATTGTAGCCCTTATCACTCATAACTAAGCAGGGCACTCATTTAGAATCAGCAGTGGTCATTAGATGTCGTTTCACATATTGGTCATTTCGTGGTCATTAACAGTAATGATGAGTCATGCCTAGCGATTATAGTCATTACCACACATCACTAAGCACTTTCACTCATTTCTAATCAATTGCGGTCATTACATGTCGTAGTTTGATATACTGGTCATTACAAATCATTGTAGTCATTATTAATCATTATTAGTCATTACCTCTATCAATGTCTATTTATAATTTTTATTAATCTGATTACCTATCACCTACAATCATTTTCATTCTTAATCTCCCTCCTTGCACGTCCGCTTTTGCGATTGACACACCAGTGCACAGATGCGACGCACAGATTACAGGCACAGCTTTTGCACACAGATTTTCGCTTCATGAGCCTAGAACGGCTTTCGCCTTAAAAAACAAACGCATCCCGTCTCAACGTTAACGTGCTTGCACACGCGCACGCAAAAAAGTTTGCGTTTGCCACGCAGACGCGACGCAAACGCGCCCAGAAAGGAAGCAAACCGCGCGCTCAGAGCCGGCGACCCCGCCGGCGTGTCCCCGAACAGTGGCGCCCTCAGCAGAAATAGCGGGCGCAACTGTAAACTCCCCAAGGACGCGCTTGCCTATTGACGGCGGCGCGACGCAGCAGGCCGCACCCAGTCAACACATCCTATATATTCTCGTATAGGAGGTGTTGACCCAGTGCACTTCCATCGAGCGGCCGTGCCCCTGCCTTTCGCAGTGCTGCAAACATCTTGTGAGATATATGCTGTGTACGCGCGGCATTCGAGGAGGAGGAAAAACTTTATTTCACGAATAATTTGAGGCACACAGGCCTCCTGGGTTTCCGCACGACCCCACTCGCGGTCTAACGCGTTCCACGGCCGGTCTAGGGAGAGCGCGCGCTCTTACGGCCTTCTCAATCGCCGCGGGAATAATGGGAACTTTTCTCAATGAGTTACGCTCTCCGCCGCCGCAAGGGGCGCGACCTGCTGTTCGCTCTGCGTCTGCTTCAGCGGCGGTGGGGGGTTTTTGCCTGGTTCCGCGCTGTCGCTCGCGGGTTTCGTGGTGAGTACAGCCCCGAAATGAAAGGACACCAAAGGTAGATGCTGCAGCGGCATGTCGTCATCTACACATGTGAAGGGAGTCTTTATTATATTTACACTGTCGCTCAACAAACGTTCGACAAGCATGACATACATTGCGGCATATGGTAGCTACTTTTATCCATTTTAGTCCGAATTTTCCCCAAGCCTGTACAAGAATCGGAATTAAAAAAAAAAAAAAAGCTGAATGAGCAGTGAAGCTTCTTGAAGGCTAACATGACAGCAACTCGTCTGCAACCTCAAAACTGTCTTTCAGCGCTTGCGAAACCATTCATTAACACCGAAGATGAAAATAATTTCATGAAAATGTAATTAAATTGCAAAATGCTTGCATGATATAAAGTATTAGTATAACATTAAAATAAACGTTGTAGGGTTGAGTGTTAAATATTATTATCATTTATATATTAGGCAATGTGTTGTATTATAAGCTTTTTTTTTTGCAAATAAACCTTGTTTTACTGAAATTTTTACATGATATTAAGCTTATTATGAAACAATCAAAAATGGTTCGATATTCATGACACCACTTGTGCTGGAAGTGGTAAAAAGAGGCCAATAAATGATAAAGGTGATTGCAGTGACTTACTAATGAGTTCACCTGCTATATATAAAGTATGCAAGAAACTTCTAAAGCGTTAAAGGAGGATATTCTCATTGAAGACACATTTCAAGCCCTATATAGCGACCCATTGAAGCAATCTTCGGGACAGTAAGGCTAATGTGCAGAAGGGAACAACATTCTAGATGCAAGGGCCGTAACAGCTAGCGGCACTTGACTACATTGTCAAGACGGACGTTTCATCTGAGAGCAAAATCAAGGCAGCTTGCGTCGATGCCAAAAAAAAAAAAGTCATTTCTGCTGCGTCGCAATCAGTAACCGAGGAATTGAAGGAAGTGATGGCATCTCCTGCCATCCCATTTCCCACTGTCACATATTCCGGTTTAACTTACATCGGTTAATATATTGTTAAGTTAATCCACTTCGGGTGTGACGCTTGCGCTATTCTTCTTGAATCTAGCGAAAGAAGCAGCCCCATGTACTAGTGCCCACAAAATAAAGCGGAGCGCGAGTTTGGGGAAAAAGCGGTCTCCTTCGTCCGGGCTGCTGATAAGGCAAACACCAAATGTGTTAAGCTGAACATCCGGGTGACCCACACGTATCCAAGATATACGCATGTGCATCCGCTTGCAGGGCGCGCCACGAAATGAATTTTTGGTCGTATGTCTGCTCCGTTTTATTTTGGGGGCACTAGTACACCCTTCTACGAGAACAATATTCTAGTGGACTACATTATCCGAAACCAGAGCTTGTTGCCCTGTTGGACAAGTTCTTTTTTTTTTTTTTTGACAAAGGTGCCGTACACTTACCACACTCAAAGGTTCTCGAAGTACTTAAGATCCTGATTCAATCAGCACTTGAGAATTCAACACTGAGTTGCCCGAAAAAAATTGACAACAGCCATGGTATTAGGTCCGCTTCTTTGATATCTGAAAATTTTCTCAGAATTCTTCTTCTCAATTAATTATACCAAGAAAGTGACGAGAAGAACGAGAGGCCAATTAACTTGTGTGCACAAGCCGCGCAGGAAGATTTTGAGACTGAATTTTCTAGACGCAGGTATCATTTTGATGAATTGATGAATATGTAGTGCAATTTGTAACATTGAAGGACAATTTTTTTAATGTTTGTCGCTCTTTTCAATTCTGCTAAATGGTTTATGCCCATTTCCTTGATTAAAGGTAGTCGCGAGACTACATATACATCTTTTGTCTTTCAACATTTGGTTTCAACGGAGCTAGAACAGCTCACTCCACTAGACAAATGAAATTTTAACTATATGAGTAAATTTTTGTTTTTCACTCTGAATCTGAGACGCGCCATGAATTTTCGCCGGTGCCTCTAATCTAAACGAAAACGGTAGCGGTTGACAGAATCTCCACCCAGCAGTTCACCATGCACTCAAGTCAGGTCGCTCTACACCTGCTTACAACATTCAAAGGCACATTGCATAGCCTGGTAAATTTATTTTTGTACAAAACTTTTCCTCTCAGTGCAAAATCAAAGTACCTTGCGTCGATGCAAAAAAAAAAAAATCATTTCTGCTGTGCCGCAATCAGTAAACGGAGAAACTGAAGGAAGTGATGGCATCTCCTGCTTCCCGTTTCCCACTGTCACATATTCCGGTTTAGCTTACGTCGATGGATATATTGTTAAGGTAATAAACTTCTGGTGTGACGCTTGCGCTGTTCTTCCTGAAACTAGCGAAAGAAGCAGCCTCATGTAAGTACACTCTTCTACGGGGACAATATTCTAGTGCACTGCATTATTTGAAACCAGAGCTTGTTGCCTTATTGGACAAGCTTTTTTTTTAACAAAAAAGCTGCCGTACACCTAACTACACACAAATGTTCTCGAATCTGCTTAATTGTTTATGCCCATTTCCTTAATTAAAAGTAGTCGTGAGACTACATATACATCTGTCTTTCAACATTTGTCTTGAACAAAGCTAGAATAGCCCACTCCACTGGAAAAGTGAAATTTTAACTATATGAGTAAATTTTTGTTCTTTACTCTGAATCTGAGATGCGTCATGAATTTTCGCCGGTGCCTCTTTTGATCTAAACGAAAACGGTAGCGGTTGACAATCTCCACCCAACAGTTCACCATGCACTACCGTTAAGTCGCGCTACACCTGCATACAACATTCATGGGCACATTGCATAGCCTGGTAAATTTATTTTTGTACAAAACTTAGGGGGGGAAATGTTGAAGTGTACCCGAAGCTTCATTCGACCGTGCACGGCCGCACTGACGAAGACACGCGCACGCGTTAGTGTATTGTTGACTGTATATTATTCCTCGTACACGATAAATGCTCGATGCTGATTACGGCCTTTGTATAAACCATAAGGGGCGATTAAATGCCAGGACCTGCCGGTTGCAGCTGATGCGGGCGGAGCTAAGAGCGAGCGCGCGTTTCCCTTGCAAGTGAACGGCTCTAGCGGAGGAGTAGCAGTGGGGCGGTGACGACCCGCGACCCGAGGCGCGGCGGGCGGTGGAAACAGACCCCATTGGAGAGGGAGAGACCGGCCGTGCGCGTTCGTGTGATGTTGGTGCGGGGGAGGAGACGGCGGGCAGGATAAAAGAACGTGGGTAAGGGTGGCGGCCTTGGGGTGGGAGTACAAAATGCATATGGGGGATACCGGCTTAAATTTTGCCAGTAGAGCTGGTGACGGCAGCGTTCGTGTCTGCAGGCGACGCCAGATTGACTGTTCTCTGGAGGTGACGGATAGATGAGGCGCTCAGCGCGGCAGTTTAGAGTGAACTCAGCAAACGAGTGCATACGCTCCTTCGAGAAATCCCCCGCGATGTCCGCCTGTGCCCGGTTTCTGGCGGCCTCGTGGCCGGGATTTCCCGAGTGCGCAGGCACGATGAACTCAACCCGTCGGGGGAGGTGGAGGGTGGGAATGTGCAGCAGGCGGTGCGCCGGGGGATGAACCCGGCCCCTGGCATAATTTAGAATATGGCAGTTTTAGAATCACTAAGTACATAACTGGCATCCGTGTATGCCAGAACAACAACGATAGCGGTCTCCTCGGCTTCCTCAGCGATGGTGGGAAGCTCGAAAGTTAGGGTGCAATGTGGGGGCTCTGGACAACCGCATAGCTTCGTTCTCATCGCAGGCGGCATCCACCCAAACTGCATCGGGCTCATTCCCGTGCCATTTGTGGAGCAGCGCCAAATGAAGGCGCCGCACGGACACCTGGATCGGACAGTCGTGACGTCATGATGTCATCACCGTGTGATGACGTCGTAGTCATACTCATTTCAAGGCACAATTAATATATAGGGCCATTTTTTAAAGTGTAGGTTAAAAAAATGACCCTAATTTACTACACCACTAATGGCGTAATAATTTATTTCAAAGTACGACATACTGCACTAGTGATCATGTCATTATTAGTCCACGACATACTACACCACTGATGACGTCATTATTAATTTTAATTGTGCGACATACTACACCACTGTTGATGTCATCTTTATTTCAAAGTACGACATACTACACCGCTGATGACGGCATATCATTAATTTCAAGGCACGACATACTACTGACTTCATTAATTTCAAGGCACGAAATACTACGCAATTGATGACGTCATCGTTTATTTCAAGGTACGACATAAGGGCCATTTGTTTAATCTACACCAGTGTAGCAAAAATCTATATGGTAAACAAATGGCCCTGTCATCAAACTAAAGCGTTGCGGAAGGACGGACGGACACGAGCGCATGAGCCAATAAAGGCTATCGCCTCAAAAAGGAGGCGCTGTCATAGGTAATTCAACTATTGGTAGTTGTATATGTGGAGTGCATGTTACATGATAACGCTACTCTGATTACTCTGCTGAACAGTAAACAAAATCACTTTTAATGCGGAAGCATTACTTCGCTATGTTCACAGATTTCTGTCCGCAGAACGTGTCCGCGCACACCGTGTCTGCACACCGCGTCCGCAAAATCGTGTCCGCAACAATTGTGAGTAATTGAGAAGTGGTAGAGGTTAGTGAGTGGTGCCAATCGATATAGGGTGACGTAATGTTGAGTTCGAAAAATAATTAATCCAATGAGGTAATTAATTAGAATAACTGGTTCCCGTGAAAGGAAAGGCGCGCGCAGTATCTGTCGCACTTGTTCTGTGGACACCTGAACCGCGCCGTAAGGGAAGGGAGGAAGGTTGGAGTGAAAGCGGAGAGAAAGGGCTGCCGTCATGGAGGAAGGAAAGAACTTTTCCTGTTTCCTTCCTCGATGGCTGCCGTAGCGGAGACGTTAAGGATGGATGTGACGTCACGTAACCGAAAGTAGAACCGAAAAAAGACATAGGAGGAGTCGTCCGTGTGCTGTGCTATGTCAGCGCACGTTAGAGATCCCCAGGTGGTCGAAATTACTCCGAAGCCCTCCACTACGGCTCCTCTTTTTCTCTTTCCACTTTAACTCCCATCTTCCTCCCTTCCCTTACGGCGAGGTTCAGGTGTCCACAGACACAAGTGTGACAGACACTGCGCCTTTCCCTTCCTGTGAACCAATTAATAAAAAGGACATAGGAACGGATTGGCGCGCAATTTGAAAGTACCAAAGACTAAAATGGGTAAATGAAGTGAATTAAGCACCCCCCCCCAAAAAAAAAAAAAAAACAAAAAAAAAACAGTAGCAACCAACAACAGCATCCGTGCTTTCGCGTTACTCCAATAGATTCTGCAGTGAGTGCTATTTAGTTTCTTGAAGCTCGCTTTGGCCAAGTTTTGCCCGTCGCTAGTGTGCATTACGCGCAGTTAAATTTTAACAGCAGATGTTTCTTTTTTTTTTTTTACAAAACAAAATTATTGGCCATATTAACTTTTCTAAAGTCACACTTAAAAAAAGCTCCTCTGGAGGAGCATTATTTACGTTCGGCATGTAGCGCCACCACTTGTTCACAAGCGCACGGGTCTGTGGCAAAGCCAGTGTTCAGCCGCTGGCTAGTGTGCCGACCGTGGCCTCCCGGGTGGCATCGCGAGCGATGAATTCCGGCGGCCGTCGCCAGGAGCGCTGAAAACTGGGTGGGTACTAGCTGCGCTGCCCGCAGCCTACTGCGCTGTCACATATTCGGCAAGAGTACTGCTCGCGCTGCATTGTAACCCTCATTAAGTCGCAGCGGACCCCCAGTTATAACTGAAGCCGCTAACTACAAGTTTCAGGTTGTGTTTTGAGTCTTGGACTGGAAGCGGCGCACATATTTAACGCTTCTCGTTTGTGAAGGCTTCTGCGTAGTTAGCGCAACTTCGGACATCCCGTGCTCACAAAGGGAAACACGGAATTTCTATTCTAACAACAATTAAAACATAGGCTTTTATTGATATAAAATATATTTGTAATTTTTTGAATAAAGTGAAATGCTTCAGTTATATTGGCATGCATATATGCACTGTTCTTTCTGTGCACTGTACTCCTGCTGACAAGTAAACACGTACGCGCAGTTTTATTTATATATTGTATATGTGAAAAACACAGGAAACAAAGTCGCGCAACACTCCTTTTATGTATGTGTAATAACAAACCAGGCATATGTGGCAGAATTACATGAGCGGCAGAGCACAACGAGTTCTGCTTACAGCGGCATGGTTTAAGGTCTGTGATTGCACACCAGGTTTTGCCAAAGTAACCATCTTTTGAATAAAGAGGCTGACGAAGTTCTTTTCTTTTTTTTCTCAAATTCACAATAGGCACGAGACGCGGCCGGTTCATCACGGGGGGAAGCTCGTTGGTAACACCGCAATTGTATACACAGTGAAACATATATGCGCCCAATATATAACTGCATTCATGACATGAGTGCGTAGCGCAAAAGGACGAGGGACGCAGAAAAGGTACACAACACAGGTGCTGTGTGTAGCGCCTGATTGTGTACATTTTCTTGTGCTTCCTTCTTTGCGTTAGGTAAAACGAAAGGAAGATGGTTTGCACCAACGTTACTAGATACTTTTGGTTTGCACGGTATGAGGAAGAACTAAACAAGGGTAAATGGGGTACGCCTCAGTTCGCATGATGAGCCAACGTTTCGACAAGTGGACTTGTCTTCGTCTGGGCATAGCGATCATCACTGGCAGGGGTTTAAATACGCTTTTGCTTCCGGAGAAGAAAAGCTGGGGAGGGGAAAGTGGGTGCACAGAAAGTAGGTGTTAAGTGGGGAGGAGAGGATGGGTGAGAAGAAAGTGGGTCATGAAGTGGAAGAAAATTCTTGCACTTCTTCAAAAATTCTTCAGTATGTATTTATCAGCCTGGAACCAGGGATTCTGTGGCCTGCAAAAGAAGTAAAAGCGGCAGTACCAGGAAACACCACAGTGCTGGGTAGATGATTAGACACCACTAAGGCGGATTTGGTGCAGATACACCTTACAAAGGGACAGGCTTTGCCAAGGGCCCTGATAAGTTATATATCTCGGGGGGGACAATCCTTAAAACTTTGTGCAGAGGTGTGTGTGTGTGTGTGTGGGGGGGGGGGGAGAGAAGTACAAAGTCACATGATAATAACCGCACAGGGAACTGCAACTAACATAAAAAAAATTATAATAATAATAAATTTTTTTAGGACAAATTCAAGCACCAAGTGATAAGGAGGAAATGTGTTTAGAGGAACGTGTAAGGCTATATGCTATTGAGGAAGGGAATAGAGTGTACAGGGTGTTGAATATTTGGGGGCTGGGATTTAAAAAAATTCTATGCAACATCTACTACCCCATTCGAGCTGAAATAACGTCCACAAAGTAGCAAAATATAGTCTACGTTATCTGATAAGTGATTCAACATCGGTGCTTGCCTAGATTTTCCGAAATCGAGAAAAAACTGCTTTCGGTGGCGTGCACAATTTTCGCAGAAGAGAGTCGAAAAGCTATTTTGACATGGAGCGTCATCTGTCGGGCAGCGAGGCAAGCGCGCTAACGCCGGGATGGAGCTTGCCTCACTGCTCGACAGATGACGTACCATGTCAAAGCAGCGTTTCGACTTTCTTCTGCGAAAATTGTGCACGCCGCCGAGAGCAGTTTTTCCTCGATTTCGGAAAATCTAGGCAAGTACCGATGTTGAATCACTTATCAGATAACGTAGACGATATATTGCTACTTTGTGAACGTTATTTCAGCTCGAATGGGGTAGTAGATTTTGCATAGGAACTTTTCAAATCCCAGCCCCCAAATATTCAAGACCCTGTACATGCGTTGGGAATACAGTGTACAATTAACACTATGTGGGATTGTTTTCCTGCATAGTTATGATGCAGAGGGAATATACCTAAGGGATTCTAACATTCCCTTAGATATATTTATTCCTGCTGGTTCCAATGTTCTAAATTTATGAATTAGATATGCCTCTCTATATTTTCTGTCCCTTGCAGATTTAAAGTCTGACTGGAGAATATATAATTTAATTTCTTCGAACTTATGCTCTTTCTGAGTGAAATGCTGGGAAACTGCTTTCGGGAGGTTTTTGTCTGCGTCTGCCCGATGTCCATTAAGCCGTATGTTCATTGGTTGTCCTGTCTCTCCGATGTACTGTTTATGACAAAAGGAGCATTCTAGAAGGTAGATAACGTTTGAAGATGTGCAGTTAAAGCCTGATTTTATGTGAAACGTGAAGTCGCTTGCATTACTTTTAACCATGGTATCTTTTTGTATATGACTGCACATCTCTCATTGTCATGGAGCACCCGACTCGCCCAAGTTTCCACCCCTGTGAATATAACTCCTAAAAATGTTTCTCGCAAACTAAGGCAATTGGCGCTTACCTTCTGTCATTTCTATCGATGTTTCGTTTCCATTCTACAGAATGCGTACGTAGCATATCAGATGGTGCAGTGAACATGAAAATAGTATGCTCCTTGTTCTAGCGGTAGCCTCGTTTGCCAACAAAGCAAGTCTTCTCTGTCTGCACTGCCGCTTTCTCTTTGGCATTTTTCTGTGTAGTTTAGTGAGAGGCAGTAGGAAAATAACACTCAGGCACTCGCTTCATCATTGGCGACACAGTAAAAAAGGAAGGGATACAGGCGGGTACAGAATGCACGCACAAAACGTGAAAAAGAACAGATGCAATCGTCGCCGAGCAGCAACAAGTGCGGAATGACTCGCATGTGCAAACACCTACACCGTAAATAAACCGCTACATCTTGGTGAACGCAAAATACGCACAGAAGCAGGTTGAACACACACGCACAACACCAACAGACTGCCATCTTCTCAAGCGAGAACACCGCGTCGTCTGCTCCGGTGGTACCTTCCCGACAAGCAGCGCCCTCTGCCGCTATCAATTGGCTTTCACTGCAAATGGCGCCATCCTCGCCCATAGGGAAGCTCGGGCGCTCGTCACACTAGCCAGTATATTCTAGGCACTATATGCTATAGTCACTGTAGTTCCGCCGAGCAGCTTTCGGCGTGCTGAAAAATTGTGTTGTCATTGCTTACCTGGTAGTCAGCGAGATTCGTTGCTGCTGGAATTTAAATCATGGGCACTGCACGATATGATCGGGCAATAACAGTATTTTCTCCTGACGGGCATCTTTTTCAGGTAGAATATGCCCAGGAAGCCGTAAAGAAAGGATCTACAGCGGTAAGCATTGTCAGTTCCCTTGTAGCCTCTATTTAAGAGTGAAGTTTTTGTTTGAGTGGCTTCGTGTTCGTCAAACGGGTGCTTGTACGCACGGCGTGGCTTGCAAGAGCGACAAAAACGTGCCAGTTCGTGCAAATTGGTCAAATCCCTTTGAGATTTGACCAATTTGACTCCCTATCGCAGCTTGTGATCAGCGGACGCGGCACTACGCAAGCCTTGTCTTGTTTTAACTAGCATTTTGTTCCTTTCAGTACAGGCACCGAGTATTATTCGGCAGCACGTCCATCTTTCTAAAACGCGCCCAACAAGATAGTCGAAAGTTTGCTTTAGTCCAGGTAGCAGCCCTATGCCTTGTATGCGTAGTTAAAATTTGTGAACTTAAAATCTAGCATCAAGCCTTTCATACCACCGAATCACTTATTCACCGCTAGGCACCATTGCTCTTTCTGACATAAGAAAAATCCGAGCATGTACTGCAATTCGGCGAAGCTGCCGAAATTTGCCCGTAAGGAAGCCATCACCTCACAGCTCCGGCCTGTTGCATCTGCCCAGGTCGAGGCAGCACGCAAAAAGGTGCTCGTCGTGTGTATACAATCGCTCTTTTTGCTTAGTCACTTTTTTGGTGAAACGGCTCTTGAGAAGGGAATCTGAAGGAAGTGGAGCTTGCAAACAAATTGCGCTTGTTGAGTGAGTGAGCCTGAATGGCCTCATACCCCAGTCACACGGGCAAGTATAGTGACTTTCACGAAGTGCACGTGACACTTTCGGTGCAGCAAAATCAAGTGTCATTTTGAAATGACGGCAGTGCCGATGCGGATGCTGCAGCCCTATGTGGAAAGTAATTAGTTTTCACGAAAATACTTTAAAATTCAATTTTATTGCAAGCAAAATTACCCCAAGCTAATACTCAGATTATTTGTGCATTTGAGTACATGATTTTCAATAAAAAAAGCATCGCGACGTCGCACGCGCTTTTCGCTAACATGCATGGTTACTGCTGTTTACATGCAAAACCAACCTCGCCTATGAGATATAGTTACGCTACTAACTGCGGTTATTGTGAACGTAGCTTTGCGACTTTGATTTGCATCGTTAACAGACAAAATGCCGGTAGCGCCTACGTATGGAACGGAGTCACCGGTGTTCGAGCGCGAAAAGTGCATAAGTTGTATGATTCAGAGTAGCGTGCATTTTTCAAACGAAATCATGTCCGACGGCGCTTCTATGCAGCCTAAAATCCAGCTGCGCAGCACCCACGCACGGCAGCATCGTCACGTCTTCACAGCGTTTGCTTGGCGTGTAGTTGTAACACAGCGTCGAAAAATGTCCAGTTTTCGCAGCATCACGAAAGTAGGCGAGAAGTTCGCAGCGTTCACAGCACCGGATGCTACTAGCTTTCCGCTGTAATGTCTCCCGTGAGCGCCCGTGAATGGCAGAGCGTGCGGGGCAAGTAGCGCTTGGCTAGCTCCACTAGCTCGCACCAACTAGCACCAACTAGCTCAATTCACAGTTCTTTTGCAAGGCCTAAGTTTGTTTCGCATCGAAGTATCAGTGGGCGGTGTTTTCGTATGGCCAGCTTAATAGCTTTTCGCCTCCATCGAAAAGCGGCAGCTTTTCGATGGAGGCGAAAAGCAAGGCGTCCGTGTGCTGTGCGATGTCAGCGCACGTTAAAGAACCCCAGGTGGTCGAAATTTCCGGAGTCCTCCACTACGGCGTCTCTCATAGCCTGAGTTGCTCTGGGACGTTAAACCCCACAAACCAAACTAACCAACTTAATAGGATATATGGCTCACTTGTGGCACTGCCTTGAGAGAAATGTGCAATTCAAATCGACGACTCCTTAGGAGCGTAGCTAGCGTATATGTGTACTACAAGGGTGAGCTGCGCCGCGCCGCTGGCGACGATGGCTTTATAGTAGCAGAAATTTGCTTGTATCGCAGCAATTACTCCTGCTAGCGACTCGGTAGGGGTCAACGATCCCCAGGAAGGATTAATTTCTGACATTGCTTTACTCCAGGGATTATTATTTACGGGAAAAATGGATTCTCGCACACTTTTCTGACGTCGGTGACAGCGGGGCCGGATGCGCCGTAAAGGTGCTAGCTTGGAGCTGGCGGCTTGCGGGAGCAAAAGCGGTGCTGTCTTCGACCGGCGCTTGAGCGAAATACTGCCGTGTCAAGTGACGACGTTCTAGAGATTGAGTTACAAATAACTCCAACTTCATTGATGCAGCTTGAGATACAGCATACCATCGAGGTGCAGCAGCAGACGAACGCCTTCGTCTTAGCGCAAGCACTGAGAGCGAGGGTAGATATTCAAGTGTACGCATAGTTTTTAGTTGGTGACAGCTGAAATCCCTTGCTTATCAATAGAAACGCTCATAAAATTACGATAAACATTTCAAAACATTACATTTCTCAAAAAAAATGTATGAGTAATATGAAGTACCCTGTTGTCGAGACTACACACTCGCTTGCCGGACAAAGTGTAGTGAGTTCGCCTTACTCACTTCACGCCAAGTGTGTTCGGCAGCGAGTGTCATTAAAGTCCATCGTGTGACACGATGCAAATGACAATAAAGGCGAGTGCACTCGTTGAAAGTGACACCAAACTTGCTCGTCTTACCGGGGTATTAAATACATTAGCGCTGATGTTACCAGTTTTCTTTCTGTTCCCGTTAATCCTTCAGGTTGGAATTAAAGGTGCAAATATTGTTGTCCTGGCCGTGGAAAAGAAATCAGTGGCGAAGTTGCAGGAGGAAAGGACAGTAAGGAAGATCTGCCTTCTTGATGACCATGTAGTCATGGCGTTTGCAGGTAAATGATTTCAGGTACCTGTTTATTGCAGCATTTTTTACTATAGGTGGCTGAGTTTTGTCGTTTGTTTCAAAAAGGACTCACCGCCGATGCAAGAATACTGATTGATCGTGCTCGTGTGGAATGCCAAAGCCACAAACTTACTGTAGAAGATCCTGTCACGCTGGAGTACATCACCCGCTACATTGCCCAGTTAAAACAGGTATACGCCTTGTCTTGCATTTCTCTTTTGGGGGCACTTTTCTTCAAATTGTGCATATGTACTCTAACCAAATGTTGCGATGCGTAGCGGCTCATGGGAAAGTCAGAAAAGTTGTTTCTGTTGCTACCGGTACTGCAGGAGCAGTGCTGTTTGCAACACCATGACAGCAACTCCGTCGCAGTTACCATGGTTGTCTTTTCATTGCTTTATCACCACCTGGTCAGCTCGTGGTGGGCACATTTCTGACAAATTTGAGTAGACGAATGTGAAAAGTGAGCATGTACAGTTGTTTGCTAGCGGCGTATACTGCCAGTCTCCCATGTATTGCCGACTGCAATTTCTGCGTACATTTCGCCTTTTTTTTTACGGAGCATTGGGTCCATTACTCAGCAACAATTAGTCCGTTGCTGTGATCCTTCATGTTTCACATCTTATATGATTTTGGAGCTCTTTTAACGTTTCTAACAATGTGTGCAAAGTAAAGTTTTTGATGTAACCGGAAAAAGCCATCATACTCAATTGGATTTCTAAAATATGAACAGCCATGCAATGTTCATTAGATAAGGTTTCTGTGATGCGGTTCTCAGTTTTCTCAGGTCCATTCAATAATTCGAACCTTTGGATAATTCAAACATTTTTCTGGTTCCATGAAGGCCAAACTAGCGAAAATTTACTGTACTTTAAGTTTACTAGGCATTAAGAGCATGTTGAAAACTGTATTCTCCTAGAATTTGTTTATTCGTTTATTTTTGCTGAAACACAACAAAAAGCTCAACACTGGATGTGTACCAAATCAGGAAAAAATTGACACTGAAAGGGTTAATAAAGTTATGTGGGCTACACCGCTTACAAATTTTTGCAGCAGCTTTTTTGCAGCAATTTTTGCAGCAGCTGCATTTGTAGAGCATGCAGCTGTCGTGCAACATCGAGCTTGCTTTTTATGTCTGCCGCTGTGCCACCTCATTGGTTAGTGGCAAAAGCAAGGAAAAGAACACATGTATGTGTAGCAGCCTGTGCTGTTTGTACTGTGATTTCATGGACTACTCCCCACAACAGCCAACCAATGTCATTGATATTGGAATATTGCAGAGATGGATGCAGAGCTTTCTTTAATATTGCTCTGCTTCATATAACTATTGTGACTCATTGTGATTTGCTATTTGCACATAATTTAGTGCCCTCTGGAGAGTATGAAAATATGTCGGTACCTGGAAAACTGGTTGAAAACTAATGGGCATGGGTGACTGATGCAATTCACTTGCGTGTGGCGCCATCTGTGGATGCAAAGTGGCCGGTGTGTGCCTGACAGCTTGCACCATCTATTGTTTTCATGTGTCACCTTGCGGCTTATTTTCAGCCAGTGAAGTTTGGGAGATGGCAGGGGAGGAGAGGCGTGCATGAATGGAGTTGCTGTTTAGAAGAGGCGGTTTAATAGAAAAGTGGTTGTTCCATGTTGCAAAAGTAGTGTACGATACTTTTTTAGGTGTGCTTAAACTATTCATTAGAAGCCCACTCGCCAGGGTATAACATTTTAAACAAACAAAGCCAAAGCTCCAATCAGGTATCAGAGATAGTTTCTGCGAAATACTACAGTAGCGCACACACTGGAAAGCAGTAAAAGCTAAATTTAAAGCTCTCTCATGCTCCCTTTCGAAAAGCCGGCTTTCTTGTTCTCTGTGCTGGCCAGACGAATCGCAGGGACGATGTACAGAGATGGCATCCATTAGTCCATCTCTAACTGAGGGATGCAGGTTGGGCGTAGACCACTGTGTCAACTGCTCGCTATGTTTCTGCACAAGCATACAACTACGCAAAAAGAAGTCCTTTAGTTTCTTTCCTAGTCTGTACATGCCTTGGAGTGTACTGTGCACTGTGCCGGTCATACACTCACATAACCGTGAAAGGATATACACAAACACACATACGTGCACTGGCCTGCTTTTCGAAAAAAAAATGCCGGAAAGAGCCCCTCGTCCGTTGGAGGGTGGGAGTCTCTCTTGGCTTTCGAACAAAAGGTCGCCTGGGGTCCTCCTGCGCATTGGGGAGACTGCAAAGAGGAAGAGTCTCAAAAGGTGGGGCCATAACGTACGCCTGTGGCGGACTCCACCAGGTTCATGCCTCCTGCCAAATGTAGAGGAAGAAGGCGAATTAGACTTGCAGAGGCTAGACGGCCAGGTAGGAGAGTGGAACCCTTCTGAGAGGGAATGTAAGGAGTGGCACATGGCAGAGTCGGTTTATTTCAGTGGCTGTAACTGCGCTATTAATTACACTTTTCAAAAAATGTTTGTGGCCTTGCATTCTTGGGGCGCAGCCTCGCAGTCACTGGGGAAGATATTTTCAACCAGAGGGTGAAAGTAGCCCTTTTAAGAAAAATTTTTGCTCAGTATAAGGGGTGAGTGAAACCTGAAAGGGGAATCAAGTTTTTTTTAGCTGCGATGAGTGTAATTTCAGGTGTATAGGGCCCCGCCGGGGTGGCACAGTGGTTACGGCGCTAGACTACTGTGCCCAAGAGTGCGGGATCGAATCCCGGCCTCGGCTGCCGCTTTTCGATGAAGGCGAAAAGCAAGGCGCCCGTGTGCCGTGCGATGTCAGCGCACGTTAAAGAACCCCAGGTGTTTAGAATTTTTGGAGTACTCTGCTACGGTGTCTCTCATAGCCGGAGTCGCTTTGGGATGTTAAACCCACAAAACGCAAACTCAGAGTAGATTGCTAACAGGATCTCTAGTACTTTTAATGTAGAAGCTTTTGATGCAAGAAAAGTATGAAAAGGCTAAAATTATGAAACTGTTGGATACAGTAAACTCTTTATTCAGTCTTAAAGGGGCCAGAAGAAAGGTTTGAATTAACCGAAAGTTAGAATGATGAAATGTGCCTGAAAAAAATTGCCAAAAGCCGTTTGTACCGCACTAATTTTATCGAATGAAAACACCTGTATGGTGGTTGTCTGCATTTGAGATGAAACCCAAGTGAGAACGACAGTTCTTCCCGGTTTCGTTGCAAATGTTGAAGTGCTTCAAAATTGTAGCGACCTTTGCTACCTTTTTCGCTCCGTGATGCAGCACCAGTGGTGCCTGTTCACAAAACAGCCTCATCATGTTTCGAGGGTGGTTCACCGCACGCCTGTGCGGTGAAGTATTTTGGTGAAGTGCACATTTTCAGCATTTTGGATGTAGCGTATAGATGGCTACGAGGGACGTGTGTAAAAATAAAAGAATAGTGATGTGCCAAGCAGCATCCGAGGTGACATGACTGGCCGATGCACATTACAGCTGCAAGACGGCGTGAGGTTAACAAATTGAAACGATATGTGACTGAGCTATATTTCGGAAAGAGGAACTTCTAGTCATTGTCATGCCTGCCGTAGCCTGCGCGAAGTGCGCGGACGCCACTGTTCCATTCAATTCAGGTTCGGGGAGGTCTATTTAGGTGGTCGCTCGATGCAGTCCCTTGCCTGAGTTAACCAGAGTGAGCCTGTCCATGTCCAGTTAACTAGTGTCCGACGTCGGTGGCTAGGACTATGCTCTTAGTTCAAATTATCTAAATTTTCAAATTAATGGGGGTTGAATTGTTAAGATTTTGCTGTATTATACAAGTGAAATCCTTAATACCAACTGCCATTAGAACTCCTTAGTGGAGATTAATGCGTTGGAAATAACAAATACAGTTTTGATGCTTTATACTATAACCAAGAGGAATGCTTGCTTGCTTCCAAGATATGGTTGGAGGTGACATTTCCTTAGCATAGACCCAGTCAATAAAGTATATTCTGGGTACCAAATGATAAAAAAAATGTTGGGAAAGCATAGAAGCATGTAACTGTGTAGGGAATTGCATACTCTGTTCGTCTGCAAACTGAAACAGTTTGTGATATTCATTTGAGCACCTTTGATGTGCTAGTCTCACAAGACATAGTCCTTGTGGTTGCTATGTTAAGCAAACGGTTTAGTCATGTATTGTGGTTGTGTTTGGCCATATTGCATCTATGCAGACATGCAGTTCAAAATATTATCCGCATTTTTAAACATGCCAGCAAATGTGAACTTTTGGAAGTTTGCTTATTGAAAAGTGAAGCATCATGAGAAGAAAATGGCATTGATGCTGCAGTAGTTATTGAGGAATGCATGTGTGTGTTTTGTACTGTACAACTGGAGTACTGATGTAGTTCATATGAAAACTCTTTGCAGAGGTACACACAGAGCAATGGCAGACGACCTTTCGGCATCTCTGCACTTATAGCTGGCTTTGACTTTGATGGCACACCAAGGCTGTTTCAAACTGACCCATCTGGTGTTTACCATGAATGGAAGGTACGTTCACAGTTATCAGTTAGGTGCTTCACTTTTACCTCGTCTTCTACTGAGGCAGTCTGGCAATGCAAATCGACTGAGGGCATGTCACTTTAGTGGAATGGCACACATGCTTTTTTGTTTCTGAATAGTATTCAGGAGAGGTTCAAGTGTGTGCCATGATTTTCTCAACATTCTGTGCATTCTGCGCTTGGGCATAAGTTTGCAGGCTTAGCACAGGATTAAGTATCTCAGTAGGAGCACTCATCTGGCTCTCTCTCTGCAGCGTTGTTCACTGCTCACTTGTAGCTATGGGCTGCAAAAGTCTATGAAATTTCTTTTATATGAAGGCAGTTTTCTGATTCACCGCAATTTAAAGAGTTGTGCACGAGATATGTTTGCAGAAGCAGTTGCATAATGTTGCAAAAAGAGCATCTGGTTTTTTGGTCCATGGAGTGGTGCAATTTGTTTATTCTTGGCATGGGGGGGCCGCTTGCTCTTAGCACATGCTGTTCACCTGGTTAGTGTAAAAAGTATAATTTTCTGGAGGAGCCTGCTTTGATAAAAGAAGGCATACCCTTAAATGCCACCCAATCGCCCCTTTACCACTCCCTTTTTTTCTACAAATCCTGTATTTTTGTACGCTATCAATCAGTGCCCTCCTCTTTTCTGCTATTGGTCCCTAAGAACGAAGTTTATTTTTGAAGTTTCGTTCGTGTGTATCCAGGGGTCCAAGTGAATATACGCGTTGTTCTCACTCACTCCACCCATTCTTCATTTTATTGTTTGGAGGCGTCAAGGACAGTTTCGTCATTATCAAATGCATCATGGTGCATTTGCATACCGTGCATGAGAAGATATGGTCATCTAGGGGTGATGGGTAATCGATGAGAATGTGCATGAAACAGCTTGTCAGTTTAAGCTGGATCACAGGAAAGTTTGTGAATAGGGCAAGAAGTATAAAGCCCTTCTACAACATAACTCCTACAAATATAAGTTGTGGCACAAGTAATGGAGCATGGTGGATGGGTCTGAAGACGGCTAGCAGTTGTTAGCTTTGCAGCATTGGTGCCGACTATGCTGGGATCCCAGAAGGATGTGATGAGCTCTGGAACAAATGTGTTCTTTACCGGATTTTACGATTTCGTTGATGGCTTTTATAGTAAATAAAAATAAAGGTCAAGGTTCAGAAATCAGTTTTGCTAAATCGGAGCATGCTGAATGTAATACATTTAGTGGCTGCCATTTTCTTAAGCCACCAGACTGGTGCAGGACCAAGGAACACCCCACTATATTTTGGTCTTCTCTTGAGTGGGGAGGAAGGGAGTACATTTGCTTATCGTTTTATGGTCTTGTATTATTACAGTTGATGGGCACCTGGGATTGCTGCCTCCTCTTTTGGTTTTCATTCTAAGAATATTTTGTACATATGGTTTCACTCATTGCCTTTCAGTCGTTGCCTGACCAATGGTCATATGCTGTTACCAATGCTGCTTTTTGTCCAGACTCTTTATAGGCAGAAAGCAGAAGCTACATGGCAGGAGAGGCAATGAGTTTGGCCAAAGACTAATCAGTCTTGCCCATTACTCTGCATGGAGGGCCGGTCAATGAGAAATCTTGCTATAGCAGGTGACAGATGCAGAGAATATCTTCAAGCACAGACTGGCTACTCATACTCAGAAAATGTTGAAAAATGGAAAGCCCAAATGCCAAGTGAACAGACAGTTATTGCAAAATTCTTAGTAAAAATTTTTTAAGTAATTGGACAAGGGGGTTCTACATTGTTTGTTCACGTGGTGTGTGAGGAATGGCATGTAGTTGGTAGTGAACTGTCTATTAGCCTTCCCTGCTCGAAACCCCACTTATATGTTTTGTGAACATTGAACCTTTCCTGGAAGAGCACAGAATGTACTGATTAGTTTTTCACAGTGTGAATGCTCATGATGTGTCATTTGACACCAGAGAGAGGGGGGAGGGAAGCGGGGCTTATTTAGGAACACCATCTGGCACCTGTGTAGCCTCTTGCCAAGCACATCACATCATGAATGTACTGTGGCAGTAGGAGTACCCACAAAAATGGTTGTGCAGTCCCTGGGAGATGGTCCACTCACTCCACTTACATCTGAGGCGGTGTGGAATGAGCAATAACAAGTGTAAATTGTTGCCGAACTAAGATGGGCAATCTCGCAGTTAAGACTTTGTTTTGGGGGGTTGGCAGTAATTCACTTGCATACCTGCCTTAAAATGCGTGTTGTTTTGATTTATAGTCATGTGATTAAGCACATGCCAGTTCAGCAAACCCATAATTTGTCTTGGTTCCGCAGTCACTACTATTGCCACCATGGGCCTCGCCTTGGCACCGGGCAATGCAGAGATGCTCCCTAGCTGGTGTACTTTTGTACTGGTGTGGTGCCATTGACAAGGAAAGTTTCAACCGTTATGTCTGAAATGGACCGTTGAGTTTCTTTCAATACCTGCAAGTGAGTTTTGGTTATTTGTACTTAGTACAAACACACTGGGAACAAGTGGTAATTTTTCATATTCAGGCAGTTAGCTGCTTTTGTTTGTTTTCAGTAAGTGGTGTGCTGTGTTTATATTGATGAAACCTTCTTAGTTGTACCACATCTATGCAATGCATTATCTGGGGTCTGTTGTTTGCACAACTCTTGCGAAGGGATGGCTTCAAGGTCACCATTTGTACCTGTTCATCAATAGGCCAATGCCACTGGACGGAATGCCAAGACTGTACGCGAGTACCTAGAGAAGAATTACTCTGCTGACAAGATAGAAACCGATGAAGGTGCAGTGAAGCTGGCAATACGTGCTCTGCTAGAGGTTATCCAAGGCCACAACCTGGAGGTGGCAATCATGGAGCGTGGAAAGCCATTGAAGGTTTGTTTGTATTCTTTTATATATTTGTTTTTACCACTTCTGTTTTGCTACTCATCTGTACAGTCTTTGTTGCCTACATCTTGCTAATAGAGTTGCACTACCATTGACCATGCTGGCAACGTATAAGCTGCTAGATTGCCTTTATATATAAAACTCTGAGCACAGTGGTAGGTAGCCGGGATAATACAGCAGGGTGTTAATGTGTAGAACAGGAAACCTGCTTTAAGTAAGCAGTGATGTGATTGTTCAAAGTCACATAGGAGCAACTTTTGAAGCAGCCAAAGGTGCCTGATAACACAGAAAAATGTGCATTTAGCACAGATGTATATTCCTATAAATTAATCGTCTTTCTTCTTTGCTAGTTGAACCTGGTATACGGCAAAAAATTGTATGCCATTGCACACAGTCTTTTGTTGATTCATTAACTTTGCTATCCTAGGGGTAGAATCAGTCTTCTTTCTAACGGACTGAATGCGGCAGCATAATGAAGCACGTACTGCCTTCGTATCCAGTCCAGTCATACTATCCAAAGTTTCAACTTCGGTGTCACAGCTGCATAGTTTTGCACACGTCATTCTTGCTTGGCATGGCATAGGTAGAAAAGCCACAATGCTTAATTGCAGTTGTGGTTGTTGAAATATGATTTTTTAGTGGGAGCAGTAATCAAAAGAGCCTCTTAACCATGCTGGCCACATCCTACAGCCAAATCAATCAGGGACATTTGACTGGCATTCCTGGAGCTGTCTTTTTCGAGAAAAGGGAGATAACAGAACACATTTAGAGCTACCGAAGAACAGTGTCTACTGAAAGCCATCTGTGCAAGGGACTCTCGGCAGACAATACAATGGACGGCAATCACGAAAACACCAAATCCAAAAACACTTCCAGTGTGCACACGCTGTGCACCTGCGCGCGATGCTAGATGTGAAAACAGGTGCGAACACTGCACTAACCGGCAGCTCATGTGCTGCCGTCCTGCGTCCGAGCTGTAAGTGACTAACTGGTTTAGAACGGGAGGATCATGGGACTTTTGCTATTGCCGGGGCGAATGTGAGTTGCTCTACTCCCTACGGTGTGTGAAGTTCTCTGATCTAGCATGTCAGTGCGAGAGGGCAGGACCAGCACATGAAGGTGCCACGTGGCAGTACTTGCGATGCTTGGCGCGGGATGGCGTTGGACGAGGAGCACGTACACCTTGCAGAGCAACCACAACATGTAGAGCTAATAATCACTTTTAATCTTTCTTTGTTCGCATTATATGCTGATGGAAACTTTTTTTTATTTTACCTCGTATTACATGCGAGTTCGTATTAGACATGGGTTTTTATGTTAAATTGCGGCAGCCTGTGCCGAAAGGGTCAGGCAAGCATGATGCAATTTCTTTTGTTTGCTCCATACGTCGCGGCTTCCATGTGGCGCCTGAACATTCGAAATGGTTTGCAATAGCGATTGACATTCCATTCGCACTGCACTTATTTTGTGTATTCAATCAGTGCGAATTTTCAGACATTATGGGAGTTTTAGGTGTCTGAACTCTTGGCCAGCCATCGCTTATTCCAAATTGTGTTCACAGCTGTCACATCAATTGCTCTTCTTTCGTGGAACAGACGTACAGTAATGTTAGTTAGGCAAGAAAGCGATGCTTTAATCACTTTACAGTATGGAGAGCTGGCGTGGCAGCACCAGCAGGTGATATGGGATGCAGCACAGCACGTCATAGCGTCGAGTCACAGCGCAATTAATGAGTAGCTATGAATGGTGAAGGCAAACGAGTGCTAGTGCTGTGATCATTTTCGATCCAGGTACCATGAGCGATGCGGCATGTGCAAAACACATCTTGGAACATAACGTAACGGACAAAGCATGTACACATGCGCTGCTGTGGACGATTCACGGCGACTGCTTTAATCCTTCGTGAGTTTTGTTAATTCGACCTTTGTTAGTTCGAACTAGGAGTGTGCTCCAGGTCTCTAGGCTGGAGTCAGACGCTGGATAATTCAGACATGGCCAGGCTCGCACCATTTACTTCAAATAAAGGGGGGGGGGGAGGCTCCCACCAAAACGGGCAGCGATCACCGAAATAGTCCTCCCGAATCTGCCAGTTTAATGACTTAACAGTAGTGCACATCGTGCATGCTGTAGCAGACACCATGACTTTCAGAGTGTTCCACTTCCAAAGTACAGCTCAGTGGAATAGTTTCGGTTTCCTTAAAATCGCACCAACATGCGGCTGCGATCAGGCACGCATCGGCCAGTCACACAGTTTTGAATGCTGCTTGGTGTGTCACCGGTCTTTCTTTTTATTTGCCTACGCTTGCATCCACGCTGAAACTGTACAGTGGTCATGTACTGTTTCACTCCAGTGAAATATCCGCAAAATGCGACGAGGCTGTTTGCAAGCAGGCACCTCTTTTATTGTGTTGCATTGCGAAGAGAGTAGTGGAGGCCTTGACGTTTTAGTGATGTTTCACATTGATCACATGCTATCAAGCAAGTTTCTTCAAGATGCCAATATTGCCTGTTAAACTACCTGTGACAGGTCTGTATAGTTAGGATGCATTGGAAGTCAAATATTGACCTATAGCTGAGGAAAGTAGAAGACTACTAATATCACAGAAAGCATTTTAGCTGCTTACAAGTAAAAGCTCAACTCCAATGACACTTCCTAAGCGTCTGCGCTGTCAGCGCTATGTCACGTTGGGTGTCAAAAGCAGTGCGCATCTCCATAGATCTCTGCGCTGGTGTTGCACACCCTGTGCTGGGACGGTCCCTCGCTACTGTCACGTGACTCTACGTCTCCTCATGCCACGTTGGAGCGCGCATCGAGAAGCTGATACCTGCACTCCGCCACCGCCACAGACCTCGCGCTGTGCCGAAAAGAAGCCGCTCCACGCGGTGACGTAGAGCCATGTTGAGACAGCAATGCCCCATTGAGAGATCTACGTGGATGAGCAGCTTCCGGTGCCTGCGTGAATGCTGACGCTGACATCTGGCATGGACAGATCTCAGCGCCTCGCTCGAGTCTGCTGGCGTCTCATATGATGCGCATGTGCAAATTGGTTCCTGCGTACGCCAGCAGCACCAACGCTCAGGATGTGTTGTTGAAGTTGGGCCTTAAGGCTCTGTAAAATAAAGCAATAAAGCAATGGTATGTGATCTGTAAAAAAAAAGAAACTAAGGTGGAGCTTGTGTGGTGCTTGCAAAACAGTTTGAAATCTTCAAGAGCAGTTGGCTCCATGTCGAGGCTTGTGGGCTGTGTTCGAGATCGCCGCCTTGTAACATTAGCACTGTTTATTATTACTATTTTTTTCATATAACTTGGAATCATTCACCCACTGTTGTATGCACAGTATCGCCTTTTAAATTTTAGAACTGTCTAAAAAGGCTTTTGGACACTCTTTCAAAGGCAAAACTGCTTTTCATGGGCCTGTAAAGTATTTGTTGTTTTGCAATGGGCAGCGAGTTCTCTCCATCTTTTTCGGTGTGGTTGCTAATCCTGGTAATTCCTTTTCCAATTTTCCATTCAACTTGAATTTCTGCTCATCTTCATTGTGATCTCATGGCAGTAGAAAGTCAAAGCTGCAGTTTCAACATGAGAGTGTGAAGGGGCTCGTTGTACTGAAAACCTGCCATAGTCGACGGTGACGTTTGTTGTAGATATTAATTTGAGAATCAGAAAACAAAGTCTGAAAGTCTGAACTGATGAATCTGAAAGTCAACAAATCAGGGGAGGGTCGAGATGAAGTTACATTGCCAGTAGGTTCTTGTAGTGGGGGTACTTCAGGAAATATAAATAATGTTAGAGAATGAAATGGTGCAATTTTCAGTGTTGGGGACATAACCCATACCCTCTGCATGCTAGTTGGGCATGCTACACATAGGCCATAAAGGCTTGTTGGTACAAACGTGGGGCCTAGTGAATGCGTTGTGGTGTGTGTGATGTACTAGCAGTATATCTTGTATAGCATATTTCATGTACAGTGAAATCTTGTTGATACGATTCCGTTTAACACGTTTTTCAGCATAAAGTTTTTTCGTTGCTGGCCGACGCCCTATAGAGGCAATGCATTTCCGTATGGCTAATAAAGTGCTAGCTGAAGGGGAGGGGGGTAGTAATAATTTTCGCAGCAGGTCCATTAGCTTCACGTCCTCGCTGTTCGCAGCGCCAACCTTGGCAGTTTGCCAAGATGCCTCGCACCAATAACATCTCTGTGTGTTTATTGTTCGAGGAAATCTGCAGGGTGACGGTCTTTGTGAAGCTGGCAATCCGGCAAGTTTTACACGCTCTTCGCGGTTTTGACGCTGCTGCGGAGCTACAGCCACTGTAGCAGAGCTTAGCAATTAAACTGTGACTCGTTTCTACCAGTTTTAAGAAAAGATTTCTTCTGGACACAGATAAACAAAAATGACGGGTGTAAAATGACAAGTCATTCAAAGTGTGGTAATAAAAGTAAGTTCTGTGCCAAGTATGCTTTATTCCAGATTTTTCAGGGCCTGTTTTAGATAATACGGTTTTCGGATAATAAGTTTTAATTTTCAATTCCCGTAAGAAGCGTATCAGCGAGATCCCACTGTATGAGTAAGGTAGTGTCGTAGCACAATTCGTGTACAGTAGGGTAGCGTTGTACTAGCAATAGAGCTGCAGTTTTAACAAGAGTGTTAAGAAGCTCGTTAGATTGAAAACCTGGCATAATCGGCGGCAGTGTATTACACGGAGGCCTAGAGAATGCGTCGTGGTGTGTGATGTAGTATGTGTACGAGTAGTGCAGTGGTGTGTGTCTTCTTGCAATGTAATTCATGTATGAGCATGGTAGTGGCATAGTATATCATGCAGTGGAATTCGTCTGAGTACTGTGGCAGTGTAGTACGTTGTGCAGGATAACTTGGGCGGTGATTTGTGATTGGTAATAGATGTAAAAAAAAAAGAGAGAGAAGGCACTATCTTCTTCCACTCTGAAGGTAAATCTCAAGTGATCTTCGCAATTTCTTTAATGAAGCCTTGGGTTTATTATGATCAGTTCTTGAATACACGACCATTATACTTGAAAGATATATTTTTGAAACTCATCTTTGGCTACTGTGTAAGCAGTTTTATAGCAAGGCACTTGTGCCTGGTTACCAGTTTCGTGTTCACTGTCCATCCTTATTTGAGAAAGTTCTACTCCGTTTATTGAAAACTTTTCCTCTATGCTACCTACATGCTGCTGTCTAATACAGCTTTAGTTTTAATGTGTGGCCTGTGTAAACTTAATAGTATTTGCTGTGTGTGATTAGTGAGAGGTCCTGATTCCTTTAACGCCACATTGTTGCAGCTGGTGCAGGCATTCGTGGTCTGTAGAATAGTTTGTGACACCTTGTATGAATTTGACGAGACGGAGAAAAGCAAGGTGGATGCTATGATTAGACAGGCATATAAGGGCGGCCCTTGGGTTACCTAACAATGCGTCCATCGAAAAACTGCTGGGATTAAGGTGCACAAACCCTGGAAGAACTACGGGAGGCACATCTGGTAATGCAGCTCGGTAGGCATTCGAAGACAAAATTGGGAAGGGACATATTGGAGAAGGTCGGAATTGGGGTTGAGGCTCCAGCCGGGGACATGAAGTTCAGGTGAGGCGGGAAATGCATGAAGGGTTGTACAGAAAGCCTTTGCCCAAGAATGTGTCATGAAGGTTGCAGGAAAGCGAGAGCCAGAGCTTTACATGATAAGTATGGAAACTACAAAGGGGCAGTCTATGTAGACGTCTCAGATTATGACAAGGACGCATTTGCAGTTGTGGTGGTGGACGGACGAGGACGCTGGGTCACCTCTGGATCAGTCAGAACCTGTTCCTCAGAAACAGCAGAGGCAGCTATAGCATTAACTATATCTCACTCTAACGCTGACTTGATATTCAGCGACTCAAAAACAGCCATCCGGAATTTGGTGAGGGGCAGAATATCTGGTACAGCAACACAATTGCTTAATCAGGCTAAGGAACGAGAGCTTAGGGAGGTAGAAATTGTCTGGGTACAGGCCCACCCTGGGAACGAGGTGGCTCACATGAATGCTCGAGGTTTCGTCAGCCGAGCAGGCGAGCCAGCGGTTCCGGGGAGGTCCACGAGAGGTGCGCTGATGTCGTGAAAGGACACTATAAGCTCACTATAAATCACTATAAGCTCAAGCGGAGGATTTATTTGCCCCGGACAAGCAAATGGTCAAGACACAGGAATGCGTCTGGCAAAGATTGCAGAGCCGCTGTAACCGGAAGAGATTAGGCCAGAGTTATAGATGGTGCCAGGAGCTGGCAGCATATGACCATGTCTTATGGGAGTGCATTATAGCACCGCTGGTGGCGGATATTATGCGTGGTCCTGTAGTGGGCTACCCAGGCCACCTTCAGCCGTGGGTTGATGGCCACCTAGCACGGAACAGTCCGCACGCGCTGTCTTATGGAAAAGTTTTTCCATCCATTCATCCATTGTTTCATCACGTTCAATCACTTCATTGAGTTGGCGACAGTTCCAAACTTGCCTGTGAAGAGTCGCTCCTCTCAAGCACTAATAAATAATACATGATGTGTATGCTCTGTTGCAGATGCTGGAGTCAAAGGAGATTGAAAAGTATGTTGAAGAAATAGAGAAGGAAAAAGAAGATGAAGCCGAGAAAAAGAAGCAGAAAAAGTAGTTAAGGCTGAGATGCAAAAGTGAATGTTTTGCCATTAAAGCTGAATGCATGCAATTGCTTCTGTGGCGTCTATTATGTGTACCATGGATATTTTTTGCTTAAATGCCTACTATTTGCACCATGATCTAACAGTGCCGTTTGAAAGGGCTGCTCAATAAGCTGTCAGGCATCATTAAGTGGAACCCATTAAAACAGCCCATATTCTGAACCCAGCTCCCTCCAGAACTAATCCTACAAGTGTCATCGGGCCAGCTATAATTGGCCAATGATTGTGCACTACACAAACAGTTGATTTGCCAAATCTTTACTTGGCTACATGCTCTATCACGAATGCATAGTGCAGTTTTGAAAACAAGCACTCATTCACTTTGAAGCGCTGTGATACCGCCTTTTTTCTAGCTTGTAATTCATCGCTTTATCTCCGGGTAATTTTTCCCTGTCTTGCTTTTTTTTAGTGTTTGAGCTAATGAATACACGCGAGAGGAAAGCGGCACTTCACACATTACAAGCTGTGTCCTTGGGATTCGAAAGATTGGCGATGTTCCAGTATGCAAGCAAGGCCTTGCATTGAGGAACACAAGCTGATGTGATTGGAGGAGGGTTGATGGTAGTTAATTTGCGAAAAAATAAATGCAGGTCTTTCTCAAGTGGGTTTAAGAGGGGGATAAGGGGATTGGAGGAAGCTTTTTGACTTAGAATAATGCGAATTCAAACATTGACTTGAAATAGCATCAAACAGTCAGATCTAAAGTTTCACTGATACCTCCAGTAGTTTGCATGTTCACACATTGCTTGCTTGTGGAAAGGCTAGCACGACTACAACATTGGCTATGGGTCTGTGAATGGTCTTAAATATAAGTGTTGTCTAAAGCAAGACATTAATTCCTTTTTGAATTTCCTTGCATTTTTTTTTTTACAGGATGTTGGTTGGTTTGTGGGGTTTAACATCCCAAAGCGACTCAGGCTATGAGAGACGCTGCAGTGGAGGACTCTGTAATTTTCGACTACCTGGGGTTCTTTAACGTGCACTGACATTGCATAGCACACGGGCACCTTGCTTTTTCGCCTCCATCAAAAAGCGGCCGCCAAGACCGGGATTCGATCCCGCGTCCTTGGGAACAGTAGCAGAGTGCCGTAACCACTGCACTACCCCGGCGGGCGCAGGATGTACTACGCACCTTCTCCTAATGTTTAGAATGCATCATGTCCCGATTATTCGTTAATAGAAGAAAAAGTGAGCCACAGTAAGTCTGAGACTGTCTTGCTACAAAGCATATGTCGGCAATTGCAACAAAACAAAAGGTACTCAAATCTGTGCATCTATTGCGGTGCTCTGCTTTCCATGAGCAAGGTGATATGTATAAAATAAACTTCCGAGAAAACAAGCCTTAAAGTTCTGAACTAGCATACATTGCTATGCATATTAAATTGTCTGCATATTTATTTAGAGACTTAGAAGTTTGTTTTTTAGGAAAATATTTCAGTACAAGAGCATTGTAGTTATGAAAACATAACTTTTTAAACCAACTTTTTTGCAATTTCTCCAATCCAATCCTCGCATCCCCCAAGAATCCATGTGGTGCCGTAACTAATTTGTAAGCAGCAGACAGTTGGATGGGCAACCTTGGAGTAGAAATGGGTGCTTATGATAGTGTACAAATTAAGGCCCTAAGTATTCGCGATGTCCATGATCATGAAAATAGCAGACATGGAATAATTCTTGCACGATTCCAGTCTGTACCAAACATGACCAAGATCAGAAAAACTACAGGCCCATAACTGTCTGTGAAGCACGGGGCAGTAAGGAAACTGCCAAAAGAAAAAGATTATTGCCTAGCTTAAAAACTAGACTGCAATTTGAAAAAAGTATGCAACAATCTTGTTGGCCAGCAGGGGGGTGAAGCGTGGAGAGGAGGTTGTATTACACTCCTGTACCACCATGATGGTACTTTTATTTATTTTTGCTTTACTCGCACAAAAGACAAAGGTAGACCTATAAAGCATTAAAGATCATAAAAATACCTCGTCCTATTTTCTTACAGTTGTAAAATTTGCGATATGCTGTACCCACATGCAAGAAGTACCATCATGGCTGCGAACACGATTAGCAAAGGAGTGGAGAGGGTTTACATGAGAGTGCCGTCGTCGCTTTCACTCTAGTCTTGGTTGTATTAACTCGTATGTTAGCCAGGTCACAGAAGAATATACGAAATACAGTCCTTGCATATTGCTTTCTAAATTGAAGGCATCTGATTTGGTGGATTATTCAATGGGTATTATGTAACAAGTGTGATATTCACAAGAACTGCTCAACAAGCATATTAATCCAAATGGAAAGTGCCAGTCAGTATGAGGTAAAATGCCCATATACCATGAAAAGCCTCCACGAAATTGCAGAGTAGCACAGTGAACTACAAAATGAAAAACTAAGTGCAATGTTCTCAACACACCAAAACACATGGACAGGGCAACCAACATAAATG
This sequence comes from Amblyomma maculatum, assembly GCF_055883805.1. Lineage (NCBI taxonomy): Eukaryota > Metazoa > Arthropoda > Arachnida > Ixodida > Ixodidae > Amblyomma > Amblyomma maculatum. Next base: position 186,975,394 of record NC_139344.1, read on the forward strand.
CCATCTAAAATTCAGAGGAAGTAGTGGACGGCCAGGGAAGAATTTTAAGTGCATTCAACTGGCCCAAAACAGGCAATTCAAGATCACAGATGTCTGTTTTTAGTAGCCTTAACCTGGATGATGAGCATGAAGTTTGCTAGCTTACCTCTACAGTTTCATTTGAAGATGAAGAAGTGAGAAATTTCCTTTATGCAAACAAAGAGCTGCCTTCATGTCATACTTATTTGTTGCTGAATATGTACGAATAAATGAAAGTGCTCCAGAGAAGTTGTGTAATCCTAAAAGATGTTCATTTGCAATACAAGCTTGACCTTCTTGATACTGTAAGCTACACCTGTCAAATATATTCTTGAAGCCTACAACTACTAATATATCACAATGTGCATTTGATGAATTTGTAGAGTCGATTAAAAAAAAAAAAAAGAAAAAAGCCCTAGTCAACTACTTGCCTTCAAAATGAAGTGAAAGAAAAGCATGCAAGTCCCCTCAATAGGACATGTGAATGTCAAAATACTGAAATTGGTGGGCATGCATCAGTATGACGCAATAAAACTGTACGATTTCTGTGCTATAAGCCCACTTCATGGGGTGCAGTCATTAAATGCTCTGTGAACAAGAGCGCCCTCAATTTCATATACAGTCGTGCCCCGTTAATATGACCCCCGTTAATATGGACGACCCGAATTATGGACAGTTTTTCTGGGGACGAAACCTTTTCAATGTATTTATGCCTCGTTAATATGGAAACTCGCTGTCTGGACAATGGACAGGGGAAGAATGCACGCGCCCCACTTGGGCCCATGTATTTTTGTCTCGTTAATATGGACAGTGCTTGAAAAAAAGCAGAGGAGTCCGAACACAAGTTAAAGAAGGGCGCGCCGATCGCGAACCGACGCGACAGCCGATACAGCGGGATGCCTGAACGAGTCCTGTAGGGTTGGAAAGAACCAAAGCGGGCGTATCGCTGTTTAAGAAGGGGGGGCGCAAGAGCAGAGAGGACCCGAAAGGCAGGAACCAGGAGATTTCTGGGTGCAGCGGAAGTGCCGCCGCAGTCTGGAAAACAGCAGCATGTGGTTGCAAAAATTCTGCTGAACGTGAACAGAGAGGCCGGTAAAAGCATAAGAAAGAAATGACAGGAAGAAAGACAAGTGCTTACAGTGACGATGGGAACTGAAGTTTTCTTTCCCAAAGCGCAATGTGTGTTCCATGAAGCCGTTAACGCTTTTCGGTGAGAGTTAAGACACACTCACAAAATAGAGCGACAAAAGAAAGGCGGCGTACGAACACGCAACCGGGACCGGGCGTCCCGTCCTGGACGCGCTTCCTTCTCATGCTCCTGGTTTTCGTCCCTGTTGCACTGCCGAACTGCCAAACTTTGCACATGTCGGCTTCGCTTTGAGTCAACGATGCGGCCTTGACAAGGTCTGAGCTCTTCGTAGTCGGCTAGTCGTCGTTCTAAACTATACTTCAGCTTGCAGTGTTTGTTTTATAGGAAGACATAAAAACGGCGCCAAGAAGATGGGATGTTCGATAGCCCTCTGCATAGCAGCTTGCCAAATTGACTCCCTTGCTTCCTTACAGAAACACTACAAGGCAAAAAGAGAATCAGAAGAATGGAAATGCAGAAAGGTTAACTAGGCAAAAAAGTGCAAAGCATCAGGAGCCTGTAACCCTCAACTTGAGTCTGGCTTTTGTCATGGCGGGAGTTAAACGCAAAAGAACAGAGCTGAACGTAGGCGCCAAGAAATATGTGAATACAAGCGGCAAAAGCCATCTCAGTCAATCCAAGCCGCGAGGGACTAGTATCGACAGCTCAGCTGTTTCCTCGCCTCAGGAGAATCTCAAGCAGCTTCTTAGCGGCTACTTTGCTCAGTGAAGAGGCCACTTTGGAAGTGGCGGTGAGTAGAGAATCAGACGCTGATTTATCGGCCAGTGAGGAGTTCGTGCTCGAAAGTTCGACCGACACAAAGCCCAACATCACAGGTGTCATGGTAAGCGAGTCGCTTCAGACTGCACTACAATTTTTCGAAGACAACAATGACAAGGATAATGCACTCAAAATTGCCGGTGTTCTGTGAAATTTTGAGTCCAGTGCACACCGTTATGTACAAAAGTGGTCATTAATTACAATTCTTTTTTCTCAATAAAACCCTTTTTGTTTTTATTCATGACTCGTTATTATGGATGACTCTCTTTATGGACAGTTTTGGTCGGAAACCAGTGTCCATATTAACGAGGCACGACTGTACTGCCTAAAAATGAAACCACGGCAAAAGGGCCTGTCAAAAACAAATGGCAAAGCCTGCCATTTCATTTCAAAACATAGAACAGAGGAACGAACAACTTTTGACAAGCTTAGTTGACAGCATGAAAAGGAGGAGTACTGAGCAAGTGCTGCACTCTATGCCAAGTTTGTGGTGGCCCAGCATGAGCATACCTGGCCAAACAGTGCTTTTTTTTTTTTCACAACCACACTTTTAATTACAAAGCATTAAAAACTTTCCAGGCAAGTGCTAGCTGAAGATATCTTGATTTTTGTAGTCTCAACGAACTGTATTTTTGTTATAATCGTTTTTTAAGCAATGCACTCAAGTTCCAATTTGTATTTCCAAGAATGCTTTACCTGCGAAATATGCCGGTGGTGGCAACATCTTTAATTTTTTAATTTCATTTTTCAGGTCCATGTGTCTTCATAGCCAGAGTCGCTTTGGGACAAACTCCATAAAAAACGCATTTTTTAGGTCCTTTCCACCTTACAAAAGTTCCATTTTCAGCAAGAGCAGTCTCTCTGAGTTTTACTTTGGTAAAAAAAAGTAAAACTGCTATAATAAGCCAACTTATTTTGTTCTCTGTGTATTGTTCACATAGTTTGTTTTCAATTCTGCAAGTTGTTTCACAAATTCAAGAAGACTGATGCAATGTTCAGAAGTGGTTAAGCTAACATGGCTTACAGACTTGGTGCATCTGCTTCATAAGTGGCATTCTTAGTGGAAGGCTATGATCCACTGCGCTATAATGGCTTTCGCCTCACCGCACTTTAGTGGTCCAAAGTGCCCTCTAGAATTTTTTTTCATTTAAATTTAAGCGCAATTCTAAATTAACAGCACTGCTAATAATTCAAAGGATATCAGCAACAAGGTTTAAATTAAAACACAAAGCATGCACAGTGACTAATTGGGATAATCAAGGGCCCAAGTATGCGATATGAAGAAAATTTCAAATGGGTCTACTCGTTTTCCATTTTTTGTGCATGCACAGTGAACTTATCATAGCATTCTTCTAATCTTTCCACAGATGAAAAGTAACAAACAGTGTGTCCCAACATAGCTATCAGCAACACGTTTTGACATTTGTTGCCACTGGTGCACTTTAAACATTACTTTTTCTAATGCTGTTAAATGCAAACATCCGACGTATTCCATCACAAACCCCAATTTCCTCTATTGCATCCACAGAACATTTGCAATTCATGCCTTTAACAATTAACTAAACAGAAGAGAGTATGTGGTCTTTCCAATGATAAAGCTACATTTTAGCAGATGCACACTGCAGATAGTTTCTGGAGAAGCAATACACAAGCTCACACCTGCACTTGCATGTTGCTTCTGTAAACTGTCCACATCACCATGCTGACATGAAGAGTGTCTGGGAAGTGGGCCACTGCCTTCCAGCAAGACGCTCAAAGTACAGCAATGATGAGTACACGAACTGTACACTGCTGATCAACTGTACACTGCTCCTCAACTGTACACTGCTGGCAGTGAACTGCATTTTGGGATACTTGTGAAAAAAGGAGCAGAATGTACATTTATTACAAACCATGCATACAACTTTAAAAAGCAAAGAGAGGGGCAGTCTCTGAAGTGCCCATGCAGTTTCTACCGGAACCACAAGACAGGCAGCAGAGGTTTCCTCTGATAACAGCTCAAGCTGCTGCCACTGTTCTTCACGCCGTATGATGCAGGGCTAGCCGGAAGACATCGTGCTCCACGTAAAAGCTTTCTCCAATTGGCTTCAACACAAACACTTGGTTGAATGTATGCGCTGGGTCGTCATCAGTCTGCAGGAGAAAAATTACACACTGCCTACAACGAGTGCCTTCTAACCCATGCAAGCATGAACACTTCTGCCCGCAATTACATGCCCAAGCAAAGCACATGATAGCAGAATTTTGCTCGGTTTTCACTGCAGGAGAGGGCCTTGCATTTAAATATCTTTATGCATGTGTGCTTTATAATTCACGAATGTAGATAGAAAAACACTTAGGTGCCGAGCACTGGTAAAATTCGACACAATAGTGCGGAGAACAGTTATTTGTGCATGGTAGCATAACAATGGCAGTGAGGCCGAGGTGCTGAACAATGCAATGTCTTACACTGGCAAAAATTCGAGATTAGTGCGGAGAAGTTATTTGTGCATGGTAGCATAACAATGGCATTGAGGCAAAAAGGCAAAGTTGCCAGTGCGCATACAAAAAAAAAAAAAATTTCGACTCACCTTGAGCTGGCCTAAGACAAATATTAGAATGCCCCCGTCGAACATTGGCTGACAGTCAATGATGGTTACCGAGTGGCATATCTTCTGAAAGCCGAGGCCCTTGAGAAAAAGAACAGCATCGTAACTCGTAACATATCATGCGCTAGTTTGAAAACATTTCACTGTGAGCATTGGTTTTCGAGCATCACCGCAAATCTGCGAATACAGTCGTGATCGAGCCGAACTTTTGTTGAGATCACTGCCGGCAACTTACCTGTATTTTTTCTAGAATTTTCGTCCGCCCAAAAATTTGCTGGCCTTCAAAAGTCATCAAAGATTTTTCTTCCTGAAAAGAAGAAAACAGAGTACACTCACTGCAACCCAAACAAGCCAGCGAAGTACAAACTTGGCTGGAATCTTGACAACGGGTCAAGCGCCTCCACCCACAAGCATGGAATTTCGTTCATTATCAACATACTTAGCACATTTCTCTACTAAAAAAAAAAAAAAGCCGCGTATCTCAGCAGGTAACAATAAACAGCAAACTGCAAAGCACAGATAAAGCACAGCATGTCTGTATTTCACACGCCTGCCCGACAACACGACCGAAGCAAAATAGCTTACATTGTACAGCGTCCCCAAATTTGGTCGCAGAGCAGGATCGTCGAACATAGCATAGTACTGCTGTATGAAAGTTCTTCCAATTGTGTCGTACTGTGCATTTAGCAGCGACATGCTGGACAGTACTGTTAAATACGTGAGTTCTAATACAACCACGGAAGAAATAAATAACCACTGGCAGTAGGCCTAGCACGGCAAGTCCGGTGCACGGGGGTACCGCACTACAGACTCCACTCCGCTCCTCCGCTGCTGCTAGCAACGTTAGCTCTCTGATATCGTGCAACCATGTTAAATATTAAAAAAAAAAATGTCTTGGACATTTTTTAGTTACCTCTAAAATCAATTTTATGCAATAAATAAATCGCAGCTTAACTTTTTAATAATGCGCTTTGAAGGTAAAATTATAAATCTTTATGTATCACCTTTTTGAAACCGTCGCGGGAATTATGGTATGGTCGTATGGTCAGTATGGTTGTAGTAGTTGCATGAACATATATATACCTTGGTAGTTGTAGCGCCAACGCGCTTGGTCCTGTGTACATGTATACGTCATATGGTACGTCGTGTGATCTGTGTGGTTTGTTACCTGGGCTGCATCGATTTGATTTGACTGTGAGACTTTCGTGTTGCATGTGTGGTGGTTGTTCGGCTCTAAATGTTCTGCACGACCGCGGCACCGCGGCACGAACGGAAACGCGTTGCGTTATACGCGTCCAAACGGTCGATTCGTGGGTGCTGCAAAAGAAAGTGACGTGACAATTTTGCGGTTAAATAAATGGCTAGTTATGCTGGTCACGCGTAACAGCATGGACGTTTGGTCAACTAGCCATAAAGTTCACAGTTTTGTAGGGGGAGGACGGGGAGATGAGTGTTCGAAGTAAAATGTGTTTTAATTGGAGGAGGACGGCGGGGGAAAATGAAGTCGCACCCCCTCCCCCTCATTTTTTGTTGTTTGTAGAGGACCATGCCTTTCTAACTTTGTTACAGGACTACTTGGGTAACACAGGAGTCGGGCAGGATGCCCGACTACTGGCACCCGGGTTCGATCCCGACTGCCGGCGACTGCGTTTCGACGTAGGCGAAACGAAGAGGCGTCCGTGTGCTGTGAGATGCCAGTGCACGTTAAAAACCCCGAGGTGGTCGAAATTACTCCGTAGCCCTCAAATATGACACCTCTTACTCTCAGCTTTCACACTTACCTTCCCCTCCCACTACGGTGCAGTTCAGGGGTCCACTGAACAAGTGTGACAGATACTGCAGTTTTCCTTTCCTGTGAACCAATTATTATTCTGCTTGGGTAGCTGTCGAAAGTTTGAGTAGTGCCCTACTTTGGTGTGACGTAAAAAAAAAAAAAAATTAGTATAACATTCAAAGTGCAAGTACTAATGTTCACGTGATGTTCTATGTTGTATCATAAATATTATATTTATGTGACAGAAAATATTGTTCAGATATGATGTTATAGTAATGTTTGGATCATAACCATAACACAACATGGCAACTGTATTTCAAGCATTGAGTCCCAGCACTTTTGCCCTTTTTATTCTAATAGAGTTTTTTTTTTATACATATATCACTTGTCTGAAACTAAGTCTTTGAGATGATGCCTGCAGTGGAGTGCTCATATGCATATCACTATTATTTTGTAAGAAGCTTCGCTTATTATCATTTCGCTACTGCCATTCATATGCATACACCCCTACATTATGGATATAACAGCTTCCCTATGCGCCGCCCTCATTGTTGGTCTCTGCAAAGCGTTCAAGTCGTTGAGTTAGAGTACCATCTCGAATGGTTGGTTTATCATTTTCAAGAATGTAACATTTATGTTACATGCATGTTATCTTTACGTTTTTGAAGCGTAGAATTGAAACATTATTATAACATTCATTTGTAACATTGCTAATGCGTTACATTAGGGACTAGAGGTGTGCACGGACCGAAATTATGAGCCCGAGCCCGGCCTGGACTCAATGCTACAGATCAGAGCCCGGCCCGGCTCGATACTGAAAGCGCATGAGACGACCCAGCCTGGTCCTGAGCTCAGGTCTGGGCTTCCCCATCTGCTATAATTTCAGTTGAAGTGACGATACAGAATAATGATAGTAATAATATTAAATGGACACAGCTCCGCTGTTAAGGGAACGACGTGATAGCGTTTCACACACACATTGGACGATTTTTTTCGTTTTTTGTTTTTATTTCTTTAATTATTTGTATTTTTTTATTTTTAAGTATTGCAGTTTTTTATACACCAATACTTAGCATAAACAAACATCGAACTGGCAAACATCTTTTATTTCCTTTTTGATATCTAATAATAAATAACCACATACTACTTCCATTCTGAGAAATTTCGCAACTTTGGATGGATTTCCGTTTTTTTTTTTTTGCGATTTTATTGATGAATTGTTCAGTTGCACACTCTAAATTTTCTTAATTAGCAATCGTTGGCTTTTAATTCTGAACATTCTGACGCATTTAGACCCCATTTTCCAGTTTTTCCATTTCCTTAATTCATTTATCTACAATGACTTCATTGATTCGTCATTGCCTATCATACGCCAATCAATCATAAATCACTAGAACCACAAATTACCATGATAATATTTTTTTTTATGCAGCCCCCGGTGCCGAATACTACAACGACTACTACCACGTCGACGACAATTATTTCTTGATTTCCATACTTGATGGAGGAGACTGCGGGTAAAAGTCGCCTTAGAAGCAAGTCCCTAAGGCAGGCAACGATATAACCGAAAATGGACATGTATAACAATTGACTTCTAATGAAATATGCGCAAAACATAAAAGCAAGGAGATATGAAAATTACATGAAAAATGCTCTTCAATTATTTACAAAGAATGAGTGACAAAGAGTTCACGTAAGGCTCGCACATGACGAGTATAATAATCAAGACCTGATTTTTGAAGCCAACTTAAAACTGTTGGCAGTATGTATACGATATTTTCTGCGCAGAATGATGGCCTCGTGGTGTGACCACCTTAATTTCACTGAAACAGACGGGGCTTCCGGCGGCATCGCTAAAGTACAATTTAGCATTGCTCCTTGCGTTACTTCGCCGTTGCCAACATTGTTGCGCATGAAAATTCCAGTCATTAGTTTTGTTTCACGTAAGTGGGTCGTGTCAAAAAATAATTGAGGTGTTCGCACAGCTGCGAAAGCTCCTCCGGAATGCGTTTCTGCCAGTTTCCTGGCATTCGGAGAAAAATGTACTGCGTCGCTTTATTGTGCTGCTCTGAGGAATATTAATAGCCGTATTATGTGTGGCAAGTCAGGCATCATCAGAGCATATTGAATGTTCCTTTCATAGGTGTATGTGAGAGGAAGTTGTACACTCTTTTTACCCATTAGCAGCTGATAAATGAGCGTCATTTGCGCGCTGATAATTTGTAAAAGTGGATGCAACATGGATCGTACATGGATCACACCACGTTGCACGTATGGCTTTGGATGGTTTGAGAACTGTTTGTGCTCATTTGTGTTTACATAGGCGACGAGCGAGCCGTGAAGCATTGCTATCTGTTTGCATGCTACGTTTGCTAGATTTTGCACAGATGGCTGTTCAGTTTTCAATTAGTTACGGAATATCATCCATTGCATGTATGTGCCGAATGTTGCAGCTCTCTTATTTGTGCAAATAATGCAGTTTCTAACAGACATGAAGCTGAAACATCGATGTACGTGTAGAACCTTTGAGGTCGTTTGATGCTAGTCACTTTACTTAGGTGCGCCTTACTTTACCTTCCCATTTGTTTGTAATTGGCGAGAATTTGGTTGCAAAGTTCTTTTCCAGTTTAGATATTACATCCGCGCCGGGACTCGTTTCGTAACTAATAACTCTTGTAGCTTCTTTGTTGACGGACGTTCGCTTTGCTTTCAAATTGAGCAAAGATGGGAGTTCGTGGGAGCCAACAAAAAGCACCAGAGTCTGCAGCCAGCATTTCGTTAATGGTGAAAAGTAAAATGGCCCGAGGACTCCGGCATACCTACACGTAATATTTCCAACAGGTTACAGACGCTATAAACAAACGAGAAGTCATAAACATTTATTTGTGTGGCTTTCTCGCTTTTCATTTCAACTTGGGTAATGCAAGTCAGGTAATTGCATGGCACAGAGTTCTGAGGCAAAAATGATGTGATGCCAGCCTTAAAAAAAAATGTGTATGAAATTGAAACTTTAGCATGCAAGACAAATAGGTAAAAAAAATACTGAATGCATTGCAGAATTCTCTCTCTCTCTTTTTTTTTTTTTTTTTCAGACCAAGCGCGGCTTGCTATATATACTGTTACGCCAATTACACTGCGCTGCGCGGTGTTGCGCATGTGCAGAGGAAGACAAAGTGGACGGTTGCGCTAGTGAAAAAGGAGAACGAAGTGGTGGCGCGTAAACTCGTTCGGGGATAAGCTTTGCTGAGACTGTGCTTGAGACTGTACGTAGCTTTCATGCATTCCCTGAATATTCTGTAAATATTAAACCCATTTCCGCCGTAACAATACGTACTATCGAGGGGAACAGCTAGCGTTAAGAGAGAAGACCTGAGTCACCTGACTACGCAAGAAGTATAACTCTGAGCAGCCGGGGTTGTCGCATTAGCTTCTTAAGCTTACATTCAAAAGCAGTTATAGGTAATGCCATACCCATTGTCGTGCGCGATTTTCATCCAATTATGCGGAACATCTTCACTACAGTCGTGTCTAATGTAGCTTAAGAGGGGACCGCATGCGAGGAGGCATTCACACCGAAAACAAGTGCTATTTCAAACATACCTGCCTGGTGGTACAGATGCTCTCTCGCTTTTCAACGACGCGTTACAACCGTGTCGAATTCAATAAAGACAGTGAAAAACTATCGCCGATTAGAGTTCAGCACTTTCGCCTGTTCACAAGCGCACCTCGAAAGCACGCTCGCCCCTCTTAATGGCCACTTGATCGGGCGCGCAAAGCAAGCCCCACTTGCGCTTAAAAAAAAAAAAAAAAAAAAAAAAAAAAAAAAAAAAAAAAAAAAAAAAAAAAAAAAAAAATTGTGTAAACGTACATATCGATTTTAAAGCGAAAGAGAGGGATTAGGCGCATGATAAGCTCGACGGCGTAGCCGGTTTTGGTGACACAATTATCTGTGGCAGACATTTCACTCGAATGCGGGTCGGGTCGTCCCACACATGCCTCCACTTCGGACACATATGTCCACTTTCGAGCAGTTCACTTTCTTTTCGGACGCTGTTACCGCAAAAATAATTGCCACGCATCCGCACGAACGGCAAATCGCATGTGCGAACTGATATACGCTTGCTGCCGCAATGGGGCAGCCGGGGACTTTGCCCCGTCTGTGCTTCTCGCAGCCACCGGTAATTGTGACCTTCAGTGGCGCCCCTGAACCAGAGACACCGGGTGAATGAATCTGCGGATACTAATTCTGCGGTGCAAGTTAGCAAAAAATGGTGGCTGAAAAGCAGAAAGGTGACATAAGTGTAGACATAAAAATTTAGTAACAGAAATGATGACATAGTTGAGGGCTTTATAGCAGCGTTCAAGATATAGGGGGAAAAAAAAAAGCGTAACATGGTGGAAGCTTCCACCAACTCGTTTCAAAGGGGAATCTCTTTTAATCCATCCGCAGGCGGTCGCTCACCGCATTGTGTTCCTTTCACAGCGCCGGTAAGGTGCCACCGCTGCATTACCTGCACCGAGAAGCAAGGAAACTACCGCGGATGCTTTGATTAGGTGCTATGTCCTGCTCCTACCGATGCTATGTCGAGTCCAGGAGCAAGCGACAGCAGAGACATGCGTGAGAGGCGACAACACGCGATTCTCGCAACGGATGTCTAAGGATCTGCGCCGGTGTGACCGAAGTTGGGGCCGCGAAAGTCGAAACTATAGATAGCCCACAAGCGGCCCTTCTGCTTGGTCATTGCAAAGGACCGTTCGAAGGCGCACGGTGGAAAGGCGCATCAACGTCGGCATCACGGTGTAAGAAGGAGAGAACTCAGGCGCTCTCGCTTGGGGAGGACGCATGAAGACACTTAAGGCTGCATATTCGAGACGCGTAACGCACCACGACCATGATCTTACTTTCGCTGAAATTGCATATACAGCATCAGTGTGTCCGGCCCGCCCGAGAGAAAAAAAAAAAAATGTGGCGGTTTAAGCATGGCTTGAACCAAGTGATAGAGCTAAAGCTGTGATTATTGCAGCGATAAAATAACCCCTGTAACATCGCCTTCTCAATCCGTGTTTTTTTTTTTTCCATAATTTTTCTTAAGTTATAGTTTAGAAGAACTTCTTGCTGGGCGAGTTGGTGCATACTATTGTAGAAACAAGTTGCGCACAGAAGGACACACACAGGAATAAAATAAACACAGGTAGGCAAAAAGAGCGCAAAAGTTATAAGTTATAGTTTTGGGGAAAGGAAGGTGCCTTTTACTTTTGGGTAGACTCCACGAAATGGTAGACGCCTACATCTAATCAGGTCAAGGTCACGTTTTCATATTTTTTTCTTGTAGTTATAAATTGATTGATAAAGAAAGCTTCGGCTGTGGGCGACCGAGCGTTGCATCGAAAATAACCAGCGTTTCGTTGAAAGCATCTCAGTTCACCGGCGTTCTAGGCAGAATCCAATTTCATGCCCTGCACATGCGCTGCCGGCAGACGCTTTCCTCATCCACTTAGGGGCCCTATTTTCGACAATTCGCCATTTTGTTCAAATTGGGACGTACGCGTCACGTGTGCAGTAGGACGGTGCCAGGCTACGTAAGTACGCATTCTGAAGAAAAAGAGAAATAAAGTGACAGAAAAAAGCACGCTGTCGTCTGCTACTATATATTGGCGCCAAGTGGCCAAGTATGAAAGACGACGATGATCCTGCAACAACAAATATGCTGCGGTGCATTCTGTGATTCGGAAGCCTCGAGTTGCTGTGAGGCGAGTGAAGTATGTTGTGGCGTTGAGGTATCAGTGTGTCATGGCATACTTGCGGTCGAACATTCGACAGCAGCTATGCACGGAGAGGCTGCACGAGTTTTAGCTGAAGGTCAAGAAAGGCAACGGAATATGCGCAGTGGGTTGGCGGAGAATGGGCGCGGAAAGTAGCATTGCTCCTCACAACCGCCGATAACCGCTCGCGTTCACTCATCAGCGGCGTTTAAATGCACGAACTAATACGTTTATGGACTTGGTCGTGAAAAGAAGGAATCGACAGATTTCCAAAGGCGCCGGCGCAGCTGGCATGGTCCATGTCTGAGGACAACGCTCGCAGTCCCAAAATATCAATTCCCGTTAGGTAAACCTTAGATATGCGGATGATACCGCTTTAATGGCAGTAAGTGAAGTGGAACTCGAGAGACTTCTGATGCGCATACAAGAAGAGAGTGAGAAGTTTGAGCTTAAACTGAACATTAAAAAGACAAAGATCATGGCGTCTTGCCCTATCAAGTTCTGGAGCATCAAGGGACAAGAAATGGAAGCTGTGACAGATTTTCTCTTCTTGGGCTCCAGGATTACCCCGGAAGGAGACTGCAGCCATGAAATTAGGAGACGCCTGCTTCTGGGAAAGAGAGCCATGGTTAGCCTTGACCGCCTATAGTAAACAGCAGAGACATTAGTCTGCCAACCAAGATCCGTATAACTCGTGCTATGGTCTTTCCAGTTGTGATGTATGGATGCGAGAGTTGGACTGTGAAAAAGGCTGATCGCCGAAGAATTGACGCGTTTGAATTGTGGTGCTGGCGGAGACTCTTGAGAGTTCCTTGGACTGCCAGAAGATCAAATCAGTCGATATTGTCGACCATAAACCCTGAGTGCTCATTGGAGGGTCAAATTCTAAATTTAAAGCTCAGCTACTTTGGTCATCTGATGAGAAGAGAGGAGTCGCTGGAAAAAGATTTGATGTTGGGAAAGGTTGAAGGTCGCCGGAGAAGGGGTAGGCAGCGAACGCGATGGTTAGATGGCATCCTCGAAGCGCTGCAGATGAAGTTATGTGATGTTAGGAAAATAGTGAGAGACCGGAAAGCGTGGCGTGACATGGTCCATAGGGTCATGAAGAGTCGGACAGGACTGAACGACTGAACTGAACTGAACTGGCTGTGCTACCCACCTTTTTCGAAAAGCCGCGTTATGAACAGCTACCGTAAGGTCACTAAGTCTGCTGAAGTTTCTAACATATTGTGTCGGCTTCAGAGAGAGAGTCTTCCACACACACACACACACACACACACACACACACACACACACACACACACACACACACACACACACACACACACACACACACACACACACACACACACACACACACACACACACACACACACACACACACACACACACACACACACACACACACACACACACACACACACACACACACACACACACACACACACACACACACACACACACACACACACACACACACACACGCACGCACACGCACGCACGCGCACGCACGCACGCACGCACGCACACACACACACACACACACACACACACACACACACACACACACACACACACACACACACACACACACACACACACACACACACACACACACACACACACACACACACACGCACACACACACACACACACACACACACACACACACACAGAGAGGAAATCGTGGTATGAAGCTAGGGCGGCGCCGTGCGCGCGTATTCCTTACTGTGGAAACGGTAAAATGCAAATCAATAACAGGGAGATTACTTTCCGGCTGGATTGAAAAAAAAAGCAATCAACACAAAATGTCACCCAACTACATATCATGGGATTAGAGCGTACCGTCATAACGTGCTCCGGAGTACTTACTTTTTTTTCTAAAAAATAAGCAAATGATGAGCCCGCATGCATATTGAAACCAAACTTTATATATGAAACACATCACGTGTGGCAAGCAAACATGTGCCATTTACATGGAACATATACATTCCTTTAATAAAATAGAAGCTGTGAGTATTTTTGCTTGCGGTTCCTATCGTGGAAAGGCTGTTTAATTCATTAGCATTGCAGTGATAGAGTGAATAGTGCAAGGCAAAAAGGCATTGTTTAGGACCGACGTTTAAGACAGTCTTTGGTGATCCATCGCTGCCTGTCGCGCGAAGTTCCTGCACAGCCATCGCACCATATTACCCCTCAGGTTGTACTCGCGAACCGACCAGACAGATAATTAGAAAGCATCGCGGTGCTCTTTGAAATTCATGATTGTTTGATGGGCCCTGTTTAACACAGAGACAAAGAGAAGAAAACACGGGACTGGCGCCTTTATTTCTCTTTTTTTCTTTGTCTCTGTGTGAGCCCACGAAACTATCATGAACAACCTACAACTCGCCCAACTTTCCTTTCTGTTGCTTTCTGAAATGCCTCGTCTCGCGCAGATCTGCGCTTGGCAACGACGGCGCGGATCGATGGTTTCTTTATGAGAGCAAAGCATTTGCAACGGGATGGTGGGGAGGGTAGCTACGACCCTCGTGCGGATGTAAATATACGTCTTCATTATTAATCGTCTAAAAGATGACGCAGCTGAAAAGTTCCCGTATGAAGTCGTTTCAGTGCTTGCTGCAATTACAACAAGATGTGTCAGCTTACTTCACCACCCGCCAAACTGTCTGCCAAACTGCGGTGAGCTAACAACCGCTTACACTGCACGTCGAATTCGCCGTTTTTTTACGCGGCCGCCTCCAGTGGATCGGAATGCGGCGTCCAACTTTGGTAATTTACAGCAATGGCAGAACATCCTTTACGTAATGAAACGTCATTTTGACGTCATCATTAAACGTTTACGCATGATGTATTTCCCGCCACACAACGTCAGCCAATCAGATTTCAAGACAGTGGGCATATAGTGGGCAGTTGATTTCAGCCCATTCGTAATACAAGCGTAAGTGCTTCCCTTTCTATCATATATACCTCTGTTGTCCCTCCACAATTACTTATAAATACCATCCAGACATCATGAATAGCGCTGCCAATAATCAGTTTTCACGTTCACGACATATTCACGTCACCGCAAAAAGCCGTTTCGACAGACCGCAATTTCGCGCCATAAATTTGAAACACGTTACGTTTCTGACAACCAATCTGAGGAACAACATGGCGCCGAACGGCGGCCATGTGTGTCGAAAATAGGGCCCTCGGTCAACCCTCCGCGGCGGCATGCGCAGTGCGCAAAACTACCTTTCTTTCCGTGTCGACGAGCGCATCTGCTGGGATTGCGCTATTCTCCTCCTCTCTGTAGCGAGCGCAGCTGGTTGCCTTGATTATGGTGCATGCGCAGTAGCCACTTGTGCCATGCACGCCATCTTGGCTCTACTCGGCGTAGTGAAGCTTTCGCCTCATACTTCCTTGCCCGAGCCCTGCCCGCGGGCCGGGCCACGTTGGGCCGGGCGGTGTACGGGCTTTCAGGTCGGCCTGAGGCCGTGCACACCTCTATTAAGAACCTCAAAATTAAGCACATTCAAAGGTGGTAGTGGGGGTGGTGGTAGTAGCAGTAGTAAGTAATACTAGTAGTAATAGCAGCAGTATTACGGTGCGTTGCGCAATTACATGCGGGCCGTGAAAGCTTCTCTCAGCTAAACCGCTGAATCCTTGCTGCTCAAATTTCGCGCAGAAATGGCATCATAAATACGTGCGTAGAGTGGTAGTATAGTTATAGTAGTGGTAGGAAGTAGTAGCAGTAGTGGTAGTGGTAGTAGTATTCGCCATGAGATCGACCTAGAGGTGGCGCCACCGTTGCTCTGATAGTGGTATACCATAATAGTGGGGATCGGCAGCCGGCGGCGCTCGCAGAAACGCACGCGGCGTATGTCTGCTTCCGAGTTTACGGAGGGTTTGTTGGCGATGAAAACGTGTCCTATGCAATGCATTAGCGATTTACTGTTTAGAAATCCGTAGATTTCGCCAATGAAGAAGAGAAAAAAAAGAAAGATGCGGGGATTTTAGGAAAGCTAGGCACGCAACCACTCGTCTTTAAAATTTATTGGCATCGCTTTGCGCGCGTTTTGCGTTGTACGGCGCTCACAGGCCCGATACTTCGGCATGAACATGGTATATCTTATCGTCTTTTCAACAGCGTGCGCGTGTTTTATACGAGTGAGACAGGCAAATTTAGTGCCAAGCCCACGGAGATACAAGATTCGTGCTCTGACCTGCAGTAATTTCGAATGAATCGAGACAGTCTGGTTCATTATATCGTACTTGACTCGAGGATTACGCAGGTTAGATTTAGCACTGACAACGTACTGCTCGGCGGGTTGCCGTATACTGAGTGGACATCAACTCTGGCTGGACAACCAGGCACAATAAGCATTCCTCAAAAATGAGAATACGTCGACACTCTACAGGAAACCTCGCCGCACAGGAAAGCTGATTGCTGAGTGGATTGAGTTTGCCGAGCTCGCAACAATGCGGATGCTTCTTGCGGCAGATAATCCGGTGTTGCACTGCGAAATGACTCTAAATGATTTCCTGAAACCAAGGGAAGTATAAGGAATTTATGATGTCTGTGATGTTTATAAATGATAAATTAGTAGTGTAATTATTTTTTTCAATGACACTGAATTTCACCGTGTGACAGAACGTTTACACACTTGACAAAATTTAGGACTTTCAGCGACTAATTTTTAATAACGTTAAAGTGCAAGCCACGAATCAGTAGCTGCGAAGACGTCGTAAAAACTGGGCTTGGTCGCTGTCTTGTTCTGGCAAGGAATTTTCAAGGCTGAAGATTTATTTATCATTGCAATTATTGTTGAGCAGTGACTTTGGGTGATTCTGTTTAGTTCATTTACTTCCAAAACAGGTACCGTATATAATACATTCCTGAAAGAATTGGAGTTCATCTTATCATGTGACTATAAATATGTATCTATTCCCTAACTAAACATCGATGGTTAAGCCCGTACGAAGCTATTTGACTCCCCTTGTCAGAAACAACCAGTTTTCTCCAAATATAGCACAGACGAAAAGGGGTTATAATGATTCTAATGGACTACCACTGTACAGGGTGATCCACTTCTAGCTATAACATGGCCACTGCTTTCAAAGCATTATTGCGTCCGACCCGGTCATTCCATAAAGCTAGGCGGCAGGCCATGCGAAGCATCACCTCCGCGTCCTACTGTGCTTATATCGCTTTGCTTCGATAAACGCCTGCATCCGACGCAATACTGCTTTGAAAGCAGTTACCGTGTTACAGCTAGAAGTGGATCATCCTGTACATTGATCTATGCGTATTATGTGATATTTAGTATAACAGATGCTGTGAAGATTTGTTTCTCAAACGTTCGAGCATTTTTCTAAAGCGAAATGTGCTCATTACCACTGTTACGAAGGCGCATCATCCTTCACCAGAAAAAAAATAAATAAATGAAATGCATATATGGGTTTAACGCGCCATGCGACATCGGCTGTATGGCGGTTGATGTAAGGGCGGGCCTCGGTGTCGTTGACCACGTGGGATTGTTTAACGTGCAGTCAAATCCCACAGACGAGGAGTGCCTTTCGAAACAGCGGGATCAAACCCCTTTTCCTCGAAATCAGCAGTCGAGCGCCCTACCACTGCGATATCACGGCAGAGGTTTAACAAAAAAAAAAAAAGAAAAAGCACTCAGACAACTCAATCGTGGATACAGAAGGCACAGCATGGCTTGTTCAAACTGCATTTTGCTATGTAGCAGACTGCGGTCGCATGTTTCAGTAGTTGCGGTATTCGAAACAGAAGCGGGAATATACAATTTTTGAGCGTTTTCATTATGTTGTATTGACGGCAGCAACCTGTTTTGCTTTGACACAGCGCCTAACGACAGCAGCGCTTCGTTAGAGACATCACTTGTCAAAGAATCTCAAGCACCGAAGATCGCGACCGATGATGTCCTCTCCAGCGTGACATACTCATTATGGACAAGTATTTTTTCTTTAATTCAGCGTGGGGTAATAGCCTGTTCATATTTATTTTGCCAAGGCAGTTAGGGAAGCAAAAGCGCGCAGCAACCGCTAAACAAACAAAAAACACTCTTGTACATGCCGCACACGCGCACGTAAAGCACTGCGGGCTGACATGCGACGCTAACACGCATCCACACTGGGTAGGGTTCGCCATTATGCCGCTAGGTGGCGACTCTGCTTGATCTCGAGGCCAATAGTAGCAGTAGTACAGCACGTTGCGCAATTACATGCGGGCCATAGAAGGCTTCTTACATCTTAATTGCAGCTCAATTTCTCACAGGAATGACATCGAAATTACGTAGTGCAGTATATAGTAGGGATAGCACTGGTAGTGATGATGGTTTTTGGCGAAAATGGAAGACACCAACCAGAACAAAGGATAGAAAGACGTTTCGGCTCCCGCACGGGAGCCTTGTTCACCCCAGAGCTCTTTTATTATCAGCTACGAAACTTTCCATTGGGCCCATGTATAAAAAACGGCGGTTTTGATTGGTCAAAATTCGGATGTACACAGATAGTAGCGGCGCCCGCGGTTATAAAAGTAAACTGTCTGAGTTGTAAATTTTCACAATGTTGATAAAGGCGCAACTACCTGACAAATAAAATAAGCTAAAGAGGTGCACTAGTAGAAATTATTAGGCGTGAGAGTCATCAGTTCAGTTCAGTCGTTCAGTCGTGTCCGACTCTTCGTGACCCTATGGACCATGTCACGCCACGCTTTCCGGTCTCTCACTATCTTCCTAACATCACATAACTTCATCTGCAGTGCCTCGAGGATGCCATCTAACCATCGCGTTCGCTGCCTACCCCTTCTCCGGCGACCCTCAACCTTTCCCAACATCAAATCTTTCTCCAGCGACTCCTCCCTTCTCATCAGATGACCAAAGTAGCTGAGCTTTAACTTTAGAATTTGACCCTCCAATGAGCAGTCAGGGTTTATGGTCGACAATATCGACTGATTTGATCTTCTGGCAGTCCAAGGAACTCTCAAGAGTCTTCGCCAGCACCACAATTCAAACGCGTCAATTCTTCGGCGGTCAGCCTTTTTCACAGTCCAACTCTCGCATCCATACATCACAACTGGAAAGACCATAGCACGAGTTATACGGATCTTGGTTGGCAGACTAATGTCTCTGCTCTGTACTAGGCGAGGTAACTAAGAATAAAAGTAAAAATAAACGAAGCGATTTTCAGAAAGCAATTACGGCAATAGCAGTCAGCTTTTACGGCCGCTTCTAGAGGGCGCCACACTTCATAAGCACCCGAAAAATTGTGTTGAAGCTAGTCACTTTTTGAATCGGAGTTTCCCAACTGGTATGATCAAAAAGCTCTGGTTCACCAGAGCTGCCAGTTGGGAAACTCCGCTTCGAAAAGTGACTAAAAAGCTCTGGTTCACCTGGTAAACCCTCGGTGAACAAGGCTGCCGTGTGGGAGCTGAAACGTCTTTCCATCTTCATCCTTTTGGTCGTCTTGCACTTTCGTGATGCATCATCCCGACCAGGCGGGATTCTGCCAGACCCTTGACATCTAGTGGTGATGGTGATAGTGGCGGTGGCAGTAGTAGCAGTACAGCGCGTTGCGCAATTACATGTGGGCCGTGGGGTGCTTCTGCCAGCTAAACTGCTCAATCATTGCAGGTCAAAATTGGCGAAGAAATTGCATTTAGTCATCAGTATTTTTATAGTTGTTCCGCATAAAGAAAGCAACAAAATTCTCATAAAGAAAGGGATTATAGGCAAGCAGACACGATCTCTCCAGTACTGTTCACAGCTTGCTTAGAGGAAGGTATTCAGAGACTTGAAATGGGAGCAGTTAGAAAAGGATGGATGAAGAATACCTCAGTAATCTGCGATTCGCTGATGACATTGCCTTGCTAAGTAGCACAGGGGATGAATTGCAAAGAATGATTGATGACCTAGACAGAAAAACAGAAAGCTAGGCCTAAAATCAATATGCAGAAGAATAAGATGATGTTCAACAGCCTGGGGAGGGAAAAACAATTTTTAATAGGTAGAGAAACACTAGAAGTCGTAGATGAATGTGTCCCCTTAGGACAGGTAGTAACCGGAGATCCGGATCATGAAATAGAAATAACTAGGAGAATAAGATTGGAATTTAGTGCATTTGGGCAAACACTCGCAGATTATGACTAACACTCAGTTGGACCCCATTTGATGCCTGCTATTAAACGAAGAACATGGCAAAAATTGATTAGCTTTTTCTTCACCATATTAATATGTTTCGACCAAGATAGTCTGCGCGGTCAATAATTACTCCCAAGAATCTGTGATTGGAGACATACGGTATCATTACTCCAAGAAGAGTAATCGGGTAGCGGCTGACACATTTTCCCGTAAATGCAATCATTGCACACTTTTCTACTGCTAAAAGCAAGCCTTGACGCCGCAGGTACATCGATGTTGATGACACCACTCGTTGCAATCTCGCACGTAGTTGTGAGCGCGTTGAGCCAGAAGATGTCAGCATATGCACGGATGTTTGGTTTGGTTTGTGGGGTTTAACGTCCCAAATCGACTAAGGCTATGAGAGACGCCGCAGTGGAGGACTCCGGAAATTTCGACCACCTGGGCTTCTTTGACGTGCACTGACATCGTACAGCACACGGACGCCACTCCGTTTCACCTCCACCGAAACGCAGCCGCCGAGGTCGGGTTCGAACCCGGGTACTCCGGCCCAGTAGTCGTGTGTCTTACCACGACACCACCCCGGCGGGGTATATGCACTGATGTGGATATTAGTTGGCAGTTCACTCACCAGGTCAATTAGTGCAATGTTAAATAAAGTTGGCTTGAGGGCTCCTCCCTATGGAACTCCACGACCGACCTGATAGCGGGTAGTATCTCCATCAGGCGTAGTCATGTAAACAGGGCGGCCGTTCAGATAGCTCACAATCCACAGGTGCAGCCGGCCACCAACTCCCAAGTGATCAAGTCCATCAAGAATAGCATCATGGAGTACGTTGTCGTAAGCTCCCTTTATATATAAAAAGACAGCATGCTACTAGTCGACGGTGACGCTTTTCGTGTTTTACTGTCGCCACAAGGTCGATGACGCTGTCGACGGAATAGTGTCCCCGGCTAAATCCAGTCATCATATTCGGATAAAGATAATTAGTTTCTAGAAACCACTCAAATCTTGCCAGCACCATTCGTTCCGTAACTTTTCCAACACAGCTTGCTAAGGCAACTTGACGGGATGAGGGAAGCTCAAAAGGGGATTTCCAGGCTTCAAAAGAGCAACCAGGAGGACAGCACAGAGGGCTATGGAACGCAGAGTGGTAGGAGTAACGTTAAGAGACAGGAAGCGTGCAGCGTTGGTCCGAGGAATAACTCGAGTTAATGACATTTTAGTGGAAATCAAGAAGAAGAAATGGACGTAGGCAGGGCATGTAGTGCGAAGAGAGGACAACCGATGGTCGCTTAGGGTAACAATTTCGCTTTCCCAGCAATAGTTTCGAGGGCGCCACTTAGTTGCATTCCGTGTTATAAAAGATCTATTGTAATACAAAAACAAAACTCTTCATATTTAGCGCAGTTTTGACGAAGTGCTCATTATTATTCCTAATTCATTCGAAAAAGCCCTTTAAACCTTCCGTATAACAGCTCTGCCCGCCCACCTTACTTCGCCTAATCTCTGTGGCAGTATTGCTGCAAATAAAACGATTGCGTTACCCTACCATGGCTGGGGGCAGTGGCTTGTTTTCCTAATATAGACAATTTTTGGTTGTGTGCCCTGTTCTTTGCAATGATGGGCAAGAGATTGCTGTACATGGCTCATTAGATGATATTTGTCTACGTTTGCTAAATGATTTTCAATTTTTGTTTTTGTTTGGGGGGGGGGGGGTAATTCAACTGCCGAATGATGTCTGTGACGTCGAATTTCAGTGTAAGTGACATGAGGGATAAAATAACTGTGATATAATCGCTCCTTCGTAGTTTTAATTCACTGCAACGCTAAGCCACTCTGCTTCAAGAACATGGAGTGAAGAAGAAAGGATTATGTCGCAGTTGTTGTTCATCACATCACCAAACCTATACACTTCACTTTGACGTCACAACGATTGCTTTACTGTTGAAACATAAATAGGAGACAATAATATTTACTTATGAATTATTAAGCCCTCAAGGGCTCTGAAGGTTCGGTTCCCACCTCACCCACCCATTCAAAGAAGAAGCCCAAATTGGCAGCTCCTGCCATAGCATATGGTCCCGTTACGTCGCAACCCGCTGACCAATCAATACCCGATTATGTTCCCAGCCAATTGTGACCTGTCAGAGTCTTTCCCGCAATTTTGAGCTCGCAACGACGACAACGACGGATTTTCTGCACAACGGGGCCTTTAACGATGGCACCCCCTGCAGACCTTCTTTCGCATACCCGCCCCTCCTAATGGGGTCTCACACATACTCAGCATGCAGCCCTAAGCTACCACGTCATGTGGAAGACCACCAGACATAGATATATAAAGCCTCGCTTTAAGAACGCCGTCTGAACGACCTTGCTTGCCGTATGGGTAGCTTGCCTAAGGGCCCCGGGTTCGGTTCCTATATCACGCGCCTACCAATTCGCCATATCTCTAGATGTCACGCAACCCACTTACCAGTCAATACCAGGCATACCACCAGTCAGAGACATGCTCGTGATATTTCGCTCACAACGCTAGGGATGGATATTCTCCAGAACTGGGTGTTTAACGATATCGCGTTAATAACCGTGTATCTGTTCCGGAGTTCAGCGGATGGCTGGTACGTGTCCTGCCACTGCCTGCGCTTGCCAGCTGGTCACCTGCGGCTGTGATCTTTGTGCCGCTTGCTGAAAACAGATAGAGCAACGAAACATCACATGAACCTGCTCACTATGCCAGCTTCTACGGAACGCATCGTGGTCCAGAGTGAGTCGCACATGCCACATAACCACCCTCAGCTACTGCTGTCCGCTTGCCGCCTTACCGGGGAGAGCAACCCAGCCCTCATGTTCTACCAGACGAGGCGGACCTATTTCGCGTGACCTAGTCAATATTATATCGCAAGCCACGCGGTATTTACACGGCATCTTAAATTTCACCGCAACTGAAGAGGTCAGAGATATTCTGACCCGTTTCCGTTAAACCCCTGCTTATCCCTGCGACCAGCTCAAGACGAATCCTCAAGCGCACGCGTAGTGAGCAGTTTCATCTGCTGAATAGCTTGTTAACCGTCATCCCAACCAACT
Source organism: Amblyomma maculatum (assembly GCF_055883805.1). Taxonomy (NCBI): domain Eukaryota; kingdom Metazoa; phylum Arthropoda; class Arachnida; order Ixodida; family Ixodidae; genus Amblyomma; species Amblyomma maculatum. The sequence goes on from NC_139344.1 coordinate 186,998,684, forward strand.
TCTGCATCACATGGTATAACTTCTCGGCGCATGAGCCCGCAAGGTTAGTGACACCCTTCTTCATGAGCTGTTCCTCCAGCGGCATCAACGTCCAGATATGATCTTGGTGGCTGCCTCGACTATGAATCTTTCAAAACTCGCTGACTTAGAAGATCCTCGAAGTCAGAAACTCCTTCCCCCAAATTGTCATCGTCAGCTCTACCCCCGCTACCTGCGTGCTTCAGGAACCCATATGCTCTCATCCGGAGCTATCGGTTGCGTCAGTGTCTATCGATTAGCGCTGGCTCGGTCAGCTTATCGCTGCCATAGCATCTCGAGGCCGCTGTAAGTATCGACTGCCTTTATGGCAGTACGCCTCATTCCGGTTCCGAAAACCTTTGTTGAATGTTTCCATCCAGGTCACCGCTCTGTTTTTACCACGGGTGTTTTGGCGCCGACGCCCGTCATTGCTTGCTGCCGTGCTCTTTGTCGGGAAGTCGGTGTACAGACTGCTGACGGCGACGAGCGGTCAAGGCCGGGTTCCTCCCGCCTATTTCGCGTGACCGGTAAGATCACCGGAGCTAATTAATTCTGGATTGATATCGACGCCAAAGTCATTGTTTTTTCTGCTATATAGGCTCCACGGCCGTACTGCAAAAGCCGCTAATGACGATGTTGCTTCCTGTGTCGCGGTTGCTGATCCTCCGTTCAGCCCTTAACTACGAGATTACTCTGCCCTCACGGTCCCATCGGATTGGACTCAGCGTGTTTAGCATTTGGCACGCCACCACCTGGTCACTACCGGCCCACCTGTCTTTCCTCCCACATCGCCTTGTTCCGGACAAACTTGATAGCTAGATATATCGAATCTTGATATATCGAAAAAATACTCATTTATGTAGCAACAAGTAAAATGTAGTTTACATCTTTAGTTCAGCCCGCCCATGCAACATGCATTTACATCGCAAGTTCGCACCCTGTGAAAAAGAACAGGTGCAGTTTTCTCTCTGCCTCATAGTCATTGTTTTAACGTGACGGCGTTAAATACCCTGTTCTCCGGAAAATACGGCGTCGGCGTTGTGAGCGAAAAATCACGTGCATGGCTCCGGTAGGTGTCTGCTTACACGGCATGGCACTGATTGGTTGCGCGATGTCACGCGACCACTTGTCGATGTGGATTACGACTGTATGCTAATGAGTATGTGTGAGAATATAACATAGACGAAAATTTAGGGATTAGTGATGAAGCGAGTTGCAAAGTGGATGTTTGCGAACGAGGATCCGCAAGGGGAGCAGCGGGCGGTAGCCGTCGATGTACCATGAAAGGCGGAGCTTAAGAGTTCCCCCAATTCTCATTTCATGCAATCTACCATACAGCAACATGCATATGGTTTGCATTGTTGTAATACTGCTTTGCATGCTGCATGTCTGGGTCTGTCTGCAAGCAATGATAATGTCTTTGCGGATTCGGATGAGCAGCGAAATTAACTGTGACTATATGGAAATGGGAGCGTCGCCTGCAGGTACGGTCGCAAACCTTTTGACATAGATGTGTTTTAACGCGTAGCATTAACTGGCTCATGCGCGCTGTGTACGGAATGTGTGTATGTAGCTTATGCCAAGTATCATAGCCACAAATGTTATATCGTTGGATAGCTTAAGTCGAATATATTTGCACTGGACTGGTTCCAGGCCTTAGTTTATCATCATTAATTAGTTTTGATTAAAAATTGAACGTTATGCTGCAGCACCAAGTCCTATGTTAGATAGCTTATATCGAGTATAATTGCACTGGACTAATATTTACCAATAATTACTTAACTGTGAGTAAAATATAACCTTAAAGCTATAGCGTCAAGTTATAGTTTATATCGAGTGCGACATGTACTGCCCTGATTGCAGGTCTTAGTTTAAACCCTTCACTGTTATCAGTAATCGAACTTTAGGCTACAACGTCGTTATATACCGTTGAAAAGGTCTCGACCAGTTTAATACAAAATCAAGCGCTAAACCACGCAAAAATCACATAAATTCGCGTGCTAACCTAGTTAACGCTCGTCTAACTCAGATAAAAAAAAAAAAAAAAACACGCAAGAGAAGCAAAATAGCAGCATTTAAAGGGACAGTCTATACTGACTTTTTCGTCAGTTTTTTTTTTTCTTGTATAAATCGAAGCTCTTCTTCCCGACGAATACCTGGCTGCGTGGTGCTAAGAAAACACAGCGCAAAAATTTTAAACTGAATTTTTCTTATGTCAGTCTCGTTCTCTCAGCGATAGACACTGTCTGCAAACCCTGGACTTCGGGGACACCATATATATTTGGTATAGTAACTTGATGAATCCCGAAATTTCGATGTTCCTATTGCCGCCAATTATGATACTAACAAAGAAATTTCACAGATCGTTGTAAACATTATTCGCAGGTATTTTGTGCCGTGAAACTATGCACATGTCTTTCTGAAGGCCTCGATACATCATTTAGGAGAAGAAAAAATATTTATTTTTGATGCAAAAAAAAAAAAAGAAAGGGACCTGGCGAAGTGACTACGCAGCTAAAGGCGAAGTTCGCTCAGCATAGCCAATTCAGATAAAAAAAAAAAAAAAAAAAAAAAAAAAAAAAAAAAAAAAAAAAACACCCCGCCGGGTTGACGCAGTGTCTACGGCACTCGACTACTGTGCCCAAGGAAGCGGGATCGAATCCCGGCCTCGGCCGCTTTTCGATGGAGGCGGAAAGCAAGGCGTCCGTGTGCTGTCAGTGCACGTTAAATAACCCCAGGTGGTCGTAATTTCCGGAGTCCTCCACTACGGCGTCTCTCATAACCTGAGTCGCTTTGGGACGTTAAATCCCACAAACCAACCAATTCAGATCAGAAAAACGATATCTCCGAGATTGTAGCGCGTGCATTAGACAGCGTTGTTCTCCTGGCGTAAAACGCATGCACCGACCTACATGATTTACGGCAACGTCCAACTGATTTTTGTGTTTCTTGCTTACACACGTTGAATTATTCTTACAAATTGGTAGAGCAGCAAAACAGGCTCTGTTCAATGCTTGCGAGTGCCATCCCTTAGATTGGAAACATATATATAACCTTGCCGGGAGGGGCTTTGATGTTGTCTAGCAGGTGACTCATCACAGTTGAATTCCATGGAAGTAGCGACCTAGCAAGAGGCCTTTTAAATATTTCGAGGCTTTTCTAGAGCTTTACTGCAGGTCACTCCGAGAGAAAATTGTGGGGTTTTAAGCGTGACTTGAGCCTAGTGATAGAGCGAAATCTGCGATTGTTGCAGCAGTAGCGTCTGTAACACCACCTTATCAATCCGCATTTTTTTTCCATACTTTTTCTTCAAGTTAGATTTTGTGGAAAGGAAGACGCAGTATACTTTTGGGTGGACACCACGGAATCGTGGACACCCAAACTTAATTAGGTCAAGGTCACTTGAAGGTCAAATTAGTGTCAATGCGAAGACCGGCTCTTTCACTTCAACTGTAAATTGGCTTATAAGAAAGGAAAGACGCCGTATCTGTCAAGGTCACTTGAAGGTTAAATTATCAGACAGGCGATGCTCGGCTCTACATAGCATACTGAAGCTTTTGCTCAAAAAACAAATTGTAGGCACCTGCGCAAAATGATCTGCACGGCTGGTGCAGAAATGGATACCCAGCCACTGCTCACCAGGATGAGACGAATAACTTGCCCAAGAGAGCTGTATGGTATGGACGCAAAAGTGTCGCCGCCAAGAGCGGACACAACAGCGTGGTGCAAATGTGACATACAAGCCCTGTAATGTATTCCGGCAATAATGTCTCTCTTCTTTTACTTATATGGTATAGAGACGAGACCAGAGGCAGCAGCCACGCAGCTTTGTTGGGGGGAGGGGATAAGCTGATTCGGATCCGAATCCGTAAAGCTGTTTGCTTGGAAAATAAAAGCTATCTGTGATTCCATCCGGCTTCTCCTTTACTGGTCAATCACAACAGCTGAGACGTCGGTAAATCCCGAATCTTCGCTCAAACGGCGCTGCGAACCACACCCGCGAATACCCTGTACATACATTCTATCTTGTGTGTGTGTGTGTGTGTGTGTGTGTGTGTGTGTGTGTGTGTGTGTGTGTGTGTGTGTGTGTGTGTGTGTGTGTGTGTGTGTGTGTGTGTGTGTGTGTGTGTGTGTGTGCGTGTGTGTGTGTGTGTGTGTGTGTGTGTGTGTGTGTGTGTGTGTGTGTGTGTGTGTGTGTGTGTGTGTGTGTGTGTGTGTGTGTGTGTGTGTGTGTGTGTGTGTGTGTGTGTGTGTGTGTGTGTGTGTGTGTGTGTGTGTGTGTGTTATAGTGAAAGTGCCGCCCAACCAAGCAGTGCTGCGTCACTAGGGAGGTGCGGACAACAGCTCTTGCAGAGCTCTGGGGGTGCAGCTGGGGAGAGTATGAAGGAACTTATGGCGAAATGGTAACTAATTACCCTGTGAAAAAGTGAAAATGGACGCCTATCGCTAAGATAAAGTTGAACAAGTCTCTGATCACTACACGCTGGTCATAAACACAAGAGCACAAATAAAAACGAGTTGCGGGGACTTTTTAACAAAGTCCCTGTGCTATAGGACGTATAGTTAAGAAAAAATGTAAGCTAGGCAACTTACGTCCTGCATTATGTGGGTCTTGACTTTTCCTCTCTCAACAAGTGAAGGTTTTGGTTGAAATGAGAAAGACGGATTGACGGAGTGAAATCCGTCATAAAGTCGAGCTTGACGACGCCCGGCATAACCCAGCAACAAATGGCCGTTTCGCGGATAAATATATTCTGTTGGTATGACATCAGTACGTGTTGACAACTTTTCGGTCTGAATGCGGGGTACAAGTTACGGAATAGAGATGTCAGAAGTGAAATGTAGAGAATGCAAAGTGCAACGACTTCATTTGGTTGATGCCTTTCACAGTTCGTGGCCTGGGGAAATGCTCTGCTTGGTACCAACGGTTTGATTGCAAGCGCTTGAATGGGTTAGGGGACTGAGTCGTCTGAAGGGGTGTTTCTCTGTGAACTTCCATTATGAGACTAAGGTCACCAAGGCCGCCCTCCTGATACCAATGCACGCAGTACCCAAACCCCAAGCTGCAGCCAAACGCTCACTTCTGGTTGCGACATGTCAGAGGCGCTTTCATTTTTTGAACATGCCCTGAAAACAGCTAGCATCGTTTAACAAATGAACGTTTGAGGGTACAGTGGCGCAGCTGTTGCCGTGACTCGGATTTAAACGCGTGCTTATTCTATTGTGTGCACCACGAGGTAGGATTATCAACTGACACGGAAACTTTGAAGTTAGTACAAGGCTTGAAATATATTTGTAATATTGTATTATAACTATTATTGAAACATTAAAACGTTTAGAGGACAATATTGCATGTATGTTTAGCTTTTAAAGTTATACTACAATGTCCACACCACAGCACGATATTTGCACGATTAAGAACAGTTCCAAGACGCACTACCGGTGACGATGCCGCTGGGCATCGCCTGTACCGGGGCGGAATAGGATGGATACGGCGATTTTGGTTTCTTCGTTCTTCACATCGTGAATTATCGAAGATTAGCCACACTTGAGCGTCCTTGCCTTGAAGCCCAGCATCGCTGATGTCTTGCACCTGAACGTTTGTAGGACTGCATTTGCAGACAGCCTTTCGGACCTTTCGATAGCTGCATGACTTCGGAATACCTGCTGACCTTCTTAGACGCCAGAGAGGGATATGCTCAGTGCAAGGTGACTTCCAGTGGAAGCAGAGGTCACTAGGAAAGATTAAGTCCTTCAGACAGTGCATCCCGGCTCCATTGGAAGAGCGACCACAGATGGCTGATATCCGGACAAAACTAGTAATAGTCGGCGACGGCGCCGGCAAAAAAACGTGCCTCCTTATAGCTTTCAGTAAATATCAGTTCCCTTAGGTTTACTTGCCAACTGTCTTTGAAAACTATATGTCACTGAATCAAGGTCGACGGTAAACAGGTTGAATTAGTACTGTAGGAAACAGCGGGGCAGAACTACGACCGAATGTGGTCTCTGTCATACCCGGATACGGACGTCATCCTCATGTGCTTCAGAATTGACACGCTGGAGAGCATCCCCGAGAAGTGGACGTCCGAAGTGCGCCACTTTTGCCCCAACGTCCCCATCATCCTGGTGGGAAACAAGGACCTCCGCAATGGCCCACACACACTGCGGAAGCTGGCCAAGCTGAAACAGAAGCCCATGGCGCCGAGGAATGGCGCACCATAGCGATGATCCCCAGACACGGAAGTCATCCTCACGTGCTTCAGCATCGACTCGCCCGACTCGCTGGAGAAAATCCCCGGGAAGTAGACGCCCGAGATGCGCCGCTTCTGCCCCAGTGTCCACTGTCTTGGTGGGGAACAAGAAGGACCTCCGCAATGACCCGCACACACTGCGGGAGCTGGCCAAGATGAAGCAGAAGCAGGTGGCGCCGAGGAATGGCGTACCATGACGGAGAAGATCCCCAGACACAGAAGTCATCCTCATGTGCTTCAGCATCGACTCGCCCAACTCGCTGGAGAACATCCCCGGGAAGTGGACGAACGAGATGCGCCGCTTCTGCCCCAAAGTGTCCGCTGTCTTGGCGAGGAACAAGAAGGACATCCGCAATGACCCGCACACACTGCGGGAGCTGGCCAAGATGAAGCAGAAGCAGGTGGCGCCGAGGAATGGCGCAACATGACGGAGAAGATCCCCAGACACAGAAGTCATCCTCATGTGCTTCAGCATCGACTCACCCGACTCGCTGGAGAACATCCCCGGGAAGTGGACGAACGAGATGCGCCGCTTCTGCCCCAAAGTGTCCGCTGTCTTGGTGGGGAACAAGAAGGACCTCCGCAATGACCCGCACACACTGCGGGAGCTGGCCAAGATGAAGCAGAAGCAGGTGGCGCCGAGGAATGGCGCAACATGACGGAGAAGATCCCCAGACACAGAAGTCATCCTCATGTGCTTCAGCATCGACTCGCCCAACTCGCTGGAGAACATCCCCGGGAAGTGGACGAACGAGATGCGCCGCTTCTGCCCCAAAGTGTCCGCTGTCTTGGCGAGGAACAAGAAGGACATCCGAAATGACCCGCACACACTGCGGGAGCTGGCCAAGATGAAGCAGAAGCAGGTGGCGCCGAGGAATGGCGCGCCATGGCGGAGAAGATCCCCAGACACAGAAGTCATCCTCATGTGCTTCAGCATCGACTCGCCCAACTCGCTGGAGAACATCCCCGGGAAGTGGACGAACGAGATGCGCCGCTTCTGCCCCAAAGTGTCCGCTGTCTTGGTGGGGAACAAGAAGGACCTCCGCAATGACCCGCACACACTGCGGGAGCTGGCCAAGATGAAGCAGAAGCAGGTGGTGCCGAGGAATGGCGCACCATGGCGGTGAAGATCCCCAGACACAAAAGTCATCCTCACGTGCTTCAGCATCGACTCGCCCGACTCGCTGGAGAACATCCCCGGGAAGTGGACGAACGAGATGCGCCGCTTCTGCCCCAAAGTGTCCGCTGTCTTGGTGGGGAACAAGAAGGACCTCCGCAATGACCCGCACACACTGCGGGAGCTGGCCAAGATGAAGCAGAAGCAGGTGGTGCCGAGGAATGGCGCAACATGACGGAGAAGATCCCCAGACACAGAAGTCATCCTCACGTGCTTCAGCATCGACTCGCCCGACTCGCTGGAGAACATCCCCGGGAAGTGGACGAACGAGATGCGCCGCTTCTGCCCCAAAGTGTCCGCTGTCTTGGTGGGGAACAAGAAGGACCTCCGCAATGACCCACACACACTGCTGGAGCTGGCCAAGATGAAGCAGAAGCAGGTGGCGCTGAGGAATGGCGCAACATGACGGAGAAGATCACCAGACACAAAAGTCATCCTCATGTGCTTCAGCATCGACTCGCCCGACTCGCTGGAGAACATCCCCGGGAAGTGGACGAACGAGATGCGCCGCGTCTGCCCCAAAGTGTCCGCTGTCTTGGTGGGGAACAAGAAGGACCTCCGCAATGACCCGCACACACTTCTGGAGCTGGCCAAGATGAAGCAGAAGCAGGTGGTGCCGAGGAATGGCGCACCATGGCAGAGAAGATCCCCAGACACAAAAGTCATCCTCACGTGCTTCAGCATCGACTCGCCCGACTCGCTGGAGAACATCCCCGGGAAGTGGACGAACGAGATGCGCCGCTTCTGCCCCAAAGTGTCCGCTGTCTTGGTGGGGAGCAAGAAGGACCTCCGCAATGACCCGCACACACTGCGGGAGTTGGCCAAGACTAAGGAGAAGCCCGTGGCTCCCGAGGAAGGGTGCACCATGGCGTAGAAGGTCAACATCTACGGCTACCTGGAGTGCCCCGCCAAGAACAAGAAGGGCCTTCACTTCTACGTCCTCTACTCCTACCGTTTATGTTCTTTCTTCTTCTACGCCGAACTCAGGTGTCAATGTAGCATTTTTATTAATTTCCAACATCATAGTAACATCCAGGACACAATATATTCACTCATTGTTTGCTTTGAACCTGAAATCAAATAATAAAATACGAGTTTTTGTTAACTTTCAGCGTTAAAATAACATTCCGGCGTAGCATGCAACCCTAATGCAACTAATAAAATAGCAATTTTATTGTCACTTTAATTTTTAGTGCTACCTGCGGCACGTGGGTGGCGAGGAAATGGCGTGGGTGAAGCTTGTTCAGCATTTTTTTTTTTTTTGCTGAGACGGTACAGTCTCTTTGGCGTTTGCATCGTTAACATAGTGGGTTACATGCAGAGGTTCCTGTATACACTCGCTGCAAGCTACGTGCCGCGAAACGGCGTACGACAGATGTGCGAAAAGTGCAGAGATGGTTTCCAAAATTTGCTTTTATTTACGCGAAAAACGAAGTTTGCTTCATGATGAATTCCCGCGGAGACCGGCGATATATATACCGCTGACCATTGAGCGCACAAATAGACGGAGGAAGTCGCTATACTGCTCCCGCCTTGTGTTCCTGTTAAATGCGACCTGCCCAGCGAACCGTGCTTCCTGGCGCATCTCCGAGTGAGTGACACCCTTGGCATAGGTCGTTCACACCGATGAGATTTAGGCTCGAGGCTCATACGACCCGCCGATAGTGCATGCATAATACGACCTGGCTCTGCCTTGAGCGGCGGTGCTGGCGCCGCGCCAGTTCTTTGAAGGCGAAATAAAAGAGCTGGCGCGGATACGATGTCTGCTGCGCTGTTTAGGTGGCTTGCAGCGACAATATTGGGGATGACTCTAACCACAATGCACACAGTTTGTTAAAACTATAACCGGTACGACGAAGGTAGTTTTAAATTAATAAAACTGTTAATATCTGTCAGAGATATACCCACAATCGTTCTTGCCTATAGCAGTGCCATCGATGGCAGCACTGCTGCAAGTATAGCCGCGTTGTTGGTTGTCTGATTTTTCTTTTGTAAGCATTTTAAAAGTTAATCAAACAAGATTAAACTATGAAAATAGCTGCTCGTTATTTAAAGAGAAATGTAGGCATGCAATTTTAGGTTCATATTGCCAAGCGAGGCTTTAATGTATCTACAGGATATTTACAGAATGACTGGCATAACAGCCAGCAGCACTAAGGGACAATTCCTCTCCGTCATCTACGTCTGCCACTTCCACGAGGCCAGGGAGGTAAACACTTAGTCGTCGTCTTCTCCTAACAATATAAACATTTGAAGTAATCATGTTTCTCCGTAGGTGGCATAGTCATAAAATTGCGGCGAGAAAACGGTAGCATGGCGCCATCATCTTCTCAAACCTGAATTTATAGATAAATTTAGAATATAAATTATGCCTAAACCGCTATTGGCCCTCATCCTTGTTACGAAGTGGTCACATTATCGGAATATGCCATATTTTTATAGCCATTTCCGATAGTAGGCTGTCCCTTTAACGCATACGAATTCATAGCACGCAAGAGAGGTAAGAACCCCCGGGAGTTTGTTTGTTCGTTTGTTTGAAAGTCGAGCATTCACGCTGTTTTAGCACAGAACCATTTCAGACGAAACGAAAAACGCAATACAGATAACCAAGCTGCGGTCTCCCGAGGAGCAGATTTTTAACCTACGAAATCACTCGAAAAAATATTCCTTTGGAGCAAAAATAAACTGCCCGATGTTTTAAGATTCCGGGCAGGAGATGAGGCACTAGCTCAAATGAAGCGAAAATATACTACCGAATATCAACCAACATATTCGCGTATCCTCCTTCAGTAGGTTTGTAGTGTTTCCTGTTTAAGTCCATAAACTCAAGCCACTTTTTAAGGAATTCTTAATTACTGGTGAATGCAAGATGAATTTTAAAATAAAATTTTTGCTGCACGCCGGAAGCTTTGACCATTCCTTTAATCATGCGCAGAAGAGTATCGTATTGCCATATCCCACAGTTGCCTCAAGGTTGAAGGCATCCTAGAAAGCCTGACTTGTTTTAGATAAACAAACTTTTATCCCTCGCCGAAAGGCCACTGTATCCAATACAGATGGGAGAATTTCAGCACCGCTAATTTTTGATTCAGCACACATTTTGAAAAGCTTGAAAGTACTGCTTCCTGATACAAACAGCAGCTACGCAGCGACTTTCGACCGCGATACTGCGACTGAGCAGCTGAAGATGAAACTTCGCAGCGGCATTATTTTCGGCTGCGAAACTACTCCCGCTGACAAGGCGACGGAGTAGCTTAGCAGCCTGAATAGCATCTATGTACATTGATTAGCCTCATTGACTTAATAGTCGGCAGCTGCAGGCAGATAGGTTTCAGAAAAACGGCCCTAATACTATAGCGTAGAAGTTGAAACCTGTATACCGGTCTTGAACGTGTTTATACCGGCAGGAATGGTGATCAGAACGAACGAACAAACAAACAAACAAACAAACAAACAAACAAAAGCTGTATAGCTTAGTTTATCACGGCACTAGTATTGGTTCGGGATAAAAGTACTGTATTTTTCAGAAATACGCAATACACTAAATGCGTACAAATAAAATGTTCGGGAGCCATTTGATTGCCTGAAATATCTGGGCCTATAAAAAATGAGCCGCTGCGGCTCACTGAGTGAACTTTTGCATGGGCATTTCCTTCAGGTCTTTTGACGTTGCAGAGGTATTTCGCGGTACGCTCTAAGAACCCTATCTCCCCCGCCTATAAATCCGACCCTGGATGCACCTTACCAGCGCAGCTGCGCTGGTAAGGTGCTCTCATCAGTCACTAGTGACTGATGAGAGCATGACAATGCTTTAAGAGAAGTGTGCCGTGCCGTATAAGACTGAAGCAATAGTGCTAAAGTTTTAAAGCCGACTGGAGCCGTACGTAAGCGTAAAAGACACCTCTCGTTACCTGACTGAACACGAATACAAGCAGACTGCGGTGAGCCTTGATTCGCAACGTCGATTCCGCTGCCGTTACCCCCGACTTATGGCCTGGTGAAAAAGGAGGGCATTGTAAATAGTTATGCAACGGCCATCGAATTTTGTGGTTGTGGCCGTGGAAGTCTCCGCTCATATCGTAATCGCCGAAGAAAACGTCCGAGCCGGATTTTCATTTGGCAAGCCTATCCGAAGCCAATGTTCTCACTTAGCGGTTTTTTTTTTTTGTAGGTGCTCGCTGAGCAAAGAGCACTGCACCGATAACTGATAACGCTACAGTGGCGCGCCGAAGACAAACAGGCTGTTGTGATAACTGCGCAGTGGTGTTGACGGTGCCTTCAATCGTGTGCTGGGGGTGGCCGATCGCCATGCAGACGTGAAGCCACCGCAAGAACCATGCATCACGCGATGGGAGGCGGATGCAATGGGGAAGCATTGCTATTGATTCCGACGATGATTTTGTAAATAGGTTTACGCTCCGAACACTTAAGCAGGGGCGCCGCCAGACGCCGAAGCAATTGATTAGCGACGGATCTCGCGAAAGCTAACGCGTGATGCGTTGCATTACCGCGTTTGCGTCACTCACCTTCTCTATTTCTGTCTCTTGTAGGGGCGCTGGGGAAAAAAACTGAAATTAGCTCTTATAGATATATTAACGCGTTACGACAAAAAGGCTGTCTTCACTGAGGGAGAAAATGGCCTATATATAATATAATCTCCGTCATGACCTGATTTTACAAGCAAATTGAAATGTCGGGAAGGCCTCAAGGGTTCTGCCGTACCGCCACCCACTTCTCACTACTGAACACGCAGTACATACAGTACACGACGTCATCGTCGACGTCGCGAGTTTGAACCGAGTGGCGGAAGAAAAAACAATGTTGTTTTTAATTTCAAAATGCTCAGCAGTCGACGCACATTGGCTTTGAAGTATAATTTCAACAGGGCCGAAAAAGGCCACTACTCGGATGTCATTTATTCACGATACCCACAGGGACCATTCAGGGGCATTATTGTACGAGTAATAAATCACAGCAGAACAAAAAGAGTATACTTGAAATTTGCCTTTCTACGAATTCGTGCTGGGCTGTGATTTCATGTCGTTGGCCTCCATGTTTTAGACACACGGGTGAGTACCTGCATATACTGACGAATATATACATATGATGGCGGGCGGTGCTCAATCTGCAGCAGCCCCTTGAGGGAGCCTGGAGTGTAATAATGCATGACGACTGAACGGCAGGGGTCTTTCCCGTGAAATCCATCTGCGCAAACTGAAGGTGCATACTAGCAATCCAGTATACGGGGCGTAGTCTACATATTCTCCTGTGTAGTCTACTATAGTATGTGCATACTGTATGCACGGTCTACGCTAGTGAGCTTTAGTAACATGGATCAACTAGCCAAACTTGTTATATGTATACCTGGTAGCTATACATCATGGGTAAGCCAGGATATATGCTTTGAAGAAATGCAATTATGGCAATACAAATATGGAATCCCGTGAATTGGGCATAGTGATATCGACACGAAAGCAACCACAACTACCGGGTTTCCTAGTCTCGGCGCACCGCCCTCGCAGCTGGTGGCGAGATCGTGGGCATCGATCAGTGACCTCGTTCTCCCGAACGTCGACCGGTGGCAAGGCACAGCGATGCCTTCCACGGGCAGGATCGAAAAACCCTGGGAAAGGGCACCCCCCTCCCCTCCCAACCTCGCTTTCATCAGAAGCATCCCTTGCCGGGACACCGGCCTTCCTCCTATTTCAGGCGCGAAGTTTTATATCAGGTTTTACCTATGCAGCATTTCATCATCGTAGCTGCATTTGTAATGCAATCGCATCTCAGTGAACGAGCCAACCTCTTTCGTCCAGCCCGCAGGCCATCCACATCATGGCGAGGATCCCGACAATAGCTCTAACATCTTCAGGCATCGTGCGCAGTAATGGCGAGCGCTCTCTGCTGGCGCCCTATTGTTATACGACGTTAATTAGCCAACTGTACGGAAGTTACCTTCGGTACAATTAACAGTTGAGCGCGGCGAAACATACGATTCATGTGTTCCCTTTTATTTAAAGTATGTCGCCACCTTTCTTAATTGTAATGCCAAAATCTACGCTAACTCCATTAAGTGAAAATATATCTGTCCATCTGTCTGTCTGTCTGTCTGTCTGTCTGTCTGTCTGTCTGTCTGTCTGTCTGTCTGTCTGTCTGTCTGTCTGTCTGTCTGTCTGTCTGTCTGTCTGTCTGTCTGTCTGTCTGTCTGTCTGTCTGTCTGTCTGTCTGTCTGTCAGTCAGTCAGTCAGTCAGTCAGTCAGTCAGTCAGTCAGTCAGTCAGTCAGTCAGTCAGTCAGTCAGTCAGTCAGTCAGTCAGTCAGTCAGTCAGTCAGTCAGTCAGTCAGTCAGAAAAATCCCCTCTGGCAGATGGTGTAATTGACAGGTGGCATGGCCAGGCACTGATTGTTCACCCGTATTGTTCGCTCCAGTTTTGTGAGCAGCATGACAGCGAGACACTGGGCTCCAACAGCCATTTGATGTAGACGCCTTAAAAGGCTAGATCTATCTTACGCTGAGTGCCCCGTGGAACTAGACAGACATGGACTCAGACAGCGTAACCATCGAGCGGTGTATAACTTGCATTTTATTATACTCGCTGACTCTTCATGTTGGTCTTATTGTCACTTCGCTAATACTGTATGCCGTACTGTAAAATAGTGGTGACAATGCCGAAGGCAACGAACGAGGAGAACCACCGCGGTGGCGCAGTGGTTAGGGTGCTCGACTGCTGTTCCCAAGGGTGCTAAGTCCCTGCCGCGACGGCAGCTCTTCGATGGAGGTGCACAGCATGGCGCCCGTGTGCTGTGCAATGTCACGACGTCTTTCATAGTACGAGTCGCTGTTGGACGTTAAACCCCATAAACTGAACCAAGCTAAACTAAATCAAAGGGGTTGCAGTCTATTTACTTCTTCAGTCTATTTACTTCTTCAACTCTTCATTGAGCTGACGTCCGCCCGCAAAAGAACTAAGTTACTCGGCAGCGGCGATGGCAGCAATTATGCTCGGCGGTCGTGCACTACGAATGCCCTCTCCACTCGGCAGCGCTCAATTTAAAGTCTCGAAGAAACATATAAAGTCGTCAAATGTAACTAGAACATTAAAAACGTGGAAGCAGACGCGAGTGGCTGCAATCACTTAAAATGAATCTCGGCGCATCTTGGACAAGAAAATGATGAAACCACGCTCGGCCTTCACCATCGAGAATATAACAAGTCAAGGTCTCGACAGTGACGACTCGGCTAGTTTGTGAATGCACAAAAGAACAAAATGTTCTTGACATTGCCTAGATTATTTTTTTACATTAAAAGCAAATTGACAAGGCCAAATGCCTGTGGCTGTTGGCAGGAACAAAATAAAGACTATGAAGAGTTCGCGGCGTTTGCGCGTTTGCACATGCGCGCGAAAAACGGGCAGTGGCTGCTTCCTTGGCATGTTGCGCTAGCACACCTCGATACTTTCATCTGGGCGCTTTGCCAGAGACTTGGAAAGCTCTCCTGGCAACGCGGGCGCCCCTTAATCTGCGTGCGCAACACGAGTCTTGGCTCGCAGTTGGAATTAAGTGCACTCCCAATATGTGTGAATATAACCGTCTCTCTGTCCTCTCCGCATCGTCACCTACAGTTGAATCCCGCCACAACGAATACCGCCACAACGAAATTTCCGCGACAACGAATAATTTTTTATTCCCCGCGAGTATCCTATAAGAATTAATGGCCTAAATTTCTCTGCACAACGAACCATTTTTGCAGAGCGTTTCCGCTTCAACGAAATTTTCGCGTTCAAAATCGAAACCGAAACTAGTTTTATTGGCGAGAAGTCCAAGTCAAATCCAAAGCCACATTAAGCATGAAATCACGTGATTGCAGTTCCGCCATTTTGGCTTTGTGTCGTGGTCGCGTTGTTCACTCGCTGCCTTTCTCTTCGACAACGACGAGTTTTCATCCGCAGGACACGATGGCAACGCAAGTGAAAAAACGCAAAACTCTTTCCCTTGAGCAAAAAGCTCAAATAATCGGCCAAGCAGAAAGCGGAAGGAAGAAAGCGGCAATTGCTGAAGACTTCGGAATTCCTGCAAGTTCGCTGTCAACGATTCTAGGCAATAAGGACAGCGTGAGAATGGCACTTGCTTCAGGCACATCCTCGAAGCACAAAAAGGTGACGCGGCCCCTCCATGAAAAGTTGGACAAAGCAGTGCATGCGTGGTTTGTGGAAGCACGAGCCAGCAACGTCCCCCTGTCCGGAAGCATCGTCCAGCAGAAAGCCTTGAACTATGCATGCCTACTTGGCATTGATGATTTTAAAGCCAGCATTGGCTGGCTAAACCGTTTCAAGGCCCGCCATAACATCGTTGGAAAAGTGTTGTGCGGCGAGTCAATGTCAGCAGACGTGGACGGAGCAGCTGCTTGGAAGGCGAGTAACATGGCCGGAATTTTAAGCAACTTCGCGCCTGCAGACATTTACAACGCCGACGAGACCGGGCTATTCTACGAGATGTTGCCGGCTAGGACGCTCGACTTCAAGGGGCAGCGCTGTCACGGCGGCAAACACAGCAAAAAACGCATCACAGTGCTGCTTTGCACAAACATGGATGGCTCGGACAAGCGTCCGCCGTTAGTCATAGGCAAAAGTGCCAAGCCGCGCTGTTTTAAGGGAACTCGTAGCCTACCTGTGCAGTACAAGGCGAACAACAAGTCATGGATGACCCGCGCTATTTTCACCGAGTGGATGATGGCATTCGACCGCGACATGAAGCGGCAGGGCCGTAAAGTTTGCTTGCTTTTGGACAATTGTTCAGCGCATCACTCCGACGAAGTCAAGCTCACTAACACGGAGCTGAGGTTTTTCCCTCCCAATTGCACGTCTGTCTTACAGCCTCTCGATCAGGGCGTGATTCTTAGCCTGAAGCGCGCTTACCGCGGGAGGTTAATTCAGCGGCTGCTTTTTAACACTGAAACCGGCCGAGACACGAAGGTGGACTTGTACGTGGCACTGCAGATTATGTCTGCTGCCTGGAGCACACTGGGGCGCTCAGTAATTGTGAACTGTTTCAGGCACGCCGGATTTGCCGAAGGTCGACCCGTACACTCTGCTGGCCTAACACCAGGCGTTACAGACGACGACGAAGAGGCGTCACCGGCTCCGGGGATCGCGGCCGCCTGGAAAACGCTGGGAGAAATAGGAACCGTGCCGCCTAATCTCGAGCTCGACGAATACATCGGCGCTGACGCTTGTGTTGTTGTTCACGAAGATGTGAGTGATGAGCAGATCATAAAAGCTGCCCGGAATGATAAGGACTCTTCCGATGAAGAAGACGACGTACAGGAAGCGCCGGCTGCGGCAACCGCCGTACAGGTGATGGACGCTTTTGATGTCATCAGGAATTTCGTTGCTGTCCGAGACGACGATGTTGCAATGGGTTTGCTGACCGAGTGCGAAAATCGCGTGACGGCGTTGCTCGCCGTGAAGCGTAAGCAAACCAAGCTTACAGATTTTTGGCATTAAACGCCTTTGCTGCTGCTTGGGCAATTCTTTCTGCGTTTCACGTCAAATTTTTGCGATAACGAAGTTCCGCGAGAACGAATTTTTTTTCGTGCACCGTGAATTTCGTTATAGCGGGATTCAACTGTATTTAACCCTCTTTCATCTCCCGCCCGTAGCAGGCAGGGTAATCGTTGCTCCGGCCTGCTTCTCTGCCTTACTCAGTCTCTCTCGCAGATCATGCATATATTTTGGATCAATGAGGGTTTATTAAAAAAAAAAGAAAGAAAAACTTGCTGCTGCTTTAGCAGTTGTCAGCTCCATCAGTTCGCTTTCAAGTTGGTGGACCGCAGTACGCGAGTATTTTAATAATGTCACGTGGTAGTGACAAGGCCGCGGGCAAAAAAGAAAAGACAGTCGTAATAGCACTAAAGCCAGCTCTTTATTGGGCTGGCTTGCGCCCACAAAAGAACTGAGCAACTCGGCGGTGGCGATATCAGCAAATGTGCTCGTCGGTCGTCGAACAAAGAACGCCCGTCGCACCTGTCAACGTTCAATTTAAAGGCGGCCAAGAAACGTCGAGATAAATCCGCAAACGATGACTAGCCCAACCTAGAACATTGCAGAAACATACGCGAGTGGCCGGAATCTGCGAGACACATCTCGACGTAGGTTGCGCGACAAAGAAACAGATAAAGCTGCATCTCGCGACAACGAGCGTGAACAAACAAAGAATACAGAACTGATCCGCGTGCCAGAATCAGAGTGATAAGGCCGCATGCCGGCGGCTATCGAAAAAAGAACAAATACAGATTTGAATGGCTGGCGGCATTACTCTCCCCCTCAAAAATACATCGACATGATGCTTGCAAAAATAACCACAGAAAGCTAAAAAAAAAAGATATTGAAATAACTAGCGCGCGTAATAAGGTTTGAGGCGCACAACACGGACGATTTCTGGACGCGCCCTGCGCCGTTGGGAAGTGGTCGTGCCGTCGGGGATGACCTCGTAGTCAAGCTGGCCGATGCGTCGTATGACTCTGTATGGTCCGAAGTACAGCCGCAGGAGCTTTTCGCTCAGTTCGCGGCGGCGTATCGGCGTTCATATCCACACTTGGTCTCCGGGCCTGTACTCTGCGTCGCGTCGACGCAAGTTGTATCGTCGGCCGTCAGTGTGTTGCTGATCTTTTATGCGCAGCCGGGCAAGCCGTCAGGTCTCCTCTGCACGCTGAAGGTATAGGCGGCGACGTCCAGGTTCTCCTCGTCGGTTACGCGCGGCAGCATTGCATCGAGCGTCGTCGTGGGCTCCCTGCCGTACACAAGCTTGAACGGGGTCGCTCTGGTTGTCTCCTGGACGGCTGTGTTATACGCGAAGATCACGTACGGCAGGATGGCGTCCAAGGTCTTGTGTTCGGCGTCGACGTACAAGGCGATCATGTCTGCGATTGTTTTGTTGAGGCGCTCTGTAAGTCCATTCGTCTGCGGATGGTAGGCAGTTGTCCTCCAGAGGCTCGTTTGACTGTAGTTTAAGATGGCCTGTGTGAGATCCGCCGTAAATGACAATCCCATGTCCGTGTTGACCACTTTGGGGGCGCCGTGTCGCAGGAAAATGCGTTCGACGAAGAACTTGACGACTTCTGCACCTATGCCATGAGGCAGGGCTTTCGCTTCGGCGTGCGGGTAAGGTAGTCAGTGACCACGATGATCCACTTGTTATCCGCAGATGAAGTTGGAAAGGGGCCGAACAGATCCATCCCAATTTGCTGAAGTGGCCTATTCGGGGGTGGTATAAGGTTGAGCAGCCCAGCAGGTCTGATCAGAGGTGTCTTGCGTCGCTGATACGGCATGTTTTCACGTTATGGGCAACGTCGGCAGGCAACCACGGCCAGTAGTATACTTCTGAATTCGCTGCAAAGTGCGCGCAAACCTGAGATACCCAGCTGTGGGCTGATCGTGCAACGTCTGCAGAATTTCCTGCCGGATGCTTTTAGGCACAAAAAGAAGCTGCCCCTGTTGGGTGCAAAGTTCTTCTTCATGAGGACGTCATTGTTTAACGCGAACGATGACAAATGACGCCTGAACACAACAGGAGGGGAAGTGGGTAGGTCTTTCAGGTCAGAGTCTGATCGCTGTAGTTCGGCGAAACTGCTGGTGCTTACTGGTCCCAAGAAGGCGTCGTCGTCGTCTTCTTTCTGGGGAACGTCGACGGGGGCTCGGGATAAGCAGTCTGCGTCGGAATGCTTGCGGCCAGACTTGGAGACTGCAGAAATGTCAAATTCTTGAAGACATAGGCTCGATCGGGAAAAGCGGCCGGGGTCTTTCAAATTGGCCAGCTAGCAGAGCGCGTGGCCATTTCTTACCACCTTGAATGCTCGACCGTACAGGTAGGGTGGAACTTTAAAGTTGCCCAGATGATTGCGAGGCACTCTTCAGTCGTCGAGTAATTGGCTTCGGCTTTCGAGAGGGACTTGTTGGCGTAAGCGATAACTTTATCCTGTCCGCTACTCTTATGAACGAGAACAGCGCCTAGGTCTCCCTTTCGTCGGTGTGAATTTCAGTCCTGGAATTTTCATCAAAGTGGCCTAGGACAGGAGGGAAGGCGGCGCTTATGTTCGTTGAAGGCTTGTGCTTGCGGCGCTTCCCATCAAAAAGGGACATCAGCATTTGTAAGCTGAGTCAACGGCTCGGCAATGCGCGAAAAGTTCCTGACAAATCGCCGGTAGCAAGCCATAGCCCAAGGAATCTGCGCACAGCCTTTACGTCGGCAGGCTGTGGGAACTGTGCGATCGCAGTTGTTTTCTGCGGGTCTGGGCAAACTCCTTCCTTGCTCACAATAAGGCCCAGAAAAAGCAGCTCCTCGTAGGCAAAGTGGCATTTCTCTGGCTTCAGTGTTAGACCTGATGATTTGATTGCTTCCAGCACTGTCCGAAGCCTTTTTAGATGTTCTTCAAAGCTCGAGAAGAAAACAACGATGTCGTTTAAGTTCAGCAGACAAATTTGCCACTTCGAACCAGCCAACACGGTATTCATTACTCGCTGGAACGTTGCTTGTGCACAGCAGAGGCCGAATGGCATATTACCTTGAACTCGAAGAGGCCGTCTGGCGTGATAAACGCGGTTTTCTCACGGTCTCTTTCGTCGACCTCGATTTACCAGTACGCGCTCTTCAGATTCATTGACGAGAAGTACTTAGCGTTGCAGAGCCGGTCCAGTGTGTCGTCGATGCTGGGGAGCGGGTAGACATCCATATTTGTTATGCTGTTCAAGCGGCGGTAATCAACGCAGAAACGAAGTTTTCCACCTTTCTTCTTAACTAGAGCGACGGGAGCCGCCGTTGGGCCGTTCGATGGCTTAGCGTTCTCGCGGCGATACACGATAGGGGCTTTGACGAAGAGGCCAGACGTATTCACCTGTGATAATGCTGTGTTTTGCCAACGGCGTCTGTCGCACCTTCGACGTTGACGAACAGCACTCGCAGTAGCTTTCGAGAAGAGTGCGAATCTCGGTTTGTCTCCTCCGTGGTAGCGCAGGGTTGATATCGAACGTCGGAAGCTGGCCTTGGTCAGTTTGGTCATTAGCGGGTTCGTTGGGGAGGGCGAAGGCGCTTCTGATGTCTGTTAACTCGTCGAAGAAGGCGACCGTTGTTTCCTAGTTGAGATGCCGCTATCATTCGGTGAAGTTGGTTACCATCACCTAAGCTTGTCCATTCCGGAAGTGGGTGATGCCGGTGCCAAGTCCTTTATATAGTAACAATTGGGTGTTCCCTTCGACCCACAGAGACGATGACGCTTGATCGGGGCGGTACGGTCAATTCTCCGTCGAGGACGTTGAGAGCGACGTGATGCATCGAAGTTATACCAGGAATGGCCTTGTCCGTCGTGAGCTTGATGAGCTTAGATCGGAGGTTGATGATCGCCCGATGCTCATTCAAAAAATCCATGACCAAGATTACGTCGCGTGCGCACTGGTGTAGGAAGAGGAAGCTGGTAGGGTAGGTACGTCCATTTACTGTAACCATTGCGGTGCATCGCCCCGACGGCGTAATAAGGCTACCATCAGCGATGCGAATGAGCGGGCCATCCCAAGTGGTCGTCACTTTCTTGAGCTGGGCGGCGAACGGTACACCGATGACAGAATAGTCAGCTCCGGTGTACACTAGAGAAGTAACCGTGCGACCGTCGATATCAAGTTCAAGGTCACTTGTTCGTGTTCTTGCATTGCACGTGGGCCTTGGCGTCCGATCTCAGCTCCGTCGTGCACTGAGGTCGCAGCTGGAGCACACTGTTGTCACTTGCGCTGGGCGGCGGTGTTCCCTTGAAGTCTGGTCGCGTCGTCTTGGATGCTGTCGTCGTGCGTAGCGGCGGTGTCACTTTGAAGACTGGGCGCGTGATCGTCAAGGGCGTCTTCATGAGAGGCGTCGGCGTAGTAGCGACGTCATCGTTACTCGTCGTCGTCTGCTGATGATCTTCGTTAGTTCGCCGTGAAGCAACCTCACCTCCAAAGGTTGCTACCTTTAGTTTCCCGCTATGAGACCTTCCTCGCACATCGTCATCGTAGTTGCGGCCTGGCGACGCAAAGCGGGCCCTGCACGGCGATGACTGCTTGATAGCGCAAACTCACCGCTACGCAGATAGTTCTAGATTTCTTGTCGTTCACCGAGGCGGGGTCGTGGGGCGTCGACTACAAATCCGCGGAGGCCGATTCATCGGTACGGGCAGTGGCGTAGAATGTGACCGGCCTCACCGCAGTGAAAGCATAATGGCCGGTTCGCAGTTCTTCAGGCGTCGCACTTCCTGTGGCTTGGAGGTCGTTGGTAGGCTTGGCGGGCGGGGGCCAAAGGGACGGCAGCGGCGAGGGCTTGGAAAGTAAATTCGGGGCGCAGTACGACGTGCCGCAGCGTAGTTCATCGCTGTTGTTTCTTGTGCTGGAGCCGTCGGCGAAGTCGCTTGAGGAATACCCAGCACCTGCTGGACTTCACCGACGACGTCCGCGAGCGTCGCCACCTGCGGTTGTTGGAATGATGGCAGCAACCGGCGAAGTTATTCTCGGACGATCTCTCTGATGAGGCACCGAAGACTCTCTCCGCTCGTAGATGCGCTGCTGTAGGGGCTTAAGCAGACCGGTTGGAGTGGTCGAGTGACGCACCCGAGTGTCCATCGTCTTCTCGATGGTGGACGCTTCACTTTCAAATTCCTCCACAGTTTTCGGCGGATTTCGGACAAGTCCTGCAAAAAACTTCTAACGCCTCGCATCAGCAGTTTAATTTCCTATATCCTCTGTCATGCTTGCGGCGGAAGAGGCGCTTCATTTCCTCGACGTAAGTGAGGACAGATTCGTTAGGGAGCTGGGTTTTGGACTGAAGAAGTAGTTCTGCTCTCTCTTTGCTTACCCCGCTCGTGAACTGTTTCAACAGTTCCTTCGTGAAGCTCTCCCACGTCCTCAGCGAGAACTCGTGGTTTTCATACCACGTCCGCGCTGTTCCATCCAGAGCTAAGAATGCGTTCTAATACACATTTAATTGACGAAAACTCACAACTTGCTAATTAATTAAAGCAGATGATGGTACATGCCGCAATATAGAGCTCGAAGCCGTGGATTAGACGATGCCATATCAGTTCCTGAAACAAAGAAAAAACTTATTTTCTAAAGCTCTGCAGCGCAAGGAAACTCGGCTTTTTTTTTTCCACACTAAACTTAAACCGAGAGCATTTGAATAACTACGCGCCCAATTCAAACTGCGTGCGCTAATATACCACGCCTACACAATTATGAGCAATAATATGAGAAGGAACAAAGTTTGAGCATTCATTTTTTGATTACCCCTTAATTATATGTGGCAAGCACAGTTTTCTTTTTCTAACTAGTTTTACTCTGGAACAATATTATCTAAATTCAGTCTCATACTTGTTTTATTCCCGCCGGGGTGGCGCAGTGGTTAGGGCGCTCGACTACTATGCCCAAGGATAAGGAATCGAATCCCAACCTCCGCAGCCGCTTTTCGGTGGAGGCGAAAAGCAAGACGCCCGTGTGCTGTGCGATGTCAGTGCACGTTAAAGAACCCCAGGTGGTCGAAATTTCCGGAGTCCTCCACTACGGCGTCTCTCATAGCCTGAGTTGCTTTGGGACGTTAAACCCCACAAACCAAACCAAACTGTTATTTTGCTTCTCCACTTGTTGACATGGATGACGTAGTTGTTGCAACGTCACGTAATTTTCGAGATGACTAACTCTTCATTGACGTTAACCCCACAGCTGAGTTATATAAAATGATTAGTTGATTTTAGTTAAATTGCTTTAAAAAGTAATTAAAACAGCAAATTACATTTGCTGTTAGCTGTTAAAACAGCAAATTACGTCCGCCGCTGATGACAGCGGCATATTCTGGAAAGTATTTATTCAGCAATTTCTGAAAGTGGTCACTTAAGCACCCGGTAATGCGGTAGATTAATGAAGCAGTGACACTATGTATATTCATTTTGCGCAAGAGCCTGCAATAACGACATCCCCACATGCCGACGGGCCTTGGCCAGTGGGAACTCCGCATAAGCGAGAATAAACAGCCCTGCTGTTCGCGCATTTGTGACACGTAATGTCACGTCGTTGCCGGGGCATCATCACTGTCGCAGGAGGCGTTGACTCCTTTGTCTGTGCGCCGAGTGAAATCTAATTTCGCGCGTGTCGGCTTAATTCCTGGGGCCCCTTTTTTCGCGAATGAGTTGCGACACCATGGCTCAGCTAGATCGCATTAAACATAAATAAACGAACGTCGATAAGCGCGGATCACTGACCCTTGGTCGTGGGTGACAGTTGTGGCCTATGCTGATGTCGAAAGAACTGGACGAGCCTGAGCTCACGTGGGGCCGCTGTTCATCAGGCAACACTTAATCGAGTCCCAAGTGCATGCTTCTTTAAGCTCCTTAAGAGATTAGCTGTTCTCCCATCTCGCTCCGTTTTATCGTGCTCCTGCCGACTGGAGTCGTGACGGCTTCGTTTCTATTTTAGATCGGTGTGAGGATTCCTGTCGATGTTAATCCGGTGTGGTTGTTGATCATGCACGCGGGAATTACGGGCCGCTGACTGTACACTTCAAACGCACCCGCTTCTAAGGTGGGCAGCGTAATTTTCTCTCTTCTGTTTTCCTTCGTTGGCCCCGTTTTTTCTTCTGTTTATAGTCGGTGGCATGAAAAGTAGTCCACAAGATGATGTTGCTGCTGCACTGTTCTGAGCACGACGCGAGGGAGACCTGTAATTAATTAATGCTATGCCTTGAAATGGGTCGTATACAATGGAGTGTATGGTATATCATTCAAGCCACCAGTGGTTCTTCAAGGAGGGTTACCGTACAACGAGGACGGTATGGCGAGAGCCGAGAAAGACGCCGATGGAGGCCAGTATAGTTGAAGTCTGGCATTTTACAGGGCCTCACCTGGTAAGCTGGAGCTGGTAGTGGGTCTTGCTTCGTTGTGGTCTTAGTAGTGATAGTAGTAGTAATAGAAAGCAGAAAGTAGTGCTCTGTGAATATACATATGCATGTCGCTCTCAGGAGTTTACTTTAGTGGACTGTGCAATGAAAATACGCCCTCTCCCCACTTTCCTAGTTGTCGCTGAACACCGCGTTACTTTGAATGCAAAAGCACTAACCCGGAGGTTCAGAGCCTAGCGGAATCGCCTAACACTCGAGTGTCCGCCTGTGGTGCTAAATCACACCCAGAAAAATAGTGAAGGAAGCGTCGAAGCGGAGAGGTCTCGAACCGAAGAATTTCTCGTGGAAAAGCGAGTACGGTACGTCGTAACCATCCTCACAGCCGACCGCCTCGCGTGCAAACTGCAACATAAGTGCCCTCTCGTGCTGTCGTTGTTGTTGTTGTTGTTTTATTGCCGTGCTTTGACAGACATCAAATAACGTTACAGAAAATTATCATAAAAGCCGGCAACTCTAAAGAGTGTGGCTTTGTAACGGTGAAATTATCTGAGCGTAACTAAGGGATCCAACCTTGGTAGCCGGTCCGGGGCACATGTTTCGGAATTCAGTAGCTCAATAAATTTGTGAATACTTTCGCAAACGTACATAGCGCATTCCTTGCATCAATATCACAGTGATTCCCTGCCAATCGAAAGCGCCATATACAATTTATGGAGGCCCACGACATAACTAAATCAAAAGTACAACCATCTTCATTATCTGTGGAGAAAAATTTGTTTCCATGTGAGGTCAGCGGTAACTTCTTTTATAGCCATTTGGATCACGTTCAAAAAATAAACCCCTTCTTAAGAGTGCAAAATTACGTGATCTAGTGTTTCGGGTGGTTTACAGATGAGACAGCTGGATCCCCATCCTAGAAAAACATCGCGTTTTTCTTGGAAAGATTTTACAGGCCAAGTTCTAGTGTTCAGTTTGAAAAATATTTTTTTTCCGCTGTGGCACCTACATCTTCTTAACCCTTTGCAAAATATTGCTGTCTGGACTTCTGGAGTATAACGCCGCATACACGGGCTCCAGAAACATATTGTCGCGTAAATCTGTGTACAATGTTTGCCGTTTAACATTGCTTAAGTAAAGTAAAACCTGGCAGTCAAAATCCTTACACTGCGAACCACTTCTTTAAAGAAACTGAAACTTCCGCCTGCAATGTGCGCCGTTCCAATAACAAAATCGGGCAAGGCGCGCGCAAGCCTGATTCGGAACACGGTACGCAAAAACAAAAAAAGAAGAATTTTGACGTCGCGGAGAAACATGAATCGATTTACGATCTGCCGCACGAACAAGTGTCCAAGACTCTCGCGCTCATTGCACGTCGTCGTCTCCACCAACTTCCATGTTTGCGCAAATGCTTTGTCACGTCCTAGTCGGTTTACGTACAATAAAATCCTTCAATTTTTTATATATATATTTTTATTTTTGAGAAAGAATCACTTTGCTGTTTAAAAGCGCTCGACTGATCTCGCACCACCACGGCGAGCTGGTTTTTTTGCGCCGGCGGCAGCCAGGCGCTTCAGCAGAGGTGGGAAGGAATGAGCACGTGGGAGGGAGTGGACAGAGGACATGATTAGAGAAAAGTCAGCGGTCTAAATTTCAACGAGGTAGTTGGAGCAGGAGCGATGTCAGAAAAGGAAGAGTTGAGGCAGGTGCCATTAGGGTGTTTGGATCCCGCACAATGTGTGTTCTTGGGTCACGCCGTAGAGCTGAAATTTTTGATTACAACGTTTCACAAGGATATGTTTGTTAGCCAGTGCTCCGCCCCATGCTGGAATGCTTGACCTGTTGATCACAAGTGCCCATATGGAAAAATCGCTGGCCAGCTGATCGGCCAGCTTATTTCTACAATTTTTTTGCATGGCCTTCCGGACAGTGACTGCGGACGGGGTCAAAGGATGTAGAGCTGCTTCTAGGGGTTCTTTGAGGTCGAGGGCCCGGAATGTAAGGTGAATAGTCGCCAGGGAGTGGGGAAATTGTGCTCAGAAAAGGGGAATGGGAGCATTATATTTGGCGCTATCTCTAAACTAGTCACGGGAGGGGGGGGGGGGGGGGGGGGGGTTGCTGTTTGGGCTACATGTATAAAAGGACAAGTGTGGCTATAAAGGCATAGGCATGGAGACTGCGTCTGCCGCCGAGCCACTGTCCGATATGATTGCATCGGATGAGGACGTGATATTCTGCCTGCGTCTCCTTGTGCTCATTAATCACGTCAGGGGCCATATGACAAGACAGAAGGGCGAAGCAGACATTTTGGGTAAGGAACGGGGTGGTCTGGTGTAAATGAAGTTTGGAGGATGGGCTGCTCGCTCTAGGGTACAACACCTTGCATTGTACTGGATAGTGGAGCCAGCTTCCTAGTTTGGTAGGATCTGAGTAATGAGTAATCGAAAAGGGAGAAAGAGGACCGAACCTTGGAGCCGCCGAGTAGAGATGGAAAAATTGGTCTTAAAAAAAAAAAACGAATACCACATACCTGTCTAACTTTTTGGTGAAAACCTCAACTGCGTCATGAGGAGATGGAAGAACGGGGTAGTGAAAGAAGAGAGAAAATGGTGCCGCGGTGGAAGATTTCGCGATAATTTCGGCCAGCTGGGGATCTTAAAGCGCATTAACATCGCACAGCATACTGGCGCTTTTTGCGCTTCTCCTCCATTGAAACCCAGTCTCCCTGGTTTGGTTCGTATCTTGGTACTCCGGCTCAAACTGAGAGTATGGATAAAAATATTGAAAGGTGCTTTTGCTGGGGCTGCTTAGTACTGATGAGACTTCGCGGCGTTGTTTTTGTGCGAGTTCGGATATGTGATAGAATTTGAAGTTAGCAGAAATGGGAGAAGCGGAAAATATGTTTAGAGAAGGGGGGGGGGGGGGGTAGTATAAAGAGAGCAGAGAGGTCGAAATACCGTGCATGCGCATAGGGTACGCATAGGGGGTGCTAGTTCGTTGTTTCCTCGCTCCCAGTCTTAGAAGATAGAGGCTGGGATGGTTTGCCCCCATATAGCACGGGGGCTGCTTGTAGGTGCGTGCAAAGTTATCAGTAGCTACAGGAGAAAAAACGCAACTAGAGCTTGATGCGTTTCTTTTTTGTCGAGCGTCCCATGGTTACTTTCGATTTCGATTGTTCGCGATAGATGTATTCGAGGTGCAGAGAACTTGGCCTTCTTGCCCACTCGCCTCCATACGCTCTATACACCACAATAAGGTGGACTACTCTTGACTCGTTGCTTTCGCATTCAGCCGTCAATGCTTCACGTTTGAAGACTTTACCTGCAAAATCAGGGATGTTCCATGCCGTAGCCGAAAATTACGTATTTGAGACCTTTTTTCTCCCCAGCAGCCGCCCCAGGAGGTGGCGGCTGGCACGCAGCCGCCACCTCCGTGCCAGTTTTGCCTGTCTTCGCAAGGCGCCCGTGTACTGCGCTATGCCAGTGAACGTTGAAGAAATCCAGGTGGTCGAAATTAATCCGGAGCTCTTCACTGCGGCATCTTTCATAGCATGAGCTTTTTTGGGATGTTAAACGCCCTCAATCACAAACCATAGAGGTAATATACTTCCTACAGAAGGAAAGCTGCCCATTCAGCCAATGCATTGGAGTGGTGAACGCATATGATTACCTCCATCATCAAACTGATGGTTGCAGGTGACTTATACTCGGCAAATATGGTCAATGAACAAAATTTGAACCTGCTAATGTCGATCAATGGAAGGTGACGGCGTGCAGTTAACTGTCGGCTGCTGTAGAGTAGCTGCTGTAAACAACGACAAAATCGTCGCGTCTGGAGTATTTCTGACGGTATGTTTGCGTCGCGTACCTACTGTAATCATATATAGGCTTAAAACATTTTCTGTGTTGTTATCTTAAGGCCAGCAAGCCCTTCGATTATTATGCGCTTCGCGGGCTTTAGTCCGTCGAGTATACACGCGTCTCCTCTGTTCTGAATGCCTGAAAACACGTCGGAATTTCGCTTTCGCACAAGAAGGCCAATACAATATAGAAAAAAAAAAGAAAACGCTGACGAATTCTACATAAGTAACCCTCCGTGGATTATTATGGATGGCCAACGCTACATAGAGCAAACGTCAAAGGGTGCTTGCATGTGGGTTTACTGCTCACTTTATTTGGCCTGTGTTCTTTCGTTAATTGGCAGGGCCAGATCGGCGGCGGCGAGCGTTTTTTCCGACGCCGGGCATCGAGTGCGCGCCGTCGAGTGTTAAAAGCAGGCTTAATTGACGCGGCAAAAACGCTCCATGTATTCCGGCCTTTAGGGAGGCTTTCGTTCAGAAGCCATGCAGTCCATAGTTCTCGTTGTGGAGGATAAAACCAATAAAACCTGTCATGAAATTCGCGAACGTAGGTGTAATGCGGCGCGTTTGCTCGCACGTGCGTGAGGCGATATGCCGGATCCTTTTGGAGCTTTTGCCTCGCATACAACGCATGAAGGTTCCATCATGATGCATGAGTGCAAATTGCTCTTTGTTACGAACGGGTTCCTATTTTAAATGCTCTGACCTTGCAACTGCAAGCTGCAGTGACACTTGAAAACTAAAATTTCAAACCGAAACTCAGAGAGCGACAGCTCGCAAACATGATTTACAATCGAAATCCAAAGTTTGACGAAAACTCGTCTGGTCGAGTTGTAGATTCATGTATTAAGAAAAGGAACGCTGACCAAAGGTTGTAAAAAAATCCTAGAGCACTGTGGAATCCACATTGTAGAAATGCGAAAGCTTAAGCGTTGCTGGTGCACACGGTGCATCACATTTACTCTCATTATCATTATCAGCTAAATGTACCATCATTATCATTGCTAATGTCATCATTGCCATTATCACTAATTGCAGTGTAATTATCATCGCTACTATCATCCTCACGGTAGACAAGGATAATTATAATGTGCGTTTCACGGTTCCAGGCGTGGACGAAGACGCTATTCTAAGCGGTCGCGTTCCTCGATGTTCTCCGCACTAGGGCTTCAATAAGCCTCTGGCCGAGGTACCGCTCAGGGTACCAGCAGCAGTAATGACTATCGTATTGTTTTGCCCATTCTCCCAACTGGTAAGCTGGACTTTGACTCCGGTTTCTTGCATGAGGACCTTGCTTGGCACTCGTCCCTTGGGAATGTTGTGGACTTCAAAAAAATTAGTTCAATTGGCCAATTTCAAATGTCCCATGTATGGATGGTCACCTGCAAATCGGCACAATATGAATAGAAACAGGTGGCTTGCTGTGATCTCGTGGTTAATGGCCATCGCTGTGTCGTCGTGGACCCAGAAAGAAAAGTGGTGCTTCCTGAGCGCTTACGGGAGGCACTCAAGGCATACTGGAAGATGACTGCGATTTCGGCGGAAAACTGGAAAGTGACGAAAATGAAAGAGTTGAGAACGCTGAACCAGGATGTTGTGTCTCTCGCTGAAAGAGTCGACGTTGGCGACGTCCCACATCTGCTGACTGTGGAAAACAGAGCCTTGTTCTAATACCAGGTAGACCACCGTTGTGCCTCCGATGCAATCGTGTTGACCACACATTCGTAGGCACTGCCGTACGCCACGCTGTGAGGACTGTCGGCGCTTCGGTCACACCGCAGATGAGTGCGTCGTTACTTATGAGGATAAGCTGCGGCATCGTGTGCGGGCAAGAGCACATGATGGACGTCATGAAAGTGTTTGACGCGGCTGGTGACCTTTCAGTTGCTATTGCGGACACGCCTTCCAGAGCTAGCACATCGGTTGTTCCCCAGGGTGGCTCCAAGGAGAGCGAGGAGAAAGAGGAAGAACTTGAAACGCTGCCTCGATGTGAGACGCCGAATCCGATACACGGTGTGGAGCCTGCCACCTGCTCTAATCCTTCCAAAGGTGCTGCTCCGGTTACTCTAGCCTTGAGGTAAATGCTGAAGAACAGCTTGCAGGTCAGGTCACTCTACCTGCCACTGGGGCCGTCCCTCCTGTTAAAGAACATCTTCAAGAGCGCCGGGCACATTGCGCATCTGGCTCAAATGACGATGGGGATCCGGTAAGCGTGAAGCATCGCCGTCGTCGGCGAACATCGAAACACAAGGGGAAGTGCCGGCGTTCGCGTTCCCGCAATCGTGGAGGGGGTTTCGAGGCGACGTCACCGTCTCCGGACGGACAGACAGATGCATGTCTAGTTAACACTTGTGTAATCATCATGGCGACCTCTGAAGAGCTGGTGTTTGCAAGGCTGAATCTGCGAGGCCTTAGATTTCATCAAAAGCAGGTGCAACTTCGCCGACTTTTCAGCAGCAGGCACTTTATTTAGTCGCCGTCCAGGAAACGAAGATTGAGAGTGAGCAGGATACAGAGAGGGCACTAGGGCCCTTTTTGTCTGATTAAAATGTTATTGTGACGCATGCAGTTGGTTTGTCAGCGGGCTGCTTCTTGTTTTTGCGAAAGGCTCTCTCTTTTTCTGCGTTATCTTACTATACCAACCCTGAAGGGCGGCTAATAAGCTGTGATTTTTTGCTCCACAGGAAGCTATGGAGACTGGTCAATATTTATGAGTCCAAAAGTGCAGCTGAGCGTGTCGATATGTTTGAAGGCACTCTTCTAGGTTGTGACAGGAACGTTATGCTAAAGGGAATGCCACCGGAATGGTCGTGCCGTGCCTAGTGCGCACAGAGACAGAAGTGATGAAGTGTTGTTGCATGTTATAGATGATGCAGGGCTCTTTGAGGAGCTTCATGTTATGCAACTACACTGTTTATGCACATCCAATGGAGGTCCCACGCGCGCCTAGACAGGATTTACGTTTCTTCCTCGCTGGTTTCTCGTGATCTGTTATGTGAAAATGTACTGGTTTCATTTTCAGATCATTGTATGGTGGTTGCTTGGCTCAGGAGAACTTACTGTTGTAAACTTAGGCCGCTGTGGGAGCTTTTTAAGCTACATTCTTGACTTGTAAATGACCAGGAGTTTGCCGTTTGAATACAGTAACTGCAAATACGTTTTACAAGTGCCGTATCGTCCTTTGCTGCTTGAGAGCTCTTTAAACAGGAGGTGCGAGCGACAGCAATTGAAATTGGGTCTGTTAGGTCGTTTCACAGGAAGTTTCGAGAGAGGACACTGCCACGGCCGCTCGATGGAAGCGCACATCGAGCGGCCGTGACACTGCATAAGAGCTTGTACGACCTCTATGAATTAGAATGTGAGGCGAAATGGCTAGTGTAAAGTGTGACCTACAAAACTGGACGCTGAAAGATAGAGTGGTGCCCGAGTCCTATGCGAGAATACTACGCGACAAGCACTACTTGACGAACACCGTCACTGATACCGGAAATGATGTGCAATGGTACCCTTGTAACGAAAGGGTGTGATGTGATCTGTGTGTTCGTGAGCTATTACACGGCACTGTTCATTGACGCTACTGCTACTCCTAATTCGGACCTACTAGCTAAATTCACAGCTCTTATAGCACCTTTATCAAATGATGATAGTGCTGCTATCAATGGCCCTGTCACGTTGGAAACAGGCAATTGACCAATTACCTCTCTTCAAAACACCTGGCCCTGATGGCATCTCATGCGAGTTTTATAGAGCTTTTAAATCTTTGCTGAGCCCTGTCCTGCTGCAGATGCTCGTTATAAGTTTAGATGTAGGGGACCTTCCTCAGTCTTTTAATAGGAATCACACAGTCATCATTCGGATAAAGAAAAATTGCGCTCAGTGCATGGATGTCTACAGGTTAATCACGTTGGCAAATGTGGACTACAATTTTTTTTTGCGAAAGTTCTATCAACTTGTCTACAATATGCGATGATGGTTCTCATTGGCCCTCATCAGACATGTGGTTGGAGGGGCCACTCCATACAAAGTAACATACATATTGCACGTACAATTTTCGAATCTTGCTATGGATCTCATGACCGACCTTGCGAAGGCATTTGATCGCGTCCGGCATTTGTTTCTGTTTTCTCTTCTCGAGCGTGCCAATGTTGGATCAACCGTACTTAAAGGGGTGCAACTTTGTTACGACAGCTGTTCCACTCGCTTGATTGTAAATGGTCACCTCTCAGAGCTTTGCTATTTCGATCATCCATGAAGCAAGGCTGTCCTATGTCACCGCTACTCTTTGTCATCTAACTAGAGTCGCTTTGAATGCACTGCGCAACAGAAATATACGTGGTTATGTTGCCTTTAGTAATGAAGTCAAAGTGCCTGCGTACGCCAATGATCTGGCGTTTTTATGCCCTGATAAACCCAGTATATTGAGAAAACTATAACCATTATTGAGCAGTTTGACATTATCTCTAGCGCTCAAATGAATAGGTCTAAAAGTTCGGGTCTGTGGTTTATTTCATGGGGATCGATGCCGACTCATTAGGCTGGAATGGAATGGTCTCGTGTCCCTCCTATAAGCCTTGAAGTTCACCTTCATGCATTCACGTCTATAGTGGATGCTACTGGGAAGAGCGGGTCCCGGCCATTCAAAGCTATACTCGGACTTTTGTTGAGCGTCTTGGTGGAGTGCAGGCCTGCAACATGTTTCTGGCAACAAAACTGTATTATGTTTTGCAGGTGCTTCATTGCGCAAAGCACTACATCCAAAGCTTTCACCGAACGTTTGCGACATTCATATATGGTCCTCCAGTTTTTAGCTGATGCGGCGCGATAACCTTTTCAGGCCTAGTTCTGCTGGCGGACTAGGTTTGACACATCTCTATGTCAGAGAATTAGTTGCTCGTTTCTTCTTTTTCCGTAATAGCTCCCATCCAATTATCAGAGCATCCCTACAAACTAACTTTGTGAACCTTCTTCCACACTAAGTGGCCTCTTCTAATTTAACTATCTTTCCTTATTATTTTGTTTTGTGAAAGAAGTTAACGATTCGGTACGTTTTTTTGGCAGATCGTTTTTCTTACGAGTATTTATTTTCTTTTATAATTTATACAAAGACTTGATATCTATACTGTTCCCGCCTCCATTATATCGTTCTCTCTACTCTAATTGCATGGGGCATGATGTGTTGAGAAGAGTACGTGAAATTCCGATCTTGCCTTGTACTAAAACGTTTTTCTTTAAACTTCATGCCTACGTTCTACCTATTAATGTGTGGCTTCACAAAAAAAAAAAAAAAATATTTTTTTTTTTCTGTTAATTGTTGCCTATGTGATATACCTGAAACCATCGAACAATGTTTCATTAGCCTGCAAATATGTGATATTATTTTGGGATTTTCTACAAAGAACACTGAAGAATGACTTTATTTAGAATTCTCGCAGTGTGCGTTATTTAATGGCCACCCAATATGACCATGAACCCTTCGATATAATTTCCTGCGTGGACTGCACAGCCTGTGGAAAACGCGTATATTGGACCGGAATGCTGAGAGTCTCGTTTCTTTCAGTACTCATTTCGGCCAGATGGTGCACCAGCTGAGAGCCACTTATGAAGATAGTGACTATCAACCGGACTGCCTCCTATTATTGATGTGTTTGTTGTCTTTCCTTGCCACCGTTTTAGTGAAGTTGTGCTAGACGTAGGGGGGGGGGGGGGGGGGGGGTTGCGGCTGTGTGATATTGTGTCGTATGTTTCAATTTGCACTTGTTCGGGTGCAGGCTGATTACTTTGTAAATAATGTATAGATCTCTTTCCCGCATTTAAAGGTTTGTAATAAATACCATGCTGAACAAAATCCCGGGTGTGGCGCAGTTGGTTAAAGCACCCGGCTGGGGATGCAAGGGATGGTGGTTCGATTCCTCGGTGGAGACAGGATTTATTCATTTTTTAAAAGTTATCAGCCTCACGGTATACAAGGAGAATTGTGATGCGTGTGTCACGATACCCGGGCGTGGCGCAGTTGCTTAAAGCGCTCGGCTGGGAATCTGATGAATACAAGTTCGAATCTCGATGAAGACAGAATTTTTATTTTTCTGATGACGTCACCATGACGTCATTTGATTGGCAGCTATAGTGTGACCGAACGCCGACAGTATGAGCCATTATACGAAGACGTTTCGGCTTCAGTACAGAAGCCTTGATCACTGAGCGCTAAGCTCAACGCGCGAAGATTAAGTGCGTCGCAGTTCTCGCCCCAGGCATCTTGCGTACGTAGGCGGGAGGAGTATTGCCATTCCCCGAAACCTGCAGCAATGGAAGTTCCGGGTGCGTCACTAAAAAATAAAACACAACAAAAAGGAAGTGAATAAAGCTATATGCTTTGTTGAGTATACAATGCAGTATATAAACTAAAATGCATACACAATAAAATAGTTTGCTAGATTAGAATTGCTTGCAGTAATCCTCTGATCATTCCAGTTGCATCCCTCGCGCCATATTTAGTACGTTGAATCAAAACCAATAAAAGCTCATATAATAAAGTTCGTACTTCCCGACGCTTGCAGAGAGAGCGAGAGAGAAAGCTGATTCATGGCAGGGCAAGCCGTTGTCAATGTTCTCACGCGCTTATGTGTGCAATGTTTTCCTTGTGGCAAAGATATGGTACGTAATGAATGTGCTTTCGGCGACTCGTGTTAGCATTCAAAAAATTCATCGTGTCTTTGCCGTTTTCATGTGGGCATCAACATGGGAAAAGTGCAGCAGAACCAACCTCTTTCTTCCTGTTAAGGCGGGGGGCTTGGGCCTTGTGCATCTCTTTTTGCGACAGGTTGTCTCGCGTTTTTTTTTTTTTCTTCGTGATCAAAACGACAAATTCTTGAGGACGGTCATGCAAGTACGACTGTGTAAAATGCTTCCAGAATACGTTGTCTGTTCTGGTGAGAATATGAGTGGCGCTTTAAAAGGGTACATGCGCGAAGTTGTCTTGTCTTTCAGAATGTTACATGCGCGTTTTTCAATGGAATACTTGAGCAAAGTGTGTAAGAAGAAGCTGTACAAAGATCATCTGGATGTGACGATACCGTTGCCGATTTACCGTGCACCACACCGTGGAGGCCCCGGACAGGATGTCTTAAAGCGTGTGAAAAAGATGCCAGTTAGGCCTTCAGTTAAAACGTTCTTCTTTAAGCTACATTCCAACACATTACCTGTTAAAACCTGGTTACATGAAAGAGGCTTATTCGTTCCCTGGACAACAGACTGTCTCCTTTGCAAAAAACCAGAGACAATCGAGCACGTCTTTCTGGATTGCTGGGACCCAGTCTTTCACTGGGATGTTCTCCAAAGAACACTAAAGAAAGACCTTCCGTTAGATCCGTATGGCATACGGTTCCTTCCAGTCGAGAGTGAGGGTATTCCTTTGGATTTAGTCATGGTCTTGGGCCTCCACAGCCTGTGGAAAACAAGGATGCAAGTGCAACATGCAGATGTCAACACGCGTTCTGTACGCGAGAACTTTATCGAGAGTGTGCTGCTCCTTAGAGAAACGTATCGGGTGCTTTCTGATCCACCTGACTGGATCAGTGTGCTCGATGAACTGGCTGTCCTCAAAAAATTTTAAACCTTTCGTGACAGCCGAAGTCTGGTTGTTGCGAGTTTTACCATTATTGTGGATCCTTTTTGAATTGATGTGAACTCAAAACAGGCAATAAAGAAAAAAAAAAGCTTCTGTGGCGCAATGGATTAACACCACATACCTGATTATAAATCGTTTGTTCGACTCCCGTGTGTGCAATTTTTTTATTATTTTTTTTTTAATTCACAACATTCAAATAAATTACAAACATACTTCCTGGGGTGTTCTCCTCTTTAGGCTGCGAAATGCAAGATTTTTAATTCCTAATAGCAGCAAAACCAGCCGCGAAAATATCCAGGATGTGACGGTATGACAACGGTTACAGTATACAATTACTTTCACCGTAATCAATTCCTGCTTTCAGTGAGTGTATGTTACCTTCAGTTTGCGTTGAGAAACATTTTTAACGGAATTACGCCGCGCCAATATTCAAGTTATCTTATTCAACGTAGCAAATATTGCGTTACGGACACTACCGATGTATTAAGCTCTTTACTGTAAGTAATTTTATTCCAGAAAACTATTTTATTAATAGGGCATTTCAGTTTACTTACTGCGGTTTATGCTCGAACAAAACGTAAGGTTGTGCTTTAATTTTTAATGACGCACCCGGCACTTCCGTTGCTCGAGTTTTCGGGGAACGGCAATACGCAGGCTGAGATTACCTGCGTTGTAGTTAAGGATTCTTTCGGTTTTTCGATTATCAGGGATTCTAGATATTCACGTGACAGCCAATTCTTTTTTTTTTAGCGATGACTGATGCTTCTTCCCAGGTTATTTTGTACGTCGCTGCTTCAACGTGTTTCGCAAGTGCATTAGATGCAATCTTCTCGTTTCTGACGTCACTCTTGTGATCCTCAATCGTCTTTTGAAGTTCGTCTCTCATCTATATAACAGTAGTCGCAACTTGCGCAGGATATCTTATAGATGACGCCAGAAAACTTCTACTTATCTTGTCTTTAACGGCCACTGGCTTGTGCCTCAGCTTGCACACAGAGCGACGTGCGCACCGCAAGTGTCCAGAGCGAGAGCCAAAGACTCGCTCACGCCCGCCACATATGGAATAGCGGTCCGGGCTCGGCAAGGAGGGTCAGCTGGTCCCTATGGGCGTGATGAGCGTCGTAGAGCGGAATGCACGAAGTGCTTGGGGTAGCCGTACTTGCCAAGTCCTCGGCTCACTTGGCGTAGGTCAACCCGATCTTCTTGTCTTGGGCATATGTTTTTGGCATGTCGGACGAGGGAATCCATGACGGGATGTTAGTGATAAATCGGGTTAACAGAATTAAAATGTAGGTACCGGCCGGTGTGGGTATCCTTTCTGTAAACATTGCAAGAAAGGCGGTTGCTACGCCGTTCAACCAAAATGACCAGAAAAGAAAGACGGCCGGCAACCTCCTCCTCTACAGTGAATTGATTGGAATGTTCCATGCTATTGACGCGATCTGTGAAAGCAGCTAACGCATTTTTTTTAGAATGCGGAAGCAGTGGTCGATCTAACGTATAAAAGACCTTTGGGCGCGATTCGAATGCAGCCAGTGCGCGAGCTTCTATTGCTTCCATGGTAAAATTTGCGGTTGTCACCGATATAGATGCGCCCATATCGGTGCCATGAACTTGACTGCAGGCTGAGCCCAGGAAAAGAAAGTAAGGGTTCTCAAGGCAGAACTGCAACAGCTTCAGAAGATCCGATGCTTCGATAGGGGTTCTTTCACACAGTCCGTCGTCATTCTACAGCTCTGAGCAGCACACCTCCACAGCCAGATCTATAGGTACGCTGGTGAATAGAGATTTCACATCAAAGGACACCATATCCTCCACCGGGACGTCACGTACTTAATGAATAAAATTGAAAGAGTTACGTATGAAAGTCGAGCCCTTTCTAAGAAGTGGCGCAAAACATTGTACAAGTAGCAAGGTGATCAGTCTCAAAATTCATGTTGTTTAGCGCAAAAGGACAGGACACACAGTAAGAAGACACGTACACCCCAGGCGCTACTCACAACTGATTTATTGAAGTCTAAAATACGCATATATATACTCACAGGCCTGCGCGCGCACAGCATAGCAAGTAATTTGAGTACAGCACAAAGTGGTTGCACGTGGCGCGAAAGAAATTCCATCTCTGCATTGTACAGAGCAACTGAGGTGTCACTAACCGACCCGCTTTTCTGATAAAGAATGCCTCCAAAGGTTCACGGGCGGTTTTTTGCATACTTCTGCCTAGAATCATAACCACGGGCCTCCCTGTTATTTAGATCTTTTGCATGCTCCCTGAGTCGGTCGTTCACGCAACGCCTCGTCTGACCGGCCGATGTACGATTTGCCACAGGATAAGGGGATCTCGTACACAATGTTCGTGGCACATCGAACAAAACGCTGTTCATGCTTCTTTTTACAGCCCTGCTTTTCGTCTTCGCAAGTGATGCGACGGCTCAGCTGAACGAGCTTCTTTGGGGCAGAAAAAACCGTCGGCACGTTGAACCGTTTAGCCACCTTCTTAAGGCTGTGGGTGAATTTATGCATATAAGGTACAACTTCGGGCCTCTGGTTGCCCTCCAAAGCTTTTGCAGCTTTAGTGCATGTCCCGGGCTTCATTTTCTTCATCAGCGTTTCAGCCACAGAAACAACTGACCCAGGGTAGCCGGCGGCAAAGAGCCTCTCCAACCGGTAACCAAAACTCGCCTGCACCTCATGCAGACAGGATCGCCGGAGCGCAGACTCCAGGCAGAGTGAAGCAATGCCTCTCTTTACTACTTTTGAATGAGCTGAGTTGTATGGCAAGAGCTCTTTTTGTGCACGAAAAGAGTATGACTGGCACACGTCCTTGAACTTCAGGCGCAAATCTAGAATCTGTGTCCTGTCCTTTTGCGCTAAACAAGATGAATTTTGAGTCAGTCAAAAGAATCTGCAAGTTTCTGCCTTAGCGTAGGGTCCCTCTTCAGTGGCAAATACGTACTGTCGTCCTGCAGAAGGCCTGTCATTTTCTCAACGTAGTCGCTTTTGTCCGAGATGACAGTAGCGTTGACTTTTTCAGTGGGAAGTATTACAATGTCCGTGCTTCTACAGTTGTCGTACATCAGCTCCTTATGCCCCAACCAGTGTCCGAAATGTGTTTTAAATTTGAAAAAAAAAAAGACGTAAAATATTGTAAAAAGAAAGCTGGCCACGGTTAGGAGTTTTATGACGGCGCTCAAGATGGCAGTATGTTTGTGGAAGCTTCTTTTCGGTCTCAGCTTTACCCCCTGTCATAGACCGAACCAAAGGACACATTTTAAGGTGGAAGCCTTCATTGCTCATCGTTGTCGTCAGCAAAAGTGTCACGCTTTTGCGGTGGCTCTGATTGGTCGAGACGGAATGACGTCATGGAGGTCTCGACCAATCACAGATCACCACCACAGTATGCGCGAATGCGTGCCTTATATGGCCATATGCCAATCAATGATTAATCACTAATTAATAACAAATATATAATTATTTAAATAATTGTTAATCACAAAACACTAATCAATTACCACGTACTAATTATTGACTAATTACGAATTACTGATTGATGACTAATTATTAATGATTACTAGTTAGTGACAGTTGCGTAAATAATGCCGCGCACCTGGTAAAATCAACGGAGTGCAATCTCGCCGCTGCCAAGCAGAATTCACTGCTTACAAATGCTGCACTGATTAGTTTTACACGAATAAAGGAACTGGACAAAAGCTGAGGTTAAGCGCAATATATGCCCTTAATTGCGCTCAACCTCAGCGTTTGTCCAGTTCTTTTGTTCGTGTAAAACTAATCAGCGCAGCATTTGTGAGAATCCATATTTGGGAACACAGCGCGGAACAGGACGCAACACAAGAGAATTATATATCCTCCAGTCAGGCTTTAAATCTGCAAGGGACAGAAAATATAGAGAGGCGTATCTAATTCATAAATTTTGAACATTGGAACCAGCAGGAATAAACATATCTAAGGGAACATTAGAATCCCTCAGGTATATTCTCTCTCTATCATAACTATTCGGGAAAACAATTTCACATAGCCTTAATTGTACAGTTTATTCACAACGCATGTACACCCTATTCCCTTCCGCAATAGCATAACCCTACACGTTCCTCTGAACACATTTCCTCCTTATCACTTGTTGCTTGAATTTGTCCTCAAACATTTTTTTATATATATTTTTTATTATTATTATTCTCTTTTTTTATTTTCTCATGTCAGTTGTGGTTCCCTGTGCGCTTATTATCCTGTGACTTTGTATTTCCCCCCCTTTGCAGAAAGTTTTAAGAATTGTCCCCCTCAGATATATGCCTTATCAGGGCCCTTCGCGAACCCTCCCTTTGAGGTGTATCTGTACCAAACCCGCCTAAGTGGTGACTAATCATCTACCCCGTATTGGGATTTTTTTCTTCTTTTTTTTTTTCCCTGGTACTGCCGCTTTTACTTCTTTTGTAGGCCACAGGATCTCCGGTTCCAGGTTGAGATACACACTTAAGGTTATTATTATTTTTCACTATGTGGTTATTATCCTGTGACTATGTACTCCCCGCCCTACCCCCTCCTTTTAAAAATTGTCCCCCTAGATATATGCCTTATCAGGGCCCTTTGCATAGCCTCCCTTTGTAAGGTGTAACTTCACCAAACTGTCTTTAGTGGTGACTAATCACCTAACCGGCATTGTAGATTTTTTCCTGGTACTGCCGCTTTTATTCTTTTGCAGGCTACAGAATCCCTGGTTCCATGGCTGATAAGTACATACTCAAGGTGCTTTTTTTTTTTTTCCTACTTCATGACCCACTTTCTTCTCACCCATCCTCTCCTCCCCACTCTTTCGCACCCACTTTTCCCTCCCCAGCTTTTCTTCCTCAGAAGCAAAAGCGTATTTAAACCCCTGCCAGTGATGATCGCTTTGCCCAGACGAAGACAAGTCCACTTGTCGAAACGTTGGCTCATCTGCGACCTGAGGTGTACCCTATTTACCCTTGTTCAGTTCTTCTTTTTTATACAAGAGAACGAAGGTAGACAGGACGGAGCGCTGAACTTACAACTTTTATTTTCGAAAGAAAGAAGGTGACCCGTATTTAAGCGGTGCCTATCAGAACACGTGATCAATGCAGGGAGCAAAACACTGCTAAAAAACCTTTCTTGAAGAAAGAATTGGCCAAAGAGAATAAAAATGTTATGAGGCATAAGCTCTGATAAATAATTTCTGCTGCATGAAATTTATCTCCAGTGCCGATAACCAGAAAAAAGAGATGAACATTTAAAAGCAAAAAAACACAACAATGTTTCTACAAACAAGAATGTGAACATGGCACTAACCGCATTGAAAAGAGGTAAACAGGTTTGAATGCTAGAAATAAAAACATTGACAGGACTGTGAGCATGACGATAACAGGATAAAAGCCCAACAAAAAACACGGCCAAAAAATGATCACCAATGATAAACAACTAAAAACACAACCAAAAAGAGGTGAAAGTTTTCGAACTCTGTTAAAATCTGTACTATCTTGAGAGAAAGGCTACTTCTTTTTCTGACAGTAGAATTGAAGGCATGCTTACGCACTGATCATTCATCCTTTGAATGCTGGCAGCTTCCATAATCTCACGTGTTAGCTTATCGACATGTCTCCCTATCACTGAGGTTTTTTCGAATTCTGGTAAGCATCTTGATTCCGCATGTTCGCAGTCCCTACAGTGAATGCCCAGATGGCGCGACTTTTGAACGGTTACTCTGTATTTGTGTTCTTTCAATCTCTCGTTTAAGCAACGACCCGTCTGACCAATGTACTTTTTGCCGCAAGACAGAGGAATGGAATAAATAACCGACTTAGAACACTGAACAAAGGGCTGCTGGTGGCGAGTGGTGCAAATGTTCCTTACTTTTTTAGGTTTATTTACACGATTGCAGAGACGTGCTAAACGCTCAGGGGCACTGAAAACTATTTCTACACCAACTTTTTTTTCCAATTTTTCTCAGGTTGTAGGAAATTTGGTGCTTGTATGGCAGAACAACCAAATTATTTCTGCCCATCTGTTGTCATTCAGCTAAAGGCCTTTTTGACTTATTCAGCATACCTTCAGCAACAGATCGTTATCGTCATGCTCACAGTCCTGTCAATGTTTTTATTTCTAGCATTCAAACCTGTTTACCTCTTTTCAATGCGGTTAGTGCCATGTTCACATTCTTGTTTGTAGAAGCATTGTTGTGTTTTTTGCTTTTAAATGTTCATCTCTTTTTTCTGGTTATCTGCACTGGATGCAGCAGAAATTATTTATCAGAACTTATGCCTCATAACATTTAGAAATGTTTTTTAGCAGTGTTTTGCCCCCTGCATTGATCACGTGTTCTGATAGGCACCGCTTAAATACGGGTCACCTTCTTTCTTTTGAAAATAAAAGTTTTCAGTTCAACGCTCCGTCCTGTCTACCTTCGTTCTATTGTGTTGCGTCCTGTTCCGCGCTGTGTTCCCAAATATGGATTTGAACCAACTAGCCCAACAGCAAGTGTTGCTTAAATATATTTTTGAGAAGATGTTCCAACTAGCTCAATCTCAAGCACTTCTTAGAATTCACTGAATAAATGCACTCACAGAATGTGAAAGAGTAGTCACTCGCTTTACTTGCAGCAGCATTCATCGCTGCATGCGCGATAGTTGCGTAGCAGAATGCAGCACTCAGACTTTCGCCTTTCATCACTTTAGTCGCCAAAGTGCATGTCCTCGAATTTTTGATAGTATTTTGTGCCATGAGCTTTGATTACCAATAGAAATTGTGGTAGTAACAGTAGAAATATCTGTCCGTTGTTGTAGTGACCTCACTCCAGGAAAAAAATACTGCAGTACTGGAGAAAAATATTGCATATTAGAAATAAGAGTTTCGTTACTACAAAACGACAAAGCGTTTCGCGTGTTTTGATCACGATTTTGTTGTGGTTGCTGTGTTTTTCGGTTGCTTCGTGGCCAGTTACGGCTCTAACCGAATGTTAGCCAAACCGTGGTCTTGTGATGACTCGAGTTACTTAAAGTTGTCCTGGGTCCATAATGGGCATGAGGAGATGGAAGCACAGACTCGAGACATAATAAACATATTTAATTAAAGACATCTGGCTCAATGTCGCTTACGGCTCGTTGTCACTGGTCTGCGTTGCTGCGTCGGCGTGGTTCGTCACGGCCAGGTGGCAGAATGCCGAGTGCTGCTGCTGCTGTCTTCGTCTCCAGCGGGCGGTGGGATGAGCTGCCAGGCATAGAGGCAGGATGACAGGGGCTGAACATGAACGGAGGCTAGACCCTGGGCTCGCATTATAGTCTTCTGCCCTGCTCGTGTTCGATCTCGTCTCTCTTTCGTCTCGCCCCATCTCGTCTGCTGCCCTCGCTCTCCCTCGCTCTCCCGTTCGTCTTCTCATTTAAGCCCTCCGCTCCATTGTTGGGTTGACCGGTCTCCGCGGCCGCCAGCTGCCTTTGTTAGCTTCCCCACAGCTTTCGCCCTTTCACCCTTTTGCAGGTCCCGTTCCAAGGGAGTAGTCGGTGGTTATCGATATATGGGCAGGTTTCCGTGCTGCGATACCAAATAAGGGAATGTGTACAGTTTGGCCACTCGACGCCGGCATGGCGCGGTCAGCAGTCTCCAAGAAATGTCACTGACCGGTGTCCGCAGCCTCGTGCACGTGCACTAGTCATCAAATCCACTCCTTCTAAGAAAGAATGTTCGTCGAACGTTAGGATTTCACCGTACACACACGCACACGCACAACCTTTCGAGTGCGTATTTCAAGAATGTCACTGTTTTTCTTCGTCACAGTATTGAGCCAGTGCACAATGGGGGGGGTCAAAAGTAGTCTTCAGTGTAAATACCCTTCGAGTGCGCAATGAGATAACAAGGAACACTATGCACATAAACTTCAAAAACGAACAAACAAAAATGCAACTGAAATAAATGCGAGCGTTAGGTACAAAACAAAAAATATTTTTTTTTTACTTCGAGAGAGAGTTTAGCTGTTTCATCCTTTCTTTCTAGCTGTTAGCTAGGGACGTCCGCGCCAACCAAGAGAGGGAGCCGGAACCGAGCCAGCTGGAATTGCTTGTTGCAATGTTATCTGCGTTAGAGTTTCAGCCGACTGCAATGCCTCTTCCTCTAGTAGGGCGC
The DNA here is from genome assembly GCF_055883805.1 of Amblyomma maculatum. NCBI lineage: Eukaryota > Metazoa > Arthropoda > Arachnida > Ixodida > Ixodidae > Amblyomma > Amblyomma maculatum. Next base: position 187,042,650 of record NC_139344.1, read on the forward strand.
TATCGAGCTGCGACTGCAGAAAGATTTCCAGTTCATCACAGGGACTAAAGTTTTCGCACCGGCTGCTCTTTCCCCTGTGCTGTAATGCAGGGATGTTGATAACGGTAGTTACTGCGCGCTGGTCGTTCTGCCCCTTTTGTTCCCGTGAGACAACCGTGTCGGCAAGAGATGAGTATAGCTGGTGATTGTTTTTGTAGATTAGCGTGAACTACAGCCGTCGAAGCCCCTTCGATCTCCCGAATCCTGAAATTGACTGCCAAGAGCTGCTCTACTATGCGGTATGGTCCTTTCCATTTAGGGGAGAGCTTGCTGGCGAGTCCTGCCTTTACCTGCACGCACTCTATGTATACGCGGTCTCCCACCATGAGTGGAACCGCCCTAGCCCTGGTGTCGCACTGCCTTTTCCTCCTGTCGGCTGCTGCCCGTAATTCTTCCTCTGACAAGTCATGGGCAACCTGCAATCTAGATGTCAGTTCTGCTCGATAATCCTCCAGCGACCCATATGACATCCGTCGCTCTCCGTCGACCACCGCATTTAGTATGTCTGGGTCGCGGTCAAATAAAAGGTAGAAAGACGAGTCACCGGAGATTTCATTACCGCCGTGTTACGCGCAGACAGCAAACGGTATTTGCAAATTTCAATCTCGCGAAACGTAGTGGAATAACAGTTGGCTCGCGGTTTGGTTAAGCCTCTCCACAGCGCTGTTTCAAGCCGGGTGGTAAGGGGTTGTCTGCCTTTTGTCGATCCCAAGAAGCAGATAGACATCTTTCATCAATCTCGAAAGAAAGTTTGACCCTTGATTCGTTAACAGCTGCCGCTTGGAACGCTGTGCCGCAAAACGACCGCTTCTACAAAGGCGTGCGTCACAATTTCTGCTTTTTGGTCAGACAGTGCCGTTATTTCAGGGTATTTCGTCAAGTGATTCACACACACCAGTACATATTTGTTTCCTGTCGTCGTTGTTGGAAGTGGGCCCATGATATCCACTTTCACCCTTTCAAAAGGTGTCGAGACTTCCTCAAATTCCTGAAGGGGAGCTGGCCTGAGGTTTTTCGTGTCTTTCTCCTTAGTCAAGATTGGCAGTTAGCGTAGTAGTCTCGAACGTCAGAACGCATGCCTTGTCAACAGTAGTAGCACTCCTTCTCCGCGTCTTTGCTACTCCACAGTGGCCCGCGCATGGAGCATCATCATCATGTTTGCTCCGCAGCACGCCGCTCGAGCATTCTAAACAAGTTTACTGCCCTGTTCACATTTTCCCTGACGTGAATGTTCAGCGGGCGATCACGTATGAAAACAACTCGCCTGCGAGATCGAATGCTTTGCCGATGATCGCTCATCGGTTGATCTTCGCGTAAAAGGGGAATAACCGAGCAGTCTCAAGGAAGTGTCCATTATTCTCTCACTGAGGCTAAATTTTCAACGCGGAGGCACAGAAGGAGAATGCTCGCTTCGTCGTTGATAGTAGGGAGTGCTTGATCGTGGTCTCGCCGCCTCAGCCGCGGGAAGTTAACTTTGGTAGCAGGCACGAGATGGCGACACTGAAACGCACTTCGCTGAGCCGGACGCCTCTCATTGGCTCTTCCGATTCGCGGCACGCGGCAAGCCGCCAAAAATGGCTCCTCGGACCATTCGGCGCGCGGCAGGTGTACCTGCCGCTGCTGCATGCCGCGCGCGTCTTCCCGCTAGTGTGTCCCTACCCAGGCCCAAACATTCCGATCGCTGCCCTTGGTCGGTTGCGCGCGGGCGGCAGTTTCAAAGGGACGTATGTCCAGGCGTCTTCCCGAGAAGACACCAACAGCAGTTCCCTCTGCCGCGCATTCTCCCCAGCCCGTGTTTCGCCGCGATTTATGGTCTCCGCGCCCTACCCCCTCAAACCGAGAGACAGAGCAGTTAGCGCCGAACCCACAACTACTGCGCTTACGCTGTGCTTTTTAACTGCTCTGGTTTGCCTCCTTCGCGGCACGGTCGAAGCGCGATTTTTCCGAGAATCGGAACGGACCGAACCGACGGCGTCGCCGTTTCCATGTGTTCCTACCAAGGGGGATATATAAAACTTGCTGGAGTGGAAGCCGCCTATACGCGCCTATGCGGTAGAGTGAAGCCTTGGCTGCCATCTTGCCAGTGACAAAAAGCAGCAGTGCGCAACCGCGCTCGTGCTTCTCGCGCTGCCTATGAAGTTGCTCGTGTTTACAAAACAATGAAAGCAAGCGGTTGTGGTTGTAAACGTTTATTTTCCATCCATCAGCAGCCAACTGGCATGTAAAAAACAGTTAACGTGCACAAATATTAACGAAACAAAAAGCTTAATAATCAGCCGCACAGTAAAAATAATGGTGAAAGGCACCCTACTGGTGATTGAAGATAATCACCCTTGATAGAACTGGTCTGACTTTATTCTTGATCAGTTCCCGGTTTCGTTCCTTCGTCATGTGGTGTATCCTCACTTTCACGTATTCTTCAGCGATTTTTTTTTTGCACAAATTGTAGATATGGTTGTCAAGCGGATCGAAGTCGAGGATGTGCTCCTCGAGTTCCTGGAACCACTTTTTCTCTGAGGACACACCCAGGACTTCCAAGATAAGATGCTTTGCCCTTGCGTGCACCGTTGTAATGGTATCACATTCAGCCTGCAGCCGTCGTAGCCCCTTCTCAACTGCTTCACACAAGCCAATGACCCAATGACGTCTTGCGACGGCGAAACAAGTCCACCTCGGCTCTTCTGCTTAATTAAAGGTGCAAGCTCATCGGAGTGCAGGGCTGTGATGCACTGATCACATGTTGTCGTTGTACTAACTTTTCGCACAATGAAGCCTGCTATATATGGCACCACGGCACCGACAAAGGCAGAAAGACTTTCGGGTCAGTCAATGCGATGTGTGTAGTCGTGGTATCGGGCTGCAGGACCGATGACCTGCGCATGTCAGTGACCGTGCTTTTTGCATCTACCATGGCTACAAGTGGTCGAATTCAAGATGGAGACGATGTCTTGGGAGCAGTTTCCAGAATTGGAAGACGTCACTTCCGTCTGAACCAACAGACGCTTGTATGCAGCCATAAACTGCGCAGCTGTTGGATTGTTGTTATGTCCCCCTCGTCCACGTATGGACCCGAAGAAGTTCTCGGCGTGATCTTGACTGAGTTTGTGGGTCAGCAAGTATTTCAGTTGATCCTGGCCGACAAGCTCGTCGAACATTCTTTCGGCGCTTGCCATGCATATCAAAAAACCAACGAACCCAGTTTTTTTTAGTCCTTCTGTAACTGGACGTCCTGCCGGGTCTCTCAGCCCGTTTATGTACGCCCGGGCCTCCGAAAAGAATGGCTTCCAGCAGGCTTCATTCTGCTTACGAAGAGGTGCCTTATAAGACCTTGCTAATGGGTTCCTGGAGTTCATGATGTCGAACAAGTGATCGAAAATTCTAATAAACTTTGATGTTGCGCTGGCACCCTTGAATTGTGGCAGCTTGAGCACTTGTTCGCAGAAGTCCAAGGCATCGGCAACTGAGGCACTCAGTGCTTGTACAGCATATCGGACCTTCATTTTTTGCTTTTCCCACTGAACGTGGACTTTTTTGAGCTTGTTGCCAAGCCGCAAACCCTCTCCACGTTGCAAAGCCTCCAATGCTACTACATAAGCCCACTTCACATGCTTTCCTTCAGCGTCGATGAGTTGGCTTACGGTTGCCAATGAGTTGCGGACGAGCTTAATCATATGGCAGGCATCTAAAATGATGTGAACATTTTTAGTGCAATCAGCTGGGTTGACAAAGCTTGTAATAAACCCATCAGAGTCCGGTCGAAGCTGAGCACCTAAACACTTAGCCATAGTGAAGTTCGATGAGGCACCGTCAAATGTAAGGGAGACAACTTCAGCCTGAACTGATGCAAGCTTCTCAATACATTGTTTGGTCAGCTCCGCCCTCTCCGCTCCAGTGAGTGTGTCAATTAAAAAGTATGCGACTGGCATCTTGAGTCTGATGTTTATACCAACAATCATGAAGACACAAACATTTCTGGCTTCGGGGAGACTATCATCATCTCTTCCCGTTCCAAAGTCTACATACCCGACTACTTTGTCTCCAACAAGTTCTACGTGTTTTCTTATGGCCATGTCATCTACGACCAGAGCGCAGTACAACGGTTCACTTCGTGCTTGTGCAAACTTTTCGAGGAAACAAAATGCTTCACTCGTGAAGCCAGGGGCTCCGTGGATTGATCGATACCAATCCCGAAGTGTTCGCTGTGACGGAAGGGCATCATTGAATTTGGATCGGACGTACTCGTATGCGGCTGGAGAATAAAAATGTAATGTCAGCGCGAACGCACGCAGCTCAGGTGGGTACTTGCCCTTCTGTTCGTTGCTCGCCCTGCACATAAGTTGTTGAATGTCACTTGAAAAGGCAGATGCAAACACGTGCGAGCCTTCCTCGGACAGGAGTTTTCGTTCTCTGATTTCTTTTATGATTTCTTGTGCTGTCTCATTTCTCTTCGCAAGCCTTCGCTTCGTTTGCTGCAACATCTTAATTTTCTTCTTCAACTGTGTTATCTCTTCTTCAGAGGCACTGACTTTGTCCTTGTACCATTGTTTGCTCGGCGAAGACGCAGTTGATGGCTCTCCAACTTCAGGCATTTCGCAGTCTTGATGCTTGCGCTCTGGGCGCTTTCTTTTTACCTGAAATGGACACCACATATTTCTGTTGAGTCTCCAGTAAGAGAAAAGCGTAGCTGCGAAAGCAAATGGTTTCATTTCCTACCATGAACTTAGTGCTTCATAACTATAACTTTATATCCGGTTTGACAGTTACCACGTAATCACAATAACTTGTTTTCAACAAAACGATGCAGAAAAAATAGCGCTCACGGCACACCTTTTTTCCACAACACAATTCTGCAGCACGATACTAAACAAACAAAAAAAAAAAAAACACTAGCGACAAGATGCTCAGACGTTTCCTTCCATTTGCTCTCATCCACTATCCGTCAAGAGCCTTCGTCGACTCTCGATTTCGACAGCCGTACTAATGCCACGAACACTTCTCACGTGAGAAAGGCAAATAATTTTGCCTAGCGTGTCATGGTTTAACATTCTCCAGTAATACTCACGGGCTTCTGTAGGTGCTGCGGAAAAGCAGGAAACACAGAAGGCACACTTCCCGCGCGCAGCCGCGTCGTCTGTCCGGTGCGGTCAAAGCACTCGGGCGCGAAGTGTACGGAGCACAGGCGATCTCCATCTTTTGCATGCCATCTTTCACGGCGAACGGCCCGCTCCCACAGGCTCCGCAGCTATTATTTGTTGCACACATCTACAACATAAGTTTGCGCCGCTCGGCAACGCCTGCGTAGGGCTCAATTGAACACGTTTTCGTGTACTTACAGGTGGAATGTGAGGCCACAACCCTTCTTTAGCCTGTTTGCACATCCGTAGGCAACGCAAGAGGCAACCATTATCAAATCGTTGGTGTTTGCATGCCCGTCGCGTCAGCTTGCACTCAAACAGCGCGCGAAAACAGCAGCGCGAGCCGGCGTCGAGCGCGCTTTCTGCCACTGGCAAGATGGCGGCGGCCGGCTTCACTTGACGAGCGCCCCCTCCACTCCAGCAAGTTTTATATATCCTCCTTGGTTCCTACAGGGAGCTTGCATGAAGCGATGCATGCTGGGTAATGCGCCATGATGCTGTCGTTGGCAGCAGACGACGCAGCACGGCACTGCCACAGAGCCTTGTCTACATGGTGGCGTAGTGCGCGCAGACGATGCTGGCACGATCGAACAGGGTAACCTCGGGTTCTTCACTGTTTCAAAAATACATCTGCACGAGGGCGAAAAGGCAAATGATTCCTCTAGCGATGCCGACGCGAATGGCTCGCACGGGCCAACACACACGAGATCGACGCCAATCCAGGCAAGTATCAAATTACTTGCCAGAGCTGAAATCATAAATGTCGAAGACGTCGACGGGCGACCAGATCCAGACGCATAGTGAAGTCAGTTGTTCGCGCTTGAAGAAGTGTAGCTTGAACAGGTCCACCTCGCACTGATTTGCATTTCTCCATAGCGCTCCCGACTTTCGGGCACAGCGTCGACGCGTACGTACGTTCCTCAGGAATCTGCCGACAATTGCATGCACGTAAGAGCAGCGCACTAAAAGCCGCGTGTTTGCTCGGTGGACCGTTGAAAACGACAAGGCACTTGCTCATTTCAGCCTGGCTGCGCTGCCCACCGTCTGCTGCCAGCGACAACATCATGGCAGATTACCCAGCATGCATCGCTTCATGCAAGCTCTCTATACCACTTCCGAAGAGCGGCCGCCTGCGCGACCGTCATAAATAAACTCGCGTCAAGCTGCCACTTGACCTTTGCCGCCCCTTCGGAATCTCCCCCGCGACAGTGAAATCGCGGTGAACACTTCATTTCTGGGAAAAACCCGCAAACTTAACTCCTCCTTGGAATGGGAATTCTTCGGAACCGACGAAGGTGATCCATGCTCGTCCGCTGCCAGCTCGCTGCCAGCCTAGCGTGAAAGTGAGCGTCCAAACAGCCGCGTCTCCGCCGACTGTCGATTTATGGGCCTCCGGCTTTCTGGCTCTGTCTTCGTAACCGTTGTACATCATCACGTCGAGCACGGCGAATCTGCGCCGCAGTGCCAGATGGCCCGGCTTCATCCATTGCGACGCAAAGCAAATGCACACACGCTTGTGCAACGCTGCTCAGCGACGTCCGCCACGTCCGCAACTGGCACGCCCCTCTCTCACTGTCTTACTCTAACTGGATGCATCATGCGGTCGCTCCGCCCCCTCAGTGTTAAGTCGCGTGATGCGGGCGTCACCAGTTTCCCTTCCTCTACTTCAAGTTCACGGAGAGATGGATGGACAGAGAGAGAGAGAGAGCGGCTTCTACTACAGCTCTGGTGCCACTCCACCTCCTTAATACTGAGCCGCGAGACGCGCACGTAGCCACCTTCTCTTTCTCCACTTCAAGTTGACGAAGAGAGAGAGAGAGAGAGAGAGTGAGCGGCCTCGGACAGACATCGGCGAAATCCGTGATTGCGGCTAGTAGTGCTACGCACTAAAAACATTGTCTTGTACTACACATCAAGGGCGTCACAAGTCACCCGGTACGGTGCTCACCTCAAGGGGGTGAAGCTCCAGCAGTGGAGAATGTGAGGAAGAGGAAGCAATTTCCTTGGCGGGCATGTTGCGTATATCGAAGAACCCTTTTTAACCCGGAATGAGCTCAAAATTTACATTGCTAAATTCTCAGCCTTCTAAGACTAAATATTGGAAAGGCACTTTCCGGCGAAATAAATGAGGTATGGGGACACCTAATAAAGACAGGTATTAACCTCCAACAAGCCAAGCATTGTTCCACTTTGGACTTCGCCACATTCATTACTCAGTATGATTTTATTGTCTCACACAATATTTTCACCACACCTGCAAATGTTTCTGTGGATATTCCTGCTTTGGTATCATGAGGGAAGGTTGGGAGGAAGGAGTTGTAGCTTTTTGAAAAGCACCGTAACCTACTTGATATCAAATTCATCAACATTGAAAAAAAAACAATCTTCACCTTAGCCGCCTTCACAGTTACTAGGAAATATAAGATCTAACTTCTCGAAGTTACACATGAAAAACACACGGTGCTGACGTTGCACACCACACATGGGATTTTGTATATTAAAGTGGACCCCTTAGAACATTCGCTCCTTTAGTCGTCCTTAATCTTTCCTGCGCAGTCATTACACGCATTCTTACATGCTCGAACAGCGCTTACATCAACTGATTGTTGTGGAAGGAAGAGGGAGGAGGAAGAGTAAGGGTAGGACGAACTACTTGTAGGAGGTGACGCGCGCCAACCACCACAGCGGGTGCAGATGGCTCTAGTGACGCCATTGCTACATTGCTACACATCAATAACTTTTGAATATGTTCTGGAGTATATTATATGGTTGTCGTCTGCAGGAAGCTAATCAATAGCCATTAAAAAATATTATTACGTGTAAGCATTGCACAGAGCAGAAAGGGTCTAATGGAACGGAAGGCTTAAAAAAATAAATTCACCTCTATCACTTGGTGAGGACAGCAGCAACACAGTGAGTTGGTCCTCCTCCGGTGCACCGTACGGGCCTCTTCTTTCTGCGCCCATCATGCCGACCGGAATCTCTCTCGCCCTGCATATGTCCTTTTCTGTCAAAGTAAGCGAGAGCTACCTCCGGGATGCGCCATTAGCCACGAAGAACAGAAACAAAAATCGTACGTCTCACCCCTGCTGCCATCAACGAATGATTAATGGGACAGGAGGTGCTGTTCACGGGTGTCCCAATTACAGATCATTTTCGGAAAAATGGCGTTTGTCACATATCTGTACATGAAGCCGTGGTAGATCATTGGCCACGACGCTTGACATCTGAGCAAGAGTTCGCGAACTCAGGTAAAATGTGCGCCAAAGTGGTTCTGTGTGCGGCTTGTTGCTTCATAAGCCTACTTCTAACTAGAGCGTGCGAAATTACATTACGAACGCCTTCAACGAATTGAAGGTATACAGCATGAATATCCAAGTCAAGAAAATCTAATTATTACATCATATATTACTTCAGTTATGCTACGAAAAGAATAAAACTGAGAGTGAACTTTGGACACACGCAGAAGATTGTCCGTTTGTGAGCAACTGTGAGGTGCTGTCCTTTGCCTTCCTTTAACTGCTCGCAATTACCCGCATTTTATGCTTCCTACATTAGGCAATTAAATGACATCGCTGTCAGGCGCGAGAATGACGATGCACACCGAAGGAAACCTTTTCGACAAAACGCGAACGCTGTTTATAACGCCACAACTACAGATGAGAAAGAGAGAGAGAAAAGAACGGAGCTTATGTTTCGGCAACTCTGGGAAGCTCGTTCATGCGTCTATCTCTAGCCAACGGCTGGCCGTACTTCTCGCCGAGGCCAGCGGCGTGCCTGGGCACCACGTTCTAGACAATAGCTCACGACGGACGGAGCAGTGCGTCTCGCAGCATCCGCGCACCCTGGAACCTGTTGCTTTCTGGCGGAAAGTCTGCGCCGCATGCATGTACGGGTCTATTGCCGGCATCGCACTGCAAGTTTAACGTCTCTTCGGAGCAGTCTAGGCGTTCACTCACCTGGCTACGAGAACTGTCCTTCTACACTGCGAGGGCGAATAACGGCGCGTTTAAGTTGAGCGACCGTGAGCAAAACGACCTTTTTCTTACTCTCGCAGCAACATAGTGACCGCACGCGTTCTACAGTGGGTTTCCTCTTAGCTTTTACTCGTCGTTTTTTCCACTGTGCCCTCGCTAGAGATGATGGTTCCTGCCCGGAGAATTATAACCACACAGTAAGAATTTCAGATATATTACTTATTTTCTTTCCTTCTTCAGATCTATAAAGCTACACAGAGATTTTTGCTGATGGATTAGATGAGAAACATGAATGAAAAGTTACAATATGAATTAGCAAAAGACAGGCGAAAAGAAATACCTCACTAATTTATAACGGAGGAAGAAAACAGGACCATGCGAAAGTTCCGCATGAACCTAAACCTGTCTAGCTGCGTATCCGTCCAGAATCATCGATCGACTTATGAACTCCGGAGCGAACGTTCCCATGTTTGTAGGCAGCTGAAAAGCTCCAAATAACAGTAAATTTTGAATTCACAGAGGCAATACCAATGCAAAAAACAAAACAAAAACAAGCAAACAAAAAACGGCCAACAGACGCGAAACGGTGAAAGAAAAGCAGGAAATAACTCTTCTTTCAAGTTCAGTGCAAACGGGTTGTTTTGTATAACTTATCGGATATGTTAACGTAAAGAAATTGAAAGGAAAATACAGCAGCGGAAATTGGGTCACTTTACAATTTCCAGAAAATGAATGACCCACATCACACTTGTGATATGAATCTTTGAATTGCGCAAATCACCAGACGAAAGCAGAGAGGATGATTTGGCGTGCTTAAAAAAAAAAAGAATGTTCCTGAGGCTGGCGAGCATGGATGGGAGAAAATTCAAAACAGGTTCACCCAATGGAGACGACGTGAGGAAGCCCGCGGTCATGGATATTCCGGCTTGACCACGCACCAGAATCAGTTGGACTTTTCCGACGTTACTTGCACAATAGGAGAGAGCAGTACATAGTACATATAAGACCGCACAGTAGAAGTACGCAGCAGCAGCCGCACTGATAACGTTACTGTGTTCATAGTCCGAGAGGGAAAGAGCAGATAGGTTGATATCGAAACATGGCTGCGCTTGCTTTTCTCTCAAATTCCGCTGCACCAGCAGCAGCAAAGACACCGTGAATGGAAGCTGAAACAATTGATTCCGCAGTGGCCCAACCAGACTTATCACGTATACAGTAACTTAATACGTATCTAACTTCCGGAATCGGAAAATATGGGGACGGCACACATGGACTTATCATACTGGAGCTTAGAAAGGAAAGAGTGGACAAGGGCCAACCGAACACTTTGCGGAGCGAGTCCAAAATCCTCTTGCATTCGATAATGGAGTGGCCAAAATGTGCTGCGTATATCTCCCTTTAAATGCCACCTAAGCTAGCGCCGCGAACAGACTAGCTTTGAGAACATTGAGGCTCCAAAGTATAGCGAAGCACTACTGGGCTATCTATCTTTTATACGATAACCCGAAAACAAAGCAGCCGATGAAAACATGCACTGGGACGCCTAAATAAGATGATGTGATGTCAGTGCTTAAGCATTTTCCTGCCATGCTATAGTTTATACTTGCGTTCCGTATATTTTCTTATAAAACTTTGGCCCGTATTTCTTTGCTCAAATTTGGTGAGCAAACCGCCCATGCTGTTCTTTTGTGAATAATTCCTAGTATTTTCCATGGCACCTCCCTTCCTTACAAATGGAGGCGGGAATTTTCCCACTTTGCAAACTGCTAACGTTGGCTGGCGGTCCTTCCCAAAACACAAAAGTACGCCGTCGGCTTTTATCCACGATGAGACACCTAATTATGAAGCATCAAAAGTCACCAAAAGTCGTCGGAACCCAGGACACGCACGGATAAATCGCAGGACAAAAAGAGACAACATAGTTGTGCTGCTTCGGTGCCGTGCTTAGGCTCCTAAATATAGCTAACCACTGCTAGGCTATCTATCTTTTATGGGATAACCTGAAAACAAAGACGGAAATGAAAAACAAAATACTGGGACGCCTAATTATGATGATGTGATGTGTGCCTGTATCTGTCTTTGTGGGCTGTTGTGGGATCAAGGTTTTGGAATCAATCAGTCGGCATTACATCGCCAGCAGTTTTCAAGCGAAAGCTTCACACGATATATATCAGCCAAGGTCGACCTGTCTGGCCGTTTGAACTTCAAAATGGGGCGTCACCTTTACCTAATAAATTGTAGGTGCGTACCATTCCGGGGTGCCCACCCCAAAATATACTGCACCTTCCTTTCTCCAAACCCTAACTAAAGGAAAGAATATGAAAAACAAAATTACGAGGGACTTTAGCGACTAAAGTAGTGAAAGGCGAAAGCCCGAGTGCCGCATTCTGCTACGCAACTGACAGTAATTAGTAAATAATTAGTTATTTGGTAGGAAACTAGGCACCAGGTAATTAATAAGCTATTTAGGCATAAATTAGTTCATAACTTAAGTAGGCATTAATTAGCAATTGATCATTGATTGCCATATGGCCATATAAGGCACGCATTCACGCATACTGTGGTGGTGATCTGTGATTGGTCGAGACCTCTATGACGTCACCCCGCCTCGGCCAATCAGAGCCGCCGCAAAAGCGGGACACAGTTTATCCGCGACAGTATGAACCATTAAAGGCTTTCTTCTTAAAATTGCGGTCTGGAAAGGCGGCGTTACTGGGGCTATCGCAGCTGCTCTCAAGGTGAAGCTTAAAAGCAGCCGCGATAACTCAAGCCGTAATTCAAACTGTCAAACCAAGCATAGCAATGCTTAACACAGCTTTCGCTCATATCGCTCGGTAAAGCCACGCTACTTACACCTTTTTCCTACACCTACACCTTTTTCTAGCTTGACTTTCAAGCAACGACAATGTGGCGCTATGAATAGGCGGAAAACGAGAGGGAAGATACGCCCAGCTGCGTCAGGAACACGGTTGAAACTGCATTCCTCACAAGCGGCGAGGCATGATCTGCGACACTGGGCAGGCACAAGACATGTGACATGTGCCGTCGGAAAAGTTCCCAGGTCGTCGCATCTGAAGTCCGTTTCACATGAAGCGACTAGGACGCAAACATTTGGTGCAGTCGCTGATGTTATAGTGCGATTTGCAGTCAAGGTTTTCACATGTAACACATGGCCAGTGTTATGTGCGGTTTCCGCGACTCCTGCAGTGGTGGACTACAGCCGATCGGGTGCCGGCGAGCGCTTAATGCCCCTTTACAAGCGCTGGTGCTGCGCTGCATGTCTTCAGTGTATTGGGGGAAGCATCACCATAGGGCAAGTCAGAATGCGCTTTAGACAATCCGACGCATATGCCTGGCCCTCCTCGCCGCGGCAGCTTCTATGCTGGAGACCAGCGAACTCGCTATTGGACCTCTGCCACTGCCAGCTGCTACCTCCGGACTGGACAGTCCAAACGCCAGCGGTTTCGGGTTCTATAAAAGAAGGTTCTGTCGCTTGTCGGGGGAGGCCGTCGTGAGCGTTCGTCGAATGCAGCGCTGCTCGCCTGGAGGAAACGTGGCCGTCGCTGTTCGAAGACAGTCGCGAGTAGCCATTAGCTTCCCCCCCCCCCACCTGCCGACATTGTTGTGCCTTGTTCCATGACTATAAATAATGTATAGATTCACCTTTCGTTTACCTCATCTCGTGGACTCGGAGCCTTGATACCCGGACACGGAGCAGAACCATGACAGCTAGTTGGCAGCGCTGGGATGGTCTGTGTGATTTTCTTGCTCCAGTTGGATGAGTGCATCGCCTTCTCTCTTTGAGTTCTTCCAGGCTTAACGCAAGGTGTTCTTCCTGGTAGGGGAAGTTTGTTGTAAATGTCTGTTCAAATTTTAAAGCGACAGCCTTTAATGGCTCATACTGTCGGCGCCCGTTCGTCCGGTCACACTATAGTTGTCAATAAAATGACGTCATCACCCGAACCGAAACTAACATCATCAAAAAAAAAAAAAAAAAAAACCCTGTCTCCACCAGGAATCGAACCTCCATCCCTCGGATCAACCGGCCGAGCACTTTAACCAACTGCGCCACGTCCTTTTTTTTTTTTTTTTCTTTATTACAACTGCGCCACGTCCGGGATCGTGAAACACATAATTTTCTTTGTCTACAGTGAGGATGATAGTAGCGATGACAATGACGCTGCAATTAGTGACAATGACAATGATGGCATTAGCAATGATAATGACGGTGCACTTAGTTGGTAATGTTAATGAGAGTAAACGTGATGCACCGTGTGCACCAGCAACGCTCAGGCTTTTGCATTTCTGCAGTGTAGAGTCCACAGTGCTCTCGTAATTTTTAAGCTTGCTTTGCACCAATGAACTCCTGAGAGACTTGCGGTCACAAATAGGGCAGTCGTGAACTGGCGAAAGCTGCGAATCACGGACCTAATCTTGGTATCAGAAATTAGGCCTTGATTGTGGGAAAGTGAGAAAAAAAAAGCAATGGATTGTCAAAGCGATCGAAAGCAACGGCTTTGAAGATGAAGATATTATGGAATGTTGGGACGAGATAAAGCGGAAAGTATAGAAGAGGAGGAGCGGAAAAAGAAGAGGAAATGGAGGAACGAAAAAAAAAAATGGAGCTGGCAAGCAAGCGATTGGAAGTGAGGCTGGCGGAAGCGCAGGCGAAATTGGCGAAAGCGAACGAGACCGCTGTTGCGAGCACTCGGACATCCAAGCCGCCTAAAATGAAAGATACTGTCAGCTTTCACAATGGGTAAGGATATCGGGATGTTCCTGGTCAATTTCTAGCGCGTTTGTGAGAAAAACGAAATTCTTCGTTCTACCTGGCCCCAGCACCTCTTGACTGTTTTACCTTGCGAAGCGGCCAACGTGCTTGCTCGGCTCACTAAAGAGGAGGCAGACGATTACGAGAAAGTAAAGGCGAAGTACCGCCTCTCGGTTGACGCCTTCCATCGACGAAACGGGAAATCAGGGAAAAAGCCTTCCGAGACATTCCCGAAGTTTGCTTACGCTCTGAAAGCAAATTTGATCGAATGGCGCAAAACCGCCGAGGTCTATAATGACCACGACAAAATTGTGGAAATCTTTCTAGAACCATTCACCCTTCAAAAAAAAAAAGAAAAAAAGAAAAGAAAAGGGAGTCAGACGTGGGGAATTATGACAATTGACTCCTTTCTGCCACTTTGTGACTCTTATTGGCCTAAAGGAAGTCGTACAAGGAATTAGTGGCTTGCAACCCCCTTTGCTACGGGACCATGACCCCCCATGTGTCCCCACCGCAGTCACGGCCAAAGACGGCATGGAGGACTTGATACGGCAGCTAAAACAATCGGCAAGCAAAGCATTTCGTAAGCGTTTATAAAAAGCAAAGGAAAAAAACTCCCTTCATATATGTCATACTTCTAACAAAACAACATATTTATGTGATTCTTAGGCTCTCTTTTTTTCCATGAAAATTGACTTATCGAACTTTCATTACGCCTGTAGTGGTTCAATACAAACCAAAATCACGTAATAACGGCCGCTCGTTAGATTTGGGGCACGTTGAGATTAAGCAACGGCGCCAATCACTGCACGTTCCCACATATCCGGTTGGTGTAGCATGAACGAAGGTTTAAAGTAATTGGAACTGAAGACGAAATTGAAGGCAAGAAAAGTATAGTGATCAATAATTTTCTGCTTTTTCGCGCGATACACGTGCATGCTGGTGTTCTGCATAATGTCGCGTCATTTCAAAAACAGAAAAGAAGAAAAATTTGATGACTACTATTCAACGTGCGCTAATAACGCACAGCCAGTGCTTAGTCTGGCTCCATCGGAGAGGGTTTGTAGTGATTCGGGCCATGGTGGAAAGTAAAATAAAGAGGGAAAGAGATAGCGGCTGGTTGCCTGTTTTGCAAATCGTTTTATACAAAGGAAAAAAATAATTTTTCTGCATCTCTGGTTTTCAAAAACGCGTTAGTGTTTCTTATTAATACTCACTTAGAAACTGTCGAAAGGATAGAGAAGAAATCTTCCGATTACACCATTTATAAGAACAAAAAATGGTTGCCTGCTTTGTATTCATACAGTCCTTATACTTTTAAGCTCAGGGGGTCTCAGACTCCCCTAGGCCCCCCTGACTTTAAGCCCTGCTCACAGCACATACGTTGTTTGCATTTCGAATTTGCTGAATATATGACCGCTGTGGCCGCGGTCGAACCCGCGGGCTTGGAATCAGTAGCCAAATGCCAAATCCAGCGTGTCAGGAGCAGACTAGGAAGAATGTATTGTGTTTAAATATCCCTTTCTGCATGCGTTGCATCCGCATGCACTTAGGTGTTTTTCTAACAGCATGAAATGTTTTAATACGCGCTTCAGGGAACTGTATATAGCTTTATTATTTCATATCTATATATTTAAGGTGGCTTCTATTCGTTCCTTATTGCACAATTTTTCTTATTTACAGAGCACTTAAAGCATCACAGATGATGTCGTGCTAGATATGAAGCAGCAGAAACAGCGTACACAGCTACACAAGAAATAAGGAAGCTTCATAGCCTATAAACAATTTAAACAAGCTCTCAAAAATAGAAATCGCGCGTTTTAACTTTCGTTCCAGTGAATGCAAATTAAAGAAGAAAGCAAACAAGATGCTTAGTCAAGCAAAGCAATTTCAGAAGGCTTAACTCTTTCGGGACCGCCCCAAAGGAAGGCAATTTGGATACATGTTTGACAATATTTTATGTTTGAATATTTTAGCTGTGTGGGGCCTCACTACGAGGCCACAGCTAAGCGGAAAAAAGACAACTCATACCTTCCCACAGCACACGCACAGACGGAGCCAACCAGCCCGCGTGGGGGGTAGAGCGCGCACACTACCTCTGCGCGAAAAGTAATAAAAATAAGAACACGGTACATTCCCACATGGTGGCCAAGCAGCGGGCGAGGGTAGATGAAGATTGGGGGAGACCTCTCATTTTGCACTGTGCTCCTGGGCTGCAGCGTATCCACGTAACGCTGAGTAACAGGAGGATGAACCACATTGCTAGCTGCCCTTTCTCTCTCGCAAAAGGCTCGAAACCGTTTCGTCCGCGGAATGTTACGTAACTCCTTCGAATATCTCGGCGGACACACTGCGAGTGACGGTCTAGGCCGGATCGGCTCTCTTTCGTCGCGCGGTTATGGCACCAGCTTACCAGGCTGGGTTCTGCCTTTTGTTTACCGCTTTGACCCTTGTGTGGCCAGCACGCGGTTCATGGCGGTTCTTTACGGAAACTTTCTTAAGCACGCCTGTATTTCTGCGGCCCTGGATATCGATGGAGTCTACAAGCAGAAATTTCTACATTGCCTAAACTCGTCCTTCACAAGGATGTAACATTGCAAGAATCGCAAGGATGTAGCCCTGCGGACTTGTGTGTGCGCTCTGTAACCTCCGCATCTCTTGCGCGCAAAGTTGATTCCGCCCGCATGGCCATCTTAACACTCTCTTTGCGGTCGGCCATCTTGGGAACTTTCAATCGCACGCTCTTGTGTGCCCGCTGCTTCGTTTAATTGTGAAGAGCTGCATTGTTTTAAGCACACTTCCACGTAGGGAATATGCTTAGTGTCTTACGGTGAGTCAAGAAAAGTGGTCAAATTTTAAGGAACGCAGAAGACTTTGCGCGCAAGCCTTCCTAATCGGCGAATTCGCTCACTTGGCTTTGCAAGACCGCTTGCTGATTCAGGTGAGTGTTCGGTTTGCATGTACCGACACATCTTGGTTCGTTACAGCGTGAGTACACGCGGGAGGCACATAAAGCCTTGGGCATACGCGTGGAAAAAGCGCTGGACAGGTGCTCTGCGGTACAAAGGAAACATTTCATGTATAGTGATGCATGTTCGCTTGTTAAATCGTGAGCACATTTGGGAGGAACATACAGCAATGCGCATGCTTAACAGTAACATTGGAGATGTGCTCTGGGGAAGAAAGAAAAAAAATTAAATCCGTGCTGTGTTTTACGGACAGCAAGCTAACTTCTTATGCACAAGCGGGACTTCAGATCGAGACGTGCTCTAGGCGAGTAGGACATTCAGTAAGCGCTGAGTCCGTAATGCAGCTGCTGTGAGTAATTTGGTTTTCGCTGATTCCGAATATTACCGAACCCGTCTCTGACTACAACGCTGCTGATAACTGTAGTGCAGTCGTGCCTAACTGAAACACTCTAATTGAGCAGTGTGGTCATGCGTGTTGCTTATGCACGCTTTTGAGCGTTATACCTGCGCCACGCTTAATATAGTCAAGTTAAGATGATTTGCGGATAGGTTTTCTGTAACTATAAAAAAAATTTTGTTACTACAGAAATTTATGTTGCCAGACAGGCTCACCGTCAAAAATCACTAAATATGTTTTCAGAACAAGGAACTTCCTGTAGTTTTTTGAATGGGTTGGATTCATGTAACGAATGTAAAGATGAGTGTGGAGGAAAAGGTTTGCTTGACATTAGTGCCTAACTTCAGAGAAAAGGCGTGCCTTTCCCCCTGGTAGTGCTTCATGAACTGGTGTCATTGCTTCTGTGATGACTTGCTTGAGCACAGCCATAAGAGAATTGTTCTTTTAAGTTTGGGGGAAGCGTAGAAAATCAGAGCTGTTTACTTGAACCTTGATTTTGATGATCCCAGTTAATGAGATTATCTTGTTTTGCTGGCATGTTTCAGGTCAGTAAGCAGTGTGCTGCAAGTGCCGCCGCAGAAAGTGAATTAGACGAGACAACTGTACAGAAAATTTGCTTCCCAATACGCATTGCCACAAACAACTTTACATATGGCTGCGAAGGTGAGAGGTGCAAAAGGATGGTGACATGCCTCAAACTTGGAAGCTACTTGCCTGGTTCGTCTTCGACGACATGATATCACACCTCACGTAAGTAGTGAATCTGCGCTGGCCTATATTAATCTTCGAGGGAATCACAGAAATTCAAGTTGTTTGCTTGAACCTATCTTTTGGCGTTCCCAGTTAGTGCTAGGACCTTATTTTGCTGTCATGCTTCACATGGTTCAGGTCTGTGAACAGTGGCCCTATGTGCTGTCTCATGCAAATAATTAGACAAGAATGTACATGAAATTTGTTTGAATTTATGTTGCCACAAACATTTACACATGGCTCAGAAAGATGGCAGTTGTCTGGCTTTTCTTCGACGTGACATCACATCTCAAGTAAGTAGCGAATCCATGCTGACCTGATTATATATTTAGCTCCTCTCGAACACTCCCCCCCTCCCCTCCTCCGTTACCAGACCAGATGGTTCAGAAGAATCAACACTGTTGGCCTAGTTTGTGCATGAGTACATGATGAGAGCGCATACACGGCGCAATAGGAACAGGACGAAACATAGAAACACACGAACAAGCGTCTTGACCGTGTGTTTCTGTGTTTTGTCCTGTTCATTTTGCGCCGTGTATCTACACCAGATAGTTTGGTCTTTTTTGCATTCCATGTTCAGCTCATGTTCATTTCCTCCTCTTCAAGTAAATGAGCTGCAATGTGCTTTCGAACAGAAAGAAATGGGAATAAATTGCTTGAACTGAACAATTGTGCAGTGTTTTGCTACACCGAGAATGTTAGTCTATCCTAATAAAATTCAAATGACTACTGAGCACTTTTGATTTTTTTTATATTTTGCAGACTTTGTTTGTTAAATCAAATGTCAAAATCAGTGTCATTATTAAGGCGAACACAATTTAATGAGAGATTAAAATAAAACCATTGGCGATATGAAACATTGCAGCAAGCAGTGAGGACTAATGAAAACAAAATCCAGGCCTTAGGCATGCAGTTGTGAGCAGATTGAATATGACCAATATGTCACCAACACCATACAACTATATTAAATTCTACCACCACTTACGTCATATGTGGAGTTATATGTTGTTACATTGGTGATTTATATTTTAGCAATATGTATAAGTTACTACCTGCACTCTGTTACCAAATATCTCACATCTAAAATGGGAGTGCTAGTCTGTTGGTCTTTCAGTAGGCTTTCTGATATTTCTCTATACGGAACAGGATTAGGAACCTTATAGAAGGAAAATGCCCCTGGCTGCACAGAAATTGATGCACAAAAAGAAAAGGGTAAATAGGGATGCGGATGATAGACAGCATTAAAACTCAGTCTAACGAGGGGTAATCTTAATGTGCAAAACTTTCGGATGATTCAACGGCTTCTGTTATTCCATTAATCCATAACTGAAATTTCCTGTATGATTTTCAACTTGCTTTAACGTGTTCAGTGCACGTGACTTCTTGCATGAAGCGTTGACCTCCATGCAGACATTGGCATCCTGCAGCTCTTGTTGCATCATTGAAGACTGTTCCGAGGTGCATGAAAATTATTTTCATTCTGTACAACCTTGGACTCAATATGTGGATTTTCATTGAAGTACTGCTTAATTGTTATGCGTTTTTAACATTGGACAGAACATAAAATGTGTGTAATGTGTTTTGTCATGGTGCTTTTACTTTCAGGCGGAGATTGCAAGCACATTTGACATGGATTGTATTTTTTTTTTTTACTGACATTCTGAACTTCGGAAAAGGGAACTCAAGAAAACAGCCCTTCATATAGGGATCATTAGGGCCCGCACAGACAAAAACTTGGACACCATGAACAGGAGAGCACCAGCATACAAAGAGCCCTCAAAATTGGAAAATAAATAAATTGAATGATTTTTCTGAACTGTATCCAACTTTGAAAGTTGGCAAAAAGGTGAGCCCTCAAAACCTGAAGTTCTATGAATTTTCTGTTCAAGGAAAATAAACAGTATTGTAGCTGCTTGGTTAATTTTATGGTTTAGAGCTCATGTTGTGTTATTCAGCTTAAGTAGCCGGAGTAAACTGCAAATAATGTTTAAAAAGTCAGAGTACTTGTGGATTGCTGCTTCCCTGTGCTTTTTATATATTTATTTGTTCGACTTGGGAGAAATATTCAATTGTAACACTGATTAATGAAGTTGTCACCTTTTCAGAGCCCAGTCTTTTCAGAAGGGTGTTTATTCTCACGTTGCATGACACAGACACTCATGGAAGTCTGATACAGCTCAAAAAGGTGGCCCAGTGTGAGGGGACAGTATGACCAAACCTTCAAGAGACTTCCTAGAGGATTAACAGAGCGCCCCAAATAGGAATCATTTGACACTTTCACGGAAGTCGTCCAGCGCACAGCAAACGCTATGTGACTTGGAAATGAGAGTCATTTCGCTGTAACAATGGGCATCCTGCTGAACCCCTGAAAAGTTACCAGCTGACCACCCTGAAGGAGGCAACGCGGCGATATTCTAAAGGGTCAGTGAGACTCCCAGGGGAGAGCCTTTTTACTCTAACAATGGAAGTCATGCTGTACCCCCGAAGGGTTGCCATCTGACCATCCTGAAGGAGGCAACACGGTACTTTTCTACTGAGTCGCACTGACACTTTTCCTGCCAGTGGAGGGTCGTTGTGGTTTTTGTTCGAAGTCACTGGACACCACCGAAAGGAGTAGCATATGTGGCAAATTTTTACCTCCCCAAAAAGCGTTCCCTGGTACCCTGTTTTTTCTTAGAGTGATTTTACAATTGTCTGAATGTGGAAATGCGGCTGTGGGTGCAAGACAGGCTCGAAAAGATAAGCTTGGAGCAAGCCGCCGAGCTCACAGAGGAGTTCCAGGTCAGGCGCAAAGCAGGTAGAAAGAGCATGCGGGCGGTCGCAAAGCCTCACAGGGAGTTCGTGAAGCGTCCATCGCGGAATGAGAACCGAGTACTCGCCACGTCTGCAGAGAAAAGGAGAAGCGAGGAGGACCGAGAAAATGGCACAACCGTAAGAAACGATATTGATGAAGAAAAGAGGGAGAAGGAACGTGCTCAAGTCTTAGAGAAGAGGAAACCGGCAGTGTGTTTCCGCTGTAACGAACCCGGGCACATCGCGAGAGGCTGTCGAATGGAAAAGAGTGATTTCGCTCGCCACCTTCGACGCGGAGAAAACGAGCCTGCTGAATCTGTACAAGCGCGAAATGACCGTAAATGAGAAACGGTGTAGTGCTTTGCGCCACTCCGTCGCCACGCTGGATGCGGTGCACCTTGCACTTATTTCGCCTCAGGATTTCACCGGCGAGTGCTAGCGGATGAGACATGTGGCGCGGGAAGACAGCATTTGTCTCCCGGCCGCACGCATCACAATTGAGGGTTCGTTTGACATATTGCATACAAAGTCAGCTGTGCCGATGACCTTGTCGGAGCAGTTGCCTTACCTCTTTTCTAACCGTTCACGGGCTCTTCTAGAGAAAAGGGGACTGTGCCGCGAGGATCGCTCTGTACTAGCACTTGTGCATTCGGAATCCCGTGAAATCGCGGACCAGTAGGAACGTTCGTAATAAAGCTGAAGAGCATGCTCCCTGCTAAAGAAATGCTCACGTAGACGCAGAGACAGCAGCTTCGAGAACGAGACGTCTTCTGCACCGTTGAGTAAATCGAGTGAGGAATTTGAAACCTATCTGTAGCCTTCTCAATCGGACGGCTTCCCCGAGCTGACGAGGGTAGAAGGGAACGCGACAGTGGCTGAACAGGTGAGCGATGACACCCTTCTGAGGCATCCTGTCAGTGAAGGAATGGCGAGAAACAACGCTGTGCAACCTACCGGCCTGCGAACGGTCCACATCGCGTCCTTGTGTGAGAAAAGAGCGAAGAGGCAGGCCGCGACCCCGAAGGGGACGCTTAAAAGTAAGCGCTTTAACATTGTAAAGGGGAGGCGTGGACACCTGTGCTTCACCATTCCGGATCGATTTTTATATGCTGCGGATTAGTGCAGGAGAAAGCGAATTTGTCATCCTTGTAGCCTAGTTTAAGGCTTGTTTAGTGACCTGGCATAGCGCATAAGGAGACGGTGCTCTTGCCTTTCCGGAGTGTGGGTGTTTTGCAGACCTCATCACTAATGTCCTACCTGAGACCTTCGGCAGATATCTCCTTTCTGGAGAGGACCGGGGACCAGCCCAGCTGATACGGCCTCCTCAGGGGACGTCGAGGAAGTGTGACCCCTTACGAGACCTCTTCATTCAACGGACGAGTTGTTGTGATTGGGCTTCAAGCCGCAGTTTCAGCGGAAGCCGAGCGAGTGCCGAAGAGCGCCTGATGCCCCTTTACAAGCACCGGTGCTGCGCCGCATGTCTTTTGCGTTGCGCACTGATTAGAAGCCCCGTCGTCGGGCAAGTCAGAACACGCTCTAGACAATCCGGCACCTGTGCCGGGCCCTATCCCCCTCGCGCCGTGGCAGCTTCGAAGCGGGAGACCAGCGAGCTCGCTATTGGACCTCTTGGGCCTCCACCAGCTGCTGTCTCCGGATTGGATAGTCCAATTGCCAACTGTTTCCGGGCCTATAAAAGAAGGCGCTGCCGCTTGTCGGGCCCGTCATGAGCGGTCGTCGAGCGCAGTGCTGCTCGTATGGAGCAGATGTGGCGGAGTCTCCCTGGCCGTCACTGTGCGAAGACAGTCCCGAGTCGCCAGTAGCTTCTCGGCCCATGTGTCGATATTGTTGTGCCTTGTCCCATGACTATAAACAATGTATAAATTCACATTTCGTTCATCTAATCTAGTGGACTCAGAGCTTTGATACCCGGACACGCACCAAAATCGTGACACCAGCTAATTTTTTTTATGAAACACGAAGTGGTCGCTTGGTGTTTGCGCAGGAAACCCTTAATAAACGTCAGTAGTAGCGCGGCACGGTTTGCGTTGATGTTGATATTATCATGCAGGCTTTCAGATGAACGACAATATTTGGGATAATTTCATTAGACTAAGCAGTCCCCACCCTCCCGCGGCAATTCTTGCCGCCCTTTCCATTCGCCACCCTTGCACAGATGCACAGCGAGCGTATAGCAGCGCTGCGATTGAATTCCAATCGGACTGAGACCATTCGCAGGCTGTGTACAGTAGACCGACGCTCTCTTCGGTCGGAGTTTAACGGAAATAGTCGGTCGTTCTCTTTCGCTGGTTGCTGGCTCACAGATGGCCAGGAAAAATTTTGCTTTCCAGCAGGTCTTTCAAACAGCTCAAAATAGCAACTTCTTCTAGAGACGCTCATTGCCCTGGGAATGAATAACGCCTTTATTTGAATGGAAGGGATCGATGGCTTTTGCCACAGATAGTACAAGCAACTTTGCCGCAGCAAGTATAAAAAGAATGTGCCCAAAAACAAATGTACAGCTGAACGTCCTGCGCACTTGAGAGGCCCACGTAAACGCGTGCGCCTCTCAATCATGGACTGGCCTCCCGCAAGGAGACGTAATTTCAGTGTTTTGTATCCCAAACACTTCTATCTGATTTCCATTTATAACTCCTGGGTCAATGCGAACTGAACATTTTAAAGTGCCAATCACTGACACTTCAGTTGACAGTGAGGGTGGCAAATGATTGCCATTGATAGCCCTAGTCTATCAAGCTCTGAGTTGTATCAAGAACCAGTACCCACCGCCGTGGTAAGCTCAGTGCTTACGGCGCTCCTCTACTGATCCTCTGACCGCGGGTTTTTCGCGACGGTCGCGTTTCGATAGAGGCGAAACGCATTGTATGCCGTGCGATTTTAGTGCACGTTAAAGATTTCCAGGGGGTCGAAATTTGCTGAGCCCTCTAATAGGATAAGGACATCATTCAGCTGATGTCCCATCGGGACGTTATCCCCTCTAAATGAAACAAATAATAGTGTCAGATAGGCTGCAACAAACGCCTTATTGCAAATACTACATTACCTTAGAGCAATGAAATTCCCAGGGTCCCTCATTATGTGTTTAGGTGAGGAGAGCCGCCAGCTGGAATGATGGCTGCGATGACAATAGTGCTGGCAGGTGGTGATGATCTTCGTTGGGATGATTGGAATAGGTATGTCTGCGGAATCACTCATGAGTCGACTCAATCCTCACTCACGCTCGCATTCAGATTGTGACCTGCAGAGTTTTGAGGGAGTTTAGACTCGCACTCAGATGACAATCCGAGTTGTGAGCCCGGCCTTATGCTCAGATCATGATTTAAGTTTTGTGTCTAGATTCATGTTCAGGTTATGATCTGAGTCGTAAGTCTGGCCACAAGCTCAGATCATGATCTGTGTTTTCGTGACAATGTGCGCCATTTTGTCCTCACTTACTGACAGCAGAGTAGAGGAAAACTTTATTGCCGCGACAAAGGACGCTTGCAGCCGCGGTGGCCTGGCAACGTCTCTCCCTGAGTGAAAGAGAATTCTGTGGAACGCCTCTCTGTGCGCGCTCCTTGGTGTATTTTGTGCATTTTCCACATGATGAATGTTGCCACTGATATAAAACTTAAGGTGGACAGAGGTTTAATTTGCGGACGCTTTGTTTATACCTGCTGACAACCTACAACATCAAACTATATGTTTGTGAAAAAGAGTGAAAATAACATGTGGCACTTCACTCACATGAGACATAATCAACCAAAGCAAAGCACAAACTAAGCCTCCTACTTAAAGATAATAGCATTGATCAGGCCACTTGGGCTTAAGAAGTTACTCAGCTCAGTGAGAGAGCGAGTCCAACTGACTCTTAAGTCATAATGAGTAAGGCCAAATGACTGAGTAAGTGACTGAGCCCAAATGAGCCGTGAGTAGAGATGCGGGAGTCAGCCCAAATGAGTTGTGAGTTGATGGGAGCCGTGGGTCACAGTGAGTCCGTATCAGCTGTGAGCAGAATAGAGTGAGCCCAAATTATTCGCGAGGTGAAGTGAGTCGTAAGTGGCAAGAAATGGTTAACTGGATGAACCGTGGGTTGGAGAGAGTCCCCGATAGAATGAGTGGAAGCGAGTGTAAATGAGTTTGAATTAACAAGTTCAGTGAGCCCGAGCGTGTACGAGTCTTATTTTGAGTGAGCCCGCAGGTTGTCCAAATTTTTGTGAATGAGCCTGAGTGAACACTCATGATTTTGCCGAGGTATGTTGCGAGGAACTACCTCTGGTCATAACGTAGATATAAATAGATTTTTTCACCTCCGCTCTGGCCATCCCCGCGGCCAGGTATGCGGCGCCTACCCTGAAAACACATATTGGATCTGCCCACGGGCCACACAGTCACCACCGCGGTGGTAGAGAGGGGTTCCGACGCCGCGGCTGTGCTACAGCCAGAGAATTAGGGGATTATTTATTAGGGAGGACATGCTCTGGATGTGAGGTTGTTGAATAATGGTGGGAATGGCGTGGCGCGGTACCTGCTGCCTAGTTTAAGAGGAACACTGAAACTGGGACACGCTAGAGAGGGCGGAGGATAGGATAGATAAGAGGAGCCGGGTCAGCTTTGGTGTGAAGAGGGGATCGCAACGGTGCACATTTTATATGCATTTCTCTTGTCCCCTTCCATCCCAACCAACGGGGGAAAAAACATTATACGCGGACAACCGCGAAGCTCTTCGATGTTTTACGGACCTACCGAGTAATACAAAAATTGCTCCGACCTATGTCTTGCTCCATAGCCGGCCATTTTCGCTCTGAGCCGAGCGGACCGCTCCCAACCACATAGAGTAAACGCAACGAGCCGCTGACACAGATGTTTTTCTCGCCCTCGCCCCACTCGCGCATGAGGAATCCAGCGCGCGAGTTTCGCACCTTGTGCGGTGACCATGCCTGCTTCCACCCCTTCTCCACCGCATTTCCCCCCCGAGTATCGCCACCTCTCTGCATGGTTTATAATTAAGTAGTATTAGGCCCAAAAAACAGGCCAGACACATAGGTATAGGTGACTGAACGAAGCGTCATGTCCTGTCACCTATCTATGTGTCTTGTCTGTTTTTTTTTTTTTTTTTTTTTTGCGCCTTAGAGCTGTTTAATTATGAACCAAAACCAACTAACCCAGCAGCAATTGCTATCTGCATGGTGTGCGGTCAAAATTACGTACACCCTACTGCTCCATTTTGCAAAAGTAGCACAGCTGATTGAGATTAAGGTTGCCGGTATATAGGGCCCTCCTTTTCTCGGATGGATCTGTGCTACAAAACTATGCACCTGCGGCCGCTGGCTGCACTGCGCCAGACTTGTGCACTGACCGTCAGTGTCGCACCGCGCAATCATCATCACAACAACCGTAGTGGCTGTCCTATCTAGCCGCGGACATCGTTATTCATTGCCCACACCTCACGAACTTCGCTATTCTCTGCGATTCGCGTGCGTCTCTCACACAGCTTCAATACCCCGAGCGTGCCGGCCCTTCTATTATGCGCCTCTTGCACGAGCTGTGCAGTGCCTGCGACCGCGATGCCGACATTGTAGTGCAGTGGTTTCCATCACACGTGGGTGTCTGTGTTAACGAGGCAGCTGACCACTTCGCTAATCTGGCACACACTGACCGTGTTGTCCCCGTAAGCAACGCACTGAGAGCGTTCGACGTGGCTAGAAACGCCATTGGCGCAGCAGCGAGGAACGCGACCCCGATCAGAGCCGCTGTGGGCAAACCCTATCGACCAATCTGCTTGCAAGATTTTGGTCGCTCAGCAAAGGCACTTCTCCTTCGCACTAGAATTGGGTGCGTATTGACAGCGGGACGCCGCCCGCGTATTTTCTGTGTAGGCCACGAATTGTGCAGCGACTGCGGCACACTGGAAAATGTTGAGCGCCTGATCTGTATTAAGGCGAAAGCCTTTAATGGCTCATGCTGTCGTGGACAAAATGTGTCCCGCTTTTACGCCGTTCTGATTGGCCGAGGCGGGATGACGTCATAGATGTTTCGACCAATCACAGAGCACCACAACAGTATGCGCGAAGACGTGCCTTATATGGCCATATATCAATCAATGATAAATTACTAATAATTCAATTAATAATTACCAATCGATGGCTAATTAGTAAATCAAGAATTAGTACTGATAAATTATTTGCTTGATTACTAGGTACCCACCTAACTACTAATTAGTTACTTAACTAAATGATTAATAACTATTTAAATAATTAATGACTAATTAGAGCCATTTGCGTAGCAGAATGCGGTACTCAAGCTTTCGCATTTCACTGCTTTAGTCGCTAGAGTCCCTCGTAAATTTTTGTCCCGCAATTTTCTAGTACGCGTGACAAGCTTATCGTGCTTCCTACGCGGACCTCGGCCTTCCCTGCACCACCGTAGGGGGTTGTGGGCGTGAAGAAAAACTTTTATTTATTCATAAACGCAGTTGTGGACCCCCTAGGGAGGATCCACATACTAAGTGGTGCCCTTAGTCCTGGACCCCATTGATCGAAGCTGCCGCCCTGACCTTGTGCACCAAGGCCGTGTGGGTTTGAGGGTCTGAGCAGCCAAGCAGGGTCGCCTCCGTTTCCTCTACTGTCTCTCCTGCAGGGTTGGGGCTGGCGGTTAGGGTTGAATTTTGCTGGCAGGCCCATATTACTGAAGCCGTGTACCACTCCCTGCGGTTTGGGTTGACAATGTCCATGTAATATAGCCGTCCTTTCCGCCATAATGGCGCTCGAGGGCATGCGTCCGCGCCGCTCTTAGGCCGCCATGATCTTCTCTATCCATTGTCGTGGGGAGAGGGTGGACTAGCGTGACGCGGTGCTATAGTTCAGGTATCCGCACTCTTTCCTGTAATGTATGTACATCGAGGTGCATATGTAGCCTGTCAAGAAGTGTCTGACCAGAGCGTATTTTGACTGATATTGCGTGTACTGACTTGCGATATGAGCTTCCTCGAGTTCCTGGTAAGTGTTGATTACCCCTAGTGCCGTAAGACGAGTGTTCGACGTAAATCGTGGAATGTCAAGTGCTCTTTTTATCATTTTTCATTGATGGCGTCTATCCTGTGGGTTTCGTATTCAAGCGTGTGAAGGTATAGGGCACCGAACATTCTACTGATGACGAAAGGAGCTCACCCTTTTTATATAGTGGCCCCGCTCACAAAATGGGGAGCGCATTGCGCGCATTCGTACATTACTTGGACGATGTAGAACTCGCGGCTCGCTTTTTAATGCACAGAAACTGAAACACATGTAGTGCCAGTGCCCATCTTCTGCCGTGCCAGTTAGAACTTTGAAGCTCTACACGGATAACCCACCTGCGCGCCTCCCTTCTACGGTCGCCCGCTCATTGCAAGCATTCTTGTATGTCCATTTGTATCAGCAGCGCGCACACACAGGAAAAAGTGAAGGAGATAGGACAGAGCGCTCTGTCCCATCTCCTTCATTTTTTCCTGAGTGTGCGCGCTGCTGATACAGATGGATCGCAATCAACTAGCCCGGCAGATCGTGTTATTATTTTATGTGCGCTGCAGCGTGAGAGCGGACGCATAGTGTCACCAAAAGAGAGGGCCGCCACCAAGCCCTGTGACGATTCTACTGGCGTTCTGATGGAGCAGCGGCGCACGCGCTGATAATTCTCCACTTAAATCGGCATTAAAAGGTCCTAGCCTCGAGATAGTTTTGTTTGCGTCATTTTAGCGCTATTTTTTTTTGAGCAAGGACAAGCTTTATAACGCGTTACGACTCATAAACTCCATTCCGGATCAAAGAGGGATGTGTCGTCTGTTTGGAGAGACGTAGCGCTGCACTCGCCGCCTTGGAAAGCGCTGACGCGCTTCTAGTGGATTGTTACCTCCTCTGGACATGTAAAGAAGAGCTCCATGACATCAAGCCACCGATAGCAATATCTGATTGGTGATTGGTAGCTCCAGTCACAGACGTAATACGATGTGCGAGACAGTCTCGCGCATTCCCTTCGACTGCCACTGCAGAGCAGCGCGGACACTGACCCGATGCGTGTCTTTCGTGCACTTTGATACTGAAAAAAGTCCGTAACTTTCCATCGCAAACAACCTGCTCCCGAGCAATGGAATTAAGGCACATCTCCCGCAGTTTTTACGCGGCTTCATATGTCCAGCAGTGTGCGGTAACACGAAGTCAAACAGCTGCGGGGCAACTTTGATAGCACCGACGGAGAGTGCTCGCTGGTAACTGATACGGCGCAGCGTGTATACGTGCGTCTATTGAACAGAACAATGACAGGCGGCGCTGTTGCGTTTCTGTGTTTTGATATCAGTTTATCTGTATATGAAGTTTTGTTTAGTGTTCAAGTGGAATGATGCCCGCTGCCTTTAGCGATATCAGAGATGTGCTTATAGGGCTAATGTTTCTTTTTCTTTGACTAAAAATAAAAAGGGCTACAAAGCCTCCTCTGGTTACACATTCCCTACACAAAGGGCCCCAGTCTCATATTGGTATGCGGGTCACATTGATAAAGTTTTGTCTCTCGCGGGCGAGGAGGCCGAAAATGATAAAAAAAAAAAAAAAAAAAAAAACACGAGTGGCTCCAATCCACGCTGTAAAGGTGGTTGGACAGCGAAGCTGTAAAACGACACCCATTTACCCATTACGACGTCATTTCAAAATTCACACAAGTGGCTGTACAAAGGGTGAAACCAGAGACAAGTCAAGAGTACGCATATTACACTTTATTACTTCACAACGACATTCACGACTGCTTTATGATCAGTATTATATACACTGAGATGTTCACTTCTAACTGTAGCCTGGAATGAGCTGAATGAGTTGCTAAACCGGTTTCCCTGTTATATATAAAAGCGTGGGGACGGCACTACGTGATTTCTATGCCGTCGGGTACTTTTCCACTAGGAGTAGCTTACGCAACCGTAATATTTACCGGGAAACACACGCGGGGAGAAGGAACGTGCTTCGCGTTGCCATCATCACACATTATGTGGTTTGCACTTCACACGAGGGCTTCGAATGACGTTAAACTCTTTTCGAAGCAGCTGCGAACCTAATATTTACCGAAACGTGTCGGACGTTGTTCCCGTTGCTCACATCCGCCTTATCATCCATCACGTGGTTTTGATGCTTGTTTTGCGATTTTTTTTATTGAAAACGAGTACTGAGCTGTATGATGTATGCCTGATTTCAAAGGAGACGAGCTGTTTGCATCAAATTTTTAGCCTGGCGTCTTTTGCTTACGACAACGACACGAGAATTTCCTTGGACGGTAGAGGGATGGAGCTTCACTGTAAGACTAGAAATAACCGAAACAATTAGAAAAATTGAAATCAATAAATAATAATAGCATAAATAAAAATAAACCAAAACGTATTGCTTCCAAACAGTCTCCCATTTTTTTTCATAGAAAATAAGAGCGGGGCCTACTCCGTTCTGCCTAAACACCGTACGGCTACAACTTAAAAATGGCGCAGAGAGATCTACTGAAAGGTTCATTGTGTAATGTCACGGTCACCTATCGACAAAGGAAAAAGAAATGTAGACTAGGAGATGATAAATAGCGCAAGTTGTCTGGCGCCTCGCTCTTCAAGGCAGCTGACGTCCGTCTGAAGTTGAGCCCGCACCAAACGCATTCAAATCATGCGCATTTCCTGGACTTCCCATCGCGGCCCCCGCATATCCGTTCACCTTTCCGCACGGGTCGGAAGAACCGCTCCTGTCGCCTAGCGAGGATTCCTTCGTACTTCGTGCGTCGTCTGCTGCTTGGCGCGTCCCCTGCCTGCAGCCGACCGCAACTCCCCTCACCACGGACGCCATGTGAGAAATAAACTCCGGTCTGTTACGTCCCGTCTCGGCCTGTCTGTGTGTCTCTCGTGGGCAGAGGGATCGCCTACAACATTCACGCTGACTAAAGGGTAACTGCTTTTCTGCGCTTCCAAAATGAAGAGACATCGCCTGAGAACGAGGCCTTTCAGTTGGTTTTAGTTGGGAAGCGAGTCAGGTGGTAAAGCTGACACGTGAGGTTGGCACCATTTGCCCGCGGCCTGCTCTACATAATAATAATAATAATAATAATAATAATAATAATAATAATAATAATAATAATAATAATAATAATAATAATAATAATAATAATAATAATAATAATAATAATAATAATAATAATAATAATAATAATAATAATAATAATAATAATAATAAAGAAATCGGCTCTAGCATCCTAGCTTCAAATTATGCTGCAAACACACATGAGACATACGTGTACAGGTGCGGTATAAAACAAAGGCGCGCCTACAGGCTCTACTGTTAGAATTTGTTGTCATGTTTATGCCTGTTAGTCAGCAAGATTCCGCTAGAGCTGTCAGTAATAAGATACTCGACGACGTTAGCACGTCTTTGTCACCTGGCAAAGCCACTTGATAAAATGACTTCTGTTTCTTCCGTTGAAAAACCAGTTGTTAGTTCGCGCTCTGTGTTGGGTGTATTGCCGTTTTAGGTGTTAGCGCGGTGGACCGCTATGGAGAACCAACTAGGCCCAATTCTCGCTATTTTATCCCCTGAAAAGTTGCACATATTGGCAGCTGTGGCATCTAGTTCTCTTGCACTGCTTGAATGTATTTTACGCGGCACGCACTTGAGTGTTTTCAGTAGATATTATATTACCCGTTTATTGCAAACCTTCAAGTTGCCTATATATTGAGCGATCACTCATGGGGCCTCAAGTCGAATTACAATCCAGAAGATGGGAAGATGCATACATGGATATTCCTTCAACGATGAAATTAGTTTTAAGCAAGCGAACGTTATATATGCAGCGAAATCAAGCGCCTGTGCCAGCACACAGCAGCGGCAGGCATAACTCTTCGCGGCGCCGTCGACCACTTTTCTTCCGCCGTGGTCACCACACTTCGTGCAACACTCACTCATGATGTGTGCGCTGAGCCGCTTCTTCTGCTGAACTCTGCTAATTACTCTGGCCACAGCTCGTTGCCCATATCGCCCATGTATTATAATACGCGATATACTTGACCC
Source organism: Amblyomma maculatum (assembly GCF_055883805.1). NCBI lineage: Eukaryota > Metazoa > Arthropoda > Arachnida > Ixodida > Ixodidae > Amblyomma > Amblyomma maculatum. The sequence continues at coordinate 187,074,532 of NC_139344.1, forward strand.
CAACTCATTGACTTGAGGCGACGACCGGGATAAAGGTCCCGGTCAATAAATTTTCTCTCAACCATGGGCCTTCAATCAGCCCACCTAAGAACCTCTGTAAAAACAGTTCTATATTGTAGAATTATAGACATTATCGAAGTTTATCGGATAGGCGAGAACTAGGAATAGGTTTCCTTGTCAATAAGTATATAGCTGATAATATAGATGAATTCTGTAGCAGTAATTTGAGGGTGACAGCCATCGTAATTAAGCTTAATAAGCGGTATAAACTGAAAGGTTGTACAGGCCTACGCACCTACATGTAGTCATGATGACCAGGCAGTTGAAAGCTTCTACGAAGATGTAGAATCGGCAATGCGGAAAGGAAAGACGCAGTATACTCTAATAATGGGCAACTTAAATGCGAAGGTAGGAAAAAAGCAGGCAGGAGACCAGGCAGTTGGCGACTATGGCATTGGTTCTAGAAATAGCAGGGGGGAGTTACTAGTTGAGTTGGCAGAGCGCATTAATCTAAAGATCATGAATACGTTTTTCAGCAAACGGAAGAAACGGAAGTGGACATAGGAAAAGTCCTAACGGGGAGACTAAAAATGAAATTGACTTCATGCTGTGTTCAACCCCCGCCATTATGCAAGATGTAGAGGTAATCGGGAAAGTGCGATTCAGTGACCACAGGATGGTGAGGTCCCGAATTAGCCTAAATCTGAAGAAGGAACGCAACAGATTAGTACGAAAGAAACCCATCAACGAACGAGCGGTGAGGGGGAGGGCAGAAGAGTTCAGGATCTCGTTACAGAATAGATATTCAGCTCTAACCAAGGATGACGACATTAGCCTAGAAGCAATGAACAATAATTTCAGAGATACCTTTACCGAGTGCGCTGTAGAAGTAAGCGGTAGGATAGTTCAAGAGGATACTGGTAAGCTGTCTAAGGAGACGAAATATTTTATTAAGAAATGCCAAAGTATGAAAGCTTCCAATCCAACAGCCCAGATAGAATCAGCAGAGATATCAAAGATAATCAATAAGCACAAATTGGCCGATATAAGAAAGTATAACATGGAGAATATTGAGCATGCTGTAAGAACGGGGGAAGCCTTAAAGCGGCGAAGAAGAAATTGGGCATAGGCAAAAATGAGATGTATGCGCTAAAGGACAAAGCGGGCAACATCATGAATATGGACAGAAGTAGCCGAGGAGTCGTATACTGATCTCTACAGTAGCCCAAGTAGTCAGGACAATAATGAGATTGGCAGTAGAGAAAAACAGTCAGACATTCCGCCACTGACGGAGGATGAGGTTAAGAAAGCGTTAGAAACTATGAAAAGGGGGAAAAAAAAAAGCTGGAGATGATCACGTAACTATAGGGAGGGGGGAGCTAGGAAAACTGGCCACCCTGCATACGCAGTGCCTGGTGTCATCGACGGTACCGGAACCATGGAAGAACGCAAACATTATCTTAATTTATAAGAAAGGGGACGCTAAGGACCTGAAAAATGAGACCAATCAGCTTACTGTTATGTAAGGTATTTACTAAGGTTATCACTAATTGAATCAGGACAACCTCAGACTGAAATCAAGCAAAAGATGAAGCAGGTTTTATGGAAAGGGTACTTTACTATCGATTATATTGTTACCGGGGAACGCGTGAACGACGAAGTGGTGTGGTCGCAGACGACGACGACGGCCACCGAGCAGCGCGTGAAAGATGAAAGGCTGTTTCAAAAGACGACGACGCAGACAGTGTGAATGCTCAACGGCTCTTGAAGTCTATGCGCCGAGTTCTGCCCCTCGCAACGCAAGTCCTACCTAATACATCCCCGTAACAATATCCACACCGTCAGCCAAGTGATAGAAAATTTATCTGAATAAACCAGCCCTTATGCATAACATTCATTGATTACGAAAAAGCATTTGACTCAGTAGAAACCACGGCGGTCATGCAGAGATTGCGAAATCAGGGTGTAGACGAGTCGTACGTGAAATAACTGTGTAGATATAGTGGCTGCACAAAATTCCTATAAAGAAAGGCGTTAGGCAAGGAGACATGAGCTGTCAGAGCGTATTGCCATTCCCTTAAAACTGCAGCAACGGAACTGCTGGTGGCGGTACTAAAAAATAAAACACACGCACAAAAAAGAAGTCAATAAAGCTGTATGTCTTTTTTTAGTACATATTGCAGTGCATAAACTAAAATGTATACACAATAAAATAGTTTGCATGATTAAAATTGTTTGCAGTAATCCTCTGTTCATGTCAGTTGCGTCCGTCGCGCCATCTTTAGTACGTTTAATGAAAATGATAAGAGCGCATTTAAAGGCCGCATTCCCATCGCTTCTGTGGCGCAATGGATCATACCATTTCACATTGCGCCACAGAAGCGATGGGAATGCGGCCTTTAAATGCCAGGAAATAAAGAAAAAAAAAAAATTCTGTGGCGCAATGGATCCACACCACACCACGTACCTGATTGCAAGATATGTGTTCAATTCCTGTAGGAACAGTATTTTATTTTTTTAAACATTTAAGTAAATTACTACCATATTTCCTAGGGTACGTTCCCCTTTAGGTTGCATAATACCAAGTTTTTGTTCCTAAAAGCAGCAAAACCAGCTGCGAACGCAGCCAGGACATGACGGTATGGCAACGGTTACACTGTACAATTACCTTCACCGTAATCAATTCCTGTCTTCAGTGAGTGTATGTTACCTTTAGGTTGCGTTCAGAGACGCCCTCAGCAACAATCGCATTTTATCATGCTCTTTTTACGGATTTACGCCGCACCGATTTTTCAAGCTAACTTATTCAACGTCGCAAAGATGGCGCGACGGACGCCACCGATGCATTACGCTCTTTACAGTAATTTTAGTAATAAAACTATTTTATTAATATTGCACTTCAGTTTCCGTACTGCGCTTCATGCTGGAACAAAACGTAAGGTTGCGTTTTATATTCGAGTGACGCACCCGGAACTTCTGCTGCTGCAGTTTTCGGGGAACGGCAATACGCCCCCAGTACTGTTCACAGCTTGCTTAGTAGTAGTAAGTATCCAGAAACTTGGAAGGGGGGCAGTTAAACATAAGGGTAGATTGAGAATACCTCAGTAATCTGCTTTTTGCTGATAACATTGCCTTGCTAAGCAACTCTGTAGGATGAACTCCAAAGAATGATTGATGGCCTAGAAAGGTAGGCTTGAAAATCAATATGCAGAAGACTAAGGTAAATGCAAACTAAGTAAGACAGCCTCGGGAAGGAATAGCAGTTTATGTAAGGTAGCGAAGCACTGGAAGTGGTAGGGGAATATGTCTACTTAAGACACGTAGTAACCGCAGATCCGGACCATGAAAGGGAAATAACAAGAAGATTGGGATGGAGTGCATTTGGCAAGCAATCGCACATTATGACTAGCAGCTTACCGATATCGCTCAAGAGAAAAGTATACAACAGTTGCATCTTACCTGTACTCACCTATGGGGCTGAAGCGTGAAGAGATAGGAAGCGTGCAGATTGGGTCAGAGAAATAATTTATTAGATTCTAGTGGAAATCGAGAAGAAATGGACATGGGCAGGAAATGTAGTGCGAAGAGGATAGCCAATCGTCGCTTAGGGTAACAAACTGGATTCCAAGGGAAGGAAAGCGTAGCAGGGGGCGGCAGAAAGGTAGGTGGATAAGGTTAAAAAGTTCGCAGGGATCAAGTGGATGCAGCTAGCGAGCGGGTAAATTGGAGGAATATGAGAGAGGCCTTCGACCTGCAGTGTGTATACTCAGGCTGATGGTGATGATGAGGCATTGATAAACTTTACTGATACACAATGTGCGGCCTTCTAGGCGCCTATAAGGGCAATTAAAAAAAAATTCTCTAAACCTGCGTAATCCTAGGGGACAGCCTTTTAATGCATTATGTTATGCTGAAAGCAGGAAAGCATACCTTCTTGCGGGTCCGTCTTCTCACGGGATGATGTCAAGCGTGGACGCGCGACAAGCACTGCGCGTGCCGGGAGCCGGCTGTCAGAGCACCGAGAGTCATTCAACAAATTGGCTTTATTCAAGCACTCATAAGACATTTCACCCCGTCCCTCAATATGTACACAGTACAGTGGAACGAGAAGTCATCTACGTGGAGATTACTTGCTTTTCTGTCCGAAATTTCTCGGCGCTCGGAGGACGGCCTGCCTGTATGCGCGCGGCTAGGGCGAGAGCGCCGCTTGCGATCGAAGGGCCTCGGGAACGCTGCAGTGCGGATGCGCCCGGCCATTCCGCAAGTGTCGCTGTTGGCCTACAGCCGGGCACAACCTTACGTCCGCTTTGAGCAAGCGTCGCTCTGCCGCACCTCGCTTAGCTCCGAGCACGCCTCATTCGAACACAACACTCTTTGTACATGCCCCGCTCGCCGCGAAAGCGAACAAGACAAGTCACACGAAGCAACCGTCACACGCGCACTACCTGAACGCACGGACATGCGAATGGAGTCCACCTGAGTGTCAGGAATCCCGCTACACTAGCACGCCCGCACAACATTCGCTGGCAGCTCCACACAGGTGTTTCCCACGTGAAGGAGTCACACGAATGCATTGGCCGGTGAACAGGCGAAGCTCAGTTGCAACCGACCTATCACAATTGGACGTAACGCGTGCACCAGAGTGCTGACAAGCCTGTGGACCTCCAATTTTCACGTTCCTTTAAGAAAGCAATAGCACATTATTTTGCAGACGCCGAGCTCGAGAGCGCGAGTGAGATCTGAGGACATGGTCAAAGCTGCCGTTCATTGTTTTCATGCGCGAGCATTTGTGAGTAGTCAAGCGCTGTGCAGGTAGCTGAAGCAGAGCTGTAATGACGAGGTCGCAGGACCTCTATTTCTGGCGACGGTACAACGGCTTGTGAGCACGCAAAATGCCACTCGGACATTGCCCGGAGAAACGTCGAGCCAAGACGCCCTAGACGATGTATTTAGGTCGCCTCTCATCGCGCCCCGAACGACATGGGTTTTATCAGGAACATCACTTGAAGAAGCAGCGAAAATGTCTTCGTTTGCTTCTGCCGTTTACATTGCACGCTTTTTCTAGACATCACATTCATACAAATTTCATAATCATTCGCAGTACTGAAAGAAGGTCGAGCTTCGAGCTACAGTGACACGAAGAATGGCGGACGTTTGAACAAAACAGAAAAAACACTCTGCTTCTCTACCCGTTACTCTCAAGGAGAGATGAATAATAGTGAAGGAGAAGAGCGACTGGTGTCGCGATGAAGACAGCCTTAGCTGTGTACAAATATTGAGCGAAACCGAGGAACAACAGCCGCAACACTTCTATACCGGCACCGCAGAAGTCGCGCACTGTCGGCGGGCTGCCGCCGGTGACGAGGTCGCGGGAAAGAAGGAAAAAGGCGCGAGAACAGAAAGACTCGGCTGTGAACAACAGTTTGTGACAGGGACATTTCCTTTCTTTTTCATGAACAATGAAAAATGAAGACGCGTTACAACACATCCGCCGGTGCGGAGCTCTCACAAGGACGAAAGAAAAAAAGCAAAAAAAAAAAAAAAAAAAACACCTCATTGGCAATGTCTGACTAGCACCCATCGTCAGCCACCTGGGAAGAAAAGAGAAAGAGAAAAAGCTATGTTAGAGTCGGCGGCACTTTCCCATTCCAATTCACAAACATATGCGCCAAGTTGAATGCGCTGCCCAATGCACAAATGCCATCGCGATCGGCTTGGAAACGTTGAAAGAAACTGCGATTCTCAAGGGAGATGGCAATCACTTTGTATGTGCGGTAAAATTTCGCTATGCTCTACACAGGCATGATCAAGGCCTAAAAGAGGGTTAAGAGTTAATTAGTTTGCTAGGAGGTCACAATATAGAATAAAGCGGACAAAAAACACGACGCGCCAAGCAGAGCGCGAACCAAGTGCCGATGAATTAAGTCACAGATGCACTCAGGCCATGGGTGAGAATTAGGACGCAAAAGTGATTGCTTCTGTGGCAGTGATGAGTGCGAACGTGAAAGGTGCTGGGATTTTTTTCTCGCCTGTCCCCTTGTTTGAGATCATTTCTTTGCATCACAGCTTTATGAGGGAAGACACGACGCGTGCGGATTGTAAATACAGGGCATATAGGATTGTTTGTACACAGTCGCAGTGGTCGCTCCAGCGCAGACCGAACTGAGCTTGTACAGTTTTTCGCGCAGCGTTATATCTTCTTACCTTTTCTAATTTTATTAGTTATGCTCAAATAGCGTATAATCTTCTGCAGTGACCTTTCTCACCGTGGTTCCTATCTGAAGTTGCCTTACATATGATCTCTCTGTTCCATTTATTTCCGCCAGCTCAAGCTCAAGTATACTTAAGACCAGCGCTGTCTATTCCTTCTGTTCTTAATGGTCTACTATTTTTTGTAATAAACCGCTACTGCAACTTCCAGTCTTGTCCATAGATTTACCGTCAAAGAGTGGGAGCGCGGGGAGGCCAGACAAAACAGACGAGGATCGCTCAGAAAGAGTTAGATCCTCCGCAGTGGCTCAGTGGTTAGGGCGCTCAGCTACTGAGCCGGGTTAACAGAGTTTGATCACAGCCGTAGCGGGCGCATTTCGATAAAGGTGAAACACTAAGGAAGCCGTATGCCATGCGATGTTAGTGCCTGTTAAAGAACTCCGAGAGGTTGAAATTAATCCCGAGCCCTCCACAACGATCGCCATCATGGCCCAAGTCTGTTCGGGACGTCAAATCCCACATACCATACCAGTGAGAGTTTTAAAACAAAAACAAAAGCGTTTAAATAATTGCACTGTTGCCTCGCACAGAGCAACACGATACGGCTTAGTTGACTCGAGACGTGTATTTTTTTCTCATTCATCTCTCTCAATGGCCCTTTAGAGCACCTTTAAAACCACTGAAGTGGCGCTGTGGACCAAGGAGAAAGCTACGGTGACAAAACATTAACGGTGTGCGTAATTAACATTATATTCGATGACCATGCGTTATCATTAGGTCCTCTTGCTTTTAATTTCTGTTATACTTCCCATAACCTCAGATTTTACATACTCTGTTATGTACTTCTCTGCTCATAAAAGGTTGTTTCCTTAACTTTGCAGAAAAAAAAGAAAAAAAGAAAAAAAAAGTTGCTTTGCTCTTTGCCGAATCATCATATCAATTTCAGTCTTTTGGGGTAGCAGAGGGGGGGGGGGGGGGGGGGGGGAGTTCATCCCGTGGCAGCCACCTTTCGGACTCTGCACTACAAAAGGGGGCTCCCCTCTCTCCACCTGCTGACCGTGGCATATGGCAAGGATGCACACCACAACGCCGGCCTTTTCATCGCGAAATGAGGCCCGTAATTGTAGCGCATTGAAACCGTGCACGCAGCGGTACCTGCATGCGTGGCGTGTTCGGCCAATGCTCCGCTTTTGCGCAGCACAAGGTGGAAGGCACCCACCTGCGGCTCCCAGACTGAGGTGGCCTGCTCAGCCGTCGGCAAGTGGAGGCGTCACCCACCCGTACTTGTCGTGGGTCTTCACCAGGCTGCGGAACGAGGACTCAGCCAGCTTTCGGTTGAACTGCTTGCCAGGCTTAGTGGCGATGCGCGCCTGGCCCTTGGACAGCGACGCGGCCACCTGCGGCGATCGAGCGGTAAGTGCTGATGGGAGCGTTCGGAAATAACATCACTTTGGAGTAAAAGAGTTTTCTCTTCTTTCTAACTAGACATGAAAACTTTAGATAGCTTGTGCAGATCGGGAGGCCCTATCCTACCCCCTAGCTAAACGCTATCAGCTAGCGAATAGTGCCATCTGCTGATATTTATCAACGGCTAAGGCCGTTGGTTGGGCAAGTAGGTTTGTAGTGCGAAACCGCTCATACGCTTACCACTACCGACCAGGAATATTGCCGTCCAATCTTTCTTGTTTATGCCGAAGTGTCAACTCTGGTTGCCCGGGCACGTGGGCTATCGGGGGTAATTTACAAGTACGGTATAGGGGCTCCAATTCAGTGCCCAGAAAATTGATTTTGGCCGATTTGGACCAAAATAATTAGAGGGTCTCAGATATATCTTAAGAGGAGGACGGCGAAAGCCTACTCTTCCTATCCTATAATTTGCCTCCCACCGTTAGCCTCTTGTCGGCATTCGTTGCAGTGCTCCATATAATTATAATTGGTTTACAGGAAAGGAAAGGCGCAGTATCTGTCACACTTTCTCCGGCAAGTGTGAGTTTGGACGGTACACCATCGCTCCTGTCGCGTGGCGTTCCTTGGCGCGCGTTCAAGTGTGGCATTGCAGATGGCAGGAACGCATTCCGCCTCGGCCAATGAGAACGCGGCAAAAGCGGGGCACACTTTGTTCACGACAGCATGAGCCATTAAAGGCTTTCGCCTTAATAAATGTCCAACTTAATTCGACTACGGCGAACACGACGGTAATCTCCAAATTTGGCCCGGGGCCACCCCAAATATGACCCACCTGCCCTTGAAATTTGACCTTGTCAGATTTGGACCAAAATCAACGTCTAAGCTAATACGACTACGTGAACATACTGGTGACATGCAAATGGTTTTGCCCGGACCGCTTCCAAATTTGGGCCACCAACTCCCTAAATTTTATATTTTCACAATTTTAACCAAAATCGACCTTCAACCATAACTGACTACGCCCGACAAGACCTCTCATTTGGCCATATGGCCAAATGAGAGGTCTTGTCGGGAGTAGTCAATTATAGTTGAAGGTCAATTTTGGTATATGGCCATTTCTAAAATTTGGTCTAGGCAATTGCCAAAAAAAAAAAAAAAAGCCCGTGCTTTGGAATTATAACTGGTTGAGAACCCCTCCCATTTTTTAAAGGAGAAAGTGTTTCTAAGAAGGCACATTATGTCCGTTCGCTGAATGCGTTGGCTGGGTGTGTCCATTCGCCTGGAGTATTCGTGGCGTGAAACTATAGAAAAAATTGTCTCCACGGGGGAATTGAACTACTATCCCTCCTATTTCTGACCAAGTGCGCCAACCACTACTCCACGCCAGGTTCTTTCTTTTTATTGCATGGAAAACTTCCGAGGAACAGAAACTAACAGTTCATGCCTCAAATCCCCGGACTACATAATGCAAGCCTTCTATAACCCAGTAGTTTCACACCATAGCAAACGTCAAAATTCCGGGAGGCACACACAAGCATCGAGATGCGATAGCCAACTAGGTGGCTCTTCCAGGGCAGCATACACTCAACGCATCAAAGCGCACTGCTCTCGTGAAAGACCGATCGTAATTCTTGTCTAGTGTGATGATCGTATCCGTGAGAATCAAAATCCTAGCGATGGAATAGCATAGCCAGGTCTGGGACGCGGCTCGATCCCGGTGACCGCCGCCGGAAAAGACCTTCCTCAGCAGAACAGCATTTGACCACCCTCACGTAGTTATTGTCCACCACCTCATATATGAATATACTAATTAACCACAAGTCCTCAGTGCGAATCAGCTGTGGAACAATTTATCACGGTGGTGGCCACACTTGTGACGTTCAGGAAGGTGCTGAGAATCTTTGGCTCCGAGCAGGCCGTCACTGGTAACTGAACCTGGCAACCTTTGACGCTAAAACTCTCTAGTGAGCCTATAGCAGTGCTTTTCGAAGAACTACCTGGTATTAAATAGGATATCATGAAGCTTAGGGAGGTTAAGAGAAAAAAAATGAAGCATATATACTACTAAAGGACGGGCATGTATACTGTGCTATGAAGGTTCGGCGGAGATACGAGAACAAGATGTACGAGGTCTGGTCAATACGCGTATAGCGGGAAACGCGAAATACTTATATAGCATAACCAGAGGGATGTAGGTATAATTAAGCTTAAGCAATATAAATTGACGGCTGTAGAAGCCTACGCATAACCAGAGGGATGTAGGGTATTATTAAGCTTAAGCGGTATAGATTGACGGCTGTAGAAGCCTACGCGTCTTTTGAAACAGCAGGAGAGCGTTATTTTTGAGTTCGCACAACGAATCATGAATACCTTCTTCGGCAAACGGAAGACCCGGAAGTGGACATAGAAACGCTCTATTGGGAAGGCCAAAAATGATAGATTTCATATTCAGCTCCAATCGAGGCAAAGTGCAGGATGTGGAAGTTATCGGGAAGGTGCGATGTAGTGACCACAGGATGCTAAGACCTCAGACTAGTCTAGATTTGAAGAGGGAAAGTATAGAGGACGTCAGGACATCTCTGCACAATAAACATGTGCCTCAACCGCGGAAGACGACCTTAGCGTAAAATCAGTGAACAATATAATTTCAGAACTTCAGCGATACCATTACTGTGTGCGCAGTAGAAGCAGACGGTAAGACAGAGGGAATATCGGTAAAATCCCTAGGCAGGCGCAAATTGTCCTACATATTGAATAAAAATATGGAGAGAATTGAGCATGCACTATAGAACGCATGCACTAAAAGCGGTCAAGTGGAAACTAAGCACGAGCAAAACCCAGGCGTATGTGTTAAGAGACAAGGCGAGCAATGTGGACCAATATGGACAAGGTAGTCCAAGTAGCTGAGAAGTTCTGCACTGATCTATACAGTAGGCGAAGTAATAACAGAGCAGACGAATGAGATGTTCCAAAGGCAACTAACAAAGAAGTAAAGAATGCATTATAAGCAACGAAAAGGGGCAAAACAGCTTGGGAGTATCATGTAACTGCAGATTTGTTGGAAGACGGTGGAGAAATCGCAATAGAAAAACTGGAGACATTGCAATGTCTCCTGGTTTTGGAAGTACCGGAATCTTACAAGAACGCTAATATTACCTTAATCCATAAAAAAGGGGGCATCAAGGACTTGAACAATACAGACCGGTCAGCTAGCTATGTGTTAATTACAAGACAAATGTAATCGCTAATAGAATCGGGGCGACCTTGCACTCCACTCAACCAAAGAATCACGCAAGTTTTCGTAAACCTATCTACTATAGACCATATGTATCTATTGTCAACGAGGTAGCAGAAAAAAGCGCCGGAATATAATCAACCTCTGTACACAGCTTTCACAAATTAGGCAGTGTATTACTCAGTCAGAGCCTAAGCAGTCATGCAGGCATTGCGAAATCAGGGTGTAGATGAGTCATATGTTAATGTACTGGAAGAGATCTATAGTGGGTTGACAGCAACCGTAGTCCTTGATAAAGAGAGTAATAAGATTTCCTTAGGAAAAGTGTTAGGCAAGGAGACAGGCTCTATCCAGTCCTGTACACCGCTTGTATAGTGGAAGTCTTCAGGGTCGAGTTTTGGGAATGGGAGCAATTAGGGATAAGGGTTGCTGGAGAATACCTCAGTAATCCGCAATTCGATGATGGCGTTGCCATGCTATGTAGCTCAAGGGAATAAATGCAAAGAGTAATGAACTAGACAGGCAAAGCAGAACCGTAGGCCTAAAATTAATAATGTGCCTAAAACTAATGTTCAGCAGCCTCAGAAAAGAACAGCAATTGACGATAGGTAGCATGGCAGTGGAAGTGGCAAAGAAATACATTTACTTAAGGTAGTGGCCGCAGATACGACCTAAAACGGGGAAATAACTTGATTCCAAGATGTGAATAACCGAATTTGAATGGAGCGCATTCGACAAGTGCTCTCAGATTATTAATGACAGCTTACCAATAACCCTCAAGAGGAAAGTATATTACAGTTGTATCTTACCCGTACTCCCGATGGGTCATAAACGTGCACGCTAACGCAAAGGGTTCAACTGAGAACAACGCAGAGGGCTATGGAACAGACAATGGTAAGTGTGACGTTAAGACACAGGAAGCTTGCAGTGTGGGACAGAGAAATAAATCAAGTTGATGATATTATAGTGAAAATCCAGGAGAAGAATTCATGTAATGCAAATGCAAGGTAGCCGATGTTCGCTAAGGATAACAGACTGGATTTCAGGGGAAGAAGAGCGTAGCAGGGGGCGGCAAAAAGTTAAGCAGAGGGATTACATTGCAGGTCTTTGATTAATGCCGTAGGCACGGGACTGGGTTAATTGCCCTGCAGTGGATGCAGCCAGGCTGCTGCTTCTGCTGGCAGACAAGATATACTTTACCGAAAAAAAAAAAAACGCGAACTAATACTAAGAAAATTATATTTGCTAAAAAAAAAAAAAAAGACTGCGTTTTCAAATAAATCGCCAAAACATCCACTGAATTTTCAATAAATGAAAACTGAAAAGCCCTACCCCTAGTCATAGTTGACTTTCCGGACTCTTGTAACAAGTGCCTTGACGGCAGGAATGCGGGCCTTCGAAGTTTAAAGGATGCCAACTGTTAACGGTTCTGTACAATATGCCCCCTGGTGCATGCAGTTTTTCTCAGCGCTTTATACAACTTGCTGTGGTAGCATTTTGGAGGCATTTTCCCCTGGAGCGACTGTAACCCACGCCTTGTAGCATCACTGCCTCTGGGCATCCACTGTTCGCTGGTGCTGTGAGTGCAGGCAAACATCACATAGACACCACACGCCAGCAGAAGCCGCTATTTGGGTAACTATATTTTCGCTTTCCAACATCAGGCTTACCTGGCGAAAAACCTGCTTCATAATCATTTTAATGCATTTTCCTGGAGTTCACAATATTTCTGAGAAAAGAAATAGCCAGGTTTAACCTACGGTTGAACCTAGTTTGAGAAGTTAGCCAAAATTTCGTCCATCTCAACTGAACTACTCATAGCGGCTCCGGAGACGCTACCGCTCTATAAACATGGGAGGCAAATGAGCTCCGTTTATAAGGGTACGTCGCGACAGCTCTAATAGCTCCCATCGGCGGCTCCCCTTGTGTTTCCTCGTTTGAGTACGCGTAGTTTCAGCTAGCATAGTTGCCAATACCTTGTGCACATGCTTGTTATTATTTATTTATTCTTATTATTCTTATCCTTTAACTATTTAACAGAATCTTATTAGCATACAGTTCTAGCTAAGCTAGCTCGCTATTAAGGCGCCGGTTACTCGACGCGCACGGTGCATATAAGGTGCCACTTTAAGCAAGCCGTGCGATCGTGCCTGCATGGCATGTATGAGTAGCGTGCATTGCTCGGACGGCTGGTTTTTATCTTACGCTCCCACTTCTAGCAGTCCGAGTTCGGAGCTCCTCTCAAGTTTGGAACAGCATGTGGTATGGTTACGTCACGCAACCTGCCAACCTGCCACATGTCACCGTGACACAAGTCAAACACATCCTAGTGAGCGACTTTTGCGTTGAGTAGAGCTACCGCTCCAACAGCGTTTTTCTCTTTGTTTTCTTCCGGTGTACAAAATTTCCGGAAATTTCACATTGCTAGAAATTGTAAGGAGCCGCATTTGGGATATTAACTCTGCCTTCGGTGAGAAAAAAAAAAGAAAAAAAAAAAAAACGCCTCTTGTTGCTGCACTCGATGGATTTTCCACTTGCCTCGATTTTTATTTACTTCTCGTGTTCCTGAGAAGGCATGTGGCAGATGACCCACTCAGAAAGCCGAGTTTGGCATTTCACGAGCAAAGAACATGCGGGGTACGCGATGATTTCTTTTTTTACTCTTGATCGACATAGCCATACTTGTACCAGCTTCACATAACAGTAGGTCATCGACAATGCTGAATGTGTGAAGACAGGACCAGCCACTTCCAATAAGGATAAACTATAACTTGCATTCTCTTAAAATTAGCTGTCTTGAGGTTAGAAGCCGGTCCTCGAGGAGAGACTACTGTTTCGCCTAGGATGACTACAATATTCGTAAATCCTGTCCCTGTGAAGAAAGAACTGCCACAGCCCAAGATGGTTTCGTTGTTTCTGTGGCCCTGTACTACACATTGGTTATAAAATGTCCATGTTTGATGCTACAAGGCGCCGCCACTCCACAGTACACAGCATCCATCCACTGAAGTCTATGCTAAAACACGCGCTCAACATTTCACTGTAACACGATGTGCTCGATATGGCGAAACAGTTTTCGTTTATTTTTTTCACGCTTGTATCCCACTGTGGACGCCAAACTGAATGCTTCATTTTCTGTCTAGCCACCATTCCTACCCGGGAAGCAAGGAGGCACTTCTAAAAGCACATTTCCACAGTGACACGTAAAAGAAGTTGTGTCGGTAGAGGACTCACCTGCACCAGGATGGCCTCAACGGTGTAGGCGGAGGCCCACCCGCGCGGCGTGAGCAGCTCCATGCAGATGGCACCGCCCTCCATGACGAAGCCACGCTCGATGTGCGGAGCCAGCACGCGCACGAAGGGTGGAGCAAAGGGAAAGTTCTCCGGAAAGGAGACACTCAGTTGAACGCACGAGACGCCAGACTCCTGCATGTCACGCCACAGCGGACTCTCCGGGTCCACTTGGTAGAGACGCACATGCCACTCGTACAGGTTGTCCTCGACCAGGTCCACGGTGAAGGCCGGAGGCTGGTTGCGAGCCTGCTGCCGCCGGATCTCGTGCAGCTCGCGCATCAGGCGTCGCGCGCGCACAGCCGCCTGCTGCGAGCAGGAGGGGGCCACCCGGTGCCGCGGGCTGCGCGGCGGCCGCGGCACGGCGGCAGCCTCCGCCTCGCCTGGACTGCCGGGCGACGCGCCGTCGGCAGGCTTGCGGGCCTTGCCCTGAGCACGCTCTGCGAAACACCATCCATTGCACAGCTGATTGAACTAAAGCAGAGACGGAAACGCTCCGTCAATAGTTTTTAGCCTTGCAACTTGGAGGTTGTAACGTTGAGAACATTTCTTACGGTGTAATGATATTCTGTTAGCGGTCGACGATTATTATAAGCGTTGCTGATACGTGTACGACTGAGTGTCAGGACACGCCTGGCCACTCGCTGTTTGCCACTTCAAAGAAATTTATGTAAACATCTTCGGCCTGACTGGTTAACCGCCTGACATTTCTTGTGCAAGCGAAGCTCGTACCACACTCTGCTTCCAATGGTGCCCCCGACGGCAGAGGACCAGATAGAGGCCTCTGTTCTTTAGTCTGTCGGCTGGAGGTACGTCCATGACGCAGGGAGGAAAACCAGGACTTTTGGCGGCGAAAGACTGTGCAAAAAATAACAATAATATAAACGCACGGGAGCGAACATTGAAGACTTGGAATAAGGAACGATGAACATGATTAGGGCTGCAGGAGTGTTTTGTATGGCGTTCTTTCGTCCACTCCTCCGCTGTGGGCTTCCGCGAGTTCTCCTTTGCATCTGCAGCTTTCATTGCGTAGTGCGTCTGGGTTCTTCGAAGCACGCCAGTCTACGCGATGTCAGCATAAACGGCGCGCTAGGCAGGATGAAACTAGGCGCGGCCCCCACTCGGTAGCGTCTCTGGCACATTGCGAAAGCTGCCTCTCTGGCACATTGCGAAAGCTGCCTCTTAGCGGCAGTCGGTACTCGATCGTTCCATGGGCTTCCCGCGCCGACACTTTCGTCTTACCTTGACAGGGCCGGCTTCTTCGCAGCGCTCCCAAAGGGTCGTGGGTTGAGGCAGCCGCTCAGAAAGAGAACTTCAATACAACATATGATAAGTTGCCGGGCTCAGTGCTGCGCATAATGACCCAACAAGTGGATGACAGTGCGGGTTTCTGTCGAAACGTCTCGTGCTACGATGACGGTATTCCTCTGTCGCGGAATAGTCGAATAATTACACGTTCCACACACATGCGCCAAGCTTTCAGAGTGCGGCTTATTTGTCGCAACAACACACCTAGGCTATCGGCGTATAGTGTACTCTGGCTGATGCTGGTCAGTTGTCTAGCTATTTGGCGTTAATGCGTCCAAAACGGGAGGATTGGGGGCCGTGAAGCGGTGGGGGATTATCGGCGGTCGCGTAGTAGAGAGCACACTCACCGGAGGACGCCTTTCCGGCGCACAGGCTGAGCAAGCGGCTGCTGCCCTCGGCACTCTCTTTCTTCTTCTTGGGCTCGTTGTGGTTAGCGCCGGTGCTGAGTCGGTGGCGCTCGCCGCGGAACAGCTTTCGCAGCGCAGCCGCGGCCATGGCCGCTGCGGGCTTATGCGCGCCGCGATCCCGGTCCTTCGGCTTCTCGCGCCGGCGGATTAACCAGCGCCTCGAACGGTGGCCCGTCACCGCAGCATCGCCCTGCAAGTCCAATCGGTCAAAGCGTCTTCCCAATGCTTACCTAGATGTAGTTAATGCAGTCGATTATCGATAATCTGAATCCGAAAGTACCGAAAAATTTCTTAAATTATGCGGAATCCGCGTTAGTGAGATCCCACTGTTCTTCGCCTTACTCGACGGAAATTAGGTCAATCCCGTGAACTACATTTCTGTCCAGTGCAATCGCTGCATCTTATATCAATCAAAATACAGTACTTGACACGCCAAGGCCTAATCTCGCAGTGTTCCGGGGATGAAGCGGAAGGCAGAAGTCGCGAGACTGAACGAGCATGTGAGCGCGCTGCTGAGCGGCACGACCCGAGATTCCATATTGCAATTCTTAAGTGGCGAACTTGGTCGTTATTTTCGGTACCGTCGTCGAGTAGCAGTTGAAAGACGAGAACTGCTGCTCTCCTAACCTCCAGCCAGACGTATACGTGCTTTGACCGAAATCAGGAGTAAAACAATGAGTTTACCGCCACGCGGCAGCATACAAAATCTCAGCTACCGTTAATGCCCCAGATCATTAAACTTCCTCCTACCGGGCAGTCTGCCAATGCTGGGTTCTCAACCCAAATGACACCAAGGTTTCGTAGGTCTCGAGCTATCATGCTCGAACAATAGACATAACTAAAGAGACAATCGTGGAAGAGATTGTTATTAACTTTGCAACAAAAAAAGCGCTACCTGCGCTTCGTAAAGAATGCCATGACAAAAAAGCACAAGTCCAAATTTGCTCGTTTAACGCCCCTGAGCGGGCATAGACGCGGGGTCATCATGTCCCTCGGACACCGATAACTTTTTGGCGTTGGAACTGCCGATGTGATGGGAGGAAGCAGGCATATCTCAACATGCTCTAATCACGGGCCTCTGACCCTACGGCATCCAAGAAACAAATCATGTCCCTGTTGAGTTCCCAGGTTACCCTAGCTTACAGCATGAAAAATTCACATCAACCCTTACCCACAAAAACTACCCCGCGCGCATGTTTCCATTCTGTCAGTTCACAGAGGCTCATCAGGCACAGACGTACTTGAATACCCCCCCCCCCCCCCCCCCCCCCCCCCCCCCCCCCCCCCCCCCAATATCTGCTTAAGCCAAAATTACCCTCTTCAAAGCTATGCATTACCACGGGTCACCTTAAAGGTCAGCTGCGATGAAATTTTCCGCTCCGTTAAAGGAGCTTTTTTCTAATACGCCAAGACAGGGCACTAACCAAATAATGCATTCGTAACAGAGGCGAGTGTGTCAAGAATCGCTCTCAAAAGCTGCCAATTATCAAACCGACGCTCGAGAAAGAGCGGCCATTGCTAATCGCATGAATATACAGCTCTGCGATTCAACTCCGGTCAGCCAGGACTACTAATTCTTGTTTTGCTCTATATATGTTTTTCGTACTTCGGAAACGCACGCGAAAGCGCGCATCCTTGTCCGCAGTAACATTCGTGTCCCCGACGGCTACACAGCGTTTAGGTGCGGTAATCGTGGCTGAAGTAAAAAAAAAAAAAAAAAATACCTCTGTAGCAAACTTGGGTCTCACAAGCCACGATTCAGCCTCTAGCCTTTTACTGCACGCCACACCTAGCCCGTTCCTTTACAACGGGTCCGACTTAAGAATGGCTTTCAAGGCCGGTGACTGCATCACATTCGGTAAGTTGCCCAACTCTGCGACACGCATCCAGGTGCACGATACGTCTAGTGCACAGCTTTTAAAGCGCTTGTAAATGCAGAATTAGTTTCCTAAGAGCATGAAACTACGTTACGATTAGTTTCACGACACACCGAGCACAGGAGGCATTGCAGCCAAAGTAAATTTTGTTGTTGTTACCTTTAACGTTTATCACCTGACAAGGGGGTACCTGGCCGCTACTTGGAAAGAATGCAAGCCGTAGTATATCGCAGGAGAGCCTCACATCCCTCGTGCATTCTATCCATTCCACTCGGCTCAGCAGCATCGATATTAAAAAAAGCCCCAGTTATGGACAAATATGGAAAACCATCTTGGTTGTAACCAGTACAACCTCGCCCTCGACATCGATAGTAATACAAGCCAATCCAAATATTTTTCCTTCGCTATTACGGACTGGGCTACTAGGCGAGAGTCGCTAGGCAGCGCTGCTGGCCCAGTCAGCACTATCGATAAATGGGTATGAAACTGTCAGCACCAAGTTCCTTGCTACCGAAGCACGAATTAAGGGAGACTTCGCTGCTTTTGATTGGCGGAGAATAAGGCTGGATTGGCTTCCATGCGAAAAACCACGTGTTCCAAATCCCGACCGTAAACACAAATTACCGCACAGCCTGGACAAAGGAAGTTTCTCGTTGTTAGCTATTTCAACCACACTTACTGGGAAACCGGCGTTCTCCCACAGGCATGGAAAACGGCCGATATCCACTTTAATCCAAAACACAACAAGGCGCCAAAGCTAAAATATTTGCGGCCAATCTCTTTCACTTCCTGTCTGGAAAAACTATGAACAGGTCACTAACGCAAGACATGAAATATCTCGAATCCAAAACCCTCGTTCTGTACAGAGTTCGGACTCTGACTCCAGATTTCCACTCAAGATATCTTACTTGAGATACATCAGGATATTTTGCTGCACTTCTGCAAGGCCCAAATAAAACCATTTGTCACCCTTGATCTGAAAGGTGACTTTTCACGTGCACAGTTAAGAACATCCTTCAAAACTTGGCCGCCACTAACTGCAAAGAGCGCGGTACAGCTTCATCGGTGACTTCCTTACCTCTCGTGCTGCGGTTATTAACATCAACGGCACCAAGTCAATCCTATCTCATTGATTTCAAGGACATGCCGTAAGGGGCAGTCATCTGCCCGCTTTAATTTCGCACTCGGTCAGCTGCATCAGATTCTGAGCATCAACCATGCGTATACGCTGATGGCATCACCATCTGGAGCAACATCTGCAGCGACGCGCAGTTGAAGAACGGCTACAAGCGGCGGCAGATATCGTGAGCGCCTACGGACTAAAATGAGGTCTACAATGGACCCCGGAAAAGTCTGAGCTTCCCGTTATAAAACGTAGCACCAAAACACCGTGGCTGCTATCATGGTTTCCGTCAATAATCAGCCAGTCTCCACTCAGTCAGCAGGCAAAACCCTTAGCTGTATGTCCACCAGAGTCGGCAAAACTACACTACCATCCGTAAACTAACAACTACGACGCAAAAGCAGCGTATGCTCCAACAAATAAAAAAACGAACAATATAGAATGAAGGAAAAAGATAACATTCGTATCTTCCAGGCCTCCATTATTTCCTTATGGCCAAGGGCAACGCGTACCTCCAGACATCTTGAGAATTCAGCAAGTTAGACACTGTCATTCGGCGTGCATACAAATTGATATTCGGCATTCACGTTTACGCATCTACAGAGAAGCGCCACACCCTGTCAGAGGCACAGCCCAACTCATACGCAATTCCTTTGCCCCAGAGGCGACAGCTTTCTTCTGTTGCACAGAATATGAAGTCTCAGTTTATGGAACTGATATTCCGTTAAAACTCCACACGGCCCTCGGCCCCAGACCGATGGATGCATCCTGAATTAACGCCACACAGTTAATGTTAATTTCCTTCTCTCCGTCGCTTAAAGTAGAAGGCATTCAAAATGTATAGTCTCTGTCCCCAAATAAAGTGCGCCAATTTGGAAACTCGTGAATACGACGGATTTCGTGAAAACAGCTCCAGCTATTTTTGAAAAAGAAGAAGCAGAAAATTGGTGTTAAGAGGCTCCAGAATACATTACGCGCGCAGAAATTAGTTTCTGTTCGTTCAAGTATATATTTTCTCAGGTCGTTGGAAAGTCCGCCTTTTCAGCGGCCTTCGCTATCATACAAATTTCCATACATTCGCTATCATACATACAAACAACTCCTCAGTTAAGATGATGCAGCCGCTGCATGACCTTTTTCCCGTATCGAGTAAGTGTTCGAAAAAGTGAACACAGAGCGATCGTCGAGTAGTCGTTACAGGGCTCAGAAAGCATGCAGCGCGTAAAGCGGCGGTGTCGTCAGAAGTAATCCTGTCCGGCGCTTCGCGTTGCACAACGGGGCATCGCGCGTCGCACTGCACGCCGTCCCAAACAGCCTACCGGTGTTTCTCATACCCAATGCTGTGTTCAACATTCTCCGCACGGAGCGTCGCAAATGATCACGTTGACGGGTTCGGCCCAAGTTTCCGTCGCCTTCGATCGCTGGCCAGTGCGGTCGCTTTCAAGGTGCCTCGTATAACATGGAAGCGGGAGTACCGGAGGGCAATACTGACGGAAAGCGGTGCTGGTCGATAGCTGTACTACGCACACCTTTGTCCAAAACATGCAGGCTATTTCCCCGGGAAGTTCCTGGACAACGTTTTCAGGCTCCATGGCACCGCCGTTGACGGAAGGAAGGCCGTTTACTTAGTAATACATCTAGACTTGTCTGGAGTGCGGACAGGGTCACGTTGTCCTAAAAGGCAGCCATAGAAACTCATCATACAAAAGCGGAGCAGGATCAAGGCGAGTTAGGCTGGCTGGTGCGGTGAGGTAAGAACACGAGGCCGGTCGGCGATTCTCGACTGACAGTTGAGAGTCAGGTCGGCCCAGCACTGTACACGATAGTTGAGTCCCAGTAGGCTGACTGACCAAGAGTCACCCCCCTTCGCTATCCATCCACCTATCACCACCCATCTGCACCCACCAGAAAAATTCAGTCAAGTATGTGAAAGCTCGACTCAGTGAGAGCATTCAGTAAAGGCATCAAAGTAATCATCGAAGGTAAAGCGAACTGCTTACGCACAACTGTGACATATCGTCCCGCAATTTATCATTACCGTTACCGTTAGAATGCCCATTAGAACAACAAAAAAAGTTTGGGCACTTGAGTTCAGCCATTAATGGCATAGCGCCACGGCGATATTAGCTCCCGTCTGCGGCTCTCTGCGAATTCCCGTTTGCGTACATGCACTTTGCGACTCGCCTAATCAACATTCTCTTAATTTATGTCTGTGTTACTTCACACGCACCCATTAGCACACAGTCGTATAGATGCTACCCTCGTGGCTAATACATTGGGCTAGGACAACACGATACAGATGTAACGTCACGCTTTAGTAGAGCCGTACGAACGTGGCTGCGTAGCGTATAGAGCACCGTAACTAACTCGGCATCCAAATGTCCCGGGATCGATTCCCATCTCCCCCTTCCTCCCCAAAGAGAAGCCCGAGCTGGCGGCGTCTGCCAATTCGGCCATGTCATGTAGTCTCGTGACGTCACAAGAGCCGACGACCAATCAGCTCCTGGCCGCGTCTCCTGCAAACTACAGAGGCATGATCGTGATTTCCCACAAAGCCGACAACGGCGTATTTTCAGTATAACGGGGTTGTTGACGCTGCGGCGTTAACACCCATTTCGTGTGTGATCATCCGAGTAACACTGGAAGGAAAGCCCCGGACGCGTCCGCATCAATGCAAATCGTAGGCATCAAGCCTACGATTTTTGAAGCGAGGTCAGCGGCGTAATCCAAATGAAAAGATTAAGCATTTTGTGGTGTAAACAGGATATTGTCGAGGGAATGTGTGCCATGTTCTTTCAGAATCTGCACGCACTCCCGCAACTTGGAAATGTTAATTCGTTTTGTTATATGACGAGTTTTCATAAGTCAGCTGAGATTTAATGAAGCCACGCACCAATCGTTTACTGTTCTAGCTGAACAGCGCCTGCCACTAAGACGGGAAGCATTTGCGACAGCAACGTGCCGCGTTTCAAACAAAGGGGATGGCCATGTTTCGTCAACGTTACCAAGACCATGAGCACTGCCTCGTGACTTCGAGACGGGACTCGAAGCAGCTGTGCAACGGTTGTGGGGCCGTCGCAGCAAGGTGCTATCCTAGCTAAGTGTAACTTATATTTTATAAAAGACCTAGCACAGTGAAATCAACTGAGGACTGTTGAGGACTGCGTGGAGCATAGCCTTGGGATTTTTTTTATCTTCACAGTTAATTTGCATTGACTAATTAGTCAGGTTTTTAATTATTGGCTTGACGAACGTAGCGACAATTCACCAAGTCTTCAAGATCAGTTGAGTGCAGTGTCTGCTCCATGTTACCGTTTAAAGAAAGGCCTGAAAGAAAGTGGTCACATGACCAGTTGCTGGCCTCTCGGTGCACACGCAAAGGCCTATCGAGGACAGCGCTCTAAGAAAACGGGATTTTGTTTTCTGAGACGCTCAAATAGCCCCGCTGTCACGTGGAAGATTTTTTTTACTGTGCGAGCAATCTATACTTCCGCAGTACCTTCCCGTAAGCACAGCTAGCGATTGTCGAAATATTTTCTTTTTTCTCTCTTTTTTTTTTTTTTTTTTTTTTTTTTTTGCAAACGCTACCCGAGTAGGTGTCACATGCGAGGCTACGTTCTCATTGCAACAGCTGTTCTCTAGCGTACCACAGAGGTCTCTCATTCGCGTTAACTTCCGAAGCGTTGGTGCCCAGTGCGAGTCGCGGAAAGTCGCCACGGATGCCTCGCAAGAAGTGCGTGACGCGGCGGTCCGCTAGACGCCAACGGTGAATCCGCGCGCGATATGGAGTCGCGCGAAGGTGCTTCATAAAGCGCGGCACCTCAGGATAGGGGAGTATCACTTGCCTGGTCGGCGACCGCATCTGAACCGTCAACCTGCACGGCCACGGGGTTGTCCTCATCGCCCCCGGTCCCAGGCTCAGGGGCAGGGGCAGGTTCTATGGCAGGTTCTATGGCTTCCATGTCAAGAGGGGCGAATCAGATCGGCGAGTCGGATCCTTCCGTGCTTGCAGCTCGGCAGCGATCGGTCCCGGGAGGCCGAGCTCACGAGTCTCGTGTCCGCGAGCTGAAGGCACCCGTATGCTGCCAGGTGCGCGCGTGGTACGTGCGCGTCAGACACCCCTTGCGGCCACCGCGAAACTAACCAGTCCTGGAAATTATTCATATTCGAATTGCATTAAACAAATGATCTTGAGCAACAATTTTTATACCTTGTGTACCTTGTGAAGTCATATAACGATCTCTTACGAATGGGCTTAGCGCTCATTGTCGGCGTTCCAGGCCAAGGTGTACCTAAGTGTGCCGACTGGACTGCTCACGACGGGAGAGTCGGGAGCAACGCATTTCAGTGCAGCGTTTCACTATATCTCTGGAGATATTATCGCCTGCAGCACATGTGAAATCGAAAGCTTCCGGAAACTGTATTTAAACCACGGGTCCTAAATGTGCGTTGGCCACCCATGCCTAGCCACCTACCCACTGATGCTGAGGAGCAAAAGGAGAAGGAAGTGTCCAGTACGACGCAACAAATTATAGCGTAACAGTTATTAAAACCTGCCACGAAACTAAAATCACCCACACGAAACTTCGCTTGTCCGACTCCTGCTTGTGAGTGGCCAGTGTACTCCTCGCCATGATTTGCATGCTCATCGCCCGCCGGTCTCACGCGGAAGTTTTGCTTACTGGCCTTCCCGTGGTTTGGCTGTCCCAGCTAAATACAAGCAAACTTTTAAGAAAGTCTGAGTGTCCTGGTCCCAGCGAAACCGCCCGAGAGCTGTTAAGAGTTGCGTGGCCTATTTCTTTCTTTCTTCTATGCTATTTAATGAGTACTAATTAAGTAAAAATTTTAATTATAGGCTTCAGGAACAAAATGCCAATGCAAAAGTTGTAGATCCTCTTGAAAAACAGCTGTCGGAAATGGTTGCATCACGATTAATACAAAGCTGATTTTTTTTTACTCGCCTCGAAGACAACTTGCATTATAACAAGCATCAAGTTGACAGTGGTACTACCTGAACGACCCAAGAGTCGTCCAGGAGAGTAAAGTCCACATTTCTCTGGAGCGCGCTCCCCCGTTGTGTTTTGTGTGCGCGCTGGATGAGAGATATACACGCCAGCGAATGGACACGTGGCAGCTCTCTTTTACGGCTGGGAAATAAAGCTACTAAGTGGTGCCTTGGTGCAGACATTTAACCAGCTGTTTCTTAAAATTATCTACAACTTTTGAACTCGCACTTTGTTCTTCAAGCCAAAAATTAAAATGATAGCGACTCAGTCATTACTAAAAAATTTAATTCGGAGAAAGAGAAAATACCGGAGAAAAAGTAGGCCAAGAGGCTTGTACAGTTCCTCTTCTTTTAAAAGCTTGACTCCACTCAGCCTGTGTACTCTGTATAATATCGCCCTTTCCAAAGTTTCTCAGTTCGTAAAATTAGCTCTAGGGTGGTGCAGGAGAGTCTAATAGTAGTCTAGGCATTTCGATGCCTCGATCAAGAAAGTTATCTTCACTGTCTAAAGGCATGAAAAGCTGGTTATGCTACACAAGCCGCTTTTCAGTGGCAGGAAG
The DNA here is from genome assembly GCF_055883805.1 of Amblyomma maculatum. Classification (NCBI taxonomy): domain Eukaryota; kingdom Metazoa; phylum Arthropoda; class Arachnida; order Ixodida; family Ixodidae; genus Amblyomma; species Amblyomma maculatum. The sequence goes on from NC_139344.1 coordinate 187,098,955, forward strand.
CTAAGCTAATGGCCTGGGAACTTCTAAAAAGAAGTGTCATTAGTGCCCAAGTGTCGCTGTATAGACATCTAACCGTTTAAAGCTTTATTATACTTTCGCAATAAAATAATTATTAACATATTAGAGCTTGGATTATTATCTGCAACAAACTTGAATATATACAGAAAAAAGTACGCCCTGCGCGTCTCTCAAGATAAAATAAACAGGTCACTAAGCGGTGGGCGGAAGGAAGAAGCCTCGGCGACACACCGCCTCATCCTTCCTGCGAATGCGTGCCGTTGTCGAGGGGGCAGAAACAACAGCGATGCGCGTTTCTTTTCTGCCATGTTTTCTGCTTTACGATGTCGTTGCCCGGAGACCGGCGCGGTGCCTACTCTGTATTTACTCTCATTTGGGGATGCCTTGCTGCGCCCCAATTATGTTTGCCCCTTCGCACCTCGTCTCGCACTCCTGTGGCTTCTCGGAAAAGAGGTATTTGCTCAGCTGACCGTCGCTGCTCTTGGCCGGGACATTCCATGCAACACGGCGCCGGAACAGCATCGTGAGATGAGGTCCGTGCGATAATCGTTTTCTCGGTAAATTACCCTCTCATTTAGAATCAACTGCGGGAATCAGGAAACTGGTCAAGCGAAGCAGCTCTGCAGAAGCGCCTCTTCAGTGCGTATCTTGGCCACTCGCACGCTCATTGTGGTACACTTATTTTTGGAGACTAATGTGTGGCGGAAGCCCGTCTGGTCGGGATGGTACATGACGAAATTAGATGGCGCCGACCAAATGAAAAGGGTGGGCTTGCAGATGGCAGGAACGCAGACAAGGAGAACACATCTCGCGGAATCTCACAGATCTCGCGCACAACTCTTGCGGACGAGATTTCCTTCCATGAGCACAGAAAGGCTTTCGTCTTAAAATCGCAGGAATACCAAAGCAGCTTCTGTTGATTTGACGATGGCGTTTGCTGCGCGATGCGGTTGCTGCTGGCGGTGGCCACGGCGTACAAGACGCAACTCGAGCCTGTTGACCTGCTTCACCAAAGCCCGTGATTTCCGGTAATTCCCGACTTTGTGACTTCTAGCTTCCGCTCGCCAACCCCACTCGCGCGAACTCTTTGTGTTGTGCAGGAAAGCACGCCAGCTAAAGCAGGTTGTCCGCGAAGGCTGGTATGTGAGCGCTATACACGCCGGAATGTCAATGTTAACTTGGGTCGCCCCACAGACTGCGAAGATAGCGGCCATACAGCAAGAGCGTTAGCGTTATAAATGGCCTGCGTCACATTTTCTCAATGCATTAGGCGGTCATGCTCACCCCTTGGATGTAGCACAATTCTCACATTGTAACGTTTATCATCGCTACCACAATTCTCACGCCCACTTCGCTGTTTGACAAGGCTAGCGGCTGGTAATTGCAGCATAGAATCTCCATGAGCATGCAGTGGCCGCACATGGTATCTACGTAAATTTAATATTAATATCCCTAATGCCCTTACGACATATATATGACAGCGACGAACGCTGGCATATCGAGCTGGACATTACAACAGTCTCATTAGCAGAAAACAGTGCATGTGGCGTTACACGTAGAGTATGTTAAACTTTAGTGCGGATGCACATAATCCGGCGGCAGCTACTCCGAGCAATATCTTGTCTTGCTTGCTTGTGGAACAATTAAGATTGGTCAAACAGGAATGACACGTCATCACCCAGCAGACCAATCACCATAGGCGCGAATTTCGAAAACTGCGTATAGGAAACCCGAGGGACCGAAATTGACACCAAAGTACAATGGACCGCGCCAAGTCTGCTTGTAGCGCCCACATTTGGCCCGGACTACCCCGAAATTGGGACCTGATCACCCGAAAATTGACCTCGTCCAGCCTGTACCAAAACTGATATCAAAGTATAATGGACCGTGCCCAGTTCGATGGTCACCGCCAATGTTGGCCCGTACCACTCCCAAAATCGGGCCCTGGTCACCCGAAAATTGACAGGCACGAATGCAGCGAGTGAACTGTTCTTTAGCACTAATTATAGGTGTAATCACGTTAAACCACTGTGATTTTTGTTTTCACATCTTCAAAATCCTGAGAGTTATAAAATGCTGGCACATGCAGCATCTCGTTTGTATCAACCCACTACGTGCTAAACAATGTTTTGGATATTTCCTATTCGAAAACTGTACATGTATACCGTCTGCTTTATTAATTCAAGGTGTTTGCTTCAGGGCCATGCATTTCGACTCGTCTAGCGTCCTCGGTTATTCAATTTATTCGCAAGAACAAGGAAGGCTTTCCTCTTCGCTTCCGCAGACTTTTGAAGCGCCACGAGTGCTAACAGATCTCTTCTACACTACCAAGTTTCTAGAGGACTTTTGGTAATGGCGATCTTTTGCACCTGACTTGTTTATACTTGTTGCATTTGATCACACTTCGGTGTGACGCGTTTCGTTTTCGTTTTTTTTTTTTTTTTTTTTTTTTTAATGCATATCAGCAACATCACCACTCGTTTAAAACGGGAATAAAATTTGTTTAGTTGAAAAAAGTCTGGCTGCTTGGCTACTTTTTTTTTTCTTTTACTATGGCCATGATATTGTTTTTTTTTTTGTTTTTTTTGCCATAGAAAACAGTATGTATGGCGTCGTAATATCGAGCGAAGTTCGTTTATCCGGTTATACGCGGCTGACAGTTCAAACTACCTACCCTTCTACCGAGCACACGCCGACACGGATAAAAGGAAAAACGCGTGCCGGCACCAAGCAGGCATTTATTGCTGTAATAACAACGCCAGGTAGCAATGAAATACATTAAGGAGTCTAGGTCGTCCGACTCACCATGAAGGTTACGACCGAATGTTCGCTCACCTAACTCCTCAATCTGCGTACGCAGTCATGAAGCCGTCAGTGGCGTTCATGCTGTCGCTAGCTGGCACCATCTGCAAGTCAGGACAACTGCCCGTCTCTCTCATGGTAGTTAACTGCACACCTCTGTTTCTGAGAAATTCTGTTTGACTCGTGGCTCGGAACTCTCTTTCACTCGGTTACACTGGCAATGACACCGACGGCAACGCGGATCAACCGCCGAACAGGTGCATAAGAGCTGCGTTCTAAAAGTTCTCGCCCTTCGTTCCTCGTTCAGAACCTCTCCAGTTCTTTTCGCGCAGTACGTCACCGGTGAAACTGTTGTAGCTACTCCTCGCCTTCCTCAACCGTTACGCCTTCTGCTACGGCAACGTTGCGCTTGTTTAACACAGTGTGCACGAATAGACCAACACCGTGTTTACAAACAAAAGGAACGCCACGGTGTGAGGAACGCTCACGACGCCGCAGCAGACTGGGGATGAAAAGTAGGCTTACCGCCCTAGGAATACATGGAAACAAACAATTTCAAAGGAGTTTTCTCATTTCACAGGGCACCTATGGTGTCATATTTTGGTATAGAACAACCATGAATATCTTAGAATAGAATATCAAAGCATGAAACGCCATATCAAAGGCGATGTATTTTTAAAACACCGTGAAACGCTATGGGGTTGCGATTTGGGAGAGCAACCCGTAGAAACACATGTAAACAGAACTTATTTCAATGTTTTTCTCGTTTCACAGAGCAAAAGAAGATGCGGCCGGTTGCTAAACGTTGGCGAGAGTTTTGAAGAAATGCGTGACAAAGTATGCAAGGTCATTCCGGAGGCAATCTATTTTTAAAACGCCGCTGAAAGTTTGCGTTGTTAACCGGTATACATACGCCGACAGGCTGGCTATCCGCTGTTCGTTCCTCCGAATAGTGCAAGCTTTTCTTGCAGCCTAATATGCTGCCATATGCACTGAATATGCTTAATAACAGTCGTTCAAGACGTGCAGAAAGAAAACTGCATTAAAAAATCACTTCTCAAGCTTCATGACAAGGGAACAACGGCCCACTTACTGCAGCAGACGACGGCGCAACGACGCTCTACTCGAGTGCAGACCAGAGCTCTTCAACGCTCCCAGTGCGAAACTTCCCATAGGGCCCATGTATAGAAAAGACGGCGGTTTTGATTGGTCAAAATTCGGATGTTTACGAGTGGTGGTGGCACCCGCGGCCATTAAAGGAAACTGCGTCGAAATTCCAAACTTTCTAATTGTTGATAAATGCACAGCCATCATAGAAAACAAAATTTGTCGAAGAAGTAGCAAAAATTTTCAAATATGACAGCCACATAGTTAATTAAGATGGAAAAGAAGAGAGAAAATTTGATTTCCAAAAGGCAGTGGCGGCAATAGCAAAAAGCTTGTTGTATTGACCGCTTCCAGATAGACACCCGAAAAATGCATACAGAATCCGGTCACGTTTTGAAGCGGAGTTTCGCAACTGGTATGATCCAAAAGCTCTGCTGCTGACGACGTCGGCGTCTGCGAACCAACATCACCTAGCTGCGAACGCGACTTGTGTGAGCAGACGGCGCAGTTCGGTCGTCTGCTGCTACGCGCGGTTCGTTCATCGTGATGTGAGAGGACTGCCTCCTCCTCAAAAGTTTATATCATTTGAGCGACAGCCCAGCAAAACGTCGGATAACATGAGAAGCTGTCGCGATTGCGAGAAGCAGCCAGAGGATAGCTAGCTTTTCAGGGGTATGTCGGTTTTTACAATGGGCATTTATCGAGGCACTTAAAAAATTGATTGGCTTGAAAATGACGCAGCATACTTTTTCACACTTTTTCTTCAAAACAGTCGATAACGTTTAACCATCTGCCGTCTTTATCGGTTCTCCCCGAAAACAAAAATTTATTAATGCCATGGCATTACTTCCCTATGTTTACAGGTTTCTGTCCGCAGACCACGTCTGCAAGCCGCCGCAGACCACGTCTGCAAGCCACCGCAGACCGCGTCAGCAAAATCGTGTCCGCAGCAGTTGTTAGTATTTGAGAAGTGATAGAGGTTAATGAGTGGTGTCAATCGATAGAGGGTGACGTAATGTTGTGTCCAAAAAATAATTAGGCCAATAAGTTAATTAGGCAATTATTTACAGGCAAAAAATGTGAAAGTTGTTCACAGCAGTTGTGAGTAATTGAGAAGTGGTAGAGGTTAATGAGTGGTGTCAATCGATATAGGGTGACGTAATGTTGTGTCCGAAAGAATAATTAGCCCAATAAGCTAATTAGGTAAATAATTAGAGGCAAACATGTAAATGTAAAGGCGAAAATGGTCATTAGCCAGTGGCTTGGCGCCAAACCTGAATGTATCAAATACTAAAATAGTTAATTAAATCAGTCAGTTATGGTGACGTCAAGAATGTGACGTCACGCAACCTGGTCGAGCCAAAAAGAAAAAAAGACGAAGGGATTGGCGCGCAATTTGAAAGTACCAGAGACTAAAGTAGGTAGTTAATTAAGGCAGTCAATGAGGGTGACGTCAATAATGTGACGTCACGCAACCGGAAGTAGAGCAGAGAAAAACATGGGAAAGGATTGGCGCGCAATTTGAAAGTACGAAAGACTAAAATGGGTAAACAAGAAGTGAATTAAGCGACTAGAAGCAACCAGAAGTAACCAACAGCAGCATCCATGCTTTCGAATTACTCCAATGCCGATTTGCAGTGCTCTTTATTATTATTTTTTTTTGTAAGTCTTCCTTGCATGTGTTTTTATGAACCGTGTTCCCGATTTGTACCATCTTAGGTTTCGCGGTGTTTTAAAAATACTCCGCCTCTGTAATGAGGTTTCATATTTTAATAATGTATTCAACGATTTTCACAGTTACTCTGCGCCGAATTACGACATCATAGGCGCACTGTGAACTCAGAAAGCTGCTTTGAAATATTTTGGTTTCATCTAGTCCTAAGCCTTTTTTTTACCTCTTGTCGGCCCAGCCCATAGAGTTTCTTACTCTTACGTAGAGGGAAACCTGTGCTGCCAACTATGGGAGTTTGCATGGAGCTTCCTGACGACTAATTCAGCCACCATGGGCATCCGAAGCATCATGGGGAGGAGAGCTACCGTGTGCAGAACCATAACTTTTGATCAGAAATAATAGAAAAATAAACGTTGTTCTACAATGAAAAACGTCCCGACATTAAATACTGTGAATATCAATCGCAAAAAGCGAGCGAAGCAGCATGTAAGTGTAAATTGTGCCCAAAATTAAATAAGCGATGGCTCTCTCTCCTATTGGCAAAGTATAGAGCAGCAAGGAAACTAATATTTCCCTCTTAATAGGCATGGTTTAAAAAGAAAAAAAAAGCTTTTAAAATATATATAAATGCTCAATTACTTAAGAAATGTTTTAGTGCATTTCGGAAAAACAAACATTTTAATGGCGTCATCTGCCTATAGCTTTTGCCCTCTACGTTTGCGCCTCGAGATGATGATAATGAGGAGGAGGAGACATCTTATAACGCCACTCTGTGTTCCCGATAAAATGCGACTGTCGTGCACCAAGTAGCTCACCGGCCCATTATTTTTAGCTAGCCCAATGTGGCTGAGTTGCAGCGACCCCAGCTTTCCCTCTAGGTAAGAGTAAGAAACTCTATGGCCCAGCCTAACGACAACAGCGCGACAGCATCATGCTTACGTCACAGATCGGTGTCGGTCTACAAATCAACTCTCTGGTTGTCTAAAGGGAAATATTATCTCCGAGGTACTGATGTCAAATGAGCGCTGGTGACGAATAAAAAAAGAAAGCAACGCCCATTTAGAAAGAGGCTTGTAACAATAGAAAGAACGGGCGTTATTTATTTGGTATTGAACGTCGCAGCGATTGTTGCAGGAGAGGCGATTATCTGAAGTACGGCTCGGCCTCCCATGCTACTAAAGCAATGATTCCGTTAGATCGGCAACAACGAATGCGGAGCATGATAAAAACACGAAACCAAGAACTAACGAATGTGGTAACCATGTTATCAACACAATTACTGTGTTAGTGGCCCTGAAGAATGGCAAGCATAGTACAAAGGCAATAGCCCGCGGTTAAGCGCAAAAAAGTGTCTGGAAAGACTGGAGCTGTTTCAAGTACTAGGTTCTGCAGCTATAAAATGCACACAAACTAATAGCCCTGGTTATGAACTTGATCTTGGTCTGTTTTCCGTCATCGGAGAAAATATCGCCAATTCTCAGAAAGTTCATGTCCTGATGTCGACTGAATGGAACAAGCACGGGTTCTGTCACGCGTCGTTCGCAACTCAAATGCCCAGCTATTGACTGAACGCTCCAGCTCTGTCTTCGTGATCGGCGTCACTGTAGCCCCTAGTTATGCCGGCAAATGACACTTATGCAGTAAGACAACTGATGACAGCTCAGTCGATCACAGCGCCCAAACATGTGATAGAACCATGTCTAACAAGGAGCGACGCTTATGAGCCCAGTCCACTGAAGTGATTACTTCCTCATCAGACAATCGTCCCGCCATGTTTGCTCTGCGGTTAGGGCGCTCGACTGCTAAGCCACAGGACGCGGGTGCGACACTGGCCGCAGTGACGACGTTTAATAGAGGCAAAATTCAAAGCGTCCCTATTATGTGCGATGCCAGTGCACGCGTTAATGAACCCAGGTAGGTGGTCTAGGTTAATCTGGAGCCCTCCACTACGACGTTCCTTGTGTCTTTTGAGAACTCCATATATAATCATCTCCTAGTCAGCGTCTCTAATTCTGTTCGACTTCCGAACATGTGTGGAGTGCTATCACGGAGTTGCGGGCTATTACCAAGGAGGATTCTTGATAATTTCTGCACCTGAACAACACACCGCTGGTGGGATCTCAACTCATGACCTCCGAATGTCGTGTCAGGTGCTCTTTTTTCCTCTACTTTGTATTTATTATCTTCCATCTGTGGCAATTAAGTATTACAGCATTAATTCATTTCAACAGCAGAGGCTATAAAATAGCAGCAATCTCCTGTGTTTTCTTTAGCCTCGCTGAGGATTGACTTATTTCATTTTGTGTACTATAATGAGCCCTCTCATTTTCCCCACATTTTTCTTTGTAATAGTCAGTGAGGGTCTCGTTCCTAGCAGTCTTCAAGCCATAGGCACAGTAAGAGGGTTGTCGCATAGCTCCCGCTCTCTCTGTCCATCACGGGGCACTCGCAGTAACACAGGACATTCCACGTCCGCCGCTATGGATGATGGTGGCGCTGGTTAACAAACTGAAGGTTCGGATAAACAATAATACTTAAGAAAGCAGAGGATTGAACAGCCGTCGTTCTACCTAGCTAAGTCGTTAATAGCTCCGGGCGCTAAATTCGGCGATCGTGATTATACAGATCCCACCATCGGCTTATAGTTTTTCCTTCTGTTTCCGTGCTGTTACCTATTACCATGTATTTTGAGATGTCACTTGTGACATTTCATGAAATATCTCTAAATAGTTCATGCTAATATACACTTTTTCAGAGTAATAAATACCATGTTTAAAAACAAAGCCTTCGTGGCCTCTGCGTTGCGTGCCCGTCTGGCGTAGAGAATTTCGAACACGAATTGTGACAAATTAGTTTATTTGAATTATGTTTATTTTTGTTACCTTTCTTCGTTACCTTTACTTGAATGTGGGATGTCTGAAATATCCGCACGACGTCATGCAATTGGGACGTCATGACCATGTGGACAAATCAGGACATTTTCCGACCACCATCTACGGCAGCTGCAGCTTTTAGAAAGAACGAATTAAAATGTTACATCGCACGGGGAAACTTTAGTTCTTTCCTTCGAACATCAAGGGGAGGGTACTCTGGGACAGCATTTTACAGATCGAACTAATCTTAATCACTGACCCCATGAAACCAACAAGACAGGGAACTAGCGTGAGTACGGACACTACACCCGACTTAACACTTATTGGAGGCCAAATCGCGATCAGGTGGTGTAACACGGGGGAGAACCTAGGAAGCGACCCCAAAATTATTGAGATCATGGTAGCAGCTGAACCGCCAGTGCCGAAACCCAAAAAGGTCGCAGCGGTAAACTGGGACCTGTTCAGGCAAAACCTTCATGCCGAAGACGAAATGACGGACAGAATCTTGGGGCACAGACATTCTCGTGGCAGTTAAAGAAGCCACCGAAGAGGGGGAAGCAGACGAAGTGCAAAAATAGCTGGACAAGCGCTCGATAAGTCTGTGGCGCAAGAAAAGGGAGCTAGAATTATGCCCAAAACAGGGGAACAGGAATGTACGCAAACTCTTGACCAAACATAACAGAGATATTGACGAGCATACGCTCTACTTAACTAGACAAAACTGGGGCAACATCTGCGAGCAGATGGCCCGCTGAATCAGCAAAGCTAGCACGTGAAAAATGCTTAGACATCTTTTAGACAGGGATAAAACAAAACAGGAGGCACACCAACATACATAAACTCGAATATAAATACGAAGGCACTGGCGACAAACTAATTTCTGAAGTGAGGGACAGGTACTTGCGATGCCCACCACCCAAGCCACTCCCCGAATACAAGGGCGCAGAGAATCCCAATCTGGACAAAACTATCACCATCGCAGAGGTTAGGGTGGAATTAAACATATTTAGAACAAAAAACAAAAAACAAAAAACAGCGGCAGATCCCGACATAATTAGCAATTGCATGCTAAGGAATATGGATGATGGGTCAGTAACTAGCCTAACAGCGTATATGGAGGAATGTTAGGGCAAGGGCCAAATCCCACTTCCGAGGAAAGAGGCCAACCTAGTCCTTATTCCAACACCGGGTAAGAAACTAAGTCTCGAAAATATGAGGCCTGTTTTGCTTACCTCATGCGTAGATTAGGTAGTAGAGCACGTAATCAAAACGAAACTAAATAGATTCCTAGAACACGAACTTTATCCCGACACGATGATCAAATTCAGGACATCTCTCTCCGCATGCGATGTCATGCTTCAACTTAAAGAGCAAGCGTTAGACAACCAATCGGCAGACACGAGAGTAATTGTCGGTCTAGACGGGGCCAAAGCTTTCGACAACGTTGATCACTAAGCCATACCAGAACGCCTATAAACTCTAAATGTATGTAGAAAGATATGCAATTACGCCAAAGACTTTCTTTCAAATTGAACAGTTACTTCCAGCCTATAGGAGGAAAGGAAGATAAAGTAATAAGACTGGGCAGCAAAGGTACTCCTTAAGTCTCGGTCCTATTACCAACACTCTTTAACATTTCAATGATTGTCCTATGGAATTGGCAGGTATAGAAGGACTCAACTACACAATATACGCTGACGAGCTCACCCTCTGGGTTGCCAGAAACAATGATTCGCACATCAAAAACACCCTCCAAACAGCGACCGGGGAAATTGAGTCGTAGCTAAACTAAATAGAACTCAAATTCTCTGCCGTGAAATCGGAAGCGCTCTTCGTCGACCCACAAATAGACAAAGAAGGTCCCAGAAACACGAGATAACACTAATGGTAAACGGGGACAAAGTTCCCTAGGTAGAAACGATTAGAGTGCTGGGTCTTCGAATACAGTCAAACGGTAAGAACATCAAAACGATGCAAAAACTAGAATCGACGTATAATCTAATCAGAATAGCAAAAACAAAAACAAAATAAAATAAGCTGTAATGAAAGAGGCGAACCTATTGAGACTAATTCATTCATTCGTAATCAGTATGATCACACACGTGGCACCATACCTACGGCTAGCCAAAGCCGAAAAGAACAAGATTAAAATCCTAATCAAGAAAGGTGTCAAAACCGCCCTGGGTCTCCTTTCGTACACATCCGCACAGAACATCGTCAACATGGGGATTTCAAACACACTATACGAGCTTATTGAGGCTATCAGAGTAGCGCAACAGCGACGACTGATACGCAGCCGATCGGGGCTAATAATACAAGAAAAGCTAGGCTTCGAACCTCGAACAAGGCTCAAGCTCACGGAGGATATCCCAAAAGACATAAGGAACCAAATAAGAATACCACCACTCCCTAGGAACATGCCCCCGGTACACCATGCGGGTAGAAGAAATGACCAGAGCGAAATCTCTACAGAAAAAAACTAGCAAACAGACAGGACGTTGTTTACACGGACGCGGCGGAATAAGAACGCAGAACGGGTTTCGTAGCCCTAGCAATCGGGGAGGACGGGGAAATAGTCTCTTTCTGCAGCATTCGATAGAGGGACACAGCAGCAGCTGAGGAGGTGGCCATTGCTCTGGCTCTGACTCAACAGAATGTAAGAGTGATCGTAACCGATTCCCAATCGGCTGTCCGAAACTGCGACGCAGGCAGGGTATCTGCTGAAGCAGTTAAAATTGTGGCTGCCGAACCGCCACCGGCAGAGCTAATTAACCTCGTCTCGACTCTGGCCCAAGACAGCCTGCGAGGAAACGAGACAGCGCATTGGCCCGAGGTCTCGCACACCGGGATACGGTCTCGTCGAGCAGAGAGCCCCTTCAGAGCGATGAACTGAAAGCATATCACGGTTGTCTAAATCACTACAGATTATAAAGACAGACACTGCTTCGAGCAGGCAAAGATCTGTGCCGAAAGGAAGAGGTTATATGGAGAGAGTTACAGGCGGGGGTTTTCCCCAGCCCACTCGCACTAAGCAGACGGCATCCGGCGATACAAAATCCGCGGTGTAAACATTGCAACGAAATTGCAGACATGATACACATGGTGTGGAAGTACCTTAGCTAAAACGAACCAGACAGGAATATGAAGTTCTAGGACGCTTTAATGATCAGCCAGAACGAATACGTTCAAAAGAAAATCATCTATCAGACCCTGGACACCGCTGAATCCCAAGGGCTTCCAGCCTCCTGAAAGGGGAGGAAGATCCATTGGTGGGTTCAGATAAAGTTATTCCTCTTCCCCGTGCGACGGCAGCATGCGCTCCTCGCGTAGGGACGAATTTATGCGGCGCTGATCGGGCACAACGCCGCCACGACGCCTTGACCTGCCTTGGCTGATAGCGAAACGCAGGCTGCGCGCGTTTTGTCTCTCCGCGTGCTACTCGTGTCTTTTTTGTCGGTCTCCTTTCAGCTCGGCGGGTGCGAGCAGCAGCACCACGTGCTGATTATGTTCATCTCTGGACAGTTTTCTGATGTCCGAAGTGGCATCGCGGCTGCCTAAAGGCGGAGATATGTCTTACTTGCTTCCTTTGAGTCTTACTTCCATCAGATGTCGCAGTAGCCACTGGCTTGTGTGTTGTCAACTGAAACTCTACGCAGGTGACAGGAATTGAATATAATGCAGGTGAAATATATGGCGATAGGACAGGGCTCAACTTCAGTTATTAGAAAGCAATATTAATTATAAACTGCCTGCGGCAACAAGAGAGAGCACGCCGGCGGGCCTTCAATATGCTACTTGCACTTACTCGGCCCGAACAAACGACAGCCTGTGCAACTATGAAGGCGAAGATGGCATACGCTATCAGATATGCAGGTTGAACATCCCAAAGCTACTCAGTCTATGAGAGACGCCGTAGTGGAGTACTCCGGAAATTTCGACTACCTGGGGTTCTTTAACGTGCAGTGACATCGCACAGCACATGGGCGCCTTGCTTTTCTCCTCCATTGAAAATCGGCCGCCACGGCCGGAATTTAATCCCGCATCCTTGGGAACAGTATTCGAGCGCCCTAACCACTGCACCACCGCGGTGGGATGAAAGACGTTCTGTCGTACGCACGCGGTAGCAGTGCAGTCTGCATATTACAACCCTGGCACTTTTTAGACCCCGGCGCATCCGTGCAGAAACGGTGCCCCAACAAAGCGAATCAAAACGGTGGCATGGTTGTTGTTTGCGAGATAAACGTCCCAATGCCGATTGTAGTGGGCGGTAAAAGCCGAACTGGAGGGTTCCTGAACAGCAGACATCTGTTACCGCCCTTCATATGTTAATTACAGTAATTATGACCGCAAATTAAGGCAACAGCAGCTAGGCAAGCACGAAAAAAAGCAGGAAGGGCAACACGTTAACATACTGCGTGACCGGGATTACCCAGTGGTAGCGAGGGGCCGATTCCGGTGTCGGCAGCAGGCACTCGAACGTAGGGTGGCTACTGCTGAAGCATAGACGGACCGAGATTTAGATAAAATTTACCGGATTTATTTACATGATGACAACAAGGACAAGCACTGAAACTGAGCACTTTGCCTTCTTTTAAATGGAGTCCCCTGTGACCACGTTTAGAGCATAGGGAATTTAGTTATTTATATAATGCCCACTCATTTCGCTGCACGCCCTTCACGAAACGCCCATGAGAGACGTCCCAACTCATTCTTTTGTCTTCTCAGGGTAAGACGCTGACCCGGCAGCAGTGATGGAGGGCTTGTAGGGAAGTCTGCCATTTGCGCCGGGATTGCGAGGCGGGGACGAGGTGCCTTTTCAAAGGCGCGAACATGCTGGCGCCACTTGCCGCGGTTAAACAGATACAGCAACGCCTAGTCGTCGTTCTAACGAGAGTTCACAAGCGGACGAAGTCAGCGGCCAGTATGGCGCAAGCCTTCCTCTGTGAACAATTGGTGAAGCGTTTGCTGACACCGCCAACATGCGACACGTCCACATCCTAGGTGGTTCATACGGCGTCAACTAATAGGCGGTGGCGCCGAATTTTCCCATGCCAGCGGACGCCCATCTCTGCACAGCTGTCTCGATGTCCAAAAAAAGTGAAACGGGACACTCCATTTCTAACCGCATGTGTTCATTCATGTGCAGCAACATCACGAAATGCTTTTTCCCATTTCCGCAAGATTAGATCGGCGACCTTTCGGTCAGCTGCCTAGCATCTGGCATCAAGTACAGTATGATCACACGGAAGGGTGTTCTCATTTTTGTATTTTTCGGTTCCTCGGCTTCCAAAAGTTAGTTGTAAACTCTTTTTTTTTTTTGTCAATGCGAAAGTCCCGAAATCTGCCCCGCTGTTCAGGGAAAGGAACAGTGCATTCTTCTCGTGGAGACCCATTGACGCGCGTGTATACAGCTATGAGTGTGGCCATATACTTGAAGAATGCCCACTCAACCCTTTTTAACGACAAATGTTTTAGTCCCCCCCCCTCCAGCAAAGTCAACGAAACTAAACGTGGCCATCTATGATGACCCATTCGCTTCACTTGAGTCTTCGGTGCGTTTTTGACGTTTTCCTTACACTGGCACGAAACCCACCACCTTACCTTTTGGTTTTTGCCGGCAGCGGCCAGGGGAAGTTAGTTCGCTGCTGCGGGCGCTGAAGCCCGAAATCAATGACCTATCTATCTTTAACGATCACTGGATGCTAACGACCTGGGTCATTGACCAGAAGCCGAAGCATGCCATTCTTGCGGCAGTTTTCCCTCGCTCCACGAGACGAACAGCGAGGAAATGCTTGACGGCTTTCGATGCAGACGGGGACAGCTCTCCACAGAAACCTCTGTCCTTAGCTCTACAGCTACCCTGCAATCCCTAGTTCAGTTATCTCCTCGAGCGAGTGCGCAGTTTTGAGCTCCGGAAGCAGGATTGCGTATGAGCAAAGAACGATATGGACATATCTGTAGTTTGAGGCCGACTCGGTTCCGCGATGGCCGCTGCAGCACGGCCACGGACAAACAGCGGTGCGAGATACGAGCGGTACAAGGTACTTTAACAAGAAAGGCTGACAACCACACCGTTACCGTTTACCACACAAGTTTTACGAAAAAGTGCGCCGTAATTCAATCATTATAGATTTTTTTTTTTTTTTTCCTGTCTTGGAACGCGACGGCGGCCAGAACGCGGCAGGAATAGGAGAGAAACAACCGCGCGCGCGCACGTAAACCCGTTCTCGAATGCAGTGCGGAGCAGACGACGTGGCCGAGTTGCGCGGAGGTTTTGGCCGGGATTCGATCCCGCATCCTTGGCACAGTAGCCGAGCACCCTAACTACTGCACCATCAAGCAGGAGGAATGGAGAAAAGAAAAAAAGAAAGGAAGGAAGGAAAAAAAGAAGACGAAAAAAAAAAGAAACGAGAAAAAGAAAGAAAGAAAGAAAGAAAGAAAGGAAGAAAGAAAGAAAGAAAGAAAGGAAAAATTCTTCGCTTATTTAACGAATTTTTCAGATGAACCGTAATCCTTGCGCGCTACTTGGCACGCTTTCACGGATAAGAGCGTGACATAGGCGCTTGGGTGACCGGCTGTCATCTCTTGGCCCCCTCAACATGACAGGCTGACGGACACTGTGCTGCTTGCTTCATGTCGCAATATTCCAGAGAACGTAATAACGGTAGTTTGTTATGCCGTGCTAAGGTTTTTTTATTGCATCGCTGGAGGTCTGTTTGAACGACCGAAATGACAGTCAATAACTGACAAATATTGCGCAAGTTAATTAAATCAGGCCGCTTGGCAACCGACAACTTGGCGCGATCTCCATCATGCGACACCGTTTGAAAAGCAATTGGGATTGTCCATGTGCACGTGAAATATAAGAGAAAGGCGGCATCCGCACGAGGCCGGATGCAAACGCAAGAAAGAAAGAAAGAAAGAAAGAAAGAAAGAAAGAAAGAAAGAAAGAAAGAAAGAAAGAAAGAAAGAAAGAAAGAAAGAAAGAAAGAAAGAAAGAAAGAAAGAAAGAAAGGAAGAAAGAAAGAAAGAAAGAAAGAAACGAGGGGGAGGGGAACAAAGAGCGGAGGGATACACGTCCCCGTTGTTCAGTCGTCGCTCTCTAGCCTAGCATCGAGCTCCTTCCCTGAGTCGCTCTGCCGTTGCTTGGTCCGCCGGCCGATTGCAAAACGATCATAACAAATGAGCAGCGCTCTCGGGTGTCCCGAGGCGGCCGTCCGTGGGAAGGAGTCGTCGGCAACTCTTTCGCAAGCGCGCTGTGGGCAAACTGAGCGAACATTTTGCAGAATCAAACCATCGGCGGCCTTTTCTTGAGAATGTAGAGGAGGTTGCGCCCGCCCTGGAAACAGGAATTCGCTACGCTGGCACATAACAAAGGCGGGCGATGCATTACATTGTGGGTGGAGGAGCCAAGGGAAGATAAGGGAGTAAAATTAAGAATAAACCCTTAAGCACAGCCCGAGAGCGCGGACATTAAAGACCGGGGAAAGTTACGGGAGCATTACGCATCCACATGTGCAGCCGTATGCTGCGGTTAGATACAGAAAGTGATTTTTCTCTACTGGCTGCTGTCTACCACCTGAACAGCCTCTTTGTGAGTGTGGATCTCCACCCTCTCTGACATTGTTAAGACAGATACCATACAAAGAATGCGAATTTTATGCAGAAGCGCTAACTATAATAGGGTGGATTTTTGAACTAGTGGGTCGAACATAGTAAAAAGGGAAACAGAAAAGACCACTATTCAGAAGAAGCGCATAGACAAGGACGATTCTTCATTGACAGCTGAATTATTCTCGATTCGCGCACCTCCTTCTCCTTTTACTTCATCTACCTGCAGCTATCTTCTTTCTTCATTTTATCGGCTGCTCTTAACAAGTAGGACCGTCGTCATATGAGGCAAAGCTTTGAACGCTAGATCGATAGTCTTCTGGAAGCAGGATTTCCTAAATTTCTTTTTTTTTTTTTTATGCAGCATAGCAGAAAGCTGGAGCTCAGTCTTGGCAGCCTTTACGTGCAGATGACTTCGCGAATCGAGCATATGATTCGGCATGGCAACTTCAATCGCCGATATAGGGAGTCGATCGAGTATCGCGTGTCTGCATCGCTGCTGCGTGGAACGGCGTACGAATATGGCGCAGCAAATTGCGATCTTCAATCGGCTAGATGCATATCTTTCCTTTCTGTAAAACAGCCGTTCATCACAAGTTTCGCTTGCTCTATGTCTACAGCACTCGTTTCATTCTACGATAAAATGTGATATTACCGCAGCATAGGTAGAAACTTGAATGGTTGCTAAGCCAGGCTAAGGATTCAATGAAAACGAAGGGACAACCCATCCTAATGCAAAGATCCCAATGCCTAGTGAAATTTGCAACCCCGGGTACGACCTCCTGCGACACAAAACCATGGGCCGGCTATAATCTAAAAGCATCAAAAGTTCTTCTCTTTGCATCGTTCGCCACAAGAAACAAAAACAACATTAGTTGTGGTTTAACTCTGGTTAACCCTAGTTGAATTGCGATAGCAACGGCGGAGGCTTGTTTTGCCTGCTACATTATTCCCCTGTCACGCCCTATCAGTGTAAGGTGCTACATTATTGGGGACACTTAAGCTCATCCTTTACGAGTATGACGCGGGAGAGTAGGCTTTCAGTCTTCTTCTTCTTTTCTCCTCCTCAGCGCGAGAGCTATCTGCATGGCTACGCTTAGGATCGGCTTAAAAGTAAAGAGTAGTTTACTCTGTGGTTTCAGCTTTATTTACGCCACAGGGGGCACTTTGGACCACTAAAGTGCGATGAGGCGAAATTTGCGTCTGTTGCGCGGTGGTCTGAAGCCTTCCACTACGGCACCTCTTTCTTTCTATTGTCACTCCCACCTTCCTCATTTTCCTTACGACTCGATTAAGGTGTCCGCGGAGAATTGTGACAGATACTGCGCCTTTCCTTTCCTGTAAACCAGTTTGAAACGCCGCTGATGCCTGCTGCACTTCGTCTGCTTCTGTATGCTGTGTGATGCGGCGTTCGAGGAAGCGCCAAAGAATGGCATCGCACGGACGCCTGGATCGAACGCTCGGCGGGGTCAACTTCGCTCGGTGACGTCATCACCAGTCGTAACGTCATGACCGCATGTGACGTCAAGATGGCGGCACATAAGGTCATGGAGTCACAGCCGATGACGTCATAGCCAGTCATTGTCATTACTCATGACTATTTACAGTAAAGAAGGAGGGTTGAAATCTGGGTCAGTTGGTACATAGTCAGAGAATCAAACCCAGCCAAGGGACGAGGACGAAGAAAGACGATGTACACACGGAAGCTAGTAGTTAGTCTTTAGTTAGTACTACGGCACCAGCTGGGGGGGGGGGGGGGGGGGGGTTGCTAGGCAAAGGCTCAAGGTCAGTGCGACCACGGCGAAGAGGCGAAGCGCTGGCGTAGTGTAGCTCTCGCTACAAAAGTAGACTCTGATGATCGAGGTCCAAGTCTAACTAGTATATTCCACCTATTTCCTCCTAGCCACGAGACTCAAACGTCAGCATGTACAGGGTTATCCACTATTATTACGGACACGCAAGCAGGTGATTGCTCTTTTCAAAACACCATTACGTCCAATGAGGCTGCATATAGAATCAAAGAGTTGGCGCAGATTGTCCCAGAGGTTATACTGCCACTTTACCCCAGTGCAAGGCCTGATCATGCGTAATGACGTTTTGAAGGGAGCGACCATCTGTTCCTACTAAGAGTCGACGACCCTTATATGCAATAAATAATAGTGCGATGCATACAGAATGTCACGTGTAATACTGCGGAAGTATTACTGGACAGGACTGACTTTTTGTTTCGTCCGAAATGAATTTCTACCGTTATTTCATTTAAGCACTTCAAGCAACTGTGCATAGGCTCGCCAGTAGAGTTGCAAAGCCTTCCTAATGACATCTGTGCAACTTAAATAATAAAACTTTAATTTCAAACTTGAAATGCGCCTATTACTCGTCGCTTACAAAAAAAAAAAAGAAAAAAAAAGCACATTCACTTAAATCTGCTTAAGTGTGTGAATGCGAAAACATTATTATAGTGTCGTGGTTGAAATGATTTCGTCCGATTGTTTCGACATGTATGCGAGTTCTTTCTGCTGGTATTGCATTCGGTGCGCGTGTTACGTAGACTGCCTACTTCACGCGCCGTAGGAGCTGTGTTCGCCTAATCCTCGGTTTGAAAGTATGCAATTAGAGATACGCATGTCATCGGTTCGAATCCTTGCCGCAAGCTAGTCTTCACCTTGACTAAGTCACGTATGCTGTAACGAGAAATCGTATGGTACCACTCTAAACGCTGTACAACAAACGTGCGCGTCATAAGTTTTAAAACGAAAGCCGGAAAAGCTGGTACCACATGGAGGTCGCTTAGTGGCGAGGATATATAGATGAACGACATGTATATTATTCTCCGAATTGGCGGCGACTTCTGTCGCGAAAAAGCCTGGATGCATCGTGGATGAGCTGCGTATTGCGTGCGACGTGCGGCCGCTTGATGACATTATTCATTTTCTTGCATTACTGCGATTTCTCGTGCCATTGCTCGGCCCCACCAAATGCCATTCTCTTAACGACGCAAGCACGGTCTCTCTATTCCCCGTAGGAATGGCCTGCTGAGCCGCGAAGTGAACAAGGAGAAACGCGCGACGTCGCAGTTTGCACTTTCGCCTGCTAGTGGCGCCAGGCATCGGCGAAAGCTTTAGTGAAAGGTAGTCAATTATGAAAGCTCCCGGGAGGCTCTAAGCATCTGACTTTGTGTGTTTTCCTTGCGTTTGCTTAGTGTTCCTGTTCTAGCTTCATTGAGCCATGTGTCGAAAACCATGCCATGACATGAGCCATGTATAAATATGTCGAAGACAAGTAAGCTCAAAGGGTATTCACGGGCAAGTACTGTAAGCATGTTTTTTTTTTTTTTTGTTTGTTTGTTTGTTTTGAGCTAAAGCTTCTTCGCGTGGGCTTCAATTGACCTTCATTTGACATTCAAGGAACAGGAGCATAAATTCCTACCATTCGGTTTCAGGCGTCCACAGAAAAATTACATAGTGTACCTTTCCTTTCCTATAAAGCAACACACAATTGCTCCCCCGCTGTGGTGCAGTGGTTAAGATGCCCGACTACTGTGCCGGAGTACCCGGGTTTGACCCCGACCGCAGGCTGCCGCGTTTCGATGGAGGTGAAACGAAGAGGCGTCCGTGTGCTGTGCAATGTCAGTGCACGTTAGAGATTCCCAGGTAGTCGAAATCGCTCTGGAGCCTTCCACTACGGTACCCTTTTCTCTCTTTCCGTCTTCACTCCCACCTTCCTCTCTTCCCATACAGTTCAGGTGTCTACAGAAAAAAGGTGTGAGATATACTGTGCCTTTCTTTTTCTGTAGACCACTTATTATTGTTAAAATTGGCTAGCCACTGACCTTCAAGGAGTCACAGGACAGCGTGGCTATACATATGCTGTGCCTTCCTTTCCCCAAATCATCCGACCGCTTGAAGTGTAACCTTATGGACCACCTTGGTGTCGCACCACAAGGTCGTGAACTTGCCCCTTTAATCTTTGGGTGACTTTTTACCTTTCAAACTTGAAGCAGAGGAGAGAATGAAAGGGGTGAAGCACGTGATTAATCACGGGGGTGACGTCACGTCGCGCCATCGTGCGATGAAAACAGACATGACGTCAGGCAGGCCGCAATAAGGATGTCAAAGGCTGCAGCAGGTTGTGACAAGACTGCGAAATTTGCATTGGAACAGCTCATGAACTCCGAGAAAGCAAGACCAACACGAGAAGCGCCGACACTACGAGAGTATATCACTTATTACGCGGAAGAAAGCTTCTTTAACTATCGTGCCAAAAAACTCCGTAGAAGTTTTTCGTGCGACCTGTGGGAGAGTCCGGAGTCCGCAGCATCGTTAGAGTACGACTGCATCGTCAGAGTACGACTGCAGCTAGAGAGGGAAGGTTTAAAGTCAGAAGATCAACTGTACAGCATTTCTCAGAGTCGACCCCTCTCTCAGAGAATACCTGATTTGAAGAATACAAACGGCGTTGCTACTCAATATTCGCTGCCCCTGAAAAGGGTGCTCTGCCTCACTAAGATACGCATTAAGGAAAAGCCACATCTAATGCATGAAGGGGACTAGAGTTTGCGCGCGTGCGCTCTCTCTCTACGTGCGTGCGTGCGTGCGTGCGTGCGTGCGTGCGCGCGCGCGCGCGTGTGTGCTTGTGTGTGTGTGTGTGCGTGTGTGTGTGTGTGCGTGCGTGCGTGTGTGTGTGTGTGTGTGTGTGTGTGTGCGCGCGCGTGTGTGCTTGTGTGTGTGTGTGTGCGTGTGTGTGTGTGTGTGTGTGCGTGCGTGCGTGCGTGCGTGTGTGTGTGTGTGTGTGTGTGTGTGTGTGTGCGTGCGTGCGTGCGTGCGTGCGTGCGTGTGTGTGTGTGTGTGTGTGTGTGTGTGTGTGTGTGTGTGTGTGTGTGTGTGTGTGTGTGTGTGTGTGTGTGTGTGTGTGTGTGTGTGTGTGTGTGTGTGTGTGTGTGTGTGTGTGTGTGTGTGTTACAGTGAAACAGAATTTGCAGTAATACGGCCTTCAGCTCATTTACAGATCCATAGGGACAAGAGTATAATTTTTATTTCTTAAAGGACGGTGGTTATTACATATCCATAAGCAAACGTAGACTTCAAATAGAAACACGCACACACAGAGGACAAAACAACGACAACAGCCGTCATGACTGACCCTATGGAGCCGAAAGCGATTTGTTCCTGGCGCTCGTACATGCGCGGAAGTCCGGGATTTTGTTTGCCTTCGCGGACCCCTGAGCGGCGCAGCCTACGCAGCCGGTATTGAACACTTGTCGAGGGGGACCATCGAAATGGCCCGTTCGCGCCGCTGAACGACCGAGCGACGTCTTGAAAGGTTTAAAACTTGTGCCCCGTAGCAGTGGCGCCCTGTCAGTCGGGGTCCTCGCATCGATCGTCGGTCGCCAACGGCCTGTGCCTGGCGTAAAGCACTGACGTCATTCTCGCCGCGCCTCGCCGCATGGCCGCACTCCGAGGGCGCGCCGGCTGCCAAGGTGCCGCACGATTCAGCCAGCCGAGCATCGCGAGATGTCCTTATCGTGCTCCGACACTCCTCCCGACGAATCTTCTCGGCGGAGCTCTAGGATGCGCCACTGACTCCATTATCTCGTGCTGCCGCCGGCCCAATGATTTCGACCATTCCCAGCGGGAAAGGGCGCTTGTGCCGGCCATTGCTTGAACCGGCGCCAGGATAATCTCAAGAGTGCATCTCATCTGAGCAGCACGAATCAGCCATTATAAATATTTGTGTAAGGCTCCGCTGCATAAACATATGCTTCCTTACGTTCTCCAAGAGTGCAAGCTAATTAATGCATATTATATGCTGTCTCGGTGACAGTCAGTGCTGAAGTGAGTGTACGCACAGGCGGATACGCACGTACATATGCACACCAGCGTGAGCTAAAAACTTACGCATTTCGTCAACCGTGGATTTGCGTACTGTCAGGGAGGGAAGAAGAGGCATTAAGAAAAAACAGATCTGTTGTATTCATTAAAAAGAAAAGTGCGGCCGGCAACTACTGACTTCCTTGAGTGGATATCTTTAAGCAAACAGGTGAGCAGCACACGCGTTCCTTCGAAGCTCGACCGAATTGTCGTTTAATTAACTTCCCAAGCCCGCACCCTGTAGACACGCGTCTCGATACCAATGAAAATGTTTATCAGATGACAGATTCGCAAAACAATAGCTAGGTAATAAAAACAGTTATATAAATACATCTAGCAAAATTATGTTCTGTCCATATACCTTTAATACAAAAAGCTGTCTGAATTGAAAAATTAGTGGATTTACTTGTAAGCTAAGCGTCCGTCGTTATTTGCATTTAAAATACGCTACCGGTTGGTTATACAACTGCCCTTCTACATTGCATGGCTATTTCCGCAACGCAGGGAGTTAAGCCTCGAGGTGCTTAACTCTGCCTCTCCTGTCGCATCCTTCCCTGCCTGCTTATGATGCGATGGCTTAACTGCGCTACTTTTTTTTTTTGGCAGTAAAAACAACGGAAATGCCGTCATTATGTAAGCCACCTTCTTAAGGTAGGGGCTGACACCGTGCTTAAAGGTACCGCTGTTGTATTCTTTGCCAAGTACTGGGATTTTATGTTTCCCGCACCTTTACATCTTATGAAACGGCAGTGCATCTACTGGCCACAGTAGCTGGCTGGTTCATACCTGCTACAGACACGTAAAACTGATAATGTGTACCCAAATTTCGCTGATCTTACTTCTCTCAGTCTCCTGACTTGTCCCCCAGTTTCTCAGTTAGCACAAGCTGTTCTGAAGCAGCGCGCCACGCACCATGTCCACAGAGAGCATGTTGAATGCGATGAATGTCAGCTGTACTCTTGAAATTTTCTGCTTTTTTAAGGCTCACCTCGCTAGCGTATACGCTTCGTACGTGTTGCATGTTACTGGACACCTGTGGTTTAAAAAATAATGAAATGGGCAGGGTGTTGGCAAGAAAAGCGCCCAAGGAACGAAGTAAATCGCATTCCTCATTCATCTTCATACACTGCATCGGCCGTGTCTTATACAACTTCCATACCTGGGCTGAAATTGTCCAGCGGAATATGTGACTGGCATGGTTGAAGCGTATCGCACTTTAATAAACAGGGCGGTACTACTAAAAACTATCAGTGTCTACTAAAACTATCAAACCTAAGAAGAATTGAAATATATACCGAGTCATTTTACACTCGAAGCACTGCGAGGAATTCATTGATATGCATTCAACGTATGATCAAGCTTAAATTTTTACCCATTTCGCCGATCACAGCCGAGGAATTTGCGCGGGATACCGTTCTATTTCTTTTCAGTGCAGAAAGTGTTTCCTTTGTCAAACACTTTCTGCGCACCTTTCTGGTTAGCATGTTTGCACGGAATCAGTTTTTTTGTTTTGTTTCATAGGGTATTAAAAATATGTGGCCGTTGCACAATATGAAAATGCTAAACTATAACTTCCTGAGCATTCTCGAAACCTATATCTTTTAACCTCGTTACGGAAGACGTGGGCGATTCGTTTTGATTTAGGGTATATTTCGTATTTAAATCCCTCACGCTAAAACCTATGACGTAACCTAATAAAAAGGACTGATTGATCTGCTGAGGCAGCGAATTAGAAGATTTAGCAGTGTTATGAGCACGTTTTGTGATTTCAAGCTATAAACTGCAGTGACAATGTGCATCTCAACAATTTCGGTAGATGAGCCCCGCACTTAAACAGCAGCAGCAATAACCAAAATCCGCGCCAGTTTGGGTCCGGCGAGAGACGTTTCACCCGGCGCGAGCGCGGGCTCGCATAGACGGGGAATGGGGCTCCTCTCTGGGGAAGGCTGTGCCGAACCGAGCGCCTCAGATGGAGCGAATGCCTCTTCTGGTAGCGGGGCGCGTTTCGCAAGGCAGCAGCGACTGCGCACGCACAGGGCCGGAGGACGTCGACGACCGTGTCGTGTGTCGCATCGGTAGCGAGACTTTCCCTTTTTTTTTTCTTTATCTAAACGATAGAATCACGCTCGTCGCTTTCCAAACCACAGGGGACTGCGCAATGGAGCAGAACTTCCAATATTTCTCGCCGACGCCGCCGCGGTTCACTGCACCGAGGGCATTCCGAGGATGGGCGCAGAGAAGAAAAAGCCGTGCGCCTGTCGCCGCCGGCTCACGCTTTCGCCTTCCCCTGGCGTGACTCCTTTTGCCAGCATTTGGCGGCGGAGTAAAAAGCCGAGGACGCGCGTTGTCGCATCCGTCAATATTTCGGCGCCCATGTCTGCTCTTCCTCGAGACATTCTCGCTTCATGTCCGCGCTTGGACGGGCATCGATGATGAGAAAAGAAAGGAAAAAAAAAAAAAAAGAAAACGGATATGTCTAAACTCCTCGCGTTGACTGTTCTGCGCCTTTAAAAGTTTTTGCTTCGTTGCCTTTTACGCGTGTTTACGGGCGGAACGCGCGTTGCGCACACTGCGAATGCCAAAAGGTCACTTCCAGAAAGGCCAGCTTCGATTTTTGGACCTACAACCGTTTCAGCAAGCCCGCATTTCGTTTCGCTTACACGTACCGCGTAAGCAAAGCGGGGCTACGTTACGGCAGACTGACGTATACCCGCCACAGCAGCTATGGCATTCTATTTCCTCTGGCCGCACGAGATCTCGTGGTCGATATTCGGCGGCCACATATCGTCGCTGGAGGCGTGCGCCAAAACAACAACAGGCCGTCCTATCGGTGCCACTGCCGGCTGTTCATTTTTTTTTTCCTAGGACATATTGAAAGCACGTAGAAAGTCGCTATATTCCTTTACGCCGATGACAGTTACTGGTATCAAGCAACCCTGAGTTTTCATCTACCCTGGCTAACCTTCAGGAGGACGCTATTAAAGTTAGTGATTGGTTTTGCCTGAAACTTAATACGAATAAATAGCACCAAATCTAGACTTGTCTGTTTTCGTAACACGCACAAAGATGTACCAAGTGTAGGTTCCATACATTTACACCCTTCATATTGCTTTTTGTGTTCTTGTCAACCTATAGCTAGCGTCCCGTCGGTTAAGTATCTTGGTGTACACATAGACAATGATCTGACATGGAATACTCAGTTGACCCATATTTGTAAAAAACTCAGAACCGTTGCGTGTTTGTTGTTTAATTTGAAAACTATGATGCCTTTTTCAATCAGAAAACTAATCGCCCTGGCTCTGGGGTATAGTGTTTTAAGATACGGTATGTGTTGATTTTTTAACTGCTCTTTCACATGTAAATGTGGAGTTAATAGGATTTTGAAAAACATAGCTACAAGCGTTCTCTACATGCCACAGAACAATTTTCGCAGCCAGTGTCTTTAGAACAGCCGGTTCGCCTTCTTTTGACAATCTTTTTAAACAAATTGTAGTACTAAAATATTTTTGGAGCAGTGCATACAGGCACATAAATACGAAACCGATACCGTTCAGACATGTTCTTTGTTATCTTAAACCGAGAGTGCGCACTCACTACGGTAAAGCAACAAGAAGCTATTATGTTTCAGCTGTCTTCAACGAACTACCGAACGATGTATTTTCTTTGACCACCCGCACAACACTGAGAGTTGCTGTCAAGCGTTAGAGAGCCTATAATATGTACTCATGTTATGAGTGCATTTTTCATAGTGTGTTGTGCTAAATGTTTCTTTTTTTTCCCCTCTTTGGCCTTTTTTTTTTTTTTTTTTGCCTCTGATGGAGCTCTGATATAGCGCGAAGATTGCCGCTGCTGCTGATCGTCGCCACACAAGCCCACTTGTGGCTTCGGCACTTCAGTTTCCGTAGATTATTTTATTATTGTATATTATTATTATAATTATTATTATTATTATTATTATTATTATTATTATTATTATTATTATTATTATTATTATTATTATTATTATTATTATTATTATTATTATTATTATTATTATTATTATTATTATTATTATTATTATTATTATTATTATTATTATTATTATTATGTTCTGAAAGAAGGATAAGCCACATCTTCTGGTTTCGCCGCCAGATGGACACGGAGTTACTTCAAAAGAGGAGTGCCATGAGCGTCTTTCGTGATTTAGCAGCATAGCGCCAAGAATCCGCTATATCAACGAGTACCGCAAAAGCGGAGGTTCACTCGGCAGTGCGTCCCCTCGCTTGCCGGACTCAGCAGAAGAAATTGTGGCATTCGCTTAAAGGGCATCGCCACTCAAGAGCTGGTCTCGAGAAAGCTCGCGCCAAAGAGGGAAGCATAGAAGCGAACACGACGCCCTCTTGAGCGGCGCTCGCTCGACTGGAGGAAAGAAGCGCGGCAATTTACGGAAGCTGACGAGCGATAAGCATTTAGGGTCTGTGACGCACGCGAAGGGCTCGAAATCGGCTATGCTACAGACGACACGCTAAGTGTCACCCGTTCTCGCTATGCGCAATTTGCTCTTCGCGGGGTCCTCGTGATTAAAAACGCGTTCCTATAGCGTTCAATCAACCTGCAATGGCGCTCGATGAAAGCCAGAAGTTTGGCACACAAAAGGCGCTGGTTGGCGCCGCTCGTTCTTCCCGGCAATGTTGTGCCCACTTGGCGGCGCCGAAGCCTGGATTGCGCCAGCGACCGACGGCGCACACAAGAAAAGCGGCTTTTGCGTATCCGGGCAGCAATGTGAAGGCGCGGCTATCAGTGGAGCGCGCATTTCAATGGCGGCTCTTTCTCTATATTTAGGTTTGCCCGCTCGATACGCGCCTACTGCACGGGGCCGTGATGAATCGTCTTCGCGTGGCGAAGCCCTGGGACGTGCTCTGATACTGCACTCGAGTTCGAGCCCTTCCTTCCCGCCTTGTTGATTTCTTTCTCTCTGCGCTGTGGAGAAGCGCGGAGGCCGGATCTCGATGGTTGCGCCGCTGTTCCCGCATTCAGCTGTCTTCAAAATAAGAGAAAGAACGGCAGGCAATAAAAAGCCAGAGGAAGATATGTGACGTCAAAACCTTTGTTGCAGAAGGAAGCCACGATGAAGCAACGATGCCCCGTTCGGATGCTGACAGATCTTCAGTTCACTCTGACGCGGGTGCCGAAGGGGTACACACCATTGGAGCGGCCATGGAAAAGCGCATAAAGCCGAGCTGCGGGTTTTTGTGCCCCCAAGGCTGCGCAGTGAAAGTCTGGAAGCAAATCCGCGCTAATGTATAACGCTGTCGACACGAGGCTTGGACTGCGGGTATACCTAACGCGGTATTCACGCAAAACAAAATTTCGGAATGCATAACACAAACAAGTTCAGTTACAAAGGTTTGGTTTTGGTTTGGTTTTGTGGGGTTTAACGTCCGAAAGCGCCTCAGGCTATGAGAGAGCCGTAGTTGAGGGCTGCGGAAATTTCGACCACCTGGAGTTCTTTAACGTGCGCTGACATCGCACAGCGCAGTTACAGAGGATAAACGAATAGTGTTATTCACCTCGTCCTTTTGGAACGAGAAGAAAAGACGGGAGAATGTTAGGAAACCATGTCCGCTCACACGTACGTGTACACTTCATTTTTCAAGGCTATCGCCTACGAACTTCAGCCATTAAAAAGTTTATGATAAAAAAGTGCGAGTAGTATAGGGCGCTAACCCCAGGCGTCATGCACCCCAATGGAAATAGACTGAAGTTGTTAGAGAACTAACTTGTTTCCTTTCGGAATATAAAACCTCTTCTATCCCTTTGTTACACAGAGGTAACAAGCACGTCGCAAATGCATGCCCTTTCTGGGAATTAGCAGCTGGTTTTATATGCGCATTTCATCGCGCAAACACATGCTAAGCACATGTGACTTGCATTTGTGCCAAGAAAACGTTCCCACATTGCTTATCTGTCAATTCTGACAAAAGCTCCGCTCCGCGTTAGATTTTACTCTAACAATTCCTAGTGCACGCCTCAGCGTACAAACTCGCTGTGTTCGTGTGTACATGAGGTGCCGGAGTAGTACAACCGGCTAAACATCCGTTTGATTAATTGTTTTCCTGTAGCACAAGAGCAGCTAGAAACGTCCATCCAGCACTTTTATTCCTTTTTCTTTTTCAGCTGAGTAACTGCTTGACTCTGCCATGAACTATGAGAAACTTACTGTCTGCAGCAATGACGTTTTTTTTTTTTCCTCATTTATTGCAGCCCTGGAAGCGAGCATTAATCTAAAAGTGCCTTTAGCGAAGTCAGTAAAGCTCGGTTCGAAGCTCAGCCAGCCGCAGTCCATCATCATTTGCACTGGCTGTCTCTACAAAGCCTGAGGTACTCGAGATGGTTCCGTCTAAGTCTCCCCCGAGTTCAGCGAAAAGGTCTAAAGCCAACCGTGGTTCATAGGCTTTGCTCGAACACCGAAGTGATCCGAGTCGATCGAACGCACGACCCGTGCGGCAATTCCAGACTCGGAGCCGGCCTCTGAAATTGTCCCGCACAAGACGGATATGGCCAGCCGATGTGAAATGTTCGCACGAAGGGGAACTGCTGGCACGGCCGAAATCTTGGCTTGGATTATCTTCTGCGCAGTTCATTACCGGTGGCGACGCAGAGAGGTTGCTGAGAAGGGCAGAGTCTGGCCGAGAGACGTGCGCTATCCGAAAGTTCGTTTACTGTTCGCTGCGTGCGCCTCTATTCGCAACACTCTTGCGTTATTTTTTTCTTAATTCTTTTTCGACCGACTGCCATCCCATTTTTGTTTCCCCATTCTCTTTAAAACGTTAAGAAATGCAGCAGTTTCTTGCGCCAGTTACGTATTAAGTGCTTATTGCTGCTATAACCTATTCGAGGTATAACCTAAGGTATTACTTATTCGAGGACATGAAGGGAAACAAGTGCTTTAACAGGGTAAGGTCTATTTCATTTTCTGACACGGATACACTGGTAAAATGTAGGGACATACATCTCACCGCGCGGCGTGGCCATACGCGCTCGTGGCAAGGGTATACTTTGGTTCATTAATGTCAAAGATGACTGCAACGGAGACCGCTTTACATATCTCACAAATACTATAAAAGCTGCGACTCAAAGCATCAATGTTCGTTATCGGTGGCGGAGATGAGATTTTTGCAGTTGGCGGCCTGAACTTAAGTGCAGTATGAGGACTAGCCGCATGCCGACGTTTCTCCAACACGCGTCTGAAACAGATTTGACCTTTGGCCTGAAGGAGAGGAACAGCGACGACTGGCCGACCAGGCCGTCGACATGCTCTGCCTGTAGTTTTAGGTAGAATAAAATTCTTATACTACTACTACTTTTAACCTTTTCGGGCGCCGAAGGAATAAAAATGTCGCCGCACGTGGAATTCACAACGAGGCCGAGGCAAATATCAGCTTGGCTGGATACTCCATTAGGCTACTGTGTTTCTGTAGGCGGTTTCTTCCCGTGTGAAGTTGGTAGTTGTTGTTATTCTCCTCTAAATTGATGCCACATGCCCAGACAGGTGGATTGGCCAAGAATTGGTGTGCAGAGATACTTTTTTTTTAATATATAATTACATCGCCAAAAAAGAAATAACGTGATTGCTAGGAACAGAGAAAGTAAAATATAAGACACCTAAATTAAAAGGACAAATCATAACGCACGCAGGAGGTGAACTGCGAGATTTGACTACTGTGAGGATTGTAGCTACTGATCAAAACTTGAAAACATATTAGCAAGGCAGACGTTTAGATTCCATTAAAAAGTTTTGAATGGCGTTAAAAACAGACCTGTGGTTGTATTCAAGTATGGTGGCACCAAATGACAACAAAATCTGGCTGCTCAAATTAAGTCCTAGGTGTTGCAACGGCCCCTCCAAATACAGTATTCTCATCATAGTGAAACAAAATGGGAAAGAGGTCCAGAAAGGAAACTACAAAAGAAATTTTACACCAGGATAAGTTGCGTAAACATGAATAAGGGTAGAAAGCAAAATTGATAGAAATTCAACAGCAGCTAAAGGACGACGAAATTGTTGTGTAAGCTCTATGCGAGACAAATTTCAGAGATCCATCATTTATTGATGGTTGCCTCTGGGAAAGGTGCAACAGAACAGCAGCGCAGAAGGGGAAGATGTACGTATGTTGTTACACTCAGGAACACGTTGACAGGGATATAAAATCATTCTGAAAAGGACATATCTGGGTGTGAGGAACAGTTTTCGGTAAAATGACATGGCTAGGAGTAGTTTATTTAGGAACAGGGGACAAATACAGGCAGGAAAACAAGGGTCTCAGTGACGACATAAACCAGTTTGGAGGAGATGTCGATATTTGGCTAGAAGTGCTTTATTTAGGGACAGAGGACAAATGAAGACAGGAAAACATGAATCTCATTGTCTCAGTGACGATATAACCCAGTTTGGATGCTATTCTATTGGGGCACTTCAGCGGCCAGATCGAGAATCTGCATGGATACATTGATTTCAACGGGAAGTTAACGCTAGACTCCTGTGAGCGACACAACCTAGTTATTGTAAACAGAGAAACTAAATGTGAGAGACAAGACACGTAGGAATTTCGGAACAGGCAGCAATCCACATGCTTGATGTCGCATATAGTGTATAGCAAGTTCACAAAGATGGAAATAGATGAAAAGGAGGAGTACAGTCTAGGAAGTGATCATAAACGTATTTTACTGCAGTTGTGGGTCCCTTCAAAAGAGAAACGCAGGAAAGACAAAGGAAACGCACAATTAAAAGGCAAACAAACAGTGCTAATAGCAGCAAGTATAGAGGAAGGAACTGTGAAACGCCCCACGGCAAGGTGAGATTGTGATCAGGTAGAACTACTCATAAGTACGAAAATTAAAGAAATAAAAGTACAAAACTGCCACGAAGCTGGTGGGAAAAAGAAATTAGGGAAGCCATCGAACAGCGAAGGGCAGCTTCGAGGGAACACCGAGAGGCAAAAAAGGCGCACTTGAAATTGACTAAACATGGGAATAGTATCGTGAAAAGAAACTAGCTGTACAGGCTCTCGTCCAAGGCAAAATATAGCGGTCCACCGAAAGATGGATGGCTGAAATCCGCAATGCAACTAAGGGCCGACCAAGAAAATTCTGGGACCATATAAGCTGGCTAGGTAAAAAGAGTCAAAGAAATAAGGAACCAATACAAGGTGCCGAGAGAAAATGTGTAGAGGGAGACGAAATTTCATTACATCAGGGTAACCTCCACATATGAATGAGCAACACAGGATAGCGGAATAGAAAGCAGCTTGGAACTTGCCAAGCTGAACTGGAAAAAGGAGGAAAGAGATATTCCTAAATTCACATCAGCAGAGATAGACGATATTTTAATAAATTCCATCAATAAACTAGGTCCAAGAGCAAGGCAATGTTGTTAAAAGTTTTAGAAAGCATCGCAACGAATAAGCAAATTCCAGACAGTTAGCGGAAGAGTAAAATGAATTTAATTTATAAAGCGAAAGCAGTTAGGATGCACAGGCCAATTACGACAACATGCGTTATTTACAGGCTGGCAATGCAAGCGGTTAAATTAAAAATGCAGCCATGAGTAGAAAGTAATAAGATACGCGGATAACTTTAGAATGGGTTTAGAAATGGTAGGCGCTTAGACGATAGCCTATTCGTGCTTACCCAATGCATAGAAATAGCTAGAGTGTAAAACAGAATTTTTTATTTAGCCTTCCTGGACATAAACGTGGCATACGACAACGTAAACAGTGTACTCCTGTGAAACATACCAAAAATTTAGGTATAGATTATGAGGTAACAGATTTCCTAAAGGAAATGCACCGGGATAATAAAGTAGGAATTACATGGGAAGGCAAAAGAAGTACGGAAAAAAAGATTATCCTCTATCACCACTGCTGTTCATGCTTTATATTGTAAATATAGAAAATAGGCTAGAAGAGATTAATCTGGGTTTTAATATGTCGTATAGATTAGACGAAAAATTTCTAGAGCAGCGCCTGCGCGGTTTAATGTATGTGGACGATATTGTGCTGTTAGCAGGTAGCCAGGGCGATTTGCAAACTTTAGTTATTTCTTGTGGAGACGAAGGGGAGACTCCAGGCTTCAGTTTTATCACAATTAAGTCAGGTCGGATGTTTTTAAATGTTAAATCCATTAGGTGCTTAAATACAAGGCCTCCATTAAGTACCCAGAGTGGCAGTATATAAATATTTCGGCGTATAAACGAAGGACTGACATACATGAAAAAGCACGTACAGTATGTTATCACGAAAGGACGAAAAGATGCCAGGATAATGAAACATAGGGCATTGCGGGATACAACAG
Organism: Amblyomma maculatum; assembly: GCF_055883805.1. Lineage (NCBI taxonomy): Eukaryota > Metazoa > Arthropoda > Arachnida > Ixodida > Ixodidae > Amblyomma > Amblyomma maculatum. The sequence goes on from NC_139344.1 coordinate 187,131,240, forward strand.
GTATTAAGTGCTGAAGGGTATTTGGAAAAGAATTATGGTGCCAGTGCTTACTTTCAGAAATACAGTTTTGGGTCTAAAGGCGTACAGTCGAGATTAGAAATAACTCACAGAGCTGCTGGACGATTAACACTAGGTGCCCGTGGCAAAACCACAAACGAGGAGGTACAGGAAGATATGGGCTAGGCATCTTTTGAGAGAGAGAGAGAAGAAACTTTTACTGGTTGACGAAATTGCATGGGCGGTTTCCTTAGTTCAGGATTCCAATGGAATGGGCTGCCTCCCGGGCAATGGGGAGCAGCTTTCGCTGTTCAGAGAAACCAATGTGGGCCAGCTCCGCCTCCAAGCACGGGAAGCTCAGAGTAAAATATTATATGAAGAACGCCTGACAAAAATGGACAGTAAAAGGTGGGCAGCTGAAGTAATTAAATAATTACACCTTAAAGGCGCTGACTTAAAATGGAGACGAAGAACTAGGAACCTAACCAATAAGTGCGCATGGCATAAGGGCAGATGAATAAAGAGCGTTAAGCAACAGGTGAAAAACACAGAAGGTAAAAACTGGATAAATTCGATGGAAAAGAAACAGTGTGAAGCTGTACCGAAAGTGGAAAAGGCAGATCAGGAAGGAAGCTTTCTTTGATAAGTCAAGAGGCAGTGCCCTACTTTTTGAAGCTAGATCAGGGTGCCCTAAAACCCGCAGCTACAAAATGAAATTTAACCAAGAAGATGACACGTGGGCAATGTGTGGTAAATCCATAGAAATAATTGAGCATCTTATACTCGAATGTGATGGTATCCATCCGGATGTCGATGCAGGCTCATTCACTCTCACCGAGGCACCAGGGTTTATAAATGCCACTGGTCGGGTGAATGAATCTACGTTCGTTAGCAAAACGCGATTGGAAGGTTGGACGCTGAAAAGCAGAAAGATGACTTAAGGTTAGAAGGTTAGGTTAGGTTTTATGGAGTTTAACGTCCCAAAGCGACTAAAGCTATGAGGGCTCTGGAAATTTCGACCATCTGGGGTTTAACCTGCACTGGCATCGCACAGCACACGGGCGCCTTGTTTTTCGCCTCCATTGAAAAGCGGCCGCCGCGGCCGGGATTCGATCCCGCATCCTTGGGCACAGTAGCCGAGCGCCCTAACTTGCACCACCGTGGCGGGGACATGATTATAACGATAGAAATAAAACTAATTGACTAAAATGACGAAATAGCTGTCGCATTCCTAACAACATTCAAGATTAAGAAAAAAACTGCGCATGGTCGGACTGCCAATCCCCCCCCCCCCCCCCTCCTTTGTTTCAAAGGGGATGCTCTTAAAACCTATCCCTCCATCCATCGTTACTGTCTCTCATGCGAGTTTGTTCTATGAATATCTGTTTTTCCTGACCCATTGGTAGCTGCTTTGGACACATCCGCGTCATATCGCAGCTTAAAGTTTTATGAATAGGCATGGTCCAGTTTAGCCGCTATATATGCTAAAAAAAGCTCGTTTGGATTGTCTGACACAGAGTATCGCTCGCTGTGTTCGACGATGATTCGACACAATTAGCGCACAGCTCGTGCGAAGAATTCCAGTGAGACAGGCAAAGAGCGCCAGCGATGAGGAGGAGGAGGAGGAGGAAAGGCAGGGAGGGCCAGCGACGACTTGACACAAGGAGCATACCAGCTCATGCAGAGCGTCCCAAAGTGCTACTGCCCAATATTCCGCGCTTAGCTATTTTGAACAATCTGTCAGTTTTACTTTTTTTTTTCTTTTTACTGTCTACGGCTTGTCCACGGTAAATTTTTCATGAGTATTGTAATGGAGGGGGGGGGGGGGGGGGGCGCCTGCCTTGTTGTTTCTGGTGCTTCTAAATGCAAGTGATATGCATTTGCCTGCGTTATCGCCAGTCGACCGACATCCACAATTCACACTACTTTTGCTAGTTTCCATTGTTGCTCCCTATATTTAAAAAATATATATAGGGAGCAACTCAGAGAAATTGGTTCTCCAACCTTGCAAGTCATTTTCCTTCGTGGCCTCGTACTTTTTGTCGTCATTGTTCTTCAGGCTTGTGCAATGCATTTTACTAAGCAGACGATCGTTATTTAGGGGCACACTTCCCTTCAGGCCAAGCCCCTGCCAGAGTCACGCCCTCTTTATCAAACTTATTCGTATTGTTTCAGGCGGAAAAATAAACCGCGATGTAAATCCATGTCTTTAAAATTCTCAACAACTCTGCAATCTTGGGTGCCGCCAATCGCGTGTCTCTTGGCGCAAGGTTGTAGCATATCGTGCTACCAGCGAGAAAGTGTCGAGGCCTGTGTCGAGACGCACCCAGGGTTCTGGCGCCAGCGTTTTTAAGCATTTAATGGCAAATTCACTTGACTTGAATCGCGGTGAAATTGGCGAGGAAAACAATGATCTACAAAGCCAAAATTTTCGCCAAAAGCATCAAGGAGAGCAGGAAAATTTTCTCCTGCACTCCGAGAGGGATTGGAACCGACGCCAGCCCAAATCTGCAGGTCTGGGGACTGCAACCTTTTTTTCTCATTAACGCTTTTCCGCGCAGGAAACCGTGCAAAATAATGTTAAAATTTCTCGGCCAGCTAAAGGACGCAATTAAATTCTTCGAAAACAAGCAATTTTTCGGAACCTCGATCCATTCAGGTGGCGCAGGGTGAGTGAGTGAGTGAGTGAGTGAGTGAGTGAGTGAGTGAGTGAGTGAGTGAGTGAGTGAGTGAGTGAGTGAGTGAGTGAGTGAGTGAGTGAGTGAGTGAGTGAGTGAGTGAGTGAGTGAGTGAGTGAGTGAGTGAGTGAGTGAGTGAGTGAGTGAGTGAGTGAGTGAGTGAGTGAGTGAGTGAGTGAGTGAGTGAGTGAGTGAGTGAGTGAGTGAGTGAGTGAGTGAGTGAGGATGTCGAGATCTTGTCTCTTGGCCACCTCGAGGGCCTGCTGGATGGCCCAGAGTTGGTCGTTGAGGCTGCAGCTGCGCAGAGCGGCGGACCACATCGAGGTTGTGCCTTGCACTCCCATTGCGTAAAAGATTTCGAATTAAGGTAACGCGTTCAATGAAGTTTTCCTTAACCAAGCGTACGTTTATATCGGCGTGCCTTGCTTGCCATTCGTGTACCTCGAACTCTGTGGAGTACCAGAAGTATCAGTGTATTCTATGAAAAGCCGTCGTTTTCTATGGGCAGAGAACGGATGCAATGCGGCGATACAGGCAGTTGTTCCTTTTACGAATTGTTTTGCGTGCTACCCCAATTAAAAACAAAACAAACAACGAATAAGCGCGAGTTGCATTTTTCACAGGGAATACAGACGATTACCCAGGTTTGAAAAAAAAACACAATTGTTGTTTTTGCTCAACCAGGGTTTGTGAAATTTTATAAATAATGATTTAACAATTTATTTTACTGCCATATTGCTAACCCATTTGTACAGTTTTTTCTTTTCCCTACATTGTCTGAATTACTGTGATTAAATGACGTAAAAAAATATTGCCGCAAATTATTGTGATGTTTATTTGCTGCTGCCAATAGACGCAGGCATGCGGCCTTATCAGTTTGCTTCATCTAGGCAATAACACGAAGGTTTTGCTCTCTTTGTGCATGCTCAAAGCCACCAGGCCCACCTTTGTAATTTACCTCGTCGCGCAAGTTGCCCCGAGATAAGTCAATGAATGTAGCTACTCGCGCCGCTTTCCACATGGTTCCAGGTTGTGCTAGTCACGTTTTGTGTCTTTATCTAGATGTTTCTTTGCCTATAGTTGAGCGCTGACAAGTGCAGCGGGCATTCGTAGTTCGACGACCAGAGAGCAGGCTTGCTGCTATCGCCGCCGCCGAGTTGCGTAGTTCTTTTGTGGGCACAAGTCAGCTAAATAACGATGCCACATAATCATTGTCATCCATCCATCGAAGTGCTCTTGGGCGGCACCAGTCGTCCTAGTAGACGGAACACTTTTCTGCGTCGATTACCGCCGCTTAAACAACATCATGAAGAAAGATGTCTATCCCCTTCCCTGCCCAAAAATAATAAAAAAATATGTCTGTGCCCGTGCCACTAGGTATAATGGACAGGAGAACAAAATTTACGGCGGAGCTTCTGCAAGCCAGAAAATCCACGGGAGAACAACTTCCTACCATCCGCAGGCAAAGTGTTCCAACAAAACGAATGTGGACATGATTGTCATGTATGTTGACGCCGAAAATAAGACATGGGACACAATCCTGCCCTGCATGATCTTCGCCTATATCACCGCCGTCCACGAGACAGCGAGAGCTTGTGTATGGCAGGGAACCCACAACAAAGCTCGACGTAATGCTGCCACGCGTTACAGACGAGCAGAACTTCGACGTCGCCACTACCTTCATCGTGCAGAGGAAGCTCAACGACTCTTCCGGTTGCGTATTAGACCGCCGACGACTTAAGGCGACGCAGACTACAAACCGGGAGACTGAGCTTGGATTTGGACTCACCGCCACGGACTGAGTGCGAAGCTGTTACGCCCATACAACGTCCTTCGTCGCGTGATAACACTGGACAATGAAGTCATTCCCGGCGTCGCAACAACATTCCAACCGCGCACGCCCAGAGACCGTGTATATGTTGTGCGCCTGAAGCCCTATAAAGCGCGCTAAAGGGCTTGGATGTTTTACTTTCTAATGTTTTTGCTTACCTTCCTCCGTTTATTTTGCAAGCGTCGAGGCGACGCTTTTTAACGGGGAGGTAATGTTTATTTGTTGCTGCCAACAGCCGCAGGCATGCGGCCTTAACACGCGGAGTGATGTAGGCAATGACAGGAAGGTTTTGTTCGGTTTGTGCATGCTCAAAGCCGTCGGCACGGCTTCATCATTTTTCTTGAGATGTGTCTCGAATGTTATAGATACTCGCGTCACTTTCCACATAGTTCCAGGTTGTTCTAGTGATCTTTTCGGATTTATCTAGGCGTTTATTTGTTGACTTTAAGTGCTCACGAGCGCACAGCCGGTACATGGCCGGTAGTTGGACGGCCGACGAGCACGCTTGCTGCTATCATCGCCGCCGAATTGCGTAGTTCTTTTGCGGGCGCAAGTCAGCCTAGTAGAGAGCTAAGTGCAAAGCAAGTCTCCCCGTTTGCTGTCTGCGCTATTTTCATCACCTGATGTCTCCGGCATTCTCACTACCACGTGATATTATGTTTAAAGGGACCAACCAGTTGCCTACGCTCTACCTTACGATTAAGTAATATGATGCACACAGGTCTCGCATCGAAACCTAAAATTGACTTTGAACGATTGGCGCACGTAGGATGAAGGTAAACATAAACATGAACTCAATAATGTTGAGTCAGATGAAAATCACAAGCGCAATGTGTTGTACTTGGTTTACGGAGCCGCCAGCTGGCAAGCAAATAGGGACGCTGATAACTGCTGCGTGCAAGCATAGGAGGTACACTCTACAGCATTGGAATAGACCACCACCTATTTATTGTCGTCGCCGCCATGCTTTGTATCTACTGCGCTCACGCCGTAACTCCGTAACCCAAAAGGCACCAGCCATTTGCTTCGGGCTCCTACGTGCCCGGTGGCAGTGGTGCTGGAATAAGCGTCTTTGTTTCGGATCGGGAAAGACACTCATTTGATTTCTGTAAGACTATTTCGCCAACGGATCTTTACACGGCGCAAAATTAAACTGGAAAAGCGGCAAATTACTCAGAATGCGCTGCTAATGCCGGCGAAAGGGAGTGAAGGCGGCCGCGCGTTAGGAAGCGAAAGTAGCTGTGTACGCTGTCCAGCTGGAAAAAGAGAAGCAGCTGAACGCCGTGACTTGACAGGCAGCGAAATCGTCGCCACATGCCGAGCACCCTATCCAGCTGACAAGCGACTCCAGCAAGTGAAGGTAAGAAAGCATCCAGACAGGCTAAGCGCGCACCCAGCTCGATACTGTGCAAAAGGCGGCGGCGCGTCATTAGGTCTGTCCGAGAACCACTCACAAAGAGAGGGTCATCTGTCAAACCTACCTTAGACTATACGACACAATAGACGTATCTGCTCGTATACTGCGGCAACGGAGCTTCATACATGATTTTACCCGGAGGAAAAAAATAGTTGTGGTTTAGCTCTGGTTAACCCTAGTTGAATTGCGAAAGCAATGGCGGAAGCTTCTTTTGCCTATTATTCCCCTATCATGCCCTATTAGTGTAAGGTGCTATATTATTGGGGACACTTAAGCTCATCCTTTAAGCATATGACGCGAGAGCGTAAGCTACCAGCCCACATATAAAGTCACGCTTCAACCAGGCCGTATAGGCGTGCTTGCGTGTCGCAGGGGTAACGAGAATGCAAACGGTTCTGGCAGGCTGATTCTAGTATCACCCTCCCATATGAAAGGCGCGACCCGAGTTGGCAGCTCCTGCACGTGACATAAGTGTAATATGAATTCAAATGTAATGGCAGGCTGATCTTTTTATGAGGAGACCGTAGCTGCGCCTCTTCACGGCGTAGCTGCGGCCACTTGGCTGTCGTATAATATTGCTTTCGAAATAAAATATTCTATGATCTGCGGCTGCATTCTTCCCTGCACTAGACTTCTTATCCAGAGTCCGAACTGAGTGTTCTAAGCATACATGTTGCTGCTTTGACCTTTCTGCAGTTGTCAGTGATGACGGTCAGTTAGTTCATTTCACCTCTACCGAGTGGAGAGAGGTTTCGAAGGTGCTTCACATTTTGACATAGTTTCAGTTGGGTGTATTGTGAGTGTGTACTAAGTTCATCTCGTAGAAGCTTCGACGACGGCGGAAAGCTCTCATCTCTCTGTATCTCTTCGGCTTTTAAACGAACACTTCTTGAGCATTTGCGACAGCATGTGCACTTCCTCGTCTTCAAAAGGCTTACTTTGGTAACACACATTTGTGCCCGGTCTCACATGACAAGCCCTCTATAGCGACCCCCGATTCTTCCATTACCAATTTAATTCCCAATTCACTATGGTCGGCCAGCTGTTATACTTCCACAACTGTACCCAAACTTCGTTTTTCTTTTTCGGTGTAGCGAGGCACTTTCTTTAAGATGGATGTCTGTCCACGTTTTGTTTGCAACCGTCTTTGGTGCAGTTGACATCTGCCCTCGAGCACTGCAGAACGGCCTGTCAAAGATGTCACCTTGCTGCAAGATGTGCTCCAACGAACCGTTGAAAGAAGGGCTTTGCCCTTCGCAGTGTTGCCGCTCCTTAAGTGCGTGTTTAATCTACGTCTCTACGTGAATAGCGTGATGCAAAAGAGCACGCGTTTTGGATCTCCCGATTGTAACTCGGTTCGCTTGAGCACGTTTGAAATTTTTGCGCCTTAAGGCAGTGTTTTGCCGCCCAGATCGACTTTGAAGTTACTTGCCCGCATACTTCTTCCCTTTCCTCTTATTGGGTGTAATGCGCTCCTATGCCTCTGTCCTTTTCAACCTAAGAAACTGAACTCGGGCGTTGCACTGGTAAGGTCGGGGTAACAATTCTGACGAGCCAGCTTCCAGAGTGACGTCGAGTCGCATAGTGCCTACTGGAGAGCTGTTTTCTGGAACAATCCGCTCCACGATGACTATACTTTAAATCTCAATTAGAATGAATACGCTCAGGACGAATTCACGAGAAGCAATAAAATTCAAAGGCAAGCAAAGCAATTTATGTGGAGAGGAATGCGTTGGCAGTGGTCTCCGTTTTCATGTTGACGAACTGAACTCATGCACGTTAGCGAAAATTTAAATTCTGGCTTGAAAATCATTTCTTTGCACGTTTTCCTTTGGCATAATTTTGGACATTTCCCAAATGTTCAAATGAGATATCCAACAGCCATCGAGGGTCGCACAAAGCCGGCCACGTGTCCGAACTTGGGCTCGCACGTGCAAGAAACCGCGTGATTTGGCGTCTCTACTTGTCTCACGCACGGATAAAAGTTGATGGAGACAACGTCAGCCAAACTGCAGATGCTGGCAGTTCAACAAGTGCGGAGAAAGGCTGTGGCGATGGCCCATAAGCTACCACTAATGGAAACTGAATGCAAATGATCTGGGTGATGATGTGTATAAAGCAAGTATTCAAGAACTTGTTAAAGAATTAGAAACAACTACCGATAAACATGGAGTGAGATACGAACGCTTGAAACAACGGAACGTGAAGGTCCTGAAAAGATCCGGCGTACTGAAGAACGATAACAACACGCGGGAAAGAGTTCTTAAATCAAGACCCAGTGCGCGAAGAGGGAGGTTATCAAGCCTGAAAAGTTCAAGGATGACATCTGCTTTGCATAAAAAAAGTATTATATCGTAATCTATCTTAATCTATCTTAATCTATCTTTTGCTGTGGATCGCAGCCCGGTTTTTTTCCTAGTCTGCCCGGCTTGAATTCACTGGTTCATACAACGTGGAAAAGAAGGAACACGAATAACTATTAGTACTTGAAGAACACCAACCAAAAAAGAAAATGAACAATGACTGAGGACGCCAACCGATGTTCGGGCAAGACGACTGATCTTATTCCTAGAAAATTCTTCACTATGCGGATCGTTAAAGCCAACGAACAGCAAGAGTTAAGATAAGGAAAATACGTAGAAAATGCAGAAATTTTCGTCATTCGGTGGGTAAAAATCTCCGGAACAATTCACTTTTTTTTTTATTTAGGTGAGAAAATATTGGTAGTGATACGTTCCATTCATGTGGCTGCCACCTCCACAAGCCCTGTCGCCTCTGGCCCGCCATCTGCCCGTAAACCAACACAAATATTTTTCCACTTTCGTATGAAAATTGTGTCTCAACCGTTCTTTCTGCAGTGTTTAGGTTGGCGTCGTACCTGTTTGCTTCAACATTTAGCATTCATCTTCTGGCCAAGTAGGAGACTAGTTTGCCATAGGGATTTAAAATGGCGACAGATATACCCTCAATTGTATCACCTTGCCACGCCACGTGACCTAGTCTACCGGGCTTTGTCAGAGGAGGATTAGTGGAGAGGCCTCGTTAGAGAAGAATGAAGAGGACAGGGGGCATCGCGCTACCTGCCACGGGGTAACGCTCACCACAGGAGAAAGCCTGAGGAGCGAACGTCAGGGCAGCACATCGCGCGAGCGAGTCAAGATCTGCTGACGTATCGATTGTAATCTTGATTTAAACAAGTGAAAAAAAAAACAAAACAAATCTCGCTCAAAAACTCTTTCCCCGAGCATGTTCAAAATGTATGAGTATGGTCGCCTTTGCCGCACTTGGGTGGTCTTGCGCTCACGCTTGGCATTAAAATTGCGCTCGATAAAGTAATCTACGATTAATCACTAACAACCTGGGCTAGTCGCACTGTGGCGAACGAGTCTATAAGAGCGCTCGGGACTTCTTAGAAGACCGCACGGCCACCTTAGGCATCGGCGAGCATCGACACGACACGATCAAGCTCACGGGCTGCGACACGCCACACGGACCTGCAATCTCGCCATCTGTCTTCAAAGTTGCCATGCAATTCAGGAATACCATGTCCTCTACGAGGATGACGTAACAGTATGGACGACAAAATGGCTTTGACGAGCAGTTAAAGAGGCATTGCAAGAAGTCTAGACGTAGTCTGAGGCTACACGAGAGACTGCGGACTCGCATGCATGGCAGATAAATCAGAACTATACGCATCGTCCGGTCACGGCGACTACTAATAATCACGCTACAGATAGAAGGCGAACCCATACCTCGGGTGGAAAGACTTATGGTCCCGGGCCTTTACCTAAAAAACAAAGGACATGCATCCATGGACGGTGAAATTACTACAAACGCAGATCACGCAGATTACGGATTTGATACGACATGTCTCACAGGCGTGACGGGATCAAATAAAATGACACTTTGCGTATCGTCCACACCCTCATAGTCAGCCGGATAATACACATCGCTATATATCATAACTATCTGCCGGTCGAAATGGAGCGACTCAGCATTTTGGGAGTACATCAGCAAACATGGCCCTCGATCGGTCTCGCTTCACACACCTCCCCTCGCAAGGTCCTCCAGCTGGGTGTACGTATAGTTCGGTGGAGAAACTGATAGAGGCACAGAAAGTTGGACATAATGACTCGCCTTCGATAGACATGGGCGGCAAGTAACTCTGAACAGTCTGCGTTACAACGTGCGAAACATACACCTCCAATCCAAGCCAAAATGCAAGTAGTTCTAATTCTAGAAAAACATCCACCCGGAACTCAAAATTGCCTCGCGGCGCTCTCACGTTCTAGCCCTCACTGGGCGCAGACCCTCACGTCTTGCATACGGACGCGCCTGTATAACCCACACAAACAGATGCCTGAGCATCGTGGCCACAGACGAAACACACACAATTCAAACCACAGGCTCCATCAAAGCAATTAACTCGAGCAAGATGGAGGAAGAAGCCACCAATGCAGTGTCAGTGCATTTGCACCATAAGTACTCTGCTAAAGCCGAGGAAGGAATACACAATGAAACAGACGCCATAGAAACCGTCAACACCGGCTCGAAGCAGCATGCCAAACGTACGCATCGAACATCCTGTCCGCGTAAGCAATACATATTTTACAGCCTTGCCACGCGAACAGCCCCCCACTTTTCGCATTGTCTGGACACAATTCTTTGCTCTCTCCTTGGCAATGAACGCGCACGTGGGCTTGCCCGAGATCCGACATTCTGGGCACCAGCGGAGCTGGCCCAGAGGCTTTGCATAGACTGTAGAGAAAAGAACGAAGAAGAGGCACAAGACCCCCCTACGGGCCCTCGACGATCAGAACCGCTCCCTTACACCAACATAAAAAAAGTACTACAAAACACAACGAAGAACTCTTCCACCACCCCACAAAACCGTAATAGGGCCGACGCTATCACCTGACGCCAGCACCAGAGCCTTACGTTCCTTACCTTTTTTCACGTGCACCTTTTCTTCCCCGCGCAATACCTCGAATACTATCTGATGTGCGATAATTCAAACACAACAATATATCGCTACCAAACACCAAACTCCTGCATTCTTCTCCTAGAAGGGTGCCCTCTCCGGCTCAGAACCGAGCAACCAGCAATCGCTTGTCGTACGGGCGCGCTCGTTCGCGTCGGTCATTGGAATAGTATTCCGTCCATCATAGACGGCTATCCCTAATCTTAAATAAATGTGTTTACCACCACCACCAGCAGCACAGTCGTATCGCGCCCGATAGGCACGGGCGCTCGAGAGTTCCCAGGCCCAGCCTCCGACCGTCACCCTGACTCTATGCTCTGCACACTCCTTTTCCTTAAAGGCGGATGCCTTGCTAAGCTATGTTGACGAAAACGTCTCCGCAGAATGTGGAAGGAAAATGTAACTTCTGAAATGATGTTGCATTAAGATGAGACTGGTAGTCATGAATGTATATGTAATGACAAGTGGTATATGAATGTCATGTCACAGTTTAATCATGAGTCATAGTGACGTGCCATGAGTCAGTCAGATCGGAGATCCAATGTGCATGACAATGGAGTCCATGACATGTGTAAGTCAATCAAAGTCATGACACTCTAGACCTACTAAAAAGAAGCCAACGCATATGCTTTTGCAATTCACCAATGCAGATCTCTGCAGTACTCTCGAAGTGTTTTTGCGAAGCGTATCATAAAAAAATGGTATACCACCTCGTTATGCGTGAAACCTTTCCGCAGGAATTATCGAGTACCTTCAGGAAAGCTCAAGTGGGAAACAACGATATTTCTTTCAACGCTGACCGCCGGCGGCTGCGTTTTAATAGAGGCGAAACGAAGAGGCGTCCATGTACTGTGCGATGTCAGCACACGTTAAAGATCCCCAGGCGGTCGAAATTACTCGGTAGCCCTTCACTACGGCACCCCTTTCTCATTATACACTTTCACTCCCCCCTTCCCTTACGGCGCGGTTCAGGTGTCCGCAGAACAAGTGTGACAGATAGTGTGCCTTTCTTTTCCTGTAAACCGCTTATTATTGTTAACGTAGGCTAGCCATTGACATTAAAGGAGCCACAGGACAGTGTGGACACCACCTTGGTGTCGCACAAGGTCGTGACCTGGCCCCTTTGATTTTTGGGTACTTTTGACCTTTCAAGCTTGAAGCAGAGAAGAGAATGTAAGAGGTGAAACCCATGATTAATCACGTGGGTGACGTCACGTCGCGCCACCGCGCGATGGAAACAGCCCTGACGTAAGTCGAAGGGCAACCGTACCTCGACTCACGAGTCAGCCATAGACGCCAGTGGCGGAGGTGTTGCGCTTAGAGTGTGGTACCGATGTCAGTCAAATCGGGCTACGAAAGAGTTCTACCAAGCATGACCATGCTGTGAAGCCTTCACTGAATACGTTGTTTAACTATGCCGACTATGCGATGTTTAACAAAATTTGTTAACGAAGTTACAGCTGTACACCATGAAAATGGGTTGGAATAACAGTGTCCTGTGGAACCCGCTCAATTTTCAGTGGGTGAAGAATATAGTAGGGACCGTTGTAAACATCACGTATAAACGTATAAAGCTTGCAAAAACTGTTCGCTGCCCGATTTATTGCGCATTATATTTATATTTATTTTTCGGTACCTCAAATCCCCCTTCAAAGTGGTTTTACATGAGGGCCGGGCATTAGTTACAGATGAGTTCTTCAATAGAACACTTAGAATGGCTGTAATTTTGGATGATGACAGCAGTAGCAGGAAGGTCATTCCAGTCCTTGGGCGTTTGCACGAAATGTGAAGGAATATGGGGCTGGTGGACGGGTGGGTGCACGGTCATGGCTTAGGCGACAGGAGCGGCTCTGAACAGGTAAAACAGAAGGATTTTGAGGGGATGCGTACTATAATTTATGGAAGAGGGAAATGGGTGACGATGCAGAAGATAAGGAAGCTTGACCTGTGTTTTGAGGTCAGCGGCACTAGACATATATGAGTAGCCAGAAAAATTAAACGCGCAGCACGGTTTTGGACAAATTCTATAAGGTTAATGTGAATTTGCTTGGTAGGAGTCCCAGATAGTGCATGCGTATTCACGTTTTGGCTGCACAATACTGCAGTCATCATCATCATCATCAGCCTGATTATACCCACTGCAGGGCGAAGGCTTCTCCCATATTTCTCCACTTAACCCGGTTCTGTGCTAGCTGCATCCACTTGACCCCTGCGAACTTCTTAACCTCATCCACCCACCTAACTTTCTGCCGCCCCCTGCTACGCTTTCCTTCCCTTGTAATCCAGTTTGCTACCCTCAGCGACCATCGGTTATCCTCTCTTCGCACTACATGTCCTGCCCATGTCCATTTCTTCTTAATTTCCACTAGAATGTCGGTAACTTGAGTTATTTCTCTGACCCACTCTGCACGCTTTCTATCTGCAGTAAGCTACTGCAGTACGGCAATACTGCAGTAAGCTAGAATAATTTTACAGAAGGAGGGGCTAATCGGAGGTTACAACGTAGATAGCCGAGCAAGTGGTTAGCTTCGTTGGTCTGTTTCGTTATGTGATCGGTCCATGAAATATCGGCAGATAAGTTAATACCCAAGTATTTGTGCGTAGTTACAGTGTTGATGTGTGATCCAGCAACGATGTATATAGGCACCCTGCAATGACGTTTACTGTGGCGATCGCCGCACACATAGCCTAGTTAAAAGAGCAAATACTTTTAAGGCGCTTTCGTAGCGCGTTTTCACCCCACCTGCATGAGCTTACAGGGATCAGACTGCATGCTCTGTCGAAGCTTTGCGTGGTGCGTCAGATAACTGGCTAGGCGGCGCTGCAGAACAAATGCAGCGCCGACTAGCCAGTGCAGGTTCCCTATATTCGGACCGGATTGCACTGTCTGTGTTGAAAGTAAAAAATTTGTGTGGCACTTTGGACCACTAAAGGGCGCGAAAGCGAAATCCTTTGTTTAAAACTTGGCTGATTCCTGGAACCGCTTGCACGAAACGATCTTAAGATTGTCTTAGCTAAGTCCAGACTTAACTCTAGTCCACTAAGTCCAGACTTAACTGAGTCTAAAGGATAGGCCGCTAGTATGGCCGCTTAAGACTGGAGTCGAGATTGGGCTTCAGTCCTGACTTGAATAAGTCGCTTGCACGATTACGACTCTAGTTCCGTCTTAATTAAGACACGAGGACGCCAGGCACCTAAGTAGAGAAATTAGGATTATACAGGGATGCGCTGGCCCTGTCCCCGCTGTAAGATGTAAACATTCCGTCAGTCTTGCGCTGCGCGAAATCCGTGTCATTGCTTTTTGCGGCTTAAGATTGTGTTACGAGTTAAAATGCCCCATGTGGTTGCTGAGGGCGTTCAGGGAAGCCACTCTGGTGAACACGAGGCGAACCGAAGCGTTCGGAACCCGAGCCGTCTTAAAGACGTCTGGTCTTACTAAAGACATCGTTTAAGTCTGGACTTAGCTCCGACTTTATCGTGCAAGCCGGTTACTGCGTCTGCTTCTGTAGGCTGTGTGGTGCGGCGTTCGAGGAAGCGCCAGATGAAAGGCGTCGCACGTGCACCTGGATTGGTATGACGCGATAGCGTACGCTACCAGCCAACATCCACTTTAACCGAGCCGTATAAACGTGCCTGCGTGGCCTAGGGATAACATGAATGCAAGGGTCTTGGAGAACTGATTCTGATATCACCCTCCAATATGAAAGGGGAGGCCCGAGTTGGCAGCTCTTGCCAAGCGTAATGTCAGGAAGCCCTACGTCCAGTTAGTGCTCGGCCATGTCAGTTGCCAAGTACCGCCTCCCACGTAACGAAAGCGTTTAAGGAAAACGTATTAAGGGGGGCGTGGGCCCAGGGTGACCCACCTTGACATATGGTAGCCGTCATCTTGGGTGGCATCACGTGACCTAGGGTGGCCGCAAAGTGTGACACCTTCTGCGAACGACAGTATGAGCCATTAAAGGCTCTTAAAACAGCTGTTGTTGTTGTTTTTTTAGTACTTAAAGACATAAGCCATTGGACTGCAGTGCATTGACATTGGTTATGTTATCGATAGGGCGCTAGATCCCGCAGACATTTCTGCATAAACGTAGATTTGAGGAAGTGTTAGTAGGAAGATAAATAATATAAATTAAGAATTCAGGGGGCCTTTTGACAATCTAAAATGAGCAGAGGTGAAAGCCCATTGCGTAATTGTGATGTCATTACGCATGCACAGTTGCGGTGGCTAATAGATGTCGCTTGAGGTTTGCGTATGAGGACACTGCGCATGCGCAGTGCATGCGTTTAAGATTTCTCGAAGCTTACTAATTAACTGATTATCATTAGTAATTAAGTAATTATCATTGGCTAAACAAATAATTAGCACTGGGTAATTAACTACTTATATTTGAGTAAATAACTAATTATCGCTAACTCATATGTTCATACACCTACTACTACGTTATTGATTGATTAACTATCAGTACTTGAACCATCCTAATCCTTCTGAAGATGATTGAAGCTGCCGCGGTCACAGGGACAGACACGCCAGCGAGCCATGAGCCATGAAAGACTTTCGCCTTAAGAGAATAGGAGAGCACCAAGAACAGTTCCTTGAGGCATGCCCTATTGTTAGCGTGCACGAATTGATGACGGTTGGTTATAAGTCACGTATCCAATTCAAAACTAAATCGTTGTGGGACAGTGATGAAAGCTATAGTAGATAGTGACGTTCGTGGGATACTGTGTTAAATGCTTTTTTTCGAAATCCAAGAACAAGGCATCGACCGGGATGTTAGTGTCGAGGCCGGAACTAATGTGGTTAATGAAGAGAGCAAGCTGGGCGTCAAACGAAAATCCCCTGCGTGAACCATGCTGGTTAGGGTGAAAAAGTTACTAAGTAGAATTTCGCCTTGGGAGAGTATATTATGTGTTCCATTAATTTTTGAACAGAGGCTTGCGAGGGATATGGGACGGTAGTCGCTAGGAGAAAACGAGTTACCTATTTTTCGGAAATTGAATGACCTTCCCGACTTTCCAGTCAAGTGGAACGACACCAGATGACAATGACTGCTGAAAAATATGCGATAATATAATACTAGTAGTCTGTTTAGTACACTTCAAGATTTTGGAATCATGTTGTCTATGCCTGCTGACCAAGTTATCTTTAGCGAATCAATTAGTTGACGGTGATGCTATCCTCAAATGTTATTTCAGGCTTGGATGGAGTCGTCTGGGGAGGGAAAATGTGGTAGTTTACGTTCAGATCTCGAGGTAAATACTAAGGAGCAAGCAGTGTTAAGAACGTTCCGAACTGCTTGCGCAGATATGGAAATGTCGTGGGCATCTCGAAATGATAAGCTTCTGTTTATCTTTGGGTTAACAGTCTTTCAGACCTGCCCGATATTAGTTTATAGCATGTTGGGTAAAGTCGATGCGTAAGGTAAACGTTCCATTCCCTGTTTTCTTTTTTTTTTTTTTTTGTCAGAAATTTGATTTTTTTTTTTCTCTCTCTGTTGCGGTATTTTTCCTCGGGCGTTCTTGGAGCACTTCCACGCTTTGCAGGTCGGAACTCTCGCCTTTTCTTGTCGTTTAGGCGTTTAAGTGTGACGTTGAACAATGGTGGGATTCTGTGAATTTATGGAAACACCTGCCTTTAATGAGTAGCAAGTGTAGTTTATCTTCTAGCAGCTGAGAGGTATCCAGGCAAGCGCGGCGATAGAGAAGACCTTTCACTTCACACACCATGATGCGTTGATAGTTGATTAACCTCACACACGCTTAAACTGCTCCATTCGGGCAGTACGAAGCGCATAAATATGAGGCACCTAAACGCCTTGCCAACGCAGCTGAATGTGCAAAGAAACCTACGACGACGCGCTCGCCACCTATCCGTAGCTGCCGTGTTTGCGATTTGACCGCCGAACAAGCAACTAAGCCTCGACCAGTTCACACCTGTTCGGATTGTGCACTTTTTGCGTCGGAGGTTGCGAGCTTCTTAACCTGTCGTTGTTTCTGCATGCCCAGGAAGCAGACTAGCGAGCAAACTAGGCGCAAAGCCTCCTAACCCTTACCGCGCAGAAGAGGAACACGAAGCCGCGCTATGCACACTTATGTGGCGCCAACTATTGCCCAAACCGCTGGAGCTTAGCAAGAGTTCATTAGAAGGAAAAATAAAGCATAAAAAAAAAAGCGAGAAACATCATTGCAAGCGTAATCTGCCACTTGGAAACTTTCGATACGTTCTCCGAAGGGTTAAAATGTACGATCATCTTTAGCCAACGCAGCAACACAATTAGCGTAAACAGGCAGCGAAGTGTACGTATACCTTCGTCAAGACCAGACATGGCAATAATTGAATTACTGTTTTGAAATTACTGTAATTTCCTTACTTTTTTGCATTGGTATTGTAATAAATTACCCTTCTGGTCTAGTAATTTAGTCAGTAGTGAATTCCTTTAGGGCAGTAATTTCCAGGAAAAGTAATTAATTCCTTTCGTTAAATGCCACTTTTCTCTTCGTGTAGGCAGAACAACGTGCACCAGGTTGGGCGTCTCGAAAGCAGGAACGAAGCGCCAGCATATAGGATCAGCAAGAAGGGACAGAAATGAGTAGAACTGACCTCCGAGGGGCCGCTGAAGGGGTAGATGGTGCAGGACGGAGTTCAAAGCTTATCAGGAGAGCTCAGTGGCACTAGCCTGCGCCGGCTAAGGGCAGCGGGGTGCTAAAAGCAGTGCGAGGGAACAGGCAGAAAGGCCCATGTGCGAACATACATTACTTGACAGAAGCTGCCGATGTCGGTTCCTGGGACCACCGAAGCAATAAATAACCTGCCTCGGCAACTTCAAACGCTGGGGAGAATTCTGCGCACAAAAGGCGCTGAGTTCGTCGCTCATTTCTGTCTTGAGCATAACGAAAGTGACGAACCTTTGACCAGGTTTCTGTTTTCGCTGTTTTGTTGTCACTGTGCTGTCTTTCTAATGACGCGTGCCGTAGAAAAGAAGAGAGAATAGTTGTCTGAAACAGAAGTGGTGGGAAGACGAAAGAATGTGTGCATCAGGGCATCTGGAGAGTAGCTGCAATTTCATTCAAACAGTTTTTAAGGCGAAAACCTTTATTGCCTCATCGTTGTCGTCAGCAGAAGTGTCACGCTTTTGCGGCGGCTCTGATTGGTCGAGACGGGATGACGTCATGGAGGTCTCGACCAATTACAGAGCACCACCACAGTATGCGCGAATGCGTGCTTTATATGGCCATATGCCAATCAATAAGTAATTACTAATTAATAACTAATCAATCAATCATTAAATACTAACTAAATAATTACTACGTAATAAGTACTGATTATTGCTTAACTAATTATTTACTAAATGCTAATTGCCAATTATTAATTAACTTCTAATACCTAATTATTATCTAACAAATTACTCATTACTAATTGCTAATTATTTGTTAATTATTACCCTACTAATTTAACACTTACTAATCAGTGCCAGTTGGGTAATTAATTAGTTACTTACTAATTAATGCCGCGCACGCGGTAAAATCAACCACACAACAGTAAACGAACTGCGAAGATACAAGGAGCGCGATCTCGTCCCTGCCAAGCAGAATTCCCTGAATAAGCGAACTCGCAGAATGTGAAAGAGTAGTCGCTCGCTTTACTCGCAGCAGCATTCATCGCTACATGCGCAACAGTCGCGTAGCAGAGAGCAGCACTTGGGCTTTCGCCTTTGATCAGTTTAGTCGCCAAAGTGTCCTCGAATTTTATTATTTGTATGCATGAAAGCTGGAAAGTAATTTGACAGTAACTGTATTACTTTTCGGAAGTAATTGTAAATTAATATTATTACATTTTGGGATCAGTAACTGGTAATGTAATTTATTTACTTTCGAGCTATTTTCCGGGTAGTAATTGGTACAGTAATTTAATTATTTTTTAAAAGTGATTTCGCCATGCATTTTGACATCACCGACCTTGCTTGCCGTGAATTTCGATAATTGGCCTCTGAAATCAACGATGCTGTGGTGAAACGCAGCCCAACGTTCGAAGAATCTCGTTTTTGCTGCGCTTTCGGGAGCGACCGAGTGCTAAGACGCGAGGGACTCCTTTGCTTCCCGCTCGATCTTAGCTCCGCGGAGGGCGTCACGATGCGCATAGAACGCGCCTTGACCGCGAGAAAATTGCGACAGATGCGCGGACGCTTGCGAAAGCGAGCACTCGGACGAGTCTAGGGACGCTAGAAGGTAAGGTTTCTACTTTTTTATTCAGTGCTTGCATTACGCCAAAGAGTCCCTCGGCACACACATTACGAGCAGTCTGGAAAACGTCTGAATAAGAAGCGTTTGAAGATATTCCTTATTGAGCACTCAGTCAAGGATAAACTACGCTGAGGTCTGTGCGACAAATTAGTAACAATGGCACACAATCACAGACTTCTCACCAAGTTTTAAATAGCAAACTTGGGTTATGTGACGAGTATATAGGCGGCTACCAGAGATGTTACAATGCGCGCATGCGTGGAACGAATGAATGGTCGTTTGAATTAAAAGGAACGAACTATCGCACATTTATCTTGCCGCTGTGTCAAATGCACAACAGCGTAGCTGGCGGCGAGGTCTTCATGCGTGCCTTTAGAGTTCCGCCCGCATTATTGTCAAGTACTGAATCAACATGTCACGTGTTCGAAGGATTTGCTTAAACAGACACGTCTACTATAATTCAGCCCTACAAGAACTGCACTACGTTTGTTTGCTTAGTACCCTTCTTCGTGCGATACATCAGCAACCGATGCTACCTTAACGTATAGGGAAAATGTAGGGAGGGGGAGATAACCTGACTAGTAGCTTACTTTGCTGTTACACTATTACTATTTCGTATCCCGTGGAGTGTGAGCTCTCTTTCTCTCTTTTAAACTAGTTCCGTAATGAATGCCAGCCGAAAAAAAAAATCAAGAATAACTTTACGAATCAAACTCGACAATTATTATTTTTCTTTTTTTCTGTATATGTACCTCAGCTTGTGCATCTCACGAGGCGTGTTATTTTAGGGCACAGAAACAACATTCAACGGGGAATGTGGATATACTCTGGAAGCAGACATTCCCATCACGCCATTTTGGCTCATCGCCGGGACTGTGGTGGGCGTTTTAGCCACTCGCTTGCTGTGTTTGCTCATTTGTCCAGCGTAAGCATCAGACCGCCTTTCATTGGCGCGCGCCTAGATCCATAACTCGATTTTCACGAGAGTGGCCCAGAGTACTGGACAATGAGGAAGGAAACAGGCACGACTATTTCACGACGCGCCCAAAGCACGGCTCGGTGCGTATCATTCACCCGAAGGCTCGTGGCAGCTGCGCGCCGAAGCGAGCTGTTGACGCCGCTGCGCGCGGAGAAGGGGGCCAAGCAGTGCGCGCCCTTTCCCGGTAACGACGCTCTTGCGTGACCTACCCGCCGGCGCTGCCGCTGTCAGTGGGCGGCAGAAATAAAGCACAACCTGTGCGCTTTAGTTTGCACGTGGGCGGTGCACGGCGCATGAATCCGGAAAGAAGTGAAGCGGCCGGGTGACGTCTTAAACAAGCCACGCACCCCTTATACAGCAAGCCTATCAGCAACATTACATGGACTCAAGTACACTCGGACGGAATATGCGATCGATACTGGCTTCGGTAATTTATCGTCTGTCGCTGCCACTTTCAAGTTTCGAGACGAGAACTGTCAGGCAAGGCCTTTATGTGTTTTCGGTTTCTGCACTCGTCTCTGTGCTTGGGGCCGCGTATAATTGCCAGAACATAATACTTGTTACGGTGTTCTGTTTATAAAAGAAAGACACAGCCAAAGTAAAAACATATGTCAACCGAATAGGGCGAAAACAAAAACGTCAGCTGTTTTTACTTTACGCTGTAAAGCGTATTTAAACCCCGAAGTCCGCAACTGAAGGAGTTGAGATGCGAAATTTGTCACCCTTGAAAAATAACATCGCCTCGGTAGCGGCCTAATTGGCTGAACATGCTTTTGTATGATAGATCATCTATTATTATCTTAGTGCATGCGCCACTACTGAAGAGCGGCATGCATCCATGCAATGCTGTTTTTAATAACGGAGGAGGACACGAAAAACTCCGCTTGGAAACCTCATCCTTTGAATCGGAAAGCCCTTAACGTCCTCACAAGGTGACCTCGGAAGCGGTGATCTCATGAGCGTTCTCTGATGTCAGGGCAGGTGCGTTCGCATGCATTACAAGTAGGTGGCGCGTAAATCGCAAGGCACATATATCTTGAAACCACAAAATGCGCAGAAACTTTATTTTCGTCCACGCCAAGGACGGCTGCGATCAATCTGCGGCGGTCTTGATAATGCAAATGCCTTCCATTGAAGCCACGGGCGATCACTTTAGGCATCTTCGACTGGTGAACGCTTGGAATGCCGATCGACTCAGGCGACGCCAACGAAGTACAGCTGCCATCTCTGCTCTAAAGCAGCGCCCCAACGAAACAAGAGAAATGAAGACGCCGGCAGCCTGATCGCAAGGACGTCTGAACAGGCCATAATACGCTGTATACGCTCGGTTTAATATTTTGTTTAATACTTGATACCGTCATTCTGCCTGTATTACTGCAGCTCTTCAAATCCAAAGATGCCCAAAGCATAGACAATAGCGTTTATTTGAACCAATCGACATATGACATGTTTACCTTATGGTGTCGCTGTTTGTGTATTTTATTGGCACCTGTTTTATGTACAGGATATTTAATCAACGGAGAAAATTAACATTGCGCGTTATTGGTCAATCTTGCTTTCTATACTGTATAACGTTGATTGGGCCTCACCAACCGGGCTAAAACGATACCGGCATTGATAACATAGTGTTCTCTGCGTTTACAGTCACATTGTAAACCGTCAATGCGGTTTCAAGAATACGATGCACCAAGTTTCTTCGCCAAAAAACTAATAAACAATAGTTGACTGGACCAAATATTGTAGCATGCGCTGAAGACGAAGATGTCCAGAGGTGTGGAAGAAGGAAGAAGCGCGCTAGCTCCAAGACTGAGCTGGAACCCTGCTACTGTATCCTGATCCCTGCACGGACGCAACTGCGCGGGTCCTAGTTTACGCGACAATATGGGATATGAAGCAAGGAAGTTGCATTACACATGGGCATCTCATATGAATGGCACTCATTCGCGAATTTAAATGTTTATATTAAGCGACGAGTGCACATCTCGAAATAGAGCAGCGTCCGACCAAGTTCAGGATTATGAACGACAAGCGCTAACTCACAACTTAAAAAGTCTTGTCCTCTTACGCGCTTTTTAAACTATGAATTTCAACCAAGCTGTCCAACTTTGTGCTCTCCTTCTTGACTCATCGCATATTGGTGACATATTGCGCACTGCGAAGCGAGGAGAGCCGATAGCTTTCGCCAGGCTCATTTGTCATAATTAACAAATGAGAAGGCGGCCACTGAAGGATCCATTAATATACAGTTCAATGGCTACTTGCATTGCATAAGCTATCGCAGGAGACGACAGCGACCAAGGCCTCAGGCAAGGCACCAGGCGTTTTGTAATCCCTCGAATCGTTAATCAAAAATGCATCGCCGGTTTCAATTTTAATTCAGATCTGCTACACAATATCCGAAATAGTTTATTCAGTAAATTGTGTCCCCTAAAGTCATTTCACCTTTTTCAGAGTATTTTCAAAGCCTTGCTTCTTTTTTTTTCTTTTTTTTTTTTTACCGTAAAGGATGCCTTACGTTCAAAGTTACTGTTATAAGAAATTAAACAGGCACCCTGCTTTTTCTTTCCTGGTTACTATCACACCGCTAGGTAAATATGAAATGACTTAAAAATTTGTTGGTATATATCTTTTCTGTAATCCTGTAATATATCGGTTTAATACCTTCAGCATTACATTTGCTGTACTCGTTATATTTTGAGCTAACAGTTGCCAGATGTTATTTTAACTGCCTTAATTTTACATTGCTATTCAGATCTGTTATTCTTTAACTGTTACACATTTTAAATAAAGCCCCATAATGGTATACGACTTTGCCGCTTTTTCCCTGTATCCGTGTGCTTCCTATGTGTCCGCTTGTTAACACGTATGCAGTATGCTTTCAACTCGACCACGAAGTTAGGAGCTGACTGAGGTTCTCGCATATGCTAGACCGTACTGTGAGTGCTTTTTAAACGCTTTACTATATACTGCATTTCCACAGCAGCTGGCGTACTTTAACCAAGCCAGCGCTTCTGTATTCGTATTTACTGCCATCACTTTATGGATGAGCCGGTGCTCCTTCTAAGATTTCATCAGATGGCTGTAACCTAACCACAAAGCGCACAAGATCCTCGTCTTCCGCGTGCCCCTTTTTGAAAACACTCTCCTTCGGCTCTCACATGCAGGACGCCCGTTGTAGTACCCAGCGCCGACGGGGGCGCCAAATGCCCGC
Source organism: Amblyomma maculatum (assembly GCF_055883805.1). Taxonomy (NCBI): domain Eukaryota; kingdom Metazoa; phylum Arthropoda; class Arachnida; order Ixodida; family Ixodidae; genus Amblyomma; species Amblyomma maculatum. Next base: position 187,154,575 of record NC_139344.1, read on the forward strand.
ACGTAGGCTCGCGCACCTGCTCTCGTCAGATCCACTTTGCCAGATGAAAGCTGCATCGCAAGTGCGGAACGACCGTGAAGTTGTTTCCTCGAGCAACTGGAAGTACATAATTAACGAGCCCTTGGATCCGAGAAGTTCCCGCTCGCTTGGATCAATTCCCCTCGAAATTAGGCAGACGGGGGAAGGGGGGGGGGGGGGGGCGAAAGAAGCATCGACGTTTACTTGGCCGCCGACACTTAACGGGATTTAATCTGCGCGCCTCATTTCAGGCAATTAACGCCAAGGCTGCGCGCTCATTGCACCCCGTATATGCAAACGGCCGCTCGGAGCCACGCAGCGGCCCGGAGCTCTCCACTTGGGGCCCATCGACGACTGCCCAGCTTTGCAGGGAAGCACTTGAAAGCACGTTCCCGTCGGCTCTCTGGGCCGCCTGGGAGGTACCGTGGAGTCCCATGGTAAGGATGAGCGAAATAAGAAATGCGTGAAACTGCCGTGACTGCTGCGAGATGTCGGGAAGGAGAGCGGAAAATTGTTCAGCTTGCATTGTTCCCGGAGAGCTGAACCGAGTGACGGTTTGTCAATGAAGACTCGTGAATGCGAGTAGTACTTTCAGAGATTACGCTCAGTTAAGTCGTTCTGCGGTGGCTTCCTCTTTTTTTGTGTGTGTGTTTAATGACACGTAAGACTTAATTTATTGGCTCCCGAAACCTCTTCTATACTGATGCCCAATGAGCGCAGGTGATATAATATACAATAATATTGCTTTTTCGCCCTTTGACTTTGCAAGTGCACCCGAGGAGTGCAGCTCATCCGAGTGAAGACGGAGCAAATAAAGAACGAATAACGTTATCAGTTAGTTCAAAAGACATCACTCGCCTCACAGCTGGGCTGCCATCAGCGACGGCCACTGCAGTGTATAGTATTGCAGCAGTCGTCCTGCGCAATGCATGTCCTGCGATTTCTCGAGAACAATGTCAGTTTACAAAAGAAACGATTCATTAAGGCCATCCGTACGAATTTCGCGGACGTTAGCGATACGGGTCGAAAGCAAACATATTTCCACTGCATCATTCTGGGGCAGTATAAATGGGGCGATTTTTTTTTTATGCATTCTTTCTTCGGGTGCACTTTACCATTGATCAGCACCGCACTATAGAGCGGAACTATAGGATGCATTGACCGATTTTGCTTGCTAGCTCCTGACGTCAGAGACGGCAGCGACCTACGGTAGAGGAACAAAATAATAACCTGTAAAACGGCCCCCGAGCGCTACTAATAGTTACATAGTTACACATTCGCACTTGAGGCATGACAACCTTCCATTCGGTTTAGTGCAAATACAGCAGATCACACAGGGAAGGCTCGAGCACGAGCAGTGTGCTTCTATTTATGCACAAAGCAAGCAAAATCTTTGCATAAGAAGGCAGGACTATTTTCCTTCCTAGGAGAATTGTATATGCATAAGTGGTGTTCGCAGAATTGCCTGGAAACTCCTACGCGAAGAACAGTACAATTCGCTTCGAAGCAGACATGTCTTGGTCGTATGTGGTGTGACTTGTGCTAATTATTGTGCGGCTAGTGGTGGTTTTTCACTCCTCCGAATTCGAGGTTTGTGTCATGCACTGGAAGCATCTTTTCCTAGATCAGTTCTACATATCGGCAACAAACATCACAAGCGTCACTTGGACGCATCAACCATTCAGTGTACATGGGATAGTACATTAAACATCATTTTCAATCACGACGTATGCTCCTTTAATTGGGGAATTATGATCTCTGCAATTCATGCTCACCTACTCCTCACCCGTAGTTCGTGTGAACAAGACATGCTATCACGGCTTACGTAGATGTCTTTTCAACTGCCTCGGTCAAAAGCTAGTCCACGTGATCATTACTAAATGCATAGTCACTGTGTGCTGCCTTCATGCTCATAGACAGCAATTTTTCACGACAAAGTGCATTTTGTAGCGTGCATGCTTAAACGAGAACGTCTTCGACGGAAGTCCGCCTAGTTCAGCAGCTTAAGGCATCCTTCGCTAGAGGCCTCGTGGACTCGTGGTCAGAAACGCGTTCAATGAGAAGATGAATTTTGGTAAAACCACGAGCCCTCTATCAGTGCGAAGGTGACGACTACTTCCGAAGAGATTGGGCACTTACTTTCCTTCCATACATGTTCATTATGCGTAATCCGCGAAGCAGCTTGAACCTTCCCTCAGGCCTCGTATGCTAGCAAAGGCAGGTAATTAATTTCCTCACTGAAGCCAACAACGGCGATATAGCAAACGTAAGTGGCGTTGATTACCGTCCAGCGTCGCTAGTACGGAATATCCTAATATGCTTTGAGCTGCGTGCGACATGAGTGTCATGCCGACGCTCGCCTGCGCTCCCGAGATTTTCTCCACGTGGTTGCCTTTGTAAATCTCCTTGGACGCACCCCTCGCATAAGAGGACACCTTGTTGGTAATCACGCCGGTCGGAATATGCTGTGCATGCGGGGATCCGAAAGAGGAAGGGCAGGAATTGCAGCGGGGATTCGGCGGGCGTGCGTTTAATCAACACGAAAGCAGACGCCGCGCAGCACTTGCTGCTTTTGCTTCTACGCAGGGCCTGTGCCTTGATGTGCTCGTGTCCTTGCACATGATCATAGGTTTCAGATCGAACACTTGTTAACTCTCCTCAACTGGCAGTGCCCTCAGGACAGTCTGCATGTGAACATCGAAGCAGGGAGCTGATTTCACATCGAATTTCAAGGCCTGTAATGAATACTCAACTAGAAACGGCATTAGAAAATATGTCTTGACTTTGTGACCGCAGACTGAATGACCTATCAGTAGCAGGTCTGAAGTGTTTGTGTTATTCGCTATAGAAAACAGTATGACTGGGAGCAATTTACTCACTGGAAAAATGAATCTGATGTCCTTTCTTAACTATAAAAAAAAAAAAAAAATGAAGTCCAGCCAGAAGCACGGAGTCCTTAGGAAAGCGTGTCCTGATGACAGAAATACAGACAGAGCGGTATTGCTGTCATGTGTCCTCTCCAGAGATAAGAGTGACCCTAGGACAGGCGAAGCGCTCCTATCGGATAAGCGTAGCATGCATGTGGTGCACTTTTGGGCGCTTACTGTGCTTAACTGCCTCCGCCAACGAGGATCGCTAACTTGGTAGAGGACAGCGAGGACCTCGGCACGAGGCGTCCCCCGGTGACGAGACCAGCAGCAGCAGGAGCAGCAGCGGCAGCGTGGCTGGCAGAGAGTCCGTGGCTGGGTCGGGCGAGGCTGCTGTGATGGGCCGCCCGCACGGCCGCCGGCCCCGGGGGGAAGCTGCTGCAGCGGCAGGCCGGACTCGGCAGCGCAACCCGCTTGGCGCAGCTCTCGCGCTCGGCGCTCCGGCCCCAGGCAGAGTCGACTGCGCCGTCCGCAGCGCGGCGCTTGCGCCTTTGGCTCCCTCTCGGTCGCCGCTCCTGCGCTCACGTGACACTCCGCCGGTGCAGTGGAAGAGAGCGACAACCGCAGCCGACTTCCAAGATGGCGCTTGAGAAACCCGCCCATCAGAGGCCCCGAGCGAGACTCGACGGCCAATGGGAGGCTCCGAACAATGTCACGTGACCATCCTAAATTGCCCCGCACTTGACCACGGCGCGGGTTCCGTTTCTCAGCCCTGCTCGCCGTTTCGAACGGACCCCCTCTACGTTGGGGGTCCGCACGCCAGGCGGCCCAACGCCGGCACTGAGAAACAAACTCTCGGTCGATAAGTGTCGCCGGCGCGAGAACCGCGCGCCCCGTGTTTGTTTGCAAAGATCAAGGAACTGAATGATCACTTGGCGGTCGCCGCCGCGGCGACCACCGCCCCGGCCGTCGCCTCATCTTCATTTTCCCCTTTTTCCCTCTATGTCGAGCACTTTATCTCGTTATGTGTCGCCTTCCGGCGTACGTTTCTAAGACAACTCGCGACCACACAAGTATGGTGTTACGTCAGTTTCTTATTGTGAAGCGCTTGTTTAAAAACCATACTTTAGCCATGCTCGTTGCTGTTAAAATACTCCTCCATTTGACGTTTAACTGCAGATTTCCATAGTAAAGAGACGCCAACACAGAGTTAATTTTATTTCGCTTCGATGTCAACAAAAATTGAAACGGAGACGTGGGGCGTTTGCTGATGAATAGTGTCGAAAAGGTACTTTCCTGCTTATAAGGAGCAAGGGGGGGGGGGGGGGGATGATGAGGTAAGTCGACGGAAAAGTTTTTCTAATATATTGCTTCAAACATGCAAACAAGGGTGGAGCAATAACATTTACGCCTTGATCGGAATAAATGTTCATGACGCAATACATATAGCTTGCATGTTGTTTCGTACAGCGTATATGTTGTGCGAAACAAAATACAGGGTTGCCGGCGTTTACAACACATATTGCTGGCTCGTCCGTTTGGAAATCCCTCTGGCTGTCTCGCTCGATGGAGCTCGTGACTTTTCAAGCGTTCGACACCACGAGGCCGACTAGTTTTGACGAAAGCCCTCCAACGTTGACTGCCCGCCAAAATCGTCGATGTTTGGAAGACACAGGAAGAAACGAGACGATGATGAAACCTTCCTGTGATTATTAAAATAAGTACATTCGCACACTAGCTATAGGATACTGAACCTCAATGCTTCACAAAGTACCGTGAAAAGTGAAAAGCAAGGATGTTTCATCCGCAGAACCAGTGAAGCACGTATTGTGTTTCTTTTGCTCACAAAACGGTGTCGCCGTGAAAAAGAACTTCGCGCATAACATGACCACTGTACCTGAAACCTTCGATAAATTCAGGCTTAACACGAAGAGCAAAGAGTTTCGGGCTTACTCGCGCCCTCCGTCGAATTAAGATACATATTACTACTGGCAACAGGTGAAAACTTGCCGACGTCGGAAGGTGTCACTAGCAGTACCACTAAACCTAGAGTAACATTGACACAGTCTTTCCGACCGATTGAAATGAACTTACTTGCCCCCTTCCAATGTCTACGTCCGATAAAGTGCGTTAATATAGTGGCGGCCGAGTGCTTGATATATCACGCTGGAGGAGAAGCACTGTGTTATAACACTGCAGCTAAAGGCAAGAAATGTTTCGTGGAATACATCTTTCTGGGGTTCAGCCCTCTGAAAGGCTCATCAAGGACAGGCGAGCAGAGTTCACGGCTGAGCTGGAGCAAGCCGTATTGTGCTGGAGTAGTGCAAGCCCATTACAGGACAACTACATATTACATCGTTTTTGCAGGGCAAGGACATAGCACCGAGGAGCACGTAGGACACACAGGCCTGTGTGTCCTACTTGTTCTTCCGTGCTTTGTCCTTGTCCGGCTACGCGCTGCAAAAACGATGGAAAACCAACTAGCCGGACAGCTTGTCCTTTACATATCGTATATTCCCCGAAGATCAGCGGCCTAACGCAGCACCTGAGCAAGATCATTGCAGACATGCTTGCCGAGCACTAGGCCTGGACGTCATCCCGTAATACATGGTCCTCGCCTACAACACCGCTGCGCAGCATGGAACCCAGGCGATCTCATTTAACTCGTTCACGGCAGCCAAACCGCCTTGCACTTAACATTGCGTGACATTACATACTTCTCGAACAAAGGTCATTATTACACACTGTTATGATCACGAGGCCTACTGTCTACACGAAACCATCGAAGTGGCTTCTTTGGTGTTCAAAGACAGTGGGGGGGCAGTGAGCAGACAGGCAGGCGCCGATTCGTGATGCGGATATCTGTTCGCTGTTTCCGTTCACCAACCGTTCATCAACAAAGCGTGTTATCGCCCCCAAGTATAGGTTTTCTCCTGTAATAAAAGACCGCCCGCCCGCCCGGACGGCCGGCCGGACGGACGGACGGACGGACGGACGGACGGACAGACGAACAGAAGGATGGATGGACAGACGGACGAACAGACGGACGGACGGACGGACGGATGGACGGACGGACGGATGGACGGATGGATGGATGGATGGATGGATGGATGGATGGATGGATGGATGGACAGACGGACGAACAGACGGATGGATGGATGGATGGATGGATGGATGGATGGATGGATGGATGGATGGATGGATGGATGGACAGACGGACGAACAGACGGATGGATGGATGGATGGATGGATGGATGGATGGATGGATGGATGGATGGATGGATGGATGGATGGATGGATGGATGGACAGACGGACGGATGGATGGATGGATGGATGGATGGATGGATGGATGGATGGACGGATGGATGGATGGATGGATGGATGGATGGATGGATGGATGGATGGATGGATGGATGGACAGACGGACGAACAGACGGATGGATGGATGGATGGATGGATGGATGGATGGATGGATGGATGGATGGATGGATGGACAGACGGACGGATGGATGGATGGATGGATGGATGGATGGATGAATGGATGGATGGATGGACAGACGGATGGATGGATGGATGGATGGATGGATGGATGGATGGATGGATGGATGGATGGATGGATGGATGGACGGACGGATGGACGGATGGATGGACGGACGGACGGACGGATGGACGGATGGACGGATGGACGGATGGATGGATGGATGGATGGATGGATGGATGGATGGATGGATGGATGGATGGATGGATGGATGGACAGACGGACGAACAGACGGATGGATGGATGGATGGATGGATGGATGGATGGATGGATGGATGGATGGATGGATGGATGGATGGATGGATGGATGGATGGACAGACGGACGGATGGATGGATGGATGGATGGATGGATGGATGGATGGATGGATGGATGGATGGATGGATGGATGGATGGATGGATGGATGGATGGATGGACAGACGGACGAACAGACGGATGGATGGACGGATGGATGGATGGATGGATGGATGGATGGATGGATGGATGGATGGATGGATGGATGGATGGATGGATGGATGGATGGATGGATGGATGGATGGATGGATGGATGGATGGATGGATGGATGGATGGATGGAGGAGCGCCCCCTTCGAAACAGGGTGCAGCTGCCAACATACTCAGCTTTTTGTTCTAAAATAATTAAAGAGCAGTGTAGAATCAGCATTGGAGTAATCCGAAAGCACGGATGCTGCTGTTGGTTACTTCTGGTTACTTCTGGTTGCTTATTTCATGTCTTAGATACCCATTTTATTCTTTGGTACTTTCAAATTGCGCGCTAATCCCTTCCTATGCCCTTTTTCGGCTCTACTTCCCCTTGCATGATGTCACATCCTTGACGTCACCCTAATTGACTGACTTAATTATCTATTTTAGTATTCGGTAAATTCAAATGTGGCTCCAAGCCATTGGCTAATGAGACCATTTTCGCCTTTACTTTTACATTTTTGCCTCTAGTTAATTACCCAATTAATTTATTGGCCTAATTATTTTTTGGACGCGACATTACGTCACCCTCTATTCATTGACACCACTCATTAACCTATAGCATTTCTCAATTACTCACGACTGCTGCGGACACGATTTTTCAGACGCGGTCTGCGGACAGAAATCGGTGAACATAGAGAAGTAATGCTTTCACATTAATATCTTGAAAGCTGTAATAACTCAGTACCCTATTCACAAAATTTTTATTTCTACACTTCTAATTGTGTCACCTTTCTGCGTTTCAGCCATCTATCTTCCATTCGCTTTTTGCCAACTGCCACCGCAGATTAACTCACCCGACCAGCTAGATGTGGTTGTGGTGCAGAAAGCACGCCAGATGCTCACGCGAGCACTGGCATCACTAAACCCCAGTGACTCAGGGAGAGTGGCTCTGTCTGCATCGACATACGGATGGATACCACGACGTTCGAGTATGAGAAGTTCAATTGCTTCTAAGGATTTACCCCAAACTGCACATGCACCGCCATTTTGTTTAAATTTCTTTTTGCAGCTGTGTGTTCTAAGACACTACGATCTAGCTTTTATCGAATTCTTACCTTCTGTGTATTTACTGTGTTGTTTAACGCTCTTTAGTTATCTATCCTTGTGCCGTAAATACTTGCTGGTTAATTTCTAGTTCTTTTCCACTATTGTGAGTCGGCGATTGTAGGTATAGGTATTTAAGTACTTTAGCTGCCTACATGTTACTGCCCGATTTTCTCAGGCGTTCCTCATATAATATTTTACGTATTTTACGTATTGATACGTTTCACGTATCAATATTTTACTCTGAGCTTCCCGTGCTTGTGAAGATGCCAAACCCATATCTCCCTGTACCGCCTCGTTTCTGGTTTCGCCATGGGCACCTAGTGATAATCGTCCGACAGCTGTCTGATTTTTTTCCTAATCTCCAAAACATCGAATTTCTGAAAGTAAGCCCTGTAACCGTAATTCCTTTCCAAATTCCCCTTCTTAAGCATGCACCCACGCTTGAGTACAAGCAGAACCTGTGCGAATGTGCTTTAGTAAGGTGGTTTGATCTCTCCTTAGTCTCTTCGTTGAACGGGTGGTTGGCTTCGCTCTTTCTGTGAAAAATCCCTCGATATCTTGAGGAACCTTTTTATGGATTCCTAGGCATCGCTCCATATGCGATACTGTCCAGCACGTCGTTGCTTAGGACATCCATGCGTGAGGACATCCCTCAGGAAAAATAGGGAGGAGCATCTTTTGAGCAGATTATGCACCAAGAGCACAAGGCTAAGAGTCAACCCGTCACAAGAGAACCCAACCTCTAACTTTTGAAGGCTACATTTAGAATCTGTTAGCCAAAGAAAGCCGCCTCAATGGCACAGTTTTCAACCGAGGACATAACCAGAGTAACGCGGACAGACCAGAAGTATCCAAAAGTGGAATATAGCACACCGACGTACACTAGCTGCGCTTACTTTGTCCACAGAACCAACAGTGCAAGCTTGAAAATGTCGAGCGTGTTCTATTTCAAAATGCTGGAGTGCGAGCGAATGACTTTCTGCTAAAGAATACTCCGCTTAGTGTGAATGCGAGGAATGATCAGCGTACAGTCGAGACTCAAATGAACAAGGTGGGTTCATCCACCGGCTTTATCTCCGAAAGATGAGCTCGAGTGTACTGAGAAGTGCCAAGTAAGCCCAGAACTCAGGCCTCTTTCGAAGACGCTAGATGTCTTTCCTTGGCGACCAAGTTGAATAAATAATCTCTGTGAAACTGCAAGGCTTGTAATAGGGAACAGTGATTACTTGAAGAGATGTATCGTCAAAGCAGACATCATACAGCAAGATAGAAAGAACAGGCGCTCTCTGGCGCTACATGTCTCTTCAAGTCAGCATGCACGAATTACACTCCTCCTCCCCCCCCCCCCCCCCCCCGAAGAAAAACTTGTAACAGTGACTCATAAAGAGCTTGAATCTTCGATGCTGTTTGCAGAAGTGCAAGGGCTCTCTCCAGACTGATTCGGAGAAACTTTTCTAGACCCCTACTACAGATGTGGAAACTAAAGGCAGCTTGTACAGTCACACACTAGGGGGTCTGAGCGTCAGTAAGGATGATCTATACCCATCGTTCATCGGTGGTTCTGAGAACCGCACTGATACGCAAATCTACAGACATGACAATCTAGACCACTGCTCGTCGCCACTGGAAGCGGGAAAACGTTGCGAAGAAAGCGCATATGTGACTAAATTGGAGAATGCACGAGCTTCCCGGGTCTGTGTTCAACCGCACTAACGTCTTCCTATACCTGCGAAAAATTACAAAGCCGAACATTTCCACTGATATAAACAACCCCATACCCTGAAGGTAACCTTGTGAAATAAGTAAGGCCTGTCGAGCTATCAAGGCTAATCGTTTGTGTTGGTAGTCAGTAAACCAAATACAAATGTCTTCTGCATATATTGGCTTACGAACCTACTTGCGATTTTTCCGCGTGGCTTCAAGACACACTGCAGCATCATTACAATATTCCAACATGCATATTGTTGTGCATCACGGTGTATATTTTGGGTATCAAGCGCCAGCTAGAGAGAACAGTCATCGGCGCGTGTTGCAAATCATGATAAATGCAGTTATACCAATCTGTTTGCAGCAGTTTTCGTAAGAGAGCCTGCGAACCACCTGCAAACTTTTTCGGAAAAAGTCAGAAAGACTTAGCATTTCTTATAATTATGTAGTCGCAATGTTCATGCGTGCAAATACAGATATAATACAGACCACGTTTCTACAGCAAGCAAATATTTAGAGACTGCACTCGCGAAGCCATTTATGCGATTCGACTATGGCCTCGTCGACAGGCCTCCGTTAGGACTACGCTGTGCCCTTCGCTTAATCTAGGCCGTGAGACAGTTCGTGCGTCCTTTCTTCGACGGTCATAAGGAACGCTGAAACCTTCGCGATCGAGCGGCCGAAGCCTGTCCCGTCATTGAAGGGCCAAGCCTTATTAGGCCAGACAGGGACAGTGATGGCGCTTGAGCGCATCAACCTCAGTCGCTTACTAAGCTTTCCTTATTGCTTGGCTGGAAGAGCACTGAAGACGCTTCTCCACGATGCTTCGTAAAATGCACTGATTACAGAGGTTGGGAACGTGTGGTAGCGCAGTTTGCCCACCCGAAGATGACTCAGTCGCTGCATTTCAGTGTAACCGTCAGCCTCAAGCATCATCGTAATGCTCTTCCCATCGAAGCTCGATAGCTGGTAGATCCACTCCTTTCTCTATGGTTGATAAGCGATGCGCACAATGAGGTTCGCACTACGAAGATTCATCTTCAGTTTAATAGCACTCACTCCTTCTATGCTCATCGATTTCGCATATTTCGAACATTGAAAACTGACGTTACGCAGTGGTGAAAAGATTTCCTGTATAAATTTATTTTATTTTGTTTTTGATAAATAATGCGTCGTTAGCATCGCGGTGAAGCCTGGCGCCCGGTAAAGATCATATAATAGTCCTGCACATAAACAGAACCTGCATGCAGTCTGGAGAGACGACAATGTAGCTGTGCCCGCCGTCGGCAAACCTCCGACCTTGGATATCGAGTAGAAGACAGTTAAACGGTTTCTTCGGAAGCCTTCTTTGCAGGGCTTCGAGCCTCGATGCAATATGTACTGAGTCGTTTGCAACGAAGGCCGCCACGTACACCGGTGCGTCGCATCGCAGATCAGGGTTAAGCTCACCCAAGCCTCCGGGTCACGCTTTGGGGAACGGGAGCCTTACGAGATTCACCTCGGATGAATTGCAGCAGCAGAAAGCACGTCGGCAGTCAGATGCGCTTTTTCTTTTGGTGAATTATTGTTCCGCTATACTTAAAGCACGGTAAATCAGGTACGCCTTCACATCTAGTGCGCATCGTTTGGAAAACAGCAGTACAACTCCCTTGTACGTATAGTTCTAAGCTGAGAGCTAATGCTATGGCTATTATGGGCCCGTACGTGTATAAAACAACAACAAAAAATAGTCGTCTTTCTCCGCTTGTTTTAAATCTCTGTTTTTTTTTTTTTTTTTTTTACTGAATGCGGGTTGTGAAAGATGATGGCGTTTCTAGTGACGCCAAAACCTGCTTCTAGTTTTGCGCTTTTACAAAGAGGGGCTATGTGGAGAGGCGACACACAAACACACAGGCATGGGAACAAACGCCAAACCGACGTCCAGGCTCATTTGCTGAGTACACTGAGTTCATCAAGGTTCTACTGCAAGCGGGAACATGCTTCAAGATTATGTATATTTCTAAAGGCGGTTAAACCATACTAACTAGAACGGGAAGCTCATGCGCTTATACCGTGGCGCATGCGCAGAACGCGACATATTACGGGTGCTCCCTTGCCCCGGTGCCTCACTGGTCTCCCAGGAGAGCCCTATTAAAACTTAAAAGATGCAGCTCGCGCTACAAGTGAAGTATATATGTAAACATACTTACTTCCGATTACTAGCGCTGATGTTGTGAAACCTCAGAACTTTCTATGTCATCGTCAGACGCGCGTGCTTACTATTTACAGGCCCTAATAGGTTCTTGACAAACATCGCATGTTTAATCAATATTCATGCGGGCTCCCGCCAGTGTGCCGGCTGCTTCACTTCGCATGTTTCCCTAAGGTTCACAGTTCGCCTGAACGACAGGTTCAGGGGGTCCTACGCAAATGAATGACCCGGCTAAAAAAAAAAAAAAAAAAAGCGACAGGCAGGCAATGCGATTGATGCTGAGGGGTTATGCGTAACATGTCGGCTGCAATTGCGGAGCCAAAATTTTGTTGACGGATTAAATTCAATCAATACAACGGCAAATAATTTTAGATTTGAATCGGCTGAAATGAGATGTCCAGTGCAGCTATCAGTTTTTCTTACCGGCGTTAAGAACTTTTCATTCTCTTGCACGGTCTTCACACCGTAGCGATGCCGATGTTTGTCCATGCTGACCACACTAGTTGAAGCGATACTGAATTTTCTCATCTTTGCAGTGAGGTTGAGGCCACTGTTCCTTTTCTTCATTTTCTCCACTTCGACCCCGAGGCTTCAAGTTGATAGCAAAGATGATAATCACTTTTTGCGAAAATAGATGTACTCAAGCTCGCATTTTGATTCATCCCACAAAGATATACGTTTTTTTTTTTTTTTCCCTGTTCAAATTAACCCTACACGGCTCGTGCCTTCTCATCTCCAGCCCCAACTTCGTCCTTCTAGTGTGCAGTGCTTCAGCTCAGCGTGGAAATTTGTGTCGACCAAATTTTGCATATGCACTAAATGAGTGAAGAAAATCAAGGCGAAACCCTTAAAACTCCGCGTCTAAGCATCGATGTCGAAAGCTCAAAAGCAGAAAACGTACTGTAACCGAAGAATAGATTCTAGTACAAATCATAGCGTGCGCGTAGCGGGAGCGCGGGCCATTGACGCACTCCTCCCGAGCCCCCAAAATAGGCTGCCACTGGGGGTCCGCGTACCACCACCACCACCACCCCGGGGTTGCAAGAACTGCCTGGGAGATCGGAGTTGTACTCTGTTCTCAGAGAAGCTTCGCGTGAGTTGCGCCTTTGTACGTAATTATATTTCATGCAGCCTTGACTGGAAAGCGAGCCTCGCACTCTCTGTTCATTTAAATCCTAAGATCCTCTTCTAAAACCTCGTTTCGAGATTATTCGTCTATGAGAATTTTTACCGCGGAATATTTTGAACGCTTTCATCGTAAATGACGCATCCGGTAAGCTCAGGAATACCATTCATTCTTTGAGGGGTCGTTCGAAGCGATGCAGTACGTCCAGCGACAGAGCAGCCCTAGTGGTGCTGTCATATTTGCGCCATCCCATTGCGCTGCGTAAGTATCTTTGAAGAAATGAACCAACAAGCCAGATATGAAGTTTTGCTACGATGTCACGGAATACGTCAACATGTTAACTAAAAATGGCTTTACACGTTCTAAACGCGCGTAGAATAGCGAATACATGGAATTGGTACAGTATTAAACAAAAATGCGTTATTGGTTTGTGCGCAGCAGCCCAAATGCGTGAAATATTTCTCTGAACCAGCGGAATCGGCGGTAATAATCATGTTTTAGTGCCATGACAGACGGGTATCCGGTGAAACTGAACAGGAGGGGTCTCAATGTAGACAGACCTCTAAGGGACGTCCTGGAAAATACCTCACTTCGATATCAGCTTGTCCAAAGGGGAATCGTCGCATCTAGAAGAGGGAAGCGTGCTGTAGCAGTAGTGGATCGCCATCTCCGGAAGTACGCGTATACAGAGTGATGGTACGAGAAAGAAACTTCAGAACATGCGCGAAGAGTGACAAATTAAAAAAAAAAAAAAACACCGATCGTTGCCTCGATCTTGCTTGCTTGTTTGTTTGTTTGTTTGTTTCAAGCCATGTGCGAACAACGAAAATGAGACGTAAAAACCCTCAACTTTAAGCGTTTGTTCGATGGAAAAATCTAGGTTGCTGTAATTTGAAAGTCGGGAGATCTCTTTTGGTAGAAATTGCCGGCGTATAATGAAAATAAGCGAATAATCTGATTTCTGAGCTAAAGTGACAGCTGCACATGCGTACTCAAACACATGCAAAAATTTAATAAAAAAAATCGCAGCCATTACACTGTTGAGTGATCTCACAAGGCAGTTGACACTTCGAGGATACTTAATCTAGCAAACCTAACGAGCATACTCAATTTCCAAAACCGCCAGATGAAATAAAGCACGGTGCAACCTTCTATTCTGTCAAAAAAAAAAATAGGTTGGGTTTAGCTTTAGTTAAACCCGGTAGGTTGCGTAAGCAAAGCCGACATAGCTTCTCTTTCTGTTCCTTCTTCTTCTGAGGCACGGAATTGCTACCGACCGGGTTTACCCGACGGCTCGAAGAGGCGTCCCATCTGCGGTCACTCTAAAGGTCAAGCGTGGCTACCGGCCGGGTTTACGCGACGGGCTGAAACCTGGCGTAGTGTTGCTTACGCAATAAGGACATTGAATATCGCTTCAATGCACATTTCTATTTATTTTTTTCATACCGGACAAAAAGCACGAACGATGTTCCGCAAGAACAAAGTGAGAGTGGCCAGTGTGACTTGGAGTTTTTGACTGGTATTTTTTGAATGCTTCCCAACTGAAAACTAGGAACTTTGGCCAAACCTTATGACACCCCCAGCATGTTCCTACAACTTTACTCTGAAATGTTATCCAAGTTCTTGATCGTTATATTCCAAACATCTATTTCGTCAACGAACCTTCCTTCTCAATAGCGAACGACACGTGCAGTCTCTAAGCTGAACAAAAAGATGACTCCTCTCTCCTCTAAAATTGTAGCCCTATTTCATTGGTATCATCGTCTTGCAAATTGGTAGTACATATAATTGTTAATTACGTAACTGAATTTTTAAATAACAACAATTTTCTAGCCGCACTTAAGCTTAGCTTTAGGAAATGTTGCCCGCCTTTAGTGCAGCAGTTGCATCACAGGTTGGCATAAGTTCTTGATAAGTCATCATCATCATCATCATTTTTTATTGTCCCTTGAAGACTGCTGGAATGGGGTATTACATAAGTTTTGGTTTGGTTTGGTTTACAGGGTTTAACGTTCCAAAGCGACTCCGGCTATGAGAGACGCTGTAATGAATGAGTCCAGATATTTCGACCACCTGGGGTTCTTTAACGTGCACTGGCATCGCACAGCTCATGGGCGACTTACTTTTTGCCTCCATTGAAAAGCGGCCGCCGAGGCCGGGATTCGATGCCGCATCCTTGGAAACAGTAGTCGAGCGCCCTAACCACTGCACCACCGCGGCGGGTATCATTATCAGTCATATCAGAACAGGACACAAGAGTAAAAATTACAGCAACCCTGCAGATAGGCGAGCACGTTCAAAAAATGACAGCAAAACGGTAATCCGCGACCATGGTTTTAAGTATGATGTCAGCAACTGCCGGATCTTACAAGGATCGCGTTCTATATCAATGCATTCTGGTAATGAATCCCATCCTTCAATGGCGACAGGTAGAAATAAATTGTTGAATGCGTTAGAGGAGCCGTGCAGGCGGAGAATTCTCGTGGAGTTGAAAAGACGCGAAGTTTGGAGGGGTGCAAGCAGAAGGGAATCCCGAAGTGAAGGAAAACACTAGTACAGCTTATGGAAAAAGAGACAAACGGGCGACCTGTGTACCATATTGAGAGATAATTTTATGCTGCTAACGCTGGAGTGTAATAAAACGGGCTGCGTGGCTTTAGACAGCTTCTAGGTCATCAATTAAGTAAGCTTGATGTGGGCTCTAAATTAGGAGAACAAATTCTAGTTTAGTTCGGACAAAATTTTTGTAGGCTAAGATGCGGACGGAAGGAGGGTAGAGACTGAGGTGCCGTCTGATAAACCCGAGCGATTTCGATGCCTCGGCTGCAAGCTTCGGGATTCGCTCGGACCCCGTGAGCTAGCTGGTGGTAAGAACTCCAAGATACCTGTATGATTCCACTTGGGAAAGGCTGTTTGAGTACAATGGATATCTGTAGCTGGGGGTAGTGTGCTTGCGTATTACTTGCATGTATTTACACTTGGATACGTTAAGATTCATTAGTTATGAGGAACACCAGCCTTCAATTTGGTTTAGGTCATTTTGAAGTAACAGCCAATCATTGTTGGTGGTTATAAGCGGCGGTCAAGACGCAGTCATCCGAGAAAAGACCAATGGACGATGAAATGTTATCCAAATAGTCAAGCCAAATAGTTGTAATTTTTTTAGACTTTACTAAAGCGTTTGATATAGACTCACACACGAATTTACGACTGACCTACATGCCAGCGAAAAAGGAAGCGACGCGACGTGGCGACGCGGCGAAAGAGGTCATTGTTCTTTCTGTCGCCTACTGGGAAAGATACATTCTTGCGACAGCGGAAACCGACAGCAACGCGAAATGGCAATGACCCTCTGTGTTGCTGGCATAGTACACAGCAAAACTATTTGCAAATGCAACAGCAGTCATAGCAATTGTAAGACTTGCATGATTTTGCCATAACATGCAAAATAAAATGCATTTACAACACACCGCATTGAGTTTGAAGCATTTAAAATACGTTAACTTGCACTGTACAAATGGTCACGTGACTTCTTTTTTTTTGGTTGCTATTAGACGTTTGTTGAATCCTTGGCCATTGATCATTGTTGGTACAAGGCGAGAAATTTACGCGGCAATGCACAATCACAGTGCAACACTGCAAAAAAAAAAAAAAAAAAAAAAAGACATAAAGCTTGCGAAATCAGCGGCAATGTCGTACGCTGAGCGTTCGTGCTATTGGCTGATCGCACATGCACGTCAGTGCGAACGAGCGAAATTTTCTATTTCGGCAGATCCGAGCGACCAACCAAGCGACACATGCATTTCTGCTCGCGCGAAGGCTTCGAGCGATAGAAAACAATGAACTTGAAGTTACTAGCGCTGAAGCCATTATCAATCTTTTATGAATATTTCGCACTTTGATGTGAACTTTCTGCACGTAGGGTGTTCCGCTGTACTTTATTTCCCATTTTAAGTTGAAATCTATGCCCATGTATCATTTTGCTTGTCTTTTAGTGTGTGCGCAAAATGTTGATCCTGCTTTATTTCATATTTTACCGTTCCTCTTGTCTAGGCCTCCAAGCCTGGCTATATTGAATACACATAATAAAATACCTCGATAAATCTGGTTTAAAGTGCGGTTTATGTGCGACTGTTAATATCATTTTGTTTAAAAAAAAAAGAAGAAAAAAATTTTACATTTATGTAAACTGTGGTGCAAAAGTACTGGAAACAATGCATGCACTGACAGACGTCGAAGGAGGGCCATTGGAATAGTGGCGTGATGAGCGCGACATTCTGAAAAACTCGTTACATCCTTAGCGGCGACCAGGATTCTGTTTTAAGGCGAAAGACTTTCTGGGCTCACAAAACGAAATTCCGTGCGCGAGAGTTGTGCGTGAGATCTCTGCGCAAAATTTGTCAATGCCTCCCATTAGGAGGCGTTGGATTTGTGCGCGAGATTCCGCGAGATCTGTTCTCCTCGTCTAGCGTCCCTGCCATCTGCAATGCCACACTTGAACGCGTGCCAAGGAACGCGCCACGCTACAGGAGCGATGGTGTACCGTCCAAACGCACACTTGCCAGAGAAAATGCGACAGATACTGCGCCTTTCCTTTCCTGTAAACCAATTATAATTCTATGTAGCACTCCAACGAACGCCGATAACAGGTGAACGATAAGAGAGGAAGGGTAGGCTTTCGCCATTTTCATCTGAAGACAGCAGCGTTGCTGGAAGCAGCTGTATCATACATGCGTTGAATTATTGGATAGGTCTTCATCTGGTCCTGTCTTCTATCACGTGAATACCCATTCTCTGCAGAATGATCTTGAATTTGCCGCGAAATAAAAACGTGTCTTGATCTTTCTTTCTTTCTTTCTTTCTTTCTTTCTTTCTTTCTTTCTTTCTTTCTTTCTTTCTTTCTTTCTTTCTTTCTTTCTTTCTTTCTTTCTTTCTTTCTTTCTTTCTTTCTTTCTTTCTTTCTTTCTTTCTTTCTTTCTTTCTTTCTTTCTTTCTTTCTTTCTTTCTTTCTTTCTTTCTTTATGGCTCAGTGATTGATCGTCCGTTCATTATTTTCATTGAGCATGGCGTCAACAGGAAATAAAGCAGCAGATCAATAAAGGTTTGAAGTTTTGATTGGAAATCGCTTCTTGACTCAGCTCTTGAACTTTTTTTTTTCTTTAAGCAGATTGCTGGCTCATGCAAGAAATCCATGGTAGTAAGACATCGAAAGCCTACATATTTTTTTTTTTACAAAGGTTTCAGTGTGATCACATGTATGGGCATGTGAGGTTTTCATTACTAGCGGCCATGAGCCCTTCGCTTAACGCAACCAAAACGAACATTTACTGTACATAAAATGGAAAAGACGTGACGCCTAATACAGGGCAAAACGTATGTTTTGTAGAAACCATCTGATGAGCTGCAAAACAAAGTATATTTTTCTCTAGAAACAAAAACAAAAAAAAAAAGAAAGGAGGTTACTCATTTAATACTTTTTTTCTACAAGGATGCCAAGTTCAATTTCGATACTTCAGTCTCATGTATCGCAGCGATAATTCATTCGCTTAATGTTTTGCACCATCGTTGGCTTTTTCGTAATCTGATTGACTGGCTCGCTGTCACATTGGCGACGCGGTGCACGCTCGGGGGCCAAAGCCCACCCGTCGTGCTGGGCGGAGAAGAGAGCAGTCAGAGGCAGAGAGGGATGAACACGGCTCGCCAAGGCGGCCGGCCGCATTCCAGTCACGGAAGCGGCGCGTGCGACCAGCCGCGCGGAACAAATGGGACAACAGCGGGCATAAATAACGAACACGTCCGACTGCGGCCGCTGTCGCGAGCGCCAATCACGCATAAAGCACGCGTCCTAGACCGACGCAAACTCCTGTGTGGCCTCGGACGCAAAGTTTCTGTGCAACTGTTAGATCTATGCCATTGTAGCATGCGTATGTGTTCCTTTATTTCACAGTACATTTCCCAAAGTGCACAACGACGACATTGCCACTGATTATTGATTTACCCAAAAAGTCGGGCAACGTTGCCGGTGGCTCCACTGCTTGAAAGCCACATATTTGCTTTTTTTTTTTTGTATCTGCTTAACTCTGCGAACATGAGCATCAGATAGTAATTTAATCTGCACACCCTTACCTCTCTCATCTAGAAGAGCAGCGACTTCCAGTTTCTGATCAACAGGGCTGGACCGCTCTCCCTGCCGGACCGCACCTAATACATCTGAATTTTGTACACTTATTAACCCGTTAGATAAGTGCCAACACGAACACACTTGAATCACGCGTGTAATTCCCTCTTCTGCCTATTGCATGCGGGGGCAACCATGCCGTTCGCAAAACATCTTGCCCAAGACCTTGCAGGGGCGCATGCGTACTGCATGTGTATGTTAGCATGTTGCTTCATAATGGACTTGGTTTATGAGATTTAACGTCCCCAATGAGAGACGCCGTAGTGGAGGGCGCCGGAAATTTAGACAACGTAGGGTTCTTTAACGTGCACTCATATCGCACTGTACACGGGCGCCTTGCTTTTCGTCTCCATCGAAAAGGTGCCGTCGAGGCCAGGATTCGATTCCGCACCTTTGGGCACAGTAGTCGAACGCCAACCCCTGCACCACCTCCGTGGGACTTTCACAATGGGCACCATGTATGGGTACCGTCGCCGGCGGTGCCACAATGGGCACCCGCCGCCGCCGAAGCTGCCGCTGCTGATGATGATGATCATCAACATCATCATCATCACCGTCTAAACAAAATTACTCGTCAAGATGGGTGCCCTCTCCCACGAATCGACGAATCCTTAGACTCCTTGCAAAAGCAGAATTATTTTCCTCTCTGGATTTGCGCTCCGGGTATTGGCAGGTGCCCATGACAGTGGCGGATCGTGCGAAGACCGACTTTGTTACCCCAGATGGACAATATGAATTTAACGCTATGGCATTCGGACTATGTAACGCCCCAGCCACATTCGAAAGAAGGATGGAAACCGTATTGCGAGGCCTGCAATGGAACATCTGCTTGTGCTATCTAGATGTTATTATAGTGTTTTTAACCGACTTCGGCCACCCACCTGGCTCACCTTCGCCACGTTTTCACCTGCCTCATCCGCGCCGGTCTTCAACTGAACCTCTCAAAGTGCCGCTTCGGTGCCCGCCAGATCCCAATACTCGGACACGTCATGTGCAGCGATGGTGTTCTACCTGACCCTTATAAGCTGCGCGCCGTTTCTGACTTCCCGAAACCAATCTCTCCGAAAAAACTGCGAAGTTTCATAGGCCTCTGCTCGTACTTCTGTCGTTTAGTTCGGAATTATGCATCCATCATAGCCCCCCTTACTCAGCTACTGAAAGGCACCCCTAACCTCTCCTCTTGGACGCCAGCCTGCGATGATGCATTCGCGAAGCTGCGCTATGTTCTGCCGTCACTGCCAATCCTTCGTCATTAAAACCCTACTGCCCCTACAGAACTCCACACCGATGCCAGCGGTGACGGCCTCGGTGCGGTCCTTGCCCAGCGCAGCCAGGCTATACGCAAGCCGTGCTCTTACCAAAGCGGAGTCAAATTACTCCGCTACCGAAAACGAGGGCTCAGCTATAATGTTGTCTATCACGAAGTCCCGCCCAATTGTACGGCCACTCCTTCGAGGTAGTTACGGATCATCACGCGCTCTGCTGGCTCGCGTCTCTCGGGATCCGTCTGTCCATCTCGGCCACTGGGCTCTCAGGCTTCAGGAATACGACATTCGTGTAGTGTCCCGCTCTAGCCGCAAGCACTCTGACGCCGACGCTCTTTGCCGGTCACCAGTGTGCTCACCTGCATTGTCGTCCCCACCTCAAGCCTCCTTGGCAGCCCTCACCAATGAGGATATGCCTTCATGAGGAAAGATTGGATCCCTGGGTTTATTCTCTGCTAGATATCCTTGGCACCACTTACGCGGCTACGCATCCTCGGGCACTCCGCCGACAAGCCTCACATTTCACCATTCGCGACGGCCTCCTCTACCAACGGAACTACAACTCAGACGGCAGAAAATGGCTACTTGTCATTCCGCGCCACCTGCGCTCCGATATTTGTGCCCGTCACCATACTGACCCGCAAAGCGCTCATGTCGGCGTACTGAAAACCTATGATCGGATTCGTCAGAAGTATTACTAGCGGGGCATTTGCAATTTCGTTCATCGCTACATTCGCTCTTGTACCGCCTGCCAACAATGGAAGTCTTCTTGCCATCCCGCTGCCCCTCTGCAGCCTTTACCGTATCCAGCTCGTTCATTTAATCGCGTGAGAATATTTTTGGTCCGCTACCAAGCAGTGCCGCTGGTAATCGAAGGGTCATCGTCGCCGTCGATCACCTGACCCGTTACGCGGAGACCGCCGCACTTCCAGCAGCGACAGTCCGAGAGGTGGCTCATTTCCTTTTCCGACACTTCGTTCTCTGACACGGTGCCCCTCGCGATATACTGAGTGACAGATGTCGTGTTTTTCTGTCCGACGTCGAGCCCCTATCCTCTTGAAAATCACGCTACAACGGCGTAACACCCGCAAACGGACGGTCTCACGGAGGGGTTAAATCGTACGCTTGGGGACATACTCGCTATGTGTGTTGCATCTGCCTCTGGGCGCTCCAACTGGGACCAGGTACTGCTGTTTGTATCATTCGCGTACAACACTGAACCCTAAGCAACAACTGGTTTTTCGCCATTCTTCCTTTTATACGGCCGTGAACCATCTTGCACCCTCGACACGATTTTGCCATACCATCCAGGTGCCTTTGAGTGCACTCCTTTGTCAGTTATCGCACAGAACGCCGAGGAATGCTGTCAGCTAGCTCGCACGTTTACCTCCGATACTCAAGGCTATCGCAAAAATCAGCATGATCGCAAAATCAGCAAAAATCGCAAAATCAGCCCCGAAGTTCCTCGCCGACAGCTTCGTTTGGCTATGGATTCCTGCCATTAGCAAATTTGAAACCAAGTACCATGGTCCTTACTGCGTCTTGGAACGCACGTCCTCCTTCAAATATATCGAGCCAGTAACCCCTCTTTCCGACCGCGCCATCGCGGCTGCCAGGTTGTCCATATGTTAGCCGTTTAAAGCCATATTACAACCCTCTTGTCGTCGCTGGCGACTTCTTCACGCAGGGCATTTTAAAGAAGACAAAGAACAATTAGCGCCGCGGCATCTCTATCGCCATCACTTGTCTCCGGCTTCCGTCTCTCGCGCTGAAGCTCTGACCTGCAGCTGGTAATTCTACTCTGCTGTGTCCGAAGTACTGGCAACACTAGCCGTCAGACCAAGTCATTAAATCCTCTTTTCACTCCTACTTCATCCCTTATTTCTCTCATCGCCGCCTCTCTATTCGTTTTCTCGTCTTTCTTTCCTGATCACTTAAATCGGTAATCTCGGGCGGACCTCATCCATGCGACAACTCAAGATGGGCTCCGCACACAGGTTCGCGCCGTAAAACGAATTTAACGGTAATTGAATTTTCAATTCCTACTACACCGCCGCGACAGAGCGCCCCTTCCCATACTAACCTAGCGCTCCTGAAGGAAAGGACCTTACCCGTGCCGCACCTCATACGCTCTCAGAAACGAATGCAACCAGGATTTAAAGGTCAGGAGCGAATACTTGAAATCAACGCCACACTGCGGCGGCAGCTATGGGCGTTTTCGAAATTGCCTCGTTTGCTCTTTTGCAATCGCTTCGCTGGTACATTCAGACGTTGTCAAAGATTTCCAACAAAAATATATTTTCGGCATGCTGTTACATAAATATTCGCCCTCTAACGAGGCACTAGTCGCAATGCTCTGTCTAATTTTAATACAATAGCAACAGTGTCCACATGAGCAGGAAAACTCAGTGGTGTCAGGATATTATCTGATTTGTCGAGATATTGACGACACAAAGTTGCATGTCAGCTACTTCGGCCATGTCGTAAGACCACGTGACACTGCCGATGAGCAGGTGCTCTGACAGTAAGCAGTCATCACGTGACACGGCCGCGAGCCGTAGCGGAATCGGCGGTAATCGGCAGCTGCACTTGGTTGTGTGGAGACGTATCTATATAACTTCGTGTATCAGGTTAAAATGAAGGCAGGCTCAACGCTGCTTGTGTCTATACCACAGTAGGGAAAAAAGATCGGGCCGTTTGGTTTGGGGTTGACAACCTTGCTCTAGCACGGTTAGCCCTTGTCTTGAAATGTTTTATCTTCACTTCCATTGGATTTGCTTGATTTGAGCTGGCTAAGTATGGTTAATATATCATGTTATATATATTGCACAAGTTGCAGAATGAAAGAGCACTAAACAAGGATTGAGGGGGAGCCTTATTGCGCAAGCTGAGTTAACGTTCCAACAAGGGGTGCTTTTTCATACTGTGTGCCATCTTTCTCTTCTTCTATCCTGTCACAGGAGTTGCTCCTGGGCGTTTGGAAGGACAAGGGGAAGGGTATCCAGGCGGGCTCTTTGCCATTTTTTGTGCGACACGGAGACTTGACTCGCGCTTATAACGCAAGTAGCCGTGCCTGTATATATTTTCATATGCCTTCTCCCACATCGTCACCCATCATGATCCTCTTTCTTCTCATGTTCCCCAGTGCAGAGTAGCAGGCGAGATTTTAATCATTCCGGCCATCCTCTCTGCCTTCCCTATCAATAAACACATCTACCTATGAACAAGTTGCAGGAGCGACACAGATAGGAAGCCCCGCTTTAATACCAACGAGTTGCGTGTCTGAATCGAATAGGAGTTGCAATGTCCCCGGTGGGTTCGACTCCGTTCCCATAATTTTGGAAACAGGAAGTGTTCCCGCCGTAGCAGAACGTTTGCAAGATCATGGCAGCATAGTTCTTACTAGGCACTGATCATATATATTGCTGCAAGGATTACTCGCTTGGTCTATACACCGCTTCACAGGCTGTGTGCAGCGCTAATGGAAGCGCGACTTGGTCAAATCAATATGATGACTTTGTTCCTATGCATGCGTGTAGACCATGAAGCAATAGTGTTGTAGGAACACAATCAGGTTGGGCGCTTGATCCTAACTGGCCCAGGTCGCATTTACCATTTGCAGTGCTGTGAACATGTTGTGAAGCTGAGTATAGTATGACCTATGCCAATACGATGCGCTATTTGATATCCTACTTTACTGAACGCACATGGCTAACGGGTAAATTCCAAGCACAAATATTGTTGTACCTGCCTCTCTTTGCAACGCCAATCCGTATTACGCAGTGCTGCAAACACCTTGTGAAACAAAGTGGGCCTATATAAACACGAGGCGCTACTTCATAACAAACACTGCAGAGCCCACATGGCTAAGAATCGCTTTCCAAGCACAGTCTTGTGTCGGCCCTTTTTTTGAAATGAGAATTTGTATTACGTAGTGCTGCAAACTTCGCGAAGCGTGCGTTCGCAGCACGCACCACGCAAGGATGAGCCACACACCAAGCCGATCAGCCGGCAAAAGGACCCTCGAGCTTTATTCACACTGCGTTATATAGTGAGGGAAGCAGTTGTGCTACCTCGCGACACCCGCACACACTACACAAACATCTTGTGAAACTAAGTAATTCCTTTCTTAACTCCGTTTATGCCTTGAGGCAACAACGTTATTTAAAAAAAAAAAGGGGGGCCTATGTAAATACGAGGCGCTAGTTTATAACATTGAAAAGCTTACATGACTAACGGGCATCTTCCAAGCCCGAAGCGTTTTGCTCTCGACTTTTTCTGCAATGACAATATGTATTACGCCGCAGCGGTGGCTCAGTGCTTACGGCGCTCGACTGCTGAACCTAAAATATGAGGGACGATATCCCGGCCACGGCAGCCGCTTTTCTATGGAGGCGAAAAAGGAAAGCGCCCGTGTGCTGTGCGAAGTCAGTGCACGTTAAAGAACACCACGCAGTTCAAATTTCCGGAGCCCCCACTATAGCGTCCCTCATAGCCTGAGTCGCTTTGGGACGTTAAATACCACAAACGAAACCAAACCAATCGGTATTACGGAATGCGTGTATGGTCTAAGGAGTTCAGTCTTACACGGAAAGTGGGGCTGGGAAGTAAAACTTGAATTCAACTTATTTTTTTATTCTTTTTTCCTTCACGTTATTGCCCAATGCCCTCGGTGTGACTGTGATTAGTAAGAAAAAAAGGAGGGGGGCGGGGGGGGGGCGATGATGAGAGCGAGCGGAAATTCGAAACCTCTCTCTTTCCTCTCGAACTCATGACCTTAGCTATCCCTATCATCATCATTCTCACTATCACCAACTATCATCATCACCCTCACTACAATCCCCAACTATCATCAGTCATCAACTGCCACTATCCCTAACTATCACTATCACTACTACTATCACCAATATGGTATCCCCATGTACTGTCATCATAACTACATGTTGGTGCATAGGCCTTTACAACCTTCAGTTTATACCGCTTATTAAGCCTAATTACGATGCCAGCAACCCTCTCATTAATACTATAGAATTCATATATATTACCCGCTATATACTTATTGACAAGGAAACCTACTCCTAGTTGTCGCCTCTCTGGTAAACCTCTATAACACAGTACATGCCCATCCTTCAGTACAGTATATGCCTCATTCGACCTCCTAACCTCACTAAGCCCTATGACATCCCATTTCATGCCCTCTAGTTCCTCTAACAGCACTGCTAAACTAGCTTCACTAGCTAGGGTTCTAGCATTAAACGTTGCCAGGGTCAGTTTCCAATGGCGGCCTGTCCAGCGGAGCCAGGCTTTCTTAGCACCCCCTGCTGCTTCACAGGTCTGACCGCCGCTGTGGTCAGTTGTTCCGTAGCCGCTGGTGACTGAGGGCCGGGGTTTTATGGAGCTTATCATAGGAGGTTGTGGCCAATTACTGCACCAGGGTGGCCAACTCCTGTTCTGGTGAGGGAGTGCGTTGCCGGAGGTGTTCACCGGCACCAGGTCGCACCCCAAACCTGTTTATGCAATTCCATCGACACGCAGATTTCTTTTTTTTTTTTTTTATCCGGTGGAGAATTGCGCGGCACCGGGATTTGAACCCCGGTCCTCTTGCATGCGAGGCGGATGTTCTACCGTAGTTACCTACATGTAGTTATGATGACCAGGCAGTTGAAAGCTTCTATGAAGATGTAGAATCGGCAATGCGAAAAGTAAAGACGCAGTATACTGTACTAATGGGCGACTTCAATGCCAAGGTAGGGAAAAAACAGGCAGGAGACAAGGCAGTAGGTGACTATGGCATTGGTTCTAGGAATAGCAGGGGGGAGTTGCTAGTTGAGTTTGCAGAGCGCAATAACTTACGAATCATGAATACCTTCTTCAGCAAACGGAAGAACCGGAAATGGACATGGAAAAGTCCTAACGGAGAGACTAAAAATGAAATCGACTTCATAATGTGTTCAACCCCCGCCATTGTGCAGGATGTAGAGGTAATCGGGAAAGTGCGATGCAGTGACCACAGGATGGTGAGGTCCCGAATTAGCCTAAATCTGAAGAAGGAACGCAACAGATTAGTAAGAAAGAAACCCATCAACGAATTAGCGGTGAGGGGGAGGGCAGAAGAGTTCAGGATCTCGCTACAGAATAGGTATTCAGCTCTAACTCAGGATGGCGACATTACCCTAGAGGCAAGAAACAATAATTTCAGTGATATCATTACTGAGTGTGCGGTAGAAGTAGGCGGTAGGATAGTTAGAGAGGATACCAGTAAGCTGTCTAAGGAGACGAAATATCTGATTAAGAAACGCCAGAGTATGAAAGCTTCCAATCCAACAGACCAGATCGAATTGGCCGAGATATCAAAGCTAATCAAAAAGAGCAAGGTGGCCGATATAAGGAAGCATAACATGGAGAAAATTGAGCATGCTGTAAAGAACGGGGGAAGCCTTAAAGCGGTAAAGAAGAAATTGGGCATAGGCAAAAACCAGATGTATGCGATAAGGGACAAGGCGGGCAACGTCATCACTAATATGGACAAGATAGTCAAAGTAGCCGAGGAGTTCTATACAGATCTCTACAGTAGCCAAAGTAGTCAGGACCGTAATGAGATTGGCGGTAGGGAAAAACAGTCAGACGTTCCACCAGTGACGAAGGACGAGGTCAAGAAAGCACTAGAAATTATGAAAAGGGGGAAATCAGCTGGAGAGGATCAGATAACTACAGATTTGCTGAAGGACGGGGGGGGATATCGTGCTAGAAAAACTGGCCACTCTGTATACGCAGTGCCTGGTGTCATCGACGGTACCGGAACCATGGAAGAATGCAAACATTATCCTCATTCACAAGAAAGGGGACTCTAAGGACCTTAAAAATTACAGACCAATCAGCTTACTGTCTGTTACGTATAAGGTATTTACTAAGGTAATCGCTAATAGAATCAGGACAACCTTAGACTGCAATCAAGCAAAGGATCAAGCAGGGTTTCGGAAACGGTACTCTACTATCGATCATATCCATACCATCAATCAGGTGATAGAAAAATGCTCGGAATATAACCAGCCCTTATACATAGCATTCATTGATTACGAAAAAGCATTTGACTCAGTTGAAACCTCGGCGGTGATGCAGGCATTGCGAAATCAGGGGGTAGACGAGCCATACGTGAAAGTGCTGAAAGATATATATAGTGACTGCACAGCAACCATAGTTCTGCATAAAGAAAGTAACAAAATTCCCATAAAGAAAGGTGTTAGGCAAGGAGACACAATCTCCCCAGTACTATTCACAGCTTGTTTAGAGGAAGTATTCAGAGACTTGGAATGGGAGCAGTTAGGGATAAGGGTAGATGGAGAATACCTCAGTAATCTGCGATTTGCTGATGACATTGCCTTGCTAAGCAACTCGGGGGATGAACTGCAAATAATGATTGATAACCTAGACAGAAAAAGTAGAAAGGTAGGCTTGAAAATCAATATGCAGAAGACTAAGGTAATGTTCAACAGCCTCGGGAAGGAACAGCAGTTTACATTAGGTAGCGAAATACTGGAAGTAGTAGGCGAATATGTCTACTTAGGACAGGTAGTAACCGCAGATCCGGACCATGAAAAGGAAATAACAAGAAGAATAAGATTGGGATGGAGCACATTTGGCAAGCACTCGCAAATTATGACTAGCAGCTTACCGGTATCGCTCAAGAGGAAAGTATACAACAGTTGCGTCTTGCCTGTACTCACCTATGGCGCTGAAACGTGGAGGCTAACCAAGAGAGTTCTACTTAACTTGAAGACAACCCAGAGGGCTATGGAACAAAAAATGGTAGGGATAACATTAAGAGATAGAAAGCGTGCAGAGTGGGTCAGAGGAATAACTCAAGTTACCGACATTCTAGTGGAAATTAAGAAGAAGAAATGGACATGGGCAGGACATGTAGTGCGAAGAGAGGGTAACCGATGGTCGCTCAGGGTAACAAACTGGATTCCAAGGGAATGAAAGCGTAGCAGGGGGCGGCAGAAAGTTAGGTGGGCGGATGAGATTAAGAAGTTCGCAGGGATCAAGTGGATGCAGCTAGCACAGAACCGGGTTAAGTGGAGAAATATGGGAGAGGCCTTCGCCCTGCAGTGGGTACAATCAGGCTGATGATGATGATGATGATGTGCTGCCAGTAACTTTCTACAACTACCATTGTCACTATGTTTACTACACTACCAATAGCTGCCGTCTATATATATATATATATATATATATATATATATAAATAAAACCCAGGTGGTCGAAATTTCCGGAGTCCTCCATAGCTTGAGTCGCTTTGGGACGTTAAACCCCACAAACCAACCAACTATATATATATATATATATATATATATATATATATATATATATATATATATATATATATATATATATATATATATATATAAAGAGAGAGATTATGGGGGGGAGGGGGAGGAGGAGGATCATGATGTGATCCTGTGTACCGCGATAGTCAACGTTCCACGTCCGCCGCTATGAATGGGAAACGCTGGTGAACACTCTCAAGGTTCGGTTGCAGGTGACATTAATCCCCAAAAAGTAGAACGTTGGACAGCCATTGATGTAGCTCAGTTGGTAAGAGCACAGGACGCGATAGTCAGAGGTCGTGGGTTCGGTTCCCACCATCGTTGCGTTGTTTTTCTTCCACATTTATTTCTTTATATTTCTTCCTAATTTTAATACAGCACTAGTTCAGGCCTCTCCGAGGCACGTCTCTCAGTCGCCCGCGCCGCTTTCTGAGGGTGGGGGAGCAGACTAAGCACGACAGCAGGCTGATGCCGTCGAAGCATCTATTGTGGAGACCCTCCCGCTGTGCCGAGTGCCTCAGTGATCTATAAAACCATTTGCGGGCCGGCTTCAAGCATCCTACTGCTCCCTTTTAACATACCGTTTATCTTTAACCTACTCCGTACTTCCTTCCTATTGCCCACTTCTTTTATTTCTTCTCCCTCTTCCTTTTCCTTTACTTGCGCCGCCCCAGTTCAGCTGCTTCTGATAATACCGGGGCTGGAAAACATCTTTTTAACTTCCATTTTTGTTTATTTGAATAAAACCACTTATTACGACTGCTTATAGCGGCCTTATATGTATTACATGCGGATTGGTTACCAATGCTCGGAGAAGACGGCCTCACTGTTCTCGCTTTAGGTTGTACACACCGTAATGAATCTAAATCCATATTTAAAGTAGCACATAAATAATGAAATTCATGAGTACGGAGAAACGTAAACGGCTCTTCCTTGTCAACTAAAACTCAAGCGACACTACCTGGCAAGCGATCTGGCTTATTTCCTGCGTAAGCATTGAAAAATCGCTGCCATCCACTGGGTCATGATCACTTATTTAGTGATAAACGCAAATAATTGCATGTCCAGTTATTTTTTCTCTTTTTTTTTTTCATTCGCCCGTTCGTTGTAGAAGGTATTTCATCGTCCATGGCATTGACCTTGAATTTTGTCATAGCGCGCTTTGGACTTCTACCATTCAGATTTCAAGCCGGCTGTTTAAAACTCCAGAGGGCTATGTCTTGTATGTATCTCGTTTATTCTTCTAAACCTCGAGAAACGAAATCCTGGCTCACATGAAGCTGCCACAGTCGACAAAATAGCGCCAGAAGTATCCGGAAATTTTAAAACAAGCGTGATTCGACGTAATCCGCTTATAGGAGGAGTCTTTCGCAGTGCCGCATTACTGAATTACTTTCCCCCTACCAGTCGTAACGGAGCTCGTGAACATCACAGAGTTTGGCCTCCTAATTGGTTAGAGGCTCTGTGGCGTTGCCATCTTAGTGCACGCGCTTGTTGAACACTGCGAAGAAAAAGAAGTGCTAGGTAAGGTTATATTACTCAAAAAAAAAAACTAACTTATTAAGCCAGTATTTTTGTTTCAATTATATTTTTGCGAAATATTTTCCAACAATAGGACGTCGCCACCCGATTCTTGGCCCATTCCATTAAGCGGCCAAATCCGATTTCCTAATGCGCCACCTTCCACAGGAGGGCAAGAACAACAAGAAAGAAGAGCAGATCTAATTTCACTGGAGCCTAACCGCAGCGTACTTGCTCTGAAGCGTGCGCCGGGATAGGTAAGCCTGTTTCGAATGGCCCCAAGCTTGCACCGAGCCTTGTCCTCTCGAGGCGTGACAGACTGCGGCCGGACCTCGCTGCCGCCGCTCAAGTCCGGCCGTGAACTGTCTAGCCTCGAGTTGTGACGGGTTGCTTTCTTTGCGTATACGGAGTCTACGCGCGTCGAGGATAGGACGACTCGCCAGTGGGGCTTAAAACAGCGCGCGGAAGACAGGAAGGGGCCAACTGAGCCATCGTGTCGTTCATGATGTGCCTTAATGCCGTCTTCTGCGAGAGAGGCAAATGGTCGTCGTGCTCCGAGTACGTGGCAGTGGTTTCTTCGGACCCACATTTGCCTCGTCCGCAACAATGCCCAAAAGCGATGAACGTGATATTCGAGCAAGTGCAATTCAAACGGCCTTTTATTTTCATCTCCTTCGGGTTACCCCATTTTCTTGCCGGCTGCGCAATGCGCTTGGGTTAGATTTACATATATAACACAAGCCGGAGAGCCGTCCACGCGAACTTAACGTCCATCGATCGCTGTTGCTGAGGCCGCGCTTGTTGGCGTGTTTTTCCACGAATTGAAGGATAAGAGCGAGAAGGCTGCAAGCCTGAGTTCTTGCCCACCAGTGGATGCGCGTTTGTGATATGTACTTTGGAAAAAAAAAAAAAAGTTGGTTGCTCCTGCCACTATACAGGGTCTTGAAAATTAGGCATTCATAATTATTTATAATAAGGGCAGTACGCACAACCTTTCTTTGCACGTAGGCTATGCAACGATAAAGATACAGTTTCAAGGTAACTGTCGTCGACAGTGTCCTAGCTAATAAAAATTAAGTATTTCTAGCACTAAGCTAGTGTGCATGCTTTAAGTGGTAATTTCAAACCAACCAACCATACTTCTAGGCTTTCCTTTCGGTACAATCTTCGTAGCTCGCTTGTGTTCAGTGGTATTCATGTACGAATTTTCAACTACGTCCATGTAATCACCCATGCTAGGCGGTGATAACCGGCGGAAGCCTCCCGCCGCTTCGACGCAGCAAATATCAACGAGAATAGACACTGTAGCGGACAGGGGCCTCCATGTG
The DNA here is from genome assembly GCF_055883805.1 of Amblyomma maculatum. Taxonomy (NCBI): domain Eukaryota; kingdom Metazoa; phylum Arthropoda; class Arachnida; order Ixodida; family Ixodidae; genus Amblyomma; species Amblyomma maculatum. Next base: position 187,186,174 of record NC_139344.1, read on the forward strand.
TTCCCGGAACTGTCGCCTGTTTCGGCCTGCTTCATGGCCTGCTTTCGAGACAGCGCCATCGCAACGCTACCAGAAACCAGTAGATTACCATGGCATTTGAGTGGTCGCTTTTTTTTTTTTTTTTTTTTTTTTTTGTCTTAAACGCTGTCGGGTGCACTGGCTAAACATAAATATTTTGTTGTTTTATGCACCAGGAATACAGCGTAATGGGAGCTGTTGTAATTATGTATGCAGAGGAACTGAGAAACGGCATAGCAAAGAGTTTTAGAGTGGGCGACAGCAGCGCCGTCGCTTTTCTCGCTATTTGCGTGGACAAGCACCCCATGGGGAGTCTCCCTCGGCCGCTATTCGGATTCTAGTATATATATACACCGTAGCACGGCTGTTGCACACAGCAGCCTGGGTCCCTGAAGTTCGTCGGATCTATCGCAGCGCTGTAACACGCAGCCTAAGTAGAAAAGCAAGCAGTCTTTTGTGTATCATCTTCCACGTCCCTCGCCTGCGCTTATGGCCGCCGTCCATGTCGGCGCTGCGTTCGGCACCACTGGTGGGCACCTCAGGGGCCGAATTACGCTCCGATTTCATCGCAAAAACTGCCACAAACTTTTACATCACCCCTACTCCTCTTGGCCGAGAGGGCCGCCAGTGAGAATCGACTTATAGGAGCGCGGCTAGGCGATCGGCTTGTGACAGGTTTATGACAGTTTTTTGTGATGTTATTGGAGAGTAATTCGGCCCTGGCCGATGACAAACGGCACGTGCAAAGGAACAAATGGGGTATTAAAACCGTATTATGCTAATTTGTTTCATTCAAACAGCATTTGTAACAAGAAGACAGTTTTTGACAGTTCTTTAAGATAGCAAGAAGCCCATCTGCGATGAAATTACGCAAAAATAATGTAACAACAACTTGCTCCTGGAGGCTATCGATCGGGTTGCGTCGTTCGTTATTGTTCGCTTGTTACGCCGTTTCAGTACTGATCGTCATGTAGAGCACTCTAGGCTGTCCAGTTTCAAATAGCATGCTAATAAGCCAGTGTAGTCGCACGTGTAAGTATGTTCGACTGCAGGAGAAGCTCGCTCAATTCGAAGAAGCACCAGCTGATAGATCGCCTGTTAAAGGTATGTCTGCGGCTTCCCAGCACGCACCTATCGTGCCATTTAAAAAAGGTAGCTTTGGTATGACGTTTCATACTTTGTCACTATTTTCTTCAAGCGCACGCTAACCGCGAATGAACGGCTGCCTACATGAGTACACGGTGAAACGAATTCGGAATGTTTTGTTTTCAGTGATTCTATGGACAGCGCTCGCGTCCGGTGCCGGCTGCCAGGGGTAACTTTCAAGCGCACGTACAGGGATTTATTAAAAATACATCTCCTTTGAAATGACGTTTCATAATTTCGAAATCCATTCTATGGTGTGCTCGGCTTTTCTCCACAAATAAATGACCTTGCAGGTGCACTGTGAAATCATAAAAGTGATTTTAAAACATTTGTTTACACGTGCTCCAAAGAAGCGCCATCGTACTCTGGACGCAGAAATAACCACTTACTTGTAGCGCGCAAGTCGCTTCGGAGTTAGATATGTGCTCGGTCTAAGCGACGCGTGGCATAGCTCAGCTAGCTGGATACGTGCACAGAAGCTAAGGAAGGAATGTTTTCGGCCAGACGCGCGCCTTTATGGATCAGAATGTGGTCTCGCGTTGGTAGCGGCCCAAGCGGCTGATAACAACAGCTAAGTTTTTAGGTGGCAGCGGAACAATTTCAGCGCCACCTGCGCACTTCAAGTTGCTATAGTCTAAACATACGACTGCATCTACATTTGCAATATATATATATATATATATATATATATATATATATATATATATATATATATATATATATATATATATATATATATTGACGCTGACTACAGCAGTTACAATGTTTATTGTTGATTATTTTTATTAATAAGGTTGACAACGACAGTTATTCTGACACGTGGAGTGGGCCTGGTCGCCTAACCTCAGCGTGAGAAGCGCTTTCACTCACTACTCATTGTTTAATAAAACGAAGACGGGCTAGATGGTGCATGGCAACTTGCGCACAGGAAGACACACAATTGAGAGAGGACGACACAGGACATGCGCTAACTCTCATCTGTTTTATTTGCAGCAACAGCAGCAAATATATGCTGAGAGGGAGACATGCGCAGTGCATATCAATAACGGAAAGACAGAGTCAAAACAAGGAAACAAAATATTACAAAACACGCTCAAGGAAACTGATCTCTGCTTTCCAGAGCCGCACCGACGTATCGCTCACACCTGTATCTCCCCTTTTCCCAATATGAAACTAAGATGAGAGTTAGTTCGTGTCCTGTGTTGTCCTCTCTCGAGTGTGTGTCTTCCTGTGCGCTATTACCTTTCGTCTAGTTATTCATTGTTTGTTTGTAAAAACATCCTGAAACGTGAATTTTGAGCGCGACGTAGATTTGTACTAGTGTCACGCACGCTTTCTTTTGACAGTAAGCTCAGCTGCAACATGTATTTATCATATGTCTACAGCCACAAGGAAAAAGGTCAGAATGCTTCACCAGCCTCCTTTTTTTTTTTTTTCAACACTTTAGCAAGTACCTTCTTGAACAAAGTGGATCTAATTTATGCTGTATGCTTGGTTCCCTTTCCATTTGTTTGTTTTTTCAATTGTTCAACTAAAGATGCTACTGTGCTTTCCTTTTTTTCTCTCTCGCTATCTTGTATGCTTTGTTTTTTTTTTTTGTGTGTGTGTGTGTGTATTCAGGAGTCAGTGGCGTATAATTTTTTTTTTCTAACGCGAGCTTCCTTCCACGTTCACCTAGACAACTAATTCCCTAATGAAACTCTAGAAGTACACCTTCGGTTCTCTTCGACACGTTGTCTTTGCGGGACGCGATAGTGAAAAATTATAATTGCAGCGGATCATATAACGGAATAAATTATACTGCATTGCAGCGAGGTGTGGTAGCCATCTGCTACATATAAAATACAGATGGCGTCGCACAGTGCACAGCGCGTGAGCAGTGCGCTGCTCTGCGAATACAGCGGCACCTAACCGCAACTAGGGGATTCCGAACGCAGTGGGTGCGCTGAAGTTTACCTACATGGATTTAAAGCTAAGACAGCACGAACACGTCACCTAAAAACCGTCAATTGATGTCGACTTTCGTTTTCTTGTGGGGAGGGGGGAGGGGGGGGGCGCTTTTGCACTTTGCTCGAGCCGTCTGCCCACAGTAGTGCCTATTCTTCCAGGAGGCGTAAAACAGGGGCCCGTGTCAATGCATTGGTTGGATGCCGTGGCGTAAATAGGGTTTTTGTTGGTTATACAGTTCAGTTAAGAGGGGGCTTGCGGTTGCCAGGTTTGGCTGACTGGAATGCCATGGAGCGGCAGCAGGAGGAGCAGCGCCTGGAGCGGGACGAGCAGCCGGAGCAGGAGCAAGAACTGGATCAGGAGCAGGAGCTGGCGCAGGAGACAGCGCAAGAACGATCGCATAAGCGGGAGCATAAGCGGGATCATCGGCACTCATCTAAGACGCGCGCGTCGCGCTCCAATGTGCACGGCTCTCATTGTGCTACCGAGAGCAAGAGCCCATCGGAAGCCAAGAAACAGGTCCTGCGCAATCTACTCGTGGTGAGCATGAGTTTCCTGCTGCTATTCACCGCCTACCAGTCGATGCAAAACCTACAAAGCAGCCTGAACCCGGAGGCCGGCCTAGGAACCGCCTCGCTGGCCACCATCTACGTGGCGCTCGTGTTGTCCTGCATGTTTGTGCCCCCCTACATGATCCGGCGGCTGGGCCTCAAGTACACCATGGTCACTTCGGTGACCATGTACATGTTCTACTTTATTGCCAATATGGAGCCCACCTGGTACACAATGCTGCCGACTTCGCTCGTGTTGGGCACGGGCGGCGCGCCTCTTTGGACCTCCAAGTGCGCTTACCTCACGTACCTGGCACAGGAGTACGCCGACCTTGTGGGCGCAATAGACTCGGCGCCCTTCGTGGCCGGCTTCTTCGGCGTCTTCTTCATGCTCTTTCAGACGACGCAGATCTGGGGCAACCTGATCGCCTTCATCGTGCTGAGGCCACCCAACGTGACCACTGTGGCGGCCAACATCGAGCAGTGCGGAGCATCGTTCCACCCAACCGAGGACCTGCTGAACCAGACAAACTTGGGCATCGTCAACCGCGTGCAGAGGTACACGTTGAGTGGCGTCTATACATGCTGCGTGCTCTCATCCGTCGTAATGCTGGTCGCTTTCCTGGAACCCGTGCGCAAGGAGGTCGCCGACCCACACCCGCCCATGCAACTGCTGGTCGAGACGATAAACCACATGCGGCGTGGCTACCAGCAGCTCATCATTCCGCTCACCATCTACAGCGGGATGCAGCAGGCCTTCTTCTCGGGAGACTTCACGCAGGCGTACATCAGCTGTGCTTGGGGAGTCCAGTTCGTCGGTTTCGTCATGATCTCGTACGGACTCACCGACGCCTGCTGCTCCATGACGTTCGGCGTCCTCGTCAAGCGCATCGGCCGCGTGCCCATCGTGCTCTTGGCCGCGCTGCTCAACGCGGCCGTCATGATCGTCATGCTCACCTGGCACCCACGCCCCTCCGAGGCGTACAACTTCTTCATCATTGCCCTTCTGTGGGGCGCGGCCGACGCCTCCTGGCAGACACAGATTAATGGTGAGCGGCCACGATGTAAACAGACGCGCAACTTGCAGAACGCCGTGCGTCCAGGCATACTCCATTTCCCAAGCTGTTCGCAGCGCCACGAAAGAAAACGGGCCATCAAGATAACGCAGATTGTGCGCTTACCGCCTTCTTACGCCACTTGTCCACGGGCGCGTAGAACACAGCCGTGTAGTACGCGCCATCCTGATTGATCGAAGTCACCGTTGCTTTGTAGTCTTGAAAATAGCTCGTGAAACGGAGTATAGAATGCTGGTTTGTGACATGCTGTACATCATGAAGGCAGGTCGTGGAATTAGGCTCCACAACGCTGCTCCGCGCAAGAGGCGATCAGCGTATAGCGCGCAATCTTTCATCGTGGTCCTGTATGGTCCGCCAACACCACGCCCGCTATGAATGTGGCCACCCGCTTGCTTATGTAATAGGCCTAAAATAATGGCTATATTCAAGCCGTAGAAACTTCTGTACCAATACTTAGTGCAATGCTATCAATGCTTATGTGCACAGGTACTGTACGTCGGTACGTCATCAGCGCACCAATACACGAGTGTTACAGCGCACTGACATAATCGTACATGTACAGTGCGGCTCAAATGAAGGTAATGGCACCAATACACAGTCCATGAGAAATGAATCGGATGTAATGGAACGGGTTTTTTCTATTCGTGGAAAAAAAAAAACGAAAAGCAAAGACTAGGTGTTATGTTGCAGCTATGCTTATGACGCCACGCTCTGGCAGTTTACTTAGGGGAGTAATGTTGTGGTTGCTTAATAAGTTTGAATGACTATAAAAGGCTTTTGCGCAAACCTGTGTGGTGCTTTTCGCGCAAACCTATCGTAGGCAACCGAGTTGAAGTTATTCCCATATCTTGGGTCTTAATAAGCCGCACGTGCGCCCAGAAACATTTTCCTTGTCATGTCCTTCTGCCATTTAAATGTTTAGGAATATAGAGGTTTCCATGAGATGAAGAGCATATATTAACATCATACTTGGCTCATTTCAGCCATGATGTCAGTGTGACTATTATATACCTATACATTATCTTATTCCTTTACTATTACTACTATTTAACATAGAAATATATATTTATGACTTTTATATAAGTAGGCAGGTATATCATAGGAACAAGTTTCATCTAGCGCGCAACTGTTTCATATTTGTACTAGGTCGGAAACACTGTTATAATGCCACCATCAGCAACCAGATTTATTTACACAGAGCCCTGTATGGTTTACTAAGTGCCTGTACAAGATCTGTAAGGTAGGTAATTAGGAATACTGAACTGAAAGCAAATGTTTAATAAGTGTTACAGCAGACTTATATCCATCAGCACTGGCTCTATGGATATTCGAAACATATTCTACCAAGCTATTTCTATTATAGTGTGTCGTAAGTCCGACTTGCGGCACTCGGTATTAACAACGCACTCACAGCACAAGCTTACTACAAATGAGGTACCCAACAAAAGCGCTCACTACCCGATCTGTGGAGGCTTTGGGATAGAATTGCAATAATCGCGTCCCGAAGTCCGCACCGGTCTACATTTCGAACTGTATATGTGAGGCCGGGAACAAAAGGCCCCACATGCCGAAAGCGGCTACCAAACTTACTGTTATCTATCGACATTCCTTCTTTCCCTACGGTGTCTACCTGCACGACAAAAAGAAGTTCACTGCTAGGGACGCTGCGTGCAAAGGATACTGCCTCGCGTTGAGCGAGGAGGTCGTGCCAAGAAATTTAACCAGGAAACCGCTGATTACGTACCTGATTACCGCTCTTGGTAAGGTGGGATGAAGCGCTTCATCCCACCTTGCCAAACGGAATTTAGAAAGCATGCTCTCGATCCTCGGTGGCAGCAACGTGCCGCACAACCATCAGGGGACCTCGCGTCTCGTACAAACGCCGGGCATATCTTCTCCGCAACCGGAGCGTTTTTATCTGTCCGCGGCAAGGAGAACGTGTGCTGAGACCGAAAAGTGAACGCACTTCGCGTCAGATTTCTTTCACGCCATTCTTCTTTCTCCCCACCGCCAGCATTGTTTCGAAGAGCGGGAACCAAGCGACAAGTACCACACGTTTTAACGCGGTAGCGTTAAGGAGCTCGTGTCGCAGAAAAGCCGGTGTCGTCGGCGGCGTTGGCCGTGAGCGATAAATCCCGGCATGCACTTCATAAATTCCGCTTCGTTCCGCTTGCTCAGGCGCACGTTTCGTTGCCGCGCCGAACACTGCGTTGCTCGGCGCTCACCGCGTGATTCGTGAGTGCAAAGTCCGACGCGGGGCGCCTCATCAGTGACTGCTGCGCTGTAGCGCATTGTCTTACACTCCTTGGCAGGTCGACGGGTGTTGTATTGTAGGGCCTTGCGCGCTCGCTCTTGAGACGCGTGTGTTAAAAAGTTGTACAGTGCACTTAGAAGTGTTGAGTATGAAAACTATGTCTTTGTGTGACTCAAGAGCATACCGAGCGGTGCGAATGAGGTGCAATAACGCTATCGCGTTCCACTCTTGAAGGCGAAGCTTAAGCGTCCTCCAATTTTTTTTATAACACCGGTGTGAACCTAATATTGACTAGAAAGGCGGCAGATACACTCTTGTTATTCATTTCATCTCAGGCCGAGACCTCTTATTACCTTTCTCTTTTCCCGTAGATTTTTGGTATGCAAGCGGAAACTGCGCTAGTCGGCATAGTCTCGTTTTAAAGCCGCTGTTTAAGGTAGTTGCGTATTAACTTCCTGAAAGCTTAACGGTTTGTGGGTAGGATGTGGGTAAGTGGAACAGGGGAGTCATGCATGTAGGAAATCGGGTGGTTTGCCGCATAGTCAGCAAGAGGCGGAGAAAAGGGCGTGGAAAATGTTCGTGCATTACTTTTGGGCATGAGATTGTACCAGTCATGAAGCCTCTGCCAGAAAGCTGACTGCGTGTTGGATAGCGAGGGGTGAGGAGGTGCGTATATCTGTCTATTGGAGCGATAGTGTTGAAGATTCATGTCTGAAGTTTATCAGGCACTCCCCATCGACGCAGGCGATGTGGTGCTCTCCCACCCGGAAGGTAAGATCTCGGGCGAGGGCCTCCTCGTTTCCCGCTCTGTTTCGTGCATGCGGGGGCCTGCCGCATCCACGTGTACGCCTCTGTGATGGCCGAAAAGTAAACGCTCAAAATGGCAGTTTTTATTGCTTTGTTGTGTCAAGCTGGAATTTTTTCTTCCAAAGTAAAATCGAAATCTCTCCTCCCGTGTTGGCCTAACTAGATAAATAATTACGTTGCAGTAAGTATATCTAGTAATGACGAGGGTAGTTACCGGCTTATGAGCGTAACGTAGGCTTGCGAAAAATTAGAGCTAAGGCATATTTATAAGGAGGTTACAGATACATGGATCTAATTGTACAGCACTTATGCACTATCCACAGATATCGGCAATCATTTGCAGTGGCCTGTCTTATTCAAAACCCCAAAGTTGAGCAGCGGGAAGGAATTCTGACCACCTCGCCCCCGAAGGAAATCACTGGTACGATGGGGGCGAGCCGGTAGCCCTCGTCTCCAATGGGGCCCTGGAAGTTCACTCGCAGTTTCTTGCACCACAATACATTCGTATTCCTTGACCCGCCGCGTGGCTCACAGGATTTGGCATTCATTGTGCTGGTCCACCAGTCTTGGACTCAATCTTCACCGAGTTTTGGTGGAGGCAAAATAAAAAGAAAATCGCATTTGTTGGGCGATATCAGTGCACGTAAAGAACTCCACGTGTTCTAAATTAACCCGAAGCACTCCCTAGCTTCCCATATGTCGCTCCGAGAAGTGCATCCCCACAATTTACTATTTCCAATTTCTCTCATTTTTTGTTCTGTTGCTGAAAACACCACACTGATGTTCGTGCTTTGTCAGAAATTGGCAGTGTAAGAGAAAAAAAGCTAGAAAAAGGTGGTAGTGGCATGCTGCGTATATTATTTTTTGAAAACTGAATCGTTACAAATACTGCAGCTTTGATGCCGGTGGTAAAAACTTATTCGCATACGTATCGAATAGTTTTACGAATGTTCGATACATGAGCGAGCATTCATGAAAACAAATGATCGTAAGAAACAGAGAAGTGCCAGCGGCGGCGCTACGGCACGGTGCTATCTACAACTTCTGGAGTTGTAACTATATGTGTAAAAAAAAAAAAAAAAAAAGAGAGAGAAGTCACCACTGGCTTCTAAGGAGGTACGCAATGCAATTCAGAATGTTGGTTCTATGGCCATCGTATTGCATGTAGAGGAAACTAACTTTTGCTACTGATGGGGGGCCGACTGTCTAGCACCACATCCCAGTAGATGAGAGGATGGGCTGCTACAAAGGCCTCCGACGTTGGACACCAAAGCAGGGTTTGCTTGTCTGAGCCCTGTCCAGTTTTCTAATCTAGGAGGCCATGAGTCAGTACTGCGAACACCACGATTCGAGCCGGCCAAGTCGCGCTGCTGCACCATGAAGGCCGATCGCGGCAGAATGCGTTGCGGTGCTGAAGTGGGCCACATATTTAAAGTATAGTAGTGCAAAAAAACTACGGCACGTCTGAATCAAATTTTGTGTCAGTTGTTCGGAAAGTATGCAAGAACTATTCGAGAACATACTGAATCCGTAGAGAATAATGTTGAACATGCACTTTTGATTCGCTCTACGAATGAAATAGGAGACTGTATAATGTTTAAAATTAATTTTTAGTTATTCGCATGCCCCTAATAATGAATAGGAGAATAAAATTTGGAGGACGCTTAAGCTTCGCCTTCAAGAGTGGAACGAGATAGCTTTATTACATCGCAGAGGACGCTTTCCTAGCAGAAGCCCTACGGCGCAGCGATCACGTCAGAGGCGTCCGGCATCAGACGCTGCACCTAGCAATCGCGCTGTGAGCGGAAAGAGGAGCCGCGTCGCCTAAACACCACTGTTCGAGTGACGCACGCTGGATGTTGGAAGGGGAGAGAGCGAGAAAATTTATTAAACGCAAGGGTATTGGGGCATCCTCGCACCGGTACCCGCGCGGCCCGAAGGGGAGAAGCGGGTGAGCGAAGATAGTGATCTAAAGAAAGGAAAGACGCTTGATTTTACAACCCGTGAGGGTGCACGGCGAAACGTCAGGGGCGAGTGGCGCGCCACGTGTCGGGGCAGCGCCGAACATAGAAGTTGCTTTTTATTTATGAAGTGCATGCCGGGATTTATCGCTCACGGCCAACGACGCCGACGACACCGGCTTTTCTGCGACACGAGCTCCTTAACGCTCCCGCGTTAATACTATCTCCACCTCGGCTGGCGTCACCGAGTAGGTAGGTTAGGGTGCAAGGAAAGTAACTTGCTCCTTCTCTGCCCCGCAGCCTTCTACGGAGTGATCTTCGCCGACTCGCGTGAGGCGGCCTTCGCCAACTACCGCCTCTGGGAGTCCATGGGCTTCATCATCATGTTCGCCGTGCAGAGCCAGCTACGCCTGTACGTCAAAGTGGCCGTGCTCTTGCTCGGGCTCGCCCTCGGCATAGTCGGCTACCTCATCATCGAGTTCCACGTGAGCAGTAGAGCCAGGCCTGCTCTGTAGAGCTGCTCCCGCCTCCATCCCCATTTTCGCCCAGTGCTACGAACACGTATGGACTGAGTTAGACGCTTGCGTCATGGGGCAAAAAAAAAAAAAAAAAGAAAGAAAAAGAAAAAAAAAAACATTTGAGCGCAACAACGTGGGGGCATTCTTCGTGGAAACTAGAACTTATCTTTTCTTCAGAAACGATATGGTGTGTTGTCTGCATCGACTATAGATCTATTTTTTGCGAAACATGCGCTGTAACTGTGTCTCGGTTAATTTCTTTCAAGTGTTCCGGTGTCACTTGCCTAGTGGATCATACATTTGGCAGCCTCCACGCGTATCGTCATTGCAGAAGTAGAGATAATGTTTCGCTCGTTTGGAAAAACGCTAGGATTCCACTGTCGAGAGAGCGTTACTTAATGCGGCCTCAATAAGGGCGATCTCTTGAATAAGACTGCACTGACTTTCCCCCAGTGTCCCTAGGTCATGCGAGGTGATGCGACCCCAGCAAGTACGACACTAAAGCTCACCACGGGGATGCAAAAAAAAAAAAAAAAAACGAAAAGGACACACAATTAGTTGGTGTCGCAGAAAGGAGCGTGTTAAAACTGACGAGGTTGTTTTCGAACGGAAGTGTCCCGTTATAGTTTTGACCTGTCGGCGTTCATTCGTGCACAGAGCTTGCGAGGTTCGTCCCAAAATCGTCACCGGTAAGACCACCTCGACAGCAGATGGCCTTTCGGCGCGCAAAAATGGACTTGTTTTCCAGCGCTGAAACGAACGTTTACCTTGCAGGGTCGACGACCTTACGAACGCTGACAGCATCCGTGTTTGCTGTTTTTCTGGCTCTGGTCTTGTTTTGATTTTTTTATTTGCGTTGTTTCTTCAGCGCTCACATACGAACTAACGCGGCCAGTTTCACACTATTCAGACCTTACCAAAACGCACAAGAAGGCGACCCCGAAGCTCAGGGATATGAGGTATATCTAGGCCACAGTATGCGCCGGCGTGCGGCAGTGAAGCGCATCGCCCGTTTTGAACCAGTGTTGTTCCTTGCTGGTGTTTTGCACGGCCTGGCACGGCATTAGAAGAGTGTGTCCCAGAAATCGGCTTCGGCATGTTCGTGATTTTTTTTTTGTGCCTTCTGTACTTTTTTTTTTTTTTTTTTTTTTTTACTGGAGAAAGGGTAATTATTTGCAGAGATACTGTCTTTTTTAACCCAGTCCTTTCTTCTGAAGGAGTACGCACAAAACGTGAAACGCAGTATAAACCATGTTTCTAAAGCATTAACGTACCGTTCCTTTTGCGTATTACAAATACCTTTCACTAAGGTGAGAAAAGGATGCCTGAATGTACGCATGAAATCATGTGCATATGTGACCAACTCATAAGAGTAATTCACCCCTACATTAAGGCGCGCATGGTGCAAGGTGCATACGCGATAAAATATTCGCCCTGTAGGTAATGGTTTTTTATGATGACTGATTGTGGCGCCTTAACGTGCAGCTTTTTAAAGGGGGGGGGGGGGGTAGTAATTTTGATCTGGATGGCGTCACCGAAGCGGTCCGGAAGTGAGTGCCTCAGCGGCACCAAAAATAGCGCGAAGGAGCTGAAAAGGACGCCAAGTGAGATGAAGCAGATGCAAACAACACCCCCGTCTCTCCAAGTTGGTCTGCCCTCTAGAAACCTTTTCTTTCGCTGTCAAAGGCACGTTCACTTAAGACGAGAGAGGATGGACTCAGACCCGGTTCGTAATGCGCATTGTGTGCTATGCTGCCAACAACGTTAAACATGTTTTTATCTCTTCCTATCCTCGCTCGGTATTATATTTTACATGAGTGACCAAGAATTATAGATATGACCGCTGCAGATGCGCGGCTTTTGCCACAAGTTTAGAGACCAGGTGGTTTGCTTATCAGCCACGCGGAGGGGCTCCGCAAGAATTCGCGCAAGTCCTACCCGTTGGAGGGGGCAGGAAATCATCAGAGGTTTGAATCTCTGATGATTCAATCCTCCTTAGCCAAGATTAGAGTCCGTGTCAATAACGCTATGAAAGGTAAAATTCCTGGAGCCTGATGACAACAGAGAGACGTCACATTGAAAGCAGAAGCACGATGTCTGTCTCACACCACTGCGCAGTGAGCGAGGGCTGAAAGGGGCTGAAACAACGGAGACAAAAGGAAGCGCAAGCAGGTACCGCGCACAATATATACGGGATACGTGGGGGGGGGGGGGGGGGTCTCGGGAACAGGGAAGCAACTGCACATGATTTGTGCAGCGTACGCAATCAGACCGCCACACGGAAAAGTCTAAAATCATGGCGCTACACATTATATCATTGCACATCTGAGCGGTGGAACGCTAGACCACTGGTCAAATGGGGCCTTCGTGCTGGCTTGCTCAACTATATCACGTCATAAGCGCGGATACACTAAAGCGGAAACAAAGGGGGCTCTGTGACGCAAGCGAGCCGACGCACGGCCGACCAGGAATGAGCAAGCGTGGCGACTTCATGCGCGACTGCAGTACAGCGTCGATGCGGTGAAGCACGAACGCGTCACGCCTCCCACTTTTGGCGCGGTCACTCGTGGCAGCAATGTGGACCAGTGCTCTATTTTTTTTTTTTCGTTTTTTTTTGCAGTGTTCTAATTAGTCTCATTTTTGCCTCTGTAGTTGTGGTATTTTGTCTTATTATTTTACCTATATGCTCTGCCCTATTACTCTATTGATGCATTCCCTATTGCTCGCACATGTTTAGAAATTTATACCGCACTCTTTTTCCAGGTAGGCAAGTCGTAGACTGCGGTGACCGTTATCTCTTTGGGACTTTTAATCTCTGATCTGTTCAGTATATAAGTTCAGTCTGCGAAATTTATGCTTCTAACCTCCTTAGAGTCCGTCAGATGCGACAGTATTTCTTCTCCGCGGAGATGGGACGACAGCCATTCGTAATGTGGTTCTTCTAGTAATTGTGTTGATCGGTCGTTTCCGGTCGGATAGGCAGCATGCCAGCATTTGCAGCGGAAACATGAGCTAGATTCTATATATCTCACGCTGACTGCTACAGTGAAATAAAGCTTGCATATGGGCAGCATATAATATAGACACAAATTTATTGACTGAAATCTAAAATGTGACCACCGTGGTGAACGTTCTTCACCCATTAATACTCATGTTGATACTCCTTCTCTAGTGGCCTTTCATGCTTGTCTCCCCGGCCCCAACTTGACATTTAATTTACTCTGTCCTCAGTGTATTTAGAGCAAATAGGTCGTATTTGTTTCCGTCTGCGTTCTTCAAAAAGCATTCCTCGCTCAGTTGTTGCAAGCACAGTAGACGCGTCCCGTACTGTCACCTGTGGTGCGAAAGTTTGCAGATATTCAGCAGACACTACAAAGCTTTTCTTCGGCCGTTCCTGTGCGCTGGGTGGCATAATCTTACCGCCAGCAGTGGATAGAAGGCTAATTTTTATCTATCCGTGTTGTCGTGAATGAATCGAAGAATGAACTCCATTTTTGTTCGTCGCATCCGCTCAGAACGGTGCATGACAGCATATATTCTAATGTATTGTCCTATATAGGAGACTATGAGGAGAGATGAGCCACTTGCTCGGAAATGAATACTAGTGACACCAAATTCGTGCATTTTTGCAGCAACTAAGATGCGAAGGACGGCATCGCCTTGACCCGTAATTCGCATTAAAGGCGCGGAGTAGGCACTTTATTTAATCACATTGTAAAAGATATGGTCATCCCATATAGTCCTCCAAACCACTCACGTTCTAAGAATGGAGCTTTATATTTATTTTCACAGGTTTTCTGAAGGCGGCGTATTCGAAGGGATAAAGATGGCTTTCGTGAACATTCATTTTGCCAACTGTCTGTTCCAAACGTGCTATTTTCTTTCTTCCACGAATGTTGCAACAATCAGCATTTGCAACCAAGAGCACGTCTGAATCATTATCGTGCTTTCTTGTTACTAGGGGTCGATTTTGTCACTAGGTGTTTGCTAAATTTAAAAACAAGAACCCTCTTGTTAAATTTTCGGGTCCCAGTGCATTCAGTTTGTAGGGCTCGTGGCGCGCCGCGCATTCGAAGGCCGCGCCACTTCCCAATGCTCCCTGCGCGCGTGCCTGTTTCCCTCTCCCCGCTCGCGCGGGGATAACCGGTCCCGCGCGAGGGGGCTATAAAAGAAGGCACGCGCCGCCGTCTCGCCCTCTCTTGGTCCACCAACCAACCCTGCCTCCTCGTTCCCTCTTGGTCTCTGGCTCCTTGGTCCCTGGCTCTTCGTTCCGGCGCTCTCAACGACCCGCAGCCAGCCGGACGACGACACCGACTTCGACGATCCCCGATCCCTGTGAGATTAAAGATGTTTATCATACGGCCCACTGTGTGTTTGTCGTGCGCATCCCTCGGGCAGAGGAATCGCCCACAAGTTGCAAAGACAGAATGACAAGCATCTACGTCACTGCATGGCTGAGTCCCCTCTACCTCGCAGCATCCAGACTGAGAACTGCGGCTTTTCAGGAAGGAGATTATTCAACTGATATCGTCTATAAATCCACATATTTCTGACGTAGAAAGCAAGCACGGATACCGCATCCGCCGAAAAAGCTTTACATAAGCATAGACCACCTCTAGGTAAGTCAGTCAGAAAGGTAAGCTATCAGTAATCTAAAGGCTGCTAAAGCTGATCCCCGCGTACATTGAATCGGAAGATAATTTGCTTTCTTTGGCGTGCATGCCTGCAAGGCAAGGTACAAGAGTGCGTATGCATGCCGCCGACCACTGCGCACATCATCACGTATCTGCACCGTCAAACGGTCTTGATGCTCCGTCCTGAGGTCACTCTCAAGCTACGGGTAGGTAATTGATTCGTCTCACTCAGCACTCGCAGTAAAGTGCACGCGTTAAAATGGCCGAAATTAACGTGGGTAAGCCCTGTTTTCTTCAAATGAGAGCTTACACAGTCTTTTACAGCAAGAATATGTTTTCTTCACGTAACCTTGAACTTTAGTAAAAGCGACTGATCTGCCTCATTTAATTTTGACTTAAGGCATAAGTGAAAAAAAAAATTACCTATAACAACCTTAAAACGCCATATTGAATTAAGTAAAACGCCATGTTGATAAATTTTTGTGTCTGAATAAAGTTGCCTATTGTTTCGTGCTTCGGGTTGGAATCACAGTATGTTTAGTTTTTTATTGGTCTTTTTTTTTTGTAAGAAGTTAACAGAGGTTGTTCTGAAGGAGCCTTATATATCTGTAATGCCAAGCATGTTCACGACTAAGAAAAGAAGTCATTACCCCCCCCCCCCCCCCCAACCCGCCCATCTTTTCATGCTAGTTAATATATGCACATTCAAAGAGCCATGAAGTGTCAAAACTTTACTAGCGTCGCTGAAATTTGTGAAATCCGGCCTTCAAAGAAAACATGCGCAATACAAAGCTCCCATATGACAGTGGCACTGTTGGATCAACCCAAGACGCGTCTCGAAGAACACCCGCATTTTCTGGACCGCCCTCATCGGCGATGCTATTGCGTGCTCATCCGGCGCGAAATATCACGTTTTCTAAGCACAGAAACAGAGCTGCGTGTGTGCACCTACGTGCAGACAATGCAACCAGCTGTTTTTGAAGACATTTTAAAACATCTTAATTGACAGTTTGTTCCTCAAGCCAACAATTAAAAAGTTATATAATTAGATTTTGCTAATACAGTAACTTAGGAGGAACTGAAAAATACTTGAGGCCATGTGACTCTTAACAGCCCTAGTTGGTATAGGTGGGCTAAGGCTCGACATTGGTTTTTGAAGCTTGGTTGCAGGTAGTTGCGACACCTTTATAGTTTTTGTCCAGGCGTCAAGTCGTACACGTGCTGTCTATAGGAGCTCGGCCAAGAAGACTTGTGGCTAATCAAGAGGCCATAATTATAAACAAGAACAGGAGGCGTGGTTTGGGTTCAATAAACATAGGGTAACTGCATAAAATGTAAAGCTGTCCTTGGGCTTTGGGAGAGGCCTAATGAAGGGTACTGAATTGCACCCACGTCGCGCCCAACGGCCACTTAGACCGGATGGCATATGGGCGTGTTTGCATTTGGCCTCCATTGCAGTGAGAGCCGCCGAGGACGGGATCCCGCGACCTTCGGATATCAGCAGCCGAATGTCAAAGCCACTGTGTGTGGGCCGAAGCGATAATGAAGTTTTGAACGGGTGCGGATGGAAGTTTGCACAAGCGAACACTCTGTGGCCTAGACGGGGTGGCTTCAGAAGATAATATTAAATGCACTGCCCAAGCTGAGGCCATGCTGGCGCAATTACTCGCTGCGGTTGCTCAGTGGTGAGGGCGCTCGAGTGCTGAGGAGGGAGAGCCGAATTTGATACCGGCCGCGGCGGAAGCGTTTGAAGGAGGAGAAACGCTACGCGCCCGTGTTCCGTACGATGCCAATGGACGTTAAAGGACAACAGACGGTCTAAATGTGCGGAGCCTTCTACTACGGCGTCACTCATAGTTTGTGTCGCTTTGGGACATCGATATGAAGGACTGAACAAGGGTAAATGGGGTACGCCTCAGTTCGCAGATGAGCCAACGTTTCGACAAGTGGACTTGTCTTCGTCTGGGCATAGCGATCATCACTGGCAGGGGTTTAAATACGCTTTTGCTTTCGAAGAAGAAAAGCTGGGGAGGGGAAAGTGAGTGCGAAGAAAGTAGGTGTGAAGGAGTGGGGAGAAGAGGATGGGTGAGAAGAAAGTGGGTCATGAAGTGAAAAAAAAAAAAAAACTCTTCAGTATGTATTTATCAGCCTGGAACCAGGGATTCTGTGGCCTGCAAAAGAAGTAAAAGCGGCAGTACCTAGAAAAACCACAGTATAACAATTCTTAAAACTTTCTGCAAAGGGGGGGGGGGGGGGGAGAAGTACAAAGTCACAGAATAATAACCGCACAGGGAACCGCAACTGAAAAAAAAAATAATAATTAAAAAAAAATGTTTGAGGACAAATTCAAGCAACAAGTGATAAGGAGGAAATGTGTTTAGAGGAACATGTAAGGTTATGCTATTGCGGAAGGGAATAGAGTGTCCATGCGTTGTGAATAAACTGTACAATTAACGCTATATGGGATTGTTTTCCTGAATAGTTATGATGCAGAAGGAATATACCTAAGGGATTCTAACGTTCCCTTGGATATATTTATTCCTGCTGGTTCCAATGTTCTAAATTTATGAATTAGATATGCCTCTCTATATTTTCTGTCCCTTGCAGATTTAAAGCCTGACTGGAGAATATATAATTTAATTTCTTCTAACTTATGGTCTTTCTGATTGAAGTGCTGGGAAACTGCTTTCGGGAGGTTTTTGCCTGCGTCTGCCCGATGTCCATTAAGCCGTATGTTCATTGGTTGTCCTGTCTCTCCGATGTACTGTTTATGACAAAAGGAGCATTCTAGAAGGTAGATAACGTTTGAAGATGTGCAGTTAAAGCCTGATTTTATGTGAAAAGGGAAATCGCTTGCATTGCTTTTAACCGTGGTGTCTTTTTGTATATGACTGCACGTCTTACATCTAGGTCGAGAGCAAGAGTGTGGTTGTGTTGGATGCTTGTTGCTGAGTTTAGAATGTACTAGAATATCTCTGAGGTTTGCGTTACGTTTTGTATGTTACCCTTGGTTCCTCCGGAAATATTTTCTTGAGGCGTTCATTACACGTTAGCATGGAATGGTATTTCCGCAGAATATTGTTTATGTTTGGAAGGGCATTGCAGTATTTAGTTACAAAAGAAGGCTGTCGTTCGGTGTTGGCCTTTGGTCGTTTCGTGAGCACATCGTTGCGGTTTAAAGTGCTTTGCTTTTTCGAGGGCAATATTAAGGGAGTTACCGGGATAGTTTCTCTGGGTTAGTGTTGCTTTCAATGAATGTAGTTCGTTTACGTAGTCACTATCATCGCTACATATTCTTCTAAGCCGTGTCGCCTGTCCTACAAATATTCCTTGCTTACAATGTCTCGGATGATGACTCGTAAAATCTAGATATTGTTGCTTATCCTTTGGCTTTCTGTACAAAGAAGTTTTAAGTTTTCCTTTTTCCACTGACACCGTGGTGTCGAGAAAGTCGACTTTTAATTGCGACGACTGAAAAGTGAATTTAATGCTAGTGTGATGATTATTAAGATGCGAGACGAACGACTGAAGTGATTCTGACCCGTGCTGCCATATCATGAAAATATCGTCAATATAGCGAAGGTATATAAGTGGCTTTTCCGGGAATTAATTTAGTATATTGGATTCTAGAACTCCCATGAATATATTCGCGTAAGTCGGCGCGAATGGAGTACCCATGCTGGTTCCAAATATCTACCTTTTAAGAATTGGCCCCCTAGATATATGCCTTATCAGAGCCCTTTGCATAGCCTCCCTTTGTAAGGTGTATCTGCACCAAACCCGCTTCAGTTGTGACTAATCACCTACCCGGTATTGTAGTTTTTCCTGGTACTGCCGCTTTTACTTCTTTTGCAGGCCACAGAATCCCTGGTTCCAGGCTGATAAATACATAGTGAAGATTTTTTTTTTTGTTTTTTTCACTTCATAACCCACTTTCTTCTCACCCATCCTCTCCTCCCCACTCCTTCACACCTACTTTCTTCGCACCCACTTTCCCCTCCCCAGCTTTTCTTCTCCGGAAGCAAAAGCGTATTTAAACCCCTGCCAGTGATGATCGCTATGCACAGACGAAGACAAGTCCACTTGTCGAAACGTTGGCTCATCTGCGAACTGAGGCGTACCCCGTTTACCCTTGTTCAGTTCTTCTTCATACCATGCAAACCATCTTCTTCTTCTCGTTCTTTGGGACATCGAACCACATAAACCAAACCAAACTAGGTCAAGCCAAACCAAGCCATACCGGACAGACCGCACCGCACCTTACGACATCAAACCAAACCGTACAAAAGTAAACTGCATTTTCTAAACCTCCCTTTCAAAACAGGAGCAGTGGTGGCAAAATATCAAATTGCCCCAATTACTTTGCAATTGCAAATTATCGTGATTGCCCAAATATTACAGCCTGACCAAATTGCCTAAACATACGAATCCAAAGCAGGCCATATGATCCTCACAATTTTGATTAAGGATGTACAAAAATAACCTTGGAGGGAGGGGTAAAAACGAGGCCAGAAAGTTCAGCGTGTTCCGTATTTATCTTTCTAGGCTGTAAAGAAGAAAAAAAAAAATCTTGTGTAAACTGCTACACTTTTTGGGCTGGAACACCGACCATCATCATCATCATCATCATCATCATCATCATCATCATCATCCTGACTATACCCACTGCAGGGCATAGGCCTCCCATATTTCTCCAATTAACCCGGTTCTGTGCTAGCTGCATCCACTTGACCCCTCCGAACTTCTTAACCTCATCCGCCCACCTAACTTTCTGCCGCCCTCTGCTACGCTTTCCTTCCCTTGGAATCGAGTTTGTTACCCTAAGTGACCATCGGTTATCCTCTCTTCGCACTACATGTCCTGTCCATGCCCATTACTTCTTCTTAATTTTCACTAGAATGTCAGTAACTTGAGCTATTTCTCTGACCCACTCTGCGCGCTTCCTATCTCTTAATGTTACCCCTACCATTTTTCGTTCCATAGCCCACTGCGTTGTCCTCAACCTAAGTAGAACCCACTTGGTTAGCCTCCACGTTTCAGCCCCATAGGTGAGTACAGGTAAGATGCAACTGTTGTATACTATCCTCTTGAGGGATACCGGTAAGCTGCTAGACATAATCTGCGAGTGCTTGCCAAATGCGCTCCATCCCAATCTTATTATTCTTGTTATTTCCTTTTCATGGTCCGGATCTGC
This sequence comes from Amblyomma maculatum, assembly GCF_055883805.1. Classification (NCBI taxonomy): domain Eukaryota; kingdom Metazoa; phylum Arthropoda; class Arachnida; order Ixodida; family Ixodidae; genus Amblyomma; species Amblyomma maculatum. Next base: position 187,206,280 of record NC_139344.1, read on the forward strand.
GGTTACTACCTGTCCTAAGTAGACATATTCGCCTACTACTTTCAGTATTTCGCTACCTAACGTAAACTGCTGTTCCTTCCCGAGGCTGTTGAACATTACCTTAGTCTTCTGCATATTGATTTTCAAGCCTACCTTTCTACTTTTCCTGTCTAGGTCACCAATCATTCCTTGCAGTTCATATCCTGAGTTACTTAGCAAGGCAATGCCATCAGAAAATCGCAGATTACTGAGGAATTCTCCATCTACCATTATCCCTAACTGCTGCTATTCCAAGTCTGTGAATACTTCCTCTATGCAAGCTGTGAATACTACTGGGGAGATCGTGTCTCCTTGCCTGACACCTTTATTTATGGGAATTTCGTTACTTTTTTATGCAGAACTAAGGTTGCTGTGCAGCCACTATATATATTTTCCAGCACTTTCACGTACGGCTCGTCTACCCCCCGATTTCGCAATGATTGCATCACCGCCGAGGTTTCAACTGAGTTAAATGCTTTTTCGTAATCAATGAATGCTATGTATAAGGGCTGGTTATATATTCCGAGCATTTTTCTATCACCTGGTTGATGGTATGGATATGATCGATAGTAGAGTACCGTTTCCGAAAACCTGCTTGATCCTTTGCTTGATTGCAGGAACACCGACCACGGTATCTTAAGAACAACGTTTTCTTATAGTAATTTAATATCAGAATTTGCCTGCATTTTCCGGAATCGGCGAAAAACTGCAGTCGGCTGCGGCAGAGGATTTCTTCAAAGAGCGGAGCAGCCGATTTGATAGGCAGAACCATTTGGCGAAGTACGAATATAGAAGAAAAGTATGAGGCAGCCAATATCCCACTCGGGACCCTGTAAATGCTCAAACTCAGAATTCTTTATTGAGCTGTTGATGTGTAGGATCCCTAGATTTGTGCGGTGGAAAATTTTAAATTCCGCCAACTGGGAACAAAAATATGCATTATTCTGTGGAAGAGAGCAAGATTTCTTCACAATGCACGCCAAATTATATTCGAAAACATGTTCAAAGTTGCTAAAGCAGCCTTCGCCGCCAAGCCAACCAGCTACTAGAAGAAGCCAGATTTTCAAAGGTCTTGTGGTAAAGGACGTGGCAATAAAGTAAAATGAAAGTGGCTACGAATGTGTAAAGAAGGCGGTGTGGGTCACCGAGAAAGCACCAAAAAAGCTGAGTAGAGAGTAGTGAGATCAAGGAAGGGCGAGCGGGCGCAATATGCGCCAGCTTAAAATACCAAGTAGAGGTGGCACAGCGGTGACAGAGGCTGCTACTTCGTGGGAGACTGTCTGCATCAACGCATTGAAGGACTTGCTTGCTTTGCTAGGTTGTGGCACAGACATCTTAAGCACTGCATTTTAACTAACGTCGACACATCTGTAGACTGGATATTTTAGCGTGCCGTCTGCGTTCATTTGTCTTTTTTTTTTTTTTTTTTTTTTTTTTTCTGTGGGGGTAGAGTTAAGGGCTCTGCTATAGCTGGTCTCTGCGGTTTGAGATCTTGTTATAATTTTGACAGCATTTTTTGTTTAATTTCTTCGAGATCTCAAACTCCCCCCTTCTTCATATTAGTGCAGATGAGGTAAATTAGTCATTTTATCCTCGTTCTGGAGCTCCGACCACGATGTCCGTAATAGTATCTAAAAGGGAAATTATGGTTGCTAATACACAATTTAACGAAAAATTCCTATATACGCGATTATTTTCTGAATCACGGGAAACTATAGGAGGCTTAGTTACGCCGCAAATCATACAGTTCGAAATTTTTTTGCCGTAGTTTTAGTATAGCAGTTTCTGATTTGTCCTTGCAAGTATATTCCTTTAAGTATATCCGGCAACCAATTCACAAGCACCGCGATCCTCCATACAGACGGCACTCCCTTCTGCCCACCTTTACGCTGCCAGCAATGTAACAACTAACAGAACCTGGTGCCGTTGTGATCCTGGCGAGAAAGGGCATGAAAAAACACAGGCTTGCTATGACTAAGGTACTTTTGATCGCTACTACGGCCCAGCCGTCATCAATGAAACTAGTGCTTGACATCTCACTTTTTTTACTATAAATCGCACTACGATTTTCTTTATGCTCATCCTCCTATAGTGGAACGTGTCCGTCACGTGTCGTAAAAATCTGTCAAGCAGTCATGCCCTAATAATTCGACCCTCGTCAATCTGAATAATTCGAATTATGAAATTTCTTTTTTTTTTCTGCGGTCGAACTTTTATCATGTACTTTCTCCTCGCTAACGTAGAAACTTACTGCAAGGACAAACAACCAGGCGAGAGTGCGCAGAGCCTATCGGGGCCCTGTGATCTTGTCGCTCTAATATGAACAGCAATGAGAAAAAAATATCGACTTCTCGAACCGGTTATTTTCATTTTTGTATTTTGAGTACACAGCACAAGTGAAAAGCAGTGCAAAGGCGCAAATGTCAGAATGTTGGCATCGTTTAGTGGTTTCACGCTTTCCAATGTCATGGTGTTCGGTCATTTGTCAGTTGCGTGAAGGTCACTAAGGATGCTATCTCTGCAACTTGTGTGAATTTGAAACTCTACTATCTCTCCACCGGCTTAGTATATACATATGTACTAGGGGTTTGTTATGTGAGCAGCTGTAATATGAGATACGTCATCATGCCATGTGGCACCGTTATATGCCTCACAGACCGCTAGCCGCTTCAGTCTGCATCACATTATTTGCAAAATGATCGTGACCAGGGTAACACATTTGGAACTCTATAAATAGAGTTTGCAAAATTTCTTCTTCACCACCCACCACGATGCACAGAAGCAGACTTTAATCACGAACTGATTTCTTTTTCCTAGATATCATTTTTATTCATTGTGGACGACCGGTTTATGGACCGTTTGACTGAGAACCAAAGTGCACACATCAACGAGAACGAGTTTACACACTGGCATAGCCAGGCATTCAGCATTTATTAAGGCTAAAGCCTTTCTAGGCTCATGGAACGAAATCTCGTGCGCGAGATTTGTGCGCGAGATCTGTGTGCGAAATCTGTCATATTCCTCGAGATTCCGCGAGATGTGTTCGAACACATCTCGCGGAATCTCGAGGAGTATGACAGATTTCGCACATAGATCTCGCGCGTTCCTGCCATCTGCAATGCCGCACTTGAACACGCCAAAGGAAAGCCACGCGACAGGAGCAATAGTGTACCGTGCAAACACACTTGCCGGAGAAAGTGTGACTGTACTGCGCCTTAATTTTTTTATCTGTAAACCAATTATAATTACATGTAGCACTGCAACGAACGCCGATAAGAGGCAAACGATCGGAGAGGAAAGGTAGGCTTCGCCATTCTCCTCTTAAGAGACATTTAAGAGAGAGAGAGAGAGAGAGAGAGAGAGAGAGAGAGAGAGAGTAAACTTTAATTGGTTCACGGAACTGCGTAGGTGGTTTCCTTAGTCCAGGGTCCCATTAGCTTGGGCTGCCTCCCGGGCCCTGGTGGGCAGGCTGCGCTGCTCAGAGACCCGTGTGGGCCAGCTCTGCCTCCCACTCCGAGAGACCCTTTAATTTTTTATACGTGTAGCTTTACCTGCCTCGCTGAAACTTAGAAAAAAATATGTGTGCTCAGGGATGGCCTCGTTAAAACAAAACAAAAAAAAAAAAGTGGTAAAGAAAACGTGATCGCGGCGGCGATGGAGCTCGGGGCAGAATTTTTCTTTCCGCTGGATAAGATGATAATTTTGGCCTCATGTTCGGTGCGCCGTACACCCTCACAATCAGCTTTAGGCTTGCCACCGTTTCCGCATGATATTCTCCTCAATTTGTTGAGAATGGAAGCATTTCGTGCTTTAGGGCCTATTTCAGCAAGGCATATAAAGTTGCATAGAAATAAGCGGCTATTTGTGTAGCGGCGTGTTCCATTGCGTGTGTGCAAGTTTTTAACGACGGTAGCATGGGGCATACGTTTTCTTCTTCTTCTTCTTCTTCTTTTTTTTTTTTTTTTTTTTTTTGTAGCGTTGTGAAATGAGGGGCGACAGAAAATGCAGCTCGATGCAGAGGAAGAAAATCAGATGTAAACCTCTATTTGTACTCACGACGATCGGGCCAGAATGGGAATCAAATAAACCCGAATTACACGATACGTCCTGCATAGATTCGTGGTCTCCCAGGTATAGCCGTCTTCGCCATGCAACGCGCGCGGAGGATCGCTTGTGAGCATTCATTTATTGAAATCAAATTCCATCCACATGTAAGGGTATTTAAGCAGCTGCCGCGACCTACAACTACCGAATTACACAAATATATGATTTGCGGCAACACATATGTCTAAGGTAACTACGACCACTTTTGCCGCTTTCGTTTTTCTCTTCAGAAGCAGGAACGAAGTGCGAATTTAATGCGGGGTGACGTCGTTGCATTTCCGTTCCTTCGAACGTTAAGGGTGGAAGGCGTGGAGTTCCTTAACCACATTACTTACGGCGGCGCAGGGGAAAAAATTTCTGTATTTTTCTTACTGCGAGGCCATTCTAACGGGTTACGAACAGTGCACGGTCATTTATTTTATATTTGAACGTTATGATATCACATCCTAGGCAAGGCAGCACCTCTGGGATGCGACAACAAAGTAACCAGTTCAGCACTCCAGGTCCTTGCTTTGTGCATGTGCCATGTCAAGAATGGATCAACGGTGGGGCACCTAGAGCCCTTCAGTGTGCCGACGGTTTCGTTACGGCAGTCCCGGACTCCTACGACACACTGCCCCGGCAGCCTCCGGATGATCCGGCAGTCTCCGGCAGCCTCCGGATAGAGGGGGCCGGGCTTTGTCAAGCCGCACTTAAGCGGCTTTTACCCATCACTCCCTTTTCTCCTTGAGAGAACAAATAAAATTTTGATTGATTGATTGATTGATGATCTAGTTGAGATTTTCTTAGGTGGACACATCAAAAGGTCATCGACAGCTGCAAGCGACATTTCGAGATAAGCCCCCGTAGTTTCTTGCTTCACTGGGCAAGACGGCGCTGACGTGCGGCAACAAAGCAACTAGACGATCTTCACACTGCAGGTTGGTAAAAAAAAAAGATTGCTAAGCTTGGGACGGGCTTTCACTGCTTATTGGTGCTGCCTTGCCCAGATAGTGTGTGCATGTGTGTGTGCGTGTGTGTGTGCGTGCGTGCGTGCGTGCGTGCGTGTGTGTGTGTGTGTGTGTGTGTGTGTGTGTGTGTGTGTGTGTGTGTGTGTGTGTGTGTGTGTGTGTGTGTGTGTGTGTGTGTGTGTGTGTGTGTGTGTGTGTGTGTGTGTGTGTGTGTGTGTGTGTGTGTGTGTGTGTGTGTGTGTGTGTGTGTGTGTGTGTGTGTGTGTGTGTGTGTGTTGAAAAGTATAGTCATGGGAGCCCACACAAGCATTAGAATTGTGTGTGCCATCGCTCTGATTGGCTAAGCAATTTCGTGATGTCATTAATGCGAATGATGACGTCATTCGTCGTTGCCATAGCAACCCACAGCCGCTGGTTGCCATTGAAACCACCCTAGAGGCCCCCGTTTGAAGCTCGCAGCCTCAAAAACTCGCGATCACGCGATCAGTAGTTTGCGGGTGAAAAGGCCAGGTGCAGATTGATCAGCGGGCTGTGCGACGTCACGAGATCAGACGCTATGGTCGAGTTGGAATCAGCTGCCAGGGTGAGATGAAAATCGAACATCGTGTGCCGCCGCTCTGACTGGCTGAGTTGTTTCGTGACGTCACAACCACACTGCCTCACACGAGCAATTCAGATTCCTTCGCCACCTTTTATGGACATGCTCAGGAATGCAGCCGTCAAGAATAAGAGGACTACAAGAGCTTGGACTGTCGGCTACAAGGCAGCAAGACCTGCACTTGTGGCTAATGGACAATATTAAGAGCTGAAGCATGATCCGGTTTCTTGATGACAGTAATCTACACGACTCACTTTAAGCTAAATACAGCCCCATTCTATGCCACATGACAAGTCCTCGAATAAAAAAAAAAATCTGACTAATGCTGGAATAGCTTAGCCTAATATTGAATTGACCAATGATTGTCCATGACATCAGCTTAACTGACACTCGAGCGAGTTGGTACAGCATGTTGGAAAATTACCAGCGCACACAGGACAGCGTCACTTCAGGACAGGACAGGAGGACTTCAGCTTAAGTTGGCATTTTGATTGGCCTAAACCATGAGTCAAACCAGTACTTCTCAGCACACTGCCACTACCGTACTAGTGCTAACTCTTAGTGGTGGTATGGAACAAAATTCCTGTCTCAAAAATGATGACATTCAGCCGTTCCTTAATGGAAAAAACGCGGCGATGCTATAGAACAGACTGGAGCGATTTGTGAAAAAAATACAGCCGATTTGCGTGATGTCAGATGCGAAGCAGGTGAACTAGCGCTGCTTCGACAGGTTGAGCTTAGTCGGATGAGCCCCCGCTTCAACCCTGGAGCGACTGACGAGACACACTGCTCAACAGCTTCCGTCGCCACTCTATACAATATGCAAGCCACGGCGCGGCGTGGGTCGCGGCAACAGCGTGCACGGCTTCCTTTCTCTCGCCGGGGGAGAGAAACAACAAAGTGGTTCACGCAGTCGACGTGCGCCCCGCCGCGGTTGCGCAGTGGTTAGGGCGTGCCATCTCTGTGCCCGAGGACGCGGGATCGAATCCCGGCCGCTGCGGTCGCTTTTCCACGGAGGCGCCTGTGTGCTGTGCGATGTCAGTGTACGTCAAATACCCCCAGGTGGTCGAAATATCCGGAGCCCTCCACTACGGCGTCTCCCATAATGCCAAAAAGTAATTAAGACTGCCATTAGAAAACCAATGGGCTGCATATTTTGAAATGATTGTGAGGCAACTGTGGGATACTATAAGGTACTCTTTGTGAACATATCGATATAAATGCTCTAAGCTCGCAATGCGTAGCAAAATTTTGCTTCTGCAGCTTGTACTGCGCTCACAACGAGTAATTAAATCTGCCATATAACACCGATGGGCTGCATTTTGGAAATAATTGTGAGGCAACTGTGGAATACTGTAAGGTACTCTTTGTGAACATATTGATATAAATTTTCTAAGCTTCCGACGCGTATCCAAAATCTTGCTTATGAAGTTGGTCCTGCACTCACAGCAATTGTCAGACTGCCACAGAATACTAATTAGGGAGCCCTTTCGATAATTAATGGCCACAAACTACAGAAACTTGCTGCACCGAGACCTGCCGAGGGAATAAGACCTGCGGATATATTGATCGTTATCTTGAAGATATACAATGAGAAAAATTTACATTAACAAACTATTTCTCAGAAAACGTCTGTTTCTCAGTATGATAGCGCGAGTAGTTGGTATTGGGCATCATAGTTGTGGTGTCATAGTCTCTGCACCGAGTCATAAGTGGAAGTCGCTTTTCCATTGAGCTTCCTGCGCATCTGATGCGCTGCTTTTGAGTGAGCAAATGCACGGCATTTTCTCGCAGTACATAATTCTTTTTTCTTTTTTTCTTAAAACTGGTATGGCATTGTCTCGTACGGCATCGAACTCCCATACTATATTGAGTTTTACTTAGTCGGTTACATATATATAATTAGAAAATGTTCAGTAAATCACGTCCTTTGCGGCTTAAATTTGTTACACATATATATGAATTAGTATGAAAACAATTTAACCTCTTTTGGATCTCTGTTGGCGTTAAAGCCACAGTGACATGGCCTAAAGTGCCTGGATAAGCAAGAAATCCACAGAACAGTTATTTTTAGGGATTGTGAACATTAAAATCTTCAAACACGAATATGAAAATTGTCTTCGAATGTCAGCTCAAAAATGAATACAGCAGAATAATGATCAAAGAAGGGTAAATAACCAAATGTACCTGTGCTTCTTTTTTTTTTTTTTTACGTTGAGTCTGACACTAGACTCAGCACTACGAAAAATATGCGCACAGAAAAGTGTACTCCTTGATTACACAACATAACACTCATAATGTTGTTATGCAAAATAAGTTACACTATAAAATCCGTTAACATGACTAGCAACTAAAATCGAAATTGAGTTACAAAATAACTCCCCCCTCCCGCCTTGTTCCCAACCAGCGTTATATGCTGGAAAGCTCAACTGCGGAATTCCGCACGACGATGTCGAAGCCCATCAGCATCCGAATCTGGCCGGTCCACGATGGAGAAGAAGGCGAGGAGGACGCCTTAATTTACATTTTCCCCGGCAATTAAACTCGACGCTGGGGTAATTTGTACGTGTACCACTTTTTCCTCTTTCGGATTTATGAAAGTCATGGCGTACCATAGTGCACTGCAGAATATTCGGAAATTCTCGAATATTTCCCGAATCGTTTAAATCCTATTCGAAATTTCGAATATTCTTTCTTTTGCTGCATTCCTGAAAGTACATTATTTTCTGCATGCTCTCCAGTCTCGCACTTTTTCCTCCGCAGTATATTTCCCTTTCAAGAATAGTTTAGAAAGGCGAAAGCCCCTTAAATGTGGAGGCAATAATTTACCAGCTGCCAATTGAAACCAAGTTCTATGGCATCAACTGAAACTTCCTATAGTTTAGTTGAAGTGAAAAACATTCATTCTTGCAGCGCTCAAAGTTCATATTAGGCTCTTTGTTCATTCAGTAGCATCATCTGGAAGAAAGCTTCCTAAATGCCTGCCTATAGTACTGGAGGCAGCGAAGGCGACTATTAAAGAAACGCTAAGATCACGAGTAACGACTGTGAAGGTGGTACCTTCAAAATAAATTGGTTAGCAAATGTCGGCAGAGAGAAAAACTTTGCACGCGTTGTTTTGTTTGTGTGTGTGTGTGTTTTGTTTTTTTTTTTTCTTTTTTTTTTTTGCAAAACTCGTTAATTCGCCCCACTAAAAAAAAAAAATTACAGTGGTAGTTTATTTTCAAAACCAGGCAAGGTGGTCCAATGTTCATGGTATAGCACCCGTTCTGGTCTTCTGAGTAGCAGGGAACACTATCGGGAAAAAATGTGTGCTCTCTACCCCATGTATATCAGAGGGGCCGCTGCCCCCTTACCCACCCTCTGTGCGCACTTATGATCAGTGAATCGGAATTATGCTGAACCGAAATTTAACATACTCGACACACTGCTTAACGAGTGACTCTACAGCTTAAGAGTGCATAGCTACACTCCATGTGCAGGTGTGCACTGTTTCGACCTTACAAAGAATAAAAAGTAGTGTTTCAAAGGTGTATAGTTTCAGTTCAGTAGAAAGAACGAAAATCACTTTAAAAAAAAAGTATTAACTCGCGTAATAGACCCACTCGCATAATGATCCCCCCCCCCCCCCCTCCTTATGTCGCTGAGAATTTGAAAAAAAAAAAAAGGGAAAAAAAAGAAAAAAGATCGGGGGTTAGCCTCTCCCGCCGTTTCGCGCCGCCGCCATCGTCGCAGGCGGTACAGTGGCTAGAATGATAAAGTGTGATTACCGCCAAGCGGCGCCTATGGGGAGCATTGAAGCCGTCTGGTGATGCTTCTGCTAGATGGCGCGCCTTCTCGCTTACACGTACTTACACGTCAGGTCGGCGCATGAAACGCGTGCTTGAACCCTGGAGTGCGCACGGGATGTGGGCGCTTTGCGTTGTTTTTTGGTGCAAATTCTGCCTCACGGTGTATGATGAGCCGGCGACAAAGTCATTGTTTTGTACCTCGTTACAAAAGCGGGTACAAATCGTACTAGGAATAGTTGTTCTGTGTGCGAAATTATTGAAAGGCGCAACGCTGCTGTTTGCGAGCTGCTTTGGAAAATAATTACTGTTATGTCAGCTTTGGCACGTTATTTACGGCACAACTGCTAATGTTAATTGATAGAACGATCGTGGGTGGCCCCATTGTACGGCGTGTTCCGGACCATTTTTCTGATTGTGCCTTGATATACATGCGTCAAAAACAGTTTCAAGGAAAATAATCATAAGTGTGAGGTTGTGCCCATCGTTCAGCACTGCTATAAAGGCGACGACATATAACGATTAAGGGGCTGCGGCCACTGCCATGTGAGGAGCCTGATGACCTGACGGCCAGTTCTGAACATAAACTGGCTTTTATATCACATGCATGCACGCATGGACTTTTCTGTCACGTCATAAAGGTTCGTGAGATCAGTGGGGTGTCACTGACTGAATGTAGCGTGCAGTGTGCGCCTAACCGCTGATCTGGATCTCCTGGGCGCCGATCGAGGAACGTACGTGTTCGCTATGTAACAGCTCGGCTTTCGGCAGGTCGAGTTTAAGCTATTGAAGTGGGTAATAATTCTGAAGTAGGTTATATATATATATATATATATATATATATATATATATATATATATATATATATATATATATATATATATATATATATATATATATATATATATACATACTTGCGTTCAGGAATAGATGTTTTGTTGAAGTCTAGCTTGATATATCTGATGATATCTAGCTTGACAGCATCGAACGTGAACACGAAATGAGCGCAGCTATAGAATTTCATTTAAGCATAGCCTGCAAACATCTCGGCTCCCGGTGTTTTCCTGTGTTCACTCCCGGTGTTCGCCACTGTGGCGGCGGCGCGCCAAGGTGCTGTGTGTGTACGCGTGTGTGTACGCATGTGTGTGTGTTGGAAGGGGAGGGGGAACGAACCTGGCAAATAGCCAGTGCACTTGACAGGAATGCCGCCGCCGGCTTTCTCTCCATGTGCAGATGTGGTGCACTGTTTCGACCTTACAAAGAATAAAAAGTAGTGTTCCAAAGGCGTATAGTTTCGGTTCAGTAGAAAGAACGAAAATCCCTTAAAAAAAAAAAAAACGTATTAACTCGCGTAACAGACCAACTCGCATAATGACCCCCCTTATGTCGCTGAGAATTTGAAAAAAAAAAAAAAAAAGTTCACGGGCATTTCTTGGCGGCGGCGCACCAAGGTGTTGTGTGTGTACGCGTGTGAGTGTGTGTGTGTGTGGGGGGGGGGGGGGGGGGGGGGGGATGAACTTGGCAGATAGCCAGTGCCCTTGACAGGGATGCCGCCGCCGGCTTTCTCGGATCGTCGGGATCACGGTCGGGATGCGCAAGCCTGTATTTCAGTACGTTTGCTTTATTACATCGCGAGTGGGGCGGGAGCAGTCCCCGTCACAAAATCGTTGGATCGTGTGATAGCAGCAATTCAATAAACGCCCTTCGGAGCGAACGATCCTGAAAAGCCAGCATTAATGATCGATGGATGGACGCCTAGGGAAACAAAAAAAAAAAAATCGGTCATTCATTTCTCCTGCGTAATGTATCCCCCCCCCCCTCTCTCTCTCTCACACACACACGAACTGCGGGGCATCAACTTTTCTTGAAAAAAAAAAAAAAAAGAGTTCATTATGCGAGTACATATGGTACATAAACAGGCAGCCATGAAAGAAGTTAATTAGTGAAGCCGGAAAGATAGGAGAAACCATGCCCAATCTTGCCCTCACTAGGATGAATAGGCCTTTCCCGATCCTCTACACCTCCAATGAGGTAATTAATGTCCACCTCAATAATTCCTAATAATTAACTCATTAATAATTACTATTAGTGGATAGTTCCAATAGTGAATAAATGCGGTTCGAGAACCTCCTAAACGTACTGATGATCATACTATTAGATCATATATATGCACGCACATGCACGGAAGCGACCCAGCATGTGAAGGACAATGAACTGGGCGATCTTGCAGGCCAAGTGCGCTGCTGCAGTTGTTTCGCAGCGAGCGCTGTGATCGTTATCAGTTTTTGTAAAAACCTGAAAAATAAGTATCCAAAGGCACAGCGTGCAAAAAAAGAAAAGCACCTTTGTCAGAAGGCATGCAGTGTCATCTAACTGCACGGTTTCTTTTCGCGCCTTTGCTGTTAGCGACAGTGTTAGGCCGGTTTGAGGCCCATCACGGGGTTTCAAACCAGAGAAATCAATATGCGAGGACAAAGAGTGCTACGTGTCGCAGTGGACGCTGCGCTTGGGGAGGCATTCCACAACAGATACTTGCTTTGTAAGGCGACAGCCTTACTTGGGTCACGAGTGGCGTGCGCAGAATGTGCCTGCAGGAAGTAGCAACAAGTACGTACAACGTTATTTTTATCAAAGTCGTGATGCAGCAATTCTTTGTGCAGCATTAGGTTGTGTTATTATTTCCCCTCCCATTTAGCACCCATTTGCTAATCATAAATTGGAGGCTAGTTTATGATGGGGATTCAAAACGACGAAATATGTACAATGCAGGCCATAATAATATGAAGCATGCCTTGGCGATAAAAACTCTTACCGCACGTAACCTAGCGAATACCTTATACATATTTTTGCACACGCCTCTATTAAACTCAAATATGAGCCCAAGTGACCATCGTATCTTTTCTACTGTATAGAAAATTTCAAACACCAGAAGTGCGTGATCCATAATATTTTGGCCACATCTGTACGTCCAATTGTATAATGGTAGTTGTAAAAGCAGGTGTCCATCAAGAAATGAGTCAAGTACTCCTTTCCTTTCTCCAAAACCTGCGCCAACTACAGATGTTTAACTCTGCCAAACTCTGTGGCAGTGTCCCGATGCTAAAGTGCCAAGCAAAATCATGCCAGTGGCTTTCTCGTGTCTTAGCTGGTTTCAGTGGAGTTCAACCCTGGATAATTAAGGCATCTTGAGGGGGCATGGAAAGGATGGTCCGCCAATGATGCCACTCCTTCAGTAAGGAGGCAGTCAACTTACAATCCTTCACATCTTTCAACTCCCTTTTCCATGTGTGCAAAAAGTCAAACTGCAATTTTAGATTCTTTTTTTTTTACAAAAACACTGTAAAACAAGTCGGGGGTGGAAGCAGGCTTGAGCATTTTGGAGCAGCTTTGGAGCCGTAAAACAAGAGTTTTGGAGCATGTTTTTAGGATCGAACGCTTTTAATAATTGCAATTTTCTATTCCTGACATACAAAAAAGCGATTTTGATTCCTTTTTTTTTTTTTTTCAAAGTTCAATGCTCGGCTTGAGTGTGCATGCATCTCTGACAAGGCAAGACAAACAGCCAAAACATGTACAGATGCTTAAAATATCACAGCTGACCTGAGCAACAATTTGGGACAACACTAGCAAATGGAATGCTTTTTTCTACGCTTCACGTCTGAAAATCAAGTCTGATTAAAGCTTTTCACCACTTGATAGATTCAAACATGGAGTTTACTAAAGTACTTTGATGCACTCAAGTACCACTAGTTTGGAATTCACACCAATGAGCAGTACATTTACGCTATCTTGCACACATCCTTTTCGCTCCTGTGCTTGTGTCAATAAATTTCCGAGCACTGGTCAGTGCTGCCTGTAAGGAGGATTGACAACACTCATGGGTAGCCTTTTCTCTTTTTCAGATTATTTACTTCGTAAGCTTCTGCCAGTGGCTTTAGCGACACTGAGACTGCTTTAAGTTCAACACGTTAAAGATGTGCCCTGTATGGCTTTCCAACACTCCTAAGAGAATTTATAGTGATTTGCACATTCGTGCCATCGCCCTATAACGAACGCTTCAAGTGTGCTTTTGCCTCATGTAGGTTTGGCAATTTGTTCTTAACAAAGAGGCTCGATGGTGAAGTATGTGCTTGTATTCAAAGCAGGATCATTTGAACAACTCATGTAGTTCATTGCAGACAGAAAAGTTACCTAGGTCCACTGAGTGGTAAAACCAGGTTCTGCTAAATTTGACGGCAAAACATTAGGGTTTGGAGCAGTTTTGGAGCAATATTGCATTTTGGAGCAGGATGTATCAGGGAAAGGAGTTTGGAGCAGAATGGAGCAAATGGAGATGCGCTTCCACCCCTGACAAGTGTATACGAGGTATATTACTGCATTATTCCTGCTTTCCTGTTTAATGGCTGGGAGGCCTTACAGGAAAAACAAATCATTCTCATGATGGTGAAAAAAAGATCTTTGCAATGTTTGTTTTCATAGTTGTTTCGGTGGACATACGTCTCTTTATCTTAAGTTATCTGCAAAGAGTTTCCAAAATTATTCAAAAATATTCTATTTGTGGCTAAGTTTCATTTTATTCGTATTCACTATGCACCCAAAATTTTATTCACACATCTATAATGAATTTGTTTCGATTCCATCTGTTTAACATGGCAATGCTCGAAAAATATTCGAATAAGCTTTGCAACCAAATTTTCCTATTCGCACAGGCCTAATTACTGTACGGGTAAATAATTGAAATATTTTCAGTGCTCTAGACAAGACTCAAGAAATTCAATAGGTCCACAGTGGAAGTGTGTTTTGACCATCCTAAGCCAAATTAGTGGAACGATGTCCACTGTCATGGCATGCCTTCAGGTGCACAGCTGTAGAAAAGATGTGGCTTGAGAGTATTGTGCACTTCAATCAGGGAGTAGAAAGAGACCACATGGTTACCTTTTTGGAATATTGTTCTTTCTAAAAACTTTTTTTACACTTGCATCCAATTTCCTGAGCAAAGACTCTTAATAATATGACTCTCTTCTGCAGCTCATATGTTTTGTCATTAAAAACAGTAAAAAATTTTCATTTGTGTTTTGTCTTCCATACTCTACATACCCACTCAAAAAGACAAAAATGATGTTCCGTTTATGCCAAAATCTGCCATGCAAATTTTTGTCTTCTCCCATTTAAAAGCAATATCTCTGTTTCAACCCTCTTGGGACGAGTATACAAAATTCCGACATGTTCTAATTTTTTTCCAAGTATAAATCTGTCAGGCTCAGCTTTACACAAATCATCAGCAGAGGAGCCATCCCAACCTTTCTAACCTGGTTGTCAATGTAACACTTGCTGATTCAGTATGCAGCCAGCAGTGCTGAAGCTTTCACCGTGCTAGCCTCTCGTGCACACAGCAGGCTAGTGAGAAAACATGGCGATGCCCAGGCTGGAAAGGCCTACAGAACTGTTCTGCCATGCAGCACACACATTTCTGCTCTATCCTGCATATCCTGGGAAAAAGGCAGTTGTACTGCATAGCTCCATGTGCTAATCAAACACGCCAAGATGTCAAAAAGTTAATGTCAAGTACTCAGGTAATTTCAGTATACCTGTTACTGCTAAAAAAAAGTTTACATAATGTAATAAATTCCCAACATATTCGTTCACAATGGCTTGAATAGATGGTTTTTTCACAAAGGACTTGGCTTTTGTTTTGTTTTTATTGAATAGTTAATAAAAATTTTCAACTTCTTCAATGTGTTATGAATAGTTTTGGGAACTACACATATTACTCACAACCTACTTTCAGAGTCACAGCATGGCTGCTTCAGAACCAGAATGCACACTAATTCCTCATGAAGCAATATGCACAACTGTAAGGCCTGAAGTTTCACCAGGAATTTACAAGAACACTTTATGTCTAAGTATTTACAGTTTTTGGCAAGACAGCAGGATAAATAGTCCCGAGCAATTTGTTTTGGCCTCAGTAAACACCACTCTATATTATTGCTCTCATGTCCTTCTTGCGGTACTTGGATGTTGCACGAGACATAAAAAAGTGAACTCAGTATGTACTGTCAAGAGAAAAAGCAGTATACAGCACGCCATCAGAGGCAGAGTTTGTGAAAACTGGACTGCAATGCACCTCCAGACCACATCTGGGGTTGAGGCAGCTCATAGGGGGCCTCTTTATCTACAGACATGTCAGTTGACTACTTTCTACTAGTCATGCTTCAGTTCAGTGAATTGCACATGGTGCCACAGCAGTGCTGAATCTGCGACGCTAGCAATATCGCGTGCGCAGCGAGTGCCAGTTGCCGCATCATATTAGCCACGCAATACATATTAAAGACATCACCTGTGGGGCAGCTACTGCATTGGAACGTTAAGGCTAGAAGTGCTACGCATTGAACAAAGCTAACCGACATGCTTGTCGATGAAAAAGGGCCCCAAACTTGTTGCCTCGCACCTAGATGACATCACTAGATGGCATTTGGATGCAGCTTTCCCGAGGTCTGCCAGTGCTTGGGCATTGTATGCCACATCTTCACCTAATAGTACTTTGTTCCAGGTGTCAAATACAATGTTTGGCAACAGTATGGCAGTGATGCAACACAATTCACTGCAATGGAGCATGTCATTCAACTTCTTTTTCAACAAGATTCACTTATCCAACATGGGTAATAGGTGAGCAAGTTGGCAGAATTTTTGTTTGAAAACTTACACTTGTGAAAAAACTGTTGGCATTGAAAGATTGCCTTTTGCATTGAAACCAGAAAAATTAAAAAAAAAAAAAAAAACATGGAAGAAGCTTCATACAGTTTTAAAGGTAACTATTATTTAAGTAGTCGCATCAGTATGCCTCTTCTTTCACATTTGCTGGAGGAATTTAAGAGTTGCTTTCAAACAGCAGTGAATAAGCAGTACAGTAATCCATGCAATGGATTACTACTAATCTGAACCAAAATTTACTATACTTTTTGCCGAGTTCTCATAGTAATTTTTAACCACATACATACCTTTACGATTTATGTGTAGACTTTGCAGAACACTTTAGCACTGAAAAACTTTGTGGAAATAATTTACTTCAAATGAAATGTGATACAAATTGGGGGCAGTACATCTGACTTGCCTCCAAGAAACATTTTACCTCTTTAATCACAGTGCCTTCCTGTGACGTTCAACTGTTTTTACATAGAGAATGAGGACTATTGCTTTCAGATTGTCAGTAAAAAAAGAAAGAAAATGAAACAGATGAACAAAGCTTACAATAAACAGTACTCATCATCTCTACTGTCAGATGGGATGTTCAACGACAATGCTGAGAGCTTATGATCATATGAAATGCAGCATATGAAAAATCCAAAAGTAAACAAGCACTC
Organism: Amblyomma maculatum; assembly: GCF_055883805.1. NCBI lineage: Eukaryota > Metazoa > Arthropoda > Arachnida > Ixodida > Ixodidae > Amblyomma > Amblyomma maculatum. Next base: position 187,223,099 of record NC_139344.1, read on the forward strand.
AACACATACACACAACACAATTCTTGCTTAGATATGTCAAACTCTAGATGACTACTACTAGATGTTCACAACAGATGAGTGCCGAACTAAGAATCGGCTCTGACGATCCAGTGGCAAAATTTCTGTAGCTAAACTGCAAATAAACTGTAAATTTGTAAACCCGAAAATCAATCCTGCACAAGGCCAAATGAAAGGTGCATACTAAAAACCAGTCCTCTAGAAAAATGCACAAAAGGAAAGGCGCCTAAACTGTTGACTGACAGGTGCCTTCTTCCCAGAGCAGCTATGCTGAGCCGGGCAGTAATGCTGTCATCTGCTTCAATAGCAAAATGGAGCAACTCCACACCCCAATTCAGTGCCAAAAGCAAACATTGAACCTGCCTCCAGGCAGATACTGAAAGAAAAATGGGAGGCTGCATCCCTGCACAGCCAGCCCAAACAGGAAACGCGCTGCACAATCGAGTCTTGACTGAAGCAGACTGCACAGCAGCTGCTGTGGCAATGTCCTCGGAAAAGTTTGTTCTTGTTGCTTGAGAAAAATAACTGTCACAGCACCACAGCTAGCCTTTGAAGGGGTGCCTCCAGAGCAGCATCAGAAGCACAGTCAGGGGCAGCACTGCTTGCTGTAGGTTCAGGTGCAAAAAAGAGGGTGCTGTGTTGAACACTGGGCAGTATGGGCACTGGTAGGAGCCACACACGTGACAGATGCTGAGCGCATACAGGTTGTACACTTCAAACATCGACTCGTTGAACCGTTCTGAAAGGAAAAAGTAAATAAGACGCATTAGACAGAGAGGAATGCACCAAAGAAAAAGAGAAGCATTTCAAAAGAAATTGTCATAATGCTTCTATTAGAGGGACAATGGAGGCAAATAAAGTCTGTCTGTATCAAGTGACAGGCACATTTCGATGACAAGGCTATTTTCACTGAAAATGGAGCTTTCATAAACCGGAAAAGGAGAAAAAATTCAGGTGCGTGAATATTTGAAAATTTTTAATAGCAAATTGAGCATCCACATATTCAATTGTCCAAATAAATCAAATCATGCATTGTAGAAACTATTCAAACTGAATCGAATTTTTTGTGAACTTTTCGAATACCATTTGAATAACTGGCATGAGGCCCGAATAAGGCCAGCTGTAGTATTATTTTTGCCGAAAAATTAAAAAAAAAAAACGGGGTCCACACCAACGCTGCTTACCATCCTGGAGCAATCAGTGTGCATGGGATGAAGGTTTGGTTGGTTTGGTTGACAGGGTTTAATGCCCCAAAGCGACTCAGGCTGTGAGAGACACTGTAGTGGAGGGCTCCAGAAATCTTACTGATGAGGAAAGAGGAAAATTTTTCTGCACGTATAATTTTACTCTTGTAGAGTTACCATACTGAATTCGTGTTGCGGCTCCTTAGTGGGACAAGTCAGCACCATGGCACAGCTTGCCACCGGTGCTTCAGTGTTTCACACTATTGCTTGTTTTGTATGATTATTGACAAAATAGTGAATATCAGTCCAAACATTCTATTCATATATTCGATTCAGTAGTGAAGGCACACTATATTAATATTTCATTCTGTTTGGAAAAAGTTGTATTTGCACACTTTAATAAAAAGCTTTGGGAGGCACTTAGGCACTGCGCAAGAGTTGACGTGGTAGTGTGATAGTGTATGTGTTTTTCCAACATGTTGGGTGACTATTGAAGTGATAGCAGGCCATGGCAACAACGCCCTTTCAGCACAACAACCTATACACTAAAAGTATACACTATTGTGTAAAATTAGCTGGGGGCTAATTCTGCTTAAACTGATTAAGGCATGTGAAAGCACTGTTTTGCATAATTTGGCATTGAGAGACTGGCCCAGAGTTTGCCAAAGTGTTAAAGGTCTTTAGTTGGTTTTGTTTTTCAGGAAAGGAAAGGCACAGCATCTCTGTCACTTCTCGCTGGAAAGCTACACTTAAAAATTAATGGCATACAACTGTACATGCATATGTCATTGGTTAAAATTCCCATTGCAAGCTAACCTTCAACTTGATCAGCAGATGGATGCTAAATGGAAGGCAAAACGGTATGACAGCACCCTGAACACTACACAAAGAATGGTAGCGTCACAATTTTGATACAAAATCATGTATATGTTTTCTCCTGACATCACACGCCACCGATGGTAACAATTCGACCAAATTAGTCGATCCCGGATAAATCGAACTGGAAGGGAACCGCAAAATAGTTCAATATATCGATAATTCTATATATACAATACGTCAACAGATGAGCTCCACTGTAACCCAGAAGCATGAATATGGTGTAGCCATGCTTAGTGTGCTCCTCAAAGCAATGAGCTGCCCGCTGGCATCCTGGCAGCCCATGTTGCTGCCCGCGGGGCACATGCTCGTGCACCCGCACTAAACATCACCACACGTCATGCATCAAAAAGAGGGGGGCGCACTAAGCGCACCTCCACATGCCGCTCCATGGGCACGATGTTTGATAGGAACAAAGAGCATCGGAGCTCATGCTGCCCACACCTCACACATGTGGCACAAAGCCCGCTGAGATAGGAGCTCACATCAAAGCCGGTGCGAACAGAGTTTGGAAGAAGTCTCCACTTATCATAAAAGGTCTAATTCTGTTACTGGTACACTATGAACACAATATCAACTCAGTTAAAATAAGATACAGTTGCTTTCTTGGAAAACCCTCGCAGAGTGCTATTGTTTGTGATTTCTGTTCCCCGTGGACTAAGAGAATTGAAAAAAACCTCTGAGGCCACCCTTACAGGTGGCCGACAGCAGCAGTTAGCAATTTCTACCACTGGTAACAAACACATCAGTGATGCAAACTCTATCAAGCTGCATATTTTATCAAGCTGTATAAGAAGAGATGTTATGAAATACATGTATCTTATGAGATACAAGAGATACATGTATCTCACAACGAAGCCCCTCATTTTCCCTCCATTTTTTTTGCTAATATTTTATCAAAGGCACGCAGCGTACAGCGCTTATTTAAAAGCGATGTCTGCCAAGTACTCGGGCTTCAAGCATGGTGCAAATTTATGCTTGCCAATTTTGATACAAGTATGGTAGAGCAGCCAGAGGAACTGCTCAAATTAACTGTTCGCAGCTCTCAATGTTATCTCAGCTCCTCATGCCATTACTCTATTGACATCCTCTCATGTGCGTATACGTTGCCAGAAAGTATGGTATTTATACCATCCTCTCAGTTATCTTCTGCATCCGTATGCTATTCAGCATTCCTTTAACACAGTTTTTTGTCAAAGCTTATTTCTGGCCATAAATGAGCAAAATACCATTATATCATCACCGTTGTCTGATTGTACCCTCTGCTAAAACACAATGAGAGTGCGCTCCACAATAGCACAAAGGTGCGCGCTCGTGTTATGCTCCTCCCAGCTGAACGCACTGCACTGCATTAGCGGCAGTCAGCCGAACGTGTGCCAGCACACAAGTGTGCAAGAAACTCCACAAGTGTTGTCAACCAAAGACATCATTAATTCAATGACCATGGAGTATACTTCAATGGAGTTTGAAATGAGTGATGAGAAAGATTTTTCCAATTTTAGCTCCAAATTTCTCATCAATAAATGCATCTTTTTCTGTGCAAAAAAAGCCAAACAGCAACAAAGAGCTAAATAATCAAGTTTTACTAAAAATAGATATTTGCTGAAATTTCCTTTAGTGTCCATTTAAGAGATCAGCACCTTTCACATCCTTTCAAGTATACAGTGGACACTTCAGAGTTGATCGGCAGTGGCCCCTCCAGCAGCCAAAGGACCCGGGAGCTGCCCTAAATGAGCCATCCTAAATGTGCTACGCTTTCCCAGCAATGCATTCCATGATTACATCTGAACCGAACAATGAGGCACACTACCAACAACTTTTGATGAGCCATGCCATACTCAGCGCTAGCATCTTGGTTTCACTGTTTTGTAAGCCTTACAATGCAATCATGATAACTATTCTATTTCATCGCAAAGGGGATTGAAAAAATTAGTTTGGCAGCTTTCGTTTTTTTTTTAATGTGTCTGCTAAGAACTGCACCCACATACAAAGTAGTCTACAGGTGCAGACATAAATAAATGGAGCACGCTTTTTCGTTCAAATTACAATCACGCATTGTGTATTGGAGATAAGAAAACATTACTTGTACAAGTAAAAGCGCACGGACGTCTACTACAAGGCTGCACATACCATGACTCCCAGTGTCAATAATGCAAGGTCTGAAAAATTTTAGAAAGAAATAGCGTGCGCCATTTACTTTTGTCTGCACCGGTGCATGCATGTACATTACTTTTGCACTGTAACACTGCACCGCAAAGACTGCACACGGCGCCAAGTGCATATACCCTTGTATATGCACTTGGCACAGTGTACAGTCTTTGCAAAAATATACAGCCCAAGGGCTTGCTTTTCAGCCCTGTACCAGGCCTCCTAGAAACACTCTAGGAATTTGAGATGAGGATGAGATTTTGCAACATCTGCAACATCTGCAAGAACACCTGCAACACTGCAGATGTGCCACAAGCTCTGTTACAAGGCTGAGAAGCAAGCCCTTTGAGCTATACATGCCTGCAAAGTTTTTACACATGGTATATGCACTTAACCCATTTTTGCAGTATTATCAGAATGTTGGATTGTACAAACTGACCAACTGGTGACACCCCCAACATAGCAAATCTGCTGTGACACACATCAAAAAGTTTCCAGCTGATTATAGAAACGAAAGTAGTGTTAAGCTGGAACCTCCCAGCTTAACACTCCCAGCTCCCAGCTGGAATCTCTTCCACTCTTCCATTTCCAGCTGGAGGTTGAAATGGAAAGATCCCTCCAGCTGGAATGGGTACTTCTGATGACAGTCTGCTACTTTTTATATCTATGGGGGACAGCCTGCATAATACAACTGGCAATTACATAAAAGACACTTACCTGGTGCATAATAGTCATAGACACGAATTGAAATAAATCGTGTCATGTTGGCAACAGGGTGCCAACGCTGGGCAGTAAAGTTCACACAGATGGGCGACGTATCAAGCTGGAAGCAACAACGTACAGTGAAAACATAGTAAGTTCATTCTGCATCAATGAAGTTGAGGTTTTGTAATACTATACGTACGTAGTCAAAGTAGAGCTCAGCCTTCTTTTCCTCATAACGAGCTTCTCGGAGGTTTCGCACAGCTCCAGATTGCACGTATGCGTCCAGAGTCTGCTGTTGAATGTAGTAACCCGATGGCAAGTTTACTTCAAGCACTGCCATGCCACTTCGGGGGCTTTCGTCAGTGCGGATCCAGCTGCATTAAACCAGGTACATTTGTCAGCAGGAAACATCCTCTTACTTTTTGCACATGTATAAATAAGAACTGCACAAAATATTCCCAACATCATCAGCTAAGTTCAGTCCACAGCAAACAAAGAACTCTCGAAGTGGTCTCCTGTCACACCAGTCTTACACCAGAAGCATTATCATTTCTTGCCTCCTCGAAAGGGCATGATGGTGGGAAGTTTCTTTTCATAATCATGAAAGACCATTCATAAATAACTGTGTCATTCACGATTCCTTGAAAGCTTGAGTAGACATGAAATTGATCTACTCCCAAGTAGCCCTTGCAAAAATGAGACTATTCCACATTAACAGAAGTCTAACGTAGCCCTGTACAAACAAACATCTTGCAAACAAGAGAAAGTGAATTAAGATAACTACAATTATTTAGGCCTTGGCATCAGTTTTTTTCTATTATTACTTTAAATTATCACTTCTCTTACTATATCAAAATTCTTCAATGTCTAGGGTAGCACTATGTATCTGAGGTCATGAGTTGTGCATCTAGATCTGTACAATACCTCTGCTCTCTTCTCTTCCAGTAGAAAATAAAATCACATTACCTTCTTCTGGAACATCTCATATTCGCTATTTGTAAGGATAAAGACTGCCTCAATCCTTTAGCTACAATGACGATTTTTATTCCATAGTGCTGAGGCATGTTAAAATCATTTTGTGGCTGATTTTCCTATGACTTATTTCAGTACAGATTTCTTCTGCCGCCTCAATAACATTACTCAAATTTTAATGTTTGCACCTGCCATTCCTCTTTCAAGTTTCTTCTCTCCTCTTGCAATCACTGCTGCTATACTGCTTCAAAACATTGCTTTCTGATCGATTCTGACAGTTTTGCAAATTCATTGTCAACCCTGGTGTTACCCAAGAGAGCTCACAAGTGCCCTGTCTAGCTTCCAGTCAAAACATTTGTGCCGGTCTAGTTACACTGAAATTTCTGCTGTGAAAAACTTCTTTGCATATGAAATTTGGGCGAGCGTCCAAGAGACTGCAGAATAACCACAATCCATTGAGGATTTTGTACCTGCAAATGTGGACCTTGTGTACTTTGAAGAGCTTACAAACCTTGAAATCCTTGAGCAAGTAAATGATATATGTGCCACACAGGTTGTGCCAGAGGAAAAGGAGAATGACAATGAGGACATTGCAGGGAATAGTGTTAGCATTTGAGGCTGACAGTCATTCAAAGATATTGTAAGCAGCCAGAAGGCTTGCAGGGCGAAGTGCCTTACCTCCTAAGTCTGGCAGTAAGCAATATGCTCTCTACTCACAAACTATGAAGGACTAAGCCATCCTGAATGATTTCCTCTTAATGTGTGCGAGTGTGTGTGTAAATACACTTATATGCTGATATTCAATCAATTGATCCAGTTTGACTCCTCAGCATTTTTAGAGTTTTAGATTACGAGAGACTTTGGTTACAAGAGACATCTCTCTCGGGTCCCTGGACTGCCTCTTGTAACGAGGTTTTACTGTACCTCAGAAAAAAAAAAAAATGTATTACAGTGTGGCTGCCAGGCTAAGACACATTCTGCTGAAACTGTTCGAACACAAATATGTGCCACTTGATGAAATTGATGAGAAAAACAATAACTGATACAGTAAAGAAAAGTAAAGAACTTGCCTTTGGCACGATCTAAATGAAACATGAGAGCTGTTCCTGCCATAAGAATACTGTCGAATGTTGAGTGCAAATGCAGGCACCGGTGGAGGTGTGACCAAATGCTTCCATGTGTCAACATTGTACTCCATGTGTAACTGGACAATAGCCAGTCCTGTGCCTTGAGCTTTCACAATGATCACACCCCATGCATTAGGAATCTGAAAATATATAAGAAATCCATGGACCAGTGGCACATTATCCTTTTTGAAATTCTTATCCTAGCACAATCGAAAGTTTCGAAATACTTTACTGGAACTTTGATGTGAAGATATGATGCAAAAATTTAGCGACAACAAAGGTTTTTTTTTACTTTCTGGTCACCTGATTTAAAATATGCCTTTATCTACTGCTACACAAATTCACACGTTGCTAAATAACATGCGAGTGCTTTTTCTCTGATGCCTTATTCATTTACTAATGACCAAATGGCCATAACCACATACATGAATGACAGAAATCCTAAAAATGCAACTGCACAGTACGTTTCTCATAAATATGTAGGTACTAACAGCAAGAAAGCCTTCTTTGTAACTCCTTTTTCGATATTCAGCGAGTTAGTATTTTGACTGTGACTGTTATACATATTCGTAGTCCAGCAACACGGTAGCTCAGTGGAACATAGTCAACAACCATAAATGTGAATGGTGGTACCCACTGTTTATGAAGCATGAATTTATCTGCAATAAGTGAATGAATAGTAGGTGTTTAAAAAACTCACAGAGAGTGTCTGCAGTTTGGACAAGTTTTCAGGTCCAATGTGAAGTTCTCGGGTGAAACCTGGTGTTGAAGGAGCCTCCACAGTTACTCTAATGTCAGTGACATCACGTGAGCGAGATGTGATTGAGAACTCTAGCAGTGCCTCCATCGCCAGCAATGTGTCCTAGAGAAAATCAAAAGAAACACTTGGTACGTACAAAATATGGTAACCACGAAGCAAAATCTGTTGCATGTTTTGATGCACGTCATAAATTTTTTTCTAGATTTTTTGTCTGCACGTCTTCTACAACAGTGAAACTTGCGTAACATTGGTTTAAGTTTATGGAGTTTAACGTCCCAAAGCGGCTCAGGCTATGAGAGATGCCTAGAGCAGGGCTCCGGAAATTTTGACCACCTGGGGTTATTTAACGTGCACTGACATTGCACAGCCCACGGGCACCTCGCTTTTCGCCTCCATCGAAAAGTGACTGCCACGGCCGGGATTTGATCCTGCATCCTTGGGCACAGTAGTGGAGCACCCTAACCACTGCAGCACCACGGTGGGGCACTTACATAAGGTGGAAGACTATATGTGAACATGCACCACCTCTTTCCGTTCTAAGTAACCCAGTTAGAGAATAGTAAGGTTGAAAGTCGGGAGAGTTGAATCTGGTTCATTTTGAAGGTAGCGCGAAAAACGAGGACCAAGAGTAGAAGGACACAACACGAGCGCTTTTTCACAACTAAACTTTTTATTGGAAAACACGGAATAAATACCCATCTCGCGAAACTAAAACACAAGAAACAAAAGTGATAGCATCAAGTAGAGGAAAAGTGTAGGGCATGATACAGCTGGTGGGGGTGCTTACTGACTAAGATAAGATGTAAAAACAAAAGCACAAAAACCTCATAGTCACGAAAGCAAACAAGACTTACCAAAAAAGATGAAGGAAGCGACGGGAGATATTAGTTCCATGTGTGGTCTAGATATGCGAGTTCTTTTTGTGTTAGAGCAATCGACGGTGCGCTTATGCATGTACTCCCTTGTCTTGATATGCAAAAAGCCTCCGTGATTTCACGCTGAAGTCGCTCCTTATGAGTTGACAATATTTCTGCTTCCTCGTAAAGGGGCTCACATTTTTTCTTGCACAACGGCTTACACTCCGGCTTACAGTACGGCTTACAATCTTGACATCCCTGGCAATGGTCAACCAAATGCGAGGACTTTGACCCTGATAGCGATTTTTCGTGTTCCTTTAGCCGTACATTTACACATTGTCCTGTCTGACCTATGTAGGTCTTTCCACAGGAAACTGGCAGCTCGTATACCACCCCCGTTTTGCAAGGAATGAACCCTGAAGCATGGCATACTTTAGATCTTTTCTTATTTTTGTTTTGTCCATTCCGATTAGCCATCATTCTGCCTACTAAGCCACACACTTTCTTGAGCTTGTTTGGAGCAGAAAAGATTACCTTTACACCATAGCGCTTGGCCAGTTAGAGAATGTTTGAGAAAGAGGTGATCTTGTGGTTCAGCATCTGCCTCGCATTCAGGAGGTGCTGGTTTCATTCCTAGTACCACTGAGTAACCCCCGGTTTTTTCATTCCGTATAGTGTCTTAGTCTGGTGCTTGGCTTTTCTGGGGTGAAATGCTCGAGAGAAGGTCTTGACCCAAACAGTTGTGTTTATGGGCAGTGATTCATTCTGCCATTAAATAACTTAAATTCGCCTCATGTGGTAAGCTCCACTCATGCGCATGTGGTCATGAAGAGTAGGTGAGCGAAAACTGCTTTCTGTACAGCGCACAGTACACTGTGTTCGCATTATTTTCAATGGGGTCTAATCCAAGCTGCTAATTTGCAATATTTGGGATTTGTCCAGTCCAGGACTAAAGTGCACGTGAAGGTTATCATATCTGACACGTAAGGAGCACCTTGAAACATAAGAAACTTGACACAAGGCTTGCCTTCGGCACTACTCTAGTCATTAGAACTAAGTCAGTTCAGAACGGCCTAACTAAGCAACTACAGAATTTTGTTACAGACCACCGCAGGGCACAAAGCTATATTCCCCCTCTCCCAAAGCTGTGCCGCTTGCATCGCCAGCATGCACCCTCTGCAGCACAAATAGATGCTTTCATCAAAGTCTAGCGCAAGAAAGAACAGTTCATTTAGGATTCGCATTGCTGACATTGGGAACAGGAAGAGTCGTGACTTTTTCTGCTGCTTTATTGGAGGTGTCTACTATAGATAACACAAGAAAACAGGCGGAGGCAAGTATTCTCAAGTTTAGAGCTTTAGTGATTGTCGTTGTCTGGTGTATCATCTGCAGAGAGCCTCATATCTTTTGGTACCTTTAAACATGTTCCTAAACATGTTGGTACAATGCAACCGATGGGCTCCTTGGGAATGCTGATCAAGTATCCGCTATTGAGCTGTAGAGGCCCGTGAGAGACCCACACAAATGCCGAGTGCTGCTTTCATGGTCCCAACATCATGCAAGGAACACTAATCCTTTTTCTGGTCACAATAGCATCACAAGCACCATGGTTGCGAATTCAGCACAGTGAAATGGCGTAGAAACTGAAACCACCAAAACAGTCAACCAATATCATAAAGAGATAACCCTTCCTCTTGCTGGAAGCTTGACGCTGGTAGTGCTGAATAATAATGACACGAACTGTGAATTCAGGCTGAAAATTCTTTGGATACGCATATAATACGAGATGAAAATCTGACATCATAAAATAGGGAAAGTAACCTCACTACATGCTGGTTTTTTTCACAGGATGAAAACTGATGATTAGTCATCATATTTTGCAGCTGTTCAATGCCCAAGTTTTATTCTCTGGACTATATCATGCATTCTGAACCCCTGAAACGTTCACAAGATGTGCCTATTGCAAAAAATCAAGTTAGCAATACAGCTCCTTACCTGAGTTGATGCCCATCCACCATATGAGAGGCGCTGTGTGTTCAGCCATTCGACAATTTCCTTCTGAACAACTGCCTGACGTTTTACATGCACCAACAGCCCATAGGCAGTAGTCTCCACATTTGATGCATCATAAATGTAAGGAAGACGTGGATGCAAATAAGGTTTGTTGTTTTCAATAACCACTGTTGGGGCTGGCAGATCAGTGCGTGACCAGTACCTCATGCCACCTGCAAATACCAATTTTTTTTAAACATGCTGCAGTAATAAAAAAGTCACTTTCTGTGTCTGCAGTTATTCTCATATGCCTATGTGCCACTTCGTAACACAGCTGCTTTCATAAGGTAACCAGTTCACAGTCTTTGCAGCTCCACACCTCTAAAGAGCTCAGCTGAGAATGTCACTGCTACAGCAGAAAACCAGCGGCTAATCAAAGGATGATTCATTTAAAATGCAGAATATTTGGTGCCAGCGCCATGAATAGGCAATAATAATTTTCAGAAGTGAAAAAAGGAAAACACAGAAATGTGTGATGACAATGCAAAAATGTGTTATACTATTAACTATAGTAGATATTCATTCATACTCAAGAAACAGTCCAACAGAAAAATTACAAGACTGCAGCAACATTGTCCTTTTATCACGCTATTTCTGAAACGAAACTTTTATTTTTACATGTCAAATACAGCAGAACCATGTCGATACACTTCTGGATTATATGTGGAAAATCATGAACAATTAAAATTCTCCTTACAGTTACTAATTTTTTTTTTTAAATATGCTCCTGGATAACACTATTTCTTGCTCCACAAGTTTCTGTTCTTAATATGCATGTTTAGCAAATGCAATATGCTTCAGCACAAGTGGGCACTTGCGCACAGTCCACCACCAACAACATGGCTGTAGTTCCGTCATGGTAACTTCTTCACAGTCCTCCAGATTGCATATGAATGTAGACACAAGGAATAAATAATCTGAAAACAATGATGTCTTTGCCCTGGCTACTGTCACCAGACTAGACACATTCTGAAGTATTTTTCAAACTAATGACCACAAAATTGTGGATAAAAGTCTCCAGGCACCATAACAGCAGAGCTCCTTTTACCACAATGCATGATCTTGTAAAAGAAAAAAAAAATTAGAAAGTGAAAGAAAGTGTGTTACCATTTTGCTCATCATTGCTGAGCCACATTTTTTAAAGCTCAGTAGTTTTGGATCATATTTTTTTCCTAAATAACGTGTTTTATTCTGCATGTCTTAAAGAAATGCATCAACTTGGTTCTAATTTCCCTATTTGCAGTCATCTTGGTTGGAACAGTTTCTTAGAATATATGTAAGAAATAGTGCCATATGCTGGACACACAGTAGTTATGCCATTCTTGATAGAGCTTAGCCCACTGGCTTCCAAAGTCATCAGGTAGGTGACCATGGGATGCAGGAAATGTTATCAAAGCCAACGAAACCACAACCTGCAGCTTTTAAAGTACTTGATACACCTATTGTGGCACGCCATAAAATGTATCATTACATTGCATATCACTCCTACAAGAATTTTTGCACGGGTGAAACATGCAGTGTAATAATACTGGTGACAGCAATAAAGAGATGCTATCATCATCATCATCATCAATAATCGTCATCAGCCCGGCTATACCCACTGCAGGGCGAAGGCCTCTCCGATTTTATTTGAATTAACCCGGTCCTGTGCTAGCTGCGTCCACTTGACCCCTGCAAACTTCTTAATCTCATCCACCCACCTAATTTTTTGCTGCTCCCAGCCACGCTTACCTTCCCTTGGAATCCAATTGGTTACTCTTAGAGACCATCGTTTATCCTCTCTTCGAACTACATGTCCTGCCCATGCCCATTTCTTCTCAATGTCAATTAGAAAATCAATAACTTGAGTTAATTCTCTGACCCACTCTGCACGTTTCCTATCTCTTAATATGTTACACTTACCATTTTCTGTTGCATGGCCCTCTGCGTTATTCTCAACTTAAGTAGAACCCTTTTCGTTAATCTCCTTGTTTCAGCCCCATAGGTCGGTACCACTAGGATGCAACTGTTATACACTTTCCTCTTGAGTGATAAAGGTAAGCTGCTTGTCATAATGTTTCAGTACCTTCTAAATGCACTCCATCCCAATCTTATTCTCCTAGTTATTTCCCTTTCGTGGTCCAGATATGCGGTCACTACCTGTCCCAAGTAGACATATTGGACTACCACTTCCCACGCTTGACTGCCTATCTTAAACTGCTGTTCAGCATTACCTTTGACTTCTGCATATTAATCTTTATGCATACCTTTCTGCTTCTCCGGTCTAGATCATTTATCATTAGTTGCAGTTGGTCCCCTGAGTTACTTAACAAGGCAATGTCAACAACGAATCACAGATTACTGAGATATTCTCCACCGACCCCGATGCCTAGCTGCTCCCATTCCATGCCTTTGAATACACTCTCTAAGCAAGCTGTAAATAGCACTAGGGAGATTATGTCTCCTTTCCTAACACCTTTCTTAATTGGAATTTTATCACTTTCTTTATGCAAAACTATTGTTGCTGTGCAGCTACTATAGATATCTTCCAGTATTTTCACATATGGCTCACCTACACCCTGATCTCGCAATGCCTGCATGACCGCTGAGGTTTCAACCGAATCAAATTCCTTCTCGTAGTCAATGAATGCTATGTATAAGGGCTGGTTATATTCCGAGCATTTTTCTATCACCTGGTTGATGGTATGGATATGATCGATGGTAGAGTACTCTTTTCGGAAACCTGCTTGATCCTTTGGTTGATTAAAGCCTAAGGTTGTCTTGATCTTATTAGCGATTACCTTGGTAAATACCTCGTAGTAACTGATAGTAAGCTGATTGGTCTGTAATTTTTTAAGTCCTTATCGTCCACTTTTTTATGAATTAGGATAATGATAGCGTTCTTCCATGATTCCAGTACTTTTGATGTCATCAAGCATTGCATATAATGGGTGGCCAGTTTTTCTAAAATGATATCCCCTCCGCCCTTCAACAAATCTGTAGTTACCTGATCCTCCCCAGCTGCTTTCCCCCCTTTTCATAGCTTCTAAGGCTTTCTTAACCTCGTCCTACGTTACTGGCGGAACGTCTGACTGCTTTTCATTACAGCCAATTTCATTCTTGTCCCAACTACTATGGCTACTTTAGAGGTCCGTATAGAACCCTTCGGCTACCTTGATTATCTTGTCCATGTTCGTAACGACACTGCCCGCCTTGTCCCTCAGTGCATACATCTGATTTTTGCCTATGCCTAATTTTCTCTTTACCGCTTTCAGGCTATGACTGTTTTTTAGAGCATGCTCGGTTTTCCCCATGCTATACTTCCTTATGTCGGCCACCTTGTGCCTACTGGTTAGCTTTGATATCTCTGCCAGTTCTATCCAGTCTGTTGGGTTGGAGGCTTTCATGCTTTGGCCTTTCTTAATCAAATCTTTCGACTCCTTAGACAGTTTACCGGTATCCTCTCTAACAATTCTACCGCCTGCTTCTACCGCGCACTCAGTAATGGTATCTCTGAAATTATTGTTCATTGCTTCTAGGCTATGGTTGGCTTCCTCAGTTAGCACTGAGTACCTACTCTGCAGCGAGAGCCTGAAGTCTACTACTTTTCCCCTTACTGCTAATTCGTTGATGGACTTCTCCCCCATTAATCTGTTCCACTCCCTCTCCGAATCCAGAATGATTTCGAGACCTTACGATCCTGTGGTCACTGCATTACACATTTCTGATTACCTCTACATCCCGCATAATGCTGGGGTTAGAACACAGTATTAAATCAATTTCCCTTTTAGTCTCCCTATTAGGGCTTTTCCATGTCCACTACCGGTTCTTCTGTTTGCTGAAGAAGGTATTCATGATCCGTAAGTTACTGCATTCAGCAAACTCAACTAGTAACTTCCCCAAGCTATTTCTTAATCCAATGCCATAGTTGCCCACTGCGTGGTCTCCAGCTTGCTTTCTATCTACCTTGGCATTGAAGTTGCCCATCAGTATGTAAAATGTGTTTTTACTTTCCCCATTGCCGATTCTACATCTTCATAGAAGCTTTCTACTGCCTGGTCATCATGACTACAAGTAGGTGCGTATGCTTGCACAACCTTCAGCTTATACCGCCTATTTAGCTTAATTACAAGGCCGGCTACCCTCTCATTAATGCTACAGAATTCATCTATATTACCAGCTATATTCTTATTGATAAGGAAACCTACTCCTAGTTCTTGTTTCTTAGGTAACCCTCTATAATACAGTACATGTCCATCCTTTAGTACGGTATATTCCTCATTTGGCCGATCCTCACTTAATTAAGCCCTATGTTATACCATTGCATACCTTCTAGTTCCTCTAACAGCACTGTTAAACTAGCCTCATTAGCTAGGGTTTTAGCATTAAACATTGCCAGGGTTAGTTTTCCGATGACGGCCTGTCCACCAGAGCCAGAGATCCTTAGCAACCCCCGCTGCGTCCCAGGTCTGACCGCTGCCGTGGTCAGTTGCTCCGCAGCCGCTGGTGACTGAGGGCTGGGGTTTTGTAGGACTAATCATGGGAGGTTGTGGCCAATTACTGCACCAGGGTGGCCAACTCCTGTTTTGGTGAGGGAGTGCGTTGCCGGAGGTGTTCAGCGGCATCAAAACCTGTTTTTATGCAATTTCATCATTATGCGTTTTTGTTTACAGTAGAACCCCGTTCATATGTTTTTCACCAGTCCGAGAATGTAACAGCCGGGAAAACGCAACAGTGACGAAGGCTCCGAAAAGGAACGAGAACGGTGCAGCTTTCACTTCAAACAATTTATTTCCGCAAAGTGACGTTAGGACTTAAAAATAATCAAGAATAGTGGACTGCCGTTTCTTTCGCTCGCTAGAAAACACCAGGCGCTTCTCAATAGTCTGGAAAGCCGCATTGCTGTCTGCGTCGCGTTGAGGTGCGACATACCTACGGAGGAGGTACAGAGCCGCGACCACTTCTCCAAAGCTCAGATCTGACAAATCCTCGGAATCGTGTGGCTCGAGCTCGTCATCACAATCTGCGACTTCACACGCGACCGAGCTCGCAACAATATCATCGATACTCTGGCACTCCGATGTCACGACGGCAGCATCCACTGCAACATAGTCGTCATATGTGAGTCCCGTGGCACCCAGCGCATCCATCGCCTCAGTGAGCTTTTGATCGCAAGAAGCTGCTTCCGACTCCGCAGCGTCTGTGCCAGGAAATTCCCCTTCGCCGTCTGTGCGAAAGCCACACTGCACGAAGCAGTGCTGTGCAGTTGATGCGGCCACTGCAGCCCACGCTGAAGCGACATAGTGCATAGCGTTAAGCACCGAAATGGTCATAGGCTGCTGTTCACGATCAATACGCGCAAGACAGTGCTTCACAACACACTTCCAGTAGGAATGCTTCAGGTTCTTTATGACGCCGGCATAAAGCATGTTGCCAAGGTCTTTGGCAATATCAATTCTTTTCCGCGCTGGCTGCCTGTCGACAGCGTCGAGTGTGTCCAGCTTTTCCTGGAGGGAAAGCGCCTTCCGCTTGCGCGATGCCATTGAAGAACGTCAGATCACGATCGTCGGATACAAAGGACAAGGGTTAGTTCGACTGGTTCACGACCGGCTTTGTCGTGGACTGGTTCGACGGATGGATGGATGGATGGATGGATGGATGGATGGATGGATGGATGGATGAAGCTGAACCCTTTGAATCGGGCGGTGGCGGTGCACGCCACCTAACCGACGTTCACGAGGCAGATGGCCATCTAATGGCGGCCTCTCCAATTCGCGTGCGGCTTCCTGAAGTTAGTTCCATAGCCAAGCCTAGCCAAGACTCTTCAAAAGTCAAAATAGTGGTCGGCGCGCGTTGCCTCTGGCGGGTTCATGGTGACCAGTTGCGACGTATCATGCCGGAACGTTTTCACAGCTACAACGTAACAACGAGGATCCCAATACATTGGATCCTACGGGAGCAATGCCGGGACCGGATGAAAGCGACGTAACAGCCGGGAAAACGCAGCAGTGAGGAACGTAACAACGGGGTTCTACTGTATATATCCGGTGGAGAATTGCGAGGCACTAGGATTCAAGCCACAATCTTTTTGCATGCGAGGCGGATGCTCTACCTCTACACCACCGCTGCCTCTGCCAAGAGATGCTATAATTAAAACAAAACAAAGAAAAAAAATCCCTATTTTACTACCGACGCACTTTTTCTTTAATGATGATAAATATTAACTGTGGCTGTGGCTGAATCTCCAAATAAAACCGTGAATCTTATGAGAAAATAGGCGGGCACCTGCATTGACAAACTTATCAAACAGACCAGCAGAACACGTTAGCATCACAGCAGTAGTGCAGCAAGACACTTTATAAAAACAAAAGAGAAGAGGAAGAAGAGAAAAAAAACACTCATCAACGACTGTCACGAATTGGCATTGAAATTCTCTGCTGCATGCAATGAAGCAAACTTCAAGAAAGATGCAGCACATATCGAAAAATATGTGCGTGATATGTCCAACTCTCTTAAAGCAATATGTGTGCAGCTATGCTCTATAAAAAGGGAATTCCCAAAATGGCTTGAAATGCAATAAGTAGCAGCGCTGCTAAGACCCAAGCTTACTGTAGTTTAACAGCTTAAGAACATTTATACAAATTGTACCACACACTATTTTCCAGTCTGTGTGTGAAGGGTGTCATGATGTCAAACTCTGTGTTGCAGTATTTGCATCTGGACCAAAGCATAGCTGAAGCATACGCACTTGTCTCCCTCATTTTTTCATCAAGGAGGTTGAAGGCCATCTCCCCATCAGCGCTGTTGACCAATGTGAGCGCATATGCTACAATGGCCAATTCGTAGGGGTCCTCCAACTTCTGAATGAGGTGCAGCATGCGCTCCAGGTACCGAGCCGCCGCAGCACGAGCGGTGGATGCACGCGATCCAATCTCCTGCAGGCCAAAAACACACTGGTCATCCAGAGCACCTTCAATGCACTGCAGACTACAGATCCCAAATCTCCACATAAAATACAGCAAAATTACTACCACCTAGGGCAAGCTTAAACAACTGTCAATACTGAATTAGACCTTGTTCACATCCTGGAGAAAAAGAAAATGAAAAGTAATGAGCAACTTACGCCTCTGATATCCCTAACTTCGGCCAATGTGATGAGCACGTGCGCGGTTAGGGACACGTTGCGAAACCGCACCGGGTCTTCCGGCCTCTCAGACTGAAAGCGAAGTAGATAAACATAAAGTCTCCCAATGCCTTCTCCTCGCTCTCCTCTCAACATTCCAAAAGCAAAATGAACCTTAATTAAAACCTGTTGAACTTACCGGAAGAGACATTTTGCGGTCATAAGCATAAAAAGATGTCTCATGGAAGGAACCCTCAGGAGACTGTCTGTCTAGCAGCCATGAAATGGCCTTTTGAATGACAGTGGGATCAATGTACAAGAACTGCTCCCATTCCTGAAATGTTGCCTTGTGGAACACTCTTGCACAAAATGCTGTGAGCCTGCAACAGTAAAGGGAAATAGCAAAACCAACTTAGTTTTTCCATTCTATAGTTAGTTACCTTTTATGTAAAAAATCCTTAGTAGAAATGCACAAATATTCAAATAGTTTTTGAATACTATTCACTATTACATTTGATTCACATTGCACTTTCCCTATTCAAACTATTCGCAAACAGCTTGAGAAGCAAAAGTATGATTTCCAAACCTCCTAACATTCAAAAATGACGGATTTCTAGTTGGTCTATATTGGCAGCAAACCATCACATTTTCCAGAACCTAGCAGTTGTCATGTAATTTAGTTTGCTCTTTTCTCATAGGATTGACTGTCAGCATGCAGTAAAAGCCTGCCAGTAATCAACCGACGACAAAAAAGAGCCATCCCTGCCACTGCTGTGCAGTTGTGAGCTCATGGTCGGGAATGAAGCACAGCACCATGCAGCACGTCCGTGTGAATAGCCATAAAGCAGTTGACAGCTGGCTGTGAGCCTGACTGGCACTGGTCATCATGTTTATATCGCCATGTGCATGCGCACAGAAATGATCTGGATTGATCGCATGCACTGCTGCAGTTGCACTGGAGCAACAGTTTTAAGTCATTCTCAGTTTTCATCAGGACCTAACAACTATGCACCTGAGGCCACAACGGTCAGTAAAGAAACTTCATGGAAGTGTCGGGCTCAATGCCGGACTATGCAACTGCACCCCGTACAGCAGTGCATGAACGATGATGCACCTACTAGCACCTACTAGCATGGTTTTGTTTCTGCTCCTTTGTGGTTCCTTTGGGTGGTTGGAACCTGTCATTGGAGCCAGCAGTCCAGTGAAATTGATACGCGTAGGGCTAAGTGGGATATGTGTCATCGTGAACGGTGCATTTCAGGTGGTATTACACGACCGACGCCTTACCTTCAGGTGTTGCATGGGAGCGTGGAAGGGATGGTCCTGCTAGTGCTGCTGCTCAGGTTGCTGCTTATATGTCCATTTCAAAAACCTTCTTGTTACATTTTGCCAGTGCCTTCCTCGCATTTAATCAACTGCTGGTTGCTGCTTATCTGTTCATATCAAAAGCCTTCTTGTTACATTTTGCCAGTGCCTTCCATCGCCTTTAATCAACTGCTGATGTCACTCCTCCAGCAAGGAGGTATCCACATCACAATGCTCATGACAGCATTCAATAACCACCCTTTTCCATGTGAGCAATAAGTCAAACTGGAGACTTTTTTTTACCTCTGGCAGCAATTATAATAAAATAATTGTAAACAAAGTATTACTGCAAGATTCCTGTATTCTTTTTTAATGTCGGGTAGGCCGTATAGGTATAACAGATTACGCTACTGATGAATAAAAATTTTTTCTGCAATTTCTCTCTTTTTTCATAACTGTGTTCAATAGAAAAATGCTGCTCTTTATTTTCAACTATAGGTGATAATTCCTGAAATTTAGAATTTATTTAAGGTATTCTATTTGCAGCTAATTTTCATTATTCAAATTCACATTGCACCCAAATATTTGCTATTTGCACACCTCTACTAACTTTGCTTTTTTTCCTAGAGGCCATGGCTTTCAAAAGATTTCATCTGTGATTTAGCTTGTCATATTAAATACATTAAAAAATATTCAATTTACACTTGGTTTTTAATATTTAAATTCGTTTTGCACCCAAAAATTTTGCTACCCACACAGCACTACAGTAAAATCTCGTTAATTCGAACTTCAAGGGACCGAAACAAAGGTTCGAATTATTGAATGACCCCAAGAAAATTGTGAGAAACCATTCAATTGCTGCAAATTTATTTGTAGAAAAACTCAGAAATAATTGCCTGCCTTTGATGCAAAAACTGCACGTCAACTACAATTTTGTGGAGTTCTGTGAGATGCTTCACTGTGCATTCATCGCGAGCCTTGAGGCAGAATTGTTCCAGAATGGCAAGAGCCTTCATGGCCTCTCTCACTGTGCGGCGCAGTACTTGTAGCAGCTCCTCACATGCGGTGTCTCCCTTCGAGACACCGAGCACATTTTCGACAATCTCGTCCTCCGTTAATGACCCAGCAATGGCCACACCTGCGTCTATGTTGATATAGTCCTCAAGACGCACTTGCTCAGGAAGCGAGTCTTCAAAACAATCGTCATCGGACAATGCATCGGCGCACTCATCAGTAGCGAGCAGTGGTTCGTCTGCACTGGACTGAGCAAAGCCGCAGTGACGGAAACAGTTGGCGATCAGCTGCGGTGGTGGCGTACTGTCCCACTCACAAGCTAATATGTGCACGGCGCTTAGAAGCGACACTTCATACATTTTCATAGCCTCATTGCACAGGAGCATCCTTTCCAGGAGGTGCCTCCTATACTTCGTCTTGATGAACTGAATAACCCCCTAGTCCATCGGCTGCAAGACAGCAGTAGTGTTTGGAGGAAAGAAGGCTAGCTTTACAGCTGTAGTCCAGAAATGTTGCAATGTGCACTGCAATTATCAACAATCATCAACACCTTCCGGTCGTTCGCCTAGAACTGACGGTTCAGCTTGTGCAGTTATTCCCTAAAAATCTCCGCGATCATCCATGCCTTACGGTTTGTGTAATAGTCAACCGGAAGGCTTCTTGAATTTTTAAAACATCTAGGTTTTCGGGACTTGCCAATTGCAAGCGGAGGGAGGCGCTCCGTTCCAGTCATATTTGCTACAAGGAGAATCGTCAGTCGTTCTTTGCTGCGTTTGCCGCCGATACAGGGATCCCCCTTAAATGCGATAGTTTTGTTCGGGAGTGCCTTGAAAAAAAAAAAAAAAACGCAGTTTCGTCGGCATTCAAAATACTTTCCAGTGCAAATGCAGCAGCATGCTCCCAGAGCTCTCTAGCTTTCTAATGCTCAGTGACGTTGTCATCGACGGCAGCTTTTTCTCCGCACACGCTTTTGATTACAAGTCTGTGTCTCCTTAAGCCCGGTTCACACTGCGGGAACACAACAGCGGCGTGGACAAAACATGTCTGCCCGTCAAGCCGGAGACTTGTTTTCGAAGACACTTGTTTCCAAGCAGCTTGTCACACTGCACAAGCAGCTGAGAAACACGACAGGCAGCCGGGGTGTTACGTCGGTGTGACAGACTTGGGCAACGAAAACGAAATGCAAACCGCGGTCGCCGGCAGTGTTTGACTTGTTCGCTGGCCGAGCGTATATATCCGGCGACGACACACCACCCCCACCACTTAACGGTGATTGATCGTTTTATAATGGTTTTTGAGCTCGTAAACAGCACTTGAAAACAAGCTCCCCTCTATCGCTTTGTTCTCTCCCAGGATACGGCGTCTTGAATGCAGTCGGTCAGTGGGCCACAATTGAAACCAGCTATGGTATAGCCGCCCTGGTTACCTTCTTATCTCCGGCCCTTTCTTGTGCGCAAGACCCCTCCTTGCCGGGGCCATCGTGGCTCCCCTCCTCTTTTGTGCGCCGGACTCCGGAGTTGCCCGCGGCTACGCTAGAGAGGCAGCAGAGGAGCGTCGCCGAAGTTGTTTTTTCAGTGTGACAAGGAGTTCGCCAAGGATTCCTGCAGGCCTTTCCGTTCCGTGTAGCCGGGCGACAAAGACGTACTTCCGGACAGTTCGTGTTGAATCAGTGTGACAGGGTAGCTGACATTACGTGAACATGCTGTCGTCAAACAAAGTCGACCAAATGTTTCCGCAGTGTGAACCGGCCTTTAAAACAACTCGGCCAACCATCAGACGCTTTAAATGTAGTAACCTCCATCTTCAGGGTAAACCTTTCAGCCTGCGGTCAAACCATTGCGCCGCTTAAGGGCAGCAGTGCGCTATGACAGTCACCAATCCATCGCACGACAGTGTCCTCCACCTCAGGATGTGCTGCTGTTCGCAGTCGCTTTTGCCTCTTGTCAAACTTTTCACTCTCGTATGCCTGCATAACTTCAGATTCCATCTTCACGTACATTGACAAAGTGCTTTTCTTCACGTCGTATTTGCGCATAACTTCTTGGCGTGAGATCTCCTCTTTCAAGGCGTTCAAGATTTCCACTTTTGTGGCCAAGTCCTTCGCTGGACAGTATTTCGGTCGCTTTGGAGTGGCCATGATGTTGCCGACTTCTAGAAGAACTGTGCTTGACAAGAATGTGCCTGCCAAACGATGCCAATGCAGAACCACACACAATGAACAAAGTGAGATAAGCGCGTAGCCTCGGCACGAACAAAGCGAGACAAGCGCATAGCCATGGCACGCTGGAGTACGAAATCACGTGAACTAACGCCGCCAACGAAGTACACACGTGAGCCAGTCAGCGTCCGAAACAACCGGCAGCTCGGCTCAGCTCGGCTAGTTGACTGACCTGCAGCCAATAATCTCTGCTGGCTCTGACTGGCGGGCACGTAAGTTTTGTAGCAGGACAGAGGCATGGAAGTTGTTGGCTCTTGCATGTTTAAAGGTGCCAAGAGTGCAGTTGAGACTCATCCAGCGTGATTTGATAGTGATATTATTGCCTCCATCACTGGCCAAACATCATCCAATGCAAGTGATGCCGTGGAGGAAGCTGAAGACAGCCTAGGCCCCACTGTTGGAAAAACTGTGTGCCCTAGATGTGCTTCGCCTATTTTCTCAAATACAGGGCCTAATAAAGCAGCCAGAACATAGTTTAAGTTCCTTCAAGGCTGAGGCCATCTTAGTGGCAATAACAAATTTTTGTGGTCCTGCCTGAATAGGAGCTTCAGTGTGCGCCTTCCTGTATGGAATACCTCAGGTATTATCTTTCACTGGGTTAATGGATATGCTATTTCAGCAGCTTCAAATTAGAATGCACAGCTCTTTTGCATACAGTTTTTCTGCTTGTAACAGTATGCAGTGTCTGTGGCCATATTTATTGCAAGTTGCGATGCTGGCCTAAATAAGCCGCACCCTCTTGGCCCTGTAGTCAGATGCATTCTGCTTGGCACGTGCCAGCCACCTCCTCTTAGTCTTCGCTAGCGTGAGTGATGACACCACAAATACTACAAGAACTTTGTGTCCACATATATCATGTAGAGGATGTCACACACACGACGTGTTAAGCAGAAAGGTATACACAAGCTGGAAAAGAAGCTGAAATCAATTCTTGGACCAACTTCTATCAGGACTCTTTCTGCCCAACTCAAATGGTACCATTCTAATCGGGAGCCAACCTAAGTGGGATCAACTCAACTGGAACTGCTGAAACACAGAATAGTGTAACAATTTTTAGTGTGACCACCTATCTTCAATTAATTTTTCTTTCATCTCAACTAACACATACCAAACACTCGGTTGACTGTGCCATCGAAACACCTGGAAGCTTCCATCCTCATTCTGATAAGTCAGCTGTCTTTGGTATCCTGCAAGAAAAGATTGTTTCATCTGACACCATTTGAAGCTTAAGGCCAATGACAAATAGTGTCTATACATGTTAAATAGAAACTTACCCAAGTTCAGGTACTTAAAAGCTTGTCTTTCCAAATGCATGTCTCGTTGGTTTGTCTGTCGCAGATAGTGCACTGTGAACAAATTTGCCCCAAAGCTGAACATGTTTTGTTCCCCACAGTAAAACGGCTTTGACAAGAGGCTGCTGGAATTGACGGGCATAGTTGGGAATGCTGGGCCAAACACGTCACCTGAAATGTAATCAGTGATGTCAAGTATGTACACTGCTGTTCTCAGAAAAGGCGAGGAGGAGGGGGGACAATGTATAAGAATCCAACTCTGTCAACAACAGCTTTCTGTTAGCTGAGTGGGCTCGATTCACTTATCTACGTGGGAATATGGTATGGAGGTTGCAGCATGAAACTTGAGACAATTTGAGAAATGAAGGGCATTCTGAATGTAAACTCGACCGGATGTATGACGTTGGTACCAGCCTACAGTACCTCAAGATTGTTTTTGTTTTCCTCTGAACTAAATGATTAATTACTTCGCATTTTATATATTCACTGCAGACCTCAAGTGCGACACAAAGTTGTAGAGCGCACCTTCACAAATCACTGTTAACTTTTTTCATGTTGCAATGAAAGCCTGTAAAATATGACCAAAGATCCCTTGCAGACTGATATCGTACCACTTTTAAGTGCGATAAATAATTCTGACAATGCGATAACTTTCAAATTATTTCAGCAATTTTCCTGGTTCCCTGAAGCCGAATTAATGAGATTTTACAATACACGGTATGGCTGCCATGCGAAAAAATGAACTTCAATAACTGCCGACCAGGCATCACATGGCAGACATTTTATAGATTATAACATGACGCATAAACAGCTTACAGCGGTACAAACAAAATTTTAGCATATTTTTAGCAATTAATCTATACAGCATCAAATAGATGATAAAGGTTTTGCACCTGTATAACTGCTTCAATTAGTTATAGCCATAAATTATAAGGTGAGGGACAGAAGTTTCAAAAAGGATGCAGCCCACTGCTCCAGTTAGGTAACTCAGTGTGCCCATGAGACAAAAGTGGCAGTATTGCTGCACCTTCTAAAATTTTAATTAGACTTTCAGGTGCTTCTTGTGGTTTTCAATGTATTACAACCTTATAGCCTAGTACAATTAAAACTCTATGTAACAAACCTTCATGCAGCAAATTCCTTGATATCATGAAGTTTTTCAATTTCTCAACACTGCCTACACTGAAGTGCGTGCATTTAAAAACTCCATGTAGCGAACACGTTGCGGTGGCAAAGTTGTGGCACTGACTACCTCTTAGCTGGTGCTAAATTACTAAAGATTCTGCAGAGCTCCAAAAATTTCAAGACGATAAAGCATGAACTGATATGTGACAATGTCTACGATTATGCTGCAGTGGATACAAATTGTGTTTTGGTGCCGATGGCGTATCTATGTGGCAAACGCAGCAGACTTAACTGCTTTTGCTTTTGGAATGTGGCACTACGATAGCTCATGCTTAAAAGCAGCAAGATTTTGGTGCCGATACCTCTTGTGCGTCGGTAGCAGGAAAAGTGAAGAGCGCCAGCAACTCAAGGCGAAGAACTGGTTAAAGCCTTTAGGTTTTCTAGGGGCAACGATGTGTGAATATGCTGGCACTTCCTCACCCGACGCCTGCAAAATCATGTGCATTCTACCCCAGCATGGCCATGGTGCTTCAATCCGAAAAACTTTAGACTTCTCCGCCAACCCTTTCTCCCCATCCCTCTTGTAGACTCGCTGTGCGAGCCCCGGAGGTGGTGGAGGCTGCTGCCAACAGTCACGCCACGCCTTCAACGCAATCACGAAACATTTCATCGCTTCTGTAACTTTGAATAGTGGGGTTTTACTGTAAACACTTTCCAGGTGGTTTTCCTAGTATGCAATTCTTAATCTGGTTTCTGTCTTGCATTGTCATTTCAAGTATTCAACTGAAAAATGCATAAACGTAAACCTAGAATTAACGAAAAATCACGAATGTTTTACAATGAACTAGGTTTAACTGTAATACCATATATACGAGTGCATGCATGTTCTACATATTTCTCATTTTGATTGTGATGTGTACACTTAGCCTTGTCATACGGTATGAGTGCGCATACATTATATTGTGCATTGACAGTGACAAAGATGCCAGGGTAGCAGATAATAATAAAGAAATATAAAAGTGTCCATGACACTGACACAATGCGACTGCTGCAGCTGCTTCTGCAAAAAAAAAAAAAAAAAAAAAAAAGAGAGAGAGAGAGAGAGATAGAGAGAGAGAGAGACATAGCGTTGACATGCCATTTCACATCCAAAATAATGCGTAAGCTTGCTTCAGTTAGCTGGCTGATGCATGGCTTGAAGCCACCATTACACAAGGCTGGTGGTGCTGCAGCAGCAGCAAAGCTCAGGTGTGAAACAACGCAGATAGACTATTAAATATATTGGCCTAGCCAAGAGAGCGCTGTGACCAGTCACACCTGTTGCTGTATAAGCAACAATGCCCCATACAAGGCTTGAGGGGGAATAACTGGATGCTCATTTGCAGTGCTGGTCATACCCCAACACAGCCCATTTGGGAGCCCTGCCATCCAAATAAATAATGAGAGCCCAGCAGTGTCCTAATTACAGTGCATCCAACACCACTGACTTGCACTGGAAATCTCCAACACACCAGCAGTCCAAATTATCTGGCTTTTCAAAATAACTGGGGATCAAACAAACAAAATTTCAGTGCACTGCGATGCGCTGATAGGTCTTGCAGAGAAAGGATGTAATGAAAATGCCTTGAAATTGAAGTAATAAATCTTTGGAAATTGCATTGTGGCAACACCCTGACCCATTTCTCTCATGCACAACTTATAATTTACTACCTCTGTTCACCTTCTTGAATTTACCGACTAAGTGCTTAATAAGTATTTTCCAAACATAGTTTCTAATATAAATTCTGGTAATATTTTCTGCCATTTTTATGATACCTGGACATTAGGCATATACACTTATAAGATCATATAACTGCTGGCTGTACTCACCAACAACAGATAAAGTGGCCTTGTTACTGCCGAACACGTACAAGCGATCTTGTCGAAAAGGCAAGATAGGCGTTTCAGTAATGTTAGTGTCAAGGTACTTAATCAAGTAAGCGCCCTGAGTGAGGTCCAGAACCATGGAAGTGTGGCGCTGCTGAGGAATGCCATCAGGCTGAAAGTAGAGAACAAAGGCCTCAGAACACTTGCAAACCGTTAGAGCTGTGCCCTTATGCAGCGGGTCAAAAGACCTACTCACCTCGACAAGAAGGGAACGTGTCACCATGTCCTTTGCAATTTGAGTCTTGGCAAGAACAGTGACTTCAATTATTCCAGTGCGCACAGCTACTATAGGCATGTAAACAACAGCAGACTTTCCGGGCTTGATCTGAAACAGGTTTTTACTTTTAGCCTCATAAAATAAACTCCGCCATAATCACAAACATATTTTCATACAGCTGCATGTGTCCATCAAACAAACAATAGTATAATTTCCATGCTTCTGCCCAGTGAAAACTTTATTCATTTCAAGAACTGCGCTATGTGGTATGTGTTACTAATTAACCTCTAACTAAAAGTATACTTTAAGAATTTTTGCATGACAGCTCCAAATTTCTGTCCCAGCCCAGCCCAACCTCAGCCCAGCCCCACCCCAACATCAGCTTCAGCCCCAGCCCAACCCAGCCCCACCCCACCCCACCCTCAACCTCAGCCCAGCCCAGCCCCACCCCAACCTAAGCCCAGCCCAGCCCAACCTCAACCTCAGCCCAGCCCAGCCTCAGCTGAGCTCAGCCCACACCAACCTCAGCCCCACCTCAACCTCAACCCAGCCCACCCCAGCCTAACCTCAGCTCAGCTCAGCCCCACCCCAACCTCAGCCCAGCCCAGCTCCATCCTCAGCCCCAGCCCAGCAGCCCCAGTCCAATTACAGTAGAACCTCGGTGATACGAATTTCATGGGGTCGCGAAAAACTTCGTATCATCCGAACATTCATATCATAAAAACAAACGAAAACAGGTATGCAGAAGCATAGGAAAGACAGTCGCGCATCTCTGTTTACGTCTGAGAAGGTTTATTACGGTCGCACGGTCACAGTTTGGCACTCGCAGCGCACGCAGCACGACAAGTGCTCGCGACAGCGACGCGCGGGCCGCGTGCCTCCGTGTACAGCAGGACAAGAGATGGTGACGAGCCAGCCGTGTGGCGCTGCAGACTGCTCGCGATGCGTACTGCGTGACTAGTGGTCGCGAAGTCTACGATGTGCGGCCCGTGCGCTCCCGCCGCCGCATGCGTCACCGGCTACTACTCACGGCCGCGCATTGCTGCAAACCTTTCGTGGCGTGCAAAACGATTGTGATGTCAGTGATGTGTGATTTGCCCACCTCCGCGTATTTCTCGCGGCGCGTACAGCATGACTGGAGATGGCGACATGCGGGCCGCACGGCATCACAAACTGCTCGTGGATCACGAAGCCAGCGATGTCCAGTCCGTGTGCACCCGCCGTGTACGCCACCAGCTGCGGTGGTTGTGGCGTCTGCAGTTTATGAACCACGCACCGCTGAAAGCTTTTCGCGCCGTGAGCCCGACAGAAAATCGCAACGTCGGCGAGGTGCGGACCACGGGTCACCGAAAACTGTCAGTGATGAGCGCATACAGCGTGGCTGCAGCGATCGCGGAGTCAGCGATTTGCGGGCAGTGCGTAGTGCTCAAGGTTTTGATCGCAGTTCCCACGTTCGTATCATCCGTAGTGGCGTGGGAGTGTGTTCGGACCATCCGAAATTTTGCACATTGTACACAATGCAATCTGGCCGGGGAATTTTGCGAATTCGTATCATCCCGAAATTAGTATCATCCGGATTCGTATCACAGAGATTTTACTGTATATGCTTAATGATTGACAGATAAGGGACACCATATAGTCTTTTGAGTCACATCACATTCTATGTACACAAGTTCACACTATTTTGGCACAGCTACAAGACACTAGGTACCATCCATGCAATTTAATTGGTTATTAAAGGGACAGAACACTGGCCAAAATATGTCATGAGATTATGGTGGAGATGAAAAGATCTTGCCTCATATAGTACAGATCAAGCACTACAATATCAAAGAGGCTTTACAATTTTAATTTGCCATTGAAAATGGCATAAAATCAATTGAGGCGCTATCTAGTGGAGAAACCCTATTACTTTCATTGTAGTACCACATGTGACTACATGTCAGCAAAATATCACTGAATATCGCAACTGTACACTGTTCTTTTTTCTTCTCGGAGTGCTTGTCATAACTGATTATATTTTGCGCTCTCTTCAGTGCACCCTTAAATAAAAACCACCCTTCCTTCCACACGGCGAGAGGCATGCTTTCATGTTTTGCCACTAGATGGCACCACAGTGTTTGGAATTCTGTGAATGAAGCGGTGGTAGTGCCCACTAAAACTTTTGTCGACGATGCGTGCATTATTGTGCCGTAACTACAGTGGCTAGAATACTGAAGTGTGATTACCGCCAAGCGGCGCCTATGGGGAGCGTTGCAGCCGTTTGGCGATGCCTCCGCTAGATGGCACGTCCACACGCTTACACGTCAGGTCAGCATATGAAATGCATGCTTGAACCCTTGACTGCGCGCGTGATGTGGGCTCCTTGCGTTGTTTTTCGGTGCAAATTCTGCTTGACGTTGTATGATGAGTCAGCGACAAAGTCATCGTTTTGTACCTCGTTACAAAAGCGGGTACAAATAGTACTAGGAAGAGTTGTTTTGTGTGCCGAAATTATTGAAAAGAGCAACGCTGCCGTTTGCGAGCTTCTTTGAAAAAAAAAAAAACTAACATCAGCTTTGGCACGTTATTTACGGCGCAACTGCGAATGTGAATTGATAGACGATCGAGGGCGGTCACTCTGAATGCGCATTCCGGACCATTTTTCTGACCGTGCCAATTGCAATACATGTGTCAAAACCCGTTTTAAGAAAAATAATCATGAGGTGAGGCTGTGCCCATATCACGCCAGCACGGACATAAGAGCGACGACGTATAACGATCAAGGGGCCACTGCCTTATGTGAGGAGTCTGATACCACGCGACGGCCAGTTCTGAGCATAGACGTGCTTTTAATCACATGCATGCACACATAGAATTTTGTGTTACGCCATAAAGCTTCGTGAGGTCAGTGGAGTGTCATCGAACGTAGCGTACAGTGTGCGCGTAATTGCGGATCTGGATCTCCTGGGCGCGGTTGAGGAATGTGTTGTTCGCTATGTAGTAAGGTCGAGTTAAACTATTGAAGAACCCTGGAGACGGCCTTGCATTCTGAAGTATTTAATATAATATATATGCACCTGTGTTCAGGGGCAGATGTTTTGAAATGTTCACAGGATATCTAGATATAGCATCGAACGTGAACGCGAAATGAGCACAGCTATAGAATTTCATTTAAGCATAGCCTGCAAGCATATCGATTCCCGGGGTTTTCCTGATTAATTTAATAATGCCTCTGAAGAGCTGGCACAAAATAAAAAAAGCAAATGGCAGTAATTTAGAACTTTATTCAATGCTTGAGTGCATGCATGCTAATCAATGGAATGAATTCATCTTCTGCAGCAGAGGTGTCTTTTTCTTTGCTCACAGAAGCAAAACAGCCTAATTAAAGGCCCAAGCAAAATCGGCAGCGTAGCAACACATTAATTCCGAAAATAAAATTACAACTATCCCTAAGTTGTAATTCCTAAGCTGCTCATCTATCTACTCGGAAAAGAAAACTCACGGTGAAAAGAAAAATCACCGGTGGTTTACCTTGGCTAAGCATGGATATACATGCAGTGTTTACAGCCCATGTTTAGAAAAGTATTGCTTCCTATAGATTTGTTCTAGCACGCCTTGCCACGTTTAGCTAAGTACCGGTTCCTTGGGTTTTCAATAGGATTAAGGAGGCCTGATTAACGTCTTTAGTACCACTGTGTCACAGAAGGTGCAGCCAACAACCTTCAATGCGCACCTTGAAGGACTGGCAGCTTAGCACGTGAAAAAAAAAGGAGAAGAAGAAAATTTGGTTCCTATATTGCGCAGTGGTCTAGCGCTAGCGCTATGGCTAGCGCTTTACCTTTACTTTTTTTACCTCGGCCCGTGTCTGCAACTTACTGGAGACAAGTGTTTCTTGGAGTGATTGCTCGAAGGTTTCAAAGCCACATAGGCGAAATCCCGCTTAGAATGCGGGTTGTAATTCTTCCACTCAAAACAAGACCATTGTAAAGGATAATAAATTTACACCGGCATGACTTAGATATCTGGCTAATAAATAAGAATGCTGTGTAAAAGCAGAAGTCATAGTAAGAGCAGAAAGCATGCATCGGATCTTGAAGGGGTTCTCAAACGCGGCCGATTAACCGCGCGGCGAGCAGACGACACGCTATGACACGCAGTGAGTGGATGTGTAAGCGGGCGTCAGCGCCCCCTGGATCTCTATCTCCAAAGCATCGCGGAAGGGCATGAGAGCCGGCAGCGCGGTCCACACATTTCCCTATTCTAGCCACTGTACCGTAACAGCATTGAGTGTGAAATTGAAAGGGACGTTACTCTACAATGTCTGATTACTGTCTGGCGAGTGAAATTTATATTAGTTTACTGTATGTCTTTTTTGTCGACTACCAGTTGTCATCACGGTCCCTGCTCATGGTTTCCAGCATTGGACTACATAAAAACGGGCGAATGCACAAATCTAAAAATTCTCCGTAAAACTTTCTTACAGCGTTTCTACAAATACCGTTATGGAATCGAACATTTTAGACATCAATTTTTCCATTGTGGCAAAAAAAAAAATGGAGACTATATTCCAGTGTTCTGTCCTTTGAGGGCTTTCATTTTCGGCCCAAACTTTCTTCGTTATTTGGACTTCAGGCAGATTTTATGAAATCTAGGTAAAAGAGAACAGCTGTTTTCTTAAAAATCCCCGAAGGAAATGTATAAAAACCAGAGATACATTAACAAACTTCAAAATTCATTATAAAAATATCTGCTGCGCAGATGAAGCTGAAACTTTGAGGTCTTTTAGCTTTCCACATCAGGGATAAGATACAATACACAGATTATTCTAAAATCAGTTTCTGACCCCTTTAAGTGCAGAAATCCCTTTCACTGACAGGTGGTGCAATATAAAATTTATAGAAACTCAGTTTTGCACAGAACATGCACTTCAGACATTCAATCTCAAGAATACTGCCGATATTTTGAGCAGTTCAGGCGCAACACAGTAAAAACCTCACTTACAAAAATCAGGTGTTGGTGTTCTCCAGAAGAAGTATCTGGAGCATAGGAATTTACTCGGCCTAGAGGTCCCACCAAGACAAATCTGTAATCTGGAGAGCTAGCCAGTGTGATAAGTACCTGCAAAAGGCATCATGTTTTGCTTCAGAACTAAAGGCACTGGTACAATATCAGCAATGCAATACCTTCTGCTCACTGTCGGCTAAAGTACTATGAAGTGCAAGCCACACTAGTATCTGGGTTTCCCCAAAAACCATCGCAACATCCCTTGTAAATATAACCCTTGGAAGTTGTACAAATGTTTCTGTGCACATTGAAGAGTGCAGTCTGCTGGGCTTGAAACTGAAAGCTTGTGTATGAAATCAACATTATTGAATCCTGCTTTAACTTTTCAGCGCAAGTTTCGACAGCCAGTTGATAGAAATGGAAAAGAAGCATTAAACTCACGATGCCATGGTATTGTCAGGTGTGTACTCTATACACACATATATCAGCTCTGCTTATAAAATTCATCATCAAGACATTTTTTTTTACATCAGTACTAACAGTGACAGGAAAAGGAATGATGTGGAACACTACTTTATATTGCAATTCTAAAACGCATGAAATGCTAAGGTTTTTGTGTAACCACAAAAACAGAAAAGGAAAAACAAAAAAAAAATGTGACACCTTACTGTGCATTCCAATTTTACCATGCAAAATGCAAGGAGCTTTGGTTGGAAATTTCAATGCAATGGAGTGCATTTCATGAAACATAAAAAAACATGCTTCAGGGTGCTACTTTTTTTTTTATCCACTGACAACTCTTATCAGCCTGGCACATCATCATTACTAAAAACAATACAAATCCTGAAGGTATTTTATTTTCAGATACTGCTGTCTCAAATTTAAGACATTGCAGGAGTGGTCACACAAAAGATCAAAAACACAATACATAATTGGGGACATGTTTAACAAACTGCTTAGCTGGTAGCTATCACAATAAGCCATCACGTTCATTCCCCAGTTCAATTGTGTGCGGGGAAAAAAGAAAATTTATGGCAATTGAGAAAACACTTGGTGTAATGTTCATAAGCTCAGTAAAGTGGCTCGCACAGGCCGAATAACACTGAATGAAATGGACTAGCTAATAAAGAAACAAACTTGTGCATAATTTTGTATAGTATGATAACCCGGTCTCACTTTCGCCAATTCTCGAGGGAATTCAGTGACAACACATGGTATTGCGGAAAAGTTGCAATCACAGTGGCAAAAAATGAACTGATTGCATTTCTTCTGTACTGGCTCAAGCTTATCTTTGTCATGCACAAGATGAGGTGACCTTCACGACTGATGTGCATTCAAGAAGAGACCTGACCAGGGATCTATAAGCTGTTAGTTTGTATTTGTAGTTATTAGGTATGCGTTTAGTTCCAGAGGTATGCAACGTTTCACATGCTGACAGTTCACAGGATACTGCACATTTAACCACAATTTCTGCCAGACCACCTATGGCACTGCAGTTTATCAAATGGTAAGGAAGACTGTCCTTCCTCCTTTTATACACGACTAAAACATCAGCAGCTTCAGAGGAGCACCATCACAGAGCCCTGTTGCAACTCAGTAGGTATAAAGTTAAACCTGGTTATAACGAAAGTGAAAAATGGCCACGACTTTTCATTACATCCAGGTTTTCGTTATATGCAGTTTTTGCGTGAAGACTCGAAAGGACAATGCATAATGAAAACCAGATTAAGAATTGGTTGTAAGGGAAACCACTGTGAAAGTATTTACAGTAAATTGGAATTATTCAAAGTTACAGGGGCAGTAAAATGTTTCGCGATTGCGCTGAGGGTGCGGTCGAGTGCCCCAACCACTGCGCTACCACGGCTGGACATTCACTACAGTGGAGTATGTATTTCATTCCTCAGAACATTTTACCTCAGACATCATGTGTAGCCTAAGACTGAGAATGGTATCTCAACATCAGCAAGTCTTTATAACCAGCTCAAGTGCTTAATATGTAGCAGTTCTGCCAGAACTGGTCTCGCAATCATTGGATGTAATGCTGCTGGTCTTGCTTTCTACTATTTGCACATTTCCATTTTATGACAGACAAGACAGTTATACAATGAATAAACATAAGCTAAACAAATAATAAATAATAAAAACAAGCTTGCCTCAGTTTCATAGAGCCTGTAGTTGAACACTGTGACACGTATGCCAAGCTGCTCTCCGAGGCGAATCTTTGTTGGCATTTCTACGTTCATGTAGAACGGCTTTGCACTTGAAAACTGAAGGCAAAAGAAAATCATACAGATGTATGACCTCACACATTCATAAAATGTGACCTCCAAAAAGTGGTCCCCTAAAATCTGGTGGCTCACCGAGATGCTATTGGACAAAATTCCAAAGCCACTGGACTCATCCATTCCAAATGCACTGATCATCCATTGTGTTGGCACATCAGGCACTGGGAGATTGAAGATGTAGTAACCTAATGGACTGGGAAAGAACAGAAAATAACACTTGTTAGAAACCATTTATTATTTTAATTTTTTTTCAACATCAATTTTCGAGGTGACCTACAATATATAGGATATACTAAGGAAATCAGCTATCTATTACGAAATTCGCTATTGACTCTAATGTCACATTTCTCATCATGCATGCCGGCTTTACCATGAAAAGCAAGCAAAACTTGCTTTTCTTGCAGAATCACAAAATACTTGACGGGGTTGATTCTGCTGACTGCTTCCAGAAAAGACTGGCAGCTCTTCCTGAACGCACACAATGCAACTACAGCACATGAAAAGTTTAGAGGTTCTTGAACTCATGCTAGCAGGTGCGATATTTTACACTATTGTACAAAAAAACAGAGCAGTAGAATACCAGGCACGTATATGGGTCAAAGGGTCCCCCTGACTGAAGCAGCCCATTGTTGATGATAAAAAAATGGAGTAGGTGGCACATCGTACAAGTAACAATCACGCAGGACATTTTTGATTGAAACAGGAGGAGGGTAAACAAGAGAGACAATAATATATACAATTGGAACATTATAACTTTTGCCTCTTTCTTTAATTCTTTCCTCCATTTTCCCTCGAGTTCCAGCTTCAGGGGACATGCGCGGTTTACTGTGACCACATGCAGTCATGGTGACCTGCACTTGCCACCGGCTTAGTATACAGGTGAGTGCAAGTGCCCATGTCGCACGAGAGCCGCTGCACAATAGCACAATAGTGAATAACAGAAACAAGGTCACTGCATGAACTGAGCACTGGCTCTTTGCTTCGCTCGCGCTCTCTAAACATTGCGGATAACATGGCAGATTGGGTGAGATGTTCACAGCAGCATGGTTTATTCAACTTATTGCTCTTAATGTGCTCAAAGGGCAGTTTAAGGCCACTACACATGTGTATGCTATCAGCACTATCAGTGCTGAAAAAGATACAACCCCCAGGCAACGATCCTATTGAACATCAGAAAGAAGAAGGGTTGTATTACTGGCATTCTCTGATCCTTTTTAGCCATTTTGTACACAATTGTGGTACGTTGCGATCAACCCACTGCTTTTCCAAGTGCATGCTTCAAAAAAGCACCTTGGGACATTTGGGACAAAATGATTGCACAATTCCAACATGGCTGATTTCATAGATCCTGATGTGCTAATATTAGTTTCCAGCTATTTTGGCAGTCTGTCATGAAATTTGTATATGCTTCTAAAAATTACCTATCAGTGTTTTTGGCTAAAAATCCAACCGACTCTGAAGAAGCCTAGACATGCTATTTAAGCCAGAAATTACTTGTTTTCTATCGAAATGATAAACAGCACCTGAGCAATAATTTATTGCTCGTGTCACATATCTAAGAAGAAGGAAGACTGGCTTTGTAGAACTGTATGAAGTTTGTATGCAGAGTACTCCTCATAACCTAAACAAAAGTTTTGAAAAACACTTCTACACATTGACAAAATGAAACTGAAACATCATGGCCAAGGGTCACTTGCTACATTCAGGGGAATTTTTTTGTATTGCATAATCAAGGGTTTGGTTTGGTTTGTGGTGTTTAATGTTCCAAAGCGACTCAGGCTATGAGAGATGCTATAATTAAACAATATCTTATCGCATTTCATAATCAAGCAAATATTTAGCACAGATTCACTATCTTATGTTTTATATCAGAAGATACATACATGGTATGTCTTAATCAGGAAGCTTCCTGTCATTATAAACGTAATGTAAGAAACCACGAAGGAGCACTCAATTGTGGCGGCAAATGCACACTAAAAGTGACTGCTGCTATGTCAACCTGGATGTGCCCAACCCAGTGCATATGTGTTTAAGAGTTTGAGTTTCTCATGCCTCCTTTGGAGGCTTCAAAAAAATGTCTGCGATCGATTAAATTAAAGTGCCGTCAGTACCTCACTGCAGTTGACGGTTACTCTCAAATGAAAAAGAAATCAGTCAATTTTAATCGTGCAACATGTGATTCTTTGAATTCGCACTGACCTCCAACAAATATATATATATATATATTGATGTGGCTTCTTAACATATTTTTCTGTCTGCCCTCACTGATTCTGAAGACCTTAAGAGCATGTTAATATAGTGACTAAAGCATTAAAACATCACCGAGATTTGTAAGTGCTCCATGGCTTAAGTACAGGCATCAAATTTTGGTCGCATTTTTCTTCTTCTTGATGATTAGCAATACATTACTGTAAATCAGGGATTCTCAAACTGGGTTGGGTTCCAAGAGTGACTTCTGTGGGTTCCGCAAGCTCCCACAAGTTAAATATAGGCCTCATGAGGGATCAAAAAAACTGCCATATATTTGCTGCTTCTCCGCTCATTGTATTCTTCAGGCAGGCTGGCTTTAGCATTATGGTAAATTAAAACTATGCAGGAGCGATGAAATCACCATTTTTGCATCCCTCACGTAACCTATACTTAACTTTGATATCAGGGCCATTGCTCAGCTGTTGAAACGTAAACAGAAATTCCATTATAAATTATTTAGCAGTCATAGACATAAAACACAAAGTGATATGTGTATAGCAATAGTATCTTATGCACCATTACAAAGAATAAAACACAAGCCCAAAAATTAGGTGTCTATACTCTTGTAATCAAAGGGAACAACAAAATAAACCAACCCAATGTTGATGTCTTTCCAGAGCCACGAGTTGGTATACAGCCGCTGATATCTGTTTGTTCGATACATTTCAAACCTAGGAATGCTGAACCGCTGTTCATCGTCACCTGTGTAACAAAAAAAAATACGTCACCAGTGAAGTAACTATAGCACATTGTTTCCTAATGAACCATATCGCAAGACAATGTACTTGCATCTTGCTTCGTCGGAGCCATCCTCACAGTCAAAGTGGCCGTCACACTGTCGCTCAAGGCGGTAGCAAGCACCATCATAGCAAGTGCCATAACCAGCGGTTAAATTGCAATCATCTATTTTGGCAGAGAGCAAAGAAAAAAATGTTAAGAGCTCCATCACAATAAAGTTCTTTCACACTCTATTCTGCAACACCGAAAGGGAGGAAAAAAACCCTCTTGCTATTTAAGACTTTTTCTTCTTTGTTTTTACAAAAAGCCACTCCAAATTTAATTTTAAAAGGAAAGCAGTGGCATAATATGCGTATGAAATAAACTACAGTGCTACAAAAGAGAACTCAGAAAACGATGGACAGTACATACATGTGCATGAGCCTCACTAGGACAAATAAAAATGTGAAAATACTAATTTCCTTCAAATTATTCACCCTAACTCAGACCTCAAAAACATAAAATAGCAGTTCAACCTGTTTATAACAAAGTTAAGGCTATAAAATTTCTTCACTAATAACGAGCGTACAGACATCATAGCAGACATGATCTAGGCCCAACTGCTGTGTGCCAGGAGCCCCACTGGCAATTGAATACAGGCCAAAATAACAACGAGCCCGATAACCTAGAGCCAGCAGCCATGGCAAAATTTCACAATCCTCACTTCTATCATGTGCACAAGAAAAGGACTTGTGAGAAATTATTTTTATACAGGAAGACTGCAGCACCCTGACGGGCACTACACAAGGCACAGGAAGTATGAACTTTTTAATGCTGACATTATTCAGCCCTTCAAGGTAAACATGCAACAAGGTATTGCCCACTATTGTTCAGCTGCAAATAAACAATGCTGCAAAATGATTTGTAGCATTATTCATCGACAGTCATAACTTAGCTTATTAAAATAGTGTGGTGTGTGGAGCTTAACCCTCCAATTATTAACTCTGAGCTGCACCTGTCATGGAAGTTTCTACCAATATTGCCAATAATGAGCCACAAACATCAAGCCCAATGCTGCAGTGCTCCCACTGCCAAAGACGAGTTATGGTATGCAAGTGCGTTTGTTTAAATTTTCTACTCTAAAGGACAGTACCTGTTCAAGAAAATGTGCATTTTGCACCTTGGGATGCATTTTGAGCCTGACACCTATCAATTTATAATGCCATTCCCATGTTTCCATTTCAAGCTGGATTACAGAACCAAAGGTTGTGTTGCTTCCAGATGGAAAAGAGCTGGAAACTATCCAGTTCCAGCTGGACTATAGAACTGAAAATTGTGTACAGTTGAAATATTTCTTGCTTAAAGCTGGAAAATCTCTCCTTCAGCTATGTCCAGGTGGGCAGTTAAAGGGCCAACGTCTCAATGCTGGTTATGGCCACAGTGGCTATGGGCAATGCCATACTGGAAGACACCAGATTAATTTTGGCCACTTCTTTGATGCGCACTGCAGTATTCTACAGCAAAGAGGCATTTCCCCCAGAAATGTGGCTTCTGCGACTGGGATTCGATCCTGCAACTATGAACTCTGCAGCTGATTGCCATGGCCACTAAGTCATCATGATGGATACAGTGTTAAAATTAAGTGCTGATAAAAATACAGGTTCCTTCGAAAGCCTTCAAAACAGTTATAACAAAATTTATTAAGGCGAAAGCCTCATAATATGTTATGTATCATGCAACGCATAACATGCCGCCGGAGTGTTGGTATTGAAAGTCACATGACCGGATCTGATGTCATGAGTAATAAATTCATTGTGGTAATTCCCTATAAAGGGAATGAGGGTGTAGTATTTCATAACAAGAGCTAATAAAGACAGAAGAACTCGTCGTGCCTTACGGCTTGCTCCATATCCGTCATAGCAACTGTGATGCCAGCCATTGTCGAGCCACCAAAGCGGCAAATAGGACAATGGCATACTCCTGTGGGAGGACCCCCCCTACTTGTCACCTCTGGCATGCCATTTGCTCCTAAGGCATCACTAGCAGACCTCCATGTGGCACCAGATTCACCCTCTTTCCTATCAAAATTGTGATGCCACCACTCTTCGTGCAGCATTCCGCGTGGTGTCATACCATTTCTCTGCCTAACTGACATGCACCTACTAGTCCAGTTAGGGATCAGGATTCGAACCAACATATATGCCTCCAATTGTATCGCCTAGTGCAGTGGGCGTTTTCAGAGGAGAAGGAGGAATGGAGGGGAGAGGGTGCAGTCAGGGAAGCATAAGGAGTGCAGAGGACATCCCGCTACTGGTCGTGTGGTGGTGTGCATCACAAAAGGAAGTGTGGAAATATGGTGTCGCTGCACGAGCAAGCTTTCGCCTTCATACATGTAGGCGGTCCTAAGTGCCCAAGGAGTGAGATTCAAGAGGTCCCACTTGAAAATAAGAGGGAATTCAAATGGTCCCACATGAAAGCAAGTGAGAATTCAAATGGTTCTGTTGAAAGCAAGTGGTCAGCATGTCAAACCTCAATATAACGAACTCCAATGTAACGAAATTCGCGATGCAATGCATTTTTTTTTTTCATTTACCAATCTCTGCCCTTATTTTTTGTTTGATTTACTGAAGTAATTTGATGCCGCAATTTTGATTTAACGAAGTTCTCGCACACTGCACATGAACAGATGCCACCTTGACAATCAGATGAGAATGTCAACAAGCCGACACAGACCACATTTTGTATTTGCCCTTTTACGCGCCAA
Source organism: Amblyomma maculatum (assembly GCF_055883805.1). Taxonomy (NCBI): domain Eukaryota; kingdom Metazoa; phylum Arthropoda; class Arachnida; order Ixodida; family Ixodidae; genus Amblyomma; species Amblyomma maculatum. Next base: position 187,262,999 of record NC_139344.1, read on the forward strand.
TTTTACTGGCAGTCTGGAATCAGCAAACAGAACAAAATGATGATAGGAACATAACATCGTGCCATCTGTCGTATGCATTCAAAGCCCACAGTGTGGAAGTTTCAGGACGAATCCCACTACGATGTCACTGGCCAGTCGGAACGGGAAAGCGCTAACTGGAAATATGCGTACATGAGGCGTGAGCAAAAAAATGCAGCGCCCAAGGTAGCCGCACTGGCGTGGGCAATGAGAACAACGCCATTCCTGTTAAAATCCTTAGATCAACTGATCTGATGATGATACCAGTGGTGACATCTGGCTGCGGCTTTGAGTACTAGGCAGTGTGCTCGCTCTTTGCTATGCGCACATGGAGAAAAATGATGCGTTCCCATCCATTTGCTATCACTCATTATGCTCTTGAGATACAAAAGAACATATGGTGCCCTTGTTAGCACTATTATTTCAAGAGTTCCTTGCTTATTTCCTGAATTGGTAATTTACAAGTTCCCATCTACTAGCAGTTTTCCACGAACCTTTTACTTTATTTGGACAGCTAAATCATGGGAACCTTGACATAATAAAATTCACAATTTAATGAAACTTTCGCCTGCAAGTAGGACTTTGTTATATTGAGGTTTGACTATGTATTTATGTCAACATTCGTATTTTCGATGAAAAGGGCAGAATTCACCATTTCTGCAATCACACCAGACAGAAACGAATGAGATAATCTCACTAAATAGGCAAACATTACAGGTGCCAGCATGAAAGTCTCATAATGAGGATATATAAATGGCAGCAAAAGTATGCTCAGTAGGACATGCACTGAGTTGATGCTACTGATGTCTGACTAGTCTCTTGTATGTGATATATGCTTGTGTGCTTGCCTTCACCTTCATGAAAGCATATGTATTCTCAGTTTCAATTTTGTAGTGTTTTTCAACATAAAAGTTGCCCCACTTTGCCAAGTGGTCCCTGTAATAACCTACTTCAAGTGGCCTCATTTGCAAAATTTTTACCTGGGTTATAGCATGCAATAATAAGGTTTGGTTTGTTGGATTTAAAGTGCCACAGCGACTACGGCTATAAGAGACGCTGTAGTGGAGGACGCCGGAAATTCCGACCACCTGGAGTTCTTTAACTGCACTGACATCGCACAGCACACGGGTATCTGGCTTTTGCTTTTCGGTGGAGCCAAAAAGCCAGGTGCCCGTGTGCTGTGCGATGTCAGTGCACGTTAAAGAACCCCAGGTAGTCAAAATTTCTGGAGCCCAATAAATATGTGAAATAAATGCACAGCATCTAAGTAGAGCAGGCAATTATGAGATTGCTTACCTCTCATGCGGGTGACGTTGGAGTCACTGAAGACCAACAGTCCAGTAAACTGAAATCAATACTCAACTGTCAGAGCAGACGATAAACTGGTCACCAATTACACAGAAACAGCATGCCAAGTGCCTAAAACTGAAAATAATGACCACTCTATACACTTCAGTTCTTGAAGCACTCCAACATTCTGTCTAAATGCCCATAGCAAAAATTCCAACAAAAGTTTGCATGGGTCCCATACAGAACGTTTATTGGTTATATAGGATCCTTATTTGGATTTCATTGGTTTTATCTGGCTCTGCATATGACTAGAACCAATATGAATTGGTTGATTTGGCGGTACATATTGGTCTGATACATAGGGTACATGCATTGATTGGTCGTGTTGGTCACATACACCAATGGCTCGTACAGTGAAAGCTCGTTAATTCGACTCATGTTAATTCGGAAAATCGGATAATTCGACCTTCGCGCCTGGTCCCTATAATTATGTATAGGAGTCTATGGGATGAAACTCTCGTTAATTCGGACGAATTTGATCACACATCAGATAATTCAGACAACTTCGGGCAGCTACCGAGCTGCTCGAAAACGAAAATAAGGCGAACGCGGCGCAATAGCGATACCTGCGATACCCAAACACAGCATCGCCATAAACATCAATGAATCAATTTGGCTCGACTTGTGGCTGGATGGGTCGCTTTTCCTTGTTTTTTCACATGTCGGCGTTATCAGCGGTACCATTTTGTCGTTTTGCTGCTGTCGGTGTGCTACATCCTTACACGCTGTTGTATCGAAGACTGTTGCCTTTAGTGCGGCTCATTTAAAAGTCTCTGGTGCCACCGCCCTCACCGCCAATGGCAACGCCAGCGAAATGGCCGAACAGCTATGAGGCGAAGGACTTGGCTACTAAAGTGAAAATTTTGCGGGCCCTTTAAGAGCGGGCTCTCCCGACAAGAAGCCACGAAAAAATACAATGTTAAAAGGAGCACCCTAAGCACCTATGTAAAAAATGAAGAACAGACTCTTCAGGCGTTCAAAAGAAGAAGCCTTGCATCGGTGGGTGATCAACTAGCGTGATGCAAACCTGCCATTGAGTGGACCCCTCATCATGGCACAGGCCGGAAGGCTTGCATTGATGATGCACATTGATGTATTTAAAACATCAGAAGGGTGGTTTGCAATCTTCAGAGATAGACATGGCCTCGTTTTCAAGACTGTGTGCGGCGAAAAAGATGCTGTCAATGAAGATGTTGCCAACAACTGGAAGAACGCTCAGCTGCTTGAACCCATCGCTGCCTATGATCCAAATGATATTTTTGATGTCGATGAAACAGCACTTTTCTTTAAGGCATTGCCAGATAAGACTGTGACGATAAAAGGAGATCCGTGCATCAGAGGGAAAAGGGAAGGAATGAGCATGCTTTTAGCCGCGAACATGACAGGGACGGAGCACTTGCCGCTTGTCGTCATTGGAAAGGCACAAAAGCCACGGTGCTTTAATTAAGAACGCGCCTGCTCTTCCGGTGGAGTACCGGGCTAATAAAAAGGCCTGAATGACATCGGAGGAAATTTTTTGCGGCTGGATGCAAAAGTTGGACACACAGTTTTCCGCGAAGAATCGCAAGGTACTAATCGTGCTAGACAACTGCAGTGCACATAACAGTGTCATTGGACTGAACAACATTTAAGTTGTTTTTTTGCCGGCCAGCACTACATTGGCACTCTAACCGATGGACCAAGGCATAATTCATTCTGTCAAGACTAAACACTGCAGGCGTGTGCTGGAACGTATGCTCCTGTGCAATGAAGTCGGCAAACAGTAAGACGTGAATCTTCTGAGCGCGGTCAACATTCTTGCACAAGTTTCGAAAAACACGCCTGCGCACGTCATCGTTAACTATATTTTAGACACAGTGGCTTCGTTGTGCCTGAGCCCTGCGATGACACAGTGGCCGAAGTGTCGCTAGACGACAATGAAGATGACATTCTTAGCGCAAAAAAAAACCACACGCACACGAGAGAAAAGGAGGGACTCCTGTCCCTCCTTTTCTCTCGTGTGCGTGTGGGTTTTTTTGCGCTAAGAATGCCGTCTGAAGCTGAACACCATCTAGCCCGTCTAAAAGTTCTTTTAAACCAATGAAGATGACTGCCCGGATTTCGGAGGTACAGTCAAATCTCGTTACTACGAATACCAGATTAACGAATTTTTCAAATTAACGAATATTTTTAAAACCACCAACTGATTTTCAATATTTTCAATATAAAAATATTTCAGTACATACTACGAATTTCAATATAACGCATATTTCAGATTAATGAACATATTTATTTTTTCCGCTATTATCAAGGAACATCAGTATAACGAATTTGGCTAAAATTAACCGCGCCGCAACTCTCGCGTGAAACAGAAATCGCCGTTTCTGTGTGTACGTCCCATGGGCAGTAGCTATCATCATCGCCATATTTAGCGCCAACTCAAAGCGCCACCGCAAAGCTGTGGTTTAATATCCAATGGCTTAGCAGGCCTAGTGGCCTAGTCCTTGGCCTAGTCGCCTGGCTTTTTCTCTTTGTGTTGTGTGACGTTCGTTGGTCAGACGTTCGTGTTCACGTACACGCGAACAGGTGTTTTTTGTTGCTCGTGGCCTTACTGCGAAAAGTCCGATGATGAATGCAGCCAACGACGGCGCCAAGAAGAAGCGAAAGCAGTTTTCACTGCAGGAAAAAGTGGACATTTTGCGAGAAATCGACGGAGGAAAAAAACAAATGGACCTCTGCAGGCAGCGTGGCATTGCCCCATCTACCGTCGCGACCATTTTGAAGGATCGTGACAAGGTTACAAAACTTCACCGGGAATCTCAACTTGCTCCTACGAGGAAACGGCTGCATCTAGGAAACTTTCAGGATGTAGACCAGGCTGTCCTCACGTGGTTTAAACACGCCAGACTGCAAAACGTTCCCGTGTCTGGCCCAATGCTGCAAGAAAAGGCACGCGAGTTTGCCGATGCACTTGAAATAACTGGGTTTGAAGCAAGTGTGGGCTGGCTTTCCCGTTTCTGTCAAAGGAACGGAATAACTTGGCAGGTAGTGTCAGGTGAGGAAAAGGCAGCTGACAAAGAAACCGCGGATTCCTGGCGAAATTATTGTTTTCGTGAGGTGGCCGAGTCGTACTGTGAAAACGACATTTTCAACGCGGACGAAACCGCGTGTTTTTACCAGCTGCTGCCAGATCGGACGATGCACTTCAAAGGACAGCAGTGCAAAGGAGGGAAAAAGTCTCATCTTCGCTTAACAGTTCTGCTCTGCTGCAATGCAACAGGCACGAAGAAGATTAAACCGCTCGTCATCGGCAAGTATGCGAAGCCTCGCTGCATGAAGAATGTCATGTCGACACCGTACGACTACCGTGCGAACAAACGTGCCTGGATGACCAGAGAATTGTTCTCCGAGTGGCTCATCAAACTTGATGATCAAATGAGGAAGGATGACAGAAAAATTCTTTTGGTTGTTGACAACTGCTCTGCGCACATCGTGAATGTTCGCCTGACACACGTTCGCCTAGAATTTCTGCCGCCAAACAACACATCTTTGCTGCAATCGCTAGATCAAGGCATTATTAAGAGTGTGAAGGCAGAATTTCGTAAGCACCTTGTACAGCGGCTGATTATCAGTCTGCGCCTGAAGCAGCCAACTGTAGTTAACATTCGCCAGGCAGCAGAAATGTTCACGGGATCTTGGTGGAATTTGAAGGCGTCTACCATCAGCAACTGCTGGCGGAAAGCAGGGCTTGTCAAAGCGCCTGTACATCAAGACGACCTGGAGATGAATGACAACGGCTCGGAAGACCTGTGGACCGAGGTTGAGAAACTGCTGCCCGCCGTCTCTTCTTTCGACGACTACGTGGAAAGTGACAGCGCAGCACTAACGTCGGCAGAGCCGACGACCGAAGAGATCATTGACAGCGTTTGCGACGTGTCCAGTGACGATGACGACCCGACGGAAGAGGACTGTGGATCACTGAACACCGAAGAAGATGAGACCATAATGCACTAGGACGTTTTGATCCACATGAACAAAGTCCGCACTTTCATCGCTCGGTGTAGTGATGTGCCTGATGAGGTGTTGCGCAAAGTTGAAAGTGTAGAGGCATTTCTGATCAGTCATGCGTGCTGCACGCACCAGCAGAAAATAACAGATTTCTTTAAATAAATCACTTTTGAAGTGAGTGCAACATTTTCATTTGAGCGCTCTCTTGTCTCTACACGTGTTTACTGGCAAGGTAAGTCATTTTTGTTCCTAGGCTTGACCACAGGCTCATAACCAGAGGTTTTTCATTACAACGACATTTCAAAATAATGAACGATTTTCGGCGGTCCCGCATGATTCGTTATATTGAGATTTGACTGTATTCTGCCGGTTGTGGTGACACTCTACATCGGCGTTGATGATGGCGTTTCTACAGCCGGCTCTCTAACTGATGAAGAAATTGTCAGGGACGTACTGCACGGCGAAGATTCGAAGGAGGAAGAGGGGCCACTAGAGGAGCAGCCTCGTCCTCCTCGCACTGTGAAGGAAGCAGCGGAGGCCCTCGTCTTTCTAAAGGAATTTTGTTGGAGCACTGCAGACAGCATGCGAGCTGCTGAGCACCTGGAAGGACTTAGAAAAATAGTATCCACACGGGTTTCTGCGGGAAAGCAGACAAGCATCCGCGATTACTTTATGTAATAAAGATATGTTGATGAAAATCATGCATTTTTTTTTGTTCTCTTGATAATTCGGACATATTTTACGGTCCCTAGAAATCCGAATTAACGAGCTTTTACTGTATTAGTGTGATACAGCTATGTTTTGAACTTGATAATGTCATGTCATGTCACATGAAACCCATGTATTAAAAGGCAATTACAGATTTGATAGCAAAATATTGGTGACCATGCACTCATGCTGCTAGTCTTCCAGTAGTCTGCACCATAACAATTTTGATACCATAAACTGCGCAGTAGTGCCATTTGGACACTCCGCTGCCTATGATTCCACATTATGTGGGACTGTTCTCGAAACCAATGAATGTAATCTTTGAGATTATGTGGTAGCGTCATGAAGCTGACCACTTTATTATATAGGTACTGACTACACTGCTTTTAGCACATGCCAACAAAATCATAAGTAGACTTGCTTTCAATGCTAATTGATTTTTGGAGGTCTTGCCATTATACCTACTGCTGGGCATAGATGTGTGTCTCAAGCAGCATCCCAGACAAGACGAAAAGTGTGCACCACTGAGCAGCCAGGTCTCTCTAGCAAAGTGTACACCCGCGAACCTCAGTGGTAACACCAGTAATCATGACGCCTCACCCTAAGGCCATGCACTCACATAGTTCCTAGTAATTGCATTCTCATGGCTGAATGAGTGAAACATAGTAGGTGTGTATGGGCTTTGGTGCAGTGTGAATGAGAGCACACAACATGGCAGCCACCGACACCCTTTCACATGATCCATTTGGAAGCATCGTTATGGGAAGATTTTCATTGAAGGCCACATTGCTATATCACACTCGACTTGCCTGCGAGTGGATTCCCACCAAATTAGTGGGTTTTGAGTGGCTGCTTTCCTATGCGTTCACCATTAAAGTACAGAAGCGTGGTGGCATGACTTTCTGATTAGTGTTTTCCCGCGCAGCTACCTTCACAGCGCCACCTCTACCTTGTCTCTGTTTTAGTTGTGCCACCCAAAAAAGCCACTGCAACCGAATTCCCTAGTCTCAATGCACCCACCAGACCAGCATCCCTTAGGGGCCAATACCGCTGTGGAACCCATGTGCCTACTGGTGACAAGAAGGCTATTGGGTTTCCTGTTGAACGTTTCTGCTAGAAAACTGCTTGTATAAATAAAGCATACAAAAGCTTCAAACCTTTAAGCATCCTGTTATATAAAACCTTTTTGATAGGAAAGGCCCATAACTGGAAAACTTGGAAATACACCTTACCTCAAAAGTTCTGTTCGAGTCGAGGCCATATGTTGATGATGGGAAGCATGCATAGCTGTAGATGTTACCCTCTCTTGAGAACCACTCCTGAGTTAATGTGCCATTGATGATAGTATCAAATTCATTCATCTTCCTGAGCACCTGAAATAATATACTAGGATTAGCCCTTTAGGCTGCAACAGAAACCGTTCCTGTAACAATAAATGCCATCTACATCAGTGTGAAGCAAGAATGCAAAATGGGATAAGAATCACTAAGCGATTTCCAGTAGCTTGAACAGCTATGGCAAGTACATGATGATAATTTATTACAAAGTACAGTTGCTTGCTACAACACGAGCACAATGTAAATCCTGTGCATTGTTGCGCTTACGTAGGAACTGGGACACAATCGGAGACGACACAGAACAGATGTGCGCAATCGTCTCCGATTGTGTCCCAGTTCCTACGTAAGCGCAACAATGCACAGGAATAACAACCACCAACTAGCCCAATTTGAAACTCTCACAATGTAAAGCTGCATTAAAATGCCTGTATCTGCTCCTAAATATATGAATTCAGCAAGTCTAAAAAATATATGCCCATTCATATACAGGAAGCATCAAGGAATCTTCTTCTTTCAGGAAAATGTGTTTTGTACTATAAAAAAAAAAAAAAAAAAAAAGAATGCCTCACACATAAATGTTATAAAATGCACATACAGATCTCACATGCCCACATGCCCTAAGCATAAATCAATGGCTTTGTTCAGATGTGTTACCTCTGAGTAGCTAATCTCTGTGCCTGCTTGCATTCTGTATAAGGTGAGGTCCACTGCAGACAAAGCCACATATGTTCCTGGGTCTCCATAGACAGCCACTTCAATTGTGTCTCCTGTTTTGTCCTTGCGGTTGTTCAGACTCACATTGAACTGAAATGCAATGCATTCATTGTCACAGAGGTCTCAACAAAGTGCCGACAATAACAAATAATCTAGATGTGTACAGATATATCCTACAAAAATTATATTTCAGTAGGCATGCGCACCCTATTAGCTATTATCTGCTAATCAGGTCCACAATCAACAATACATTCAGACTTATAAGCTCGAATAATAAACTGTCGCTCAACAGATTGAAGCAAAAATAATTCTCAACTGCATGCTTACACATAAATTACATAAGCCTTTTGAAAAGCAGGCTCAATACAATAAAGAAGTGCCCAAGGTTTTAATTAATATATAGGGGCAGCTTTGAAGCTTCATGATTACCTTGTCAATGGATATTCCGTCAACTGGAAAAGTCAAGCTTTCAGCGACAACCTCACTTCCTCGTGCCAAATCGTAGATAACTACTGTAGCTGTAGGCGCCATCTCAGGGGACAAGGTTACTGCAAATGTCTTGATGCTTGAAGTCATCTTTTCTTGACCAGAAAGCAAAATGATGCCCTTTGCAATGATCTGTAATGTGCAATAAGCTTCATTACTCACAAATGCTAAAGCAATCACACACAGAGCATTCTGCATGAGATTCAAGAACAAAGTGATGCAAAAAAGCATGAAATATGGCACCTAGTAAACTTTTACCTATTCAGAAAGTTGTTGCATTAAAAACATAGTTATAACAAATACCCAACTTTGCTGCCATTGAAACTAATGTATTTGTTGTAAGGATTGTGGTCCTCAGTGTACCGAGCATGCAGTCACTGCTGTAGTGGGGTCATTGCGAGAAGAAGGGGACGGCAGTAGTGCTGCTGGCTCCTTCCGAAAGAAAGCTCCTCAGAGAACTGCTGTCAGTCACCCTCTCTTTTTTTCTTCCCGCATAGGTCTCCTGTCCCCATTGGGCCAACTCTTACTGATATACAGAGCATTGTTTTCGCACAAGGCCGTGCGCAGGAAGCGAACAGGCAGAGTGCCACCAGCACAGTCAGCAGCAAGGTGCGTAGAGTTTTTCCTCCGGGTTTCCTGGCCTTTGTCAGGGAACCCGGCAAACAGCAGAGTTTTCCCACCGGCCAGTAACGGTGATGATGCAAGATGAGCCATGGGTGTGCAACCTGTGTGGTCAAGATGAGCTCTGCGTATTCTGTCTTCTTCATGCAGTGTCGCACTCGATTCCCCCATTTGCTTGACTGTAAGGCCTGTGAGTGCCCTCAGCTCCACTGCAAACGAATGTGCAGTTTTTGCCTCGTGCCGCGGCCCCGCTTTTGGGAGCTGCGGCAGGGCTATGGGCTGTACTGATGTTTGGGAACTAGCGCAGTATTTTGAAATGCAGCTTACAGTGTAAAAAGACACTTGTGGCCTTACTTAACTGCACGCTCCCTTGTTTGAAGCAAGAGTGCAGGTGCGCGGTGAATGCTGGATGTGCCCTCAGCTTGCTTTGGCCAGAGCACGCATCGTTTACTGCCTTATCTATACTGGCTTACAACATGCTCGCTGGTTAATACAAAATCAAATAATCGACCTAACCACCAGCATCAGCGGCAGTGTGCAGTGGCACATTGTTTCTGCCATTCTGCTTGAGAATGAAAAGCAATGAACTTGGCACCGATGCTCACAATGAGGACACTGATAGGACGTGAAGAGACCTGAAATCCAGAGTGTGGGCCAGGGGCCCTGCTCTGAAAGAGCTGCTCATCCCCACAGTTCTATCGCTGCTTCCATTCTTAAAGCCTTATCTAGCATATGCCCGAACCATACGGATCGGTTGCATTGTGCCTTCCTTCGACAGCAAGAGAAAAGTTATTGCTTTATGGATTGTTTTGTAACTATGTGGCCTGTAGAAAAGCCTTTCCAAGTGAGGACGTGTCTACATGGTCAGTTGCAATATGCCACAAGCAATTCCTGACAACTAGCTATGTCTTCCATGAGCTCACTTCAAACATACAGCATCTGCACATCAAGCCAAACACATATAGCACATTCCATTATTTGCTACAGAATATTCACTTTGTAAGTGTAATTCCTGACGAATGTATGAGGTAGTCCTGTTTAGCTGCAATGACACTGGGGTGAGTTGCAACGCTGAACAAGCCAGTGCGAGAATTCGAAAATATGGTTGCTTTTTACCACTGTCACTATCATGAAGATACGACATTATGCACCCCAAGGTGGCTCTTAGTTGATGACAACACCAGTGAAAGGCTGTAAAATTGGGACATAAAAATCGCTTTTCATTTAGCAAAATGAAGTAAAACTCGGCCATGCGCATTTTCGAGTAGTGAATATGGCACCTTTCTTTCTTTTTTTCAAGGTTGTAACCATGACCAAACTCATCACAGCTAATTGAGCCATAACACCACTCCATGCATACATCTTGCGCAATCCTGCCAACCACATATTTAAGGAGGTTTCACACTAAAAGTCACCACCTGAAAAACAGTATGGGTTAAAGGAATAACCTTTTGGAAAAAAGCATGAAACAGAAACATTTGGTCAGGATTGGTATTCGTGAATAACACTGTGCAACTTTGAATTCTTGAGTGCACGGCCACACTCAGACAAATATACTTTCTTCACAGCCTATGTTATCCACAAATTTTGCGGCAGAGAGCATGATGCCACAAGTTTCAGGAACACTTGCATGGGATTGTTTTTGTTCTAAATACCTAGACGGATATACATTTTTTTGAAGTTTTTGCAACCTCCCTAAATACATGTTTAAATGTCCAGTAAAAATCTGTAGCTTAAATGCGAGAGCTCATACATGTGAGATGAGCAACCTGTTGTCGTACGGCCCAAGATGACAAATTCTTGCATGTTAATTGGTGGCCAAATACAAGCTACAGTGCTGGTGTGGCAGAGAAATATCATCAATGTTCAGCAATGAAATCATCTGCTTCACACCAAAGACACTGCTCACATCTTCCAGTCAGGTGTCATATAGTCACAAGGGCATCTATCGTGTGCATGCCGCAGATGTGCTAGTTGTGGAGTGCCTAAAATGTTCCCTCCGCCCGGCCCATAAATTTTACGTATGCTGACACATGACATACGCCACTATATACTAAACATAATCAGCCATAGTTGTCCAAATAATAAAACAAAAATTCAAAATGAGAAAAGAACCATTTGTGCAAGTACTGAGATTTGTAGCACACTATTACATAATCTACATATCTCTGAGCAGCAGCAACAACACCTAATAGCTTGCCACTCAGCAACAGAATGCTGGTCTGCAAAAAACTGCTGTAAACTTACCAAGTATGAAAACCATTCAACGTAGTAGTTGGATCGAACATGAAAGATAATGTATTCCCCAACCTGCAAATAAAATATAAGTTCAGTTTATCAACCACTTTAACAATGCATACCAGTGCTTCATTAATGAGTACATTATATCTAGGGATGTAAGAATACACGAAATTATGAATACAAATCAAATATGTTCATTATTCAATTCATACTCAAAGAACTGATATTCGTAATTTTCGAACATTAGAAAATTTCCGAATAGACCGAAAATTTCCAGTTCAACACAATGCATGACCGCATGGACTCTGCAGTGAAGCATCCTCAAAGCACGACCGGGCTGCTTTAGAGAAGAGGGACCTCCTCTATTGGAAAGAGGGCTTTCCCGGCAGTGTGCACAAAGCACCTGACAAAACCGCGGGACATCGTTGTCTCTTGAGAGTCTCCTCAAATGCAGACAACCATAGTGCAGGTGCTCATTGGATAAACTTTCTGTAATGCAAACGGTTTTTGGCAGTTTTTTCAGGCCCCTTTGAAAATCCGAACTTTCTGTTAACTGGGGCATTTTTTCTTTTTCCTTGAAGGTCGAATTAATGAGAATTTACTGTATTCAGCAGCGATATGACAACTCCACCTGGTTTCATTCAGGTTCTTCCTGTACAAAGAACTGATATATACAGAATGCTGTATAAATGTATACTGGAGTTTTCAGTAGAGTATATGCTTCTGTATTAGATCAATTTAATTTGCAAATGCCACATAACTTTGAAATAAACAAGATAAACAATGACTGTTACTTTTAATTTTCAATTCTTCTTTAACTGATCAAATACTCGATATTCGATTCGGTATTCGGAGGCGTTTTTTTCCCATATTCATATTCAATTTGTATTCAAAAATTCAAATATTAGCACACACCTAATTATAGCTTAACACCATTTCGCAAACCTTTTTCAACATTTCTCGGGAGTTAAAACAAGAGCAAGCTATGCACAACAGTTGAAGCAGAATGCTACTTCTAAGAAGCAGCAGAAAAAACATTAAGCTCTGGAAGATATGTGTAAGACACTTCATTTTGCGATTTCAAACAGTAGAACTGCACTTTTATGATAGCGCGTGCTGCATTTTCCCAGTTATGCTTTCGTGAGCCAGTTTTGATTGCTTGCTAGTCGCAAACTCGGGTGCTACATCACATCTGCGGCGGCGATCCCGCAGGATACGACAAGAGTGTGGTGTCAAGACATTGCTGGCATTTTGACAGCAAGTGTATAGCGCACATAGAACAGTGACGGCATGATGGCGAAAGCTGAACGCTACACTCCATCGGCGCTTGACCACCAGAGTTCCGGCACGCAAAGCACACGCAGCCACCACGCACGTTTATGGCCGCCATGAATCCTGCTGCGGCTGTCAGTGCGGTTCCATTGCCTCTGCGACACTACCACAAGTGACTGAAGGCGCAAAAACGAAACTATGACGCCGCAGACTATACGCGTCCAGCGCTGTACAGGAAACATGGCGAATGGTCTCGTGCTTGGTTGGTTTATGGGTTATAACACCCTAAAGCAACTCAGGCTATGAGAGACGTCGTAGTGGAGAACTCCACAAAAGTTAGACCACCTTGGGTACTTTAACGTGCACTGACATCGCACAGCACATGGGCACCTTGGTTTTCGCAGCCATTGAAAAGCGGTCGCCGCAGCCGGAATATGATTCCGTGTCTTTGGGTTCAACAGTACAGCGCCCTAACTACTGAGCCATCATGGCGAAGCGAATGGCCTCCTGTCTCAATGCGTACGCCAGCCAATTGTGGGTCATAACCCTGATTGAGTACCAACGCGTCTCGCTTGTACTATCGTGCCCAGCTATGAGCTACATTGTGCGTGTCTGGGCTGTAGAGTAAAATAACCGACAAGTGGGAACACTCTCACAGGGCCCCAGCGGCTGACTTTGGCTCTCAGCGCACCTAGCACAATCAATGAAGCGTGCCAGCCTCAAAGATGGGTACCTCGAATCATTACCGAATCTCGGAGGCCACAATTTTACTTTGAATATGCTTTTTTTTTTTTGTATGCATTGCATAGTTTCACGCAGGCGCATGCGCTGAGTCACCATTTACATCTTGTAACGTCACTGGAACTGGTAAAATTGCGCAAGCACGGAGGCCGCTCAGCCGTGGCCGCTTTCTTTATGAATAAATGGATATATCGATAAGGCTGAACCCGTTCAATTGGGTCACGGCAGCGCATGTCACCTGGTCCTAACTAGTAATATATATTTATTTTGTAGTTAATCTTGCCTTAATTTTAGCAGCCAGATAAATATTTGGACAGGCATTAGCTGGGCTCCAAAGGACGAGGACAGCGTAGGATTAAATAAGCGCCTGCCGCGCTCCCTTTTCGCTGCTGCCGTCCTTCCGCCTACAGCCGCTCAGGCGTCGCAAAAAGTTTCAAACATTCTTCGCTGGCAGAGCAATAGCAAAGCTTTGCAAATTCCAGACGTGAATGTTGGAAATAAAAAGTAGCAGATAACGATGCACAATTTTTTCATGTACTCATACTCCGTGCTCTATGACACCTATTGTACAGTGTCCGCGATTTGAAGGTGATCACTTCATGCAAGACTAACCTACTCAAATTAAAGTACTCAAACACAGTTCCTTTCGTGAGAACCGAACAGTGAATGTGTAGGCTTTGCTAGCCGAATGATTCCTCTATCTTGCGCAGTCATGTTTGTTGCAGACTAAGCGGTCGTGACACTGCGAAAAATTTTTTGGTTTAGTCAGAATGAATAAACGTGAGAACCTTCAAATCGCGCTATACTGTAGTATGTATGTACATCTCTACCTCAAGATCGCAATCTCAGGACCAAATAAAACGTGCCGCGACACATATCACAACTAGAATGCACCTTGGGGAACTTTGTACTCGTTGCGATTTGCAAGTGGTGGTTGGTGGGCGAGTAGGAAGAGTAGGCCACAAGGCTTGTCCGAACATGGCCATACGTGGGATCGTAGAACTCTGCCTGCAAAAAGAAAAAAAATAATTTACCAATTTAAGTTATTGAGTATAAGCGCGTGAAGCAATGGCCAACTAGGCTCTCACTCAGGCGAGTGCGGGGATTATTTCTGATATGCAACGACATTAGAGATATTTAGTTTACCGCTGCCGCTTACCGCGGACGTCTACCGCTACCGCGCCCCGTTAACACAGCACGCGCTGATTGGCCCCTGCATGCGGAGTCCGCCGGAATTTGACAGGTACATGCCGCCATCTTCGCCCGCGGGGTGATCTGCGCATGCGTACTGACGCTCGCGCGATAGCGGTAGACGGTAGCGGAAATCGGTAGCGCTAAACTAAAAGTCTCTCGCCAAGTGCCGCGGGGTGCACTAGCAATTCTCACTGCAAGCCATGCATGCTCACTACAAATCGTTGTAGCGCGTCATCAGTGCCGAGCTACAACGATTTCTATAGATAGGGATAGAGTCAGACCGCACACGCTTATGCTGCGTCGGAGAATAAAGCCCAGCTAGAATAAAGCCCCCTTCTCCCGCAGTACTCGTTATGAGATGAGGCAAAAGAGCGCGACCCTGAGGCTGCCTGAGTGCACTGGGAGACAGAACGTTGAAGCACACCGACAGCCTAAAGAAGATAACGCTCAAGGCCCACATGCGCAGGAATAAACAGAAAAAGGCGCAGTGCGCAGTGATCTGCCCCTCACAAGTAGAACGCCAAAATCGTTGCAGGAAAGTCTGGAAGTATAGGAAATCGGCCGCCGCGGAGTGTTTGGAGCCTGTGGGTGAGGCATAAAACCCAGGTAACGCAAAACATTGCCTAAACGTTGCCTGTATGTACGAACTTCCACACAACGTAATGCGACAAAATCTCACATTGCTGCGACGTTGCAAGACATACGTTGCCCTGACATTTAGAGATTACGTCATCATAACGTTTATAGGCATACACAGCACTGACGTTAGGTGTACACATCTCACCAACGTTTTGATAACATTGCTATTGCAACATTTATAAACAGGCCGAGTTAGATATTACTGGCAAAGCTAATAAAGCTGCAAAAGTGAAATGCGAAATTCCTGGTTGGACAAGAATATATGCTCAAGTGATAAATTTCAGCTTTATAACATGGAAACAATTTTAGATAGTAATTATTTTCCAACAAATCATCAGATCACAACGGTCAAGAATATCACAAACTATACTTTTATTAATTTACAATACTGTTGAGAGCCCAACAGACAGTGAAAATTATATCATGGACATGAGCGCAAACAAACACCGTGTTGTGGGAATGGTTTTGTCATTGTCAGAGAGTACCAAGCAAAGGTATGGTTTTTACAATGGGAGCGCACAAAAAATAGCATCTGCATTTTTCTTGATCGGTAAGCACACACATTTTGTACCAATTTCATTGATGCTGCACGTACTCAGACCCCGTGAAAGTCCTCGGGCTCTGTAAACACCTATGTCAACAGACCACAGCGTTGCATCATGAAAGTTACTAATATCGGCATAGTGCTGCCCGCAAATAAGGACGTCACCTTCAGCTACTATAAAATTTCTTATTAGGACAAAATTTCCACCCGTTATCCTCACACAGCTGTCTTTTGGCTTTGTAGAAAACACTTTTTTCCCAATCGTAGTCTTACTGAATCGCTGCACCCGAACTGTTTCAGGGACTAGTCCATTTATGTGAATATTGAACAGCTTGATGCCATCACTTCTAGGAGTCGCTGGTTGCTTGAACTGCTTTAGTTCAGCTGCTCGCATAAAAATTTGTTCCGTAGGAAGGGCATGGCCTCTGGCCAGTCTCTTCAGCTTTCCTAGAAAAGCTTCAAAAGGAAAGGCTGAAAATAGGGCAATGTGGCGAAACCGTCGCACATCATCTTCCAGATGCGAGAGGCTATGTATGCTAACATTTTAGATGCCACTGCCATAAAGCTTACCTGCCTCTGTAACGAAACTAAGCAGCAGCTGCTCAGCATATTCACACAAAGTCATATAAAGATCGGGTGAGGCCAGTATTGTGATGGTACAACTTAGCTTCAAAAGTGCGTGTAAAATGGATGAGCAAGGTGTTGCTTCAGAACAATGGGGCCAAAGTAAACAAGGAAGTTTCTATACTCGGATGCCTTCCAAAATTCTAGAACACGCAGGGTCCTTGGAATGCGCTGAAGCTCCTGTGGAGTGTTGACAGCCAAAGTAACTAAGTTCTCAGAAATGGCCCTACGTGCACTCAAAGGCAGCATTGACACTGATGGGGCAGTGATGTCCAATACTGCACTAGAAGTCTTTTTATAACTCTTAAGCAAACCAAACGCATATAGTCTAGTGGGAACCAGTCCGATGCCCAGCTTGAGCAATGGTGATGTGCAATTTGTGATGATCAGGCTGTGTCATGTTGGTGAAGTTTTCACCTGTACGCAGAGGGGCCAACACATCAGGAAATATAACTTTCCTATGCTCTACAGAGTACATGCCTTTTTGCATGTACTTTTCACATGCATAGTATGCTGCATGTATGCGACATGCCCGCGCAGGCATGTCGCAAACAAATGCATGAACAATCACTAGGGAACACAGCTTCACCATGTTGCAGTCCAAGCTCTAAAAGTGAACACTCTCGGGTTTTGAGTCCCCTATGTAGAGAGCTGCAAGGAAAGGTTCATTTCGCGAGCTTTCTTCGGCTCGCACAACCACAGGCCAGAACTGTTTCGACGAACTCCTAGATAAGGGCACACCATCGACGTTCATTGTCAGGGAAATCACTGAAGCGCTCACTGATATGGCTCCACTTTCTAGTTGCTGAATGAGGTTTCCAGTGACGCCAAAAAAGCAGTAAGTGCCACTTCCCATGCTGGTGACAACTGGCATGAGGCGTCCGCAGCAGTGTTCTGGCATCAGAAGGGAGGTCTGGGTGGTGCGGCTGCAGAATTTTCAGAAGCTTAGTGATGTGGGCGGCAAAAATGTTATCTACAGCCCATGAACGAAGTGGGTCGTGCAAAGCCGGAGCTAAATCCACCTCACTCTCGCTTGACGAAAAATCGCGGAGCTCACTGCTGCATGAATACTGCTGTAGAATTTTTTCTTAAGACTCGGCAACTTCGCCAGTTGGCGGTGGATCAACGGGGCACAATGGAGAAACCAATTCTTCATCGTCATTGCTATGATTACTAGCACTGGACTCACTGCTGTGAAACACCACCCTCTCAAAATGTTCCTCGGCAGTAGCTAAGTTTCAACTTGTAAGGGACTGCTGTACAGTAGGGCTATCAGATTGGCAAAGTGCTGCTATTTTGGTTGCCCTGCGTCAGAATTTCTGTCTTCTTCCAACATCAATGATACACCACTATGTCCTCTCCATCGCTGGTAGACACAGCTTTACTTGCAAACACGAGCGGTACGCATCATGGTACACTGAAGGTCATCGACGAATGAGCAGTATGATCACTTGCTTCAGCTACGCACAAGTATCGGGATTATAACAGCGCAAAGCTGATACATCATGATAAGGCGTGTTCAGGAGAAAAAGCCACTTTTCCGCACTGCTACACAAGCATTACCCGTGAGATGTGAACACACACAGGCTGGGCTTGAGCTTGGCTCGACTACACCTCGTTTGTGTGCCATACATTGCTTGTCTTGGCCGTCTTGGCCAACGAAAGCGTTTATGTAATAAATAACCATAAATAAACAATTTTTTGCAAATAAAAAAACTTTCACGCAGTAAATTACTAAGCTTGAACATTAGCATAAATTAATAAATATTTATTTCGTATTATTTTGCTGCGTTCAGGCGGCACCATGCGGCACCACATTCAATATGGCGGGACAAAAGAAACACGACGACATGGCTCTTGTGGGGCTTAATGGAGCTTTTTTGCACGTTATGCCTTGTCTTGCCACTTGCCTGTGCTCGTGTGCATTTTGACTTTGAGTGCCTTCGTGCCGACTTCGCAGCCGCATCACGTGCGAACTCAATCTTCCGACTGCATGCACTGTTCATCGCTCACAGGTGAGTTGCTATTGCTTTGGTGACCTCCCTTTTGGCTTGTAGGCATATCTCAGACTGCCGCATCTGGAACCACATTGGATGCGCCACGCGTTTTCTGTTTATTCCTTGCAGCTTTGTTAATCAGAACTTCTTTGTCATTAACGACTGGCCATGCATTTTCGCAGCAGAACAGTGCTGCGCTGCCCCGCATCACAGATGTTCAGCAGAGCTGCTTGTGTTCTGATCAGGAGACAAATGCTGAAATTATTTTGCCTCTTTGGCGGTGTGGTCACCGTGACAGTGTCACGCTAACGCCTGAGTTGTCACGCCCGTGTCAAGAGCCGCATCATTAGGTCTGTGTGACCGATTAGTGTCATTAATCGTTTGCTCGAAGTGTGACTGAAAATTCGTCTAGTTTGATAGCCCACAGGCCGCCGGTTGGGGCCACCAGCCAGCCATCTCGCTAACTAACTTGCTCAGTGTTTGTATGCGCCCTTTGCCATTCCGGTTTAGCATTTTGGCGCTTTGTTTGTTTGTTTGTTTGTTTGTGTTTGTGTTTGTGTTTGTGTGTGTGTGTGTGTGTGTGTGTGTGTGTGTGTGTGTGTGTGTGTGTGTGTGTGTGTGTGTGTGTGTGTGTGTGTGTGTGTGTGTGTGTGTGTGTGTGTGTGTGTGTGTGTGTGTGTGTGTCATCTGCGTGGACTGAAAATAGTTGGAAGTTAAGTATGCTGAAATTCTTCGCCACGACTGTGTTGCGCTGTTTTTACTTTAGAAATCAGCAGTAAACTTCTTGTTGATGAAAATTTCTAGCACATGCCAAGTAGGAGATAGTGTTTGCAGCGATTTAATTTCCTGAAACGCCAGCAATAAGTGTGCAAAGAAAACTAGTTTCAATGACATGCATCTCGCTCAGCTGCTGGCAAAATACACACTGACCATAAATTGACTCTCATTGATTGAAAACTTGAGCAGTGAAGTGCAACTCAGTAGTGTCTCTTCAACAGAGGCACTTAGAAAATAATGCCTTTGACTTGGCACTAGTGCTTGTTATGCTAACTGTGCTATATTCTTGCAGGATGTTCTACATCGTCGAATTCAGCAGTGCAGACGGAGTTGCTGCCGTCCCCAAAATTCTGGGTGCAGAATGAGGAAACATTATGGCCGTCATACCGAACCCCGTCTCGTTGCCCAAGCGCTATAAAAGACTGCGAGGAGCCTGGAGAAGAATGGATTGCACACAAATGCCGAATCTTAGGCGAGACTAGTACGTCATTTTTTTTTTTGTCACAAGATAGTATTGTGATTATAGGGTAGTTGGAGCTTTAGGTTCTTGGTTGTGGCAGTGTACAAAGGCAACGATGCACATAAGTTAAGCACTGCCAGAGGGGAGAACTTTTGAACCAAAATGGTGAAATAATCACACATTATCTTAATTTAATGACTCTTATCAGTAATCGTGTTTGTTGCTCATTGGCTCAAGGTTCCTGTTATAGTGATATTGTTATGCTCTTATTTTAATAATATTGTTGCTAAGCAGTTGTGAACGTTGCCTTTTCACGGGTCTGCTTACTATTTTCATTCAGTTTCCCTTTAGCCGTGTCATTCAATCTTTCTACACTGAACTCTTTGCTTGCTGCAACATATGCTGACGCAAAGAGAAGAGAGAAGAAAGCTGAAGAGATGTCAGATTTGACAACTGATGAGGAACGGCTGACAAAAAGGCCAAGAAAGCCCACCAAGAAGGCATTGTATGGAAGTACGAGTCCAGTTTTGCTGCTAAAATGTTTTTGCCTGATATGTTTACACTTTCTATATTAATCATGCATATTCCATTTGCTTTGCTGCTATATTTGTAAATGTTACTTTAGCAAGCCACTATTGAAATAACTGAATTGAAACATTTTTAACTGCAGTGTCGGATGAAGACGGCAGCAACGTTCCAACAAAAAAAAAGGAAACAGAAGGCTCTTTTTGTTTGTGAGGAAAGTGAAAGCGATGAAAGCTGCGATAATCATCGCCTACCATCTACAGTTCCTACACAACAAGCCAAGCAACTACCATTCGTTGGCCGTCCTCCACCGAGACCAGCACAAGTACCAGTGAGCCCAGCAGCACAAGCAGAAAGCGGCATCCAAGGTAAAAACTTGCATTGTGCCTGTAGTGGGTGTTGTAAGCAACATTTTACTGTGCACTGCACGTTATAGCTTTATATTTGTGGTTTTATTCTGGCACAAATATATATTTGGCTATTTTTTAAATTCTGGCCAGCAGTCCATTTTTGCTGCTGCGTATTTTCTAATTTTTTTTCTTTTGCTCATTTCAGGGCTTCTGAAGAACCTTGTGCAAAAGGTGTGGATTCGTTGAGTCGTATAATAGATTGAGATGCATAATTCAATGTATGCATAAGCGTGTTCACAGTTCATAACAGATGTAATGGGTTTTGTTAATTTGTAGTAAATATCAGTGTGTGTCTAGGTTTACTGCCCTAAGTCTGTGATATTGTTTTGTTTGCGCAGTGGCCCTCCGGCAGTCTTGCCTGTTGGGCAAGGAAGTGGACATGAGACATGACATTGGCGACCATTTTCGCCACGCACCAGCACGCTGCAAAAAACGGTAGGTCTGTTATGCTGTGTACGGAAGCTGGACTATCATTTAGTCTACTTGTGCATCAAGCTGTGCAAAAACTGGACTTGTCACAGTCACTTAGCTTACCAGCATATCATATGGAACAGCATAGGCAAAACCTATGGGACATAAAAGTAAACTTCTAGGATATAGTGTAAGGCCATCAATTTTGCATCAGCTGTAATTTTGATGGTTTTAAAAGCGGAAATTCAGTGGGTGTCCTGGTGTTCTTTATTTTTGTACTATCTATCCGATAAATATTGGCACGCTCCACACACAAGTGATTCTGGTCCTGCAAATTTAGTTTTAGATGTCTGATTACTTTGTAAGTGCTGTCTTGAATTTTGGCTGAATAATAATCTTTTTTGTGTTTTTGTTCTTTTAATTTAGTGGCCTAATTCATGGAATGGATGACCTGGCAGCTATGTGATTGCTCGTCTCTTCATGGAATTGCTGACTCAACAGATGTACAATCATGCCAAATAAATTGTGTAAATGATCTCACATGTGCACCTGACGTAATTTTTGCACTGGCTGTGTCATTCAAGTGACCGGTCAGCAGTCAGCAGACCACGATTACTGCGTAACTGCCTTTTGGTCGGTGCCTTGTCGACATATAAGCATACATTAGTCACTTCAGGAAGGCAGAATGCACTCATGCACGATTCATCAGCTATGGCTGCACCTTGTCTAGTAGGAACAGATGTTGCGGGTTATGTAGCTTTTGCCTAGAAGCTCCTTGAGGAAGGTACCGCATGCATTGTTTAGAATATATTAAAGTAATGTACAGGCAACGTTTTTTTTTTGTCATTTTTTGTTGGCATAACGTTGAAATAACATAACGTCAACGTTTTCAGAACGTAGGAACATTAGGGCATAACGTTATCTGGTGATCAAAAATAGTGACATTAGCAACAATCAGGCAACGTTGCTCTCTGACATTTGTGGCCATTCAGATAACGTTCCAGTGACATTTTGCGTTACCTAGGCTATGGCACAGGTTTGTCCAGATATCACGGCAGCGCCGGTTAATGATTTTGGGGTAGAAAAAAAAAAGAAAAATGTGGGAAAATTTTGAGCCTTCCCCATGTCTGTCACAGGCTCTACTACTACCGGTTTCTATCGTGTTGCTGGCCACATAGGTGCGCTCCTCAGTAAGTTTGTGGAGATGAAACTTTCACTGCAACCTTAAGTGGAAATAGTGGAAAATAATATATAGGGAGACAGACAATAAAAAGAAAGGATATCAAAAAAAAAAAAGAAAAACATGCGCAGGACTACAAGGGCATAAAACAATGGATAGAGCGCTTTACGGAGCACGACCCGGCCTCCGGGTGACCACGCAGCGTGACGGGGTCGGATTCGCTGTCTACGAACTTGTCGATAACGAACTTGTCACCTGAGCAGACTTGCGCGGTCTTTTCCTTCCCTTGGACCCCTCCTGTTCGCAACACCGACTCACCAAGCGGACCGCGGATGGGGGCTCACCTCGAGGCGAAGGGCCCGCACGGCGTTCACGGCGGTCGGGTCGCTGAGAGCGGGCGTCGACTCAAGAATCAGCTCCCAGATGCCCGGCGATCCCGGCACGGCAGTGGCCACCGGCTCGGAGAGCTGGCCGCCGCCCGCGCCGCCGCTCACGAAGGTCACCGACGGCGTCACGCGAAGCATCTCCTCCACGCGCTTGTTGCGGAAGTACTCAGCCGGCAGCGGAGAGCCATCGCTGTACGAGACGCTCACCTGCGGTCAATTCTCATTATTCGTGTGGGCCATAGTAAACATCAGAATATAAGCGCGTTCGAAGGATGGGAAGCAGTCGATTATAAATTTGGGGCTTTCTTTCATATTGGACTTCTGCTTGACGAGAGAATATGCATACGGTTTTCCTTAGAAACCGTGTAAAAAAAAAAGCAAGAAAGTGTCGCTTATTAGTCACACTGCTTTAAATAATCTCAAATATCAACCGATCACAGTCCAAAGAGCCACGCAGTAATTTTGCCCACTAAATGAAAAGGCATCTGTAAAGACCGCTCTGCTTTCATGAGAGCGTGTTCCACAATCCGCGGGGGCTGTAGTGCTGCCGACGGCGTAACCACTCACGTAGGCCTTGAAGGGCATTCCGGGGCGAAACACTTGCGGAGACGAGCCCAGAAAGCGCAACTGCAGGCTGGCGTTGAACACGATAGACTCGGAGAAGCCAGTCTCGACCAGGTCCAGGAAGCGCTCCCCGACGAAGGCGGTCACCACCACCTTCATGCCGTCGAGGCGCGACACGAGGCGACTCAGCTCGCGCAGGGAGAAGCTGAAGTCCCGCACTCCTTCGAACTGCGCGACAAGACAGCGGCATGCACTCAGCGCGTCGCGTGAGAGAGGCGGCCAATTTTCCTTTGGCCACTTGTTTCTCTGCCTGTGCGGTGCGGAAAGTACGGCTCAACTTACGTAGCGGTACACCTTCTCGATGTTAGGGTAAGAACTGCGGTGAATCTGGTAAGTGGGGTTGATCGGTTCAACAGTAGCGCGAAGTGTCAGGTTTCCCGTGACTGCCGCACCACTTGTGAAGCTGTTTGAGGAGAGAGAAACGTAAGCGCGCTCTCAGGTAAGCGAAAGACCAGCGGGGGCACGCAGCGGGACTCACTTGGCTACGACAGTGCCGTGAATGTACTCTTGCGTCGCCATAAAGAATGTTGGCAGTGTGACATTGACTTCAAACCTTGTTTGGTCTGGAAAGGCACGAAAATGGAGCATTTTGAAATCCGGAATTCCTGACGCGTCGCTTCCCAAAAAGTTGGCGCATAGCTCTCGTGACGCAATACTCACAGTACTCTTCTACGACGAACGATTTTTCTTCGACTTGGCCCTAAGGGAAGAAAAAAAAAAACAAAGGGAACGAAAAATTAGAACAGATAAAGCACGCAGAACAGGTAAAACACACCTGAGCAATGATTTGAATCGTCCACTTTCCGTAATCCGGTTGCGGGGACAATGGGTACTCCAGACTCACAGCACCTGAAGTGAAGCCGACATCAGTAGGTCACCGCGCGAGAGATATATAACTGAACGCTTACCCAAATTTGTTCGCCTGGAAAGCCAACGGCGAACAACAGTCCGGTTTGGAGTCAGCATGTAAACATCGACGGCATCCGAGAATGCCTTGAGCTCGGTTGTGACTGGCAGTGCGCGGAAATGAACTGAAAAGCAAGCAGAAGAAGCACGTCTCCTCACCCGAACGAATTTCTCTTAAATAACCATGCCAGCGCAAACATGATACCGTCGCTTATTCCACTATTCCATCCGAGGCTTGCCGACAAGGAAGAAAAAAAAAAAAAAAAGGTCAGCTGCACACTCGGGACCCTTGTGCAATGTAAACAAGAAATACAGGTCGCAATGACGTCTGTTCCTGATACACATAACGCCAGTTCGGCTTAGATTGTGTATTCGAGGGGTTTAGCGAATTTTGGAATATTGCACGCATGTCCGAGCAGCGACGAGCGCAGACACGACGTAATCAAAGCACCGCGGTTCGTACGTTGTCTTCGCAGTGCCGCGCACAACCCCGAAAAGCGACCTCAATCGGAGCCCCCACCCCTCTTCCCCCCTAGAAGCAGTGTCGTGCGTTCTAAAATTCAATGACTGATTTCGACTCTACGTAGCGACAAAATGCGACAATCATGTGTGCCGGGACTGAACCACGGAGACAAAAATAGCGAATTCACGCCAATCTTTACGTTGAAGCCCACCATCAAAAGTGCGGAGCCTCAAGGGAGAACGCGGGAGAAGCGCAGAGTACTGCGCGACACCCTCCTCTAGAAGAGGCACGTAAGCATAGCGGCCCATGCATAGGCGGGTGCATGTCGCATAGAATTCCTCACCCGACCTCCCCTCTGCCGGTAGCCAGTGATTACTGCTGCAATACGTCGTAATATATGCCCACTCAGCACAAAGCAGAGAGTTTGGATGCGCGCAGGTATCTTATTAGGACTGGCGAAATATTTGCGGGAGCCCGATTAGCCTCCATTGGAAGAGATAAAAAAAAAAAAAGGAGGAAAAGCGAGGAATGCCGTGTGTTTACCCGTCTGGCCTTGCTTGTAGAGTGGTCGGTCCGTCTGAATAAATATGGTCATTGAGCGCTGAGAGAAGTCGAGTGCAGTCTCGTAGGAAAAGGCAGTGCCGCCCAGGACGCCGTTGATGTTCCCTTCAACCCTGAGTCGGTAGCTGCCCGACACACTGGTCGGGGGAATCTGCAGAGGAAGACACGAGCAAATGTATTCTATACGGTGGCCGAGGCAAGCTTCGACAACCAATTAATTCCTTCGTAAGAACAGGAAATAAAAATAGACGGCTGTGCGAAAAAAAAAAAAAGAGTGAAATGGGTTAGAACACTTCGCTCACCATTGTCCCTCTGTTAAGAAGCAGAACAACGCGATGGTACGTTCACCGAAAAGAGAGCAGCACACATAGGTCACATCAGAATCGGCATATTCGGGACAGTCCATGACGATGAACACGCTAAGAGCTTTCTGTCGACAAAAAGGAGTCAGCGCACTGATTACTTATTTGCGCGCGCAGTCCCCTGATCACACCAGTTCTTGTGAAAGCCATGAAGCTTCGATTTTTATTGTGAGCAACTATCATTGACTACTGCGATACACTCTCCTTCCGAGAATTAATTGCAACTATGGGGAGGAGTTGGAATCAATTGGAGCCTCTTTATTTTTATTTATTTTTTTTTAAGTTCATTGCTGCTGACGGGAATACAACGCCATTCCGAATAGACCGGAAATGCGTATCGAGCCAGTCCGAAATGTCACGACCTCTGCGGCCGTGCGCACAAGAAACAGTTGGCGTCGATTAAGAGTACCTTGAGGAGGATCTCCTCCGGTATGGGGGCCCTGCACTCGCGGCTGTTCTGCGTGACCTCGACGCCGTTGCGCTGGATCGATGCGAGCACTGTGACGGGCTCCGGCATCTGCAGCAGGAGCGTGACCACCACTCGGTACGTCTGACCCGGCCGCACCAGCCGAGAGGCCACGATCAGGTGAGTCCTGCGTGAGAACGCCACGCACGCGCCTTCTTTCTCTCGCACGCACACACACATATCACTATGCCAATTTCTTTCCTACAGTGCATTCAGCCAGGCACTAAATAAAAATGTACCAGCTCGCGTTTTCAAATTTTTTACAGCGGTTACAAGAACAACGAACAAAAAACCCGCCCCCGCAGCCCGTTAGTCCGCACTCTTTCAAAACTACACCGACAGGTACACGGCAAACATTTTTGAAATGTCGAAAAGGAGCGGAGGGCAACCTGGGACAATTTTGAACGCTACGCATCAGTCTGTTAGTCGGTATTCGGCTGCAAACAACCGCTGTGACATTTCCATTGGCGGATACCACACTTTTGGCTAAGTTCCTTACCGTGAGCGGTGGATGCATGGCGTATACAGCCGCTTGTCGACGTTTAGCAATTATTTACCGGCTCATATATTTTACTCTCAGAGATCGCAAAAAAAAATAATAATAAAAAATAAAAAACCGAAGCAACTATACAAAGAACAACAGAGTAACGGGCGATATGTGTCCATGACTCCCGAGGGAGCTCTTCGGGCACCGCAAAGCCAAGACTGTCGCTGAAGGGGTAATGCATAGCCTTTTACGGACTGAGGCGGCACCCAGCAAAAGCTCGGCCACTGAAAGCGTATACGAAAGCATACGCGAAAAGACTTGACCCGGTTAAAAAGAACAAAGCGATAACAAGGGCTGCCAGTAAACGAGCATAGGTCAGAATAACAGGGAGCGCTCACGCCTCAAATGCACCAGCTAAGAAACCTCCTTTGCCTGGCGGAACAAAAATGTGCGCCTTTCCTGGTTGGAAACTGAGCGCACCATTTCATGGTGGAACGCACATGGCAAATGTAATGCAAGACATAAAAACGGCCCAGTTGAGCAATCAGCTTGAGCCGGCGGCTGCGCTCTGGCCCTCCACGCGCGAACTGGATCCGGCAGCTTCGAAAGTTGGAAGGGCGTCGACACAACGTGGCATGAGCTTCCTCCGCATCACCAGTAGCACGGCGGCACGACAGTCCAGACTGCCCTCAAGAGATCCGTCTCCTTTAGCAGCAGCTCGGATAGGCAAGGCGATGGACATTTTGCAGTGTCGATATAACATCACTCGAAAGCAGCGCGATGTCAAGGGGAGAAAGCGATAAAGGAAAATCTTTTTTTTTTTTTCGTTCTTCATGTCTATCCCTGACAGCGTCCCTCCCTTTTCTCCCCTTGCTTGTTCCCTTCCGTTACCTTATTTTTTTTTCTTCTAAGTCGTCAACAGAGGATGAGAAAAATGAGGCAAAATTAGGAAGCGTTCATCACTCGTTTCCGGAAACAGTTTCTGAAATTATTCCGGCAGATGGCGTGAACGTGGCTGCCAGTCTTTGGGAGTTGCGCGGGAACTCACGGCTGCTGGTGGTGGATGGGCACGCTGTCGATCCTGTTGTCCGTGTAGCCAGCATACTGCGTGGACGACAGCGACAGCAGCGCCATCAACAGCGACGGCACTGCCAGCATGGTCGCCCTGCAAGATAAGAAGGCGGCATCTTAGACTCAAACTGCCATTCGGTTCGAGTTAAGGAGACAAGCGTCAGATTGTAAACAAAGAAAGGTATGGAGCTGCGGTCGAAGGGGTGCATACAGGCAAAAACACGACATGCCTGCACTGCGCCAAGCGGCGCTGCCTTCGAAACCAACTCGCCCGTGCGGGTATTTAGAAATGTACGCGGCGCTTATATGCCAAGAAATATCATAGTAGTTATGCACTTTTTCGGCCAATTACCTCGGCGGAATTGCCTGGCAATTTATCCTCTAATTGGCAGCAACGACAGGCGATTTGATTGGATTAAATGAAATCGAGATAGCGAACAGCATTTTCATGTAGCGAGTATTTTGAGGCGCTTTCTCCACGCATCTTCGCGCTGGAGAATGCGCAAGAACATGAAAATTGAAGTCAAGCAGTTACTTCGAATGAGAGAAAAAATACGACCTCTCTGTGCCGTTCAACTGCCCAGCGTGTAGCTAACTAAATGACGTTTGAGGCAACAGTCCAGGCCTCGCTCCACAGTGTCCGTATGGAGAGCCTCAGGAATTATTCCACTCATTTTGCTCTCTTGGCTTTAGGAGAGCAGCACAAGTGTATATATAGAAGTTTTCTTCGAGCTTATAATGAAAATTACGCTCATTCTTCTGAGCAAGATATTTAAAAATCATACATTAAATTTGTTACTCAGGCGCGCCTCTTATTCTGCATGATCTTAATGCGCTTATTTTCCCTCCCTAATAAGGTGTCACTTTGAGACGTCAGACCTTATACACCAAGCTCATTCTGCTTACGTCAGAGCGACTTTTGGTGTGGTTAATTCCGAACGAACTTCAATGAGAAAACTCCGATAACCCGGGAAATAAAGCTCCGTGACTTTGTCGAGATCTTAGCGACGTTTAATCGCTTTCTGTAGAACCGATGATGAGAAAAAAAAAAAAAAAAAAAAAAAAAACTACGTGTCATGGAATACTGAATTCCCAAGTCCGGTAGACATCGCTCTTAGCGTCTCGTGTAGCCCCTGAGGGCGACTCGTGGCAGTTGTGTCCCTTTTTTTTTTCTGCATGAACATATGTTCGGAATACAGCGCGGCCTGACAGCGGATCTACTCCATTCGGTTTAGGATTACATGCACACGGAATATCGCGTTTAAACTCATGTTGGGAGCACGACAAAACGCGAACGAGCTCCAGGCTTTGTCCTTGCTCTATTCGTCGCCCGACCGAAGCGCAACCACACGAAGAAGAGCCGCAAACTAACCGACCGTTGACCAAGTTCCAGTGAAGAAGCGTAACGCGAGCCGCAAAGGCGATCGTCGCCGAAGAGGTTTTAGCGCTCACGGCTGCTGCCCATCACTTTCGCCTCTTGTTGGTAAGGTCACATGCTGTATAAAAGCAGGGATAATTGGAGAAAGTAGGTCCTCTCATTTAACACAGCGGAACCATGCTGGAGGAAAACAAATAAATGCGACAGCAGCCGATCCACCACGAGCACATAAATACCACCGCCTCAGGGCCGAGCCAGCAGTGCGTAGCAGCTTTGCACAGAGCTCAAAGCCTTAGTCTAAGCATGGTTGACCACATCGCTAAAGTCGGATACACGTGTACCCCAACACCATGTAGCTCCTTCAAATATGTTAAGAGTGAAAGCCCCCGTCCACACCAGTCCGCAGATATCTTTATAGAGTGCCAGGGGTTCACAAGAGACCAACGACGCCGCTCGAATGCAAACTGAGCGTGGTAGGAAATTTTTGGCAAGCACCATATACGTGGCGCCGCAAACCTGCGGTCGACTCTCCACACGCGGTGCCATGCAACGCCTTGTTAAGAGAGGGAGAGAGAAGCAAGGAAGGAAGGAAGGAAGGAAGGAAGGAAGGAAGGAAGGAAGGAAGGAAGGAAGGAAGGAAGGAAGACAGAGAAAGAGAGGGAACGAAAGAAAGAAAGAAAACAGAGAAAGAAAGGAAGGAAGAAAGGAACGAAAGAAGGAAGGAAGACAGAGAGAGAGAGAGAGAGAAAGAGAAAGGAAAGAAGGAAGGAAGACAGAGGGAGGGAGGGAGGGAGGGAGGGAGGGAGGGAGGGAGACAGAGAAAGAGAGAAGGAAAGACGAAAGAAAGAGAGAAAGGAAGGAGAGAGAGAGAGAAAGGAAGACAGAGAGAGAAAGAAAGACAGAGAGAGAAAGAAAGAGAAAGAGGAAGACAGAGAGAGGAAGGAAGGAAGGAAGTGAAAGATCATGTGAGAGAAAGAGAAAATCTCGGGGTCAGAGTTTAGCTCAAATCTAGGGGACGAATATATGATAAAGGAACAACGGTACTTTTTCTTTTTTTTTTTTTTTTCGCTGCTACTGCTATCACCAGTCGAAATAACCAGATCCTCAGTGCCAATAAGCCGCATGACATCATGGCGACAACCTCGAGCTCTGAAGCTTGCGCCACTAACTATTCTCACATATGTTAAGTGAACGTTGGTGTGTCAGTTCAATCATGCTGAAAACGCTCGAGATTGTTATCGACGAGGCGCGAAAACCAGTTACCAACGGTGGCGACGAAGTTGAAACAAATCGGAAAAATTTTCTCCGCGATCGTGCCTCTTGCCGCAGCGGTCGGTGCATGTGAAACAGGCTTATAAGTCAAATGAACTACAGGAATTCAACATGGCCATTTCAAGTGTCTAGCGAGAGAAATGGGCTGGCAAATTTGAATTGTAGGTACTTGTAGAAACAAGCTTTCCAAATACAGTCCCAATACATACGGCTGATCACCGACTCAGATTTACTGCATCGAATATTCATGTGAGACACGTCGCCACAAAGACGTATTCCGCTCTTAACTCGACAAGGTTGTTTCCATTACTGGCGTGCACCGAAATTGTCCGTTCTGTGCTTCAATACGGTATTATTCGCTAGCTGCCCTAGCTATACCAAACAATCATCGAACGAAGGACCGATTAAAGGGAAGAACCAGCCGGTAAAAACAGCACGGCACACGTCGCAGTCGCGAGAAAAAGTGTAGACAGCAAACGACGCTGGCACAGGGCTTTGTGCACGCGCGAACTCACGCCTGTTTCGCTCGAGCTCCATCGTGCGGCGCTGGCCCACCACAGAATCCAATCAAAGAGGGTCGTGTCTGAACAGCGCATTTCGGTGGTCCACCCGCGGCGGCCAAGATTCACTATCGCGAATACCACACAGCCACTGAGCCGGGTACCAGCTTCTGTGGTGTGGCCGGCCGTGTAGAAGCAACGCTTCCCACTGGTATATATAGAATTCTATCGCCACAGAAAAGATGCCCACAAGTGCTCTTGCTCATGTTTATGAGCGTAATCGATCTGACGGGTTTCGAACGGCCTTGATTCAATAAAAGCTACTGTGCCACGAGGACACCTCAAATATCCTTGACATGGTGGTTAAACGCTAAATAGCAGTGCATGCCTGCTTCTGATCACGCGCCGCGTTCCCAGGTCGTGACAAAACCCACCATTTTATGGCAATTTGCTGAACATGGAGCACATTCTGCTTACAAATCAGCGCCGCGCTGAACGATTCAGACGCATTTTGCGGGCACTGCCTAATCGAAAGCGCAATAACGTACAGAGGACAAAACGTTCACCTGTAACGCCCAAGATGCGTCCTCTGTGCAGACAACGAGAACAGTTAAGGTATACACGGCGGCCAGCCAGGCGAAGCAATGACTCCCACGTGGACGCACGAAGCCCCGCAGTCTCACATGCAGCCCTGTCTGAACCATAGGCCATGGATAAAAACCCGGCGGCACTGACGACCGAACCCCGGACCTACCGCATATGAAGCTCAATTCTCTAAAGGACAATTAGCTAGGATCGAGTTGTAAAGCAAGAGTATACCGCCGCCGAGCAAGAAGCTAATACGTTCGCCACGTGGCCAATGCTGCGAAAAGTCGCCACCGTAAACGTGTCACGTTAGCGCCTCGTGACTTCGCAGCTGATTAAAAATTTATAACTTCTTTCTTTTGCTCATCGGCATCGGGACATCAAGCACCACAAGACACATACAAAGAGCAAATAACGGCATGCGCCACTAGCGTCGCAGAACTCGCGAAGTGCTGGACAGGGCCCACTTTTGTCAATATATAGTGACAAAGGCAAAATATTAGAAGAGTTCAACGCTGCTGAACCGAATATTGAGCGAAAGCAATAGCTGCGGGTGACCGAGCATTCTTCTTCTTCTTCCTCAGCCCACATATAAAGGCCCTCTTGAACCAAGCCGTATGAACGTGCCTTAGTGGCCTATAGGGGTAACGTGAATGCCAGGGTGCTAGCAGGCTGATTCTGACGTAACCGTCCCATGTGAAACGAGAGACCCAAGTTGGCAGCTCCTGCCAGCTTGGAGTCGTCTACGGGGGTCATCTAAAGGTCAAAGGTCAACGGTGGTCACCGCCGGGCCACGCTGACGGCTCAAACTGCGAGCAGTGTATTGCTTTCGCAATAATATAGTAACGGACTCTTATTAAATGCACTTCCAAGCCGGTAGAAGTCAGCCACCACTTCCTGCCAGGTAAAACGCCATTGAAGCAGTCGGGCACTAGGAGAAAAAAAAAGTGCACGACATGGCTCGAAATGGCTCCCGTTTGGAGGCTTCCCTTGCGGATCCTCGTTCGCGTGCGTTGTACTTTGCTGCTCGCTTAATCACAAATTCCTTAATTCGTGCCTCCATTATCTCGCATGCTAATCTTTAGCATACAGTCGTAGGCTACCACATTATGTGGAAGACCCGACACAGATATAAATCAGAGGTTTAGCTACGCAACGTGACCACGCGTGCATAGCCTATAGGGTGTCCAAGGGTCCCTGAAGGTACGATTCTCATCTCAGGGAGGGAGGTGTCCGAGTTGGCAGCCAAATCGTCCCTGTCAGGTGATCTCGTCACGTCACACAACCCGCCGACCAAATCAGGGCCCGGCAATGTTTGGCGATTTCCACTGGTCAATTGGAGCTGAGCGATCTAAACCACTATAGAGCGAATCAGCCTTGGTCGACCAGCGGAACACGCAGAGCGCGCGGCAGTAATGCTGAGCCGGTTGCGGAAATTGAAGTTGCATCCCAGAAACAAATTTACTGCGGTTGATAAAGAGGCAGGAGTGCGACCCTCTGCAACTTGCTTTCGCACGTTTTAACGTTGTAGACGTATAGACGTAATTACAATTATTCGCGATAATATAAAAAAAAAAAAAAAAGAAAAACGGTGATGCTCAGCTAAAAACAGCCAAAAATATCCCGCAGGCTCTGGAAAAGTGACGAAATCATCGACTAGAACTTCCGGCGAGATGCGACTTTTGTCGGCGGATCGAGCTAGAGTGTTCCGAGTTGATCCAAACAACCAGTGGAGCAAGAAAGCGTGCTCCGGACCGACCAGTGAAAATCGTCATTAATTTTGGCACGCACTCAAGTCCAACATTCCTCTCCGATCGCGTGAAAATAGAAAAGAACACGCGAGTCCCCATAGCTTACCGGATGCCAGCGGGCAGTCAGCGAGCGCGTGCGTCCGTACTTCAACCAACGTGGTGTTAGCTCAACCCTCCGGGAGTATGCCGGCTTCTCGTGTCGACTTTACATATACGGTGCGATCGGATGCTCCACCGACAAAGAACGGAAGGCTGAGCAACATGACACCTCCGGCTCACGCAGGGTCCGCTGGCTGCTGATGTCGCAGTCTTCAGACTAGTTCGTTATGTTGTTGCTGGCCTCTTGAAAAGTGACACATAACCCCCAGGGCGGTATTGGCCAAGGCGGTGGCGTACGCAAGGAAATTTCCACCGGCAATTACGGGGAAACGATGGGCTCCAAGCGGGAATATGTAACGAAAAATAACGATGCAACACTAAAAGATAACGTTTATAGTAAAGCGGTTTATCGTTTATGGAGTTTGACGTCCCGAAGCGACTCATGGCTATGAGACATACCGTAGTGGAGGGCTCCAAAAATTTCGACCACCTGGGGTTCTTTTACGCGCGCTGACATCGCAAAGCACACGGGTGCCTTGCTTTTCGCCTCTTCGAAAAGCGACCTCGATTCCGCATCTATGGGCACAGGATTAGAGCGCCCTAACCACTGCGCCATCACGGCGGGGCTTTGTAGTTAAAATAACGATCATAGCAGATTTGAAAAAAAAAAAAAAGAGAAAAAAAAAAGAAACTTGTGAAAGAATTTCAAAAAGAGCAAACAAGTCAACCTACCAGTTGCTTAATGTAGTCCTTGATAATACCCCAAATCGTGCCCAACACATATCATTTGGCGCTCCCACCGAACGATAGTAAAATGGGCAGTACAAGGGAAGCTTTAACCTTGAGAGGAGGACCTTCAAGGTAGGTCTTTCTCTGAAGTGCGAAGCGCCGGCAACAGAAAAGAAAGTGCTCTGTGGATTCCAGCTGGGAATTCTGCACTGCAACAGCGTCACTAATACCTCACACAGCATGGTTCTACATGCACGGATATTCCAATGATATGCTGATAATCCGTGGTATTCAATAAGGGATCCCGTAGACATATGGCTGATATATTATGAAACCGTTGGAACAGGGAAACTGTCAGCAGACTGAAATCAGAGATGGGATATATTGTCACCTGGTGGTTTCGGGTAGCGCCTGAGAGACTCGTGCGCTTCTTCTTCTAGTTGGGTCTGTTGACTCTCTCTCTCTCTCTCTCTCTCTCTCCTTACATTTTTCACGTAAATCCCTGTCTTCTTGAGATTATAGTCAATCTCGCTAAGAAATCCGCCGCCTCGTTTGATGGTTGGTTTATGGGATTAAACGTCCTAGAGTGCATCAAGCTATGAGAGATGCCAGCCGACCCGTTTGAGTAAACACCTACTGCAAATGGCCACAGCACCAGTAAAGGGCAACGAGATCTTCGCGCACTTTAATTGCCACTAAAAGCTCCTGTTTGAAACGCATGCGACAGAAGCAGTGGAGCAGCGTTTCGTGTTCAGGCTCGAAATGGCGGCGTACGGATGGATGGATGGAATATACTATATGAGCGTCCCCTTTGAAACGCGGGGTGGTAGCAGTAGCTATCATGCTCATTTTTCTACCTATATCTTAATTATTGATTTAGATTGGTTAACTAAACCATCATTCTATTTATTAAATTTTTGTTTCTACATTACTAACATTATGTCACTTCTCTGTTTTTAAGCCACCAATCTTCCAGTCGTTTTTTGCTAGCTTCAGAATAACGGCCTGGGGGGCGAGTTGGTGCATGATGGAATTGAACGGCGGCGCAACACGGAAACGGACACGGACAAGATGGGGACACCACATGCGCACGTGGTGTCCCCTTCTTGTCTGTGTCCGTTTCCGTGTTGCGCCGCCGTTCAATTCCATTTGCTAGTTTCCACCGCCGGCTTATTCACACGGCCACTGGTATCTCTAAACCCTAGAGCTTCAGGAACAGTGACTGCGCCTGCATCAACTTCTGGATGGATACCATTACATTCGAGTATAATATGGTCAATTGTTTCACTGAAGTTACCACATACAGCAGTACTACTGGCGCCACCTGTTGTGCAAAAATAAAACTGCTATCTGTAACTGCTGCATTGTCGCATCCTACTATAGAGGCTAGAATATCGTACTGTTTATATTAAAAGTGGGCCATACATGAGAGAGCTGGAAGTTATATATATAGTGGCTGCACAGCAACTATAGTTCTTCATTAAGAAAGCAACAAAATTCCCATAAAGAAAGGTGTCAGGCAAGGAGACACGACCTCCCCAGTAGTATTTACAGACTTGGAATGGGAGCAGTTAGGGATAAGGGTATATGGAGAATTCCTCAGTAATCTGCGATTTTCTGATGACATTGCCTTGCTAAGCAACTCGGGGGATGAACTGCGAATAATGATTGATGAGCTAGACAGGAAAAGTAGGAAGGTAGGCTTGAAAATCAATATGCAGAAGACTAAGGTAATGCTCAACAGCCTCGGGAAGGAACAGCAGTTTACGTTAGGTAGCGAAGCACTGGAAGTAGTAGGCGAATATGTCTACTTAGGAGAGGTAGTAACCGCAGATCCGGACCATGAAAAGGAAATGGAGCGCATTTGGCAAGCACTCGCAGATTATGACTAGCAGCTTACCGGTATCGCTCAAGAGGAAAGTATACAACAGTTGCATCTTACCTGTACTCACCTATGAGACTGAAACGTGGAGGCTAACCAAGAGGGTTCTACCTAAGTTGAGGACAACCCAGAGGGCTATGGAACGAAAAATGGTAAGGGTAACATTAAGAGATAGGAAGGGTGCAGGGTGGGTCAGAGAAATAACTCAAGTTACCGACATTCTAGTGGAAATTAAGAGGAGCAAATGGGCAAGGGTAGTGCGAAGAGAGGATAACCGATGGTCGCTTAGGGTAACAAACAGGATTCTAAGGGAAGGAAAGCGTAGCAGGGGGCGGCAGAAAGTTAGATGGGCGGAGATGATGATCTGTAACTGGTGCATCGTGGCATCGTAGTATAGAGGCTAGAATATCGTACTGTTTATTAAAAGTGTGCTTGTAACGCGTCCTAGTGAATAAATGATCACTCGACGCAAACAAACAGCGAGAAAAGGTATGAAAATATGTCGCTTGCTTCAATGAATGCGGTGTGTACATCTCTGACACAACTGTTGGCTGGAGGCTCTCGAGACGCAGTATAATACTGTGACGTGGAAATGCGGCCAAAGCTACATATGAAGTCCCTCGGAAACCTGTGCAGAAGTCTGCCTCTGTTCCCGGCAAGATGGAATGACACTACGTGCCTGGAGAAGCAGCCCGTGCACTGAATCGATGCAAGGTTTATCACGAGTGAATGAATGGCTGGTCATTTTCCGCCTTTTTGTCCTCTCAAGTGGCCTAGGAGTAAGAGAGGCGATGCTTATCCAGTTGGAGGAGTGGCCGTAAGAGAGAGCTTCGGGGCCCCTTATAAAGTAGTACCGCTTTCGTTCCGCCGAGGCACGAGCGAGACATTGAGCAGAGTGCGTGTAAAAACAAACAAGGAACGCTGTCGCAACCAGCGGCTCATCGCAAGAAGCGAAAACTGTGTCGCCAGGCCAAGCAAGCTCTCGGCGGACCAGCGGAGCGCGAAGGAAGTCCGGTAGGCCAAACGACACGCCTATCCGAAATGATGCACCCGCAGCGACGCGTAGGCAAATAACACGTCGTGCCCCGTAGACGCGCGTGCCACCCGCCGCGAAGTACGGCCAACGCGCAATTTACGATATACGCCGGCATAAAGCCAAGAGGGCACACGCGAGCTAAGCGGCGGCGCGCATAAAGGGCACGATCGACGACGGGCCGGCGAGGAGACGCAGCAGTAAACGTCCGCGGCCGGCCCCGAGTTCCGGACGGCGATTTACAGCGCGGAAGGCGGTACGTCGGGACCTCTGCTGCATCCGTGCAAAGGAGCAAAAAACGCGTAAAACCGGTGCGCGCTATGCCCCCGTGCGCCGAAAAGAAAGCAGAAGAAAGCTAACACAGACAGGCTTTCAATTAAGATAATGCCTCGGCCCAGCCAAAGCAATGTTTTCTTGAGAGGGTTGTTTACAATTTCTCGCGGATTTTAAGAGCTGCTTCGACAGACCCGCGGTCGCGATCAATAGATGTCAGCCAGGCTGGGACGGACACCCGTTAGGTGGTCATCAAAAAGAGGGAAAAGGCACCTCCGATAAAAAAAATAAAGGGGGAACTCGGATTATGGGGACCATTCAATGACTGTCGCTGCGGGCTCCTGTGATCAAGAAATTAATCGTCTAATCTTTTTAAGTTTCCTTCCACGCCCACTCCTGTTCCAGAAGAAAGAGCGATTGCTTTTGCGCAACATGAGCGCAGAAGAAAATACTTGCCATGGATGATGCAATTCCACTAACCCTTAGTCCGTAGCCTTGGTCCAAAAAACAGGCGGGGATACGTGCAATAAAGAAAATAGGTTCGATAACTAGGGAAGATGGTTGGTTTGTGGGGTTTAACGTCCCAAAGCGACTCAGGCTATGAGAGACGCCGTAGTGGAGGGCTCCGGAAATTTAGACCACTTGGGGTTCTTCAACATGCACTGACATCGCACAGCACACGGGCGCCTTGCTTTTCGCCTCCATCGAAAAGCGGCCGCCGAGGCCGGGATTCGATCCCGCACCCTTGGGAACGGTAGTCGAGAGCCGTAACCACTGCGCCACCCCGGCGGCGGAAACGAAATCGACAACGAACTGCTGTTCGCCTATCTGGCTCTCAGGTGATGCCAATAGAGCGACGAAATCTCTGGGCGGAGCGATCTACGTCACAGGCGTTGTGCTATAGTGTGAAACTGCCTATCAGGGTGACATTTGAGGGAACGCGCACTGCTATTTTTCATTAAGAAAACCTTTTTTTCACCGCTATACTATTAGATGACGAGCTCCAATTCTCTAAATATAATACTATCCCCTAAAATAAAAATTAAGAAGTTGACGTATTTAGTTAATTAACGGACTAATTGAAGCAGTTTGCCTCTTACTTGGTGCCCACAGCAGCCCCCAATATAGCCCCATGGACTAAAATAAATCTGAAGCCAATTACTTTGGCCTAAGAATTTTAGACCTTTTAAAGAAACATGTTGCATAACCGCCCGCGGTATCCCCGCTGGACAGCCGCTGGAGTTATCCAAGATAAAAGCACGATGGTAAGCTGGGTGGTATTCTTTTTAGCGCAATCTGCAGCCAACGCGTCCGCAACGGATGGTGACAAGAAGCTACCTAAAGCGTTATTCCCTAATACAGTTCCCAGATTCCACTCAATGCACCTTGGCGAGACACGAATTCTTGAGCGTTTCCTGCGCAAATACGTATCCGTACCCCCCCCCCCCCCCCCCCTTTTTTTTTTTTTTTCATCAAATAGATGTCACCTTTCGGATGGGAGCGAAGCAGCGGGCGTCGTGGACACAGTATACACGACAGGCGACGGTGGCTGCACGTAATCATTCGATCTCGGAAATCGATAGATTTCGCTTTGACATTAACCACCCCTGGCAAGCCACACAGTCGGCGGCGATATTCTCCGTCCCTATCGCGTCCTCTACGAGCAGGCATGCCCGCCCTGCGCGCGCACGCACGCACGCACGCACTCACACAAACAAATAATAATAAATAAATAAATAAATAAATAAATAAATAAATAAATAAATAAATAAATAAATAAATAAATAAATAAAACATATAATAATAATAATAATATTAAGAAGAAAAAGAAGAAGAAATTCGTACGTACCGACTACATCGAGGTAATGCGGATGATCAACGGTTATTTTTTTGCCTTCACAACAATGCTTCATAGCTTGCGGTTAGCATCCCGAGAGCGTTCGTATTATAGGCTCGATTCGCCGAATCGGCCATGCTGCAAAGCGCAGGAATTATCGCAACTGCTGCGCTGCGCAGAATGCCACACTATATCCAGTAATTTCAGTACGTTTTCCAGGCGTTTTTAGAAGCAACCGCGCGGAAACCAAGTGCAGCGCGCGGCAACGTGGCGGCCACGTGCAAGGGGGCGCTTTTCGGCAACGAACACGACAAACACCGAGCTTGCTGGATATAGCTAGCGCTTCAAAAGGAACAGACCCGAACTACCCATGCATATTTCTCTTCGCAGTTCACGAGAACAGAACGGCTTGGGGCGATTTCTCAGCATATTCAGGATACAACAGAAGTACTGCGTATAGGTAGCGGAAGAAGCGGCAGGCCTTCTAGAATTTCTTCGACGTCGCGTTTTGCGTCGGAACAAAAACTGTCTCGTACGCCTCTACATAAAGACGAACAGCAGAACACTTACCGCCTCAAACTAAAGTGCTTCACTGAATGTGTGCTTTCATTAGGGCAGGGAAATCTCCCCCGTATAATTACGTTTCTTCGCCTTAACTTCGTTGAATCGCCAGTTTTCCATTAGACGCTCAATTAAATTGGGAAAATTCCGCCGTAACAACAAATAAAATGAAATCGCATTTTACAAATTCTAAAATGCTACATCCACGACCCCTGCGCGTCCTCCAAGCGAATTATTTCGATCCCCCTGGATATCGATAATAGCAGCGCACGGTTGTCTTAGCAACTCGCTGCGGCCATGAACAAGCTGATTTGTTTTACAGGGCTTGGCCCCAGAACGTCTCAGGCTATGAGGCGCCGTAGTGGAGGGCTCCGGAAATTTAGACCACCTTATTACCATCGAAAGGGCGGCCGGGATTTGACCCCGTGTCCCTGGGTTCAGCACTCGAGCGCCTCGTAACCACTGAGCCACCGCGGCGGTACAAACTCATGCAGTGGTGCGTCACGCCGACTGGCCGAAACGTCATTCTTTTAGCAGTCCGCAGTCATAAGGTTTTATCTCCCATAGCCTTTCAAACATCTAAGGGGATGCTCATGGAAAGAAGACTTTGTTTGCCTCTCCCTTGTTCGGATACGGGAAGGATTTGCTATCATGAACTTTTATTCTTCAGGGATCAAGCATCACTATACACATGTCGAAAAGCATTGCGCAGCCAACGGCCAAAGGCAAATTCACGATACAAGCACTAGCGGTGCATGTCAGATGTCACCCCTAGCAGTTCCTGACCCGAAAGTATACGCTTTGTAGTACGAATGCTGCCGCACCTGCCACATTGTACAGCGAAAGAACTGCCCCGCACGGCGAAAGACGTCAAAATAACACACGTTGATCTTTCGATATGGTTCCTACGGCATGCGGCATCCAACTTTGAGAAAAAACGTACCCCTGCCCTCTGGCCCGCCGTCGTGGCCGTTTATAGAAGCACTCGAGCGTCCCGGAGCTACTCCTCGGGTCCTGCAGAGCCGGAATGCGCCCGTGTGCTGGCGCCGTTCCGGTCAAATATTGGGTGCAGAGAAGCCGTAGTGCGGTAATCAAAGAGTCGAAAAGCGAGGGCTTTTGCCCGCACCTCCACCCAGCAACGACCGCGATTCCAGAAGCGATAAGGGCCCATGCATGGACACTTTTACTAGTATCGCGAGATGAAACATTAAACTAACTGGTTGCGAGGGGAGTAGCTGTCCCGCTCTCGGTAGACAGGTCGACCGCTAAAGAAGGGGTGAAGCGGAGAGCGGAACAAGCCAGATACGCCCCCCGTGTGCGTTTTGGAAGACTCTGGATTAACTTTCACTACCTGAGGCTATCACGGACAGATGCGAAAGACCTGAATTCCCGTTTTTACATTGTGCTTCACTCTAGACCCTCCATGCGGCGAAGCACTTCCGCCACCGGATGCACCCGTATCGGCATGACATCGCGTAGAAAAACGAGAGTGGCTGCTTCGGGCTTCGGCTCGCACACAGCAAAATCCTCGGGGACACTTTTTCTTGGCAATGGAGCCAAAGCTAGGGAGCAGAAACGCATCATCTTCCTACGCAGCTGAATATAGTCCCTGCTTACCATGAGCAGTTTCTATATACAAAAACAAATTGAAATCATAACGCTAGTTATTCACGGCATATTTTTATCACGGAACCAATTTTCCGAAATGAAAGCTGTCATGCCTAAAACGCTTTTCTTGGTTCCACCGAGTCTTCTCGTCTGATGTCTGTCACGGATTTTCGAGACGACCCGATTTGCAGACAAGATGGCGACAGCCGCCTGTTCGCGTCGTTCCGGTTGTTCTGGTTCGTCCACTCCGCAAGGGTTTGAAGCGTTTTCACCAGACAAGATTCGAGTCAAGTTCAAGAGACGCTGGCTGTCGATACAAACTAAGGAAATGATCTGAAACGTCTATGCAGACCGAAAGCCGCGCAGTCGAACTACATGGCGGAATGACATGTTTAAAGACGCCCCACCTCCCTACCTTTGCTCCCATTGCCAAGAAAAAGTGCCCCCGAGATCACTGGACTTGTGCCTCCCAAGTAACGCCAGCAGGGTACATCCGAATTTAATGCCCCGCCTTCCTACGACGGGATGCCTGA
This sequence comes from Amblyomma maculatum, assembly GCF_055883805.1. Taxonomy (NCBI): domain Eukaryota; kingdom Metazoa; phylum Arthropoda; class Arachnida; order Ixodida; family Ixodidae; genus Amblyomma; species Amblyomma maculatum. The sequence continues at coordinate 187,304,602 of NC_139344.1, forward strand.
GAAGAGCACAGGTTGCGGAAGCAGGTAACTTATCAGAAATTGGCTCCTCCAGGGAGGTTAATTGTAAATGCATGTAAATAAAGATCTGCACTTTTGTACTTGTATAGTCCTGCTGCACATTCCTACTCTGCGATTTTTTTTTTTTTTTTTTCTGAGCAAGGTGGCGCGCAGACAGCGTATATTCACAAACGAAGATCGCGAGTCGTCTTGCACCCACTTAGCAGGCTCAATTGTCTGGCGGACCTTCTCTCCTCACAAAGAGCCCGCGCGAAACGCTCCACTGGCGCGTGTCGGCCATTGCGACGGGGTCACGTAACACACGACGAGCGCGGGGCAGAATGACGGCGGCGAGCTCCGCAGCGCCAGGCGCTTGAACGTGTAATTGGATTCACCTTCGCCTTTTCAGCGAACAATGGCCTTATTGGAAAGGCGCACCACTCTCCGACAAAGCCCCGCGCTGCTGGGCGGAAAAGGAGAGCAAAAAGGAAGCGACGACGGGTTGGGGATCCCGCTTTTCCAGTTAGGTTCCAATGGCCGGGATATTCTTGTGCCTGCCACAGAACACGATCCCCGCGCAGCAAAACGCTGGAAGAGCAGGGGGTGCAGCGGCCGCTTTACCGACCGGAACCGCTACGGGGTGACAGGTGCAGCATGCATGCCTCTCTTGCTACGCACCAATACAGACTTTTTTTTCTCCAGCTAAATGACGTTCTTCAGGGTGAGAAAACGTTGCTTAGCTACACGGCCGTACCAGCAACATGGAAACCATTTCATCAGAGGACGAGAGCGTGCGGGCCCAAAAAGAGCGGGTGGAACCTCTGAGCCCGGGACACCGCTGGACGAACTCCTTGTCCGCTTGGCCAGAATCCGTTAGGTCTCAGCGATGAGCAGGGCCGCCTCACATGCCCCTCGGATGAGGGAAAGGGTAAGATTATGTTGACATGACCGCGCTACGTGGTAGACATCGGGAGTCCCTCCATAGTGTGGGCACCGCCCATCTATCTTGAAATCGAAGTGCTTCCTATCGCAGGACACAACAAAGTGTTGGTCTGCAGGCGTCTCAAGATTTACTCAGCCCGCTTGCTGAAGCTGAGTAAACCTGACCATGAACAACGGAATTTCACGAAACCGCAGAGGCGGCTGTCCAGGGAATGCGTTTATTTCACTCTTTCCCTTCCGGCTTCTCCCCCATGCAGACAGGTTCGGATGCCATCGAGAAGACGGAAACCATCTGCGGCACTGCTTTGAGGAATCGCCACAAAGAATTATGCCAGGCATTGATACGCCACATGATTGCAGTCATTACAACTCACTACGGCGCACGTCGCATCTTCCGTGTCTTTGGTGCCCGTGCGCTCACGTGTGCATGCATACGGAGGGCTTATTTTAAATACCTCATATTCATCGGACCAGTAGTCAGGTTCAGTGAGTGTGTGGTTCGAATGCCGCAAGCAGTAAATGACCAGCGCCAAGATTTACTTGAAATGGCTTTTGTAAGGTTTCTCAGTATAGCTTATTAAGGCGATAGCCTTTAATGGCTCATGCTCGCGGATCGTGTCCATCCGTCCGTAACGCTTTCATACGTGGGAGGCGGTAGCTGGTAGCTGACATGGCCGAGCACTAACTGGACGTAGGGCTTCTTGAGAATACGCTTGGCAGGAGCTGTCAACTCGGGCCTCTCCTTTCATATGGGAGGGGGTGATATCACAATCAGCTTGCCAAAACCTTTGAGTTCACGTTATCCGGCCAAGCAGGCACGTTCATACGGCTCGGTTGAAGCAGGGCTTTATATGTTGGCTGGTAGCTTACGTGATATCGCGTCATCGAGAAGATGGGAGTGAAAACAGTGAGAAAGGTGAGATAGTGGAGGGCTTGGACCACCGCCGCGCGATTGAGGCTTTCGCCTCATCGCAGAGTAGTGAACCAAAGTACCCCCTAGAATTTTTTTTTTTTTTTCCCCATCCTGTGATGTCGAGCTGCCTATAAGCTTGGTTCGCTCTTGCATTATTTTGTGGTTTTCATGGTCCTATATAGTACTGGTTTTATTCCGTTCGCAAGTTGTGAGCACCATTAACTTATTTTTCTTTCAACTCAATTATAGGCCCCCGTAGATGCGTCTCGGTCTTCATTAGGCGCTGATCGCGTATACAGTCTCACCGAGTCTCATCCACGCTTACTTTACACGTCGTTTTTGTCGCTCCACGAAATTCAAACCGCATAGAGATAACCGTATAAGAAAGCGGCGGCCTGCAGTCGCAAAGAAAAAAATGCTGGTTCAGTGTTCCTCATATCTTAATGTGTGCTGTACGTATTACACAAGTCATTTTCCTAGATGAGTTAAGGCCAAATGCAAATAAGACAAAAGGAGGTACTGTTGGAGCGATTTTATTTACTCATGAAAGCTGAACCATTACTGCAAGAGTGAAAAGAAATAGATCACAAATGTCTTATCTTACAGAGGTGTGACATGACTATATAGTTAACTAGCAGCCGACCTGCTCTTCAAAACAAACGTGTCCAACAACCCACACTAGCAAAAGGAATTCAGCTACCACGCATTATGCATTCTGCGGTGTTCACGTAGACATTGAAGAATGGAACCTGGTAAACAGTGAACTTCTGTACGTATTCTTCAAAAGGCCGAAGAGACGGCCGCAGACATTTTGCTAACACCATTTCGTGCTTATAAGAGTCAAATTACTCGGCGTCTGACATGCGTTCTTTAAGGATGGGATGCAGCTAGAGCATGTCATCGTTGCAAACTTCTTCAAGGGCATACAAGGAACAAGTATGCAACAAGACACCCAGTACGGCTACCGTTATTACACTCACCATTCTCCGCAGCGGGTGTGCCAGACGGGCTCACGCAAAGTACACTGTTGTGTCTGGCCAAAGCCGCCCAGAAATTCAGCCGGACGCCAAACTTCTTCGGCGAACGCCTCCTTCACAAACTCTGGATACTTCTCTGCAAAGCACCAGTGCACTGGAGGCGAGCCGTACCAAAGGGACAGAAGCGACGTGTATCAACATGCGCTGAACGTCCAGACAGCACGGCGCGCCGTGGCCCTGACGGTGAACCCCTTCTCGCCCCGCGGCATATTTGAAGCGAGAGCGCAGCAAGCTCTCCCATTGGCCCTGCGAAAGTGCTGCCGTCGGATTGGACCATTTTGAGCGTCAACGGTTCTCGGCAACGGAGTCTCAAGTGCTTCCGTTCGAGACTCCGAGTGTGAGTTCGTCACGAGCGTCCATCGGGAGCAGTTCGCCCCCTGACAGTGCGGACGCGGCGGAATCTCCCCGACCGTCGCTGCGCGAGAACAGTCGCGTACGGCTATGGTAGCTTTCGGCCCCAGAGCCGATCTTGTTGTGTAAATACCTGTAAATAGTGTATAAAGCCTTTTCTTCATCTCACCAACGCCGACTCGGATTCATCGCTACCGCCCAGGGAGCTGACAGCCCTCGTTCACGAAACGGGTGACGAGCGCTGCGTTACCAACTCTTTGGCACTACCCTGTTGACGGTGGGCTACTGTGTGATAACCCCACCGGCACAACATTGGATGGCAGCTGCGGGATTGACCGGCGTCAGGCACCTCGGCGCGGTGAGTACCTGAAGTTACCCTCAAACGCCAGACTTCTCTAACACACAGGGTAGCTTAGAGAAAGGCTGAGCGTAGCATTGTGTTAACCTTGCGTGTTTCAAGCCTACAGGAAGTGTTTTGAAAACCAGGGGATGCTGAGAAGGGAATCAGTGTGAGAAAGGCTTGCGCATCTCTTGCTAGGAGCGAGATAGCGAACGTATAGTACACTATTCTAAAAAGGCAAACAACAAGAGGCCGGTAAAGGATGGAGAGTTACAAGGTCAAAGAACTTCTCCAAATTTGTGAGGAGTTGGGCATCGATGTGTGCTCAACGAAAAGAAAAAAAGCGATCCTTGAGATCTTGCAGACTAATGACGTGACGGTTGAGGAAGCCGCAGAGGCCTGGGCTGATGTCAGTGAACGTCGCGAGAAAGCGGAGGAGAAGGAATGTCGCGATAAAGAGGAGGAGAGGGAACGTCGCGATAAAGAGGAGGAGAGGGAACGTCGCAAGGAAGAAATGCAGGAGCGTGAGGCGGATAGACAGCTGGAGCGTAAAAGGATAGAGTTGGAGCTTCACAAAGGCTCGCCAGCACCTAGCTTGGCTTCTGCGACAGTCCTTTCTAACAGTCCCAAAATCCGTGATCAACTACCGCCTTTTGCTATTGGCGAGGATATGGCTAAATTCCTCGTGAAATTTGAGCATGTGTGCGAACGGAATGACATCGAGCCATCCCTCTGGGCACAGAATTTGTTGGCTTTGCTTCCCGGGGAGGCATCTGACGTAATCACGTGCCTGTCGAAAGAGGCTTTCGAAAGCTACAGTGATGTCAAGGAGGCACTACTGCGGAAGTACAAATTGTCGCCTGAAGCCTTCCGGCAGAGGTTCCGATATGCTCATAAGGGTAAGGAGTCGCATGTTGACTTCGCGTTCCGTCTGAAGGCCGACCTAGTTGAGTGGCTCAAGGGCGAAGAGGTTTACAACGATCGCGATAAGCTCGTGGAATGCATCGCATTAGAGCAATTCTACCGTTGTATCGATGATGATGTCAGGCTCTGGTTGCTAGATAAGCTAACGGAGGTTAAGCTAAACAAGGCAGCAGAGTTAGCGGAAGAATATTACGCCCGCCGAAGCTTGCACAACAAGGCAGTGCGCGTAGAGAAAACTGACAGGAAAGATGGCTTTCCGAGGAGGCCCGACGAACGGAAGCCATTCACGCGTCGTGAGTTTCGTAAAGACTCGTCTCTTACAAAAGAAACTGTAAGGGAGGGGCAGAATGAGTCTCAGAGGGCTAATGATGTTCCCAAACAGGGCAACGATGCGACACGTTCATTTGAAAAACGCAAACCGTTGAAATGTTATAACTGCAAAAGGGAAGGGCACCTTGCAGCGTACTGCAAACAGAGAGTTGTGTTGGCGACCATTCGGGAAACAGACAAAAACCTGCGTCTGTTGGAGCCATATATGCAGGAGATTAAGGTAAACGGAAAAAAATGCAGAGCACTTCGAGACTCGGCAGCAACTATGGACGTTGTCCACCAGTCTTTGATATCCCCGAGTGAGTTTACGGGAGAATGCGCTTGGATACAGCAAGTGGCCGAGCAGCAGAGCGTCTGTCTACCAATTGCGATGGTCACCATTGAAGGAGAATTTGGTAAACTAAACACAGAAGCCGCTGTGTCTGCCGCCCTCCCGGAGCAATTTCCCTACCTCTTCTCAAACAGCTCGGAGCAGCTTCTTAAGGAACAGGGCAAATCTTTCTTTGCCGACGTGGCGTACATGGCCCTCACGCGATCCAAAGCGCGCAATCTGTCGAGGCAACTTAATCTTGCATCGGTGAGCGAACCGCGCTGCGGCGCACCAGACGAGCAGGGTAACTTGAGTGGTGAGACGGCACGGCAGGGAACGCGGAGCGCGGGAGAAGGTGTGAGCGAGCCGTGTTTGGACGTGGCTGAGAATGATGCCTGCGCTGTAGACGCGGCGCCGCCAGGCGACGCGAGCTCAACTCTCGCTCCGATTTCCACCGGCTGGCAAGCGCTGGCTGCAGTCGAGAAGGAAACTCTCATTCACGAGCAGCAGGAAGACTGCTCGATCGCCGATTTAATGAAGAGCGTCAAACTGGGTGTGAGGAAAAAGGGAGTTGAATTTTATGAGAGATCAGGCTTATTGTACCGCAGCTACACAGATAAGCAGGGTCTCAAATATGAGCAGCTTTTGATTCCTCGGAAGTATCGCGGGCAGTTACTGGAACTCGCGCACGAAAATGCGTGGGCAGGACATCTTGGCTTGAAAAAGACCAAAGCTAGAATTGCTCAGGAGTTTTATTGGCCGTATTGTTGGAAAGATGTTGAACAATTCGTGCGCTCTTGTGACACCTGCCAGAGAGTGGGCAAATCCACTGACAAATGGAAGGCGCCAATGAAGTTGGTGCCAGTCATAACAGAACCCTTTCGGCGACTGGTGATCGATATTGTAGGTCCTCTGCCGGGATCAACGAACGGTTGCCGGTATGTTCTGACTGCCCTGTGTGTCGCGACCAGGTTCCCAGAGGCGGTACCACTTAAGGAGCTAAATTCTCCCCAGGTCGTGGACGCTCTGCTCTCAATTTTCGCACGCGTAGGGTTCCCTTCTGAGATTCAGTGTGACAACGGCAGCGTATTCACCAGCTGCCTAACTTCCACCTTTTTGGATAAATGCGGAATCAAAGTGGTGCACAGTTCGATCCATCACCCGCAATCTAACCCAGTGGAACGAATGCACTCGGTACTCAAGCGAATATTGAGAGCCCTGTGTTTTGAGCGCAAGTGTGATTGGGAGGCCTGCATTCCCGCCGCTATGTTCGCCTTGAGATCTGCTCCCCACGAGACCACAGGTTTTAGCCCAGCAGAGCTTGTGTATGGCCGAAGCTTGAGAACTCCGCTGCGCATGCTGCGAGAGTCTTGGGAAGGCGGCGATGAAGACTCAAATGTAGTCTCATACGTCCTCAACCTACTTCAGAGGCTGGGGAAAACAAAGGATATTGTAGAAAGCCATATGAAGGCGGCGAAAATCTTGTCGAAGGAGTACTACGACAAGTCAGCAAAAAAACGCACCTTTGAGGTAGGCAGCCAAGTGATGCTTCTTCGGCCATCAAAGAAAAACAAGCTCGAAGTTCAATGGGAAGGGCCCGCAAAGATTGTATCGAAGCTTTCTGATACTAACTATGAAGTGAAATTGGGAAGACGGCCCAACAAAATTTATCACAGCAACCTGATGAAACCATACATTCAGCGTCAGGCAATTGTAAACTTGACTTTGAACGCGGCCGATGAGGAAGGGGAGGAAATCCTGACGACGGCCGACATGAGAGCGTGTGGTTTAGAGGTAATGTTGGATCAGTTGATGTTGGACGCACGTCTAGGCGCCACCCAAAAGGAAGATTTAAAGGGAATCGTTTCAGAATTTCAAGAGGTTTTTTCGAACCGTCCCGGAAAAACAACGGTCGTAGAGCACGACATCGAGCTGACATCGCAGGAACCGATTCGTAGTAAACCGTATCGATGTTCACCTGTGCAAAAGAAAATCATGGCTGAAGAGATCCAGCGCATGCGTGACTTGGGGGTTATAGTACCAAGTGAGAGCGACTACACATCGCCCCTAATACTAGTCCAGGTTCCAGGAAAAGATCCGAGGCCATGCGTCGATTATCGGCGTCTGAACGCGATAACCCGAGATCAGACATATCCAATACCGAACCTGGAAGAAAGGGTGGAGACAGTGTCGAAGGCAAATTACATCTCTACGCTAGACCTAGTGAGAGGCTATTGGCAAGTACCTCTTACAAAACAAGCTAGCCGTTACGCCGCATTTGTTTCTCCATTCGGAACGTTCCGCCCAGTTATGCTGAGTTTTGGACTCAAAAACGCGCCGTATTGTTTCTCCAGTCTGATGGATCGAGTGCTTCATGGCTTGGGCGATTTCGCGTTACCATACCTCGACGATGTGGCCATCTTTTCAGATACTTGGGAGGAACATGTGGAGCACTTGCGAATCGTGTTGAGCAGGTTGAAAGAGGCGGGCCTTACTGCGAAACCGGCTAAATGTCACCTAGGTTGTGCGGAAGTGACTTATCTGGGCCATGTGGTGGGGCGCGGCCTGCGTAGACCTTCAGACATCAAGGTAGCAGCTATTGTGAACTATCCCCGGCCAACCACTAAGACTGAGATAAGGGCCTTTTTGGGTTTAGCTGGTTATTACCAACACTATGTGAGAGACTACTCTGACCTTGCCAGCCCGCTAACAGACGCACTCCGGAAATCTGAGCCCGTCAAAGTGATGTGGGACTCGGAGAAAGAGAACGCGTTTCAGAGGCTGAAACAAGCCCTGAGCAACAAGCCAGTTCTAACGGCGCCAGACTTTTCCAAGGGCTTCATTATTCAGTGTGACGCGAGTGATCGCGGCATGGGAGCGGTGCTATGCCAGGAAGATGCTAATGGTCATGAACGACCAGTTTTATTCTTGAGCCGCAAACTCAGTTGTAGAGAAGAGGCGTACAGCACCTCTGAAAAAGAGTGCGCCTGCCTGGTGTGGGCCGTTCAAAGGCTCGCCTGCTATGTCTCCGGTTCTAAGTTTATTGTGGAAACGGATCACTGCCCGCTGACATGGTTAAGTAACATGTCGTCTAAAAGCGGCCGTTTGCTGAGGTGGAGCATGACACTCCAGCAGCACAATCTCGTTGTCCGCTATAAAAAGGGGAGGTTGAACGCGAACGCAGACGCTCTAAGTCGGGCCTTCTAGGCCGCGCTTCCTGCAGTAACTCCGCGTTTCTTACCTTCTCTTGCTTCGCGACGGACTGTTATGTTCGCGGGCAGACTGGGAAAAATTAAAGGACCTCCTTGCTTCCTCAGTTATGGTCTACGGTCCAAGCGATTTCAAGGAGACTCTTTTCCATTACTGATTGATAATTTTCCTTGCTACTTAATGTATTTTTAATATGCAAAATTGTTGTTTGAACCTTGTGTACTGCATCCTATACACTTGTCTCTTGTTGTAGTGGGAGCGAAAAGGGGACAACAATTTAGCTAATTGAATTTGAAATTTTGCCTCTGTCTGGTGTTTGACGGGTGGCCGAGGGTACTTGCTTGTGTTGGGTGTTGCCTGTTGTCGGTCAGTTTTGCAAGCCGCAGAAAAGTCTACCGTTACCAGTGGCGATTGGCAAGGGCATCGGAGCGACCCGAGCGAAGTTGATCGGCGTGCCCCGGCAAGAAGGCTGTCGGCAGAGATCCTGACCTGGCGAGTGGAACCCGAGGCACGTGAGGCTACCTGGCGCCCGGACACTGTACGTGAGCTTGGAGGAACCTGGCGAACGAGCGCGCCCGGCATCCGAGCCACATGCGAGCAGCTCGTCTTCCCGGCGCATTGTCTGATGGCGGGGGTGCTGTTGTGTCTGGCCAAAGCCGCCCAGAAATTCAGCCGGACGCCAAACTTCTTCGGCGAACGCCTCCTTCACAAACTCTGGATACTTCTCTGCAAAGCACCAGTGCACTGGAGGCGAGCCGTACCAAAGGGACAGAAGCGACGTGTATCAACATGCGCTGAACGTCCAGACAGCACGGCGCGCCGTGGCCCTGACGGTGAACCCCTTCTCGCCCCGCGGCATATTTGAAGCGAGAGCGCAGCAAGCTCTCCCATTGGCCCTGCGAAAGTGCTGCCGTCGGATTGGACCATTTTGAGCGTCAACGGTTCTCGGCAACGGAGTCTCAAGTGCTTCCGTTCGAGACTCCGAGTGTGAGTTCGTCACGAGCGTCCATCGGGAGCAGTTCGCCCCCTGACAGTGCGGACGCGGCGGAATCTCCCCGACCGTCGCTGCGCGAGAACAGTCGCGTACGGCTATGGTAGCTTTCGGCCCCAGAGCCGATCTTGTTGTGTAAATACCTGTAAATAGTGTATAAAGCCTTTTCTTCATCTCACCAACGCCGACTCGGATTCATCGCTACCGCCCAGGGAGCTGACAGCCCTCGTTCACGAAACGGGTGACGAGCGCTGCGTTACCAACTCTTTGGCACTACCCTGTTGACGGTGGGCTACTGTGTGATAACCCCACCGGCACAACAACACACAGCCTCGAAGGCCTGACGGTTCTCGACGACACGCGGACGGACTCCGGAAAATACGGCCCTCGAAAATGCTTGCCATGGCACGTGGGAAACGTTTTCGCCGCTGGCAGCGCACAAAGCTTCCTTACAGAGTTACGGCGAAGTGTCCCCCCCCCCCCCCCCCCCTTGACCTGTAAAATTATTGAACGACTCTGGCCATACTCCTGATATGTCGCATCTGGCGCGATCTGAAATTAGGAAGGACTAACTACACAGCAAGGTTCGTTTCGGGGAAAAAACAAATACGGAAGGCCCAATGTGCTCACTGAGAAATCTGCAGATGGAACGGGGGCTGATGCTGACGGACATAACTACTTCGAATTAAGAGCCTGACACATGAACAGTGCGACTGCACCAAAGTATAACCGCCGTACAACGCTTCGGGAAGCTGAACAGCGCTGAAACAGTGAAGCATTATCCCTAATGCACTCGGCGGATAATGCTTGCTAGAGTGACGCAAGCCAGCAACTGCGCGACTCCCGTAAACGAGAGCACGAGGTCGCTGCCAAGGGGGGCTCCCCGGGGAGCGTGTCGCGGAGGTGTAACAAGCCGTCATCGCGGACAATGCGCGCAGCTGCCGACCGTGCAAGGGGCGAGCAGCCGGCTCCCGAGGCGCGGCTGACGCGGCAAATCCTGAGCGATAACTCGCAACTGTCAAAACAGGATCGCGGGGATGGATCCCCGCAGGCCGCCTCGGACGCGGCATCGCACACCACGATGCGCCGCCGCCTGATCGCCGACGCCAGCGAAATCGATTTGCCATCGCCAGGGATTTTCGGTCGGGTTTAACACGGCTCGCTATAAAATTTCTGACGTGTGCTGTGGAGGCGAAACGCTAAACAAAAGGAAAAAAAAAAAAAGCCCCGGCTCCTTCCAGGGAGAAAAAATACCTTTCCGCTCCCATTACATCGATTGCCCATCAACTCCAGGTCCCCAGCACTGGCGCTGTCGCGTACCGAGGTTTTTCTGCGGCGTTTCCTTCGCCGGCGACCGGCTTCCGGGGGCATCTCGAGCAGTGAGCCAAGTCCGGTACACCTCAGGGCTATCGACAACTCGGACAGCGTGCGACCGGGATTACCACGCGCGTAGGCGGGCCGATAGGAAAACGTCTGCCGCGCCAGCAGACTCTGGAAGAAAAACTGAAGAGCGCTGGGACGATCGAGCAGCTGACGCCAAGGACTTATGCAGCCAACCCGAGGAAAGCGCAAAAGAGGACGCGGGTGTGTGTAAAGCTCTTTCCCCGGCTTGAACAAACTGGCGAGGAATCAAAGTGCACACAGGGCTTCCGCGCGTGCGCCCTGGGTCCCCCGACTGGCCTCGGGACCTCTTGTCGGCGGAGAAGTGTGTTTGCGTTGAATTTAGAAACCGGATCCTGCTGGAAGGAGCGGAAACGAACCGGACTTGTATCGAAGCGGCCAGTGCGACGTAAACAGGTTACGAAGCGTAACCGAAAGCGGGCTTTTATGCTGCAGCTCGCCAGAAAGAGCAGCCCCCGATACAGTGGTGCTTTGCAGACCACGCACGGTGAGATGGACTCGGAGAGGAATGCGACCAGCGTGGCTGCAAAGCGAAAGGAACCGGCATCCTTTAATCACAAAGAAAGCCACGCGCAAAACAGCGCGTCGCCAGCGTTGCATTAGCAGGACAAGGTAAAGATAACAGGGAAGTGCATAGCATATCAAGAAACGGTACAAAACTTGGAGCACAGGTATAAACGAGAAATAGCGTTGGTTCGCAGTCACTTCTATCCCGGGAGACGCCTGGCTTCTGGGCCTCCGCCCTCGCACCAGCAGCGGACGCTTGTTCGCGGATGTAAATGCCTGTCCTCTCCACGAGGAACCTCGTCGAGGGCGGTCGTTTATCGTCGTTATTCTCCGTTTTGCGCCGCTGCTCGGCGCCTGTCTTCCGCCCATAATGGGCGCCCACTTCGGCTGGCGACACTCCAGGGCTCCGCAGATAGTCGCCACGTCTCGGGGGCGCGTGGGTCTAAAGCGGTCAGCCCCAGTGCAACCATGTGTCTCGCAGAAGCTGGTTGGACGACTTGTGTGTTGGGTCTCATGGCGCAAGGCAGCCATCGTGCGCCAAACACAGGGTTGAGTTTGTGCGTGTGTAACGGCCCGTCAGACAGCTTTGGCACCGACGATCCGCGCATGGCGAATATAGTAGAGTTCCGGCACCCCGGTGTTAAGCCTACGTAAGGTTCGTAGACATCCAGGGCTACCACTAGATAAAGCCCCACCGCAGTAATTTTCACTAACAGCACTTGGCAGTAGCGCAGATAAATGTACACAGTGAACGGTTCGTTGCTCCGATAGCAATTAATATGTAGCCCGATATCGGCGATGCAGTGAAAAGTGCACTTCCCGGGACGGACACATTCGCTCCCACAAGCCCTTTTTCGCGCGTATTTTTTCGCGCCTGTCTTTTGCTTTGCACGGCAGTGTGTTTTTGCAAAGACTGCAGAGCTTCTCGCTGAGATCGGTACGATATGAACATAATGATAGCAGGATCCAGAGGTAAACCGTTCTGAGAGCATAAAAAAAAAAAAAAAAAAACTCGTAAAATTGAAGGAAAATAATTATATACATATAGGTCAATTGTTTCATTGCCTAGAACAACGAAATGAAGCACAAAAATTTCCAAACCAAGTTTTCAGCGCAGCGCAACCTCACCACGCACTGCAATATCCGGTCTGTTTGAAATGATGCTAAGCATCACGAGCAGCCAAATCAGTGGCAAGCCTTAGTTGCAACCAGCCACCATTAATGTAATATTGCTACGAAGTTTCGCAAGAGGCTTGCGGGAGCACGCATGCAAAACATGCACTCGAACCTGAACGTGGGAAAAAGGAGCACAGACAACCATGCAGCTACTCAACAGTGACGGGTAAGAATAATACACTCATTTACGCCGACTGTAATGTACGCAGTATGTAACTATCTTTTCCTGAAAAAAAAAAAAAACACAAATACTCGGCAACGTATTTGCATAGATGCCAAAACAACTACTTACACCTATTCGGAAGTCTAAAATAAACGTGCTCGACGAACTTTCTGCGGTCTTGCTCTTGCTTTTATTTGTCTTTTTGTTAAGCTTTTTTCCTTTTACAAAGGGTCGCATTTCCATTAGAAAAAACATTTGGGTTTAGAAGATGGGCCATGCGCTCAACATGCGCCATGCGCTGGAATGAATGTCAGGTCGACTGAATACCAAGCACGGAGCGTGATACAAAGGCAAAAAGGAAATAAAAATAGGCAAGGCTGCAGCACCCCGTATACTTTTGTCCGTGACTGCACTGCTCTTTAAGCAGAAATGTAGCGTTTAGTCTGCGGAATCAATTTTAGCGATCTGCATGGCGTCCTTCACCACGCCTCAAAATCTTCGCGAATCTGTCTTCGCCGAAAAACAACTCCTCGGAGAGTTGTACATTTTGTACTGCGTAACCCTGCCAGAGGGCAGGAGACTCGCATAACCTGGCGCTCATCCGGGGAAGATATGCCGGCTCAGAGCCAACACTCGAGCCTGCAACTGCTCGAAGCGATTTAAAACAAAGCGTACACACGCTGCAAAGCCTGCAGCTCCGGTGCCTCGTGCGTTATTAACCCAAATTGCCGGGGGGATGCGACATGTGTGGCCGGCTCGCGCGAAATCGACGAGACCGAGTTCGCGGCGCAAGAGAAATTCACTGATCTGCGTAATGGTGCTCGCGTTATGCTGGCATTCGCGAGCGCTCGAGTGGTTTATAATTACGGGCAGCGCACGCCTTAACGACTCTCTCGGAGGCGCCGGCCGCCGGCTTGATGTTTAAAAACGTGCGCGCGCCGCCGCAACGTATATACAGTGGGGCACGTTAACGAGCCCCCCGATTCCCAACAAAATCAAAGGACGTAATAACGCTCGCATAAAGGGCGATGCGGATTATTTGGTGCCCGCCTTACATCGCAAGCTTGACGCTGTTATCGTTACCCTAAACGTGTCCGCGAAGAAAGAGTTTGAGCCGCTTCCGCGCATTAAGGAAGCGAAACGGCGCGCGCCGGAACCTCGTACGCAGAGAGCGCATTATCGCCAGTTCTTTCTCACCAGCGAGCGAAATCGATTAACTCTGAAGGGGCAGCGTATTCGATTCATGCTCACAAGAACCGAACGAATCACTCGCACACTAGCCACTCAAGGCCGCACGGGCTGCTCTGACCAGCGACTACGCTCGACGTATGAGCCAGCACGACGAATCGGAGACAAATCACGCGGGAAAGTTCTGGGGGCCACTTTCGTGGGTGTCGCTCCGGTAGGACGTTGCTCGTCTCGGCCGGACATGCCGAGACTCGGACGTTAGCACATTGGCTCACGAGATATCAAGCCGGGTATTATTTCCTCTTTTCGTCCGTCGTGGAAAAAAAAAAAAAAAAAAAAAAAAAAGTTCATTCTAGAGCGTGTTTTATTTATTTATTTTTTTCGCACGGGATTTGAGTTCAGCGGGAATTTTTCAGCAATCGACAGCGCTATTTGAAGTTTCCTGCGTCTGAAATTTCGCGCTACAAATACATTCTAACTGGCCGCATTCGAGGGCTTACAAGAAATGCGACAAAATCCCTTATGCTACCTTAATGGGACAAAAAGACAAAACTTGGTTCGCGTAGCTAGCGGAACCGCTTTCATGGTTTCGGTTTCTTTTTGCGGCAGGAGTGCGGGAAAGTTGATTCTCACTTTGGCACTTTCTTATGGAGGCCCGCCAAACCCGATCTCTATCATTACTAGAGCTCTCTCTAGTTTACCGCTGACGGTCACGCGGTACGTGTTATCTCTGCCCTGGTTTACCAGTTAGGGTAGTCGTTCAGATAACTGATAACGTCTGATGGCAAAGTGAATCAGCGCGACTGAGGAGTCGCCACTCTACGTGGTCTCTCCTCGAGACAGCCGCACCTAGCGAACGTGTAATGCAAGCGCTGACAGGACACTGCGCCAAAATTAGTGTCAGGCTTTCCTGAAGCACAATAAATATTCAAAAAAATTGCACTAAACATAAAAGAAATGGAAATAGCAAAGGGCGTATCGTAGAAAATAAAAGCAGCTGTCGATCAAAATGTCTAATAAAGTTAGCGCAGTACAACGAAAAGCAACATTTGGGATGATACCGGCGAAGGACGTTCCAGCTTTGGCGCCTTTGAATACGTTCTGCACACACATGCAACGCGCCTCGCCTATCTCACAGCGACCGAAAGGAGAACAAGAGCAGTCCCCTCCCGCATGCAGCTGGACGCGCGCACGAGCCCGACGGGAGGAGGCGGCCGCCTGCAGCACCCAAGTGCACTTGCTGATCGATTTCTCATCCCGTCCTGTTCGCCTCACATGCTGCGTTGGCAACAATTTTCAGACACTCCCGCCCCTGCGATTTTTCTCGGCGTCCGTAGATAACCATCGCTTTATCAGCTCCATCCATCTTACAGGGAAGCGAGAAACACGCAACGCCAGCTTGGTTAGTATCTCTGAGGCGAGATGCGCTCGCCGAGTTTCTCCCAACTTTCACCACGCAAGTGCCCGGCCTCTAAAGCTCAGTAGATATCGAGCGTTTCTGCATGGGTGGGAGTCAGCTCACGGCATACCGTCGTCAAAAGGCGGCCTTCCGGTATGCACAGTCATGGACAAGCGGTCAAGCAAAAGACAATCAAACAGCGCCAAGGATAAAATTTTTCGTCTGTTCAACGAGGACTAAAGTAATCCACTCCTGAAAAATACCAACGTCAAGCCAAAGCAAATAAATCATAGTGAAAACCGGTGGGTACCCCATTTCCGCATATACGGCATCACTAGGTGGTCAAGAAAAGGTTCATCCTTTTAATGATACCGTCAACTCACTTCTTAGAGATCTCACTTCGGAATCTGGAGTCAGGTCAAGTGAAACCTCGCGCACCTCGCATATGCGAGCCCCGGACGTAGGATTCCGGCAACGAAGAATGCCAGACACAGTGAGAGACAATGATTCAGCAAACCGAACTAGGCTAGCAGAAGAACGGCGCCACCAGCGCCAATAGACAGATTCCCCAGCCTGTCGTAGCGCGAACGCCTCAACGTCGTACGACCAACCAGCGAAGAACAAAATCAACGTAAGCGGACGTCACAGAGAAGGAAAGGAACGTCAGCGAAATGACGGAGCGATAAGCAGAAGAATCCACCGAGTGATTTACGGATGCAAGCAATCAGATAAGCTTGCAAAGATGGAGGCGAACCATCGTGACAACGCAGAAACGACAGCGGCAAATATTACGGCTCGTCATTCATCGAAAACAACACTTCGGCAGGCCCAACCAAAGGCGATAAGCTGAGGTAAACCAGCAAAAGGAATGATCTGACGCAGGCATTTCGATGCTCCAAGATTGGAAAAACAACAAAAGCACCATTTAGAAAAGCGTTCAGACTAAATCAGCAGAGCTTGTTTGCACGCTACTGCCCGATCGTCCGCCTTTGTTTTCGCAATCCTGCATCCCGTAAGCTGCAGCCATGACTGCGCAGTTCCACAACGTTGTGGAGAACCTAAATATGGCAGCGCGTTCCTACGGGCAGCGCCAGGGTCCATTTTTAGCAGGCACAGTTGCGTCCACGCACTCGGGTGGCCGGGATGCCGACTGGCCACAGGCGCCGCGTGGTCCAGTGACGCAGCGCAACACGCGTTCCCATTTCAAGCACCGCGCAAATAAAGGCACGGAGCCCTAATCACCCGCAGCGCAGAGGCCGGCCCGCGGCTCGGACCGCTTTCGGGGCCGCGCTCCCTGTGAAAAATGGACCAACCGGAAGGACGTGCGCGTCAAAGCGGCGTAGCACACGCAGCCGCAACCAGCGCCATCCTACAAAAAGACGACAGGCTCGGACACAAAAACAATAAAATCGCCACCGGCGCCACTGCGACCGAGTAATAAGCCCGCTCAACAGGACAAAAAAAAAAAAAAAAAAAAAAAAAAAAATCTCTAACAAGTAAAGAAGGACGGAGAGCAGGCAGCAACGGCCTTTAAGGAATAACGAAAGCAGCCCTTGCGCTGCCACAAAACGCAGTCTCCTCCGACGACATGCACAGCGAGTTAGGACGCTTCAAAAACTCGAGCAGGGAAAGCGAAACAAGAAACGCGGGGCAATCCCTTCCATTTTTGACATATTCCTCGCAGCAAGGCACGAAGAGCAGTGAAGCGACGTCTTTCCGTCAAGAGGCGAGCGCCGCCGCGGACTACACTCTCACAATGCAGCGCCGATCCGGGACGCGTTCCTTTCGGGCTACGCTGCGAGGCGGGAAAAATATATTACCTCGAACCGCTCTTGCGAGAAGAAGAAAATACGTGTCATGAGATTCTCTTGGCCGCTGGCAGAGTGAAACTTGGATATTTCGAAACGAGGAGGATGTTCAACAGGCCTCTGTCGCCAAAAATGCTATCACCCTCGCATATTCTAGCGGGGCACTTGTGCAATCGACAATGATATTAACAATCGACACTTGCGGCTACAACCCCACTAAACACTGTGTTCAAGGATCGATCTCCCACGCATACGGTTACAGCGCGCTGAGGTCAGCAGCAGAAGTTGGCGGAGTGCGGGTTTGCAGGAAAAATGATTTCGGCTGAGTTACGGCGACCAACCGATACCTGCACTCAGATGTACTGGGTAGACACCAGGCAGGGCCGCAGAAAATTCGAACGCACACTTTCCGTAGACTTTCTCTGCCGAAAAAAAAAAAAAAAAAAAAAAAATGGGGGCCTCCGCTGCTCACATCCCGCAGATTCCCGTTACGGTTTTCAAAAAAGCCCCGTTTCGTCGAAACGGAGAATACGACAGTCAGATTTCGTTCCCCCTCGCACCATCCCCGGAGCCATCGCCGCGAAAGCAATGCCCGCTAGGCGTACAGGCGGGATATTACACATGCACTGACAATGGACGAGTGCTGTGTGCGATGTAAGCGCCAAGCGGACGCGGGGGCCGCGCCATACGCGCCTCCTCAAGCAGACCGCACCATGGACCGCAGCCCCCCCCCCCCCCCCCCCCCCCCCCCGATCGCAGAACATTTGCTCGAAATGTTCACAAAACGGACATCACGTTTTTAAATTATCTCTGTAAGAATGCGATTCGCGCCTTCGTAACGCGACTTCGGCCGCCTGTATTTCTGCACACCGCATACCCTTTGCGTGTCTCCTGGTATCACTGAGGGAAAATCGGAAAACTTGCGGACGCTGGGGGTCCCTCAGCCATGAGTATACCGGATGTTCTTTTTTATATTATATACAAGCTTGTCCAAAATTATTAAAAAAAAAAAGGGCAAGTCGTTCTAGGGTTATTTTGGCCATGTGGTTACATTGAGATATAGAGATTATATTGCGGGTGGGGGGGGGGGGGGGGGGTACACGCAGCGGCGAACGGTGGCGGCAGAAGCGCGCGCTGCCTAAAGCCTATCAATAAAAGTTTATTGAGAGGCTTTAGCACTACCTCGGCTGCAGACGAGCTGGTGACGACGGAAGACGGCGACGACGACACGAAACGCAGGAACGGGCGCCAAAGAGCTGCGCTCTAAAAGAAATTCTAGCGCGCATTACGAGGCCCGTTCCATATCGAAACACAGCGCCAGCGGGCGTAGATTGCTCCACCTCTATGGCTCCACCTCGGCGCTTTGAGGCCGGACTGCGCGTATTGGGTACCGACGCGGCGGCTGGCTATCAGCGAGGACTCACAACGAACTACTCAGGGGATGCCAGCACAGTGACAAAATCACTGGGTGGAGCCATCTAGGTGACATTCGTGGACCTTGTGACGGGCACTACAGTTAGCTTTTAAGAATTTTTCGTCTCTCAGCTATGCTTTTTGAAGGGCGAGTTCCAAATGTGCAAGTATAACATAGCCTCTAAAGTGCAAATTAAAAAGTTCATTAACGTATCTAGATAATTAACGAAATGAATTAGGCATTCTGCCTCATCCATAACTACAGCGCAAAAGACCGGACAGAGATGAAGGAGGGACACCACACACAACGTTGTGTGGTGTCCCTCCTTCATCTCCGTCCTATCTTTTGCGCTGTAGTTATGGATCATCGAAAACACCAACTCGCCCAACTGCTTTTGTCGCATTCTGCCTCTTACCTGGCACCCGCCGTAGACCTCTATACAGCCTCAGGGCTAAAATAAATCTAAAGCCAGTCACTTAAGTTTTAAAAATTTGGACCTTCAAAAAAAAAAAAAAAAAAAAAAAAGAAGAAGAAGAAGAAAAGAGACGCCCGGTGTAGCGATAAGCAAATACACCGCGTAAACAAGTGATAACATGCATGGCCACTTATACCGACGCGAGAAAGCACGCATTTTTGGGCTTAGTGCAAGAACGCCCATGTATACGAATACTTGGGTATGCTATAAAAACGGCGCTTAAATTTAAGCCTTGCACTGCAGCCGCTCCTATAATAAATATCACAACAAGATAAATCTTGCACTGGAATTTGCAACGACCACGAAGTACTTGCTAAACAGCAAGCATATATATCTCTAGAAGGGCCCATATACATGAGGCGCTGTTTTACTAATGCACCCCTATGGTTGAGTTCAGACGGTTGAACGGGCATATATTTCAAGCGCGAGCAGCTTTGGCTGTCTCAATAATGACAGTCCAACTTACGGCATATATGTGCGTGCTGGTGATATGGCGCTTGTTTATCCACATCGGGGAGGACATTACGGTTTCATTATCATTCAGTTTCATTCCGTTTCTTCGCGACACTCGCCCACGTCATGAGACCACGCCTTCGCTATATAACTATAGGATTAGCCACTCGGGCATGGCGATGGTAGAGAATTGAAGAAAAAAGAGGGAAGAGGGGAATAAAATCGCTGTATTATACCACGCCTCACACTGAAATAAATGTCTTCGTACCATTGTCTACAAATCATTAAACGAAAGCAAAGAAATTGGATGTCCGAGATTTAAAAACAATTCATGGGAGAGCTGAGGCCCTCTTCTCGCTTATCGCATGCAACCCAAAATTAGAAATTTGCTATATTTTTCACATGCACGCCACGGTTAATAAAAAGACATGGAAATGAACATGGCTTATGGCACAAAAGGGGCATAGATTTCCATATATTCAAATATGAGCGATAGTGGCTGTTGGACTTTGCTAAGTAACTTGTTTTTAATATACAGGACCACAGCTGACGCACAACGTTTGCCTTTGTAGTTTTTTTAACATTTACACGCCGGCGTATTACGAAACGCGTACAGGCGCATTGAAACCTATGCGGAAAGATCGGGTACCAGCTGCACAGCGCTATGATCAGACATTTGTCCCACATGGTCTGTCAATATTCGGCAAAGCTAGCGCATGTATATATTTAGCCACAAAAATTCATTACGCCTTGCCAGTACTTTCATCTAATTTTCGCAACTTTTGTTTGGGGGTCTTCCATGGAAGCCAATGCGACGCGATTAACTTTTCCGACCTGTCAGCTCCGATGGAGTAAGTTTAGTCCATCTTTATGTAGGGCAGACTGTTTCCCGCTTTACGTTTTTTTCGCGACACATCCTACCCAATACTTCGAGCATTTCTGCCGACAAATTCTGTTAACGCTTTACCTACATTGATTGTGTTTTCTTCTAACTTCGCAGACCGTCCTTGTTTGTGGGGATTTATGCGTGCGTATATTTTGCTGTGCATTTTCTAACTGTCCGTTTTTCGACAGTTCTTGTTTTCAGTATCACGAAAACGTTTGTACAAAGACTTGGATTTCGATGCTTTTAACTCCTCCTCTGGACTGCTCGATGTATAGTGGATTCCCAGGGCATGACGTCCTTGCGCGGGTACGAAAAATGTTACTCTCACCTTGCACCAAGACTCTCTTCTACAATTTACACACGGAAACATTGCCCGTGAAGACTTGGCTTCAGAAAAAAAAAAGTATTTTTGTATCATCTGTGAACTGTCGCCTTTGTGACATTTCTGAAAGTATTGAACAAATTGCTTCATCAATTGTAAGGACGACATTTTGTTCTGAGATGTCTTGCAACGAACCTTCTTGGAAAAGGATTTATTTGGCATCATATTCCATTCGATACTTCAGCGCAACGCAATATAGTTTTTGTAGCTCTAGATGACTCTCTACTTGGAATACATACATAAGCTATATCTTATGGAAAACTATAAAATGGATCGGCACTGTGAATTTGTTCCTTCAAAAAAATCTTAGTGCTGTCAAATGATTGCTCAACTGAGGGAAGTTCATGAAGAGACCGATTTTGAAGCACTCTCTAAATTTGGTGAAGTGCTCGGGCTTACCTCCCATCTAATGATGTTACCGTGTATTTTGAGGTGTCATTTGTGATGGTCCATGAAATCTCTGCAAATAGTTCATTTAAACATATACATTTTCGATCTAATAAACACCATGTTAGGAAAAAAAAAAGGGGGGGCCTAGACGACTTAATTGGTAGCGTGTCTGGTTGGCAACACAAAGACTTCGGGTTTGAATCCAGAATGAAACATTTTTTTTTTAACGAGGAATCTGTCATTGAACTGAGCGAGACATTTAATTCACATCTACTTTACTATTCCAGGCATCAGACGCTGAGTTTCCTGCTGAAAGTGAGTCTTAAAGCCGCCAACATGGCTCCACTGGGACGTCATGCTGGTAGGGCGCTACTAACGAAACAAAGGACAGCTGGGCCGCCTGTACAGGCTAGCTTTCAGTGCATATTAGAACGAAAGTACATACGCCGCGTTGCTACCAACTTTATGCGCCTCAGTCAGAAATTCATAACAAAGTACTTTTTTTTTTTTTCATACAATATACTTCTTTTTTTCTTTTCCAAGGGCTATCTCGTACGCCTTACCTCCTCCTTCATAGTGAGTCAACACTAAAGCGTTTCTGACAAGAACGTCCTTGCGACTTTGAACCTTGAATGATCGAACGCCCGCACGGCGCCAATTCCTCAGTACCTGCTTTGCTGGGCTAGCGAAATTGGCATCCCTTGACCTAGTCTATACTCATCCCATACACGAATCAAAATTGAGCAAACTGATATGGCAAAGTTAAACAGATTTATTCCCTTCTCAGAGTGCAGCCTTCAGCGACAGCAAAGCAGCGAGCCCCCTTCGTGCGGCAAATACTGCGGCCATCTGAGCGGAAGGAAGCGAATTCGGGAGGCATCCATGTCCGAAGATGAGTTTTCGCATGCGCGTGGCTCCGCAGCGGACGGCGCTCATCGCTCTGAGCGCTGGCTGACACACCCGAAGACGCTCCCCACTCGGCCGCGAATGGGCTTTGGCGCCAAGGGGGAAGGCGTATCAAAACGCCATTAGCAGGAAAGAGCCAGAGAGACCGCGGAGCTTCGAAAAGGCGCTGCGATGGAACGACGCGAGGAGTGCAGCCCCGGGAAGGGGAAGAGCAGGTAGAGGCGCGAACACCGGGAGCGGACGCAGTTAGCCGGGCGGTGCCGTGTAGCTTACAAATAACGCCAACCTCCCGTCCAGCGTTTAATGGGTGCTCAGTTTGACGAGCGGAGCGTCGCACAATGGGGTAAGATCGGCGCTGGGAAAAAAAAAAAAAAAAGCGGAAAAGGTAGACAGCGCGCGCCCGGGAGCCGATTGGGCGCCGTCCTTCCGACTACCGCGGCACGCGATTGCGCGGAGCCGAACGCGGGACCGCACGACGTCCACAAAGCGCGCGTCTTCTCTGCGTCCCCCCGCGACCATTTCTGCAGAGTGCATCAGTTCAGTGACCGAAGCCGATCGAGAGTGATGCGCGCGGATGCCGGCACAAAAGGGATGTGCCTGCATTGTGCGCTGCACGTCACTTGCCCTCCTCCGCATCAACATGAGAGTCGGCCGACAGAACCAGTGCGGCGGGCTAAATGGCGCCGCGGGATCAACTGCGAGTTCGAAGCGTGCACCGAAAGGCGAGTTGCCATGCGCCGGGTAAATATGAGCACCGATGGGAACGAGGACGCAAGTGGCACTCGGAACGTACAGCGCGCATACGCCGCATCGTTCGCGGTATGTTTGTCAATTCTCTGCGCGGCACATATCTTCTCGTACTGTATCACGTGAAACAGCCAGGGCCCAATAAATAAGCGAGTGAAAAACGACTTCTGTGACAAAGCATGAGCTTTTACTCCTCTGTTCCATAAAGAAGAAAACAGCATTGCCAAATTTCACATCCTTTCATGACCAAGTAATGCAAAACGGTCGTGTTTCTCGCCTTATGAGGATAAAAGCCGATAGTGTTGCGTCCTAAAATGCGCGAGACTTGTCATACCCCCGATGACATGGTCCGATGTGATTGGACAAAATCTAGAAGAAAATGCGAGGAATTCGCACACTCACGAGTGTGCTCTTACGTCGTCCATATTTATCGTGGATAAAATCGCAAAGGCCAAAAGCTAAGCGCACGATCCAATAAAACCAATCAAATGAAATTCACGCGAATCAACGAAACAAACAAACAAACAAACAAAAAGGGCGTAAGCACTGCGCCATCCTCCAGGAAGAAGAAAGCCGGCTAATCGCAGAAACGGGGCGGCGTTGGGATTTCGCAGTGTGATTCCACATTACAAGCCGCTGTGAAAGTTATAGTTCGATCGGTCTGAGTAAATTTGGTTTATTTGGTTTCGTATACCTACGGCACAGAGATAGAAATAGAAAAAAAAAAGTTTTAAGTTGTTTATCCGCACAAGTGTGTAAGTGCTTGACAAGTGTAAGATCACCTCCAGGAAAACTGCGCACGAACATCGCTAAAAGATCTGTGCCACTGTTAAAATGCTCCCAGAATTTTCAGAGTTCCCTTCTGGTTTCCCACCCCGCTCCTTTTCTTTTGGGATACAGGAAGGCCGGATACGAAACAACCAGTAATGACGTGGCGGTTTGTAAAGCAGGGTCACGAGATAAATTCCGGCCGAACAAGAAAAAAAAAAAAAGAAGAAACTGCGAGGTCATGGCAACAAGCGATGCCCCAACGACGAGACCGCAGTTGTTTGCCTTTCCCTTCCTGGGCCGACGAAACGAAAGGCTGGCTCAACGTGAACAGCCTTCCGAGTAATGCGCCCGAGAAGAACAGCGCTCGGCAACATCCCGATGAAACAGTAATGGACGAGGAGGCACGGCGCTGAAACGTAATGCGCCCCGCGCACGTAGCCTGTGATCAGTGAGTGTCGCTCACGGGGTGATAAAGCCCCGCCGGGCGAAAGTAACCAGTAACCGCGCGTTTCAGTGGCTCGTAGGTGAGTGCATATATATATATATATATATATATATATATATATATATATATATATATATATATATATATATATATATATATATATATATATATATATATATATATATATTGCAAGTGCGCATTTTCAGACAGAAGCGGCGGCCACGCAGGTGAGAGGATCTTTCAGATCCCTGGGGATGGACGGATGGCGGAATATGGCTATTGGCGCAATTCCAACAGCGCTCTGGTGAAGGGACACCGGACGGCACAGTTCATTCTACCCTCAGGGGTCAGAAAACGCGCTGTTTATGATTTGATCAGCTAATTCGGCACCTCCACGTACCCTGCCTATATACTGCGCGGACCACCAGTACACGCGCGCGGGAGAGAGAGACAGAACGCCTTTATGAGTTGTGGACTGTACCATCTTGGACCAACTTGGCCACACCTGGCCGCTGGGTCAGGGATGAGGTGGTTTCATGCTGTCAACGATTGAAAAAAAGAAAAAAAAAAAGCAGTGTATCGAGATTGCGCTGGGTGTTTTGATACTTTGTAATGCCACACGATGGCTAGATTGCTATTCCCACTATCTAGGCAGCAACTCTATATGCAGACCTGGAATTCATCACAATACGGTATGCTTTCAGTTTAATCGCATTTAATGAAACAAGAAAATGTTTGTTATAATACACACGTGCACCGGATGTAGAAGAATGCCTTTGCCACTCAACCGGGTACAAAATCCACTAGACGCGATTCAAAATTACGGAACCGAGCTAAGGCGCGCAAGTTTACCAGCCCCTCCAAGGATTTCGAGACGCACCTGCCGCGCGCTTCCCTTTTGTAGTTGTTGTTTTTGTTGTCGTTGTTATTGTGAAAGAAGGAAAAGAAACCACTGACCACGAACAAGGAGTTTCTCGTGGCGGGAGGCACAGAGCCGTTGCTAGCAACCGCAGCAAGTGCCAGACGCCACGCTCTCGCCGCGCCATCTGGCAATCAAGAAGCAACCAGAACTCCTCCTTCATTCCTCGACTTCACTGCATCAGCCAACATTTATTCATTAATTTGACCACAATTTTCATCCCTCATAGCATTTTTATGCCCTTGGGCAATAAACTTCGCAAAAAAGAAAAAAATAGACCTAATGAGTAACGCGTCTTAATTCTCCTTTTCTAGCATGAGGATAATAGCAGAGATGATGATAGGCTAGTCAGCGGCGCATTTCGGGAGAGCGTGTACTCAGCATTGGACAGGATTGGACTGGACTAGATTAGATTAGACTGGATTGGATTAGACTCTGTTGGACTGGTTTGGATTGAATTGGACAAGATTTGCTGGATTGTATTTCACTACAATGAACTGTACTTGATTGGACTGGATTTGATTAGACTGGATTGATTTTGATTGGATTGTATTAGATTGGATCGGAGAGCAGAGGAGTAGGCAGCCCAACGCTTCGCTACGTATATCTTGACCTAGCTGAGCTAAGCCACGGCCAATTGTTTTCCTGTAACGATGCATCAAGCGAAACTATAAGCCACGTGTCGTCTATAGTAGCAGCCAGCACCAACAGTCATGCAAACGTAATGCGTCCGTCAATTGTTTCGCCCGAACAACGCAAGGAGGGAAGAGAAATAAACTCTATTTTGGGCACCTTCCAGAGCTCCAAACAACTGCTAGTTAAAGAGTATTGGCCTCAGCGGGAGCGCCACACGGCTGTGGCGTAATCAGTTCGAAATTTGGCTTCCGCCTGCCCGGTTTAAATGCGAGCGCATACGCATACGCACCCACACACAAAAAAAAAAAAAAAAATCAAGTCGAATGGTGAAGATAACTGGTCATAATCATTATCGGCTTCCGCTACGCGAAACGCCTCGAGGAAAACAAAGGGAAAGAAAAGAACGGAGAGAGAGAGCCGTCTCTCGCAATGGCGGACAGCCGAGTGACCAACATCCGATGCCCGTGCTATCCGAGCGTAACTGACGCGGTGAGGAAGGCTGAAAGAATGCACAGAAATATCTGCAGCTGACTATTATGCGTCGCGTCAAGCGTATGCCGCCCCGCATGCACTGGTCATCAAAAGCGCATCATCTTCGGCTTCGGGAGTCGGGCTACCGAGTGCCCGCCCACTCACTGTATAGAGCGTTTTTTTTTTTTTTTCTTCTTCTTCTTCTTCTTCTTTTTACGCACTCGTCGGAAAGCATCGATTATTTTCGCGAGAAAAAAAGAACACATTTACACGGCGGTTAGAGAAAGTTCGTGATAGTAATGCGAGGAGAAACCGAAAGCCTGTTATCAGGCGAAAAGTGAAAACTACGAGAGGCACTGAAGCCGCCCTAAAGGTTACGACGCAACAGCGTCAGTGGCCCCCACCGCGACTCCATTTGGGGTTTCACGTTCGGCGACACGCAGTTTCTACTATTACTTCATTCGCACGTAGTCCTAAGCTATGCCGCGTATTTTCAACTACAGGTCGTAACCGACCCCCGACATACCTATAAAGCCTTGTTTTAAACAAACCGCACGAACGGGTCTACGTGGCCTAGAAGTATATAGCGTTTCTCACTCGGCATCCGAGAGCATTCGAAGTTTGATTGCTATCCCCCACAGCTGCAGGAGATTCTCCATTTATGGGCTTCCTTGACGAAACCTATGTAGCTGTCACTCATCGTCCAAATATAGGGCTTGGTTGGTTTGGTTTGTAGGGTTTAACGTCCCAAAGCGACTCAGGCTATGAGAGACGCCGTAGTGGAGGACTCCGGAAATTTCGACCACCTGGGGTTCTTTAACGTGCACTGACATCGCACAGCACACGGACGCCTTGCTTTTCGCCTCCACGGAAAAGCGGCCGCCGAGGTCGGGATTCGATCCCGCATCCTTGGGAGCAGTAGTCAAGCGCCGTAACCACTGCGCCACCCCGGCGGGGTCCAAATATAAGGAAAGCAACACAGCCCCATACTTAAAACAGCTCAAAACAGACGACGGAGAGGAAGGCCGGAAACAAGCACGAGCGCTGAATTACGCCTTACATGCATATGCACTCAGGTTGAGCGCTCTGCTATTTATATGCAACAAATAATGAGCTTCAAGCTATAAAATGTATACACGCTCCGTTGTGCTAACGTAATGTTACTTGTGCAGCCGGTTGCGGGAGTGATGAAATTGCAGAGTGCCCGTACGCACGCTCGTGCAGGCAGGCACGCATGCATGCGCATCGTCTCGTCAAGGTGTGCAGCGCGAAACAAGTGTGTGGTCTTCCATGTGCTTCTAAGATAAAATGAAAT
Organism: Amblyomma maculatum; assembly: GCF_055883805.1. Classification (NCBI taxonomy): domain Eukaryota; kingdom Metazoa; phylum Arthropoda; class Arachnida; order Ixodida; family Ixodidae; genus Amblyomma; species Amblyomma maculatum. The sequence goes on from NC_139344.1 coordinate 187,331,799, forward strand.
GGTCACGGGACAGGGCGGGCTAGTTCCGGTTTCTCGCCGCGTTTTTGTTCTTTGGAAGGCCAGAGAGCATTTCTATGACGCACTGGGATGACACCGCAGTTGGCATTTCGCGGGTGCTTTGCTCGTGGGACGGTTTCAGGACTTTCCTTTGCGACAACGCAGCCACTCTTCCGCGCAAAATAAAAACGCCGCTATTGTTCGCGGGGAATCTTGATTATATAATCATTTCCCTGTAGTGCTCAGAGGCCAGGCTCATCTTTGTGCAAAGAGGTGTGCAATCCGTGACTGCGGTCCTGCGGAAAGAAAGACAAGCAGACGCGGTCCGGTCAAATATACCCTCGGCCTACCGAGCGACGGCACTGCCGGACCACGCGCCGGCCATGAGCATCACCCATGCACACCGCGCATAAAAGTGGGCGATACAAACAAGGCAATTATTTAGGCCGGATTAGACAACGACCGGTGACAGGAGGAGTTTCCTAAACCTGGCGGCAGACGCCATCAATTTGGCACTTGACGAAACTTGGGGCACCCGATAAAGCGATCGGAGAAAAATGGGGGCGGCCCAAGACGCCCTCCTCGGGCGATAAGGCCCAGGCGCGACGCGCACCGTTTCATTATCCGTTATCCTCCCGAAGCGCGCACCGTGCCATCGATTTGCGGACGGCAGCGAACCATTTAATGAGAGCCTTCCTTAGCACCGTGTGTGCACAACGCTCTGCAGCAAGTCACCAGCCTACTTGGTAGAATCGATGAGCTGGGCGACACGCCTCGCACCGGGGCCGCAGGACCTCACCGCGAGGGCCACGAAAAGAATCTCACCCGAGCCACTCAACTTCGAACGGTTTCTTCGAAGCCCATCGTCCACTTGCGGGCAAGCGGCCCGAACCCGCACTTACTCATGCTCTCAAACTATACTAACTGCACCCCCGCGATTCCCAGCGGCTGACATGTTTTGCAGTTTATTATCAGGTCGGTGCACTGTTTAACGAACATCGCCAGTTCACCCCTGCCTTCGACATAGAGCCCCACGGCTTCGATTCTGCAATACTCGAGGTTTGTGAGTGGCATCTGCACTAACTTCTGAAAGACATGTTGTCTCATTTAACTATAGCCTCGTATACATTGAATGTTTTGTGAAGGAAACACGTGGCTGTCCTCTCTGTCGATTATATATATATATATATATATATATATATATATATATATATATATATATATATATATATATAGTATTTCTCTAAAAGGGGACCACACTTGACTTTTGCCGAGTGTATACAATCATAGCTCGTTAGAGCTTTTCGTTTTCCTTTCCCATCATGAATATCTTGTTCGCGCTTCAGAATGTGACGCCAGCTGATAGTACGCACACGCAGCGAAAACAGCTGAGTTGATGCAGAGTGTGTATTCTTGCACGAGCGCCTTCTTAGTATGTAAGGTGTTCAATTAGGAACAAGTTTGCCGGCCTCGTTCGTTAAAGTGAAACGCATCATGAGCGGGCCACAGCAGCCTTTATGCCACCCCAGATGCAAAAATTCACACAATTCCAGAGGAAGACACGGCGGCAAGGTGTTCCGAATTCACTTCGATAAAGAAGATGATCATGATAACCATGACTGCGCAGTAGAAGTAGGCGGTAGGATAGTGTCACGTGCCTCTCTGCGACCGAAGGAGACGAAGAGGAGACGAAGACGAAGTACGGTCGGTACGGTGTAGGTGGAGTCATATTAGCAGCATCAGTGTCTTGATGCACCAAGCTTTTGCCCTAGCTTTCCTTCTCCCCTCATGGTGGGCAGGAAGCGTATTATTCTTAGGTAGTGGCTCGACTCATATTGCCTTAGCGAAATTAGTAGAAATTTGAAACTGTTTCAGCGACGTATTTACATAAAACGCAGTTTTCTTTGACCACTTCACAAAGTTTAAACACGTTTATTACTTCGAAGTATTCACGTACAGACCGCGCATCTTCGTCAAAGTTCCTTACAGCTATACGCCAAATATTGTGCAAAACGTCGCATTTCTAAATGTACCGTTCAAAATCTGAGAGACGTTCTTCTATACGGCGTCAAGGGTAAGTATTCACTGTCCGCTGGAGCACGTCCCAAAGGAGAAAAAGAGCACTGGCCAAAAGCAGCGGCAAGACGAGTCTGATCTGTCCGCGTCATCGCGGGTTAGAATGCCGCTCGGGGTCAGATAATGCGGCAGGCATTTTAACTTTAAAGGCCCCGTTCTCCATAAAATCCGTCCTTGTCGGCGCTGCAACCAAAAAATCATTCTGGCCGGCGGCAGTTGACAGTTGACACACATAGCCGTGCGCTGACTGGTCGGCGCGTTGCGTGACGTCACGAGTCCAAGAGACATGGCAGGAGCCGCTTACTCAGGCAGTTGTGCTCCTATGGACCGTGTAAGTACTACATCCGTACGGCTTAGGTAAGATGGGAGTTTAAATCTATGCCGGGTGGTCTCTGGGACAGTGAGGCATACATTACGACTGAAGAAATTAGGAGGACGCTTAAGTTTCTTCGCCTTAAGAGTAGGCGCTGTAGTGCCTTTAACACCGCCTTTTCATTCCGCGAACTTTTTGGCATTGAGAGAGTGGCACAGTGTTGAACATCTCCAGGTTTGGTTTTGGGGGAACGGAAGGCACAGCATCTGTCTCGGTGCGCACCTACACTTAAAGTGAACGGCATACAAGTGTAGGCACTTCCATATTTTGTCGGTTCGAATCCATATCGCAAACTAGCCTCCAGCATGACCACAGCCGATGGGCGCTAAATGGGAAGCGAAATGGTTCGGTTTGGTTAATGGGGTTCAACGTCGCAAAGCAACTATAAGGGTATAAGAAACGCCTTAGTGAAGGGCTCCGGAAATTTCGACCGCCTGGGGTTCTTTAACGTGCACTGACATCGCACAGCACGTGTGGGCCTTGATTTTCGCCTGCATCGAAAAGCGGCCGCCTCGGCCGGGATTCGATCCCGCATCCTTGGGCACAGTAGTCGAGCGCCCTAACCACTGCACCACCACGGCAGGGCGGAAGCGGAATGGTAGAAAGATGCGCCAAATTTTGAAGCCAGATGAAGTGCGTGTTTTTTGCCGACCCGTTTACAACTCGTGCTTGAAACATTTCCGTCAAACTAGGGTACGGCGACGGCTTTCCGGCCGAACGATATCGGCCTATCGCGCAATACCAATTAACGTGTGCGAGAGATTATAATGGAGGCACAAACTAAACGATTTGTGATTAAGCGAGTAGCAAAGTGCATGTAACGCGAACACGGGCTCCCATGCGGGAGCCGGCAAATGGGAGCCATTATCGTGTCACACTCTTGATGGCGATTTCTGTCCCGCGCCCTGCTGGACACATGGGACGCTGCCGGGTTTTCATTTGCATAAACATTATAATGCTAACGCATTATTGTGGAGCACTACGTATTCATGACAACTCGGCGTTCGCAGTAGGATGGACGGGCGCACAGCGTGCGCTGACACCGCCCTCCTTTCAGACAGGCCGCGAGGCTGTGTGCCGCACCCACTCTCGCCCGGCTGACCCAACGGTTGTCTATCACGTGCCGACGACTGAAATCTGCTACTCAGGAAACAGCTAACGCCCCAGTAAACTCAGCCGGGACATCAAGAAACACACAAGCATCCGAAACGCCTCCAGGCGCGACACGCCGGGGTCTCTACACCGTCCACGAAACAGCACAGACTAAACGCGAAGAACCAGGACCCTTCGTGTCACGCCACAGTCAACAATTGTCGCGGAACAGCCGCAACGACTGGATGTGCACACTCGACCGCCTTCGACGGCGCAAAGTCGAGAATAGCCATTTTCAGTTCCGACGCTCGCACTGACGCGGGGCTGCTGCCTGCCTAGCCGTGGCAGTGCGCTGCCGGTTTAAATAAAGACACGAATGTATCCAGAGAGAAGCGATACACCACGGGTGCCGACTTCACAACAGCCGTGACACGGGGGTGGGGTCCAAAAAGAACAAAAAATGCGGACGAGGCGCCCACTATCTGATCGGTGCGCACCGAAGGAATCCCGCTAGGGCGCGCTTCGTCAAAACAGCATCCCCCCCCCCCCCCCCCCCCCGCCTTCCACACACAATTCAACAAAAACCCTTTCTATGTTTTTTTTTTCTCTCTCTCTTTTTCTGTCGCTTCTCCTTCTTATAAGCGTGCGCATTCCAGCCGGAGAAAAACGCATCAACTTTTCGACAGCGGGGGTTCTATTCGAAAGGAATCCTGCCAGATCACGCGACCCACGCCGACTGTGTTTGCGAAAAGGCGGCCGCGAGCACTATCACAGGGCTGGTGCACACGAGGCTGCTCGGCAGAGGCCTCCTCCCGCTCCTTCCGTGCACCATCCAGCGGCCGAGGCACGATGTGCTCGGTGATGCGAACCCCGTCACGACAGTGGAAAGGCGCTAAAAGCTCGGGTACACTCCAGCAACGCACGCGCTGGCGTACATATTTGAAAGAGAGAGAGAGAGAGAGACGTGCAACAAGCAGAGGACAGCCAGTCGTCTACCGAACAGGCTGCGAAATGAAACAGGATGAAGCTGAAACCATAAATTAAAAGAAATAAAAAAAAAAACATTTTAGTGCCAAAACACTACGGGCTAAATAGAAAGACCTTGAGGTACACTTGGAATGCCTCGACATTTGGCCGCTCCCCCCCCCCCCCCCCCAAAAAAAAAAAAAAAGAAAAAAAAAAAGTCCGTCGAAGAGGATTCCATCCAAGGAATTTCTCGTGGAATAGAAGTAAGAAACCTTACAGATATAGCCGCACTTCTTTTTTTTTTTTTCAACATGGCATTTATTAGAATGAAACAATGTTCTATATACGCGTGAAATTTGTACAAGCGGTTATTAAACCAGTGTCAAACATGGTGCAGAGTGAGACACAAGTAAGCAACAATACGCTAGAAACTAGGCACTTCAGAGCACGGAGTACCATTCCGGTTAGAAACTCAAGTCTGGGCATACTCATCAATGAGCAATCATACCATTGTAAGTTGTCTTTTGTAGACACAACATATTCACAATGTCGGCCCATTATGTGCGTTTTCCAGAGGCTGTGTAATCCAGTTAGAAAAAACACGCTTAAAGCCTCATCAACAAATTGCAGTGCAGTGAGGTATCGTGCATTAGGTGGCGTCAAATGGAGTCTTTTTTTCGATGTCCATTCAATAATATTCCAGGAGTATTGCAGCTTTGCAATCAAAGAAACAACGCTCAATGGTTTCTGGAGCATCACAAAAGAGGCAATTTACCGTAGACATAACAATTCCTGTTTTTCTAACCACCTTATAACGACCAGGGTCTCAGTATGTAGCTGATAAAAGAAAGACTTCGTACATGGCAACAGAGGCATTTTTCATACTCCTTGGAGTACATCATGTCGCGGTAAACTAAAATACAAACGAGGGTACATGTACGGAGGGAAGAGCGCAGAAATAAAATTCTTGCACAAACGCTTCCTCAGCACTAAAAACGGGAACTCTGAAAAGAAACTGACAAGTAGGAGTTTAAAAGCCAGATACACTTCGTGCATATTACACCTCATAAACAAGGACGATCCGAAACGATAGAAGACACAATATGATACAGTAAAAAGGTGCTATCGAGTGGTATCTGTCGGACATACAAGTGGCCTAGACCAAGGCTAGCGGCACTTACAGGCCGGAAAAGGTTGTCACGTCTCTAGACTCTAAGATGAATCCCACACAAAAGTAGAGAACACTTTGGAAGCGCTGGGTACGAAGTCTTGCGCAGTGAATTATTTGGAGAACATATTAAACTTTAGTAGCAAGAAAAGGATTACAGACGGTCGCCCTGCCAAAAATAGAGACCATGGGGGACAACAAGCCATGACTCAGCGCGAAAGGGACTGTCAGTCTTGGCACGGCATCCATTTGAAATGGAGCTCCATTTTGTCGCTATAACGCTAGTTGCGAAGTTCGCGCAGTTGTTCGATTTTTGAACGCAAAAGGCTTTCAACCAATCGAAATTCATCGCCAATTGACGGAAGTGTACGCAGTGTCATGCATAGATGTTAAAAGCGTCCGCAAGTGGTGTAGGGAGTTTGCAGCTGGTCACACTGAAATTCACGCTGAAATTCAAGAAAGAAGCGGGAGACCGTCAATTTCTGATGAGACAGTCGCGAAGGTCGAAGAAATGGTCCGGCGACATCGGAGGATCACACTCGACGAACTCACCATTTTGGTTCCCGGCGTTTCTAGAAGCACTACTCAGAGGATTTTGATGGGAAAGCTGAAATATCGAAAGGTGTGCGCAGGATGGGTTCCGCGAATGCTCACAGACGACCATCAATGGCAACGCATTGACTCCTCCCGCGAATTTCTTCGGCGTTATGGAGATGAACAGGCGACCTCCTTTTTGGATTCCATTGTTACGGCAGACGAAACCTGCAGGCATTCCACCTCACACCTGAGACCAAACAAGAATCACTTGAGTGGCAGCATTCCTCTTCGCACAAGCCGCGAAAATTCAAGCGAACACAATCTGCCGGCAAAGTCATGACAACTGCGTTTTGAGATCGAAAAGAGGTATTGTTGGTAGACTTTATGGCTTCTGGCACCAAAGTAAATGCGAACAGATATTGTCAGACCCTTCTTCTCTACCACAACTCTCGCCCCTCGTTGCTTGCCAAACGGTCGCTCTCCTGCAACAGTTTGGATGGGACGTTATCAGCCACCCTCCCTACAGTCCGGACTTGGCACCAAGTGGCTACCACTTGTTTTCAAAACTAAACAAAAAAAAAATAAAAAAATCTCGCGGCGCTTCCCCGATGATGACGAAGTGAAAGATGCGGTCAAACGCTTCCTCAACGGCATATGAGGTCAACAACAACGGCATGGCGGTGAGCTGGTATGACATGGGCATACAAAAACTGCCCCAGCGTCTGCAAAAATTGAAAGACCGCAACGGCAATTATGTGAAAAAGTTGAAGAATGGTCTGCTTTCTATGTGATTTGTGAATGGCTTAAAATAAACATTTCTTTCGATTTATCAAAGAACCGGAGACCTTAATTTTGGGATGACCCTCATAGAACTGAACCAAGATTGCCATGATCCAAAAGAGGAAAAATAAGTGAATGGCACACTCGATCAGATGCCTTTAAAACGTCGATTTGCAGCATTGCTAATTGCTGCTGAAAATGCCTACAGTACTGCAAAACCGTACGCGGCACGTGTAAATTAGAACGTATTGACCGGCCCTCAGGCCACATGTTTGATGAGTCCCAATAAAAGTAGACATTACAAGCTGCAATCGATTGGAGCGGACTTGAGTGAAAATCTTATAATCAACATTAGAAACGGCGATGGTCCTCAGCCAACCATCCCACGTGTCTTTGCTGCCCCCCCCCCCTCCAATCTCTCTCTCTCTCCCGTGAAACACACCGCTATCACATTTCCCTATTCAGGTGCGTTGAGCAGAGCCAGAATTTTGAAGTGCACTACATTCAAGGTCCTCAGTCATTGATTTCGCCGATATTTCCTTGACGCCTGACCTTGAGAAAGTCTAGCATCGAACCGAAAGCGATATAAAACGTGACCTTCTTGTACACGCACTTTGCATTCAGCCATCATAGGTAAATCCGATGTTTTGTTTTTGTTTTTAAATATGACATAAATATGAATTGTATGGGGCTCTGAACCTGGGCAGGTGCAAGTACGCACCTTTTGTTCGGGGTCGTTTAATAAACTTCAAACTTCAAATATGCCTTCATAAATGTGTATACCTGCCAACCAGGCGATACAAAGAAATTTGGAAGGTTTTATTCACACCAACGATAGGATGTCCGCTTTCAATGTCGGGGCGCTGGTACTGCAAAGCCTTCGAGAACGCTATACCAGGAAGCAAAGGTTTTGTTTGCAGTGTTTAACGTCCCAAAGCTACTCAGGCTATGAGAGACGCCGCAGTGGATGGGTCCGTAAATTTGCGACCACCTGGAGTTCTTTAACGTGCACCGACATCGCACAGCACACGAGTTCCTAGCTATTCGCCTCCATCAAAAAGCGGCCGCCGAGGCCAGGATTCGATCCCGCACCCTTGGAAACAGTAGTCGAGCGCCCTAACCCCTGCACGTGCACCACGGCGGGCGGTACCAGGAAACAAACCACAACCAGTTTAGTTTTTTGTCTGCAGCTTATGACGATGCCGTTAGTGCGGCTGTTGATTGATGGCAAAGCTGGTGATTGCGGCTGCGACTGCGGGCTCCGCGGGGATTCGCTAAAATATTATTCGCGCACGCAGAAGCAATTCTTCGGGTGATATTAGTGCTCGTACAATCGAAAACTGCAGTCAAAATTCGGAAGTCCCCCGAGCGAATCGAGAAGGTTGGCAGGTACGCATGTGATCTTAAAACCTCACGAAAAAACAAAAAAAATCTGGCTGAGGCCAAAGAGAACACGCGTGCTGTAAGGGCATACAGGCATAACGGGGTTAAGCAGAGGAGCCGGTAACGTCACCATGCTAAGCAGAAGCTTTCGACGCGTTCCGAGCAGCTCGCTCCCAACAACCAGCCCCATTTACTCCGTTCGAACTGTTCACAGTGAAGGCTGGCGTCACTGCGTTTCACTGTGCTCAAGGCGCGTGAGAGCCAAGCGTCGCTAGCCAGCGTGCCAATGTTCCCCTTGGGAATCGTATGTTTCTGGTACGGCAAACTTGTCTCCGCAGGTTGTCGGACGAGCGCCGAAATCTCTCCCCCCCCCCCCCCCCTCCCATGGCTTTTAGCATTTCGGTTTTAATATCACACGGCTTTGATCTAAAGCGCGAATGTGTGTTCAGCATCGGAAGCAAAGATGGCCCGAACAGCGCCTGCCAATGGATGAGAGGATGCAGGAGCGAAGGCCTAGAAATATACGGCAAGAACCTGAAATCTGAATGATGCCGCACAGCCAAATCCGGCTGCAGAGCAGTTGGCCGTGTACGCGCCAAACAACATATGACCGCATTTGAAGCGGACGCCAGTATATATGCACGATGTCGCGTTGGACCTGAAGGTTGAGTCGCTCATCGTATATAGCGGCGTCTCATTAACGCCCTAGGCATGTTCACCGCCTTGCTGCCGATGCCGCCGCTGGCGCAAAACAGAGGGGCCGCAGAGCCTAACAGCCATCCACAAGCGGCGATTCGAAACGTTCAACGAGATGCGTAATAAATAAAATAAAAAATAAACCCACACACACACACAAGCGAACGGCATAAATGCCCCCGAGCGTTAACGCAAACTGGCACGTAGCCACACAGCACTTCCGGAACGGAAGCAGAGGGATGAGCGGAAGTGCGCTACCGCGATCGATATCCGGTCGCATCCGAAGCGGAACGAATCAGCCAATCGGAGGAAACGACCGCACAGCAGAAACGCGCAATAAAAGGCCGCACCCGGAGGCTAAAGAAGCTGCAGCGAGGGCATTCGCCCAGTGCAGCAGAACGCAACCGATGCCACTTGACACGCGGTCACTGCAAACCGAAATCAATGCCTGTCGATGGGCGCCGGTATTCAAACGCTTGTAAGTACGCCATTAAGAAGCGTCCACGCGTGCCTTAAACGAACCGCCAAATAATATCTCAACAGTGTTTCTCGTAACGAGGACGTTATGGAATCAAAGTACCGCATCTCGCAACGCTTGTGTATACGATGCAGAAACGGAAAAGTACCCTTGGGAATAAATTTTCGATGAGTGCACGAACTTTTCATGTTTTCCGATGCTGGAAGAAACAAATGATCTGTGAGCGCGACAGTGATCGCAAGATGAGAAAAGTACGCCACAGACAGAAAAATGCGGCGCCAGCCAAAAGAACGCAACAGTCGAGCAATGCGATTTGAATTTCGGCATACGTACGATTTGACAACCGTGACGAATCCACCACACGCTACGCTTGCCCGACTTCTTACGCGTGAGCGCATTCAAGCCCACCGATCCGAGTCGCCATGCTATGAGGGCAGCCGCTGTCTGTATACGTGCCGTTCTACTCGACGCTCTCCTGTCATCAGATGAGACGCACGCGGAACGGTAAAATTGCTGCGAAATACTAGCGATCAAGGGGCACACGCGACCCGTTCACATACAGCTAGCTCAAGTATATGTACCCAAGTTTCACCACATACCCGCCTCATCTATAGCCTCATATATACGTTCCCGTAAATATATATATATATATATATATATATATATATATATATATATATATATATATATATATATATATATATATATATATATATATATAATCATTTCTCGTTAAATCACTCGCGCTCGACGAGGCCAAATATTTTGCATCGTACATTCTGCACAGCTGTTGATCTCTTGAAGATGACTATAGAATACTGCAGGCCCGAATGTTTGTAAGCCATGAAGCAGCTCTAAATATTTGTATCTGCAGATAAAAAAACAAAACAAAAAAGATTATGAATTGTTAAGTCTAACAGATATGGCATCTGCTTGCAATAACAGACGCTGCTTTGAATGGATACTTCACGAGCCCGAAACCAAACTGCTTCACACCCGCATCAAGGAATAGTTATGAGAATTACTTCACAGCCGTTACCCCTGTGCATCAGAAATATTAGCAGAGCTGGTGACTGTAAAATAACAGTGAAACAATGTAAGCTTTCAACGAGCAACCTGAGCTGAAACTCGCCGTGTCGGTCATAGCGCCATAACCATCAGCCTAGCGAGAGAAACAAAACAGCCTTTTGTGCGCCCACAGCGCTTTTCCACGCCACCTGTTCTTCCATAGGCATGAGCTTCCGCGCTCTGTCCAAGTAATACGTGCCGTGCGTTCGCTAACTGGGCTGTGTCCAAAGAAGCTAGCCATAAAATGTCATTAGCCAAACGCTCGGCTGTAATGATTAAGGTTGCGGTCTCGCGTTTGTAGCGGCTGACGGCAGCATTTTAAGACGTCCACAGAAACAATTACGGCGCCGCCTATAGGCACTGCCGGAAGGCTATGCAATCGTGCACGAGTTAACGCTAGGCCCAATGGGCGATCGTTAACGTCAGCTTGTAACAAAGTTCCGGTCTGTGTGCAGCTCGGGATATCTGGCACCGAAACGAGGTTGAATTTAATGCTTTTGCGCAGTGGCTCCGAGCACGTGTATTGTACCAGTCTCATGCCCACCTCCTGTGATTCAGCTTTGCGGCTCTCATTACCATAACACCTTGCCACATTTCTGGCCTCTACTACACAACTGATCCTTTCTTTTGTTTTTGTTCTTTTTTTTTTTCATGGTGGCTCTGCAGGTAGTAAGAAGAGGATGCGCAAAAATTTTAAACCTCTACTTTAAAGCGTGCTTCGCCCCAACAGGATGCTCGATGAGGTAAAGCCGCCAGCAGCAGCCCACTATGTCAATGCAAACCGAAATAAAAAATTTCCACTAAAATTGGCCTTCTTTAAAATTTGAACCTCTACCCTGGTACTCTGCTCTACAAGACTTCCCGAACCTTCCCACGCCCTTCTCCGAGCAAAGCACGCACACAACCTTCCGAGGAAGCTTCAACTTTGAGGCCGAACAAGATCAGCGCGCTATAAGGTCCGATTACAAGCATGTGTCACGCTCCATCACCATGGAGGCTTGCTTATTTTATAGGAGGCAAGCACGCAGCAATTCATATTTTTGTTTTTTTTGTTTTCGCGAGGGGCCGAAGATACTTCCTCATATCCACGAAAGGGGGGGGGGGGGGGGGGGGACGGTTGGAAAGAAGCCAAGTTTTCCACCTCCTGCGATACATGTATGATATCAGCAGTCGTCAATTAGCACCTCGGCAAAGAGGTTACATTGACGGATGACCGCATATTCCCTACGACGTTTGATGCTTTTTTTTTTTTTTCTGGTCTCATTTCCGTAATGTGTCCACGGACTTGCCAGTAGAGACACAACTTTGTCCTTTCTCGAACGCACTGATCAAACTACGTTTCTATTTCGTATTCCTAAAGCGAACGAAAAGCATTTGCACAATGCGTAATAAAAAAAAAAAAAAAAAAAAAAAAGACTGTAGAGCTGAGGGTACCAGCTTAGTGCATTGATCAGCGAAAACTAATTGGCATTAGTGGCAGGTCTGTTTGACGACTGCCCAGTTGAACATGTCACGGGGCCCGTTTTGGCATCTCATGTGCATACTCGGCATCTCCGACGGGTCGTCCACGGCCACCGCGCGAAACCGAAGGGACTCGGTCCTAGCGGAAAGCTTGGCAGCGCACAAGCATCGTCGCGGGTTTTGTGACACGTTTCACTCACCGCTACGACGCCATGCCGGTCAGTTGCGCTTTACGGCTGGTTTCCGATGAAGCTGCTACCAAGTTCGGGTCGCCCTCTCCCGAGAGGCTACGCTACGCTATGCTCATTTTCCTCGGCCAATGCAAGGAACGCAGCTTATGGATAATGCGCCACTCGATCGCGAAATGCAGCTCTATGGTGGATAAGCCGCAGAAGCGAAAGGACTGCAGTTTTCGCTGCAAAAAGCTTTTCATCTGTGCTGCCCCAGTGACAGAATTTCTGTATGCCACAATGAAATCGCTTTTCCGTACACCCGAACCAAAGTGGAAAACAAACACAAAATTCAGACCCCAACAATTCTGAGCCAAGAGAGTAAAGACATCCCCTCGGCGCTAAAAAGTGACGCAGAGAAACAAGTTCCTTAGAGGGAAGCCCGACAATGCAGATGGGCACACGCCGACCATTATGCGTAACAAGAACTGGGATGCGTGTCCACCAAGCTCTCGCCTAATTAAACCCCCGAGTCCGGCATGAGCCACAGCGAGCGGCTTCTGTCTCCACAAAGCAGCGACAGAGCACAGGAAATCGGCGAAATTCTTAGGGCTGGCCTCAGCGGCAGGGAGGGACCGGACTGATCCTCCCTGGGATGCGGGTAGAGTTGAGCGAGACGCGTGCCAGCCGCCCGACGACCGCAGGTCCCAATCTGCACCACGTGTAGCGCTAATTACGCGGGAGCCTAAATTAGCCCGGAAGGAACCCTGCCGGGAAGCGCCCCGGAAAAAGGGGGGACGTCCTCTCCCGAACCGCGCGGGAGGGGGGGGGGGGGGGGGGCGTTGGTGGTGGGAGCGAAAACAAGGAAACCGCAGAGACTGCGCGGCGGCGATTACTAGTGCGCGGCAGCGAACAGACAGTCGCCGCAATTGTGCGACGCCAGCGACACACGGCCGCACCGCGGCATCCAGGAGGGTCCCCTAGAAAGACGGCACGCGGGCGATACATTCGCCGCCGCCTGCCCTCTCGTCGTCCCTCCTCAGAGCGAAACCGGCACGCTTCGGAAATAAAAACATTTTCTCGAACCCGAAGCGTCGCCGATTAATGGCCAAAAGCTAGGGTTCCATTTCAAAGAGGCAGAAAGTAAAAGTGCTGGGCAAAACATTGACAGCTCACTGCGCGGGCACCTAGCCGCCGTCGGCAGCTGGCTAGCGCTCGTCGTGAGCTTGTTGGTCGGTTACGCTCGGGCTTCCGTGTCAGTCGCACTGTAGCGGCCGTTTGCCGGCGTGCCCCTGCCCGCTGTGAACAGTCGAGCGAGCCGCTTTTGAGGAGAAAAGGAAAATAGACTTCGAACAGCGGGGATGGCGGCTGACTTTACATCAGCAACGAGGGAGCTGGAAGAGTCGCCGCCGCTTTGTACGGGTCACTTGTTCACCGGCTCGCGTGAGCCCCAGTGTCGACGCAATGACATCGTCGTGACCACAGGTCGAGGAGAAACACACGAGCGTGGCGCATTCAGAGCGCGCGCGACGGTCGGGGGGTGCTCCTACAGAGCCCTGCGTGCGCCACATCTGCATGTCGATTCCGAGACCCGTACTCGCGCAGCTGTTTTCCTGAAATAGACCCCGCAGCCCTTCTTTCCCACTCGTTTTTATCGTCTCCCCCATCCTCGCCCTCCACACGACGCCTAGCACCGCCCCGGAGGCGACGAATGCAGTGACACAAGAAGCTGTTTTATATGCGCGTGTATTTCGCGCTCGCCGAGTACGCCTCGTCCGCGCCTCCACTGCGTCCTTTTTTCTTGCTTCTTCCTGCGCGTCATCTCAAAGCGTCGGCGGAAGGCACATTCCTGTTGTACAGCGCGAGACGGAAGGCGGAGGCTGTTTCGGCGACGCCCAACTGTAGACTATTAATGGCGCAGCGCACCAAAGATGCTCGACTCGACGCGACGTTGCTCTTTCCACAGCGCACAAAATCCGCCCGAAAGATTTTTCTGTGGCTTATTATTTCTACCTTGTCCTTGATTTGCCTACTGTCGGGAATTACAGAAGCACTGAAGGGAGCCTGCAAGTCATACACCCATTTTTTTAAGAAAGCCAAGCACATTAGGCTGACAGGCATTTTTGAATCACTGCCGAAAAAACGGTTTGGCTGCAGATCTCACGCAGGGCGCATGTTCACAGAGTAAAAAATAACGGAAATTTTCAACAGATCTTTCTTGCTTGGTGTGTTTAACCCTACAGTATGGAAGTAAGCCGCCAAGCACGCCACTCGATACTCCTAATTACTCGGTCTGGCGTGACGCCAGCAGTAACGTCGCTCTGGACCACAAGCGTATATAACGGCGCCATGTTGCAAAGCCCGCGAGATATCCGGCGGTAACCTGGAAGCTGAATAAGTGCAGTTGGCTGCGGTACATCCGTTTAATTACAGCCTCGTCCACTACACCAACACGAGCACTCGAGGTGGCCTTTGCGTGTTTGACGTGTACGGAATTCGCGAGACCAACGACCACATTAGCGACAAGCACATCGACGCAGTTAGACCTCAAAACGGCCTCGGAGAACAACCGCAAGATTATAAATTTGCGCCGGGCAAAGTATTAGCCGCAACACTCGAACAGTGTTGCAGCCGCACCATTTTTTCCTCGCACTAATTACGTGCAATGGAAATGACATAGCAGGCAACTATACGCGCATCTAGGATCGCGATGCGCTTCGGGGTCCTTCATTTTTCTGTCTCGCTTAATGAATTCCGCTTGCAACGCAACGCAGTGCAAAGCCTGCCCACTCCTTCGAACACGCAGGAGTCATTATTCTGCAGGAACGATTCCTGCTTGTTTCGGCTTGCAAACTCTTAGGTCGTATCAACTCTGCTTTCAGTATAAAACATGTCACGCAAATGAGAGCGCTCCGTTGCAGCTTTGTTTGAGAAACAGCTTGAAAAACGCCGGCTGCTGCGAGGTGATAAACACTGTGGATCACGCACGGGCCCCGTGAGCTGCCAACGAGCTAGTGTAGCCGATTATGCGCACTTCCGACTCACACACTGCCCCCTGTTTGTAGTAACAGTGAGTCGCCTCATTGGCCATGGATATTTTTTTAATCCTGTCAGTAAAACGCTCACTGAGCGCTGCCCGAGAAAGACGTTCGCAATCACTTTTTGTGTGAAAACAGCTTCCTCGCTCAATTTTAACATCACGTTACCAGCTTCCTCTCGAGCACAGTGCATCACGCCTGTACCCCATCCACCTCACACATAACGGTAGCCGAGGTACGCGGTCCTAACACGACAGAACAATGTAAAAGAGAGAGAGAGAGAGAGAGAGAGAGAGAGAGAGATTTCTGCAGTTAGAGAGAGACCAAAAAGCCGATCTTGTCGCCGTAACTATAGATGCAAACATCGAATGGACCGGAGGAAAAGCGTACCCCTCTCAAGGGCGCCTCGCTTCTTAATGTTCCGCCACGTGTCTCCTCTGACGGCGCGTATGAGGTGTCCACCGAGAAGTGAGATAGTTGTGTGCCATGAAACTAGCACGGTGTGAAGGAAGAGCTTCTTGACGCATGCGCGCAGCATGTATGCAGAGCGGGAGGTGACCCCATTCATTTATTTTCGCCTCCGTGTTACCCCTCCGATTCGGCCCTGTGTTCCCCTCGGATGCGCGCCGACAACGGGCGCTGAAAGCATTGCATGCTTGGAAGCCCGTCGCATTTTCCCCTCATAAGCTGCCCTTAGTTGAGGCGTAATTAATATGGCAGGACCTGCAAAGGACAGTTAAGGAGGAAACACCGGAAGTGTCTTCCTTCCGTCTTTTCTCTGGAGGAGGCTAGACAAAACAGTGTCCATAAATTTTCATTTCTTTTGGACTCAACAAATCTCCTCCTTTTTCTTTTGGCTCCTAACTTCTCTCCTAGCGCTTGTGGCTTCTGGCGCTTGTAGTAGTAATCCGCTGTACTTGCGGATTACTACTACAAGAGCAACACCAACGGGCTTCGTTACACGAATACTCCGGATGGTTTCCCATATGTGACGGCTCCTCTCACCGCAAGAAAAACGCCAGCGCTGAGGCGAAATAGCACTGCGACAGACAAATAGACGAACTTCATTTGAGGCCAGAACCAGGACCAGCTGCGCACCCATGATGACACACAAACAAAAAGAGGCGCGGCGACAGCTCACACAAAGCAGCCCAACGTTTCTCGAGTCATGTATGGACCCCTTGCGTTACATGTACGCTTACATAACAGGAGGGCGAGATTTCATCCCTGCCCTAAAATGGGATTGATGGTCAAGCAATCACGCGCATGAACGTGAACCAAACAGATTCCTCTCGTTTGTTTTCTTTCTTTCGAAGGGAGTGATTAAATGACCAGGGCTAAGCGAGCGCGCGGCAGCACAAAGTGGCGTCACGCTGCCGGGCACACGTTCAGTCAAGACAGAGCGAATAATGCTGCGGTCGCAAAACGCATCGTCGGAGCCTGTACAGGGTGACCCTGGCTGGGGGTGGTCCGCTCTGGACGTGTCTTCTGAGGACTCAGGACAGCCCAGGAACATAATAGCCGCAAATATGAGACACCGCGTTGCTATGGTTATACTTGTGGACTACATTTTAAGATGACTAAATTAGACGAGCGGTGAGAACTACACGTTAAAGTGCACGCAAACAGCGTCCACTAATTTTGCATTCCATGTGCACGTATGTGATATGTGAGCTGTTGCGTGGACTTGTGATCAGTGTAGTACAGTTT